>NC_136416.1:84580000-85900000 GCF_051521515.1 Lactuca serriola | reverse complement strand
TGAATGACTCTAACATATTTTAAATGGAATATAACTATAATATATTATTTATGCAACTAAATTTATGCACAACATGTGGGATTCGTCTACTATATGGTGTTCTTCTAATATATTATATTATAGTATAAACATTATATTTGGAAAACCACTTTGAGTTATATTGTAGTTTATAACATTAAATTTGTGATAGGCTGTATTTGACACACATTTGTATATTTATATCTATATTATATATTTAAAACAAATCTTATATAAACATCCAACCAAAATATTCATCTTCAAGTTTTCTTTCTTCGCCACGTAAATAATCTTTTGTTATAAAGCCAAAAAATGGAATAAAAGACACTTAATTGTATGATCATGATATAATTTATTTTGATTGGGGCTTGTACAAAACATGCATGAGCATATATTATTAATTTATCTCTTGTTTTGGGTAATTCGAATAAGATAGCTTCAAATCCAACGTATCAAACGGATTACCCATTTACTAAAGTCTAAAACCCAAAAACTCAAACATCTTTTAGTACCATACAAATATATGAGGTTTTAGAAAATAATTATCTCATATAAATAACCATTGATTATGTGTGATTAATTATTAAGAAGGTGAAAAGATTTGGGGGTTTCAAATGCATGAGGTTTTAGCAAATTATTGTGGAGGGTTTCAAATGCATGAGAATCAAGGGAAAATGCAAGCTTTATTAGTATGTAAGATGTAAGATGTAAGATATATATATATATATATATATATATATATATATATATATATATATATATATATATATATAACATGACAGATGAAAAATTAAAGAAATAAAAATAATATTTTTAAATTAAAAAGATAAAATATAATTTTACAAAGTTAAAAAAGTAAAGTAATCAAAAATATGAGTTTTATAAAGTGAAAAGGTAGCAATTTTCATTGTATACTAATTTATATTTACCAAGTTGAAATCAAAAAACCAAATAACCCTTGTCTTGAAACTTAGAAACCAAAAAATTGTTAGAAATTTAGAATAATAATAGGGTTGGAAATTCTAAGAATTATGTATACATTTTCAGATTAAAATATTTGGGCCAACTTTTAATCGGATAAGACTCAGAAATAAGAGCAGGAACAGAGAATCTGGGTGATATGAATTTCGTGTATACCATCAAATGAAGACCAAAAATTAGTTAAATAATCTTTCCATCAAATAATTGTTACCAGAGAGTTATATGTCTGACAACTGTCACAAAAAACAGTTTGATGTCTGAAACCTGTCACTAATCTGGGTTATTTATATAAGGGTCAAAACAAAGTAAAAACCGAGTTTATTTCCAAAGTCAGGGGCTGCCGCCCCTTGGACCCCGCTCCAAGGAGCGCTGCCCCGAACCCCCGTTTGTTTAGGGGCTTCGCCCCTAAATAATAGTTTACTTTAAATCTTGAATGAACTTAAACAAGTATGCACTCCGAACCTTTCTTACTTGTTTAATATTCATCAAGATTGATTTTTGGTCTAACAAGTCAATCAGTGGCGGACGCAGAACATTTTCGTAGGGGTGACACTAAAAAAAATTTCCAAATAAATCTATATTATTTGTGTAACTCGTGTTTTAAGCCGGTGCACCTAATAGAAAAAACATTAAAAAAAATTTTACACTACATGCCGGCGTCGGAGTAGTAGCCCGGGACCCCTAGGACACCACTAAGATCCGCCACTGAAGTCAATCCATTACACTTGAATACAAATTGATGATACAAAATCACCAACAAGAACCCTATCAACACATAAGTTCGAAACAAAAAACCAATAAAAAAAACGAAGACCCAATCCATTGAAAAACCCAACCTAATGGATTAAGTTCGAAACAAAAAACCAATAAAAAAAACGAAGACCCAATCCATTCAAAAACCCAACCTAATGGATTTAGTAAGCCAAAAACCGAACTTGTCTGACTGGATTTGGGTTTACCGCAAATATAACGGCCCTCATGTGTAGTTCTAGTAATCATTATGTTGGTTGCATGGAAACGAGATCTGGAACAAAAACGAATCTTCATACACGAGCTTCATATATGCTCAGTCAAGATCTTCGATCATCTATCCTTCATTGTATTCAGAAAGTCATGAAGTTTCTTATTATTTACCTTTGATTTTTTTTCTTATTTGGACAATAATTTAATACAAGCCTAAAAATAAACGAAGATTCCATGTGGACGCAAAGATTTTACCTGTTATATTAACATATCACATCACAATCACAATACTATAATAAATACAAATCTATCTATTAAATCCAATGGCAAACCGTTCCAGAAGGGCCAAAAGAGTACTCGGTAAAAGTGCTGAACCCAATCAATCATATATAAGCACGACCAAAAATTTACTTTTTAGCTATGTATCTTTAAATTTTTCTTTGGCAAAATTTTTGTTGATATGGATTGAAAACTCAAGTGTATAAACTATATCTATAAAATAACTTGGTACTTATACAATCAAATGATCACTTACCTCTCCGAATCAAATAAACGTAATATGTAAAAAACCTTTAGATCAATGAAATGAAAACTAAAATCACCAGCTTCAATTTCTTCCTTACCTTTTGTTGATTCCCAAATCTGAATTTTAAGATCGTAGATTCTCATGCATGCAAGATGATCAAATGTATTTTTCTCACGAAAAAAACCCTTCAAAAATCAAACGATGGATCGCCGTAATCCCAAATACTAGGTGGTGGATACTCATCGTCGTGTGTGTACGACCAAATTGGAGACGATGGACCGCCAACAACCGTTGGATCTGACACTGTTTCTGCGACCACCATAGGTGGCGAAGAGCTCGATACAAGTGAAACGCTTGATCCCACTGAACCCACCAACGCTTTAATCTCATCATCATCCTTCTCAGAACTATTCCCTCTATAATCTTGGCGTTGTTGCAACTGTTGTTGGGATTTTTCACTTATCCAATTGCTTCTAGGGTTAGGGTTAGGGTTTGGATCATAAGATGTGAACCCTGGTATCCCTCGAAAAGTGGGGTCCTCACTCTTGGGTACTTTGATGTTGTCCATGCTGTTGTAGGGCAAGTACGCTTGTTGCTGCTTCACAACGTGTAGTGGGTATTGTATTAGATTAGCAGTACCACTACTTTCGATGTCGTTTGTGCTATGATTTAGGGTTGGGTAGATTAATCTGTAAGGCAAGTAATTCCCATAAGCAGGGATGGATAGTGGCGCATGAGGATTGGAAAAGGTGAGACTGAAACTTGCGGGGCGTGGGAGTATTGGTCGGAGAGTTTGAGTGGTGGAGGAAGAGGAGCTGACACTTCCACCGCGGGAAGAGGAGGAAGAAGAAGAGTGTGAAGAGGAAGCAGACGTGGTGGTGCTACCGTCAGTGCAAGGTTGCTGGAGGTTGAGTTGAGCTCTTGGACCGTAGAGTATAACGGCAGCACGGTCGTAGGCGCGTGCAGCATCTTCAGCGGTTGAAAAGGTGCCAAGCCAGCGGCGCGTGCGTTTACGTGGCTCACGGATCTCGGCGACCCATTTGCCCCAGCTACGTTGTCTAACACCTCTGTACTTAAACTTGCTGTTATCCGGTCCTCCTTTTCCTTTACCTTTTCTGCTAAGAGAGGGTGGACTGTCTATGGTGGTGGTGGGAGGAGGGGGAGGAGGAGGAGGAGGAGGAGGTGAATTAGTGGAATGGAGGTGTGGGTGAGTATTATTAGTATTGGTGTCATCGTGGATGTCTGTAAAATGGTCTTGGGGATGGTGACCAGTGGCAGAGTCATCCATAATCTAGTTTTAGTTAAAGAAAGAGATTGATGGCGATAAAAACTAAGTAGGAGGTGGAGGATAGGGAAACGGAGGTGCTAAATGGTGGAGGAGGGCGGTGAGGCTTAAATAGTCTGCCAACCTCTGTCACACTTTTCTTAGTGGTGGGAAGAAAGTGGATTGTTGACATTGTGAAGAAACATACTCACTAAGATTTATGTTTAATTGTTTTTTTCCCAATCTCCATTATATTTTTATACTTTATACATCAAAGGAAGATATAAAAGGTAATAGGCTAATTGAATTTATGAAAGAAAGTTAAATCCGGTATTCAAAATTAAATCTAACATGCTAGAAAAATCCTCCATAATTGATGAACCCAAGAGATGTAATCTCTTGCCGTTTTATATGTGGTGTATGACCTCAACATTTGATGGATGATCATAGTTTTCACACAACTAATGTATGACTTCAAGATTTGATAGATGGTCATAGTTTTCGGACAAGGATGATGGTAGTAAACGAAGAAGAAATACCTTGAAATAATAAATTTTATTAACTAGTAAAGTGTTATAATAAGGCCGTGACTACATGTTTATTAGTGTATCATCTCCGTTATATGTTAACCAGCATTTGAGAATGATTTCTAGTACTGTTTATATGTTTATATATTTTTTATTTTTTATTTTTTATATTTCCATTAAATAAAAACATAATTAATAAATATAAATAAATATTTCACATTACTTAAAAACATATTAAATAACTTAAATTTTAAACCTAAATTACTAAAAAAAACGTAAAATTTCAAACATAAATTCCTAAAAAACATAAAACCATTGAAATTTAAACCTAAAATACTTGAAAAACATAGAAAATTAAACATAAAAATTAGAAACCTTAAACCCTAATTTTCATATTTTCCGTTGACTTGTTGAAATTTAAGAAACATCGCTAAATTTTCCGGATCGATGTTCGGTTGGGGTTTTGTAGTTCGAATCTGAAGACCGGTAAGTCTTATTTTCCGGCGACGAGCTTCCTCCATTGTCTCATATATATATATATATATATATATATATATATATATATATATATATATATATATATATATATATATATATATCCTTAGAGTTTTGTCTATTTTTTCCATAAATACGTCTTCGCTATTTGCTTTTCCACTTAAAAATGTTGCTTTTTTCCTTTTGTCTCTTCCCAGTGGTCGACAAAGTTGGACTTTCGGTGGTCCCTCCCCTTCGGTGTCGTCGAATTCTTCATTAAGATCGACGCCAAAACCCACGTCCGACTCGGAAGTTCTTGGCATTTTGTTAGAACCGGTGCTCGATTTCGAATGTGAAGTTTCCAGTTTAAAGAGCTATTTTGGACCCTTACGACAAATTTCGTACGCTTTTTGGTGGTGGAATGCTTTGTCGTCGTTGGTAAACTTGTATTATTCGCATGCGGTTAATAAAATGTTAAAATCGTTGTTACCACTTTTATGCATATTTTTAAGATTTTCAAATATACCATTAAACTTGGTGCAAGTTACTCGTACTTCACACCATTTTCCGTTGACAACATCGTACATTCGATCTGTTTGCATTCCCAATAGCGAGTGAAAATGGTCTAAAATAAGAAGCCGGAAACTGTTACCCGTTTGTGTGTTGCCCGTCCTTGAGTCACACGATATGGAAATCCAAGCTTTAGATAAAGCGTCCTCCTCATCTTCATTCCAAGTTGCACCTCTTTTTTTGTGTAGTTTCCTTTTGGTTGTTGTTTTCTAAATGGTTGTTGTGTTTCTTTGACCCGTTCGTCCTCGTCATTGTTGAGGTTTATAGGTTGTAACTGAGATAATGAGACTTAAGATGTTTGTATTTGAAATTGTTGAGGTTGAGAAGTTTGTGGTTGAAATTGTTGAAATTGTTGAGGTTACGAAGCGTAGGGTTGAAATTGTTGAAAACCTTAGAAATGGGGTTTATTGAATTATTGTGATGTTTGTTATTGGAAGTAGTTTGGTTGATGTGGAACATTGGTAAATAGAGGTTTTTGTTGTATTGTGGATGTTAACATTTGCATGTAGTTAAGATGTTCATATTTATCATTTGGAGTATTTGGGGTGTTTGGAGTCGGTATGGTATTTTGAATTGGATCCATACTTTGAAAAAGAGATGAGAAGATAGAAAGAGATTTTAGCGGTTTTGAGGTGTAAAATGGTTATAAAAGTTTTGGTATTTATAATGTAATGGTTTAGTTTAAAGTTGAAAGTAAATTTAAAAAAAAAAAAAGTTAACAAACCATTTTTTGACTGTTTGAGACATTTGATTTCTATTGGTCATGACAAGTCGTGGCTACCATCAATCTGCATCACACTTACGACACACTCGTATGTGTTAAATTGTTTTGTTATTTTAGGACTTGGGGATTGCGAGACAATACTTGGGACGAGTATGAGTAGGTGTGAAAGGTAGTAGATGCATATACTACCGGAAGCACAGGACTCACATTTGGATCAGGGAAAGTCACAAGGTTACCAAGAAGCCAATAATTGATTATGTTTTATTCAAGCATGTCGTTACCATCGTTTCGGTAATGACTAAGAATATTGTTGTTATTTTGAACCTAGTGTTCATATCAAATTGAGTCCGACTACGATGAGTATGTTACGTCGTTCAAAGAACCAAGTTCGATGTAGCATCTGACTTAAGCCAGAAGATTGAAGTGAGAGATAATCAAAGCGATTAATAGAAGTATCGCGCTCGTTGTTAAAGAAGTTAGTAGCTAGAAATGCTACATGTTAAAATGTGATTCTATCACATTAGAACATGAAGGAAGGTATATTCCATTCTGGAATTTGACTCTAAGAGACCTGAGTCTGAGCGTTGTAACATACGATGAGAGGTCATTAGAATATGACACATCGGTCCATGATAGTAATAAAAGAACTTATCATAAGTTCGTATCCAGTGAGGATCGAGATTGTGACTTGAAGGTCATAATTTGGAGTCTAACGTGAGATAGGTAGAAAGTGCAAGATCGAGCACCGCCTGCAGTCAGGAAGTCTTAGAGTTAGATACTCGTTCGAAGAAACATCAAAGTTACGGTTATTACTTAGGATGAAGAGAGAACGTATGGAGTCATCATGTGAGCTCTGTTTCGTTGATGATTCTGGGACAAAATAATCCTAAGGGGGAGATAATTGTAACGCCCGGTGATCCGGACTAGTCAATTTATAGATAATAGGGGTCGAAAACGACTTTTTGACAAAAGATTATTTAGAATAAATAATCTTAAACAAGTTGTATAATATGTCTCAAGGGTTCCGTACATATAAAGAACGCCGAAATCTGAGTTATAACAAAGAAGTTATAGCCCGTCGAAGTTTTACGGCAAAACCGACACAGCACCGAGAGACGTAAATAGTGAATTTACGATGGAGGACTTTTTAGCCTTAGTGATCTAAAACAAAGTTGTAGTATACATTAAACCGAGAACATCCATAAAAAGAACGCCCAAATCTGACTTCGTATGAGGAAGTTATGATTTTTCTAAGATTCGGCTTAGCAGTGTACAACCCGAAACTCGAATTTTAGTTTGAGCGGTTTTGGCTGACGCAACCTTAATGAGAGTTGAAGATCTCATTAATAGGAACTCAAAGGTAAAAACATAGACGAAAACGGAGTCCGTATGTAGAAGTTATGAATTTTACGCGGACATTTAACAGTATAATTTCCTCCTACTGTTAAATTTAAGATCGGTCGAGAATTAGCCAACGGAGTCTAATGAGAGTTGTAGACCTTATTTTTACCTACGCGTGGATATAAAGAATGTCGAAAATTATGAATTTTTGAAAATCGACTAATTTCCACCCTGTGTGCGATGCCACGTGTCAGCACCAGGTGAAAACTTAGAGCCTACGCAACACCACGACGTGGGGAGAGGCACCATGACGTAGTGAGGCCCCTGGAGACCTATAAATAGAGGCTCAAGGATTCCTCTTTTCCTCACACCTTTACCCACTTCTTTCTCTCTCTAGAACTTCTCTCTAACCCCCCCCCCCCCCCCCCAAAGTCGAGGGTAACTCCCTAGCACGAGACGGAAGCCTCGGAGCGCCTGACGGCTTCGAGAAGAAGAGCCTCTCAGCTTGAGAACGTTGCTCCAGCAGAGCCCGATTTTGAGAAAGACCCGCTGTAAGTGAGCTATACCTACCCTATCTTTAGTATAGCTTATGTTTTAATATAGTAACGTTATTAGGAACTTATAATGAGTATTTGGGCTATTATTATGAGTTATATAAGAGTGTTTCTTAATGCTTATATAATATAATAATATCTAGACTATTAATTAGTCGCGGTTAACGTTAGACTAAACTCTAGTGGTAATGATACTAGGTTTTTTCCGAGGGAAATTGTTTTAAAAGTAACGGAGTGTTGTCCGAGTACCGAGTCATCAACTTATCAGGTGAGTGCATGGTCCATTTCATCTTACACATAGATATGAAGTATTTTATATAAATTACGTGCTATGTGTGCATATTATCTGAATACTTGTTGTCTATGATGGAGGAATGATTTTATACATGTTTTAAATGATTTAAACTGTATATTTATTTTATATCTACAAATATGTTGGGATAAAATATGGGCAGATGAAATAGTGGGTGTGTGATAAAATAAAATGATAAGAGACAGGTGATGACAGTAAGGTGATGATAATTAGGTGAGGATAGATAGGTGATGATGAATCGGTGATGTAGGATGAAAGATACTATAACCTTGTCCGACAATTTGGAGATGTAGTCATCTACCAAAGTATAGATGGGGACCATGAACTATTATAGACAACTCCGTGGAAACACTAGCAGGCTCATAACCTGTAGGTGATGAATTACGAGTTCAGGTGATGTTGTAACTACGTATTCATGCGATGATACTCTAACCCTTACTATGAATTACGAGTTCAGTTGATGTTGTAACTACGTGTTCATGCGATGATACTCTAACCCTTTACTATGAATTACGAGTCCAGGCGATGTTGTAACTAGGTATTCATGCGATGATACCCTAACCCTTGTTGGGCACGTATTGAGGGAGTAATCCCTGAATCAATATTGTCTATGCGACGTAGGCTATGATCCTTAGGGAGAGTCCTTTGGAACAAACATATAAGGAAATGCGATGTAAGGAGATGAGAGGTAAATATGATGTAGGAGACGACCCTTAGGATAAATCCTTAGGGAGGGTACTTAGGGATAAAGAAGATAATGGGGATGGGTAATTGGGTTAATTGTTTGATAATTAAACATAATAATTATATTATTGTGGGTTGAAAACCCTATGTACTCACCAGGTTTCCCAACCGGACCCACTCAGTTTACTTGTGTCATAGGTGATAGTGTTAAGTTACATTACACTGAGAGATTAAGGAGATATAGATCACTAGTGTAAATGAATGTAAGTTCTGTTTATGCTTATGTTTCTATATTGACAATGACATCCCAAATGTTTTAAAAGGAATAAAAATGCATTTCTTCGGAAATGCTTTGATAATGAAATTATCATGTTTTTCGGGGAATAAATTCCGCAACATTTTTTATTGAAAGAGATACTCTGATTTTTATAAAGCATAAACAAAAAAAATCGGTCTTTTCTGGCCGTGAAAATGGGGATGTCACAGTTGGTATCAGAGCATTAGTTTAAGTGGACTAGGAATTTGTAGGAAATTTCTAGACTTAAACTTAGAATGCTAAGCGAAGATTGTGAGATGAGTGTCTGCTATATTTTAGACACAAGCACTAGTTTATTTTAGGAAAGATGCCTAGAATGTTTTATGTGCTAAATGTTTTATGTTATAGATATAAAGATGCCTTATATGCTATTATTTGTTCGGATCTATGGTTTGTTGCCGACTGGATCTAGAAATCTTATATGTTCAGATTTCTAAACGTTTGATTACGGTATTAGAACTGGCATATAACTTTTCGGTGTGACAAGGAGATCTATACGTCTATCGTAAGTAAAATCTTTCCTATCTTAAAATTCTCGCCTCGGTACACTAAACGTCTGCTTGGGTGTACAAAACGTCATGGTGAAGACAGACTAGGAAATATATGAGGAAGATGACAACCTGAGCCTAAGAATGTGATGGGTCATGCATCGGTCTTTGCGCCTAGGGATGCAAACATGGGCGGATATTGGTGGATACTGCAATACCCGTCCCCGCACCCGAACTCCGATCCCCACACCCATCCCCGCCTCCGCCCCGCCTAATCTCCGACGGGTACGGGTAAAAAAAATCCCCACCGGGTACAAATAACCCGATGGATACCCGTTCAGTAAAAAAAAAGTTAAAAAAAACATTTGTAAATATAAAAATCATATGATATCACAATTCAACAAAAAATATATTTGAAAGCCATACAAGATTAAGATTTTAGGGATTATACATACATACAAATGATATAAAATTAAGATGATATCACAATTCACAAAAATTAAAAGGTCAGAGCAATAACATAACATGGAGTAAAATTCGATAACTATGCAATGCATACATTCTATAACCATTCCACTAAATAGAAGTAAAATCATTATAAATTCAGCCACTCAGACATTCGACTATATAGATGATACAAACATTCAAAAACCATATGACAAACGTTACAAACATATGATATAAAATCATATAAGATTACAATTCATAACAAAAGATATTTAATAGGTAACTGCATTCGATCATTTGAACAAAATCAAAAGAAAAATCGAATCATTAACAGGAAAATCAAAGATTTGATTAAAAAAAACTAGAACTGGAAATCGAGTGAAAAAAAGAGTCAGAAAGAAGAAATATCGAGTTGAAGGCTTTACTCTTGAGACTTGAATCTTAAGGAGTTGAAGCTTTAATTGCTTTAATGTTGTGAAGCTTGTCCATGTGTTGTTCCAGCATCCTCAACACTTGGTTGTGGGGGTTGTTGATCTTGAATGCCATTGCAAAAGGATTAATAAGATGTAGTATGTACGTGTTTAAAAAAAGAATTAGAAAGGCAATGTATCAGATATAAAGATAGGTTTCCTGGTTTTGAATATGTTTTTTATGGGTGTTCCTTTATATTTATTTTTTTTTATGGCTTTGTAAATCTCACTTAGGCAAATCATCAAACAGTTAGTATGCAGTGATTTCATTTGGTTCTCAACAGAGGGTAAAAAAGGTAATCACAAAAATCCATTTAATCTATTAATGAGTTTTTGATACAACCAAAATACTCAATCATGTTTAATCAAAATCCATTTAATCAATCACATTAAAGAAGAGGTATACCGTATACAAACAAAACAGATACAATAAAATGTAATTCCACTAATATAGATGCAATAAAATGGATCTCCAGGTAATTCAATTTCAGAAATATCAGAAAATTCAGTCGAGTCAATTAATCATTTAATCGATTACTGCTAATATATTGATCAATCAGTTAACCGATTATAGAAATCGAGTGGAGTTAACAAATGGTTTGTAGAAATTGATTATATTAGGCACATAGTAATCGTTTGTAAAAAATCAAATTGATTTCATTCTCTCTAAGAGAAAAGCCAGAGAGAATGAAATCCGTAAATAGCTTAAACAAACGAGTTTTACGATGAGTCGATTCCCTGATTATTGAAGCGTCTTGAAGGTTGAAGGTGAAGGATTCACTGATGAAGAACGAAGGGCCGATTCTAGAAATAAGATAAAGTTTGAATATTGAACTAAACAAGAATCAAAGATGAATGAAGGGGTTAAGTGAAGAAGAATAATTTTCGTGTGTGGCTGCATATTTTATAATGAGTTCTTGATTCTTGGACAAGCCGAGAAGAGACTAGAGAGAGAATGAGATCGGTGATTCAATGCTTAAAGAAACGAGGAGTCGAAATCCTGAATTCTTGAAGCGTCGTCTTGAACTCTTGATAATACTTTATACTCTGAATAAAATTTCCCAATTCCCATAAACATTAATTAATTAATTAATTAATATTATATTTCTATATATAATCGGGTTTTAAACGGGTCGGATAATGTCATATCCGTCTCCGACCCATCCCCGCTTCGGGTATAAATATTTGCATCCGTCCCCGCTCCGTTACTTGTTAACATGGGTAATACCCGACCCGTTAAGGTCGGATCCCATGGGTAACGGGTAATCCCGATTTGCTTGTATCCCTAGTTGCGCCTACACCCGAACCTATCACAATGGCAGAAGTTCAAGAAGTGATATAAACCATGATAGACTGAGAAAATAGAGGAAATGAGATGCCTTACGATAGTGAATGATACCTCTCGAAAGATATCATAAGAGAGGTATCTTGCCTTTAGAATACGTCTAATAAAATAGCAGTACGTCTAGAGAAGTACGGTACATCTGAATGTACACATTTGATTGGTGGGATGATAGAACGATTGGTGTAATTCCTAAAGTTTTCCTATCATCTGGAATTTCCATCACCAACCGAGTTGAAGCAGAATTGACGATTGAAGATACGCATGGAAGAAATCTTACTAGAGTCTAGGGAAATTTTTATGATTATTTAGATACACTCGTACGTGTTAAATTGTTTTGTTATTTTAGGACTTGGGGATTGCGAGACAATACTTGGGACGAGTATGAGTAGGTGTGAAAGGTAGTAGATGCATATACTACCGGAAGCACAGGACTCACATTTGGATCAGGGAAAGTCACAAGGTTACCAAGAAGCCAATAATTGATTATGTTTTATTCAAGCATGTCGTTACCATCGTTTCGGTAATGACTAAGAAGATTGTTGTTATTTTGAACCTAGTGTTCATATCAAATTGAGTCCGACTACGATGAGTATGTTACGTCGTTCAAAGAACCAAGTTCGATGTAGCATCTGACTTAAGCCAGAAGATTGAAGTGAGAGATAATCAAAGCGATTAATAGAAGTATCGCGCTCGTTGTTAAAGAAGTTAGTAGCTAGAAATGCTACATGTTAAAATGTGATTCTATCACATTAGAACATGAAGGAAGGTATATTCCATTCTGGAATTTGACTCTAAGAGACCTGAGTCTGAGCGTTGTAACATACGATGAGAGGTCATTAGAATATGACACATCGGTCCATGATAGTAATAAAAGAACTTATCATAAGTTCGTATCCAGTGAGGATCGAGATTGTGACTTGAAGGTCATAATTTGGAGTCTAACGTGAGATAGGTAGAAAGTGCAAGATCGAGCACCGCCTGCAGTCAGGAAGTCTTAGAGTTAGATACTCGTTTGAAGAAACATCAAAGTTACGGTTATTACTTAGGATGAAGAGAGAACGTATGGAGTCATCATGTGAGCTCTGTTTCGTTGATGATTCTGGGACAAAATAATCCTAAGGGGGAGATAATTGTAACGCCCGGTGATCCGGGCTAGTCAATTTATAGATAATAGGGGTCGAAAACGACTTTTTGACAAAAGATTATTTAGAATAAATAATCTTAACCAAGTTGTATAATATGTCTCAAGGGTTTCGTACATATAAAGAACGCCGAAATCCGAGTTATAACAACGAAGTTATGGCTCGTCGAAGTTTTACGGCAAAAATAGCACAACACCGAGAGACGTAAATAGTGAATTTACGATGGAGGAATTTTTAGCCTTAGTGATCTAAACCAAAGTTGTAGTATACATTAAACCGAGAACATCTATAAAAAGAACGCCCAAATCTGACTTCGTATGAGGAAGTTATGATTTTTCTAAGATTCGGCTTAGCAGTGTACAACCCGAAACTCGAATTTTAGTTCGAGTGGTTTTTGGCTTACGCAACCTTAATGAGACTTGAATATCTCATTAATAGGAACTCAACGATAAAAACATTGACGAAAACGGAGTCCGTATGTAGAAGTTATGAATTTTACGCGGACATTTAATAGTATAATCTCCTCCTACTGTTAAATTTAAGATTGGTCGAGAATTAACCAACGAAGTCTAAATGAGAGTTGTAGATCTTATTTTTACCTACGCATGGATATAAAGTACGTCAAAAACGGAGTTCGTATGCGAAAGTTATGAATTTTTGAAAATCGGCTGATTTCCACCCTATGTGTGATGCCACGTGTCAGCACCAGGTGAAAACTTGGAGCCTACGCAACATCACGACGTGGTGAGAGGCACCATGACGTGGTGAAGCCCCTAGAGGCATATAAATAGAGGCTCGAGGCTTCCTCTTTTCCTCATAAATTTACCCACTTCTTTCTCTCTCTAGAACTTCTCTCTAAGCCCCAACCCCCCCCCCCCAAACCTAGGGTAACTCCCTAGCACGAGACAGAAGCCCTGAAGCGCCCAACGGCTCCGAGAAGAAGAGCCTTTTGGTTCGAGAACATTGCTCCAACGGAGCCCGGTTTTGAGAAAGACCCGATGTAAGTGAGCTATACCTACCTTATCTTTAGTATAGCTTACGTTTTAATATAGTAACGTTATTAGGAACTTATAATGAGTATTTGGGCTATTATTATGAGTTATATAAGAGTTTTTCTTAACGCTTATATAATATTAATAATATCTAAACTATTAATTAGTCGCGGGTAACGTTAGACTAAACTCTAGTGGTAATGATACTAGGTTTTGTCTGAGGGAAATTGTTTTAACAGTAACGGAGTGTTGTCTGAGTACCAAGTCATCACCTTATCAGGTGAGTGCATGGTCCATTTCATCTTACACATAGATATGAAGTATTTTATATAAATTATGTGTTATGTGTGCATATTATCTGAATACTTGTTGTCTATGATGGAGGAATGATTTTATACATGTTTTAAATGATTTAAACTGTATATTTATTTTATATCTACAAATATGTTGGGATAAAACATGGGTAGATGAAATAGTTGGTGTGTGATGAAATAAAATGATGAGAGACAGGTGATGACAGGAAGGTGATGATAATTAGGTGAGGATAGATAGGTGATGATGAATCGGTGATGTAGGATGAAATATACTATAACCTTGTCCGACAATTTGGAGATGTAGTCATCTACCAGAGTATAGATGGCGACCATGGACTATTATAGACAACTCCGTGGAAACAATAGCAGGCTCATAACCTGTAGGTGATGAATTACGAGTTCAGGTGATGTTGTAACTACGTATTCAGGCGATGATACTCTAACCCTTACTATGAATTACGAGTTCAGTTGATGTTGTAACTACGTATTCATGCGATGATACTCTAACCCTTTACTATGAATTACGAGTTCAGACGAGGTTGTAACTACGTATTCATGCGATGATATCCTAACCCTTGCTGGGCATGCATTGAGGGAGTAATCCCTGAATCAATACTGTCTATGCGACGTAGGCGATGATCCTTAGGGAGGGTCCTTAGGAACAAACATATAAGGAAATGCGATGTAAGGAGATGAGAGGTAAATATGATATAGGAGACGACCCTTAGGATAAATCCTTAGGGAGGGTACTTAGGAATAAATAAGATAATGGGGATGGGTAATTGGGTTAATTGTTTGATGATTAAACATAATAATTATATTATTGTGGGTTGAAAACCCTATGTACTCACCAGGTTTCCCAACCTGACCCACTCAGTTTACTTGTGTCACAGGTGACGGTGTGAAGTTACATTACACTGAGAGATTAAAGAGATATAGATCACTAGTGTAAATGAATGTAAGTTCTCTTTATGCTTATGTTTCTATATTGACAATGACATCCCAAATGTTTTAAAAGGAATAAAAATACATTTCTTTGGAAATGCTTTGATAATGAAATTATCATGTTTTTCGGGGAACAAATTCCGCAATGTTTTTTTATTGAAAGAGATACTTTGATTTTTATAAAGCATAAACAAAAAAAAATCGGTCTTTTCTGGCCGTGAAAAAGGGGATGTCACACAAGTGCCTTAACGGATCGAAACGGTTTATGTCGTTTAAAGAAAATTAGTATTATACTGGTCTAGTTTCTTATAATGGTCGTATCTTTTCCATACGAATTCCGTTTTGGATGTTCTTTATATTTTCTGGAAGAAGGTGAACATGTACTTCGATACTAGATTGTTTATTTTTCTCACAACTACGCAATACAAAATTTTAGTTTTTTCAGACGTATTAGCGGTCGTATCTTTTCTACCGTCTTATGACCCTTCTCAATATCTTTAACTATTCAAGTTCAGACCTTTATGGCTTATGCATGTTAGATCTAGGTTACTATGCTTGTTTTGGTACCTTTTATGTTGTTTTAATGGAGTTTGGACAACTCTAGGTCTAAAGGTTGTTTTGGGAGTTTTTTTTAATGAAAAGACAACCTCCTCTAATAACCCCCTATATCTCTTAAGAGATTTGAACTCATGATCTCTCAACTGAGAGAGCCCCTCCTCACCGCTAGGCCATTCTTATCTTCTATTTTATGAAATGTAAGGATTTGGTTCTCTTTTGGCCCTTTTTCACTTAGGTTTAAAGTTAGTGATGTTTGAGAAATACCAATTGATAAAGTTTGATACTTTATCCATTGAGATATTATTTCTTTGTAGACTAGAAAGTTTGAACCAACAGGTTAATGATTAAGTGCTTATCAAGAATTGATTCTAATGCTACAACTATTTTGTATTTTATTGTCCATATCACATCCATGAGTTGGGTCGCGATGTGGTGACCATTGACTTTGACCAATTAACCGTTGACTTTTAACCCGTTTGAATTTTAGTAAAACTTTGTTGGAATTGAGTTTTTGACTAAGGATTAGTCTCTGTTTGGTATTAGGTAGGTTGTGTTACTTTTTCGTTGTAGAGGCTGTTGTTGAGATTTTGCTGTTTGGCTTAAGTATGTTTTCTCACTATACTGTGTGTGACAATGTATATGCAGTATGGTAGGTTGGTTGAGTATTGTTAGATTACAGCTATGTGTTGGCTAGTTAGTCTATTTAATTGGTAAGTGTTGACTTCTCGGGTAGATGGTCATGCGCGTACAGGACCACTAGAATCATAGTCGGACGTTCAATAGGTCTTTCGGATGATGGCCGCTATAGGCCCCTTTGAGTTGTTGACTATGAGCTAATAACGATTGGAAGTTTGACAAGTCTTCGGGATGACGACCTTGTGCCTATAGGCCATGTGAGGTGTTGACTATGAACTGATCATGGCTGGAAGTTTTTCAGGTCTTTTAGATGATAGCTACAAGCCTATAGGCCCACTGAGGTGTTGACTATGACATTTGTACCTATGCATTGTATATGTGACGTGATATGTAGTATTTTTGGGGAATTCACTAAATTTTATGTTTATATTTGTGGATTAAACATTTTTTAGGTTATTCAACCATCACAAGGAAATGACCAACTTGATTGTATCGCATGTACATCATTGTTGATTTATGAATTAAATTTCCGTTTATTTTACGAGGCTACTATGTTTTGGAAATTATGTTTACAATGATTGAACAAAAAGAACTTTTATATATTATTTTTAGAAACACAACATAACATCATATTTTACTCTGAAAATAAATTTTTTATTTTGAAATTTAGGAGGTAAAAAAAAAATGATGTTCATGTATGGCAACGTCTGCCTAATCGGCCTCACACAATTATAGTTTTTAATTAAACTAAAATGTCAGAATGTTTATCCAGTTGTGTTCGATGTTTTATAACTTGCGTGGGCATATATATTTTGTTTTTGCTTTGACCCAAAATTGGTTTGGACTTGTCCGACAATACGTATGATTAATATATTTTAATTAATTAATACACTGCACTATTTGTTTGGTGTGGTTGTGGCAGGTGTCCTCCAGTCCAGCCCCTATTTCAACTCTTACTTTTGTTAGAGTTACGATTTAAAGTCATTTGCTTCAATTATAAGGTACTTATTATCGTTTTCCAAAAAATTTGATTTTTTTTGGTGCTTTGCAGATCCAGAAATGTGTTGAGGTCATATCACGATAGTAAGGAGACCAAGTATATTGCAACCTAGAAACACGAATAGCAAATCTCTATCAATTTAATATCCTACAAAACTCAAATTACATCTTTAGCTAACTTACTCTCTTATCATTTCGTATCTATAATATTAGATAATACATTAGAGTTGAATTAGCTATCTTTTCTCTTTCCCAAGAAATGAATCACATACTTACGCTGAAAAAGGGAATCTGGATCAAATAAGAATTACAAATCCGATAAGAAGATTAAGAAGCCATCCCCAATCTTGGATGAAAAAATCAATGGTCCAAGATTAAGTGAGTTCTTAGACGGTTACATATTATTACAAAACAGTTAACACACACTAACTACAATCATTAGAAGATTTGGATCAAGACTATGATTTCATTTTATATTCTCATATACTTCATACCCTTGTTTGATCTATATCTGAAAAGGGTAATATTTTGTATATGATATATAAAATCATATATGTGTACCTTCCAAATTAACTAAAAAGTAATTAAATCTTGTTGTATTACATGAGTCCAAATTAACTAAAAAGTAATTAAATCTTGTTGTATTACATGAGTTCATTTAAAAAAATATATAAAATTCTAAACATTTACAATTATTTAATTTATAAGAAAAAAATATTTAATTATTAAAATTAAAGTGTTTTTTTTCTTTTAAATTTAAACAAATAATTTAGATAAATAAACAAAGAAAAATAATAAAGTTTTAATTTAGAAAACTTAAAATTAGAAAAAAGTCAAAGAATCAAATTAATTGGTATATATTTATTATTACATTTTGTTATATTTAAATATTATGTAGAATTTAATAAAATAGAAAAAACCACAAAAAAACATATGAAAAAAAATTAATTTAAACTAACCATAAAATTACATTTTGCAAAATTAATGACAGTATAACATGTGGCAAAATAGATTTTTATTTATTAGAGTATAATAAAATAATTGCTACATATAGATATTATGAGGAATTTAATAAAATGGAAAAACCATAAAAGATAATATGTGAAAAAAAAATTAATTTAAAATAACCACAAAATTACATGTAGCAAAATAAATAAAAACATGACATATAACAAAATAAATCTTTATTTATTAAAATAAATATCTCAATTCATCGTTAACAACCCAAACATGCATAGTTTGTTAGACACCATCGAACTAACCCTGTTATAATTAAAAAAATTTGTGTCGTGTAATCTATTACAAGGATACACAACTAGTTGGGAAAATGACTTAGGAGGATAACTACCTCTTATCCGTGTTCACATATTGGCAACTTCTTCTTTTTTGTACATAATAAAGCAACTAACTTGTTTTAACTGTTTAAATTACACCAATATTACCGGCTAATACCTTTAACCGGTAACTCAAAGGGAAAATGACTAAGGAGGGTAACTACCTATTATCCATTTTCACATATCGACAACTTCTTATGTTTTGAACATAAGAAAGCAACTAACTTGTTTTAACTGTGTAACATCCCAAAAATCATGACCAAAAATTTAATTTTTAATTTAATACTAAAACCATAATTGTCAAACCATTTATTTAATACTCCGGCATCGGGCCCAGCCCGGCATCAGGCCCCGCCTGGCATCGAACCCCGTTCGGTATACAGTTCTGTCTCTCTTAGGCCCCGCCTGTCTCCGGGCTCCGCCCGCTAAACACATACAATCATATAACATGCTAACACATAAATAAACATACTCTACTGCATCCTTGTCCTAAGAAACGTACTCTACTAATAATGAGATACAGAACATCGTCCGTACTCAACTGGTGATGAGATACGGGACCTCGCCCACACTCACCTCCCTACCAGACACATACAAGTATCACACAGACAACAAGTATAATCTAACATGCAAACATTCCTCGGGCACCCGCACGACATCGGACCTTGGTCTGGAATAACATACTAGCATACAATGCCTATGGCTAACCCCCAGGTCTTCTTACTCATAAACTACATGGGATGACATTGTGGCCTTAGACACATTCACACAGTGAGGAGACTCACCTTGCACTGTTGAAGCCCTGGCTGGAACTAGCTGACTACGGACAAAGTTCCGTATCTCATTATCACCAGAGTATGTTTCTTAGGACAAGTATACAGTAGAGTATGTTTCTTTATGTGTGGCCTAAGAGAGACAAATCTGTATACTGAGTGGGGCTCGATGCCAGGCGGGGCCTGATGACGGGCGGGGCCCGATGCCGGGGTATTAAATTAATGGTTTGACAATTATGGTTTTAGTATTAAATTAAAAACGAAATTTTTGGTCATGATTTTTGGGATGTTACACAGATAAAACAAGTTAGTTGCTTTCTTATATACAAAAAATAAGAAGTTGTCAATATGTGAACATGGATAAGAGGTAGTTACCCTCCTAAGTCATTTTCCCTTTGAGTTACCGGTTAAAATAGGTATTAGCCGGTAATATTGGTGTAATTTAAACAGTTAAAACAAGTTAGTTGCTTTATTATGTACAAAAAAAAGAAGTTACCAATATGTGAACACGCATAAGAGGTAGTTACCCTCCTAAGTCATTTTCCCCAACTAGTTAGTTACTAATGAAATTAGAACACACAATAGCAACTTCCACAACACCACCCTAGGATCAGGCCACACCCACCCTCACATTTTCAATTTTTTTGGATAAATTATATTAATCATCCCTTGTATAAATGCCAAAAAACGTGTTTAGTCCATATTTTCAAAAATTAACTAGGACCGTCCCTTGTTTGTTTTAAATTTGCTCGCTTCATTCCTTCTTAATTTAAATTTGCACAATTCATCATTTTCCTGATATAAAAAGTCTAGGGTAAATTACACCAATCGTCCATCGTGTACATGTTAGAAAACATGTTTAGTCCTTATATTCAAAAATTAACTTAGATCGTCCCTCGTTTGTTTAAAACCTTGCACATCTCATCACTCATGACATAAAAAGACCGTTTTGCCCTTATTTATTTATTTATTTTTAATTTATCTAGTTATTAATCCATTAAGAAAATTATTTATTAAATTCATGGTATTTGGCTATCGGATAATCACCTCCGACCACCACCACCATCACCATTAGCCTCTGACTACCACCAACACTAACGTCCGTCTTCCACCATCGCTCAATCTATCACCAGAGAAAACAGAATCCATGTTTTAATCCAGAAAAAATTCAAAAACAAAAATCCATTCAAGACATCAAATCCACTTATGAATTCAAATCCAAAAATTACTTACATAAACTAACATACATACATAAATAGAAAAAAAACCAAAAATATGATTATATCTTCGTATGAATATGTAGAAGAAACTTTTGTATGGAAAAAAAACCTTCTAATGTAAGTTCAATTTCTTCTTATTTGAAGCCCAATAAGTTGGATATTGCTTTGATTTCTTCTAAATAGTTAGATATATGGTGCAATCATGTGGAAAACGAATGAGAAGGAGGTGGGAGTTTGGTTGGAAACAACCAAGGCGGTGACGAGACCTCGGGTTTGGCCGCCGGAAGTCGGTTTTAGAAATCATTGGTTGTCGTGTCTCTCCGGATGGTCTAGTGTATCAATCGGGGGAAGTCAGCGGTGGTCGAAAGGTCTCTGATGGCTGCGTTGGGTTACAGATGTGCACTTAGCATGCAAATCGGTGACGACTAAACCCTAGTTGCCTTTAATTATTCCGGCGAGAGGATATCGATTTTGCACTCCGACTGTCTTCTCATCTCCCACCTTCTACCTTACCACTCAAATATAATCTTCAAAAAGAGAGTATATCATTCGAGGAGTTTAGATGGTAAAAAAGGGAGACAAATGGTAGTGGTGAGAGGTAGCGATGGAGCAGCAGTAACCAATGGTTATTAGTGGAATGATGATTTTATGATGGATATGTTGTGGTAAGTGGTAGGGGTGATCGGCGTGTTCTTGGTCTTCTTATTCCATTTCATTGGGTTAGTGTGTGTGTTTATGTGTTCTGTGCATCTTGTACTCTCTGACCAGTAACACATTAAAGTGGCTAGATGGGTTAGGTAAGTGAAGGGGGAGGAGTGGTGGTGAATATTCTCGATGATGGTATATATATATATATATATATATATATATATAAAGAGAGAGAGAGAGAGAGAGAGAGAGAGAGAGAGTTTTAAATAGGTGGGGCCCTATTTCTTTTTTTAATTAAAAAAAAATAATAATAACATTAAATTAATTAGAAAAGAAATATACAAAGGGCATTATGGACATTTTAGATCTATCATGGACTTGATGCGCAAAAAAAACGTATATTAGGGACGAAAAGTGCAAGTTTTATGCAAACGAGGGATAGTCCAAGTTAATTTTTGAAAATATGGACTAAACACGCTTTTTCATATGTGCACGAGGGACGATTGGTGTAATTTACCCAAAAGACTATATTACCCTTTTTATTTTGTTTTGTATTTATTAAAAAAAATTAAACCCTTTATTTTCATATTTATTAAAAAGTACACATATCAGCTACCCAATCCACCCCATTTATTTCCATACCAGCTAACTCTCCAATCTGCATCTGCCTCCGATGAAATCACTTAAAGTAAATGTCCGACTACCAGACCACCACCAGGGCCGACCCAAGGGCAGGGCGAGCTGGGCCACTGCCCAGGGCATCATTACGAAGAGGGGCATAACGATTTGTCTACCTCTTAAGGGCATATAAACTTTCGGCACAAATTTTGTTCCATAGGCATGAGGCATCCGACACATAGAAGCACATAAGCGGCAAAACGCAGCTGAGAATCACGCTAAAAAATCAGAAAACGAGGAGTCGATCATGCGAAATAATCACGCCTAAAATCAGAAATCGATTGTACCGAGTCTTGCAAGCTAACGGTAAAAAAGTATTATGTAACACCCAGGATTTTGAAAGCCAAGAAAGTAAAGGAAACCCTAAATTTAAGAGGGACTTGACGAGTCCAAGGAAGGACTCGGCGAGTCGGAGCGGGATCCGGGTCGATCAGAAAGTGACCAACTCGACGAGTCGGCCAAGTAGACTCGACGAGTCTGGTCTGTGCGAGGAAAACCCTAAATCCAGGGCTTGGAGCCTATTTAAGCATCTCAATCTTCTTCCTAGGGCTCCTTTACAGCCTCTCACACCCAGAACGCCGCACCTTAAGCCCCCATTGTGTTCATTCAAGCTTTTAGCCATTTTTGAGTGGTTTTAAGGAAGAAGAAGGAGTGGAAATCCTTGAAGCATCAGGGAGTGGCTTTAGATTTGAAGTTTGGGAAGCATTTCAGAGCATTGGAAGGTATCAATTCGTTTCCCTCCTTTAGATTTTCCTTGGTTATGAGTTTTGGGGCTTTTAAGCCATGTTTAAGACCAATTTTGAGCTTGAGGTCCAGATCTGAGGTTGCTACCTCAGATCCATGCTTGTTTTGGTATGGAATCCCATAAAGTATCAGCCATTGGGTGGAGATTGGAGTCTCTTGGTCCTAAACCCTAGCTATGGGTGTATTTTGCCCAGATCTCACTCTCTACACGTAAAGTTTGCAACTTTACGTGGGAAATAGGCTTGGAGAGGGTAGATCTACAGTTTGGAGCTCATGCATGACTCGGAAGTCCTCTGCATGTAAGTGGATCTTAGTGGACTCGACGAGTCCTTCGAGTGGACTCGGCGAGTAGCTTGAAGATGAGGAGGAACTCGATGAGTAGGATGAACAGCTCGTCGAGTCGGATGAAGATAGGCATGAACTCGGCGAGTTGGATGAACAACTCGGCGAGTTGGATGAAGATTACCGTGTGCTCGGCGAGTCTGTTCTTAGACTCGGCGAGTTAGGTCGAGTGGTCCCAAACCCTTCGAGTTAAGACTCGAGTTAGCGAGTCGAGCCGGGACTCAGTGAGTTGGACAGGACAGGAATCGAGAATCAGTAAACTCGGCGAGTCAGGGGCTGACTCGGCGAGTAGAGTCGCGAGTGGAAGGACTCTGGATTTATGAACTCGGCGAGTCAGTAGGGTGACTTGGTGAGTAGGGTTGACCTGGAAGGTTGACTTTGAACAGGACATTGACTTTGACCAGAGTTGACTTGGTGGACCTTTGGAGGTCAGTTAGACTAAGTGTGAGGTTGTTATTGGTAGCTCGGAGAGCTAGCGGAGCAGCAGTTCGGAATTAGTGGTCAGGTAGCGGTCAAAGGGGTTAGCAGCAGCAGTTCAGCAGTACCAGGTGAGTTTCCCCTTTGTATGAATGGGTCTACGGCCACAATGCCGGCCCATGTATTTATGAGTAGAAGACCCAGGGGTTAGCCCTAGGCACAGTATGCTAGTATGATATTTGGATGAGGTCCAATGACAGAGGGCGGGTGCCCAAGGAGCGGTTTATGTGATAGTTTATACTTGTTGTCTGTGTGATACTTGTATGTGCCTGGTAGGGAGGTGAGAGAGGGCGAGGCCCCGTATCTCACCAATAACAGAGTGTGGATGGTGTTCCATATCTCAGTAGCAGCAGAGCAGGGGCGAGGCCCAAGTTAGGGAAAGAGTGAGGGTGGGCTGGGCCCGAACCTCACTATCAGCAGGAGTATGGACGAGGTTCCATGACTCATTAGTAGCAGGACTCGGGCGGGGCCCAGAGATAGGCGAGGCCTTAGAGCAAGAGTTGTTAGTATACGTTTAGCTTATGTAATGTTATGTGATACGTTTATGTGCTATTATATGTTAGTGGGCGAGGCCCTGTGACAGGCGAGGCCTAAGTGAAACAGATCTGTATCCGAGCGGGGCTCGAAGCCAGGCGGGGCCTGGAGCGGCGGGGCCGTTGTAGCGGGCGAGGCCTGAAGTAGGGCGCGAGGCCCCGGATAGCGGGCGTGGCCCAGTATGTGCAGTATGTGGTTATGCATGGTATGTGGTAAGGTGGGGAACTCACTAAGCTTCGTGCTTACGGTTTTCAGTTTTGTTTTCAGGTACTTCCGGTAGCGGAGGGAGGAGCTCGGGGTGATCGCATGACACACACCATAGATTAGTCAGCCTAGGAATGTTTACTCTGATAATAAACAAGTGTTTTGAGAACTTATACTCAGATTATGTTTTGGAATGATGTCTTTGTTTAAAGTAATGTTTTATTAAAAAGAAATTTTTGGTCTTGAAATTCGGGATGTTACATATTACGTTTTTATTCTTTGGTTATAAATCAAATTTTTTACTTGAATCCCTTACTATCAAATATGAAATTATAACCCGAAATCAAAAACATAAATCTTATTCGTTATGTTTTGATTCTTTTCTTTCAAGAATTTTGAATGCATAGTGTAGTCGTGTGTGGCTGGTCTATGCCAGTTTGTGGAAACTCAAATCTAGAAAGAGGAATCTTGGCAACTTTTCTAGGTTTATGATTTTGGTTTTATATGTTGATCAAATGTTATGATTTTTGTATTTTATTATTATAGCTTAAACCGGACGATTTTGCCCTTGATATGAGTTTGGTTGGGGACTTTATCTAGAGCTGCCGACTGGAATGTACTTTTGATCCAAGTTGGACAATTTTGCCCCTGAAGATGGTATTTGCAATTTCAAGTGGATTTAGGTGTTGCTTGTAATCTTGCTGAGCTCTTATGCTAGCAGGTGTTATCTCAACTATATCAATGCAATTTCAAGTGCATTTTGATCATCTATTTGTACAAGTCATTGCCGTTAAAAATGTTATTTTATAATGGTTCTTCAATGTTTTTCCACTTCGCTTGGTTTTTAGTTTAATAGGATTGGAATACTTTTAGAAATTAGTCTTCGACTAATAGTCTAAATATAGATATGGAATTGAAAAACAAAAGTATTTGGGCTATTTTGTTTGGTTTTTAATTTGGTTGTTTGTTAATGGGATTATTGTATTCTGTTTAAGCTAATAGGATTAGGATTTCCAGCCATTTTTCTTTTACTTTTTGAGTCAAGTTTATAAATTACTCTGTATCATCCAACTTCAAATCTGTTAATTTTTTTTCGGTCACTTTGTTTTGAAAGGTCTAAATAAAAATTGTCTCTAAATAAAAACTTTATTAGTATTTTTGTTTATAAATTTATGTTGTGTATGGGTTTATAATTTATTACTGTATTCTGTTTAAGCTAATAGGATTAGGATTTCCAGCCATTTTTCTTTTACTTTTTGAGTCAAGTTTATAAATTACTCTGTATCATCCAACTTCAAATCTGTTAATTTTTTTTCGGTCACTTTGTTTTGAAAGGTCTAAATAAAAATTGTCTCTAAATAAAAACTTTATTAGTATTTTTGTTTATAAATTTATGTTGTGTATGTGTTTGGTATATATATATATATATATATATATATATATATATATATATATATATACTAGGTGTGAGACCCATGTATTCCATGGGTTTAATTAAAAAAAATAAATATAAAACTTTAATAATTTGAAAAGTTTGAATTTATAAGAAAAATAAGAAAATTTTGAATTATTAAAATTAATTAGACTTTAATGTATTAAATACGTTACATATATAAACTCTTTCTAATAAATACTTTACATATATATTACCTTACACATTAAATGTGAAATTTTAATTTAATAAAATAAAAACACAATAAAATGACAAGTGGAAAATAGAAATTTTAAAAATTCTAGAAAATGCCATGTGTCCAAATAAATGAGAAGAGGACATGTGGCAAAAAAAAACCTTCATTTATTATAGTATATATATATATATATATATATATATATATATATATATATATATATATATATATATATAGGGGCATTATGGAGTCTCTTTCGTCGGGGGCACGAAAAACCAATAGACGGGCCTGACCACCACCTGGCACGACCGTTTCTTTCTCACTGTATCTCTTATACCCTTTTCTTCTTTTTCGCAATATCTTTTGCGTAATGGATTATCTGTAAACTTCAGCAACATTGTGGTGGATTGTACAAGCCCATCGTCAGTTACTTCTCTAGCGGTGCAAAAACATCAAAATCTTCTTTTGTGGCTCACATATCTTATATCTTCTTCTGTCGGCACCACCACTATAGACGTCGATCTCTTCTTTCTTCTCCAGCGGCTAGTGTAGGTTCTGGTTTGTACGTTTAGGGTTTATTTATTTTTGATTTGCAGATTTAGTGTTTGATATTCAGGTTTATGGTTTATGGGTTCATCAATTTTTGGGGCGTCGCCAGATCTTTGGAGAAGAAAAGTTGAGATGGGTTTAGTGGTGATAGGAGGTGAGAAACGATGGAGAGTGGGATAGGTGTCGATCTCTTCTTTTTGGGGCGCACGTTTTACTCTTGCCGACCTTGATTCCGCCATGTCTAGTGACCAATTGGTGGTCAAGAAAGAAAAATCCTATCTCTTTTCTAAGAAGGCTCCTATATATTTATCCATCAAGACTCCAGAATCCTGAAAAAGGAAATCAATTGAAGTCTTCAACCTGGAAAACCTTAAGGTGGATGAAGCGTTGGAAAAGTTGCTCTCCCCTTGTAATCTGTAAGTACCCTTGTAGTTTATTTCCTTCTTTCATTTTTATACCTGTTCTCAGTTTTCTCCCTTTTGTTTCTTATAGGTGGCTGATCATATCTCTCATTCTTCTGAGAATCTCAAGGCTAAGCTCGACCAAATAGGTCAAGCTTTGAGGGAGAAAGAGGCGATCAACGAGGATCTTATCCAGAGGGTGGAGGAGTTGGTCAAGGAGAAAGCAATCAGAGAAGAGGAGCATACGACAGAGATCAAGGAGGTGATCGTTGAAGCCAGGAGAAGCGTTGCTGAGGTGGTTTGGGAGGCAAAAATCAGGTTGGCAAAGGATATCAAGAATGCAGGATCCTAGGATGTGACTAGGTGGCGTAAGGCTCTAGCCAAATTGACTGGTAACCCTGCCAATACTTGTCAAGACCCTGTAAGAATAGGGAGAGAAAAAGAAGAAGAAGAAGGAGGATAAGAAAAAGAAGAGAATAAGAAGTAGGAGGAGAAGAGAAAGAAGGCATAGAAGGCCCCGGTTGGGGGTGATCAGGCCTAGTGATAAGTTTGATTGTTAGAATAATTTTAACATCTTTGTTTGTAAACAATATTTTTGCGGATTTGATGGGCAACTCACTTTTATGCTATGGTTGTTTCATATTTCTCTTCTTTCATGGTTAATTTGATTGATATGGTTGTAGGATTTCAGAGGAACAACTAGTCACTAGTTTAGGATCTTAAAGCACTTAAGATCTTTAGGAGAATAAAACTCCTCATCTATTCATAGGAAAAATAACTTTAAGGAAGATAAAACCAGTTCATCCTTAGGATTTGTGTAACTATTGACAATTCTTGTCCTTAGAAGCATTCTGATATATGTGCCTAAATCTTTATAGGTGTCTCATCAGCGAGATCATCTATTGAGATGACATTGATTCACCTACTCATGTTGATTATCTAGCAACATGTAAACTTTTAATGTGAGATTTTCTGGTCCAAATCAGAAAATTATAGAAAGGCTTGGGTTTTTATTTTCTTCGTTAATCATCCCTTACATGACTTTGTCCCTAGAAGCATGCTTTCTGTATGCATCAAGTCTCATGTTCTGAGGAGACATTGAGCATCACCAGTGGCTTACCTTAATTGCATAATCATCAGCGTAAGATATATATGTCTTGTCTTTTAATGACAAAGGATTATTCATGTCCTTAACCTCCTAGACCGAGGCATGACATTGTACCATTGAACGAATTGATGGTGAATATTTGATTCTAGACTGTAACTAACTCTGTGATGCAAGGATTAAACCACTTCTTGCTGATGAGTTATCACTATCAATGATTCACAGTGATTTCACCTCAGCATGATTGAGACATCCAACTTCTTTCCCACAAGTATTCTTTAAAGAAGTTAATAATTTGTTGTATTAGCCATACACTGATAAAACTTCGACACTTTATGTCGATGGATACATTTCATACCATAATGTATTACACGCATCATTCCACTCTTGCCCTTTATTATACTAATACAATAAGTTAATAATTCAGCGTGTAGAACCATAGATCTTGCTACTCTATTTCAGTGAATGATAGTTCAAACCTATACTATCATGGGACATCTCACTTGATTTTCAGCTGTATTCCTGATCCGTTGATGGAGTAAATCATATATTCCGATCCGCTAGTAACATAATGTTGCTGATGCCAAAAGGGGGGGGGGGTTACCATTACTTTCATTTGCTTAGGGAGGGGGAGAGATTATGATCTCCCATACGCTGTCTTCGCTATACTTTCATTTGCTCAGGGGGAGATATTTTCGACATATGATCTTCAATATGTTGTCTTCGCTATACGTTCATCTGCCTTCCGACAAATTTCTCAAGGTGAAGAATAAACTATGCCATCGGATTCAAGAAAGGAAGTTTCCATCTTGAGGTGGAGTAAATACTAAAGAACTTGTTGAAGATTAGTTTTGACATCATCAGATATGGGAGGTTGTAAGGTCACACCTTATGATCTGATGAGTCAAACACTACACATTGACCACCGACGCTAGCTGTAGCACTAGATCGTATCAACATTGGTGTGAATTAGTGATCTTGGTGATCATATGTATATTAGGCAGTTATATACATATATATATATATATATATATATATATATATATATATATATATATATATATATCTGATCCGTAATCTTCGTGATTAGGATAAAAACTTTACTTAGATAAGTACACACGCCTTAGTTAATGGGATATCAGTTATTGTAATCGTATATAATCAACGTTAGGGTGAAACCTTAATGTATGTCTTGGTGACCGTCTTTGTGACCTCATTCTCTTGGTGAGAACATTCTTTCTTAGTGAAAACATCTTTGTGATTCTTTCTTAGTTTGTTTGTTCTTTGTTATTCATACTTAAGTGTGTCCGATCTATACAAACCTTCCTACCAGCATCTAAACCAAATTCATGTATCTAAGGTGAGTGATATGACCCCTCTTTTTATGTTTTTAAAAACTTTGGGGGAGGATACATGTACAATATTAGATATTGTTTATGAAAATCACTTACAAAGTATATCTAGTTTATACAATCTTATTTTTACATATAACATGTAGTGTACACATAAACTAGGTTTCAAACTTAATATATACGTATGTTATGATGTTTAAAATAAAAAAGCTAATTCATAATGAACATATGCTAGTTACAACAAATAATGTAATTTTATGTGGAAAAAGTGTGTCATAATTCACTTGTCATAAAAGTTTACCACCTTTGTAGTATTTCAACTTACATCATGCATGCATGTTTATATATATATATATATATATATATATATATATATATATATATATATAAGTTAGAAATAGTATAACTTGAAAGATATACATGTACTTATGAGATTAACCATTTATTGAAAGCGAGTATCGTACACTTTGAAATGTATATATATATATATATATATATATATATATATGTACAAGATAGGGTAGTTTATACATTTACATTAGTTAATGGCCTTTACAGTGACACATAATTCATTATCTAAGTTTAAACACTTAGCATACCCATACTATTGTAACTGTTAATTCTTGGAGCGCGATACATATGTATAGATCCATACAAGGTTGACATCCCCACTTGTGATTGCTAGTTATAACCTCAACCGATCAATTGAAGCGGGTGATTACTACCTACAGTCATTACTATAACGCCTAATGAAGTGTTGTAGAGGGTACTTTAGTTACATAGCTCGATTATAGGACTCACTATAAACATTAATTGAATCTTTCTCTCTCTCTCTCTCTCTCTCTCTCTACAAACCATGGAATTGGTTTTTCTCACATTAAGAAAAATTATAACTATGTTTTTACATATGGAAAAAGACATTATGGTTTTCTAAGGTCTTTAAAGGCTCTCTACAAACATATTTTCAAGTATGGTTTATTTGCAAAGAAAATACCATTTTGACTCGTTTTAAAAGTATCATTGTTGTAACTCTCACCAACCTTGTGTTGTCCCTCAAAACTACATATATTCTCAAGGAATTACTAAACAAGCACTTTAGATGATGGAATAGTCATGGATTTCAAGCGATGTAGTTTACTAGCTTTTGTTATAGATGCATACATGTTTAAGGCAATTCATGTACTATACTATTATATGTAAGAACTTTGTATTCAAACTTCAACATGTAATATAACTATTATTTGGTTTGTTGTTGTACTTGTGCTATATAGTTAGTTTACCTATCATCTAGTTATCTAATTGTTTAGATCCATAATTATATAGATTAATTGGTAAAAAGTACCAAATACCGGAGTAATTCCGTGTTTACGTTTAACTCTAATATGAATTGATCAAACAAGTTTTTGTGCCTCCGAGATTATGAGAGATGTTGGACTTTATTGGGAAATTACACTGTGTTTAATGAAACTTTTCTTTGTTAATTAAGAGCTTGTTTGGTTAATTTGGTAAAAAGTTAGGTTTAATTCAAAGAACTTATTTTGATTAAATAATGTTTGTAATATAGAGCTTGTTAATGAACTTTAGTACCAATTTAAATAAGTTCACAGTCAAATATTGTGTTGAAGGTTAATAATATGATTACGGGAGTCATTGCGAAACTGAAATTGTTTTCTCTTATTTGAATTTTCACAGTCTTAAAAATTCAGTTTTTTTTTTATCATTTTTGATTTTTATTAGCTTAAATTTTTAGATATAATCCCCCTCCCCCCGGACCCTTTTATGTTTTATTTGTTTGTCAAGAATTAGTTTGTGTGACAACCCTATATTTTCCAAAAGCATTGTAACACTCGAAAGCCAAATACGACGGAATTAACCTCGAAAATAAAGTGTTCAAGTATCTAAGTTGTGATGCCTCAAATATTTGATATCATGCCAAGGTTTCCAAAAACATAAAGAACGCTCAAAACCGGGTTATATTGAAGAAATTATAACCACTCGTATATTTACGACACGACGTTAAAACATTATTTGACGTAAAAGTAGAATCTCAATAAAATGCATTTTAAGCCTTAAGTATCTAAACAAAAGTCGTAGATCTCGTTGAAAGGTGAACGTGCATAAAAAGATCGCCCAAATTGGACCTCGTATGAAGAAGTTACGAATTTTCAAAGTTTCGTAACGGTAGTAGAGGGCTAAAAACTCGGATTGAAGATCGAGTGTTATTTAGCTATCGCCACCTAAACGGAAGTTGAAGATCTCCTCAGTGGTAATAAAACAATAAAAAGACAAACGAAAACCGACGTCGAATAAAGAACCTATGAATTTTTAACGAACTTTAGAAGGCCCAGCCTATTAAAAATATATCATTAAAAATAAAGTCAAAACTAGCCGACGGAGTCTAAATGAAAGTTGTAGAGCATAATCTCACCTACGCGTGGACATAAAGAACACGAAAAACGGAGCTCGTACGCGAAAGTTATGGAATTTAGAAGAGGACAGGCCGGATTGCGCCCCGCGTTCTCTGGGAGTACGCCCCGCGTACTAGACCCAGAGTCGAGTCCCATCGGCCCGCCCAAGCTACGTTTAGCTAGCCAGGAGTCGTATGCCATGACGCCATATTACGCCCAGCGTAACGACGTACGCGCCGCGTACGTGAGTACGCCCAGCGTACTCCAAAATTACGCCCCGCGTACTCACTCTTCCAACACTTTAAATAGATGGCATCAGCTGCGAGTTTAAGCACACATTCTCAAATCTCCAGATACTCTCACACCCTTCCAAGCACCAGAGACCATTCCCTCACCTCGGTTTCCGCACTCGAGCCCCTGACGAAAGATTTACGCTGCAGAGATCCCCGAAGAGACCGACGACGGAACCATCCGCGGTCGAAGTTCTGCTCAACCCTAGCCTCTCTCTTCAAACTTAACGAGTGAGTTCATACCCCTACTTTTCAATTCTTTTCACGCTTTAGGGGGGGAATACAAGTACATTACAAGTGAAAATATCATTTCATAAACCTAATTATAATATCGTTCTCATAGGGTTTTGATACAAAAATAACGTTATGTATAAAGAGCTAATATATCGCCAAGTTGTTCTTACTAAATGGAAACATACTTTTGAGAAACTATAATGAGTGTAGTATTCAAGTGATTCATACATTTTACATATACATCTCGACAAATGAAATGCTTTCAAAAGAAGTAAAGTCTTTATTATCGTAAATCTGTTTATACCAAGTAATGTGAGACATTTAAACTTCAACGTACTCATATGTATGCATTTCAAGTCCTGTATTATATACCATAATCTCTTAGAGAGAGTGCGTGATACTTGTGTATAGATCTATACGGGATTGACAATCCCACACCTAAGCTGTTAGCTACAGTTAGGCCGGCAGGCCTGGGGTGACAAACGTCATAACGGTTCCAACGCCTGAAGAACGTTGTTACAGGCCATCAGTGTCAATAGCATGGTTATAAAACTCACATAAAAGTATAAAAACAAGTTTGATTTACGAGATTCATATATGCATTTCAGTTTTCCATCTTATTGTTAACACAAATTTTATCACTATTATTCAAGTATGGAAAACACAAACGCACTCCAACACGGGAAACTTTTCAAATCATTTATAGAAAATATTGGATTTTCTGAAAACCTCATTCATCGATTTACTATCAAAAAGGGACATACTTTTCAATGCAAAACACTTATGAACTCACCAACTTAATTGTTGACACTTTTTTGAAACCACTTGTATTTCTCAGGGAATCAGTAATACAGGTAACCACCAACTTTTGGAGAAGGAAACACTAAAGATGTTTATTTATTGAACATTTATCATCTCATTGTAATATTCTTTTGCTAATATGTATAACGCAACAACATACGTTTTCATTATATATGTGATGGTTATGTTACTTTCTTTACAATATTCAATGGTTGTGATACTACGTGAAGTCATCCACCCCCGAATGTTTCCGCCATTCTGGTTTGGGGGTGTGACAGATTGGTATCAAAGCATTGTTTATAGTGAACTAAGTATATCGAACCACATACGATATACAAACTATAAATGCAAAGGGGACCAAAAACCCTCTGATGAAACATTTTCATGAACAAAATACTTTCTTTTAAAGATATACATTTTTACAAGCATGCATTAATCTCGTATCATAACAAGTTTTACTAAAAAGTATTAAGGCAAGTTACGACACTACGATTGAGCCCCGGGGTATGTAATCAGGTCGAGAATAAATATAGCCTGATCAACTATATTTATCCTGGATTTGACCAACGTACGTCGAGGAATGGTCATAGTGGACAACAAGCCAGGAACTTACCAAATACAAATTATTTTAGTTTCGCCAAGTTGAAATATTATAGGAGTATTATTAAAAATAGTTGTACAAATTATAGTTAAAAATAGTAAGTCGTTAAATAGAATTTTCTTTTCTTATAAAAGTTCTCATACATCTACCCTAGTACAGACAAATGGCCGGATTCCATTTACCAGGAGATCCCTACTACCCAAACCAAGGCAACGGCGGTTGGATAGAAGAAGACCCGGAGGAAGACCCAGAGGAAATCGAAGAAGAGGCCGAGGAAGAACCCGAAGGGGTTATCGAGGGAGAATTCGAAGTCGAAGTCGGAGAGGAATTCGAAGTCGACGAAGAGATCGAGGAGATTTCTAGCGGGACAGACTCCGAGCCAGAAGTGTTCGACCCTCCCATCCCTCATCCTCCCGAAATCAGACCATATCAACCGGGACCCATTCCCATGTGGGGAAGTCACCTCTACTACTGGAGCCGCCAGCAAGGTGTACGCCCTCCTTTCGGCATGTGCCGAGATTTTTACAATGTCAGTGGGGGAAGCTCAGCTGATCGAGCACTTCCTGTTATTGTGAACGCTATAGCTACCCAGAACTACGAGACGGACAGGCAAGCAACCAGAGTTCGCGAGGTCAATGCTGCTACCCAAGGTAAGGCCGCTGACATCCGCCGTTTGGAAGGACTACATGAGAATACCCAAATCTACACGGGGACACTTCAGAACCAAATGATAACGGCTCTGGCAGATATAAGAGAGATGAAGGAACAACAAGCAGATCTTGAGAGGCGACTGATGGGAGTCAAACGGTCGGATGCCGAATCTAGCTCCAAACGCCGCAAGTAGAACTTGTTCGAGCCCCAACAATTTTGTTATAGATTAGGATTTCGGATAAAAGTTTTTCCCTTATTTCCCTTGTTTTCCCTGTTGTATCCGTAATCGGAGACCTCTAGGAGGATCAAATTTTCCAAACAAAAACATGTAATGTAACACACCTCAGGTGTGACCTATATGTATGAATATGAAGTATTTCTTACCTCTCAAAAATTCCGAGTTTTAAATTTCTATGCCTACCTTGAAACCATAAACTAAAGTCAAAACAAATTACAAGATACAACTAAACACACGATTGTCAAAACATTAGAAACTTATAGTATTCATTCTTATTTTCTCTACGAGAACATGCCTCCTCGTAGATCAACCCGCAGAAACTCAACTTCAACACCACCTCCACCTCCTCCTCCAACTATAGACACCGTTATGTTCCAGACTGCTGTAACCGCTGCTGTAATTGCAGCAATGGCTCAAATGAGCAACAACGGATCGGGGGGAGGAACAAACAGTTTTACAAATGGCCAAGGTCAAAGTCGTTCAGGGGTATGCACTTACAAAGACTTCACCAACGGAAAACCTATTCCCTTTTACGGGACTGGGGGAGTATTGGCTCTATCTCAATGGATAGAGAAAACGGAAGCTGTATTCGAAATCTGTGCATGTCCTGAAGAAAGCAAAGTAAAGTTCGCCGCTTTTACTTTCTCTGAACGCGCCCTGACATGGTGGAACGGCCACGTCCAGACACTAACCCTAGTAGTGGCGAACTCCATGGGTTGGGAAAACCTGAAAAGAATGCTCCTTCGAGAATACTGCCCAAGAGGCGAGATTCAGAAGCTTGAACAGGAACTGTGGAACCTCTCGATGGTAGGTTCGAATATAGCAGGTTATACCAACAGGTTCAGTGACTTAATAACACTTTGCCCAGGAATGTTAACCCTAGAAAGCCAAAAGGTCGAGAGATACATCTGGGGACTATCACCCCAACTTCGAGGAAGTGTGCTAGCTTCCAGACCCTTGACCTTCGCCAGCGCCAAAGAACTAGCGCAATCTCTTGTTGATCATGGTGTCTGTCAAGGAGTCACGGCTATCATGGCTGAACCAACCAAAGGGAACAACAACAATGAGATCAATGCCAACAACAACAAGAAGAAGAAATTTTGGAACAAAAGGAAGGGGCAAACTTCGCACGAACCTTCAAAGAAGCAAATGGTTGCGGTTCATGCTACTACTACCCCCACCACAACTCCTGCTACCTCTGCACCAACAAAACCATATGCGGGGAATCTGCCCAAGTGCAGCAAGTGCAACTACCATCACCATGGTATTTGTCGCGAGATGCACTGCAAGAACTGTGACAAGAAAGGGCACACAACCCGTTTCTGTAAAGCACCGGCACGACCAATCACTCAAGTTTCCGGCACTGGAGTAAGCCGGGCGTGTTATGGGTGCGGAGAGACTGGACACTTCAGGAGGGATTGTCCCAAGGAAAGGCATATTGGCAGTGTGGGGAGAGTGCTGGCAGTAGGACAGAATGAAGCAATAGAAGACCCGACGGTGGTTACGGGTACGTTCCTACTCAACAACACTTATGCATGCATACTTTTTGACTGCGGTGCGGAGAGAAGTTTTGTGAGTCATAAATTCAAACACCTACTAAATCAAAAACCCCAACCACTCAATAAAATATTCACTGTAGAAATAGCAAACGGTAAAATAGAACACGCAAACGATTTGTACGTAGGGTGCACACTAAATTTAAACGAGCGCTTGTTTCGAGTCGATCTTATGCCCATTTCCATAAGAAGTTTCGATGTCATCATCTGTATGGACTGGTTGAGCCTTCACCATGCCGATATCCTTTGCCACGAAAGGGCTGTTCGCCTAAATCTGCCAAACGGCGAAACTCTTGTCATTTATGGCGACAAACCTAGTTCAAGCTTACAAATCATTTCCTGTATTAAAGCACAAAAATATCTTCGTAAGGAATATCATGCCTTTCTAGCCCACGTAGTAGACAAGAAACGAGAGTCGAAAAACATTAAGGATATTCCGGAAGTCTGCAACTTCCCGGATATTTTCCCAGAAGATCTTCCAGGAATCCCACCGGAACGTCAAGTCGAGTTCAGAATCGACTTAATCCCCGGAGCTACCCCTGTAGCAAAGTCACCTTACCGTTTAGCCCCAGCCGAGATGCAGGAACTATCCAGTCAATTAAACGAGCTGCTGAGCAAGGGATTCATCAGACCGAGCTTCTCACCATGGGGAGCGCTAGTCCTATTCGTGAAAAAGAAGGACTGATCCTTTCGCATGTGCATCGATTATCGGGAACTAAACAAACTCACGATCAAGAACCGATATCCCTTACCGCGCATAGACGATCTATTCGACCAACTACAAGGAGCAAGCTACTTCTCAAAGATCGATGTAAGGTCTGGTTATCACCAACTGCGAGTGCTGGAGGGAGACATCCCCAAAACGGCTTTCCGAACACGTTATGGTCACTACGAATTTGTAGTAATGCCCTTCGGATTGACGAATGCTCCAGCAGTGTTCATGGATTTGATGAACCGAGTATGTCGTCCCTTCCTGGATAAATTTGTTATCGTATTCATAGATGATATACTCATCTATTCAAGAAACCAGGAAGAACACAGCCAACATCTCTACCAAGTACTGGAAACATTAAGGGCAGAGAAACTTTACGCAAAATTTTCCAAATGTGAATTTTGGATTCGGGAAGTGGATTTCCTAGGACATGTTGTAAGCAAAGAAGGAATACACGTGGACCCTTCCAAGATAAAGGCAATAGATAATTGGACTACTCCAAGAACCCCTACAGAAATCCGACAATTTTTGGGACTCGCCGGGTATTACCGAAGATTCATACCGAACTTTTCAAAGATTGCCAAGCCACTTACCACCCTAACCCAGAAGAATGTGACCTTCGACTGGGGAGAAAAGCAAGACAGCGCATTTCAGACACTAAAGCGAGCCTTATGTAGTGCGCCAATCCTAACCTTGCCAGAGGGAACGGAGGACTTCGTGGTCTATTGTGATGCCTCAAACCAAGGACTTGGGTGTGTCTTAATGCAAAGAGGGAAGGTCATCGCCTACGCCTCAAGGCAACTAAAGACGCACGAAGTGAACTACACAACGCACGATCTTGAACTAGGAGCAGTCGTCTTCGCTCTGAAGATATGGAGACACTATCTCTACGGCACAAAATGTACCATCTTCACTGATCATAAAAGCCTCCAACATATCCTCAACCAGAAGGAACTCAACATGAGACAGAGGCGATGGGTAGAACTACTTAGTGATTATGAATGCGAAATTCGATATCACCCCGGAAAGGCTAATGTAGTGGCTGATGCACTCAGTCAGAAGGAGTACTCAGGTCGCCGAGTGAAATCCCTAACTATGACGATCCAATCACACCTGTTCATGCAAATCAAGGAAGCCCAAATAGAAGCCTTGAAATCCAAAAATGTGACAGGAGAAGCCCTAAGGGGAATGGATAAGAACCTTGAGACCAAGAGCAACGGGATTCGCTATTTCATGGATCGAATTTGGATACCGAAGTTTGATGGATTCAGAGAAATCATTATGGACGAAGCCCATAAAACACGATACTCCATACATCCCGGCTCCGATAAGATGTATCTCGATCTCAAGAAGTTGTACTGGTGGCAAAACATGAAAGCCGAAATTGCTACCTACGTGAGCAAATGCCTGACATGTGCCAAAGTCAAGGTGGAATACCAGAAGCCCTCGGGTTTATTACAACAACCAGAAATACCCGAATGGAAGTGGGAGTGGATAACCATGGATTTCATAACAAAATTACCCAAGACAACAAGCGGACTCGACACCATTTGGGTAATTGTCGACAGGTTAACTAAGTCAGCGCATTTCCTACCGATCAAAGAGACGGATAAATTGGAGAAGTTAACAAGGACATACCTCAGAGAAATCGTACGACTGCATGGGGTGCCCATATTCATTATCTCGGACCGAGATAGTAGATTCACCTCAAGGTTCTGGCAGTCGCTACAAAAAGCTTTGGGGACAAGACTAGAAATGAGTACCGCTTATCACCCACAAACCGACGGCCAGAGCGAGAGAACTATACAAACCCTAGAAGACATGCTGAGAGCTTGCGTAATCGATTTTGGCAAAGCATGGGACACACATCTACCCTTGGTCGAGTTCTCGTACAACAATAGCTACCACACCAGTATTAAAGCTGCCCCGTTCGAAGCCCTCTATGGCCGCAAATGCAGGTCACCTTTGTGCTGGGCCGAAGTGGGGGACACGCAACTAGCAAAAGGACAAGCAACTGACAACACGCTCACTGGACCAGAAATCATAAGGGAGACTACGGAGAAGATTGTTCAAATCCGAGAATGTCTAAAAGCATCAAGGGATAGACAAAAGAGTTACGCAGATAAGAGACGCAAACCCTTGGAATTCCAAGTTGGAGACCATGTCCTACTCAAGGTCTCACCTTGGAAAGGTTTGATACGCTTCGGAAAACGTGGAAAACTGAACCCTAGATACATCGGACCATTCGAGATCCTTGCCAGGATCGGTCCAGTGGCCTACAAACTTAGATTACCTCAGGAGCTCCACAACGTACACCCTACCTTTCACGTATCAAATCTAAAGAAGTGCTTATCCGACGAGACCCTTGTCGTCCCTCTAGACGAAATTGCAATAAATGAAAACCTCCAATTTGTGGAGGAACCAGTAGAGATCATGGATCGGGAAATCAAAAGGACTAAACAAAGCCGCATACCCATTGTAAAGGTCCGCTGGAATGCCAAGCGAGGACCTGAATACACCTGGGAACGCGAAGATCAGATGAAACAAAAGTACCCGCATCTTTTTCCTAAAACTGTAAACTCTATCTTAGATTAAATTTCGGGACGAAATTCCCTTAACAGGGGGATGATGTGACAACCCTATATATTCCAAAAGCATTGTAACACTCGAAAGCCAAATACGACGGAATTAACCTCGAAAATAAAGTGTTCAAGTATCTAAGTTGGGATGCCTCAAATATTTGATATCATGCCAAGGTTTCCAAAAACATAAAGAACGCTCAAAACCGGGTTATATTGAAGAAATTATAACCACTCGTATATTTGCGACACGACGTTAAAACATTATTTGACGTAAAAAGTAGAATCTCAATAAAATGCATTTTAAGCCTTAAGTATCTAAACAAAAGTCGTAGATCTCGTTGAAAGGTGAACGTGCATAAAAAGATCGCCCAAATTGGACCTCGTATGAAGAAGTTACGAATTTTCAAAGTTTCGTAACGGTAGTAGAGGGCTAAAAACTCGGATTGAAGATCGAGTGTTATTTAGCTATCGCCACCTAAACGGAAGTTGAAGATCTCCTCAGTGGTAATAAAACAATAAAAAGACAAACGAAAACCGACGTCGAATAAAGAACCTATGAATTTTTAACGAACTTTAGAAGGCCCAGCCTATTAAAAATATATCATTAAAAATAAAGTCAAAACTAGCTGACGGAGTCTAAATGAAAGTTGTAGAGCATAATCTCACCTACGCGTGGACATAAAGAACACGAAAAACGGAGCTCGTACGCGAAAGTTACGGAATTTAGAAGAGGACAGGCCGGATTACGCCCCGCGTTCTCTGGGAGTACGCCCCGCATACTAGACCCAGAGTCGAGTCCCATCGGCCCGCCCAAGCTAAGTTTAGCTAGCCAGGAGTCGTAAGCCATGACGCCATATTACGCCCAGCGTAACGACGTACGCGCCGCGTACGTGAGTACGCCCAGCGTACTCCAAAATTACGCCCCGCGTACTCACTCTTCCAGCACTATAAATAGATGGCATCAGCTGCGAGTTTAAGCACACATTCTCAAATCTCCAGATACTCTCACACCCTTCCAAGCACCAGAGACCATTCCCTCACCTCGGTTTCCGCACTCGAGCCCCCGACGAAAGATTTACGCTGCAGAGATCCCCGAAGAGCCCGACGACGCAACCATCCGCGGTCGAAGTTCTGTTCAACCCTAGCCTCTCTCTTCAAACTTAACGAGTGAGTTCATACCCCTACTTTTCAATTCTTTTCACGCTTTAGGGGGGGAATACAAGTACATTACAAGTCAAAATATCATTTCATAAACCTAATTATAATATCGTTCTCATAGGGTTTTGATACAAAAATAACGTTATGTATAAAGAGCTAATATATCGCCAAGTTGTTCTTACTAAATGGAAACATAATTTTGAGAAACTATAATGAGTGTAGTATTCAAGTTATTCATACATTTTACATATACATCTCGACAAATGAAATGCTTTCAAAAGAAGTAAAGTCTTTATTATCGTAAATCTGTTTATACCAAGTAATGTGAGACATTTAAACTTCAACGTACTCGTATGTATGCATTTCAAGTCCTGTATTATATACCATAATCTCTTGGAGAGAGAGCGTGATACTTGTGTATAGATCTATACGGGATTGACAATCCCACACCTAAGCTGTTAGCTACAGTTAGGCCGGCAGGCCTGGGGTGACAAACGTCATAACAGTTCCAACACCTGAAGAACGTTGTTACAGGCCATCAGTGTCAATAGCATGGTTATAAAACTCACATAAAAGTATAAAAACAAGTTTGATTTACGAGATTCATATATGCATTTCAGTTTTCCATCTTATTGTTAACACAAATTTTATCACTATTATTCAAGTATGGAAAACACAAACGCACTCCAACACGGGAAACTTTTCAAATCATTTATAGAAAATATTGGATTTTCTGAAAACCTCGTTCATCGATTTACTATCAAAAAGGGACATACTTTTCAATGCAAAACACTTATGAACTCACCAACTTAATTTTTGACACTTTTTCGAAACCACTTGTATTTCTCAGGGAATCAGTAATACAGGTAACCACCAGCTTTTGGAGAAGGAAACACTAAAGATGTTTATTTATTGAACATTTATCATCTCATTGTAATATTCTTTTGCTAATATGTATAACGCAACAACATACGTTTTCATTATATATGTGATGATTATGTTACTTTCTTTACAATATTCAATGGTTGTGATACTACGTGAAGTCATCCACCCCCGAATGTTTCTGCCATTCTGGTTTGGGGGTGTGACAGTTTGTGCCTTACGCAAAGAGGCAAAGACTTTAGGACATGTCCCTGAGTATCCGACCCTGCTTACCAGTACTACCTGTTAGTGCAAAAGAGTAGTCTTATTTAAACTTTTATTTGTTTAAACCGTGCACAACAGAGGTTTTAACAAATTGGCGTCGTTATCGGGGACACGCTAAACACTAATAGTTTTATGCCAAGATCTTCACGTACATGTGATCTAATATTTGATCCAGAGATTGAGAAGACTACTAGGAAGTTAAAGAAGGAAGCAAAAATTCAGAAGCAGCAAGCAGGAACCTCATCCTCCCCCCCCCCAGTCACACTATAAAACACCCACACCACAAGGCACTCCATTGTGGAATGAACCTGAAGCCTCATTTCAACCTTTTCCAAAAGCACCACCTACCTCACCCGTTAACAACCCCTTTAAAACATACTCCTAATAAGGTGTGATATTGAATTTTTGATATATAAAAGAACGATTTTGAGTGAAACAAGTAGTAGAAATAGCCTTAACCCAATAATATTGAGGTAGATTCGCATATGTAAGCATTGTTCTAGCTGCTTCACAAAAGGATGGATTTCTCCTTTCAACTACTCCATTATGTTGTGGTGTATGTGGAGCTGAAATATTATAAGAAATGTCATGATTTATCAAGAAGGAATCAAGAACATAATTCTTGAACTTTGTTCCATTATCACTTTTGATTCTACAAACTAGCTTCTTCAAACTTACTTCGATGTTTTTGATAAATCTTATCATCACTTGAGCTTTTTTAGAATTTAGTCTAAGAAAATGTACCCATGTAAAACGTGAGAAGTCATCTACTATGACCAAGATATACTTCTTCCCACTAATTGAATCAATTGTCCATGGTCCACATAAATCAATATGTAAAAGCTCCAGGGGTTCGATTATCTTTGATTCAATGACTATTAGATGTCCTTGTCGATGTTATTTTACTTGTTCATAAGCTACAGACAAAGAATCATTGTCAAATTTAAGAGCAGGTACAATTCCTACTAAATCATTCAAACCAAGTTATTAAGATTTTTTAAATTCTAGTGGGACATCCTCTTCCAAAGCCATCTTAAATCTAAGCAAGCCTTCAACAGTAAGAAAATTGATGGTAAAGCAACAATGGGCTTCATGTCCAATGTAAGCATATTTCCTTTTCTTTTTGAATTTAATTACATGTCGTTTGTAATTTTGTTGGAGATGACACTTCCTTCGTCATCAAACAACACTAGATTTCCAGTCCCTATAACCAATTAAGAGACTCGTATTAGATTGCCTTTTAGTCCTTCACATAGGCTATTCGATTAATAATATAATTCTCATTTGTAATTTTGATATAGCCTTTTATCATACACTTATTATGATTGCTAAATTTCACTACTCCAGCATTTGCAAGCTTTCTAAAATATCTCAAACACTCCTTCCTTCCAGACATCTGACACGAGCAAACACCATCAATATACCAATTCTCATTATATTGCTCATCACAAAGCACCTTTTCTGTCATAGGATATTTGGAAGTTGTTACTGAAACATCCCAAAACTACAGTCCAAAAATTTTGTTTCAATTTGTAAATAAAACCCTAGTAATCCAGAAAATCTCATAAAAGCATAAGTGATAATATCTCAAAACATCATATCAAAACACTGTATCAAAATCACATGTCCAAATATCAGAGTAAATCATCCCAGGCTAAACGCTGTGGTGTGTGTGATGCAGTCATCCTGAGCTCTTCCCTTTACCAGTGGAAGTACCTAAAACTGTTGTGACAAAGAACATGGTTTGGCATGTGGAATTAAAGCTTGCACAATTGAACATGGTGATTTGGGTGCTAAAAGATATATTCGATCATAGTAAATGAGTACAAAAAGGGATCTAGTCTAGAGCTTCATAAATATCTCACTCACTAATCACTATGACTACATCTCTCAAGCACACATCTATAAGTGGACAAACCCACCTTATATAGAGGTGTTTACATGTCTCTCTCTCACTTTAAAATACTCATTAGTCAAAAGGCTAATGCACCACATGCAAGTGGGTTTTACAAAAGTCAAACATTTACAAAGTCAATCATGAATAACTTTGCACCTCAACATTCTCCCCCTCAAAGTTAGGAATGGATGACCCACTTCAAATCTTCCAAAATCAAGCACTACACGGTTCGAGCCTCAAAGGTGACACATGTCGAAACGAACTTCAACCTTCAATTCTTCCATGATTCTTCAATTTGGGCTCTAGGATGTGAGACCATACAATCCGAGCAGCAACGAATGATTAACTCCAAATAATCACCCAAAAGTTGCGCATAAAAACACACCCCAAAATCTTCAATAAAACCAAACCCATTTCGAATACATCACTTCCGAACTTCCAATTGCATCATCTCATAAGCTTCAAAACTTCAAGATCACTTTGGTCTTCAAATCCGCGTTATATGAAAAATTCAAGTTCGAATTTCCATATAAAACTTCTCCCCCTTTTTATAATCGAAATTTGATTATAAAACTCCAAAGAAAAAGAACGTGATCTATTTGAAATTTTTCGTGTCAAAACTCCCCCTTAACATTTGACATAAACTTTGTGCTTCAATCTGGAAAATCCAAAAAATATTGAATTTTTATCTTCGTTCACGGATCGTCTTTGACAAAATTTCTCAAAAATGGGTAGAAATTGTCAATTTCAAAATTATGCAGTGACCCGTTGTGCCCAAAACAGAAAAATATGCAAAACACTCCCCCTTTTCCAAAGCAGGGTAGAAAGCGTCAATTTGCACAAACTGCAGGGGCCTGAAATGCACAATCTTCAATTTTCAGCAAAAAATAGTCTTTTTCGAATTTGGGTGCAAACTGCCAAAAATTCGATGTATGAGGGACTATTTTCGAAAATTCTTCCCTTTTTGCTCCAAACATACGAAGACTAGTCCTAAAGATACGAAGCTCCAAAAAATTTCGAATTTGGGTGAAAAGTGTCAAACATACGAAACTTGTTTTAATTTTCGAAGTGTCAAAAATTCGAAGGTTCAGGGGCCGTTTTCGAAACTTCTGCATTTTGATCAAAACATTCGAAATTTTGATTGATCATACGAAGCCTTTTTCCAATTGACAACCATTCGAAATTTGAGGGACTACATTCGAAAATTTTTCTTCTCCATTCCAAACATACGAATTTTTGCAACACTTCGTACGAAATTATCAGGTGACAAACATGCAAATCTTCAAGGACCATTTTCAGAAATATGTCTTTCTTTTTCCTCAATTCACATTATACAGATCGATCACTTCGTACGTTTCTTACAAACGCTTCGTACGAAAATCTCAGGCACCAAACACATGAAAAATTTTCAACCAAACATACGAAGATTTTCTTTCTCTCTCCTCTTCGTATGAAAATCATCTTCCCCAAAATTTTCCCAAACGTATGAATTCGAAGCATACGAAGACTCTGAATGTACAGTAACCTCTGAATATCTCTGAATCAACTTTGTTCACTTCGTACATTCAACCCAGTTCATACAGTTCTTCCAAAATCATCGATTCCTAAATCTTCGAATCTTAATCACCAAATCAACACATTCGATCATTTTTTGTTCCTTTTTCAGTTCACCAAACATCCAAAAACTCGTCGACATCCAAAAATCACCACAAAACGAAAAACTTTCATTTGTTCTATCATCAACCATCGACTCCAAACATTCGAATAATATGCCCCAATTCCAAAATCGAGTTCCAAAATCGACTGTAAACCAAAACATCAAACACCAAATAAATTCTTCGAATTCAATAACCAAGCCATCGACACTTGACTGCAATCTGGATCGTCGATATCACAGTTCTTCCCCAAAAAAAAAAATTTCTTCATTCAATCATCAACCATCGACCCAGTTAATCCTTCGTTCATCAAACATTCGAAAATCGACATTAAACCCATAAATTGATCAAATCGATGCTCCAAACCTTTTGATTTCATCGAATACCCATTTGGCTAGAACTCGTCTTCACCATATCAAAATCCAATCTGATTACCTCTTTGACCAGTTCAACAAACCTTATCACATTCTTCATCTGTTCTTGAACAAATATCAAGAAGAATCATAAGAACAGAAAATCGATACTTGTTCTTCATCTTTCAAAGTTCTTGATCAACCATTTCAACAAATCTGAGTCACTTGATCATTATCGATTTTGAGACTGAATACATCAACAAAATTGCTCAAATTGCGACAAAAGTTGCCGAACCGAGAATCGTTCTTCAAAAATCACCTTGATCTTGAAGACCCGCTTTGACACCAATTGCTGTGACAAAGAACATGGTTTGACATGCGAAATTAAAGCTTGCACAATTGAACATGGTGATTTGGGTGCTAAAAGATATATTCGATCATAGTAAATGAGTACAAAAAGGGATCTAGTCTAGAGCTTCATAAATATCTCACTCACTAATCACTATGATTACATCTCTCAAGCACACCTCTACAAGTGGACAAACCCACCTTATATAGAGGTGTTTACATGTCTCTCTCTCACTCTAACAAACAAATGGGTCTAAAGGCTAAAGCACCACATGCAAGTGGGTTTTAAAAAAGTCAAACATTTACAAAGTCATACATGAAGAACTTTGCACCCCAACAAAAACCAAAACTGAAAACTGTAAGCACGAAGCTTAGTGAGTCTCCGCAACGGTCCCTGCCCGACATCAGACCGTAGTCCGGCATACACATAATCACATAATAACATACATTGGGCCTAGCCTGCTACAACGGTCCCCGCCCGACATCAGACCGTAGTCCGGCATCAGGCCCCGCTTGGCATCGCACCAAAGTCTGGTTGTTAGATGCATTTTATATGCATCTTTTAGCATAATTTCTTCGGTATTTTGTCATAAAATGCTAACTAACTCTTGATTATTATTATGTATTGTGTTTTTCGTGATTGTTTTGTAGAATGCATGTACTACTCACGTTTCTTATGATACTTCAGGGTAATTTGGAGCACATGGATGATTACACGAGTTTGGGAAGCGTTAATGGATGCTTTGGAGCTTAACTGGAGTCTAGACTAAGGAAGGATGTCGATGAATGATCAAGAACTGCTTGGAAGGAGGAACGACGATCAAAAAGTCAAGAAAATGAAAACATGCGATGTTGTCCCTATGCAATCACAACTTTGTATTTGCGATCGCAGGTCTGGTCGCAATTTTGCTTCGGAGATTTTTCATGCCAAAAATTGAGGAAACCCACTTCATGCGATCCCAGGTTGTCCCTATGCAATCGCAGCTTGGCCAAAATGCATTGAAATGGTATCATACTTAATTTAAAAGGCTTGTGACGCATTTTCGGTAATACATGCGATCGCAGGTAGTCCTTATGCGATCGCATGCATGATGTTTTTACAGCTGGACATATAAATAGAGCCACATACTTGTCTAGTAACCCTAATTTTGGCGATTCCTGGTGATTTTAAGGCGATTTTCAGAGACTTTCAAGTAAAGAACGCAGATTTGAAGGAGATGATTCAATTTCTTTTCATTGTTTAGTAAGATTTATTGTTTAGACTCTATTTTTTACTGTTTGTAATTCGTTTTTAGCCATGTCAGGATAAAAATCAGATTTCATTTTCGCAAATATTTAACCGTTTCATATGATTAATCATTAGGCACTATGTTTCACTGTGATTACAGTTTAGTTTGATCAATTCTGTGTTAAATTGAATGTTTGATTTTGATTTCAATTTCTGTTGGCCACTTAAATTGTTTGTGGATCATTTTAGTTATCTAATTGTTTAGATTCGTAATTGTCTAGATTAATTTGTAAAAAGTAAAAAATATTGGATTAATTCTGTGTTTAGGGTTAACTCTAATATGAATTGGTCAAACAAGTTTTTCGCCTCCGAGCTTATGAGAGCTATTGGACTTTACTGGGAAATTACACTGTGGTTAATGTAACTTTTCTTTGTTAATCAAGAGCTTGTTTGGTTAATTTGGTAAAAAGTTTGGTTTAATTCAGAGAACTCATTTTGATTAAATAATTTTGGTAATAGAGGTAGGTCATTAGAGCTTGTTAATGAACTCCAGTACCAGTTTAAATAAGTTCATAGTTAAATGTTGTGTTGAAGGTTACTTATATGATCAGGGGAGTCACCGCGAAACTGAAATTTTTTTCTCTTATTTGAATTTTCACAGTCTTAAAATTCTATTATTCTTTTATCATTTTTGATTTTTATTAGTTTAAATTTTCAGATATAAACCCCCCCCCCCCTCCCTTTTTATGTTTTATTCCTTTGTCAAGAATTAGTTTGTGCCTTACGCAAAGAGGCGATGACTTTAGGAGGTATCCCTGAGGATCTGACCCTTCTTACCAGTACTACCTGCTAGTGCAAAAGAGCAGGCTTATTTATACTTTTATTTGTTTAAACCGTGCACGACATCGGTTTTAACAAATTGGCGTTGTTGTCGGGGACACGATAAACACTAATAGTTTTATGCCAAGATCTTCACGTACATGAGATCTAATTTTTGATCCAGAGATTGAGAAGACTGCTAGGAAGTTAAAGAAGGAAGCAAAACTTTGGAAGCAGCACACAGGAACCTCATCTTCCTCCCCCCCATTCACACTATAAAACACCCACACCACAAGACACTCCCTTATGGAACGAACCTGAAGCCTCATTTCAACCTTTTCCAAAAGCACCACCTACCTCACTTGTTAACAGCCCCTTTAAAACGTACTCCTCATAAGGTGTGATATTGAATTTTTGATATATAAAAGAACGATTTTGAGTGAAACAAGTAGTAGAAATAGCCTTAGCCCAATAATATTTAGTTAGATTCTCATAAGTAAGCAATGTTCCAGCTGCTTCACAAAAGGATGGATTTCTCCTTTCCAATACTGCATTATGTTGTGGTGTATGTGGAGATGAAATATTATAAGAAATGCCATGATTTATCAAGAAGGAATCAAGAGCATAATTTTTGAACTTTGCTCCATTATCACTTTTGTTTCTACAAACTGGCTTCTTCAAACTTACTTCAATGTTTTTGAGAAATCTTATCATCACTTGAGCATTTTTAGAATTTACTCTAAGAAAATGCACCCAAGTAAAACATGAGAAGTCATCTACAATGACCAAGATATACTTCTTCCCACTAATTGAAATAATTGTCCAAGGTCTATGTAAATCAATATGTAAAAGCTCCAGGGGTTCAATTATCTTTGATTCAATGACTATTGGACGTCCTTGTCGATGTTATTTCAGTTGTTCATATGCTACAGACAAAGAACCATTGTCAAATTTAAGAACATGTACACTTCCTACTAAATCATTCAAACCAAGTTATTAAGATTTTTTAAATTCTAGTGGGAAATCCTCTACCAAAGCCATCTTAAATCTAAGCAAGCCTTCAACAGTAAGAAAATTGATGGTAAAGTAACAATGGGCTTCAGGTCCAATGTAAACATATCTCCTTTTCTTTTTGAATTTAATAACACGTCTGTAACACCCAAAATCAGGAAGGCCAAGAAAGGAAAGGAAACCCTAGGTTTAAGGGCCGACTCGTCGAGTCCAAGGAGGAACTCGGCAAGTCCGAGCAGGATCCGGGTCAAGGAGTAAGTGACCGACTCAGCGAGTCGGCTAAGGGGACTCGGGTAGTCTGGTCTGAACGAGGAAAACCCTAATCCCGGGAGTTGTATCCTATATAAAGGGTGTTATGTCCCTCCCTCAGCCTCCATATCATTCTAGAGAGCCTTTAAACCCTAGATTTCGTGTGAGCTTCCATCATTTGAGAGAAATAGATTTGGAGGAAGGAACCTTTGAAAGGAACTTGAAGATCAAGAAGGTTGCTTCAAAGGAGAGGTGTAGATCCAAGATCTACTTCAGTTAGTGTTCATCTTGGAGGTAATAAGCTGCTATCTTCCCTCCTTTGCATCTAGATCTATTTTTGTTATGAGATTTGGGGGTTTTATGGTTGTTTGAGACCCAATTTGAGTTTGGGGCTTAGATATGTTGTTGCCACTTCAGATCTAGTGTTGGGATGGTCCAGTATGTCGTAAAGCATCAGATCTGGAGTAGTTGGTGAAGCCCTTTTGTCCTAAAACCTAGCCCTAGTGTGTTTTGAGCCTATATCTCTTTAGTTATACGTAAAGTTTGCAACTTTACGTGAGGATTGAGCTTTGGAAGTATGGATCTATGATTTGGAGCCCCTGCATGGCTCAAAAAGCCACTGTATGGATGAAGAACAGGAGCGACTCGGCGAGTCTGTTCTTGGAGTCGGCGAGTTGGTTGAAGTTGGGCAGGAACTCGGCGAGTTGGAAGAACAACTCGGCGAGTCTGTTCTTGGACTCGGCGAGTCAAGTCGTGAAACCCCAAACCCTTCAAGTTGAGACTCGAATCAGTGAGTCGAGTGGAGACTCGGTGAGTAGGATAGGTCAGGACTCGGAAATCGGTGGACTCGGCGAGTCATGGACTGACTCGGCGAGTCGAGTCGCGAATGGCAGGACTCTGAGCATATGAACTCGGCGAGTCAGAAGGAAGACTCAGCGAGTAGGGTTGACCTGGAAGGTTGATTTTGACCAGGACATTGACTTTGACCAGAATTGACTTAGTTGACTTTCGGGGGACAGTTAGACTAAGTGTTGCTTTGATATTGGTAGCTCGGGGATCTAGTGGAGCAGGAGTTCAGAGAGTTGCCGGGCAGCAGCAAGAGGGGTTATCAGCAATTTCAGCAAGTGCAGGTGAGTTTCCCTTTGTGTGAATGGGTCTAAGGCCACAATGTCGGCCCATGTAGTTATGAGTAGGAAGACCCGGGGGTTAGCCCTAGGCATAGTATGCTAGTATGATATTCAGGACGAGGTCCAGTGTAGCGGGCGGGTGTCCAAGGAATGGTTTATATGATAGTTTATACTTGTTGTCTGTGTGATACATGTATGTGCCTGGTAGGGAGGTGAGTGTGAGCGAGGTCCCTTACCTCACCAATAGCAGAGTGTGGATGGTGTTCCACATCTAATTAGCATCAGAACAGGGGCGAGGCCCAAGTTAGGGAAATAGTGAGTATGGGCTAGGCCCGTATCTCACTACCAGTAGGAGTGTGGACGGGGTTTCATGACTCACCAGTTGTAGGACATGGGTGAGGCCCAAGATAGGCGAGGCCTTTAGAACAGGATTCGGTAGTGTATGTTTAGTTTGTATCTGTTGCGATATGTTTATGTGTTAGTATTTGTTGGCAGGCGAGGCCCAATGACAGGCGAGGCCTAAGTGAAACAGATCTGTATCCGAGCGGGGCTCGAAGCCAGGCGAGGCCTGGAGCGGTGGGGTCGTTGTAGCGGGCGAGGCCTGAGGTAGGGGCGAGGCCCATAATAGCGGGCATGGCCCAGTATGTGTAGTTTGTGGATGTGCATGGTATGTGGTAGGTTGGGGAACTCACTAAGCTTCGTGCTTACTGTTTTCAGTTTTGGTTTCAGGTATTTCCGGTAGCAGAGGGAAGAGCTCGGGGTGATCGCATGACACACACCATAGATTAGACAGCCTGGGAATGTTTTACTCTGATAACGAACATGTATTTTGGAAATTAATACTCTGATTATGTTTTGGATTGATGATTTTGCCTTAAGTAATGTTTTATTAAAATAAATTTTTAGTCTTGAATTTTGGGACGTTACAAGTTGGTATCAGAGCCTTGGTTTCAGGGATTCGGACGTACTCTCAGGTGTGTCTGAACTCAAACTAAGGAATTGGTATGGAAGTTTTCAAAATGGAAAGTTAGTTTTGTAAAAAGAGTTTGAGAAAAAAAAGTTTTAGAAAAGCAAAAGAACTCAGAAAGAAAATAATTTTGAAAAGAGAAATGGGGTGTGGTGCATGCAATCAGTCGAGCTCAAGTAAGTACCCCAAAATACCCGTATAAGTTTATGTTATGTTTAGCAGTTAGTAGAACAGCATGCTAGATTAGGACTAAGGATCTAGGGAGGATGCCTTATGTGCCTGATGTATGTGTTTTGAGCCGCATGATAGTGTTGATTAGACAGTAGTAGGATAGCCTGTTTAGGTTATGCCTGAGTTTATGAGCTTATGTCGCATGCTAGTGCAGACTCTTGATAAGAGATTATGATTGATTGACTATGTTATGGTTAGATTTTCCCTTGTCTGAATGCTACTTGCTTTGTGCATTGTGGGATTCTGGGTGATGGGAGTTAACCATTAGGTGAATACGTGACGTCACATGTGATCAGGGTTGAATAATCTCAGAGTGCTGGATTTGGCCCTATTGCGCAGCTCTCGTTTGAGTCTAACCGTTGTAGGGACGAGTCTTTTACTCGAAGGATTATCTGAGCCGCATCACATGTGATGGTATCCAGGTAATGGCTAATTGGCATCACAAGGAGACCTTCAGCAGCTGAGGACTGGTTTGAGTTGAGTCAGAGATTCCCTAGGGTAAGCTTAGGATGAGATAGTGTTGGGAACAGTAGTAGTGGATAAGGGACCTGGTGGAGTCGAAGCAATTCTTGAGGAAAGTATGAATAGATGTGGAAGGTAGTATGGGCCCATACTACTGAAAGCAGAGGATCTGTACTCGATTCAGTAAAGGCCAAGACAAGACCGGGAACCTGGTAGTGCGTGTGTTTGGTCTTGCAGCAGTGATAAGTATTGTGATAGTGGTTGTGGTATATTTTCAGCATGGTGACGTTGCGATAGAGACCAGCGGGTGGACCAGACGCAGGAGAGGGATCAGGCTTGGGTTCAGGAGCCGAGCAGCTCGAGGAGCGGATGAGGGAGTTAATATCAGCTGAGGTTACGCGCAGTATTCTAGATCAGACCCCTGTGATCTTTGGCACTGTCAAGGAGGGTATATTGGAGATTTTGGATGAGAGGCTGGGAGCCTTCCGTACGGAGATGATGGCTTTGATTGGAGCACATACCTTGACATTTCAAGAGTTTAGGGCTTGCGGGGCACCAAATTATCATGGGGCTAGGGACCCCATCGCTAGCAGCAGATGGTTGGCTGATGTTGCCAACGCATTCCGTACGAGCCGGTGTCCTGAGGGGGACAATGTCAGACTCACTTCCTGTATTCTGAAGAACAGAGCGAGGGTTTGATGGGAGGAGATTGGTCATGCTTTGGGGGATGATGCCGCGTTGGACGCGATGACTTGGAGCGATTTCTCGGCCAGGTTCAGGGCGGAGTTTTCGCCAATTATTGAGGTGCAGCAGTTGGCACGGGAGTTTCAGGATTTGATGCAGACCACTAAGACTGTGGCGGAGATCACCGCCAAGTTCAGGGAGAGGGCTCTTCTTGTACCTCAGTATGCCGCGGATGAGGAGATAAAGAAGGTCCGATATCACGAGATGTTGATGGCTGAAATCAGGGAGTTCGTGAGCAGGTCCGGCTGTAAGACGCTGGAAGATATGATTTCTCGGGCCATAGAGAGGGAAATTGATTTGGAGCAGATCCGGAAAAGGAAGTCGGATGAGGTTCAGGTAGCCGCGGGTTCGGGCAAAAGGCCCAAGGGATTGGATTCGAGATCGAGGGATTATCAGGACCGCAGCCAGTGCGGGAAGTGTGGCAGGGCGCACGGGGGCGCGTGCAGGAGTGGTAGCGTTGGTGAGTCTGGCTGTTTCAAGTGCGGTCGAACTGGTCATTTTAGCAGGGATTATACTGTTACCACCACTCAGGGGTCCGATTTGATATGTTTTCACTACAATCAGCGGGGCAACAAGAAGGCCCAGTGCCCCAGTTTGTTTTCAGCAGGACGGGTGATGGCACCTGCCCCTGCAATGTTGAGGATCACAGACGGCCGTCAGGGCCGAGCAGAGGCGCTTGCGGTAGGAGGCAGGGATTTTTAGATGACCACCATGGAGGTGCGAGCAGCAACGAACATTGCAGGTATGCGATTTCCGTTTTCAGTTCTTTTATTTGTGCATGATTATATTGTTATGGTTCTGCATCATATTCGGTATGAGTATTTTATTTTGTGCGGCTTGATTGTGATCGAGTTATATGCCATCTGCATACCTTGGATATTTGGAGGGTAGTTAAGGGATGGGCTCTATTGGAAAAGGTTGCCTAGGATGCAGTATATGTAGCATGCCTGGGAGGGACTTGGTATGTCTCGCTAGTTCGGGGCCGTATAATTTTAGAAATGGACTAGTTAGATCCCTAGCTATAGTAAGCTTGGGGTTCCTCAGCAGGTTGATTATGGAATGGTAGCAAGGATTGGGATTTCTATTTGAATATTGAGCAGCAAGGGGTAAGCAGGATCGAAGTGGGGGAGAATCCTCCGAGCGTGCCAAGGTAAGAGCACGCAAATCCAGAATGAGTGTGCGAGCTCTGAGAAGGAAAAGAAGTAGTTCAGCATTTTGATGGATTAAGGAGTTCAGGGTTGGGAGTTTAAGAAACTCCCCCTCAGCTAGTGCGTGTATTGGTGATGGTTAGTATGTGGTTGGGAATTCAGGTTGGAGGATCGCATGTAGGACTCGAGTGAGTCAGAAGGTGGATCTTGAGAGCTGATAGCATGGGGTGCTTTCGTATTAGCGGTCAGTGGTAAAAAGTGTTGTAAGACTATGGGGTAGCCGTAGCATTCCATAGTAGCTTCGTTGGCGGAGTTGGGGCGAGGCCCTTATCTCCTAGTGATCAGATAGGGATCAGGAATGGGTAGTAGATGAGAATGATAGGGAGTTTGCCTGTATAGCCCTAGAGAGGTGAGACCTTGGGAGAGGCCACTCCAGGATATAGTTGGGTGAGACCGGTGGGCGAGGCCCGTATGAGATAAGCAGGGTAGGTGAGACTTGAGAGCAGGGTTGCTCAGTAGTATGGTGGGTGGGACCCGTGGGCGAGGCCCGTGAGTTTTAGCAGCACAAGTGGGACCTGGTAGGGACCTTAGTGTCAAGAGAGGGGATCGGGGATCCTAGGATTGTATTGCCTGAATGGCAGAATAGATTGAGCAGTTGTAGGTGGTCGAAGTTTCTTCGAAAGTCGCTGGGAGCGACTAGGAGTTGTGTTGGGACTAGCGGCCGGCGAGAGCCGGTAATCCAGATATGGGTAGGACGGTAGGGACCAGGGTGGTCTCAGTTCATCCGGAAGGCAGATAAAGGTCGGCATAAATTTTTAGTCAGTAGCAGTGCTTGTAAGCAGTCTATGGTGGAATTCAGTTAGTTGATCGTGGGGTGCTCAACACCAAATTATAGTACAAAGAAATGCCCAGTGGATACTGGCGATAATGACCCGTACTGGAGGTAGCGGGAGTAATGGATTTGGTGGAGGATAGGACCTTCACGATGACAAAGGAAATAGTTGGTTATGGAGCATCGCTTGGGAAGGCAAGAAAACGCGCAAGGAAAGAGGGGGTAAACCCCTATGGGTTCAGTTGCAGTACTCGGAGAGTACCAGAAGGATTGTCGGTTGAGTAAGTTGTGTTTCTAGAATGTTTAGGGTCAGGGTTGACCCGATATTATTATCCGCAAAAATTAATGGTCGTCAGGAGGACCGGGCGAAAGCCCAGCGAAGGTAGGCGGTGCGTGTTGGATTAACAAGTAGAGTATTGGAAGCAGATCGCAGGCGGTTGGCCATAGCAAACTTCGAGGACAAAGTTTAGTTTAAGTGGGGGAGAGTTGTAACACCCAAAATTAGGAAGGCCAAGAAAGGAAATGAAACCCTAAGTTTAAGGGCCGACTCGTCGAGTCCAAGGAGGAACTCGGCGAGTCCGAGCGGGATCCGGATCAAGGAGTAAGTGACCGACTTGGCGAGTCGGCTAAGGGGACTCAGCGAGTCTGGTCTGAACGAGGAAAACCCTAATCCCGGGAGTTGTATCCTATATAAAGGGTGTTATGTCCCTCCCTCAGCCTCCATATCATTCTAGAGAGCCTGTAAACCCTAGATTTCGTGTGAGCTTCCATCATTTGAGAGAAATAGCTTTGGAGGAAGGAACCTTTGAAAGGAACTTGAAGATCAAGAAGGTTGCTTCAAAGGAGAGGTGTAGATCCGAGATCTACTTCACTTAGTGTTCATCTTGGAGGTAATAAGCTGCTATCTTCCCTCCTTTGCATCTAGATCTATTTTTGTTATGAGATTTGGGGGTTTTATGGTTGTTTGAGACCCAATTTGAGTTTGGGGCTTAGATATGTTGTCTCCACTTCAGATCTAGTGTTCGGATGGTCCAGTATTTCGTAAAGCATCAGATCTTGAGTAGTTGGTGAAGCCCTTTTGTCCTAAAACCTAGCCCTAGTGTGTTTTGAGCCTAAATATCTTTAGTTATATGTAAAGTTTGCAACTTTACGTGAGGATTGAGCTTTGGAAGTATGGATCTATGATTTGGATCCCCTACATGGCTCGAAAAGCCATTGTATGGATGAAGAAAAGGAGCGACTCGGCGAGTCTGTTCTTGGACTCGGCGAGTTGGAAGAACAACTCGGCGAGTCTGTTGAAGATTGCCTTGGACTCGGCGAGTCTGTTCTTGGACTCGGCGAGTCAAGTCGTGAAACCCCAAACCCTTCGACTTGAGACTCGAATCAGTGAGTCGAGTGGAGACTCGGTGAGTAGGACAGGTTAGGACTCGGAAATCGGTGGACTCGGCGAGTCATGGACTGACTCGGCGAGTCGAGTCGCGAATGGAAGGACTCTGAGCATATGAACTCGGCGAGTCAGAAGGAAGACTCAGCGAGTAGGGGTGACCTGGAAGGTTGATTTTGAACAGGACTTTGACTTTGACCAGAATTGACTTAGTTGACTTTCGGGGGACAGTTAGACTAAGTGTTGCTTTGATATTGGTAGCTCGGGGATCTAGTGGAGCAAGAGTTCAGAGAGTTGCCGGGCAGCAGCTAGAGGGTTTATCAGCAAGTTCAGTTAGTGCAGGTGAGATTCCCTTTGTGTGAATGGGTCTAAGGCCACAATGTCGGCCCATGTAGTTATGAGTAGGAAGACCCGGGGGTTAGCCCTAGGCACAGTATGCTAGTATGATATTCATGACGAGGTCCAGTGTAGCGGGCGGGTGTCCAAGGAATGGTTTATATGATATTTTATACTTGTTGTCTATGTGATACATGTATGTGCCTGGTAGGGAGGTGAGTGTGAGCGAGGTCCCTTACCTCACCAATAGCAGAGTGTGGATGGTGTTCCACATCTAATTAGCATCAGAACAGCGGCGAGGCCCAAGTTAGGGAAATAGTGAGTATGGGCTGGGCCCGTATCTCACTACCAGTAGGAGTGTGGACAGGGTTCCATGACTCACCAGTTGCAGGACATGGGCGAGGCCCAAGATAGGCGAGGCCTTTAGAACAGGATTCGGTAGTGTATGTTTAGTTTGTATCTGTTGCGATATGTTTATGTGTTAGTATTTGTTGGCAGGCGAGGCCCAATGACAGGCGAGGCCTAAGTGAAACAGATCTGTATCCGAGCGGGGCTCGAAGCCAGGCGAGGCCTAGAGCGGTGGGGTCGTTGTAGCGGGCGAGGCCTGAGGTAGGGGCGAGGCCCATAATAGCGGGCATGGCCCAGTATGTGTAGTTTGTGGATGTGCATGGTATGTGGTAGGTTGGGGAACTCACTAAGCTTCGTGCTTACGGTTTTCAGTTTTGGTTTCAGGTATTTCCGGTAGCGGAGGGAAGAGCTCGGGGTGATCTCATGGCACACACCATAAATTAGACAGCCTGGGAATGTTTTACTCTGATAACGCACATGTGTTTTGGAAATTAATACTCTGATTATGTTTTGGATTGATGATTTTGCCTTAAGTAATGTTTTATTAAAAGAAATTTTTACTCTTAAATTTTGGGACGTTAGAACGTCGTTTGTAATTTTGTTGGAGATGACACTTCCTTCGTCATCAAAAAACACTAGATTTCCAGTCCTTATAACCAATTAAGACACTCTTATTAGATTACGTTTTAGTCCTTCACATAGGCTACTCGATTAATAGTGAAATTTTCATTTGTAATTTTTATATAGCCTTTTATCATGCACTTATTATTATTGCTAAATTTCACTACTCCAACATTTGCAAGCTTTCAAAAATATCTAAGACACTCCTTCCTTCCAGTCATGTTACATGAGCAAACACCATCAATACACCATCAATATACAAAAATTTTGTTTTAATTTGTAAATAAAACCATAGTAATCCACACCATCTCATAAAAGCATAAGTGATAATATCTCAAAACATCATACCCAAAACACTGTATCAAAATCACATGTCCAAATATCAGAGTAAATCATCCCAGGCTAAACGTTGTGGTGTGTGTGATGCAGTTGTCCCGAGCTCTTCCCCTTACCAGCGGAAGTACCTAAAACCAAAACTGAAAATTGTAAGCACGAAGCTTAGTGAGTGTCCCCAAACTACCACATACCATACACATAATCACATAATAACATACATTGGGCCTAGCCCGCTACATCGGTCCCTGCCCGAAAACAGACCGTAGTCCGGCATTGGGCCCCGCCCGGCATCAGACCAATGTCTGGTTGTTAGATGCATTTTATATGCATCTTTTAGCACAATTTCCTCAGTATTTTGTCATAAAATGCTAACTAACTCTTGATTATTATTATGTATTGTGTGTTTCGTGATTGTTTTGTAGAATGCATGTACTGCTCACGTTTTTTATGATACTTCAGGGTAATTTAGAGCACATGGATGATTATGCGAGTTTGGGAAGCATTAATGGATGCTTTGGAGCTTAACTGGAGTCTAGACTAAGGAAGGGTGTCGATGAATGATCAAGAACTACTTGGAAGGAGGAACGACGATCAAAAAGTCAAGAAAATGAAAACACGCGATCACATGTTGTCCCTACGCGATCACAACTTTGTATTTACGATCGCAGGTTTGGTCGCAGCTTCGCTTCGGAGTTTTTTCATGCCAAAAATTGTGGAAACCCACTTCATGCGATCCCAGGTTGTCCCTATGTAATCGCAGCTTGGCCAAAATACATTGAAATGGTATCATACTTAATTTAAAAGGCCTGTGACGCGTTTTCGGTAATACATGCGATCGTAAGTAGTCCTTATGCGATCGCATGGATGACGTTTTTACAGCAGGATGTATAAATAGAGCCACAGACGTGTCTAGTAACCCTAATTTTGTCGATTCCTGGTGATTCTAAGGCGATTTTCAGAGACTTTCAAGTAAAGAACGCAGAGTCGAAGGAGACGATTCAATTTCTTCTCATTGTTTAGTAAGATTTATTGTTTAGACTCTATTTTTACTGTTTGTAATTCCTTTTTAGCCATGTCAGGATAAAAATAAGATTTCAGTTTCGCAAAGACATAATCTTTTCGTATGATTAATAATTAGGCACTATGTTTGACTGTGATTACTATTTAGTTTGATCAATTTTGTGTTAAAATGAATGTTTGATTTTGACTTCAATTTCTGTTGGCCACTTAAATTGTTTGTGGAACATTCTGGTTATCTAATTGTTTAGATCAGTAATTGTCTAGATTAATTTGTACAAAGTAAAAAATATTGGATTAATTCTGTGTTTAGGGTTAACTCTAATATGAATTGGTCAAACAAGTTTTTCGCCTTCGAGCTTATGAGAGCTATTGGACTTTACTGGGAAATAACACTGTGGTTAATGCAACTTTTCTTTGTTAATCAAGAGCTTGTTTGGTTAATTTGGTAAAAAGTTAGGCTTAATTTAGAGAGCTCCTTTTGATTAAAAAAATTGTAATAGAGTTCATTAGAGCATGTTAATGAACTTCAGTACTAGTTTGAATAGGTGCACTGTCAAATATTGTGTTGAAGGTTAATTATATATCAGGGGAGTCACCGCGAAACTGAATTTTTTTTCTCTTATTTGAATTTTCACAGTCTTAAAAATCAATTATACTTTTATCATTTTCGATTTTTATTAGTTTAAATTTTCAGAAATAACCCCCCCCGGTTATGTTTTATTCGTTTGTCAAGAATTAGTTTGTGCCTTACGCAAAGAGGCGAAGACTTTAGGACGTGTCCCTGAGGATCCGAACCTGCTTACCAGTACTACCTGTTAGTGCAAAAGAGCAGTCTTATTTATACTTTTATTTCTTTATATCGTGCACGACATCGGTTTTAACACCGGTATACATGTAACATATCAGTAAAGCATATAATATAAACACATAACATAAGCATATAAACATTCATTAGGCTTGCCCTGACTTCGGACCGAAGCCTGGAACATATAAACATAACATATAAGCTAAACATTCATTGAGCTTGCCCCAGCATCGGACTGAAGCCCGGAACATATAAACAAACACATGCATGAATCACGAAGACATCAAGTATACAAACATTCCCCAGGCTTTCCCTAACATCGGACCGAAGACAGGAAACATATAAACTACATTGGACTATCCCCGGCATCGGACGGAAGTCTGACATATGCTAACTTAAATAAATGGGCCGGCATTGGTTCCTTCAACCCGTTCCTAGTGGAGGAAAACTTACCTTACAAAGCTGGATGTTGAACCACTCGGTAACGAATCTCTATCGGCTGCTCCCGCGACTCTTGTCTATCATTATCACAATAACACTTAGTCAAAATCCAATGATCCATCTTAGGGTAAAATGACTATTTTACGCCTGGTCAAATTCAACATTCTAGGTTGACTTAACTCGCCGAATTGATCCATCAACTCGCTGAGTACCATAAATCAGAAGCCCTGAAATCGCGATCCAACTTGTCGAGTCATTCTTCTGACTAGTCGAGTTCCCTTGCTACTCATAGTCGTGATAAAGTGAGTCAACTCGTCGAGTCCCTCCTCAGAATCGTCGAGTTCTACCATATTCAGAATCAGGAGAAATCGACTCAACTCGTCTAGTTCCTCTATGGACTCGACGAGTTCCTCAGTCTATTTGCACCATCTTAATGGATTAAGCCCCTACTCTTCAGATCTAAGTTTCATGCTTCTCACATACATTGAAAATGTTCTTTTATGAGTTAAGTTTCAAACTTTACCTGTTAATACCTTTACTTAATGGTTTTAGCTCAAAACCTAACTCTTTAGGAACTAGATCTTGGTCCACAAGCCATCCATACTCCAAAATAAAGCCTACAAGCAGATATCTAGACCCTAAACACTACATGAACTCATAAAGCTTCCACCTTTCACTCCATGCATGGCCTTTTGGAGCTTAAAAGGCCAAAATGACATCCTATGGCTTGCATGGGGCTTCAATGGTCATAAAGTTTGCACCTATACGCCATGAAAGCTATCCATGATTCTAGATTTGATGGTTCACTCACTTGGGACTTCCATATCCCAAAGGTCAAGCTTCTTGGACCAAAAACCCAATAAGATGATGATAAAGAGATCTAAGTGTTGGATTAGTATCTAAGTCCATAACTATTTTGGTATGTACTTGACCCGATGGTGCATGGTCCTTTTGGGTTTCCTTCACCAAAGCAACTTGATAGGATGAATTATGGAGAGAAAGGATTAAATATGATTTATTAATATATTATGGGAATAATATATTAAAGGAGAAATCATATCTTTTAATTAATATTAGTCAATAATTAATTGGTAATTAGTTTTGTGACTAAAAGAGATTAATTAAACTTAAGGGACTGGAATTCTAATTATAAGATAATTGCAATATGGGCTATGGATTGTCTTAAATTAAGGAGTGGACGAATTCTATGGGGAAACCCATGGGGAAATCGTCCAAGGCCTTAATTAAAGGAGTCCATGGGTTGCTTAGGGCTTAAGCACTCAATTTAAGGTTTCCTTGTTAGATAACCCTAATAGCCTCTTATATATATAGATCCCTTATGACCCAAAAACGTGGCTAAGCTTCCTTCTAGGGTTTCACACGTTTTAGGGCAGCCTCCATCCTCTCTCATCTTCATCCTCTTGATCTTGGTGTTTGTGAACCATTAGAGGAGTGACATTTGTGACTCTAAGCTTTCTAAAGTCAATACAAGGAGGAATTGGGATTGTTATTGCTACATAACAATCAAGGTAATATCTTAAGCCCATTCTTATTTTAATATGATTACTTGTATGCTAGAATTAGGGTTTATAGTCTTGGATAACTTGCATGTACAATAGAGAAACCTAGATCCAAGCATTAGGGTTTGTATGAGCACATAGGATGTTCTTATGACCAAAACCCATCAGTGGTATCAGAGCCAAGATTGGTTTCTATTGTATTGATGCTTTGTTGTTGAAAAAAAAAATCGATTTTTGTGTTGCTGGGGGCTGAACTCGCCGAGTTCATGCTAACTCGACGAGTCTATGCCTGACTCGACGAGTCGGCTGGTCAGATGGAGGGAAAACCAGGATTTCTTGCTGTTTTTGCTTAAGGATAGTTACCTTATCATATTAGATTAATATAAATCCGATTTTGTGATATATTTGACTATATTCTTGATCTAATTGAAGATATTTATCAATTAATAAAATATTTGTTTCCTTATGTGATAATTGATTAATTATTTTGATTAAATTGGTAAATTGTTTTGCAAGAAATCAATAAATAAATCAAGTATGGATAATTATGTGATTAAATGTTAATTTAGATTATTTGTTATTTGATACTTGTGCTTTGAAAAGTTTCATATTTTCCCCTTTAGGTTTTATAGTTTAAATTTGAACCCAAAAGTTTTGTTGTTTCGAAATTTAAATAGTTAAAACCCTAATGTTTTGAAAAAGGTTTCAAAACTTGCCCTCAAGTTTTGGAATTTAAAATTTTGGATTAATAGTTTAATTTGATGTATATTTAAATTCTAAACCCTAATGTTTTTAAAAAGGTTTCAAAACTTGCTCTCAAGTTTTGGAATTTAAAAGTTGATTAAAGGTTTAATTAGGAATGTTAAATTCTAAAAGCCTAGTATTGTTTTGAATAGTTCAAATCACACCCTTATGGTTTTATTAATTAATTAAGGTGTATAATTAAAAGAGGTTTAATAAATCCATAAAAGTTTAGGTTTACAATTTAATTGAATTAAAAGTATAACTGTTAAATTAGACCACCTAGTATTTTAAAAGTGTAAAATACACCCTATACTATATATAACATTAAAAGTCTAACATTATATATATGTATGAGTAAAATTCAGTCTTACCGTTAGTAGGCCTCATTCACGAAGCTAGTCTATAAGGGGTGTTTAAGGAAATTGCCTATAAAATGGCGATTGAATGGGTATCCACTCTTACCCACCGCAGTCTTGACTAGTGGAGGGTTGTTAGCCGAACGGGTAGGATAGGAAGAAACCTTCCATTATAAGTATAATGAAATACAAAAGTAACTAAATGTTTTCAAATTCCCAATCTTAGTTACTTAGGCAAAAGTGAATTGATGCAATTCCATGAAATTACACTTTGTGCCCTTACGAAGACGTTAGTGGAGTGTGTGTGGTTTACCGACACACTAAATGGTTCTAAGCAAAGGTAGCAAAGGGTGACTCAATGTTTGTCATAGTTCGGTGGAACGTGTGTGGTTTACCGGCACATCGAATAGGTGACTGTAACATGTGAGGGCACCATGTAAGTTTGCATGGTTATTCACACCCGCTTTGTGATCCTCGGCATCCCAGTCACAAACTAGAGGGGCATATCGAGATTTAAACATGCCATTGAAAGTTCAATGAATCTCAAAGGATCTAGGAGTTTTCATAGATTTAAAACTTAAAATTTTTTTCGTTTTTCATTGTGGAAATTAGTGAATCGTCATTCACTTACCTTCAAATATTCTACAATTAGGGTTACGACATCCCTCTCCTGAGTTGTGGAATATTGTGTTGGGTCCTAGCCTTAGTATTTCATTTGGGTGATTTACTAAGGACTCAATCTATCAACTAACTTGAATTCGTTATTCTCCCATTTTTGTAGATGTAAAACTTCAACAACTATGGTCTTCCTAAATCCCGTGGAACAAGCATTCTACATGAAGATGATGTTCCACGATTCGATCGAGGAACAAGAGATCATGCTTCTCTTCCTCTGCCTCCTCCAATTATTCTCCCTAACCTACAAGTTCGAAGGCTTGAAAAGTTCAAGCTCACTCAAGCCCTTTTGGCAAGTAAACATAAAGAAGGCAAGCCGGTGTGTGCACACATCCTAGGGATGAAGTCACACATTGATAGGTTAAGAATGTTGGGATCCGTTGTCTGTGAGGAGATGGCTGTTGATTGGGTTCTTCAGTCACTTCCTAACTCGTATAGTGAGTTCGTAAGAGAGTACTATATGATGAACCACGACGTGACCCTTATAGATCTCACTTATATGCTTACTGCTGCTGAATCAGCAATGGTTTGGCGCAATAGAAAAGCAAAGTTGATTGGTGAATCTACCTTCAAGACCTCTATGGATATAGACAATGTCAACGAAAGACATGCCATGATCGAAAAGTTTGATCATAAGAGAAAGGCAATGTCTGAAGTAGTTCCATGTCCTGTTCTAAAAGAGTCAATTTGCTTTTATTGCCAAGAGAAGGGGCATTGGAGACGAAGCTGCCCTATTTATCTAAGAGGTCTAAGAGATGGGAGAGTCAAAACGTATGGCTCTGCTTTAGGTAAAATCCATTGACTAACTCTTTTAAGCTCCTATTCTAGATTCTTAATACATAATGTGATAAGATTACAATTGATGTTTTGTAGAATCAAAGAAAATAGAGGAAGCTTAAGGGAAGAAGCGAGCAGAATCTAACCGTGAAGGAATGGATTTCGATCGCATTACTTGAAAGATTAGATTCTTAAGCTACTACTTAGAGTTAGAATTAGAAATATGTATTAGCATAGTTTTTCAATGAATTGCATTGTAAGGACAAATTTTTCCGCAATAAAATAGATTTTGATTTTTATACTATTAATTTATCCTTGCAATGGCATATATGAAAAATTGATGTTTGGATGTTTCTATTATTAGCAATAATGGATTTCATTCTTAGTTATGGAAATGTTGAAAATTTACCAAATAAGGAGAGTTTCTCATCGCCCAAGTTTCAATTGGACAGAAACTTGGAATCATGCAACTTGGTTGCACGATGAATGAGAAATTTCATATTTGGAAATTAGACTAATTCATTGACAAAGTGTCAAGTGAAGGACTAGGAGATCAAGTACACAAAGTTGCGTATTGATCAAGTCCACCATAAGAGTAACCAAGATATTTGTCATGATTTACTAAAGGTTTAGTAAATATGATTCTACTTATAATATTAAGTGTAATTGTGAATTAATTAAAAAGGTTTAAATAAATAACAAAACGAATAAGAAGAATCAAGAAGGCAGAAAGATAAAAGTTTCTCCATTCTAAGAAGAAGGGAGAGTAGCTTTTATGCTTTATGATAAGTCTTAATGATTAAGCACCATATCTCAATTGATCCTCTAAGTAAATCTTAGCACAATTGTATGTTTAAGAAGAGGAATCAAGGATTGAAGAAATGGTTAAATCAAGAAGTCTATCATACTTCATTCCAATAACAAGTCTTAAAGTTAAGATTGTGACAATGAGTGAAAAGTATTAAAGGTTTATAACATTCATCAAATGTGGAAAGTTGTGACGTCTTGAATAAGACAAAGACCAACTAGGACCAATTTATGAAGTGTTTTGATAAAAGCTACACTAACTCTTGAATATTTGTTTGTCAAGAAATGGTTATTGACAAGAAAATCTTATATGTCAAGGAGTCAGTGGGAGTCTTAATGGTCTTGAAAGGTTTCAAGAACAAATCAAATAAACCTTATCGATCATCATTAGCACACGAGTTGAGGTTTACAACCTATCGTGTTGACATTATTTTTGTGTTGTTCCAATTGAGTTAATTATGCATGTGAGTTCTATGAGTTCTCATTTTGAGCACATAAAAGGCAAGGCACCTTATTCAATGAAAGGTACATTGATAGGAAAGGGTGAGCTGCTTAACTACTTGGAAGACATGGTGGGAAGCTATGCTACCATAAGGCAAGAAATCAAGATTAAGAAAGTTCGGTCCATATGAGTTCGAATTTGTCGTAAACTTTGGTTTTAACAAATTCACATGGATAGGAACACATACACCGTTTTAAATCTAAGTGTCATAAGATTTCCTCCTTCATGAAAGTGATTGCGAGGAAATGCTTTCACTAAGAAAGATTTTAAGAAGATAGTGATTGTAAAATTGCATTCTCGAATTCGATTATGGTTACGGTATCCCTTTCCATAATTTGAATTGTGAGGTTTGGCAATTAGTCTTAATTGTTTAGACAAACATATGAACTATCTAAGGAAAAAGTGTATAAGAAGCCTTGATAAAAGATTATCAAAGCACTAAGTATTAGAAACATGAACTTAAGAAATTCAATAAGTATTGTTTTTCTGAAAGTTAAGATGTTTATGAATACATGTCGAAGCTAGTGGGAGCATAAGTGTTATGTTTTATAATAATCATCATGATAGTGGGAGCGTAAATATTATGATTGTATGATTATTAAGGCACATATTGCAAGTTGGCAATATTAATTATAGAAAACAAGAGTTGTACCTTGCAAAGTCGTAAGGGTTGTAAAGTTGTTTTGCTATAATTAAGGGAGAGAATATTATGCTTCATTTCAAATCTAAAGGCTTAGGTTGAGAAATGTTAATAAATTTAGTCAAAGGTACATAGTGTGTTCTTAAAATTTTGATTATGATTACGGCATTCCTCTTCACAATTCGAATTTTGAGAACATAGCAAATAAAACATTATGCGTCGTGTCCCATACGCTTCGGGTATAGGATCGATTGCAAATGCTTTAATATTTGACCATTCTAAAATTTTCCAAATGTCTAGCACATTTAGAGGGAAAAGGGACTAGAATCGGTTTTGACTAAAATAATTAAACAACTATCAATGGACAATCCAAAGTTCGACGAGGATTGGTTGCTTGTGAGTAGTTGGAAGCATGGTATTGAATGGACCATATCGACATTATTGTGAATAGAAAAGATTCTATTAAGATTGAGTTGTCATATGGAAAATATGGAAATGTTTCCATATTGGATGGACCATATCGACATTATTATGAATAGATAAGATTCTATTAAGAATAAGTTGTCATATGGAAAATATGGAAATGTATCCATATTGGAGATTGAATATTGAAAAATCTATGACTAGATTAGAAACTTTTATGCAAAAGGATGTTCAAAGGAATGTACTTTGAGTGAGAGACATCATATCTAAGGAATTGTCTTGTAACAATCTCCGATAGAGGACTTTGTAATATCATTGGCAATAGTCTTTGTGACTTTGGTGCAGTGACATTACGAAAGGATCGTTGCATAGAATGTTAGAATCTAGCATATTCTATAAGTAGAAAGGATTTGATATTCTTTCACTTATGAATAAGGATTTGGAGTTGTGAAATGAGAATGATTGGAAATGTGCTCAATTTGGTCTATTTCACAAAGTAAGAACCATAGGTAAACATTCTGTGCATGCTAAGAGCATGGGACAAGTGTAATAATTCAAGTAAGAAGTTGATTACCCGAAACAACAAATAATGAGTAATCGATATGGTGATAAATAAAAGGTGTTTTATTCATGCTCAAAGGTTTGAGGCCATATGGGATTAGTATTATTCTTGTGTTTCACTTTGCATGTTTTGACTTCCTGAATAATTTAATTGGTTTAGAACAGTTAAATTATTCGAACGGGCCATAGTCGTTCATATGTTGGAAGTAGGTATGAATAAAGACTGTCATGAATTGGTGTGTGGATTGTCTAAAGAGTATTAGACATAAGCAAATGTTTGCTGCAACGTTCATGAGTGCTTATGAATATGAATTTGAGCATTGGATTAAACCCACGCTCACTTGGATCACTCCATGAATTGTATCATGAGTGATTGGTGAGACGATAACATCTTATATTCTTGAAACTGAGATGTGTGAGTTGTATCTTGCAAATTGGTTGCACATTGATAATATGTAAACGCACTAGTAACTTGGTGTTATAAAACATATTGTTGTGTGTGATTCGGTGAGTGAGTGCAAGAAAGCATTGTATCAAAGTTTATCCGTTCCTTTTATTCAAAGTAGGATAAAAGCGATATCTTTGGGCCCATCGATGATTTAGTGATGACAAACGTAAATGCTCGGCCGGGCTAGGGCTAATTTGATTTGTTCAATTAGTCAGTCGTCATAAATCGGAAGTCGAGGTATAGTACAAAGAGAATGATTTGAAATCATATCTCATATGATATCTAGAATGGAGGAATATATGATCCCTTATCTAAAGGACACGCGTATCTGATATGATCAGAGTTGACAGCGGCTTTGGAAAGCTACGATTGCAGATCAGGATCTGAAGTCATACGCATAATAGTTATTAGACTTGTCCAAGTGGGAGACTGTTGGATTAGTATCTAAGTCCATAACTATTTTGGTATGTACTTGACCCGATGGTGCATGGTCCTTTTGGGTTTCCTTCACCAAAGCAACTTGATAGGATGAATTATGGAGAGAAAGGATTAAATATGATTTATTAATATATTATGGGAATAATATATTAAAGGAGAACTCATATTGTTTAATTAATATTAGTCAATAATTAATTGGTAATTAGTTTTGTGACTAAAAGAGATTAGTTAAACTTAAGGGACTGAAATTGTAATTATAAGATAATTGCAATATGGGCTATGGATTGTCTTAAATTAAGGAGTGGACGAATTCTATGGGGAAACCCATGGGGAAATCATCCAAGGCCTTAATTAAAGGAGTCCATGGGTTGCTTAGGGCTTAAGCACTCAATTTAGGGTTTCCTTGTTAGATAACCCTAATAGCCTCCTATATATATAGATCCCTTATGACCCAAAAACGTGGCTAAGCTTCCTTCTAGGGTTTCACATGTTTTAGGGCAGCCTCCATCCTCTCTCCTCTTCATCCTCTTGCTCTTGGTGTTTGTGAACCATTAGAGGAGTGACATTTGTGACTCTAAGCTTTCTAAAGTCAATACAAGGTGGAATTGGGATTGTTATTGCTACATAACAATCAAGGTAATATCTTAAGCCCATTCTTATGTTAATATGATTACTTGTATGCTAGAATTAGGGTTTATAGTCTTGGATAACTTGCATGTACAATAGAGAAACCTAGATCCAAGCGTTAGGGTTTGTATGAGCACATAGGATGTTCTTATGACCAAAACCCATCACTAAGAAGCTACTAAGCATGTTTAAGACTTGCTTAATAGAAAATGATGATGAAGAAATGAAGTCTCTGGATCTACTATCTTCTTCTTGAATCCCTAAGCTTCTCCTTCCTTTACAAGCTTCAAAACACACAAAGTTTGACTAAAAACGGATAACAAGCTTAGAATTGCATTAGGGTTTATGAATCTTGGGTTTGGGACTTGGAGGCTGGAAATAAGGCCAGCAACTGGAAATTAGGATGCTTAAATAGGGTGCAAAACCCCAAAATTAGGGTTTCATTATGCAGCCCTACTCGTCGAGTTGAGGGCTCTTGACTCGTCGAGTAGGCTGCTTAAAAACCGCGTTCCTTCTGGTTTCTACTCGACGAGTTTGGGGCTCCTAACTCGTTGAGTTGCTCTACAAAAATGAATAAATTATAATTTAAATGCATACCAGGAACCAGGCGTTGCAATTTCCCCCCACTTTTCTTAGACTTCGTCCTCAAAGTCTGCTGCATCGGGAAACAACTATGTGGTATTGCTCCCTCATTTCCTCCTCGGGATCCCAAGTCCAGTTCAAGCCCTTCTAGTGTTGCCACTGCACCTTCACCAGCTCCACCCTCTTGTTCCTCAGCTCCTTCGGCTTCTTGTCGAGAATAGGAACTGGTCTATCTATGTAGTTCAGGCTGTCATCAACCTAAATATCCTCTAAAGGAAAAATCGTTGAATCATCCACCAAGCACTTCCGCAGCTGAGAAATATGGAAAGTGTTGTGGATCTGGTTGAGCTCTGCTGGAAGATCGAAACATTAAGCAACTCAGCCCATCCGAGCCAAAACCCTGAACGAACCGATGTAATTGGGGGCTAACTTCCCCCGCCTCCTTCACCGGATGACACCTTTCCAAGGTGATACCTTCAGGAGAACCATATCGCCCACCTGAAAACTCCAAGTCTGAACGGTGGTTGTCGACATAGCTTTTCTATCGACTCAGTGCAATATGGAGCCTTCTCCGGACCTACTGGATCCTATCAGTAGTCTTGAGTACTACCTTAGTACTCCCCATGAATTTTTGACCGACCTCGCCCCAACAGATTGGGGTCATACACTTCCTACGCTAGAGCATATCAAAAGGAGGTCGGTCTATGATGGCGTAGTAACTGCTGTTATACGAAAATTCCGCTAACGGAACATATGTATCTCAACTGCCACCAAAATCCAAAACACATGCACGCAGCATGTCCTCAAGGGTTTGTATCGTCCTCTCGCTCAGTCCATCCATCTGAGGGTGGAAAGCGGTTCTGAAGTGGAGATGAGTACCCATCTTATCATGAAACCGCTTCCAAAATCTGGAAGTAAAACGAACATCTCGGTCTGACACCACCGAAACGGGCACTTCATGACGTGTCACCACCTCGCGAACGTAGATCTCAGCGAGCTTCTCAGACGATATACTCTCCTGGATCGGGATAAAATGAGCAATCTTGGTCAACCGATCCATGATGACCCATATCAAATCTACTCCATGTGTGGTCCCGGGAAGTTTGGTGATCAAATCCATGGTGATGTCCACCCATTTCCACACGAGAATATCCAACGACTGCATCTTACCGTGAGGTCACTGGTGCTCGTCTTTGACCATCCTGGAGGTCAAGCACCGCTCCAGATACCATGCTACATCCCGCTTCATGCATGGCCACCAGTAATCAGGGCGAAGATCCCGGTACATCTTCGTCTCCCCAGGATGGATGGAGAACCTCGACTTGTGGGTCTCATCCATCAGAATCTGTCGTACTCTACTCCAATACGGAACCTATACCCTCCCAACCAAGGTCAAAAATTCGCAGTTGTCATAGTCAAATGAGGCCACTGTTGGAATAGTGTCTAAGGCTGCAACTATATTAGGCAAGTATTTGACCCGATTGTGCATGGTCCTTTTGGGTTGCCTTCACCATAGCAACTTGATAAGATGATTTATTATGAGAGAATAGATATTATTAATATATTATGAGAATAATATAAGGAATAATAATATTGTTATTTGATTAATATAAGTCATAGATTAATTATTATTAATTTGGTGATTTAAAGAGATTAATTAAATAAGAGAGTATAAACTGTCAATTGTTTGATAGTTACACTTTGGGTTGTAAATCCTTATTGGATAGAGGATGGACAAATTCTAGGGCTTGGGATAGCCTCAAATTCGTCCAAGGCTTATCATGGAAAGGATTTGGATTGCTTTAAGGAAAGATTATCCAACTAGGGTTTAAGGGTGAAACCCTAGGAGCCTTACAAGTATTAATAGACCCCTAGGGCAAGGGAAATCGGCACCTCTGCTAAAGCAAAGAACCCCTCGCCGATTTCTAATCCCTCTCCTCTCTCTCAAATCATCCTCCTTGCTAGTTGGTGATTGTAAGCCATTAGAGGAGTGACAATTGTGACTCTAGAGCTCCAAGACAACAAGATCAAAAACAAGAGATTCAAAGGTAAACTTCTAGATCTGATTTTGTATTGTTCTTATACCTAATTAGTCATTAGAAGTCTTGGATTCAAAGCATGTTTAATTAGAGAAACCTAGATCCAAGAATTAAGGTTTGCATGTGCACATAGGAATGCTCATATGGCTAAAACCCATCAGTGGTATCAGAGCCTAGATTGGTTTCTATTAAATTTTTGCTTGCTTGTTTGAATCTTGCTTGAAAAATTCGATTTTTATGTTTCTGAGTCATGGACTCGGCGAGTCCCATAGTGGACTCGGCGAGTTGGCTTGACTCGGCGAGTCCCTTGGTGCACTCGGCGAATCCAAGCGTCAGGAAGGGCCAGATTCGGGATTTTTTGATATTTATCTTATGGAAACTTGCCTTTATCATATTAGATCAACCCTAATCCGATTTTTTGATATATATGACTATGATCTTGATCTAATTAAAGATATTTATCAACTAATAAAATATTTAATTTCCTTATGTGATAATTAATTAATTATTTTGATTAAATTGGTAATTATCTTGCAAGAAATCATTAAATAAATCAAATATGGATAATTATGGAATTAATTGTTAATTGAGATTATTTGTTATTTGATCCTCCATGTTTTAAATGTTTAAAACTCGTCCTCAAGTTTTGAAATTTATGTTTTATGATTAAAAGTTTTAATTTAGAAAATTTAAATTTCAAACCCTAGAATTTTGCAAGTTTAAAATACAACCCTATACTAATATAATATTACAAGATTAATATATATATATATATATATATATGTATAACTAAAATGTTAGTCTTACCGTTAGTAGGCCTCATTCACGAAGCCGATCTATAAGGTGGGTATAAGGTTGCGGCCTTTAAAATGGTGCTTAATGGGTGTACACTCACACCCACCGCTTGCTTGATCGGTGGAGGGTCGTTAGCCGAATGGGTAGGATAGGGCAACCTCATCCTCTCATTAAAAGTATAATATGAAATACAAAGTAACTACATGTTTTTAAAATTTCCCAATCTTAGTTACTTTAGGAAAAATGAATTGATGCAATCCCATGAAATTACACTTTGCACCCTTGCTAAGAAGTTAGTGGAGCGTGTGTGGTTTACCGGCACACTAATTGGTTCTAAGCGAAGGTGGCAAAGGGTGATTCATTGTTTATCATAGTTCGATGGAGTGTGTGTGGTTTACCGGCACGTCGAATAGGTGATCGTTACAATGAAGGCACCATGTGAATTTGCATGGTAATTCACACCCGCTTTGTGATCCTCGGTATCCCAGTCACAAACACGAGGGGCATATCGAGATTTAAACATGCCATTGAAATGTTTCAATGAATCTCATCTAAACCTAGGAATTCTCAAATTCATTTAGAACTTAAAGTTAGGTTTTCATGGTGGAGAATTAGTGAATCGTCATTCACTTACCTTCATATTGTTTGCATGTTAGATTACGGCATCCCTTTTCTAATATGTAAATATTGTTGTTGGATCCTAGCCCTAATTTTTCTTATTGGGTGATAATTAGGGATTCATATTCTAATCTATCTTTGTCCTTTCTATTTGTAGATGTCGAACGCGAACAACGCTGCTGCTAGTTCTTTCACATTGATGAGCCTTTGTCAAAAGGTCACTTTCGATGGAACGAACATTAGCGAATGGATAAGACACATTCGCACTATTGCTCTCTATGAGGATAAGGAGTATGTCCTCGAAGAAAAGCTTGAGAAAATCAACCCTGAAATCGCTACTCCGGCTGAAATGACCGCTTTTAAAACTCATGAGCGCGATGCAACGAAGGTACATTGCATCATGATAGCCACTATGAACTCCGAATTCCAAAAGTCCTATGAGGACATGTACCCGTATGAGATGCATCAAGACTTATTGGAGAGATACCACCAAAACGCGAGACAAGAGTGTTATGAGATTTTCACTAACATGATTTCCGCTAAGATGGGTCATGGAGAGTCTCTTACCGTGCACCTGCAAAAGATGCAAAGGTAGGTCGACCGTCTTCGCAAGTTGAATGTTGACTTTGGGGAAGACTTGGTGATCGACATGGTGCTTCACTCTTTGCCTCCAAGATACAATCAATTTAGGATGACCTACCACATGAACAAAGACGAGGTCACCCTAAGCAAACTCCAAGGTCTCTCGAGGGTCGCTGAGAGCAACTTCAAGGACAAGTCTGTTGCACCAACTCCCAATCCACCCGCTGCTCCTGTTTTGGCTATTGGACAAGGAAAGGGAAAGAAGAGGAAGGCTTCGTCTAAGAACTATCGCAAGGTTAAAGCCCGAGATGGTGCCTCTTCTAGTGGGACCAAAGTTGATCCTGCTAAGCCCTGCCCTAACCCAAAGGAGACAGAGTGCCACCACTGCCATAAGATATGACATTGGAAGAGAAGCTGCCCAGAGTACCTGCAAGCCATCAAGGAAGGAAAGATCAAGCCGTCTTTCGCAGGTATATACACAATTAAATCTAACGATTCATCCCATGCTATTTCTTGGGTTCTTGATACCGGTTGTGGTTACCACATTTGTTCTAAAGTGCAGGGACTAAGAAGAAATAGGGATGTGGAGGCTGGAAGAATAAATCTAATCATGGGGAACAGAAGATCGTCGCTTGTGACCAAGATTGGAGTGTATTCTTTAGTGCTTAGGAATGGTTTAAGTTTAGATTTGAACAATTGTTGCTATTCGCCAGAAATGGCTAGAAACATCATTTCATTTCATGTTTTGTTTAGACAAGGTTTTAGATTTTCTTTTAATAATGAGAATGGTTCTATTTTGGCTTATCTAAATGGTGTCTTTTATTTTGAAGCTATACCATGTAATGGAATTTATGAAACTGTTATGATTGTTGATAACTTAGGAAATGATGTTTTGAACATAGATTCTTCCAATAGTATGGATAGAGCATCCTTGTGGCATTGTCGTCTTGGACATGTCAACAAGAAACGCATAGGCCAACTCTAAAAGGATGGAGTCTTGGAGTCATTCGACCTTAGGGAAGATGACACATGCGAATCTTGTTTACTCGGAAAAATGACTAAGTCACCCTTCACAAGTACGTGTGAAAGGGGTGAGGGTCTATTGGACCTAATACATACCGATGTATGTGGACCGTTTAGATCAACCACGAAGGATGGAAACCGCTTCTACGTGACTTTTACCGATGACTACAGTAGATATGGGTATATCTATTTAATCAAGCAAAAGTCATAAACTTTTGAAAAGTTCAAAGAGTTCAAGAATGAAGTGGAGAATCAATTGGGTAGGAAAATCAAGATGCTTTGATCCGATCGAGGAGGAGAGTACCTAAGTCTTGAGTTCCACGATTATCTCAAGGAGTGTGGAATAGTTTCACAATTGATGCCACCTAGGACACCACAATTGAATGGTGTGGCAGAAAGGCGTAATCGAACCTTGTTGGACATGGTTCACTCTATGATGAGTCGTGCTTCACTATCAATCTCTTTTTGGGGGTATGCCTTAGAGACGGCCGCCCATATCCTAAACTGAGTCCCTACTAAGAAGGTTGCCAAAACACCTCACGAGATGTGGACAGGGAAAGCTGCCTCGTTGGCAGATATCAAGGTTTGGGGTTGCGAGGCTTTCGTAAGACGAGATACTCACGACAAGCTCGAACCTCGTAGTGAGCGATGTATTTTCATCGGCTACCCACAGAAATCCCTTGGGTATCTCTTCTATAGACCGAAGGACAATGTTGTCTTTGTTGCGAGGGGAGGAGTTTTCCGAGAGCGAGAACTCATAGGACAAGGAGACAGTGGGAGGCAAATCGAGCTTGAAGAGATTCAAGAGTCGATAGATGAAGGAACCTCTACCGCTGGCACTCAACCTGAGGAGGAAACTCCGGTTGAACCGATCGACGAGTCCTTACCTCTTAGACGTTCCGATAGAGTTAGAGTTCAACCCCAGTTTTATGGTTTTCATATTACTACCGAAGGGGACACGTATATTAGTGATGGTACACTAATAAACCTTGATGAACCTAATAGCTATAAGGAAGCCATGGCAGGCCTGGAGTCTACGAAATGGAAAGAGGCAATGGATAGCGAGATCCAATCCATGTATGATAACCAAGTTTGGAATTTGGTTGATAATGTGCCCGGACGTAAGACCGTTGGGTGCAAATGGATCTTCAAGAAGAAGACCGACATGGATGGAAACTTACACACATATAAAGCGCGATTGGTCGCGAAGGGCTTTACTCAAACTCCCGGAGTTGACTATGATGAGACCTTTTCACCAGTTGCGAAGATAAAATCTATTAGAGTGATGCTAGCGATTCCCGCATTTCATGATTATGAGATTTGGCAAATAGATGTCAAGACCTCTTTCCTTAACGGGAAGTTGGCTGAGGATGTTTACATGGCTCAGCCAGAGGGGTTTATGGAGCCGAAGCATCCGAATAGAGTGTATAAGCTTGAGAAGTCCATTTATGGACTTAAGCAAGTGTCTCGTAGATGGAATCTTTGCTTCGATGAGAAAGTCAAAGAGTTTGGATTTGTACGAAGCGAAGATGAATCATGTGTATATGTCAAAGCTAGTGGGAGTATAGTAAGCTTCCTCGTTCTATATGTTGATGACATATTACTCATAGGAAACGACATCCCGACTCTGCAGGAAGTTAAGTCCTGGCTCGGGAAGTGCTTTGCTATGAAGGACCTCGGAGAGGCTTCTTACATTTTGGGTATAAGGATAGTGAGAGAAAGAAGTAAGAGACTAATACGACTTAGTCAGAACACTTACTTAGAGAAGGTACTAAAACGTTTTAGTATGGAAAACTCGAAGAAGGGAGAATTACCGATACAAAGTAATGCCAAGTTGAGTAAGACTCAAAGTCCGAGTACCGAAGCTGAAATAGCTGAAATGAGCCGAGTTCCATACGCTTCCGCAGTTGGCTCAATCATGTACACTATGACTTGTACTCGCCCTGATGTAGCCTTTTCTTTGAGCATGGTTAGTAGATATCAAGGGAACCCTGGCAGAGCCCATTTGATTGCAGTGAAGAATATCCTTAAGTACCTTCGGAGGACGAAGGAATGGTTCTTAGTCCTCGGAGGGAGTGATGACTTAAAGGTGCGAGGGTATAGTGACACCAGCTTTCAGATCGACAGGGACAGCTACCGTTCGCAGTCGGGCTGGGTCTTTACCCTGAATGGAGGAGCAGTGACTTGGAAAAGTTCCAAGCAGGAAACCGTAGCTAATTCAATGTGCGAATCAGAGTACATTGCAGCGAGCGAAGCGTCGAAGGAGGCAATATGGTTGAAGAACTTCATTGGTGATCTTGGAGTTGTACCTACCATAGAGGAGCCCATGGAAATTTTCTGTGATAATGAAGGAGCAGTTGCCTTGACCAAGGAACCAAGGGATAATGGTAGATCTAGACATATCAACAGAAAATATCACTTTATTAGACATCGTGTAGAAAAAGGACAACTCGTAGTGAAGAGGATAACATCGGAAGATAACCTAGCAGATCCGCTTACAAAGGGACTGAGTAGGGTTAAGCACTTGCAGCATGCTAGGAGTATTGGGCTGAAGGATGATATTAGCATAGATTAGATAGTATTAGAAACGTGTAATAGATAAATGTAATTAACATTTGATGATTAAATAAAGGAGTTTTATTTATGAGTAATGTTACTGTCTTATGTCAATTGTTTAACTATTGTTTCATTTTGCATGTTTTGACTTCCAGAATAATTGAATTTATTAAGAATAATCAAATTATTCAAATTGTCCACAATCATTCATATGTTGGAAGTAGATATGAATGAAGATTGTCGTGAATTGGTGCGTAGATTGTCTAAATGGTTTTAGACATAGCAAAAGATTGCTGCAACGTTCATGAGTGCTTATGAACTGGTTTTGAGCATTGGAACAAACCCGCGCTTGCTGGAATCACTTTATGGAATATGATATAAAAGGGTGATCGCAAGACAATAATATCATATAGTCTTAAAACCTAGATATATGATTTGTTATTTGTTAATTGGTTGTACATTGATAATGCGAAAACGCATCAGTAACTCGGTGTTATAAAACACATTGTTGTGTATAGTTGATTAATGAATAAGTAAATGCATATAAGTCGAAGTTTATCTGTAACTTTTATCCTAAGAGGATAGAAGTGATATCTCGGCCGCTCGATGATTTGATTTGACTTATGTGCCAGGCCCGGTCAGAACTGAATTGATGTGTTCAATTAAGTTCTATGTCAAATAAATCGGAGATCGAGAAACCTAAATGCTTGACTAATCATTCCATAGAATTTTCAGCATGATATCTAACAGAGGACTGTACGATCCCTTATCTAAAGGACAAGATTGATTAGATCAGAGTTTTGTACTTGTACATATAGTTACTAGACTTATCCAAGTGGGAGACTGTTGGAATAGTGTCTAAGGCTGCAACTATATTAGGCAAGTATTTGACCCGATTGTGCATGGTCCTTTTGGGTTGTCTTCACCATAGCAACTTGGTAGGATGATTTATTATGAGAGAATAGATATTATTAATATATTATGAGAATAATATAAGGAATAATAATATTGTTATTTGATTAATATAAGTCATAGATTAATTAGTATTAATTTGGTGACTTAAAGAGATTAATTAAATAAGAGAGTATAAACTGTCAATTGTTTGATAGTTACACTTTGGGCTGTAAATCCTTATTGGATAGAGGATGGACGGATTCTAGGGCTTGGGATAGCCTCAAATTTGTCCAAGGCTTATCATGGAAAGGATTTGGATTGCTTTAAGGAAAGATTATCCAACTAGGGTTTAAGGGTGAAACCCTAGGAGCCTTACAAGTATAAATAGACCCCTAGGGCAAGGGAAATCGGCACCTCTGCTAAAGCAAAGAACCCCTAGCCGATTTTTAATCCCTCTCCTCTCTCTCAAATCATCCTCCTTGCTAGTTGGTGTTTGTAAGCCATTAGAGGAGTGACAATTGTGACTCTAGAGCTCCATGACAACAAGATCAAAAACAAGAGATTCAAAGGTAAACTTCTAGATCTGATTTTGTATTGTTCTTATACCTAATTAGTCATTAGAAGTCTTGGATTCAAAGCATGTTTAATTAGAGAAACCTAGATCCAAGCATTGGGGTTTGCATGTGCACATAGGAATGTTCATATGGCTAAAACCCATCAGCCACTTGGCATATGATCCTCTCACACTTTCGGCGCTCCTCCTTCATACCCTTGACTTAAGCTTCTCGGATATGCTCCAGTAGCAGAGTAATCATTTTCATCCTCTGACATATGTCTAGAATCGGAGTCGCCACCGCCTTGCGGCTAAGAGCATCAGCCACCACATTGTCCTTCCCCGGGTAGTAAAGGATCTCACAGTCGTAATCCGTCACCACATCAAACCACCGATGCTGCCTCATGTTCAGATTCGGCTTATCCATGAGGTACCTCAAATTCTTGTGGTCCATATAAATAGTACAACAAAACCCATAGAGGTAATGCCACCAAATCTTGAGAACGTAAACCACAACCCCTAACTCCAAATCATATGTGGGGTAGTTCGCCTCATGAGGCTTCAACTGCCTCGAAGCGTATACTATCACATGACCCCGCTACATCAGTACCGCACCCATGCCCGTGATCGAAGAGTCACAGTAAACCACGAAGTCATTGACTCCCTCTGGCAAATTCAGAATCGGTGCGTCGCATAACCGTTGTCTGAGAGTCTCGAAGGCTGCCTGTTGCTCAGGCCCCCAGCGGAATGTCACCGACTTTTTGGTCATTCGGGTCAAAGGAACAACGATCTTGGAGAAATCTTGGATAAATCTCCAATAATAACCCTCTAGACCAAGGAAACTCCGAACCTCAATTGAAGACCTCGGAACCTCCCACTGCATCATAGCCTCTATCTTGGCTGGATCGACCAGAATACCCTTCTGGTTGATAAGTTGCCCCAGAAACTGCACCTCGCGCAACCAAAACTCACACTTGGAGAACTTTGCAAAAAGTCTTTACCTCTTCAATGTATCCAACACATCCCTCAGGTGCTCCTCATGCTGCTCCTGAGTCTTGGAATAAACCATGATGTCATCAATGAAGACTATCATAGACCACTCCAGCATCGGCTTGCACACGCGGTTCATGAGATCCATGAACACGGCTACAACATTGGTGAGACCAAACGATATCACCACGAACTCATAGTGACCATAGCGAGTCCGAAAGGCTATCTTCGCCACATCGTCATCCCTGAATCGCATTTGGTGGTAGCCCGATCGCAGATCAATCTTGGAGAACAAAGATGCACCCTGCAGCTGGTCAAACAAATCATCGATCCTTGGGAGGGGATGATGGTTCTTCACCGTTACCATATTCAGTTCCCAGTAGTTTACGCACATCCGATGTGATCCATGCTTCTTCTTCACAAAAAGGATCGGGGCTTCCCATGGCGAACTGCTCGGCCTGATAAATCCCGTGTTTAACAGCTTTTGCAGCTATGTAGACAACTCCTGCATCTCGGAAGGATCCAATCGAGATGGTGCCTTGGCTATTGGAGCCGCACCAGGGACTAGATCAATCCTGAACTCAACCTGTATCTCCAGAGGTATCCCAGGAAAACCTTATGGGAATACGTCTGGGTGCTCTCGCACGATCGGTATGTCGTCCAATGTTGCCTTACCCTTATCTCAGGTATCCATAGCATATGTGACATAACCCATGCAACCCTGTTGAAGGTAGCGCCTCGTTCTTGCTGTTGAACATAGAGTCGGTCCACCTTGCGGCCTCTCGCCCTGAATCACTAACCCTCCCCCACTAGGAGTTCAAACTCTCACTAAGTACTGCTCACAGTCAATCACTACCCTATTGGGGCTCAACCAGTCCATACCAACTATAAGCTAATTCCCTCAAAGAAGAATAGAGACCAAATCCACGGAAAACTGCTCATCAAACAACTAAAGTGTACATCCTCGATGAACCCTCGTAACCCGAACGGGCCTATCTTCTGCTATCTCCATATAAAGTGGGCAATTCAGCTCCCCCAGAATCCCTACGAATCGTTTGCTGAGCGCGAGCAACATAAACGATCGGGTAACCCCCGAATCAAACAATATCAGGGCAGATATATCATTCAAAGGGAACGATCCTATAACAAAACACAAAAACATAAGAATTAATCAATATAAGTAAAGAGATGAGGAGAAGATACATACCCATCACCACATCGGGAGCTGCATGTGCCTCCTCTGTTGTCAACTGAAATGCCCTGCTCCTCGCCACTGGTGCCTTTGCCCGACCCTGACGGCCATCAGTAATCCTCAACGTAATAGGAGCGGCTGTTGCCACCTTTCCTGCTGCTGCTAAACTCGGGCCTTGGGACCACCTTTTTCCTCTCTAATTTTATTGAAAGCAAATCAAATATGATATTGTCGTTGTGGTGGTTGTAGTTGTACAATCTATTCTCACATGACCATTTCAGTCGCACTTAAAGCAACCTGAACTCCATGCCTTGCACGTCAGCTCATGCAACTTGCCGCATTTGCCACAACGGCTACGGCCATGCTAGCTCCAAGATTTGTGGTCTAATACCTTGGGCTTCTTGCCCGCACTCCCTGACTGAACCCCCTCGGGTTTCCTCTTCTTCTCCATCTCTAAGTCCAACTCTCTCTCTCTCTCTCTCTCGGGTCCTATCAATCATATCTTCCAGCGCCTTGCAGCTGGATCCGCTCACAAACTGGTGGATATCACTCCGCAACATCTCATGATATCGGACCTTTTTCATCTCCTCCTACACCACGTACTGCGGAACGAGAAGGGCCCTCTCCTTGAACATGGCAGTGATATCGGTCATCGTCTCATACGTCTGCTGGAGATCCTGGAACTCCCTAGCAAACTGTTGCATCATCTCTAATGACACGTCCGACCTCCTCCCACCAGTCTCATGCTCTGTCCTTTAGAAAACAGGAAGCAAGTCGGACCTTGTCCCCCTCGGGACATTGGCTCGTAAGCAAAGCGTTGGCAACATCAACCAACCATCTGTTGCTAGCAATGGGGTCCCGAGCCCATGGTAGTCGAGAGCTCCGCAAGCTCGGAACTCCCTGAACGTCAGCATACACGACCCTATCATGGCCGCCACCTCGGTGCGGAATGCACTCAGTCTTTCATACAAAATCTCTAGGATACCCTCGTTGATTGTACGAAAGATCATAGGATTGTGGTCTAAAATACTGCGCGTACCCTTAGACAAAATGAACTCTCTCATCTGCTCATCGAGCTACCTGGCTCCAAAGCCTAAGCCTGATCCCTCACTGGCACCTGAACTGCCGACTGGCCTAGTGTGTATCATCACCATACTGACAATACACAATAACAAACATCAGTATACACATCATACCTCGAGGGATCTCACATACTACAAGTTTCCTAAGTTCATCTCAGCCTTCCTTGATTCGAGTACAGATCCTCTGCTTTCAGTAGTAGAGGCCCATACTACCTTCCACATCCATCCGTACGTTCCTCAAGAATTTCCTTGACTCCACCAAGTCCCTTCTACTACTACTACTTCACGTGCTAATATCATCTTAGGCTTGTCGTAGGGTAACTTAGACCCACTCTCCGCCATCAGGTGCATAGGAAGTCCCTGCTATCTCCCCTTAACTAGCTCGCGAATACCATTACATATCACTAAGACCAAATATTTCTTCGAATGAGAGGTCCAACCCTACAACGGTTAGACTCAAAAGAGTGTTGCGAAATAGAGCTAACCCTAACCTTCTGAAATTATTTAGTCCTCGTAATATGTAACTTAACATATTCACACTAGTTAGTTAAAGATAACTAGAACTCCTAAAAGCACAAAGCAAGAAACATTCAAGCATTGAGTAAACATAATGAAGCATATCCTAATCAGACCATCATATCACTGCCTAATCTGTACTAGCATGCGGCTCATAAAGCTCATACATATATAACAGGCACATAAGGCATCATTCCTAGATCCTTAGCCCTAATCTATCATGCAGTTCTAATAAACATATCATAACATTAACTTGTATGGGTAATTTGGGAGTACTTACTTGAGCTCGGTTGATTTCAAGCACCTCACCCTTTTCTCTTTTCAAAGTTCTTATCTTTTCGAAATTCTTTTCTCTTTTCAAAATTCTTTTTATAAAAATGATTTTCTTTTGAAAATTTTCATACCAAGTCCTCAGTTTGAGTCTAGACACACCCAAGAGTGTGCCCGAATCCCTCAAACCAAGGCTCTGATACCAACTTGAAACATTCCAAAACTATAGTCCAAAATTTTCGTTTTAATTTATAAATAAAATCATAGTAATCCAGATCATCTCATAAAAGCATAAGTGTTAATATCTCAAAACATCATATCAAAACACTGTATCAAAATCACATGTCCAAATATCAGAGTTAATCATCCCAGGCTAAATGTTGTGATGTGTGCGATGCAGTCATCCCAAGCTCTTCCCCTTCCTAGCGGAAGTACTTCAAACCAAAACTAAAAACTATCAGCACGAAACTTAGTGAGTCTCCCCAAACTACCACATAGCATACACATAATCACATAATAACATACATTGGGCCTAGCTCGCTACATCGGGCCCCTCCCGACATCAGACCGTAGTCCGACATCAGTCCCCACCCGGCATCAGACCAATGCCCGGTATACATGTAACATATCAACAAAGCATACAATATAAACACATAACATAAGCATATAAACATTCCTCAAGCTTGCCCCAACATCGAACCGAAGCCCGAAACATATAAACATAAAATATAAGCTAAACATTCCTCGGGCTTGCCGCGACATCACACCGAAGCCCTGAACATATAAGCAAACACATGAAAGAATCACGAAGACATCAAGTATACAAATATTCCTCAGGTTTTCCCAGAGTCGGACCGAAGTCTGGAAACATATAACCTACATCGGACTATCATCGGCATCGGACTGAAGCCCAGCATATCCTAACATACATAAACAGGCCGACATTGGTTCCTCCGACCCGTACCTACGGGAGGAAAACTCACCTCACAAAGCAGGCTATTGAATCTCTCGGTAAGGAATCTCTATCGGCTGCTCCAGCGACTCCCCAACTATCATTATCACAACAACACTTAGTCAAAATCCAATAATCCTTCTTAGTGTAAAATGACTATTTTACCCCTGGTCAAAGTCAACATTCTAGGTTGACTCAAATTTTCGACTTGACCCATCAACTCGTTGAGTTCCATAAATCAGAAGCCCTGAAATTGCAATCCAGGTCGTCGAGTCATTTTACTGACTCGCCGAGTTCCCTTGCTACTCATAGTCGTGATAAAGCGCGTCAACTCGTTGAGTCCCTCCTCAGACTCGTCGAGTTCTACCCTATTCATAATCGGGACAAATCGACTCAACTCGTCGAGTTCCTCTATGGACTCGACAAGTTCCTCAGTCTGTTTGGGCAATCTTAATGGATTAAGCCCCTACTCTTTAGATCTAAGCTTCATGCTTCTCACATACACTGAATATGTCATTTTAAGTGTAAAGTTTCCAACTTTACCCATTAATACCTTTACTTAATGGGTTTAGCTCAAACCCTAAGTCTTTAGCACCTAGATCATGGTCCACAAGCCACCCATACACCAAACTAAAGCATACAAGCAGAGATCTAGACCCTAAACACTACATGAACACGTAAAGCTTCCACCTTTCACTCTATTCATGGCCTTTTGGAGCTTAAAATCCCAAAATGACATCCTATGGCTTGCATGGGGCTTCAATGGTCATAAAGTTTGCACCTATATGCCATGAAAGCACTCTATGATTCCAGATCTGATGGCTCACTCACTTGGGACGTCCATATCCCAAATGTCAAGTTCTTGGACCAAAAACCCAATAAGATGATGATAAAGAGATCTAAGAAGCTACTAATCAAGTTTGACACTTGCTTACCAGAAAATGATGATGAAGAAATGAAGTCTCTGGATCTATTATTTTTTTTCTTGAATCCCCAAGCTTCTCCTTCCTTTACAAGCTTCAAAACACACAAAGTTTGATAAAAAAAAATGGATAACAATCTCAGATTTGAATTAGGGTTTCTAAATCTAGGGTTTGGGACTTGGAGGCTGGAAATAAGGCCAACAAGTGGAAATTAGGATGCTTAAATAGGGTGAAAAACCCAAAAATTAAAATTTCATTCTTGTAGCCCTACTCGTCGAGTTGAGGGCTCTCAACTCGTCGAGTAGGTTGCTTAAAACCTGCGTCCATTCTGGTTTCTACTCGACGAGTTTGGGGCTCTCAACTCGTTGAGTTGCTCTACAAAAATGAATAAGTTATAATTTAAATGCATACAAGGAACCAGGCGTTACAATTTCCCCCGACTTTTCTTAGACTTCGTCCTCGAAGTCTGTTGCGTCAGGAAACAACTCTAGGTAATGCTCCTTCATTTCCTCCTCGGGCTCCTAAGTCCACTTCGAGCCCTTACAGTGCTACCACTGTACCTTCACCAACTCCAACCTCTTGTTCCTCAGCCCGTTTGTCTTCTTGTCAAGAATAGCTACTGGCCTATCTATGTAGTTCAAGTTGTCGTCAACCTAAACATCCTCTAAAGGCACACTCGCTGAATCATCCACCAAGCACATCCGCAGCTGAGAAATATGGAAAGTGTTGTAGATGTGGTTGAGCTCTGCTGGAAGATCGAAATGGTAAGCAACTCGGCCCACCCAAGCCAAAACCCTGAACAGAATGATGTATTTGGGGCCCAACTTCCCCCGCCTCCTGAACCGGATGACATCTTTCTAAGGTGACACCTTCAGGAGAATCATATCGCCCACCTGAAAACTCCAAGTCTGAACGGCACTTGTCGGCATAGCTTTTCTGCCGACTATGCACAGTCTAGAGCCTACTCCGGACCTGCTAGATCCTCTCAGTATACTTGAGTACTACCTCAGTACTCCCCATGACTCTCTGACTGACCTCACCTCAAAATATTGGGATCCTATACTTCCTCCTGTAGAGCATCTCGTAGGGAGGTCGGTCTATGTTGGCGTGGGAACTATTGTTATATGAAAATTCCGCTAATGGAACATACGTATCTTAAATGCCACCAAAATCCAAAACACATGCATGCAGCATGTCCTCAAGGTTTTGTATCGTCCTCTCGCTCGGTCCATCCGTCTGAGGGTGGAAAGTGGTGTTGAAGTAGAGACTAGTACCCTTCTCGTCGTGAAACCACTTCCAAAATTTGGAAGTGACACGAACATCTCGGTCTGACACAACGAAACTGGCACTCCATGACGTGCCTCCACCTCGCGAAAGTAGATCTCGGCTAGCTTCTCAGAAGATATACTTTCCTGGATCTCTCTTGGTTAACCGATCCACGATGACCCATATCGAATCTACTCCATGTGCGGTCCTGGGAAGTTTGGTGATGAAATCCATTGTGATGTCTTCCCATTTCCACACAGTAATATCCAACATTTGCATATTACCGTGAGTTCGCTGGTGCTCGTCCTTGACCTTCCTGCAGGTCAAGCACCGCTCCACATACCATGCTACGTCCTGCTTCATGCATGGCCAACAGTAATCTGGGTGAAGATCCCGGTACATCTTCGTCGCCCCGGGTTGGATGGAGAACCTCGACTTGTGGGCCTAATCCATTAGAATCTATCGTACTCTGCCACAATACGGAACCCAGACCCTTCCAAGCAAGGTCAACAACCCGCGGCTGTCATAGTCAAATGAGGCTACCTGACCTATGATCCTCTCACACTTATGGCGCTCCTCGTTCATACCCTCGACCTGCGCCTCTCGGATCTGCTCTAGCATTGGATTAATCACTGTCAACCTCATACATATGTCTCGAATCGGATTCGCCACCGCCTTGCGGCTAAGAGAATCGACTACCACATTGGCCATTTCGGGGTGGTAAAGGATCTCACAGTCGTAATCCTTCACCACATCAAACCACCGACGCTGTCTCATATTCAGATTTGGCTGATCCATGAGGTACCTCAAACTCTTGTGGTCCGTGTAAATAGTACAACGAAACCCATAGAGGTAATGCCGCCAAATCTTGAGAGAAAAACCACAGCCCCCAATTCCAAATCATGCGTCGGGTTGTTCGCCTCGTGAGGCTTGAGCTGCCTCGAAGTGTATGCCATCACATGACCCTGCTACTTCAGTACCGCACCCATGCCTGTGACTGAAGAGTCACAGTAAACCACGAAGTCATCTACGCCCGCTGGAAAAGTCATAATCGGTGCCTCGCATAACCGTTGTCTGTGAGTCTCGAAGGCTGCCTGCTGCTCAGGCCCCCTGCGGAATGTCACTGAATTCTTGGTTAGTCGGGTCAAAGGAACAACGATCTTGGAGAAATCATGGGTGAATCTCCGATAATAACCTGATAGACCAAGGAAACTCCAAACCTCAGTTGGAGACCTCAGAACCTCCCACCACATCACAGCTTCTATCTTGGCCGGATCGACCAGATAACCCTTCTGGTTGACAAGGTGCCCCATAAAATGCACCTTGCGCAACCAGAACTCATACTTGGAGAACATTGCAAAATTTTTCTCTTTCTTTAGTGTCTCCAGCACCTCCCTCAGGTGCTCCTCATGCTGCTTCTGAGTCTTGGAATAAACCAAGATGTCATCAATCAAGACTGTCATAGACCGCTCCAACATTGGTTTGCACATGTGGTTCATGAGATCCATGAACGCGGCTGGAGCATTGGTGAGCCCAAAAAACATCACCATGAACTCATATTGACCATAACGAGTCCGAAAGGCTGTCTTCGCCACATCATCGTCCATGACTCGCATCTGGTGGTAGCCCGATCGCAGATCAATCTTGGAGAACCAAGATGCACCATGTAGTTGGTCGAACAATTCATCGATTCTCGGGAGGGGACAATGATTCTTCACCGTTACCTTATTCAGCTCCTGGTAATCTATACACATCTGATGTGACCCGTCCTTCTTCTTCACAAACAGGATCGGGGCTCCCCATGGTCAACTACTCGACCTGATAAATCCCTTGTCTAACAGCTGTTGCAGCTGTGTAGACAACTCCTGTATCTCTAGAGGAGCCAACCGATATGGTGCCTTGGCTATTGGAGCCACACCAAGGACTAGGTCGATCCTAAAGTCAACATGTATCTCTGGAGGCATACCAGGAAAATCCTCTAGGAATACGTCCGGGTACACTCGCATGATCGGTACGTCATCCACTATCGCCTTACCCTTATCTCGGGTATCCATAACACATGCGACATAACCAATGTAACCCTGTTGAAGGTAGCGCCTCGCTCTTGCTGTTGAACATAGAGTTGGTCAACCTTGCGGCCTCTCGCCCTGAATCACTAACCCTCCCGCACTAGGAGTCCGAACTCTCACTAGCTACTACTCGTAGTCGATCACTGCCCCATTGGGGCTCAGCAGTCAATACAAATTATAACCTTATTCCCTTGAAGGGGTATAGGGACCAAATCCATGGAAAACTGCTCGTCAAACAACTAAAGTGGGCAATCCAGTTCCCCTGGAGCCCTACGAATCGTTTGTTGAGTGTAAGCGACACAAAATATCGGGTACCCCCGAATCAAACAATATCAGGGCAGATATATTGTTCACAAGGAACGATCCTATAATGAAACAAAAAAAACATAAGCAATAATCAATATAAGTAAAGAGATGAGGATAAGATGCATGCCCATTACCATGTCGGGAGTTGCACGTGCCACCTCCGCTGTCAACTGAAATGCCATGCTCCTCGCCACAGGTGCCTTTACCCGACCCTAACGGCCATCAACAATCCTCAATGTAGTAGGATCGGGCGCTTCCTCCTGTCCTGCTACTACTAAACTCGGACCCTGGGACCACTTTTGTCCCCTCTAATTGCACTAAAAGCAAATCAGATCTGATACTGTTATGGTGGTGGTAGTAGTGGTACAATCTATGCTCACATGACCAGTTCAGCTGCACTTAAAGCAACCTGAACTCCCTGCCTTGCACGTCCGCTCATGCAACTTGCTGCATTTGTCAAAACGGCTACGACCCTGCTGACTCCTTGATCTGTGGTCTGATACCTTGGGCTTCTTTCCCACACTCTCTTATTAAACCCCCTCAGGTTTCCTCTTCTTCTCCATCTCCAAGTCCAACTCTCTCTCTCTCTCTCTCTCTCTCTCTCTCTCTCTCTCTCGGGCCCTAGCAATCATATCTTCCATCGTCTTGCAACCGAATCAGCTCACAAACTGGCAGATATCACTCCGCAGCATCTCAAGATATCAGGCCTTTTTCATCTTCTCATCCACCACGTACTGCGGAACGAGAAGGGCCCTCTCTTTGCAGATGGCAGTGATCTCGGTCACCGTCTCAGTCGTCTGCTGGAGATCCTGGAACTCCCTAGCAAGTTGTTGCACCTCGATCATATGTGCAAACTCGACCCTGAAGTTGGCCGTAAAATCACTCTAGGTCATCGCATCTAGAACTGCATCATCTCAAATGACACGTCCGAACTCCTCCCACCAGTCTCGTGCTCTGTCCTTCAGAAGACATGAAGCAAGTCGGACCTTGTCCCCCTCGGGACACCGGCTCGTACGCAAAGCGTTGGCAATATCAACCAACCATCTGTTGCTAGCAATGGGGTCCCGAGCCCATGGTAGTCGAGAGCTCCGCAAGCTCGGAACTCCCTGAACGTCAGCATACACGACCCTATCATGGCCGCCACCTCGGTGCGGAATGCACTCGGGCTTTCATACAAAATCTCTAGGATACCCTCGTTGATTGTACGAAAGATCATAGGATTGTGGTCTAAAATACTGCGCGTACCCTTAGACAAAATGAACTCTCTCGTCTGCTCATCGAGCTACCTGGCTCCAAAGCCTAAGCCTGATCCCTCACTGGCACCTGAACTGCCGACTGGCCTAGTGTGTATCGTCACCATACTGAAAATATACAATGACAAACATCAGTATACACATCATAAATCAAGGGATCTCAAATACTACAAGTTTCCTAAGTTCATCTCAGCCTTCCTTGATTCGAGTACAGATCCTCTGCTTTCATTAGTACGGGCCCAGACTACGTTCCACATCCATCCGTACGTTCCTCAAGAACTGCCTTGACTCCACCAAGTCCCTTCTACTACTACTACTTCACGTGCTAATATCATCCTAGGCTTTCTGTAGGGTAATCTTAGACCCACTCTCTGCCATCAGGTGCATATGAAGTCCCTGCTATCTCCCTTTAACTAGCTTGCGAATACCATTACATATCACTAAGACCAGATAATTCTTCAAATGAGAGGTCCGACCCTACAATGGTTAGACTTAAACGAGTGTTGCGAAATTGAGGTAAACCAAACCTTCTGAAATTATTCAGTCCTCGTAATATGTAACTTAACATATTCGTTCACTAATTACTTAAACATAACTAGAAATCCTAAAAGCACAAAGCAAGCAGCATTCAAGCATTGAGTAAACATCATCAAGCATATCCTAATTAGACCATCATATCACTGCCTAATCTGTACTAGCATGCAGCTCATAAAGCTCATACACATATAACAAGCACATAAGGCATCCTTCCTTAATCCTTAGCCCCGACATCGGACTGAAGCCCCGAACATATAAACAAACACATGAAAGAATGACGAAGACATCAAGTATACAAACATTCCTCGGGCTTTCCCTGGCGTCGGACCGAAGTCTGGAAACATATAACCTACATCGGACTATCACCGACATCGGACAGAAGTCCGACATATGCTAACATACATAAGCGAGCCGACATTGGTGCTTTCAACCCGTTCCTATTAGAGGAAAACTCACCTCACAAGGCTGGTTGTTGAACCTCTCGGTAAGGAATCTCTATCGGCTGCTCCTGCGACTCCCCGACTATCATTATCACAACAACACTTAGTCAAAATCCAATAATCCTTCTTAGTGTAAAATCACTATTTTTCCCCTGGTCAAAGTCAACATTCTAGGTTGACTCAACTCACCGACTTGACCCATCAACTCATTGAGTTCCATAAATCAAAAGCCCTGAAATCACGATCCAGATCGTCGAGTCATTCTTCTGACCCACTGAGTTCCCTTGCTACTCATAGTCGTGATAAAGCGAGTCAACTTGTTGAGTCCCTCGTTAGACTTGTCAAGTTCAACCCTATTTAGAATCAGGACAAATCGACTCAACTCGTCAAGTTCCTCTATGGACTCGACGAGTTCCTCAGTCTGTTTGGGCCATATTAATGGATTAAGCCCCTACTCTTCAGATCTAAGCTTCATGCTTCTCATATACATTGAAAATGTCCTTTTAAGGTTAAACTTTCCAACTTTACCCGTTAATACCTCTACTTAATGGGTTTATCTCAAACCCTAACTCTTTAGGACTTAGATCTTGGTCTACAAGCCATTCATACTCCAAACTAAAGCATACAAGCAGAGATCTAGACCCTAAACACTACATGAACACGTAAAGCTTCCACATTTCACTCAACGCATGGAAGCCCTCCATGAGTCCAGATCTGATGGTTCACTCACTTGGGATGTCCATATCCTAATGGTCAAGCTTCTTGGAGCAAAAACCTAATAAGATGATGATAAAGAGATCTAATAAGCTACTAAGAAAATTTGAGACTTGCTTACGAGAAAATGATGAGGAAGAAATGAAGTCTCTAGATCTACTATCTTCTTCTTGAATCCCCAAGCTTCTCCTTCCTTCACTAGGTTCAAAACACACAAAGTTTCACTCAAAAATGGCTCACAAGCTCACAACTGCATTAGGGTTTCTGAATCTAGGGTTTGGGACTTGGAGGCTGGAAATGAGGCCAGAAAGTGGGGATTAGGATGCTTAAATAGGGTGCAAAACCCTAAATTTAGGGTTTCATTCTAGCAGCCCTACTCGTCGATTTGAGGGCTCTCAACTTGTTGAGTAGGTTACTTAAAACCGACATCTATTCTGGTTTCTACTCGACGAGTTGCTCTAAAAAAATGAATAAATTATAATTTAAATGCATGCCAGAAACCAGGCATTATAGTTACCATGAAACATCGACCTTCGACATTGTTTCCTTCATCACTCCAAACTTTTCCATCAGACATTATCTCTCCACACATATAGACAACACCACTCACTTCACCAGAATGTTTAGCAAACATAGCACCGTGTGTTAGATGATGCATCTCCTCATCATTCGATCCATATGAGAACATCTGATATGTATCCTCATCTTCATCCAACCCCTTCCCCACCAGTGACAAATTCTTTAACTTAGCCCTCAGTTCTTCGATCTTCAAAGCATAATACGCTACATCCTTTAACTTCTCATGTTTCTCCTCCTTCTTCTTTAACATGCAATCCTTTCCCAAATGGTTATACCATTACAATAAATGCAATCATAACCAGAGTCACAAACTAGCTTTTCTTCTGACTTCTTCTCACTTGAAATTTCATCTTTATTGTTCTGAACAAAGAGATTAGATATCGAAGCACTTTTCTTGAATGTATTATTTTTTAGTTTTCCTTTGAATGGCTTCTTGTAAAACTTTTTGGCATTGTTATTGAAGTAATAAGCCACAACCACATCATCAGAGTTAACAATGACACCATCTTCACCTTCACTCTCCTCGATATCAGAACTAGTATCTTTCACATTGGTTTTAGAAACAAGATCCAAAGAACCACCAAAACTTGATTTATCCTTTTTATCTGCGATTTCTTTACTTCAGCTTCATGTGCTTTCAACATGTTTCACAAGTTCGATAAAGAGTATGAATAAAAAATCTCTTGAGTTTTGATCGTCAGACAAATGTTTTTTCACACCTTCCTTAAACCTTGAATGAATGTAATTTAAAACTCTATAACTAATTGAACAATATTGTACCTTGAACAATTGTAAGTTAGATCGTTGAATCGATTATAATAGGCTTCAGTTGACTCCATCTCTTTCTTCATGAATTCAGATAACTCGGAGAGACATTGAGTTATTGAGATTTTATTGGCTCATTGATTGCCTTGAAACTTCTCCTTCAGAGTATTTGAGATCTCTTATGTAGTATTACAACATCAAATATATTTGTAAACGACTGGAGGCAATGCTCATCTTAGTTCACGAATGCACCTTTTATTATTTGCTTGGTTCTTCATTTTTGTTACATTCACATTTTCATTCTGAGTAATTATTCCGAGTGCTTCAACTGTAGTTGCATGAAATTGAACATCTCTGATTGGACACCATTGATCTTCATCGATTCTAGTAAGATAATCTTCAAAACGATTAGCCCATTGATTGTAATACTCTATAAGCAACATTGGGGTTTTTGTGGAAGACCAAAGAAGATTTATATAATTCATCATCTTGTTCACGTTCATGTTTTCCATCGATTAGATTTGGAAAGAATGAGACGTTAAATTGGAATGGATTCAAATCCTATGCAGTTATGGCGGTCCAAAATCAAATATCGGTCAAGGGCCTAAATTCGATATATAGGTTATCGTGGTGGGATATCAGTATTTTTATATTACATATAATTTATATATATATATATATATATATATATATATATATATATATATATATATATATATATATATATATAGTAATGCCCCAAAAATTAAGACATACAAATTTTTGTTTTTAAATTACTAAATCGTTAGAACACGTCCTTCCCATATAAACCAGGGTAAATTCATTTTGAACATAGTATTGCCAAATCAGAGTACCTCAGAGAAAATGGAAACATGCGGTGGGTGCTCTACAATCATCCCGATCCCTTCCAATTGAAAACCAGAGTCCCTGAAACATAAACTAAAACCCATAAATACAAAGCTTAGTGAGTTCCCCAAAATACCACCCAACATATAACCATAGATTCTCATACAACATACATATAGTTTTCATGAGCTCTACCCATGGTCTTTATCTGATTTTCCATTGCATCCCCCCATTTTCTTTACCTGGAATGTCATGGGCTGCCCCACATGGTCTGGCATCTAAATGCCACGGGATCCCCCTGGGGTCTTCCATGCAAGTATCATAGAGACAACTAGCATACCACATATCACAGAAACAACTAACATACCACATAGCACATAATGGGATATCATTATTGCCTTCGACCCATGGATATAGTGAGGAGACTCACCTTGAATGCAGAAGCTTCCTGAAAGAAATCCCTAGCTGCTGCCCTGACAACTTCCTAAGCTAACAATACCAAATGACACCTAATTAGCAATTGGGTTCTAATCCATAACTATAACTTCATACCCTAGGCGAAAAACCATTTTACCCCAACCTAACCTTGTGCAAAACTATGGCCCAAACTATAATCTTAAAGACCCAAAGGCTACTTAATCAACCAATGGCCCAATTTTCCCACTTGGGCCCAAACCTCTACATGGGCCTCACCTTCAGGCCCAACCATTCTTTGTAGTCCAAACACTTTTCATTCTGATGTCCCATGAGCACATAATTATCAACACCCATATATGACCCACTTATGGCCCAATTTTCCAAATTGGACCCAAACCTTTCCAATGGGCCTTATCCTAAAGCACCAATAATTTCCTTAGTCCATAAACTTGTTTCCAATTGGCCCACGAAGGTCCACAAAACTTAGTCCAAGATATGGCCCAACCCAAGGCCTACAAGTGCAAAGTACATTTCGATATTGGGCCATAAGGCCCAATAGGCCTAACCATATCAATATTGGTCCAAAGATACTTTCAGCTCCAAACACCAGCAATTCCATGCCCAAAACCAATAGGGCCCAAATGTCCGAAGTCCGCTAAGGCCCAAGTCTTCCTGAGAGCGTACGCCCAACGTACCTCTTCTATACGCTTAGCGTACTAGGCAAAAGGATTGTACGCACAACGTACTACATAATACGCCCAACATACAAATAGCTCATGCACAAAATCCATTAAGTGCTTAATGCATGCAGGCTCAACACTCAAATTCTAGATCTTGGTCGATTAAATGATTCTAAGGCATAAAGTTGGCAACTTTATGCCTTTTCATGCTATGAAAAGTCCCAATAACTCATTCTTCCTCATTAAGACCTTTCCAAAGGTCTTAACTCAAGCATGAAACCATATAAGACATCAAGATTGTATTTTTATACAATAAACAAGTCCAAGAGTCCCAGATCTAGCCTTCCTAACCTCTGGAGTTGCCCAAACTGATAGAGATGATTTATGGACTCACAAATGGACTCTAGAAAACCCTAACTCAACTAGAAAGGAGGATAGGAAAGATGCAAGCTTTTTACCTTCAAAAGCTCTCCAAGAGGCTCTATATGCAGGATCCAAAAGCTCCTTCCATGATCCAAACTTGAAAACCACCTTCTTCTTCCTGAACACTCTTAAGAAAGTCCACCAAACACTCTTTTAAGCTCAAATCTCACACTTCCTTGCAAAACTAGGGTTTTAAGACGAACAAAGGCTATAGAGGTTGATGACGGTTAGGTCTAAATGACATAAGGGTGTTTAAATAGGGTAAGAAACATGAAATTAGGGTTTTACTCTGAAGGGAGTACGCCCCGTGTACCCCTTAGTACGTCTAACGTACTCACAAGCCATACACGATCATGCAACCCTCTACACCTCGTGTTCCTCCCAGCTACACCTCGCTTAACTATTTTTCCTTGGTATGCCCTGCATACCACCTTGGTACACCCCACATACTAGGCATTTCCCCTAAAACGCTAACTCTTCGAAGGCTATAACCCACTCGATACAACCTCGACTTCGCCCATTCATATATCCATAGAATGGTATAGAGACACTCAACTCCATAATCAACTCATACTTGCCATAAGATATCCCAAACTAAAATCCACTTCCCATAAAAGCTCGAGCAACCAAAATACATTAACTAATTCCTACTGGATCCAAAATCCAATTCCCTAGGATCTGCAACCTGATGATACTCGGTCCCTTATCTCCACTCTAAAAATGGAACAATTCAAAACAAGATGTTACATCTCTCCCCCACTTAAATTAGATTTCGTCCTCAAAATTGCTCCTTACTAACACTCATGACAAAACAAACACCCTAAGGAACACAACCGAAAATTATGCGCATAGTACGAACTTCCCAGAACAACCAAAACTCCCACCCAGAAGAAAAAAAAACCTTTAGCCCCTGCAAAACCACCTCTACCTTTCTAAGGCCTGCGGTCTTTTATGGTCTGACTTCCCGACAGACCGCCTATACTGGCACATTACCAAGGCAACCTCATCAAGTAATAGACCAAACGTAACACTTCCAACGCTGATCATCTTGATGAAACCTACGAAAATAAAGCCACTGACCATAAACAGTTGCATAATCCTTATACTTGTAAGAAGGCTCAGATAATGTTTCGAGTAGAAGATTCATCCCTGCAATAGTTAAACTCAGACGAGAGCTACGAAATTGGGTCAAACCAACCACTATGAGATTATTTAATCCATTGCAAGCGACTTAGCATTTTCCTTAAATAACAAATGAATTCACACATGAATCCCAAAACGTTGAAACCACTCCAACTCATCTTGATGCCACATAGCCGCTTTCCTTAAAAACAACTGGTACCTCCCTGGTCCCAACTTGTCTGCCAAATGCCCGAAACACTGGACACCTACCCGATTGATGAGCCAAAAATCACATGCATAGCAGCCCTACGCGCCTCCCGAAAAGAATTTCGACTAGCAAGACCCGGTCTCCAATAACCCATCCCTTACTGATTCCAATCACGTTGTGGCTCTATCACAGATAGAACTAGCCTAAGACACATCATAATGGCTTAAGCTACAATCGAACCAAACCCATTCATTACCCTTGAACCTTGCAATTGACTCCCTGGGCATATAGATACCCCAAATCTTATCTTACTGAAACAAAAATCCTGTACTGAACACGCGTGAACTCCGACTCGGGATCTTACCCAAAACTAACTCGATACTCTGCTCATACCCCGAGATCCACGAATCGGCATTTTCATAACGCACGATAACTTTCTGATTCCCAACACCCCTCACTTGACCGATAAATAAATACCCTCAAACCAATCCTCGAAACTACCAGTCTCACACCTGGTCTAACCACCAGGTTCCTAAGAGTCTAACAAACAAGCCGATTCAACCTAAAACCCATCTGCATCATACACTGATCACTCACATGATCATGCACTCAATATTCAAAACCTTGACCTAACAATCTCTACCAGGTCTAATTTTGATGTTCCATAACCACACGGGCCTTGCCTACGACCCCACCCGTCAAGAGCCACTCAGGTCCGACTATGCCTCGGACCCCGATGGTTCACAACCTAGAACAAAGAATAATTCTTGACAATCCTGACCGACGTACCCAAAGAACGAACTAACTCCGCATCACCTTGACCATTTCTAATAATAGTCTACCTTGAACTGATGAATGTTACGATCCCATCGCAATCTTACAACATTTCCAACCAATCAAGGTCTTAACCTTGAAAGCCATGGGCTCCCCCACATGGCTTGATATCCAAGTGCCATGCATCCCAAACTGACCCTTACAACCAAAAAAATACGGTTACACATTCAAATCCCACAACAACTATAATAACAATGGAGATATCGACCCGCGGCTGGGAGTTTCCTAAACTCCTATCAACACAAACCACGATCTAAACAGCCACTTACTTCTCCCCCCACTTGGAATTAACATATCTCTCTCACCTCTTATTCCTCATGGATCTCCGACCCATCACTCTCAAATAGCACAAACCGCCCATACCCTACGCTAAACAATACTAGCATTCCATTGCTAGTCGAACTCAATGATCACCCAAATCTCAAAATTCTGAAGCATACTCTTGAAATCTTAACCAATCAGATAATCCAAATTACCACCCATATACTATACCAATTCTTTGTGTTCTTATTCTGCCGACGGAAGATCATAACACTTACCCCAACTAACGAATGTTCATCCCATCACCCATCCTTGAAGAATCCTTGAATCCTAATTGACTGCAATCTGAGAAAATATGAAACTCTTCTGACGTTTCGATGACCAAATCAACTCATGCAACTGGCACAATCATCTTCTTCCTACCTCTCTCCTCCTAACAACAACAACGCTTGAGCCCAACGGTTCACTCAGACGCTCATACTGGAACCAATATTTAAATCGTTGAACCCTGATGGTTACTGGGAAAGCTGATGGGATTAAAACAACTTTTAATCTATGAAGATCGATTAGATCTTGAACAAGTATATGAATGTAAAATAACAAGAACGCAATAAAAAGAACAAAACAGCTTGAATCAAACGTGTCGAATGATTAAATAAAATCCTCAGAAGAGCTCGACTAAGAACATCAACTGTAGAGGATTAGAAGATTACAAGAACGATTAAAGAAAAATATTGTACTCTGTATGAATCGCTATATCGATAATCTCAGCAATCTTAACCTAATATGCATGCAAGCATTTAACTTATATACAATACATAAAAGGCTCTCGGTTGGACAGGCCCAAACCGGAGAATACAAGGCTAAACTAACGAGCCCAAAAGACACAACATCAAAACTATCTTCAGCCCAACAATCTCCCCCTTTGCGTCAATTTGGAGCGAGACCTTTACTTCTTACTTGGGCCGGCAGCTGAAGCTGGTACCTTCTTCTTCACGGTACTAAACAGACACTTGGTTATGGAGAGGATGGTCTGTCTAAACCGGATGTACCAATTGATCATATCACTGAAGTACTTGATGTCATCAGCCGAATTCTCCTTACACCGCTTGATGATTGATAAGACGTGTTCCAAGCAAGCTGTGGTGTAAAGGTGCTTGTCAGCTAAAGCGAACAAACATTTCTGTCCTTCGGCTCTAGTGAACATGACTGAGTTTCGCCTCGGATCAATCTTACCCATTTGCATTTGATTTAGATCACTGGCCGATCCCACAGGTGCGACTTTCGGTTTCTTCTTAAAAACTGTGGCGACCTCCTGATCCATTTGGGCAACCTCCATGATGTAGCATGCCAACATCCTTTTGACATGGTCTATGATGGGACCATATTCGGTTTCATCTGTCAGCAGGATATTGTACAAGACTATCCAGTCATGAGGATTCAGATTCGGCAGATCCGCCAGGGAGATTATGTGGGCAGTTCTTGCTGATCCTCGGATGAGCTTGAACTTAACGTTTGTGAATCTCCCCACGGCATAAGGCTTCAGCACCCGAACATTAACAATCTTATGGGCGCTCCAGGTGAGGTATTGTGGGCGAGCGGCCTCCAGGTAGAAGTCAATGAGCTCCCTGTCAAGCTCATCGTTCGGATGCGGGACTTCAAAAATGTTAGAGAATACGTGGAAGATGAACACCTTTCGAGTCAGCGGCATATCAAATTGTGAATCGACAGAATTGTTGCAGTCGAATGATATCACCGGCTCGAGCCATAGTATGCTTGGAGTCTTTATGGCCTCTTTTATCATACGATCCCTGGTCCAAGCAGGGAAGAGCAACTTTCGGCTCTCAAGGAGATCGTGGGCTTCTTTTTGCTTTCGTTCGGCTTCTTCAGCCTCACGCGCCACACGACTGGCATCGTCATCAGCATTGCGACTGTTCTTTCTTTTTAACATGTCCGCAATGGTCTCCTTGTCTTCATCTTCATCTTCATCTTCATCTCCTCCCTCAGCTATGTTTTTGCCCTTGTTCTTCACACCCGAATCCGAGGCATGACCAGTTGGGGGTGGTTTGGTTGTGTGAGTAGCTTTGGAGGAAGGAGGTGGTTTCGATCCTTTCTTCTCATCTCCCCCTTGTTTAGGAATGGACACGAAACTCGGTAGGCCTTCAATTTTGCTTAAAAGGTCCATGGCCGGAGAGAGTTTTTCAGCGAGGGTGCGCCTCACCGAATGGTTTAGGATGGGGTCGTGTGCTTCCAGGATGTTGGATAGAGCTGCGTGGACATCCGAAACACACGTCTTTATGACTTCCCTCTCGGATCGAAGAGCTTCCAATTGTTATTCGGAGTTGGAAAGCTGCGTGCTCTTGACCTTTAGGGCAGTAGTCTTGCTCGCCAAGACGTCCATCAGAGAATTTTCAGCCGCAAGATCCTCTTGTAGCTTTGCCAGGCGGGCATCAATGGAGGCACGGAGTGCCGAGTTGTCGTCGCTAAGATGTTGTCTGAGAGTAGCGAACGAAGACAGCTCCGTCGAGACAAACTTGGCCAATTGTTGAACAACTGGTTCCAGAGTTGTCTTAGTGGCTTCGGCGCTCTCCTGCAAAGACTGCAGCAGGACAGAAGCGTCATTGAATAGTTTATCGACTTTTTCGGTTGCTGCCTCACAGGCTCGGGTGGAGGCGTCGATAGCAGCAGTTGCTGAGGCCACGGAATCATGTTGAGCCCGGGAGAAGGCGTCAACGATCTTCTGAAGGGCAGCTTCAGACAAAGATGATTGCTGGTTGGATGAGGAGGCGAGAAGTTGATCAACCTTCTCGTTAAGCTCGCGAAGATGCTTCTTTGTCACTGGAGCATCATCCTCCTCGTCACTTTGAACTTGAAACGGACTATAGTAGACCGAATCGAAGTTCATGTGATCACCACCAAGGTATTGATCACCGCCATCGGAGGCGTCTTCTGGAGATTGAGGTGGTGGTGAAGCTGGGGGTGTTATTGGTTTGGTAGGTTCAGGTTGAGTGGGTGGGGGGTGAGTTTCGGGTGGTGGGTGTGTATGGGTAGGGTCGATTGTATGTGTTTGAGTTTGTGGTGGTTCGGTTACAGGAGGGGTTTCGGTAACTGGTGGTGTTTCGGTTGATGTGGTGAATACGGGTGGAGGTATAGGGATAGAGGTTGGGGGAATAGTGGGGTTTATGGTGGGAATGGAAATAGGAATTGTTGGTGGAGGTGAAGGAACTGGGGATTGATGAAGTTCCATCTCTGGGGTTGGGGACCGAGGTGGTGTGTTGCCTCGTTGAGGAGATTCGTCTCCTTGTGATCCTTCAGAGTCCGAACTCCCACCTTCGGATTCGCTTGAAGAGGAGGGAATAAGGAGCTTTCGCTTCTGTTGGGTCTTCCTCCTTTTCGGTTGTGGGGATGAAGCAGCCTTCGGTTGTTTTCGCTTTTTGGGAGAAGGTCCCTTTGGAGATTTGGACACTTGCTTCCCCTTCTCTGCCTTTTTGCCCCTGGCCACCGGTTTATCGGCATCATGAATCGATCGCAGCATGTCCGGTGTCAGTTCCCTCGGACCAGTTGGCCTAAACTCCCTGATTGTCCTGATCAGTCTGCTATCGGCGGGCACATCGGCATACATCGACTCCAGGATAGAGCCAATGAATGAAAATTTTGATGCATCGGATACGATGATCTTCTTGGTATGAAATGTACCAATAGAAGACATCGATGCTCCATCGGCTGTTGGAACATTGAACCTGTCCATTGCCCATCTTGTGATCAAGATCCAGAACCGGGCCAGCGACATCTCAGAGTGTCGGGATGAGGAAGAGAGGCTCTGAATCAGTTGTTGCCAAAGAACAAACCCATAGTCTAGGTTTATCCCGTTGTACACCCCATACATTATCGAAAGGAAAAGACGACTTGCACCGTCAGATCCTGAGCTCCTCTCTGACAGTCCCTTGAAGAGAACTGTAAATAACCCATTCCACTGGGGCGGTAGGCAGGACTTCTTAAACTTGGCGACGGAGGTGAGAACCTCTGTGTAGCCCATGTTGTAAAACATGCTGTACAACATCCCAACCAGAATCGTCTCCGGGTGAACTCGCGATGGGTCAGCAGCAAACCATAACATAGTGCAGAAACGGGGGCAAGAAATCAAAGTCTTGTGCTCTGCCACTTCAAAGAATACCCGGTCGACGGCCTTGTCGTAGTAAGCCGTCGCATAGACCTGTGATAAGGTCACCATTGGCACCGTTTCAATTCTTGACAATGCAGGAGCAAGCTGGGAGTACTTGAGGCATTCGATGACCGGTGACATATAGGAATCATACGCCAGTGGGTTCAGATCAATGACTAGGAATTGTTGGGGTCGGATGGGAAGAATCTGAGAAGTTGCATGAACAGAAGAAGATTCAGCCATTGTTGCAGGTTTGGAGAAGAAGATGACCGGGAGAGTGTTTGGAAGTATTTTTGCTTTGGAAATTATGGAGGCAGTAAAGAGGTAAAAGGTGGTGTAGACGGCCTTTTATAGTGGGTGATAGGAGAGAGAAAAATCGTTTCAAATCTCTTATGGAAATACGAAACGGGTTTTTGAGTGACTGATTGGTGACAGTTGGGGCGTGCGATGATCACGTAGGAGAGAGAGTGTCAGTTTCCTAGGATTACGCCGCCCAATAAGCGCCGGTTCAGAGAGAGGAACTGTTTCCATTTCCACACGCGCCTTTAAGCCAGAGTGATGACTCTTCAATATCGCACACGCGTCCATAAGTGTCAGAAAAAGCGCGGCCGTTTCAAATTCACGCGCCCTCCTTTTTACCGTCGTTTGAATTTCTATCCATTGAACTCCCGCCGAGTCAGCAACTTTTTGTCTTTTCCCCTTTTAAACGGCTGTTTTCAATTAATGACCCACGTGGCTAATTTTTGACCACAACTTCATGAGTAACCATCCAGTAATAATCCAACCTGTAAAATAATTAGTAACGGAGTTTTTGAAAAATCTAGGATTTTCGTGCAAAGAGTGTAAAAGAAAAAGAAATAAAGCAACTCTTTTTAGGATAATCTGTGATGTCAATAACGACACGAAACTGATGATCCCGGGCACGAATCTCTTCCTTCAAGGTCAAGAGAGACCTCAAAGTGTTAGTGTGGAATCCCGTTGAATTACGATCAAACATTTATTAATAAATGTTGAAAGGCTTCTTTTAATTAGGCTTATTAAGGGTGGTTTCGCTTTGAGTCATCAATCCAATTCTTGATATAAGAACGAAAGTGAACAAAGTACTTGTGAGACCGGTGTAGTCTGTTGAACAAGTAGGTTGGAGTTGATTTTGTAGTGGCGTGGATTAACAGGAAATCTCAGATAAAATTTAAAACTGGATCCCTTGGGAAGAAATGTTATGGTGAGTAACAATTTCATTGGAATCACGCAAAAGAAAATTTGAGATTCCTTGAAGGTACATTCGTCAATTCATTGGTGATAACTTGATCAAATTAATTGGTCACCGTCAATTCATTGGTGTTGAATTTTGGGTTTCACTTAGCTCGTAGTGGCACGAAACTAAGATCATAAACACAGATGTTGTGTAACCATAAACCTCAGTGGTAGTTTCTGAGAGTCTCAAGGGTTACAGTGATGAAACGAATGCAATGGAGAAGTGTAATGAGGATGGTGAAGAAAACATAGTACCTCTGCTGCGAACATAAGGACCAAGCAGGAAACTCTTAACTCATGTGAGAAAAGAGTGAGGTAGCTCACGATTAGAATAAATGAGTTAGCCTTATTGGGAAGACAAGGTTTGTGTATACCAGGTCATGAAGGCTATTATTCAAAATCTTATGAGGCTTGGGACACATACAGCAGCATGCTTCTAGGGACACTTAAGTAAGTCATCAAATATATCCCCATAAACGAATGAGCACTAAAAAAAATTAAATAAAATATTTTTGGAGTTTTTGAAAAAAATAACATTAAAAAAATAAGACTTAAAAAAAATATAAAGGAGTTAAAAGAAAAAAACTTTAAAAAAAACTTTGGAAATAGTTGAAAAAACCGAACCCGAATGTTCGGTTGGTTTCGGTTCTAGAAAATTTTGGAAAACCGAACCCGAACCTTCGGTTGGTTTCGGTTCAGGAAAATTTTGAAAAACCGAACCCGAACCTTCTGGAGATTTCGGTTTTGGAAAATTTTAAGAAACCAAGGAGTTTAGATATGCAATTTGGAAAAACTTTTACACAAAGAAAAACAAATTGTACAAGAAATATACAACACAGAAAAGCTACCTTTGAAGTAATGAGCGAGTTAGATGGTTGAACCGAACCCGAACGTTCGGTTGGTTTCGCTTCTTACGTTTGAGTTTTAGAGGTAGTGTGAGGTACTGACTCTGATTCCATCATACCTAGCCCTTGCAATATTTTATTGAATGATGCTTCAGGAAGAGCTTTGGTAAAGACGTCAGCTAGTTGATCAGTGGTTCTTACGAAGTGAATTTCGACATTTCCATCTTCCACATGATCTTTGATGAAGTGATACCTCAGTGCTATGTGTTTGGTTTTAGAATGTTGCACTGGGTTATGACAGATCCTAATTGCACTTTCAGAGTCACAATACAGTGGGATCTTCTTCATATTGAGTCCATAGTCTCGAAGTTGACTCTGGATCCAAATCACTTGGGATGTGCAGGATGCAGCGGCAATGTATTCCGCTTCGGCAGTAGACAGCGACACACACGTTTGTTTCTTGGATTGCCAGCTGACCAACTTCCCATCAAGAAATTGACAGCCACCAGTTGTGCTTTTACGGTCGAGTCCACATCCTCCAAGGTCAGCATCAGAATAGGCTTGAACGAAGAAGCCTGAATTAGATGGATACCATAGACCTAAGGAGGTGGTTCGCTTGAGATAGCGTAGGATGTTCTTTACTGCCAGCATGTGAGATTCGCGTGGGTTAGCCTGAAATCGAGCACAATAACATACAGAAAACATGATATCAGGCCTGCTAGCAGTTAAATACATCAGTGAGCCTATCATTTGACGATAGAGTGTGATATCGACAGCCGGTTTATCTAGTGAAGGGGTAAGCTTGGTGCCGAATGCCATTGGGACTTTGACTTTTGAGTCTCCCATCATGCCAAACTTCGCTAGGAGAGTCTTTGTGTAAGCTTCCTGATTAATAAAGATGCCTTCAGGTCCCTGTCTTATGTTTAAACCAGGGAAAAAGTTAATAGGACCCATTGAGCTCATTTCAAACTTAGTCTCCATCAACTTTCTGAATTCAGCTGTTAAGCTGGGATTCGTGGAGCCAAAGATGATGTCATCGACATAAATTTGAACTATCATAAGGTGGTTACCTTCCTTTTTGCGAAAGAAGGTTGGGTCAACCAAACCTTGTTTGAATTTAGACATCTTTAAAAATTTTGTAAGCGTTTCATACTAGGCTCTCGGAGCTTGTTTGAGGCCGTACACAGCTTTATCCAGAATATAGCAATGATTTGGATACTTTTCGTTCACGAACCCAGGAGGTTGCTCCACATACACAGTTTCTTCGAGTTCTCCATTGAGAAATGCACACTTGACGTCCATTTGGAAAACCTCAAAGTTTTTGTGAGCAGCATAAGCCAGAAATATTCGAACAGATTCTAGCCTAGCTACTAGAGCGAAAGTCTCTTCATACTCTATTCCTTCCTCCTGACAGTATCCCTTGACCACCAGACGAGCCTTGTTCCTTATGACATTACCTTCCTTGTCCATTTTGTTCCTAAAAACCCATTTAAGACCAACAACCGAAGCATCTGGAGGAGTTGGAATGAGGCGCCAGACTTTGTTCCTTTCGAACTCATTCAGTTCGTCTTGCATTGCTTGAACCCAATCAGAGTGATCGAGGGCAGTGTTCACTGTCTTCGGTTCAACTTTTGATACGAATGAGTTAAACATACAAAACTCAACCTTTGAAAATAAGGATGTCTGTTTTGCCTTCAGTTGAGATCGGGTCAGAACCTTTTCAGATACATCACCAACTACTTGAGAGATAGGATGATCTCTGGTCCATTTGGTAAGAGGAGGGTAATTCGGATCAAAGGTTGGGTCTAGTTCAGCATTGATCATTTCTTCCGGCTCAGATTGGCTATCGTAATCAAGCGTCATATCATCATGCTCCCCCTCAATTGATGAGTCTTGAGAAACATGAGGTTCAGGGGTTTCTTGTGGTGCTGGACTTTCAGACGCTGAAGCACCTTCGTTTGGAGGGGCATCCTCGGTTGGAGAGGCACCTTCGGTTGGTGAAGGACCTTCGGTTGAAGATGTAGAGTTTGGCTCCCCCTGGACTTGTGAGCTTGGCTCCCCCTCGACTGAAGCATTGTTGGATGGAGATTCATCAGTGGGTGATTCTCCTTCATGCATTCTTCTTGTAGCATCTTCGACAATTTGCTTCATATGATCAACTTTGTTGTCAGCTGCACCTGCTTCTGAGAGAGAAGCTTTTTCCGGTTCGTCAAAGAGATCCATAAACTTCTCGTATAAATTGGCGATTGAGACTGTGACTTGGCCAGTTTGAGGAAAGATTTCCCTGGTAGTGTCTTCTATGGCTTGTAGCTTCTTGACATAGCTATCGTCGAAGGTCACATAGTATGTCTCTTCAATCCTTCTTGAACGTTTGTTTAGGACCCTGTACGCCTTGGATGTGAGTGAGTAACCCAGAAAGATTCCCTCGTCGGCTTTGACATCAAACTTGTTGCGGTGTTCTTTAGAATTAAAGATGAAACACCTTGAGCCAAACACATGGAAAAATTTCACATTGGGCTTTATGTTGTTTATTATCTCATATGGTGTGAGCGTGAATCGCTTTCTTTGTCTTTTTCTCTATGATTTCAGAACCTTCATCATCGAATGAAACTTTGAGACCTGTACCTCCAACAAGTTGAGATACACTGATGAGGTTGTGTTGGAGTCCTTCCACATAAGTCACCTTCCTTATTGTAAAGTCACCATTCGTTATCATCCCGTATCCCTTTATGGTGCCGAAAGAGTTATTTCCAAACTTAACGTTGACACCATTTGCAAGAGATCTGTATTCCCTGAGCTCCTCTTTCCTTCCTGTCATGTGACGCGAGCAGCCACTGTCGATGTACCATTCTTCGTCAAACTGCTCGTCACTTATAACCTGGAAAAATTAAGCAGATTTAGGAACCTAAAGTTTCTTGGGTCCATGTGAGCTTTTCATGGGAACGGGAATAGTAAGAGAGATGTCAACTAGATATGTTCGTTTTATTAGAGTTGTTTCATCTTTCTTTTTAATAGTAAAGACTTTTATTTTGTTAGAATTGGGTGTGTTCGTTTTGGACTCTGGTTTGGATTCATTGACCTTCTGCTTTCCCTTTTGTTCAGCTGATGAATGAGGTTTTTGAGAACAAGCGGAATTCGCGTTAGAGCAAGATGGAGATGAATTGGAAGAATGAGAAGAGTTAGAATGAGGGGATTTGGAAGGAGAGGACTTCCTTGCTGGTGACTCTAGGGGACCCTTTTGCCTTTGATCATTGGTGGGACTGACCTTAGAGTCTTGTTCTCTTTTGACTTCAGAACCGAACCTCTGCGTTCGGTTGGAGTTGTTCTTGGAACCGAACCTTTGCCTTCAGTTGGTATCTTCTTGTGAACTGAACCTTGGCTTTCGGTTGGTATTTTCTTGTGAACCGAACCTTGGCTTTCGGTTGGTATTTTCTTGTGAACCGAACCTTGGCTTTCTTTTCAGAAAGGTTCTTCCTGTATCTTTGGTTCCTTTCTATCTTCTTATCCCTCATCTGCTTAGGTTGATGATGAACGTTCGCTTTCGTTTTTGTTGTCTCCTTGGCTGGTTCCTTTTGAACTTCAGGAGTTTTACTTTGAGCCGAGGGAGCAGAGGGAATATCCGAAGAAGATTCAGTTTGTACTGAGGGAGTAGAAAGAATGTTTGAAGAAGATTCACTCTGAGCTGAGGAAGTGGAAGGAATGTCTTCTTTTGCTGATCTCCCATCCTCCTAAGGAATATCTTTCGTACCACTGGTGCTTGGCTCACTGAAATTATCAGGCTTATTCAATGGTTCAGGTATGTATCTCCCTTTTCGCATCCAGGAGGTTCTTTCAGATAGGCCAACTGTTTCGTTTCCATTATCTATTGGAGCTTCCCAGAAGTACTCATCACAACCATCCGCATTGTCTTCGTTTACAATGTCTGTGAGCTCAGCTGTTTGATGTTCGGTTACTCCAGTCACTTTGTATACTTGATTCGGAGTGGTCCTGACCTTTTGATATACAACAGCTTTTTCTATTAATTTCGGGGACTTTTGTTGGGACAATCTAGCGAATTCCACAGAATTTTCAGAAATAAGATTTTTGTGGTTTTCAGTTTCGCTTTTAACAAATTCTGAGCAGTCAACCGTATCCTCTACAGAAATTTCACTCATGTTTTCGTCCTCGTTAAGCTCAGATGCATTTTCAACATCGATTTTATTTTCTGAGCTTACGTTGGCGTTTAGAGAGTCAAATTTTTGCATGGTTTCGGTTCTCAGTTTAAGTCTGTCATTTTCGTCCAAAAGATTTTTGAGCATGTCCTTGTGGTCTTTGGATTTAATGAAGGACTCAATTTTGTCCAGTCCATACATGTAGGTCGGATTGACATCATCAGACGATATCACACTCTCACAATTATAGGCTTCGGCATCGATTTCATCCTCCTTAAATTCTAGGAAGGGCAAAATCATGCGATGGATCTTTTGGCCTATCTCACAATCCAAGTGAAGTTGAGTAATATTGGAATATAAACGTTTAGCTATTAAACAAAAAACATTTCGTTGTTTTAACAATTTCAAATTGTCTCTCTGCAAATAAATGTTTTCGTCTTTAAATTTAACTAATTCGACTCTTTTAACTCAATCCACATTCGCCGCTCCTCACTCTTCGACGCCACCCTGCTTAATTGATCAGTCAGGTTAGAATTGGTGACTCGAGTTTGAGTTAAGCTACTATCTAAATGAGAAATTCTTGTATTAACATTTTTTAGTTCTTTCTCATATGAAGATGGAGGTACTTTAGAAGAAATAAAAACAGATTGTACCTTCTTTATCAGTTCATCGAGCTCATTGAACTGCTGGCTGAGTGGTTTGGCCGTAAAGCACATATCCTCCTGTACCATCGGTCCATCGCTTCCTCCATCGGTATTGTATCCCCTCATTTGAGATACGTCAGCCACCATGAAGCATTTTCCACCACTGCTTTCCTCCTTAGCCACATACGCCTTTCCATGGGTAGGCTTCCTCACTTCTTCATCTTCTGAGTCAGTAGACCAAACTTTTGTGCTACCGAACTCATCGTCATTAACCGAACCCTGCACAATAAGAGCATTAATAGAAGGGTTAGCGGTAGACTTCTTCTTTCTCAACTCATCCAATCTTTTCTGCAACACGGCTTCCTCATCATTTCCATCGTCCTTTTCAGCCATCTTCTTAAGAACACAGTCCTTAGCATAGTGATTCTTGCCACCACAGTAGAAATAGCTTACTCCGGAATCGCCATCTGCCTTCGGTTCCTTCTTGGGCTCCTCAGCCTTCGGTTCATTGTTCACCTTTTCAAAGTTGTAACTCCCCTGCCAGTTTCGGTTTTTGTTGCTGGGGAATCTCTTCTTTATGAACCTCTTAGGATTGGATATCATCATGGCATAATCCTCAGACGTGAGGTCATATTCTTCCAAGTTCAGCTCTTCATCCTCCATCACAGCTTTACTTTTAGAAAGGAGGGCTAACGAACCAAGACTAGAAACAACGCTCTTCTCTTGAACCACAATCTTCTCTTGGGACTTCAGAATACCCACCAGTTTCGCTAAAGAGTATGATTTAAACTGCTCATGGGCTTTGACTGTGGAAACCACTGCTCTCCATTCAGATCTCAGTCCGTTCAAGAAAGTAACCTTCTGTTCGATGAGCTTCCTTTCAATGTCGTGTTTGATCATCTTGCTGAGAAGATGATTGAAGCGATCAAACGTCTAGGTTACCGTTTCTTCGGCTCCTTGCCTGAATTCTCCAAACTCAGATAGAAGCAAGGTTTGGATAGAATGTTCAAGATCTTCGTCTGTGGAATACAGTTCACGAAGTCTATCCCATACTTCCTTCGCCGTAGTACATGAGTTGACCAGTCTGAATGTGTCTGACTGAAGGGCGAATCTGATCAACCTTAACGCCTTAATATTACACTGGAATTTGTCTTTTTCGTCTTGTGCAATATCCTTCACGTCCTTAAGCAGATCGTTGTACTCTTTTTGCGTCTTAATGATTCTGGATGTTGCAGAATGAGAAAACGGTCCGTTGATGATGGCTTCCCAGATGAGATAACCATTGTCCTCCGATCCAATCACGTAATCTTCAAAATGATGTGCCCATACTTCATAGTCATGGGTGTATAAGATTGGAATCTTTGTCGTCGAACCGATGCTGTTGGAAATATTAATTGGATTTGATTGCGTCGCGTCCATTATGATCGTAAAAACCTGTTCAAAGATCAGACTTGTAATAAAGCAGATTAGGGCAAAATAATAAATATTAAGATACGTCAATTAAGATGACGGTTCAATAAATATCAATGATTGCGGAAAACCCTAATGGAAATCTTTTTCACAGAAAAGATGTGTATCGATTACACAGCCTCCTGCTCTGATACCAATTGATGGGATTAAAACAACTTTTAATCTATGAAGATCGATTAGATCTTGAACAAGTATATGAATGTAAAATAACAAGAACGCAATAAAAAGAACAAAACAGCTTGAATCAAACGTGTCGAATGATTAAATAAAATCCTCAGAAGAGCTCGACTAAGAACATCAACTGTAGAGGATTAGAAGATTATAAGAACGATTAAAGAAAAATATTGTACTCTGTATGAATCGCTATATCGATAATCTCAGCAATCTTAACCTAATATGCATGCAAGCATTTAACTTATATACAATACATAAATGGCTCTCGGTTGGACAGGCCCAAACCGGAGAATACAAGGCTAAACTAACGAGCCCAAAAGACGCAACATCAAAACTATCTTCAGCCCAACAAAAGCCATCCCGACGAATCCCGACCAAACACCTTATGTACGATGCCCCTAAGCCGATCTCAACCAAAAAACCAAAATAATAACCAAACACATTGCAATTTACTACACGAAATACACCCCCTTTAATGACCCATTGATGAATCCTAGCAAGCAAAAGTCATAAAATACTCCCCAAAGATACAACCCAACGATGACATAACAACAACCCAAAGATGACGCGAACCCAAAATACTATAAGATTCCAAGCAACAAGAAACCGATACCCACCGAAAGAATTGCAAACGATAACATACCCGTTGAACCACCTGCTGAGGCACTGTGTGACAACCCAAGTTGTCCCGTTACATTTCCCCGTTACCGTTAACGGAATATTCCACTGTATAAAAGTTCTGTTAAATAGAGGGCATCAATTTAATAAACATTCCATTTGGTTACCTTTAACATGCCGTTAAGTCGTGATAAAAGGGAATAAAAACACAAGACACACATTTTCATTCATTTAGAAAATGTCAAGTTTTATTATTACGACCACTAAATCGGGTGCGACCAAAAGCCCCGTTTAGCGGCAGTATCGGGTAAAATTCCACTGAGCCCCGACTGTGAAACCTATATATGGGTGAGTGGAGTCCATTGGAGACTTTTTACACTCTCTCTCTATACTCTCTCTCTAGACCCGTTTTCGCCCCGAATTCGCAACCAAACGCTTCCAAATTGTAAGTCCGCTTACCCTAACTTATTCTAAGCGTATTGATTTATGTTTATAGCCCAAAAATCATCCAAGAAGGCATAGGATAAGGAGTTTACGGCCCAGGAACATTCTAGGGCCGTAAACCCCTAAAAAGGTGCCAAATATGCCTTTAAACTTGACCATAAGCTTAGAAACTAATAGGGGTTATAGCCTAGGGGTGTTTAAACACTAAAATGCATGGATTTAGGACTCAAAGAAGAGTTTACGGCCCAAGCACATGCTTAGGCCGTAAACTCCACAAGTTATGGTCCCAAATGTGCACCAAACTCATCCTAGGGCTTATTACATATTTTAGGGACTTATTCCTTTGAGTTTAGACCCTTGAAAACACTCCAAACGAATTTAAGAAAGGAGTTTACGGCCTAGACTTGGTCAAGGCCGTAAACTCCCTAAAATCATGCCCAAAAGTGTGATTTTGCCCCCCTAATGGCCTTAGACATTTACCATAAAATGCTAGAATGGAAATAAAGGCTAAAACACAAGAAAAATGAGACATTTCTTGGAGTTTACGGCCCAAGCATTTTCTAGGCCGTAAACTCCCCAAAACCCCCTCAAATGTTGGTTTTAATCACCCATAATAGCATCAAACTTCATAAGAAAATCCTAGAAAGGCATTAGAGGCTTGAAACTTCACAAATCACTAAGGGTGAGAGTTTACGGCCGTAAACTCCCTTGGGAGAGTTCTTAGGCCGTAAACTCCTATAAAATACCTTTAGAAGCCTCAAATCCAATCATGCCTTTGATGAAAAGTGCTTAGAATAAATCAAGGAACAAGCTAGAAGCATCAAAACCCCAAGAAATTGACCTTGGGAGTTTACGGCCGTAAACTCCCTTAGGTTGGGCCGTAAATCCTTTTTTGGTCCATATTGATGCTTTAAACCCCTTTACACCCTTGATACTTGAGCATAGCAAAGTCCCACAACTGATAGGAGACCCTTAGCACCCTTAAACGCTACCCGGGACCCCAAACACTCAACCAAAAGTGTTTTCCACTCCTTTGAGTGTGTATAATTGTTTTATTAGTATATTATATGCTAATTGTATGTGAACATATGTTATCATATGTTAAAATAGGTCCTTGTGTGTGTTCAAGTCCTTGCGTGACCCCGAACGCCTAAACGGCACTACCGTCGGATCTACTTATACCAGGTGAGTTCATACCCCTGAATGAACCTTTTTAATGCTTTTAAATGTTTTCATAGGGGGGGATTACAAGTTAAACATGCCAGTTATCATATCAATCACATGTGATTGATAACCCGCATGCACAAGATTTTACCACTGTACACTGTTTTACCGAGTAGGACACTATAAATGGCTTTCAAAAAGGGTTTTTAAATTGTTCAAGTTCTTACTTTCATAGCTTATCAAAGACTCATTTCAACTAATTTATAAAAGATTCTCAAAGATTTCTAAAGATTTTCACACCTATTTTATCAAAGAATACAAATGCGATTTTCCTGAGTAACAAAATCTTTAAGGGTTTTTCATGAATACTTTTAATTGTTAGATACCACTGCTTCGCTTATACTTATTTTATGCTCCTACTCTGTAATGTTTTTGCTTATACCTGAAGTCACTTATACCTGATAACGCTTATACTTATTTACCCTCTTACTTAGTGATACGATTCTACTTCGCTTGTATTTGAGATCGACTTTACTTCACTTATACTTGATATGCTCTTACTTCACTTGTGGTCATATCTACTTCGCGATGCGCCTATACTTATTCGACACTTATACTTCACTTGCGACCGCTCTTGCTTCACTTATTAGACACTCCTACTTCACGAGAATCACTTTCACTTGATATACACTTAGTCATAGTTAGATGTATGTCCGTACTTATATAAGTATATATAAGTAATGACTGAAAGACTTAGGAAGGCTCATCGGCCCTATTTCCTTTTCTTCGTTGAGATGTGGTCTGGTGGGATCGGGTAGCCATCCGAAGGTCGTTTGGTCCATTAGTTAAATACTATGTATATGGGTATGGACATATAGGGAATTCTCTAGTCAAGTCAATTAAGAGTCTCTTCATCTATTCTACACTTAGTTTAGAAACACACTACCCACTGTTTGGAAGTCTCTACCTCTAGTATATCGTTTGTATTAGAAACCCACTCCCCTCAAGAAACCCACTATTCTCTATTTGGGATGCATCTTCGGGACGCGGCCTTCTCCGTCATCTAGTTGGTAACCAGAGTCTCCTGTAGGGAGAGCGGACATTGTGTGTATAGGCCTATACAGGATTGACAACCCCGCACCCTGACTGCTAGCTACAGTCCACGGCCCACCAAGCCAAGGGGTGACAAATGTCATATTATATAGATGCTTGTAGGGCGTCTGGAACTCTAGTCAGTATGGTTACGAGTATCCTGGGTTGCCTTATAATTCATGGCTTTAAGGTAACGGTATTTTCTTCAGCAATTTACACTGTATGCTGATGTCACTTTTCAGAGTCACTCTGTTTCGACCTTGCTAGCTGTATCTTTCATTTGATACTGTCTGGGGTCTATAATCTCTGTTTCGACCTTGCTAGCTGTATCTTTCATTTGATACTGTCTGGGGTCTATAATCTCTGTTTCGACCTTGCTAGCTGTATCTTTCATTTGATACTGTCTGGGGTCTATAATCTCTGTTTCGACCTTGCTAGCTGTATCTTTCATTTGATACTGTCTGGGGTCTATAGTCTCTGTTTCGACCTTGCTAGCTGTATCTTTCAATTGATACTGTCTGGGGTCTGTAGTCTTTGTTCTGACCTTGTGAGAGATACCTTTCATTTGGTATCGTCTTCGGTCTATATTTACTGTTTTAGACCTTACCAGCTGTACCTTTCGTTTGGTACCTTCTGGGGTCTATGTCTCCCCTTTGTTAGACTGAACCAGGAGTGTCGTCAGTTCGATACCCTCCTGGAGTCTATGATTCTTTGCCTTAGTCAGTAGTCCTCACTGCTGAGACATATGTTATTCCCTGATGTCTCCTGCTTTCTTAAATAATCAAATTCAGTATTTTGATAACAATATCAATTAAGGGAAAACTACCTCTTACCACAATGCACTGAAACAGTCTTGGTAGAAGGCTGCTTTATTTAAAGAAAATATAGGATTTTCTGGAAAGGACACTGAAGCACTGAAAGCACTTAAACTACTACTTATTAAAGTTATTTGACTAAATGACACTAAATTCTTATGAACTCACCAGCATTTGTAAAAATGCTGATACTCGCTTTTCAAATAACTTGTAATCTCAGGTAAGCAATTAGATAGGTACATCCCCGGAGCTGCTGATGAAGATGGCCTAAGTACCTTGCTGCACTTTATATATGTTGTTTGTATTACTTTGATACTATGTAATGTAACCATGTAAAATTATTACTATTAATGCAATGTTTTGTTGTACTTTGATTACTATATGCATGTGTTGTGATACTTGACATGACGTCATCCACCCCAGAACGTTTCCGCCGTTCCGGTTTTGGGGTGTGACATATTGGTATCAGAGCATTGTTTATAGTGAGCTAAGTATATCAATTCATAAAAGATATACAGCCTATAAATGCAATGGGATAAAACACTCTGACCAAGAATTATACTTTAAAATATAACCATATTTTACCAAAGTATAATAACATCCAGAATCTAAGCACTCGAACAAAAGTATCACAAGAAGGACCATAATAAAAGTCTTCGGATGTTGAGCACTACAGTCAAACCTGGGCAGTTATGTAATCGTAAGCGGGGATAAATGTAACCTGATCAACTACATTTATCCGAGATGCGATGAACGTGTGCTCGGGAGTGATAGTGGTGTGCAGCAGATCTGAAACTTACCAAATAGGAATTCTAGAGCCAAACATAAAGTTAAAATACTATAGGAGTATTTTAGAACGCTAAAAGATCCACACTAATCCCAGAATCATAATCAGAAGATAAGACTCAATCAAGAATTAAAATACCATGGGGGTATTTTTAGAATCTATAAACAACCTTGCGTGAATAATTAAAAAGACCCTTATCGATATACCTACAACTACAGAGGGTGTACTTCCAAGATCTTATATAATAAAGACCCCATAGGCTAAGAAGGTGTGGTTTCGCTCTGTTTCCTTTTCCTCGTTGGGATGTGATCCTAGAGTAGTATCACATATTCGAAGGCCTATCGGATCTAAGCTATATAGGATTTGTATACCCTGTGTAATCGTAGCAGGACTCGATATGGATCATACAGTGAAATGTTAATAATCCCTTAGGATTCTTTAGACATTTCCATTCTCGCACGAACCCTGTAGAAAAACCCTATCCACTTCAGTGCTTGACAGAAGAGTTGATTTCGACCCCGAGGAGATTCATTGAGAAGATTTCCTGTTCGGAAGTGAATGAACCGGGTCGGGACTATTGAATACACCAAGTGCCCATATTCTCTTAGGGACAGTGGTGAGAGATTCGCCTAAACTTCGGAGATTCCTAGTCATCCATCATGAAGTGATGACACCCATAGTTGGAATCAGAAGGAAGGCGGAGTAGAAATTCGATATGTCCATACAAGAAGAGAACCCTAGGAAACTACCCGAAGGAAGCCAACGCCGATTCCAGCCAAAGATACGAGGCAGACCGAGGGAGCTAGTACATAGAACCCGGGAATTGTCTTTTCCTCGTATTCGTCACGATAATTCACCCTTAAAAATGATGCAGTTTAGTGAGTTAGTGGTTACACTACTCACGCTATGTGTTAGGTAAATCGTCGTTTCCCGTTGCCAGATACGCGATTAGGGCGGATCCCTGCATCTCTATTGAGAAAATTTTAGCCATCTGCCCTTGTGAGTTTCCCTTTCCACGATTTCGTTCCGAACCGTTCTCAATTCTCTCCAGGCCGGAGAGTGAAACCTTTCCATGTATAAAAGTAACTTAGTAGGAACGACTCACATCTTATGGCCTTTTTCCGATACTCATACTCTTACCTTGATTTCCAGGACTACATCATAGGGATGTAGGTCAACGTTCAAACAACTAGTACCCAAGGCACGGGAAAAATTTATGCCTAATGAGTTCAGGACAGAAATGTCCAGGGTTAACCATCATCTCTCATTACCTTGTATTCCTCTCCGTGTAGGAAAAACCATGCCACCGAAGAAGCGTAACCAATCCGCAAGCAAGAAACCTGCCCTCTTATTCGATGAAGCTACGTTCCAAGCTGCAGTCTCAGCAGCCGTAGCAGCTGTCATGGCTCACCTGAATGCTAACAACGCCAATGTTAGGAAGGGCCCTGTCGGGATTTCTAATTCTGGCAATGGACGGCAGCAACCCACTCTTCCCCACTCAGCCACCCAAGAACCTCCACTTAACCCGCTAAAGAGAAAATTCAAGATAAAGGAGGGAAGTACCTCGGCTCCAGGACCTTCCGAAGGGCAACGAGCTGAGGCAGTCGATACCCCTGTAAATCCTTCCCTCCCGACCTCAAGAAGACCATACCTAGGAGACCTTCCCCACTGCAGCAAGTGCAGCTACCATCATCATGGTACCTGCCGGGAACTTTATTGTGCTAGGTGCCACATATTGGGGCATACTGCTCGTGTCTGCAGAACCCCGGTTGAGTTCATTACACCAACCACCAATGTGGCGACCCGTATGGTTTGCCACCTATGTGGTAGAATGGGACACTCTAAGAGGGACTGCCCAACTGAAGAGAAAGACAAAGACACAGAAGGAGCCTGACACTACTGCTTAGGAAGAAGCAGCAAAGAAACTCGTTGGATTTTTGGTACGTCTCTCGATCCCAGATAACTAAGCTAAGAAAACAATAAAAGACTAATTCAAGTATAAATTCTTTCTAGTAAGGTGAAAGTCGCAGCACTGTTATAAAATTTAAAAATTCATTAGGTAAAACTACAATGGCTAAACATATACGTTACGGCCATGTATATTTAGGATGGATAGACCTAGAGTGAGCGAATGCCGCCTCATTTCCTGTTCCTCGTTTGGTTGTGGATTTAGGGCGGGGTCGCTCAGTCAACAGTCCTCCCCACCTTAAATATACATGACTAGTATATGTGAGGCGATTATAGAAATGCCTCGTGAGAATCCATTCAAGAAAAGATACTCTATTCGGAAACACTTAGAACTCTCTATAGTTCCGTGTCGACTCTATCGGTCCAAGTATCCGCGGTAGCGATATATGGGACGAAACCCGAGGCGCCTAGAACTTGTGTGCCTGTTCGGCACATGACTCTATCGATCTTCACTTTATATCATGTCGAAGTGAGCCAACTTCGACGACTCTATTGAGCACGGTTTGACTTCGTGCAACCATGTGTACATTCTTAGTGCTGTGAGCTTTCTCCATGGCCATATCGGCAAATAAAGGTTCCTCCGAAGCCGAACCTAACACAAATAATCACATCTAATGCAATTCGTCAACCGTCCCTCTTATCTCAAACCTTCCGAAGTACTCAAGTGAGGGTACCCCACGCCGTCGATCGACCCCTCGTAGTCAAATGAACACCAAAGTGAAAGGCACTGCAAATACCTCAGAAAACGACAACCATCCGAGGCATACTCCGTTGAGTTCCCTGGGTGACCCTCCTCACCTCACACATAAGGTTCGTGAACCCAGAGAATAGAACTCATGAGGCTGGCCACTATGACCAGGTATACTGCTGGCATCCATCAAGTATGGGCAGTTAAGCCACGCATGAGTTCTACCATGAACCTCTTCGCAAAACACTTTCACCCCATTCGATGACATAGGAGCAGAAAATCAAGAGAACTAATGCGGATTGAGCTAGTAGAGTTCCGAGTGAAGAGACCCTATGCCCACTAGATTTGCCTTAGACCGAGAAAACTCAGAACCTTTGGGAGAATAGTTGCGGTAGGTGCTCGCACTACTCCTGCACCTTGCCCACCCAGTTATAGGCAGGTAGTGCTTATCATCCTCCACCCTCTCACAAGGAGGAAAATCGTCGTCGCCTCGTAGATGATGAATCATATTTCCCGAGGTAAACACTAGAATACCGAGAACCACAGGGTAACCTTCGCAGCCAAGAATACTTGGTCAAGTGCGAAAGTAGTTGCGTTAAATCTCATGACACGGATCCCGAAAAGATTATAGACTCGACACCAGCCTTGGTGTTAGTCGAGGGATTACGTCGGAGCACGCACTTTCCACGCTAGAATAAACCACAGTCTTAGAGATTCCTTGGACTAATAGGTGTTCTCCGAATACTATCTCAAGCAGAGATAGTAGAACTACCTCGCGAGATAGTCCAACACTCGTCTGGTGAAACCCTATCTCCCCGATTCTCAGGGTTTCCGTATCTCAAGCGTCGTTAGTGCAGGTCCATTTTGCACAAGCTGGAGATAGACACTCTATAGCAAACCGATGAACATAGTCGCGCAACCCACTTGACGATCTAGGAAGCCTCTATCATCCAGTGGAAAGAAAGCATGAAACTGAAGACCACTTGAGATTCCTAAGAACCAACCCGAAGGACTACACTACCAATACGAGAGAGAACGTTAGGAACTTCGGAATGGCGATCACGCCAGTGATGATCTTGCCATAGAAGTACACTATGTTCTAAGTACTGAAAGGCTCTACCCTTCCTAGAGCGTAGGACCATTCGGGAATCCTCATGGAAATTTGGTCCAATCCTTTTCAGACCACTACTACTTTCGGATATACCACAAGATTCACATTCGACCGATCCACTTCTTAGACTTGATATGCGATTATCCGACAACACTCTTCGTGCCTCACTCATCTTGATAGAATCCATCGAGAACCCTGACTTCATAGATACACCAGTCGGAACCCGCTAGCTACACTAGACGGAATGCGCATCCCGTATGTGAAGATCTGTGGGAAGGACAAACACAGACTAGAGATCACTTGGGAATGCGAGGGCAACCGTATAGGAAGTACTCCCTCATCTCTACTTGGCCATTCGTGCCTACTTCCTTGTCTAGACTTGAATTTCGGGACGAAATTCCCTCTAACGGGGGGATGATGTGACAACCCAAGTTGTCCCGTTACATTTCCCCGTTACCGTTAACGGAATATTCCACTGTATAAAAGTTCCGTTAAATAGAGGGCATCAAATTAAGAAACATTCCATTTGGTTACCTTTAACATGCCGTTAAGTCGTGATAAAAGGGAATAAAAACACAAGACACACATTTTCATTCATTTAGAAAATGCCAAGTTTTATTATTACGACCACTAAATCGGGTGCGACCAAAAGCCCCGTTTAGCGGCAGTATCGGGTAAAATTCCACTGAGCCCCGACTGTGAAACCTATATATGGGTGAGTGGAGTCCATTGGAGACTTTTTACACACTCTCTCTATACTCTCTCTCTAGACCCGTTTTCGCCCCGAATTCGCAACCAAACGCTTCCAAATTGTAAGTCCGCTTACCCTAACTTATTCTAAGCGTATTGATTTATGTTTATAGCCCAAAAATCATCCAAGAAGGCATAGGATAAGGAGTTTACAGCCCAGGAACATTCTAGGGCCGTAAACCCCTAAAAAGGTGCCAAATATGCCTTTAAACTTGACCATAAGCTTAGAAACTAATAGGGGTTATAGCCTAGGGGTGTTTAAACACTAAAATGCATGGATTTAGGACTCAAAGAAGAGTTTACGGCCCAAGCACATGCTTAGGCCGTAAACTCCACAAGTTATGGTCCCAAATGTGCACCAAACTCATCCTAGGGCTTATTACATATTTTAGGGACTTATTCCTTTGAGTTTAGACCCTTGAAAACACTCCAAACGAATTTAAGAAAGGAGTTTACGGCCTAGACTTGGTCAAGGCCGTAAACTCCCTAAAATCATGCCTAAAAGTGTGATTTTGCCCCCCTAATGGCCTTAGACATTTACCATAAAATGCTAGAATGGAAATAAAGGCTAAAACACAAGAAAAATGAGACATTTCTTGGAGTTTACGGCCCAAGCATTTTCTAGGCCGTAAACTCCCCAAAACCCCCTCAAATGTTGGTTTTAATCACCCATAATAGCATCAAACTTCATAAGAAAATCCTAGAAAGGCATTAGAGGCTTGAAACTTCACAAATCACTAAGGGTGAGAGTTTACGACCGTAAACTCCCTTGGGAGAGTTCTTAGGCCGTAAACTCCTATAAAATACTTTTAGAAGCCTCAAATCCAATCATGCCTTTGATGAAAAGTGCTTAGAATAAATCAAGGAACAAGCTAGAAGCATCAAAACCCCAAGAAATTGACCTTGGGAGTTTACGGCCGTAAACTCCCTTAGGTTGGGCCGTAAACTCCTTGTTTGTTCCATATTGATGCTTTAAACCCCTTTACACCCTTGATACTTGAGCATAGCAAAGTCCCACAACTGATAGGAGACCCTTAGCACCCTTAAACGCTACCCGGGACCCCAAACACTCAACCAAAAGTGTTTTCCACTCCTTTGAGTGTGTATAATTGTTTTATTAGTATATTATATGCTAATTGTATGTGAACATATGTTATCATATGTTAAAATAGGTCCTTGTGTGTGTTCAAGTCCTTGCGTGACCCCGAACGCCTAAACGGCACTACCGTCGGATCTACTTATACCAGGTGAGTTCATACCCCTGAATGAACCTTTTTAATGCTTTTAAATGTTTTCATAGGGGGGGGGGATTACAAGTTAAACATGCCAGTTATCATATCAATCACATGTGATTGATAACCCGCATGCACAAGATTTTACCACTGTACACTGTTTTACCGAGTAGGACACTATAAATGGCTTTCAAAAAGGGTTTTTAAATTGTTCAAGTTCTTACTTTCATAGCTTATCAAAGACTCATTTCAACTTATTTATAAAAGATTCTCAAAGATTTCTAAAGATTTTCACACCTATTTTATCAAAGAATACAAATGCGATTTTCCTGAGTAACAAAATCTTTAAGGGTTTTTCATGAATACTTTTAATTGTTAGATACCACTGCTTCGCTTATACTTATTTTATGCTCCTACTCTGTAATGTTTTTGCTTATACCTGAAGTCACTTATACCTGATAACGCTTATACTTATTTACCCTCTTACTTAGTGATACGATTCTACTTCGCTTGTATTTGAGATCGACTTTACTTCACTTATACTTGATACGCTCTTACTTCACTTGTGGTCATATCTACTTCGCGATGCGCCTATACTTATTCGACACTTATACTTCACTTGCGACCGCTCTTGCTTCACTTATTAGACACTCCTACTTCACGAGAATCACTTTCACTTGATATACACTTAGTCATAGTTAGATGTATGTCCGTACTTATATAAGTATATATAAGTAATGACTTAAAGACTTAGGAAGGCTCATCGGCCCTATTTCCTTTTCTTCGTTGAGATGTGGTCTGGTGGGATCGGGTAGCCGTCCGAAGGTCGTTTGGTCCATTAGTTAAATACTATGTATATGGGTATGGACATATAGGGAATTCTCTAGTCAAGTCAATTAAGAGTCTCTTCATCTATTCTACACTTACTTTAGAAACACACTACCCACTGTTTGGAAGTCTCTACCTCTAGTATATCGTTTGTATTAGAAACCCACTCCCCTCAAGAAACACACTATTCTCTATTTGGGATGCATCTTCGGGATGCGGCCTTCTCCGTCGTCTAGTTGGTAACCAGAGTCTCCTGTAGGGAGAGCGGACATTGTGTGTATAGGCCTATACTGGATTAACAACCCCGCACCCTGACTGCTAGCTACAGTCCACGACCCACCAAGCCAAGGGGTGACAAATGTCATATTATATAGATGCTTGTAGGGCGTCTGGAACTCTAGTCAGTATGGTTACGAGTATCCTGGGTTGCCTTATAATTCATGGCTTTAAGGTAACGGTATTTTCGTCAGCAATTTACACTGTATGCTGATGTCACTTTTCAGAGTCACTCTGTTTCGACCTTGCTAGTTGTATCTTTCATTTGATACTGTCTGGGGTCTATAATCTCTGTTTCGACCTTGCTAGCTGTATCTTTCATTTGATACTGTCTGGGGTCTATAATCTCTGTTTCGACCTTGCTAGCTATATCTTTCATTTGATACTGTCTGGGGTCTATAGTCTCTGTTTCGACCTTGCTAGCTGTATCTTTCAATTGATACTGTCTGGGGTCTGTAGTCTTTGTTCTGACCTTGTGAGAGATACCTTTCATTTGGTATCGTCTTCGGTCTATATTTACTGTTTTAGACCTTACCAGTTGTACCTTTCGTTTGGTACCTTCTAGGGTCTATGTCTCCCCTTTGTTAGACTAAACCAGGAGTGTCGTCAGTTCGATACCCTCCTGGAGTCTATGATTCTTTGCCTTAGTCAGCAGTCCTCACTGCTGAGGCATATGTTATTCCCTGATGTCTCCTGCTTTCTTAAATAATCAAATTCAGTATTTTGATAACAATATCAACTAAGGGAAAACTACCTCTTACCACAATGCACTGAAACAGTCTTGGTAGAAGGCTGCTTTATTTAAAGAAAATATAGGATTTTCTGGAAAGGACACTGAAGCACTGAAAGCACTTAAACTACTACTTATTAAAGTTATTTGACTAAATGACACTAAATGCTTATGAACTCACCAGCATTTGTAAAAATGCTGATACTCGCTTTTCAAATAACTTGTAATCTCAGGTAAGCAATTAGACAGGTACATCCCCGGAGCTGCTGATGAAGATGGCCTAAGTACCTTGTTGCATTTTATATATGTTGTTTGTATTACTTTGATACTATGTAATGTAACCATGTAAAATTATTACTATTAATGCAATGTTTTGTTGTACTTTGATTACTATATGCATGTGTTGTGATACTTGACATGACGTCATCCACCCCAGAACGTTTCCGCCGTTCCGGTTTTGGGGTGTGACACACTGACTTCTTTTGCCTCCCCTAGAGAACAATCTCTAATGACATGATCGACTTGCTATGCTCGTAGCAACCAATACTTTTGGATTGGCAAGCTCCATTGTGCCTTTCTCGCACGCGCTACACCAACCCCTACCCTGCTGGCCTCTCAAACCCTTTTCAGAAGTCTTGGATCTTTTCCCGAGGCGCTCCAATAAATGCACCTAATCGTAGCCCGTCTTCCTGAGGTGCCCAAATCGATCTCCTGATCTCGAGCTCTAGAATCATACCATTCAGTGTCTCACACCCTAAAATACTCACAAACTTCCTGATATCATCCCTTGGCATAGCTTCAGCAGCATCATCACCAAGCTTACTATCAAACTCTTTCCACCTATCTCGTGCCCCATTCTTTGGCAGGCATGAAGCATAGCTGACTTTTGCTTCCTCGGGGCAGGAACTCATCCTTAATGCACTAGCCATATCAGCTAGCCACCTCCTACTAGCAATGGGGTCCCTCTCCCCATAGAACGTCGGAGCTCTACAAGCACATAACTCCCGAAAAGGAAGATTGTGATCTCTAATGATAGCCAAAACCTCCGCTCTGAACGCACCCAAGCGCTTATCCAACATCTCGGATATACTGCGAGAAATCTCTGATGAGATGAACTCCTACATCTGCTCACTAATCGGTTCAGCACCTGCACCAAAGTCGGAATCTGAAACCAAAACAGAACCAGAACTACCTCCTTGAGTGATCATCTCCAACCCAAAATAGTACACGCCAAAGATCAAAACATTAAAAAGAATCCTTCTCCCATAAGCTTCTTAGATTCTCTAAGACTCTCCCTGACTCGAGTATGGATCATGTGCTTTTAGTAGTACGGGCCCAACACTACCTTCCACACCTATCCATACTTTCCTAAAGAATTATCCCGAATCCTCTAAGTCACCTTCTCAAACTAATGCACTAAGGCTCACTAACCATGCAAATACAACCATTGCAGCACTCCCTAGGCTCACCTAGGTTCCCGGCCTCACTTTATCATCAGTTGTTGAAGAACTCCTCATAATGCCAGTCATCTACCTCATGAATACTTTCGTATTCACTTAGTATCTGAATCGCATCATCAAAGAGTTCCACAAAGCACAAAGAAAGCAACATTCGTGCAGTAACACTCCAATCCACCAAACTATCACAGAACATCGAATCCACACACTATAAAAGATACCATAAATTCCACCCCTACTTTCAGTTGCCTTATGCATGCAAATTATACACAGGACAGGATCGAATAGACTGTCGAATAACAAACTCTACCCTAGAAACACAGCCATACAAGGAATAGGAAATAAGGCCCAATCAATTATTATGGGGCTATAAGATCCTAATCGTATAGAATTTTTAAACTATACATTTAGCAATTACTGATTCCAAACACTATTCCCAATCCAACATAGCATCCAATACTCTCAAACCTTCCAAGCATCACATATCAGGCCAATCTATCACTGGCTAATCGAACTAGCATGCAAGTTTACAAGCTCACACAACAAGCATACAAAGACATCTCTCCTAGCGTTTTATCATGCAACTGAGCAGATCCTTAGACCTAACTACCATATGATTCACAGATTCACATATAAAATCATATCAGATAACATGTATAGATAATTTGGGAAACTTACTTGAGCTCGGCTGATTGGATGCACCACACCCTTCCCATATCTCAAAAAATTCTTCTCTTGAAAACATATTCTTTTGAAAACTTTATCACTCCTCAGTTTGAGTTCAGACACACCCGAGGGTATATCCGAATTCCTAAAACTAAGGCTCTGATACCAACTTTTGTAATGCCCCAAAAATCAAGACATAATTTTTTTTTTTTGAGATTAATAAATCGTTAGAACACGACCTTCCCAAAAAAAACCAGTGTAAATTAATTTATAACACAGCATTGCCAAATCAGAGTACTTCAGAGAAAACGGAAACATGCGATGGGTGCTCTACAATCATCCCGAGCCCTTCCAATTGTAAACCAGAGTACCTGAAACATAAACTGAAAACCATAAGCACAAAGCTTAGTAAGTTCCGGAAAATACCACACAACTTATAACCACAAATTCTCATACAACATACATATAGTTGCCATGGGCTCCACCATGGTCTTTATCTGATATGTCATGGGCTCCCCTCATGGTCTTTACCTGGAATTTCATTGGCTTCCCTACATGGTCTGACATCAAAATGCCACGGGCTCCCCCCGGGGTCTTCCATGCAAGTATCACAGAGACAACTAGCATACCACATATCACATAAATAACAAACATACCACATAACACATAATGAGCTAAAATTGGTGCCTTCGACCCATGGATATAGTGAGAAGACTCACCTCGAATACAGAAGCTTCCTGAAAGAAATCCCTAGTTGCTGCCCAAACAACTTCCCGAGCTAACAGTACCAAATGACATCCAATTAGCAATTGGTTTCTAATCCATAATTATAACTTCATACCCTATGTAAAAGACCATTTTACCTCAACCTATCCCTTTCCAAAACTATGGCCCAAACTATAATCTGAAAGCCCCAAAGTCCAATTAATCAACCAATGGCCCAATTTTCCAAATTGGGCCCAAACCTCTACTTGGGCCTTACCTTAAGGCCCAACCATTGTTTCTAGTCCAAACACTTGGCATTCCGATGTCCCATTAACCCATAATCATCAACACCCACATATGGAAAACTTATGGACCAATTCTCCAAATTGGGCCCAGACCTTTCCAATGGGCCGAGGCCCACAAGTGCGAAGTCCATTTCTATATTGGGCCACAAGGCCCAATAGGCCTAACCATATCAACATTGGTCCAAAGATACTCTCAGATCCAAACAACAACAATTCCAGGCCCAAAACCATTAGGGCCCAAAGGTCCAAAGTCCGCTAAGGCCTAAGTCTTCCTGAGAGCATACGCCCAACGTACCTCTTCTGTACGCTTAGCGTACTAGGCAAAAGGGTGGTACACGCAGTGTACTACATGGTACACCCAACATAAAAATAACTCATGCATAAAATCCATTATGTACTTAATTCATGTAGGCTCAACACTCAAATTACAGCTCTTGGTCAATTAAATGATTCTAGGGCATAAGTTGGCAACTTTATGCCTTTGCATGCTATGAAAAATCCTAACAACTCATTCTTCATCATTAAGACCTTTCCAAAGGTCCTAACTCATGCGTGAAACCATAGAAGACATCAAGATTGCATTTTTATACAATAAAAAAGTCCAAGAGTCCCAGAAATAGTCATACTAACCTCTGAAGTTGCCCAAACTCACAAGAGATGATTTATGGACTCAAGAAAACCCTAACTCAACTAGCAAGGAGGATAGGCAAGATGCAATCCTTTTACCATCAAAAGCTCTCTAAGAGGCACTAGATGCAAGATCCAAAAGCTCCTTCGATGATCCAAACTTGAACACCACCTTCTTCTTCTTGAACACCCTTAAGAAAGGCCACTAAACACACTTTTAAGCTCAAATTTCACACTTCCTTGCAAAACTAGGGTTTTAAGATGAACATAGGCTATAGAGGCTGATTAGGGTTACGTTTAAATGACATAAGGTTGTTTAAATAGGGTACAAGAAATGAAATTAGGGTTTTACTTTGAATGGCTTACGCCTCGCGTACCCCTTAGTACGCCTGACGTACTCACAAGCCATCCGCGACCATGCAACCCTTTACGCCCGGCGTCCCTTCCATCTACGCGTCGCATAACTATTTTTCCTCGGTACGCCCTGCGTACCACCTTGGTATGCCCTGCATACTAGGGTTTTCCCCCAAAACCCTAATTCTTCCGAAGGCTATAACCCACTCGACACAACCCCGACTTCTACCATTCATATATCTATAGAAAGGTATCGAGACGCTCAACTCCATTATCAAATCGTACTTGCCATAAGATATCCCGAACTAAAATCCACTTCCCGTAAAAGCCCTAGCTACGAAAATACATTAAACAATTCCAACTGGGTCCAAAACCCAATTCCCCAGGATCTGAAACCTGATAATACTTGGTCCTTGATCTCCATCCTAAAAATGGAACAATTCAAAACAAGATGTTACATATATATATATATATATATATATATATATATATATATATATATATATATATATATATATATATATATATATATATATATATATATATCGTAAGCCATGGTTGTCAATCCCATAAAAACTCCACCATATATCTACATTTTAATAAATGAAGTGATTTAATAAAAATTTTAGCTATAACCACTATCCCACCGATATTTGCGGTACCGTTATTTTGCCAACTACCAAGAACCGCTATCCCACAGCTATTGACTGCATAGTTCAAATCAGATTAACTAGGTCTTGATTGCAAAGTCGTAGATTATTAAACTTCGTTTGAAGAAAAATGATTATCGAATGAGGAAGTTGTTGAATTCAGAAAGATTGAATCAATAGATGAAATCAAAAAATTAATTCTCCAAATAAACTAATGATTCCATCTCTGATACCACTTGAAGAGTAAAAAATTCAATAAAGTAACAATTTCATAATGTAAATGAACACAAAAGGTAAATAACTTATGTTTAGCTCAATAATGTTTGGAAGTAGCAAGGTTACAAGGCATACAAAGTATTTTGTGGAAAGTGTTTTTTGTATACTATACTATAGTATTATATATACTACCCTCAACAGACACAAAAAGTATAGAGACACTTCGACATTCAAAGTATTACAAACAAACATGCTCTCTAAAATACATAGATATATTGAAGGTGTGTAACCTTCCATATAGACAACAAGACACACTTCGACATTATGACCATAAGACTTCGATAGAATATATTCACAACAAACTGGACTCTAAAATCTCAGTTTTCAGAATAGGAGTATTAAAGGATGCATTAATAGTTATAATAGTTGATGGTTACATCACAACCATCGTTACAACCATTATCTGACTTGTCGGTCGGACTATTGGGGCCGCATCTACACTGAGAAGTGAGGAGTCGAACGTGTCACTTGTCTGCTGCGTTAATACAATCATTGCCCGTGGAATCGTGATCCTCTTGGACAAGTGAAGGTTGCAATACGAAAGTGGGAAGCTCAATTCCATACTTTGGTCACCTGATTAGGGAAAAATACAAAAAAAGAAAGGGGTCTAAGTGTAATGCTTTTATTTTTAGAGCGAATCTGGAGAGACATCTTTAAAAAAATAAGAATTTTCAATCGGAATTTGCAGTGACATCTTGAAAAATAGGAATTTTCAAGTGGATACAAGAGCGCAAAATAATATGTGCCACAAAAACCTAATATACCGGTATAAGAAATAATGTGCCACTAAATGTAATTTTATTTGTAGTGTATGCTAATAAGAATAGAAAATTTTGGTCTTACGGGAGGATTTGTTGAAAAATACACTTATGGCTAGTATTTTGTTATGTTTTGTTAGTGTTTTGCTAACTTATTTTTTATATAATCTTTTGGTTGTTAAAAGAAATTTTAAAAAATTAAATTCATTCTTTTATCCAGATATACAATCGGTAATCTCAACCCATTTATATTATATTTTCAATAACATATCAACCTATGATTTAATTTAGGAGAATAATGTTATTATACATAACAATAATTTGCAGCTGACTTATGAACAGTAATTGGCTGAGCTGGTCATTGTTCATCGGCTCATTGTAACAACGGAAATTTTTAAACAAATTTTTCATTTCAAAAGGAAGTATTTTCATCCAAAACAAGGCATAAACATTCAACGTGTCATATCATAATACAAATCATATGAATCCCAAGATCATAAATCATCTATCAGTGTGTACAGATCACGCCGGCGCCTTCCCACGGTCCTCGCTAGTACCTGAAACACATACACAACAACTGTAAGCATAATCGCTTAATGAGTTCCCCAAAATACAACTTACGCACATACGCCTTTCCAGGCCCTGACCTTCCGGTCCATGTGTCTCAGGGGACTTCCGTCCCTACTGGGTAAACCTTCCGGTCCTACCCACGCCAACCCTTCGGTCCACATTACAACGCCTTCCGGCCCATAACATAACGCCTTCTGGCCCACATTAAACATATCATACATAGCACATATAACAATTAACTTATCACATATAACACATATGTCTCATATCATATCCGACCTTCCGGTCACACAATCAAACCCTTCCGGGTACAGTATAGTGAGAAGACTCACCTCGTGAATATCGATAGCTAGCAAATCCCGAAATCACTCATGCTCGATCCTCCGAGCTACGATCTCCCTATAACATCATACATCTCTTATTAACACTTTTTATCTCTAAGGTTGACTATCCCTAAGAAGTCAACACAGGTCAACTCTGGTCAACGGTCAACGGTCAACTTTGACCGGACTCGGCGAGTGCACAAGGGCAACTCGGCGAGTCTAGACGTTTTCGCCAACTCTCTAGGATTCCCTTCTTACACGTCGAGTACTCCCCCTGACTCGACGAGTTCCACCTGGAAGAATCGCGGGGCCACCCCGACTCAACTCGCCGAGTCTCAAGAACGACTCGGCGAGTCCCAGCTCGACTCAGTCCTCCTGTTAACCCTCTCTAACTCACCCTGACTCACTGAGTCAACCTATGACTCGACTGGACCACTTCACTGAGCGAACTCAAGGCAATCTTCAAGCTACTCGCCGAGTCTGCTCATCGGACTCGGCGAGTCCATACCATGCAATCACTCAAACTCGCTTCTAAGGTCAGATCTGTTCCAACAACTTATAGATCTGGCCTTCCTAGACTGATTCATCACGTAAAGCCCCTAACTTGGTGTCCATAACACACCCCATGGCTCATAAGTAGCATTTTGACCTAAGGCATAAGGATTCCAATCCAAAACCTCCATTGATTCCCAAAAAGCTTGGGCAAAGGGACACTCTGGACCTCCAAGGGTCCAGATCTATGGTCTAAATCGCTTAAGGGACCAAGGGAGCACAAGATCTAGCCACAAAAGGGTTCAATAAACCCTAAATCAATGTAAACATCAACATAGAAGAGGATAGCTCGAAGGTATTACCACAATAGTGATGCTCTGGACTCCAAACCCTCAGAAGATGGCTCCTCTTGCTTTCCCCTTAGCTGATTTTCCCTTTCCTTGCAAGATGACACCTCCAAGATCAATAATGTCCTCCTACTTTGCTCCAAACGCTCACACTCGATTAGGGTTTCACTCAAGGGACTGGTGAGCACAAATGACGGCCATAAGGCCCTTTAAATAGTTCCCAAACCCGAGAAATTAGGGTTTCATTAAACAGCGCGGACTCGCCGAGTCCATATCCTGGACTCGCCGAGTCCAGGCGAATCCCGCGTCCAGAATCGCGACCCTACTCGGCGAGTCTGAGCTCCAACTCGCCGAGTCCCCTCTCAAAACACCAAAAATCAAAAACAATAAAGATACCTGGAAATCCGGGCTGTTACACATGCTTAATTTTGGCGCCACCCATATTTTCTCCTTGCACTGCCTCCGTCACCCAATAATCTTCTACCCCTAGTGCTTTAAACCCACGATTTTTCCAAAACCCTGTCCATCTCCTATCTCTGACCATATAATTGAAGGAGATACTATTTTGGTTGGAGGCTTACAAATTTCCGATTTACAAACATCTCTCTAACCTAACCCTAACTAAAGAGATTTTCTTTTGGTGTTCTTTAAATATATGTTTTTCTCTGTATTTCTACAAATGATAGGTACCTCGAAGAGGCTTATCCTTCATTCGGAATAGTACGTCTTTGTGGAGGTGATTAATGATAGTACGCTAGTAAAAGGGAAAGATTTTGTGGTGGTAGTGCTTTTACAACTATGTAATAGTAGAAGAAACAAAGCTTTATTGGTCTAAGAAGGTTCTATTCCGCTAGTGGTGGCTCTTTCACAAACTAGAACTCCTATACCTAAACACAAGGTATCATTTCTTGATTCCTAATTACTACTCCATTGATAAATTTGGTAAGAAATTAGTAAAAACCCATTTGATGTTTCATTTCATCTATCAATTTTTTCACAGTTCACATATTAATTCTCAAAATTCATAAACTTTTCAAATTGTGGATTATTCTCGTTCGGATTAATCATGGGCTTTAGATTGTATTGAGAATTCTAAACCTTAATATTGGTCATTAGATATAGATATGTGTAATTCATGTGCCACATGTAGATTTATTTTTGAATTGAGATTGAATTGTTGAGATTGTGATTGTGATTGTGTTTATTTGCAAACCATCATGGACCTACATGTGAGTCTCCTAAATTTTATGTAATTATTTGATCTGAATTTGATATTGATATTGATATTATAATATATGTAAGCATTGAGTATTTGAAAGATTTAGGGTTTTCACATTTCACAGGATCTCAATTTTTTTGTAGAATGATTTAGTTTGTTAGGTTTATTTATCTAATCCATATGCATTTTGTAATTTGATTCTTTAATGCTAGCCAGGGATTGACCTCTATGATTTTTGTGACTTGATTGTTAAGGATTGTATGCATTTGATGAAAACAAAGGAACTCACTTATGATTATAAAATTTTAGGAATGTGTAATGACTAAAAAAGACTCCATGAATAACATGATTTTATTGATAGGTTGGTGCTAGAAAATTATAACAAAGGAAAAAGGTTAAAAACTTGGTATCTTAGGATAGTTAAAGACTGTATGCATTTGGTGACAATAGAGGGGTATTTTGAGTTATGTGTTCTTTATAAATCTTGACGGATTATATTATACTAATGGGTAGGTGTTGGTTTTGACTGACGCAAGCATTGTTATCCATGAATTGAGACCACTAGGAATAATAAGGTAACATCGATAAGAAACATCCTGATTACATATGTTAGGTTAACTTGGGATTTCGTTGATGATCAAGAAGAAGAGATGCCTTTCGTTAGAAGCTCATGCTACTTTTTCCAGGTGAGAAATGATGTTGAAAAACGTAGAATGGTTTGATGACTACATATATTAGTTATGTGATTAAATAGATAAAATAATTAAAAATAAAAGTGATTTTATGTATGTTGCCCTTATAAACTTTGCAAGCTAGAACCAAGTTTTATGCCATCACTTGGGGCCAATATTGTCCTTGACATGTGGCATTATTCATGCATTGGTACATTGTAAATACATCTATATTCTTGATTTTAAAATGTAAATTGCTTTGGTAACCTTTATATAATTCACACGGTTTGTGTTAATAAGTTCAGACAATTAATAAGATAACCATGTATATTCAGTGATTTCACCCTTATACATGTAATTTGGCAACCAGATTTGGGTCTTTAAGCATAGAAAGTGGAGCATGGGGACAACAGATCGTCGTGGACCTAACAACACTCTCCAATTAGGTAAAATCTTGATTTTACCATTGTTGATTACAAATGTGAACCGAAAATAAGATTTTTTTTTTTGTTTTGGCATGTTGTTGAAGTCTGAAGCTCATTATCTTTACGTATATCATACACTTCATGGTCAAGACACGGGAAAAGTAATCATTTATAATTAAATGAGCTCCATAAGGTCATTTTATGTGTACATCTTTATAATCCATGATTGAAATTTGTTCTAATTGTGGGTCATGAAATTATGGTTAATGTTTTTCTTATGAAATTGTTCTAGATGTTTACACCCATGTGATGCTCCAGAATGTGATCCAACCATTTATATATTGAAAATGTAAGAGTCTATTCAACCTTTTCGTTTCATGGCTATATTAAATCTACATAATGTTATTGGAGAAATGAAATTGGTCAAAGAAATCTAAATCTAAATCTGAAGAGGTAAATATGTCATTCTTGTCCTTGGAAAGAAATAAAATGAAATTTAATTCCATTCCTCTGATATTTTGTTTCTAGTTTGGAAATTGGTCGAAGAAATTGTATCGGTAATTATGTTAACTGGCGAAATTACCCTTTATTGATTTTTTTTTGTATATTCTTTCTTTTGTAAGGGGTTCTTAATCATGTGTAAAGGTAGCATGTTATACCTTCATATTCGATTCTTCAACAGGAACTACATAGACAGAGCCTTAAGATTTGTATATTTATAATGCATATTTTTTTTATCGAACGAGCGGTTCAATGCATATTTATGCAACAAATTTCCATTTTTCCCTGATTTATGCTACAAAGTTTCATATTTTTGTAATTTAAGTAAAAACTTTTTACCTTCTTCATAACTATTGAGAATGGGCATAGCTAGGCATAAGAAATTTACTTTTTCTTAAGTTTGAAGCCTACAAGTTCTATTCTTCATGAAAGTCATGGAAATTATCTACCACATAAACCAAATGGAAGACCTGTTGTGCACATGACCTTCTTCATGTTCTGCACATAATTGTCTATCGTATCCGGTGTGTGTATGTAGGGCAGGTGCACATGACCTTCTTCATGTTCTGCACATAATTGTCTATCGTATACGACGTGTGTATGTAGGGCAGATCAGTAGGTGTATATGATTCTATGTATATGGTAGGTACGTATGTGTGTATATGGCAAGTGACTATGTCATAATAGAAAGAAATCAATGTGGGTTGCTATTTCTTTCTACCAAATGAAAGTAAGCTATTGTTTTGTGTTTAATATTGGCTAAGTGGAATAAATAAGAACTTACACTTTTTTGTTTCGGTTACAACATTTTACCATAAAAGGTACAATACCGTACTAGAAAAAATAATGAAAACAAGATATTATAATAACCAAATAAATGAAAATATGTTACCAATTTCTATTTGCTTAAGAATTTTGAATCCATATTTTATGAGTTATATAGATTCTATGTATTCCACTTTTATTCTTATACAGTGTACAATGTAACAAAAACAAGAAGGAAAAAAACTACCTTGTGCAAAACATGAGTTTTTTTTACTAATTTATAATTATTATCATATTAATCAGTGGCGGAGCCATAATCAAAGTAAATGGATATTCCAAACCGATGGGTTCAGTTTCTTGGTTTTCTAAACTTGGTTTCGGGTTTAAACCCAAACCCATTCGAAGGTTTAACTTGTTTAGATTGAGAAGTTTATGTTGTTTATATATATATATATATATATATATATATATATATATATATATATATATATATATATATATAAGCTATGTTTCATGTTATGGCATGTGGGACAATTTTAGAATTTTTAAAAATAAGTTGAAAAATTGATAAATAAAATAAAATTGATCCGTGTAAGGGCCAAAATTTGAAATAGAGACGTCAAAGTTAAAAGTTCTACGCTTTACCTACTTGGACTTGTTAGTACTTGTGTTTAATTTTCACAACATCATAATATAATAGATAAAATTCGTATAAAACTATATAAAAAAAAAGCTACGAAAATAAATGTTTGGAAGCAAATTTTAACTTGCAACCTTAAAAAACAGCGACTAACACTTTAACCATCTAAACCAACTACAACTTGTTTTATGATCTCGCTACACATGTTAATATTATGTATATATACAACAGGTAAAACAAAATTTTTCTAAAAAACAATTACACTATTGAAATTTTTTTGAAAGGCATCCTAGGATACCCAAGGATCTATTGTGTATCCGGCCCTGATATTCATTCTCTTATCCATGTATAAATTATAATCTCAAATCATTTTCAAAATTCTATATTTTCAATAGCAAATCAACCAAATATTTAACGTTAAGAGAATAATGTTATTTATAATCATGTTCGATGTGATCGAAAGTATATAAATAGTTATTTCCTACCAAAACAAATTAAAATAGTCATGTTTAATATAAAAAGAAAACTAAAATTTAGAATTTAACATCTAAACTTACACATTTTAGAATTATATATGAAAATTGTAAAAAAAGTTAAAAATAAAAAATAAACTTTGATGTATTTAATCCAAAGGTCACCCATCCAATCCAAAGCCATTGCCCTACCTCTGTTTTTTTTCTTCTTTTGGTTTTTCTTATTTAGTCATAAAAAAAAACCAACAATAAACAAAAAGACAGAGAATCACAAGATCCAAATGAATAAGCCCAATAAATTTTATACCTGTACATTAGTGGCCTGATCTCTAAGATCCAAACGAATAAGCTTTCCTAAGAAAATATCAAATCAGCAATAACTGAAAACTACTGCTGCATTTGATAAGTCAAAAGAAAAAATCCATGTGTAACATTAATGATGTTTGTGATTGAGTTTTAACATATTTAATTCAACATTTTGCTGTAAGTCCAAGTGTTTGTTTTCTCTATTAATTAATAGGTACTTCAAACTATATTTTTTCTACAATATGCAAAATAATTTTTTAATCTTATTTTTGGAAAAAGAAACTTTCTTAACAAATGTTTACAAGCCAGTTTTAGCATAAAGATTAATTATCGCTGTAAAAAAGGTTACTTATCATATCATTGAGTCACTCAGGCAAACCTCAATAACAACAAAGGTTGGGTACATTGGTATAGGACTATAGCTACCATGTTACAAGGTGGGCCCTAAGACATACCTATTTTTCTTAATTATAATACAAAATATAAATGAATAATAATAAAGATCACCTTATTAGTTTTAAAGGACCCACCTAAATACATTATAATCTTTGGAAAAAAAACTATCAACCCAATTTTATGGAATAGTTGAATGCTTCAATTCATTTTAAATTTAATTATTTGACAATAGTTCAATCCATTTGAAATTACAAAAAAAAAAAAGGAGTCTCACGAAACGTCACCTAAAGATCGTGATCGTCGATCGACATCAACAAACAATGCACACATCATCACGTTCTGACCAACCTGATCGATCGATCTCACCATCCGACGTCCATACAAACCGACCCGTCACCACTAATATTTTTTACTCACTTTTTTAGTTTTTATTTATATAATGAATCATGTGGTTTTTGGTTCTAGATTCGCCACTGACTGAATAACACTAGAATTTGAATATTGCTCAATGAATTGCAGTGATGTCAAAACGTCCAGTAGGGCCCCGATCCTATATGGGGGATGTTTGTTAAAAAATCGAGGATGGGGGCGGGGGCAAGAAAAGGTTAACCTCCATTTTTATTTCGGGGGCAAGGACGGGGGTGGGCAGTCACGTAACTAACACCCCATGAGGTGCCCGTTAATATATATATATATATATATATATATATATATATATATATATATATATATATATATATATATATATATATATATATATATATATATATATATATATATATATATATATATATCATGAATATGCAATATAAATGCATTTTTTGAATAATTCTTTTTTTAATCTTATTTTGGAATTATAAGGAATATCGTCATATATTTGAACTTTATATATATATATATATATATATATATATATATATTAATTTTATTTATTTAGTTTTTCTATTTTCTTTTATATCTATGAAAATAATCCTTAAATTTTGAAACTAATATTTGGAAAAAGAATTTTTCAAGAAAAATTGCATTTTTAATGCATATTCATATTTTGTGTGTGTGTGTGTGTGTTTGTGTGTAAGATCAACTGAGAACACCAAAAAGCTTGAGAACGCGAGAACAAAGTATATTCATTTGTGATTCCATGTATTCATTTATAGAGAAATGATAAGTTTTTACGCCTTTAATTTTAATTGAAGAGGAAAAACATATTCATATAGATTGTGCGTAAAAAAAAATCATTTCTCCATAAATGAATAAATGGAATCACAAATGAATATATATGTTCTCGCATTCTCAACCTTTTAGGTGCTCTCATTTGATCATCTCTCTGTCTCTTTCTCTCTCTCTCTCTCTCTCTCTCTCTCTATATATATATATATATATATATATATATATATATATATATATATATATATCCATAAAAGTAAGGTTTGCATATGTATATCCATATGAATAAATATTTGAATATGCATTAGAACAAGTACATGAAATATACATATGAATAAGCATATGCATATTCATAAGTATATGTATATTATCAAGTATATGACATATGCATATGAATAAGAATAAGTATATGATATGTGCATATTCATATGCATATGAATAACAATAAGTATATGATATATGCATATTCATATGCATATGCATATGAATAAGCATATACATATGCATATGTATATAAATAAACATATGTATATGCATAACAATAAGTATATGCATATGCATATTAATATGCATATGCATATTAATATGCATATGAATAATTATATGAAATATGCATATGCATAAGAATGAGTATATGACATGTGCATATTCATATGTATATGCTTATGCATATGAATAAGCATATGCATATGAAACCATGATAATGACAATGACATTAAGAGTAAGGTAGGATAAGGGTTTGGTTGGCCAAAAATTGTAGGAAGAACGGGGATGAAGAAGGTTACAAATGGAACAACACTTGGATTTCATTTTTTATAATTTTTTTTCTAAGTACCTGAAAATATTCTTTAAATTTCGAAATTAATATATGAAAAAACAAAATTTCAAACATATGCATTTTTAATGCTTATTTTTAATGAGTGGCTTGAATGGAATGGATACTATGTTTAAAATTGAATCTCACCTTACCAAAACCGGATCCAATAACCACAACTATATCAGTGGCATTCAGGAGGCAAATTGCATAATATGCATCCGAAACATTTTTAGCTTGTTTTTCCTCTTTTATGGTTTTATTTAGCAGCTTAACTTGTGGGAAAACAGACATTGCACCTTCTACTTTGTTGCAGGTAACATCCTCTAGGCTGTTTAATGCATCTTCCAATGTCTATAGGAAAAATAAATTAATAATTATCAAGAAACTAATAAGTCCTACAAACTTCTTCTTCAACGCCTCCTGCTTCTGTTTCTCATCTTCACTGTCATTAAGTTTCAAACCGTTAAAACTTAAATATATCTAACTTGAAGGGAGTAAATGATTTTCTTGTCCCTAGGACACCAAAGCACAAATCCAATAAACCATCGAAACAGGCAAACCTTAATAGTTTTAAGATTTTGATAACCAGGCCAAAGACCATCAAAATTGTATTATGAGAAATAGTTGCAAACCAAATTAAGTTTCACATTTAACTATCCTCTTGAAAACTAAACAGTAATAAGATAGAATAACTAGAATATAATTATAATAAAAAATATCAAATAAAAGCATCATTTCCTACCACCAACCTTGTACGACTACCTGTTCTTTTTCTTCACGCAAGACTTTAAGACATTAACACTCTTTCTCATGGCACTCAAACTTTCAAGTGTAGCCTTCTTCAAATCTAGCCTGCAATAGTTATCTCCTACCTATTCAAAATAAACCAGATTCATTCAACTCTCAGATCATATAAACTGCAAAACCAGTTAAGCGAACTTGCAGGTTACCTATGTTTCTTGGTTTTAGTCGTTTCAAGCAACACAAATTGGTATAGTTCTAAACAAAAATGGCAACAATTAACTAAAGTCCAATGTAGATGCCATATTTTCCCCATATATTCAATTTCAAAGTTGAAATTTTCTCTTTTTTTAGACGGAATGAATGGTGGAAGAAATAATGGCCTTTAGTGGGAGAAACATTACTCTAAATCCCCCAAAACACCAAAGCCTATAAAAATTTTAAAATCCAAACATACCCATCAATAAAGAGCTAGAACCAAAAATTTACCTAGTCTCTTACATATATTGAAGATGCAAAACAAAAAAACAACAAAAATTAAAGACAATATTGGGGTTAGGGTATACCATAGGGGTTAGTGATTGTTGTGGTCTTACGGATTTGGGCAGTGATGGTGGAGCAAAGCTCAGAAGGGGAAGAAATCAAAGTACTTACAAACTATTATTTCCAAAACATTATATTTTAAATCACAATCTCCCAAGATCTAATCGGTTGTAAAACTAAGGATGTGTACGGTCACGTCTTAGCCTTGGCACGGTCCTCTGGAGTACCTGAAACCACAAACCAAAACTGTAAGCACAAAGCTTAGCGAGTTCCCCCAAAATACCACCACACAAATAGATAACATATACAACAAGCATGCTTAAATACTCAAGCCTGGCCCAGTCATCCTCAGGCTGGAATACCAGGCATGTCTACGATGGGCCCAATCATCCTCGGGATGGAATACCCTCGTATCATAAGTAGTTTGGTCCAATCAACCATCAGGTTGGAATACCAAACATGTGGGGTCCAAGCAACCATCGGGTTGGAATAACCCAATCCTATTCACTGATGCACAAAGCAGTCCAGTCTCACCATATACCATACAATCATATCGAATCCAATCAACAATGGGATTGGAATACCCCTAGGCCTAATCAACCATCGGGTTGGAATGCCAATGTACAACGGGTCTAGTCATCCTCGGGATGGAATACCATCGGGCACAATCAACCATCGGGTTGGACTGCCCCTGGTCTGTTGGCTCATGCACATAGCAGTGAAACCTCATCCACCAACCAACATATAACTAAACAACAGACAATCGGGCATATCTACAAATCACTAAGCATAGCATCATCCTATGTACCAAGATACCGATCTAACAAATCACTACATCACAATAACATACTATCATATAACAAGATATCTATTCCAATGGGCCAGCCTTGGTGCCTTCGACCCGTAAATATAATGAGGAAAACTCATTTCTTGATCTGATAAATAGCTGATGAGGTTCCGACTCCATATCTTAGCTCCAACCGACACCTACCCCTCCAAGTGACCAATCATAATCAAAATCCTTAAATACCCAAAATACCCTTAGGTCAAACTTGGTCAAAGTCAATGTCAAACTAGTCAAAATCCATAATTCAACCGAGTCAACCTAGTCGAGTCAACCCAACTGATTCAGCTCGACCGAATCAACTCAGGGTGCATACGCGGGGCGTACTCTAAAGGTATGCTAAGCGTACAGGCAACCTCGCACGTAGTCCACCATCGGGGTGGTTGACCTCATACGTAGGGTGTACTCTGAGTATGCGGGGTGTACTCCCAGAAGACTCAAAAACCAATAAATGCTTAATGGCTTAAGTATTCATGACCATTTCTCATATCCATGGCTAAAATACCCTAAAGAGTCATAAAGTTTCCAACTTTATGACTTTGCATGGCCATTAAGAGCTTAACTCCGCTTCTTAACCCATTAAGACCTTCTAAATGATGCAAAGAGCAAAACCAACCACTTGAATTCCATTTTTATGACTCAAGACCCCTACAAGGGTCTGAAAGGACAACTCAATGGGTCAAGAACATGCTTTGTTCAAGAATCATCATTTTGGGACCAAAAAGGGAATTTAAAGATCAAAAACCTAGATCTACAAGATGGAGTGGAAAAGGGAATTTACCAAAATGCCACCAAGCCTCCCTCCCACTTTCCATTCTTTCACAACTTAGGGACCAAAAATGCAATACATCTCCATATAAGGATCAACGATGGAAGTACTTCAAAACCAAATGTTACACCTGAAAGGACGGTTTTGCCCTTTTATTTTTTACATAACTTTAAACTTTTTTTTAATGTTTTTATAATTACAAAATTTATATATATATATATATATATATATATATATATATATATATATATATATATAATACACCCCATTGCAACTCCACCAAACCATATATCAGTTTAACACTAATCGATTCAATCATGTTTACATCTATACACCACAGATTCCAACCTTATGTTCTTCATCAGTAACTGACATTAAGAAATGTAACTTCAAAAATGCAGGTATTTCATTTAACCCTTGAATTATTTAATTTATGGCATTTGAGGACCCTTTGTACACTAGGCGTAGATGTGTGTATGCTTAGCATACACAAGTAGATGCATCGGGTGGCTTAGGCTCGTACGCAGGGTGTGTGAGGCCGAGGTATAAAACCCTAATAATCGGACTTGTACCCTATTTAAACCATCTTATACCTTTGGACATGATTTCTATCAGCCTCTTGTGCCTCTCAATGTCCCTAGAAAACCCTAATAGCCATTGGAAGTGAGTTTGATATTGGAGTGTCATAAGGAAGCCATTTTTAGGTGTGTTTGCAAGGAGAAGAGCTTGTGGTAAAATTCTTGAATGTGGTGAAGCTTCAAGATCCCACATTTCCTTCATCTTAGGTAGCTTCTGGAGGTATAATGTCCGTACATTGCTCATCTATTGTATAGATCTCCTTTTTGGACTTGTATTGGTATCTTTGGTCACTTTTGAAGGTCTTGATGTGTCAAGACCATTTATGATGCCAAATCTATAGATCTAGATGTTTAGTGGCCTCTTCTAGCTTAATGGTGAAAACTTTATGGTGTGTGTGCCCTCCATGCAAGCATTAAGTCATGTATTAAGTTCTTATGGGGTTTTAGGCTTCATTAATGCAAGTAAAGATGGAAATTTTATGTGACTACCCACCTCAAAGATGTCAGATCTAAGTATTGGAGCAAATGCCTGAACCAAATAAGATCTTAATGACATAGTTTGCAAATCAGAGGAGTACGATGGGCATACAAGTACATACGCGCAGCGTACAGGCCCTTAAGCGTGTACACTTAGCGTACAAGCTAAGTACGCCCCGCGTACTCAGCAGAGGGTTTCGGTATTTTGGTCCTTCGGTGTGGGCTTCTTATGTGGACTTTAGGAGCTTAGGGCTCAATCGTGGGTTCTGGTCTGGTTAAATTTAGGTGGGTCAATTCCCATTGTGGTCCTCTAGGGTCATGAATTGGGCCTTTTGTGCCTTAGACCCTTTAGTGTAAATGGGCCAAGTTTGGTTGGGCCCGTTATAAGGAAACTTCTTTTGGGTCTTGTGGCCCATTATACTTTAGAATTTGATTCTAGGCCCATTAGTGAAGTAAAGACTTTCAGGCAATAATACAGGGATTTGGACTTAGGATTTTAGGCCCTTGACTAGTTTGTGTCAAAATCCTAATTAGAGTTATTTGTATATTTATACAGTGTGATGTTTTCGATTGGTAGTTGAGTAGCTATTGTCTCAGCAGAATGAGGTGAGTCTTCTCATTAAACTAATAGGTCGAAGGCACCAATGCCGACCCATTACTTGATATGAGATCTTAATAGTTGATATGCAATGGTTTTGTTAGTTGGAATGTAATGACTTATGTGAAGACCATGGGGGAGCCCATCCCAATCCAGGTAAAGACCATGGGGGAGCCCATGGCATTCGAGGTGAAGACCATGGAGGGAGTCCATGGCAATTATATATATATATATATATATATATATATATATATATATATATATATATATATATATATATATAAGCAAACGCTTAGTGAGTTCCCAAAATACAAAACACATACAACCACATAATACCATGCCATATATATATATAAAGACTTTCAGGCAATAATAGAGGGATTTGGACTTAAGTTTTAGGCCCTTGACAAGTTTGTGTCAAAATCCTAATTAGAGTTATTTGTATATTTATACAGTGTGATATTTTCGATTGGTAGTTGAGTAGCTATTGTCTTAGCAGAATGAGGTGAGTCTTCTCATTAAACTAATAGGTCGAAGGCACCAATGCCGACCCATTACTTGATATGAGATCTTAATAGTTGATATGCAATGGTTTTGTTAGTTGACATGTAATGACATATGTGAAGACCATGGGGGAGCCCATCCCAATCCAGGTAAAGACCATGGGGGAGCCTATGGCATTCGAGGTGAAGACCATGGAGGGAGTCCATGGCAATTATATATATATATATATATATATATATATATATATATATACACATATATGTACATATATATATATATATACATATATGTATATATATATATATATATATATATATATACACACACACATACATATATATATATATATATATGTATGTATGTATATATATCTATATCTATATATATATATATATATATATATATATATATATATATGTTGCATGGTATTATGTGGTTGTATGTGCTTTGTGGTTTGGGCACTCACTAAGCGTTTGCTTATAGTTTGTTGGGCGTTTTAGGTACTTCTGGTTCTAAGGGGAAGGGCTCGACATGAGGGCACAATATTCACTCTCTAGTATTTCTACATTATTGTTTTGGATACTCTGATCCTTTGGTTATGATTTGATATAATGACATTTTGGTAAACAAAACATGACTGTAATTTCTAAATATTAAATGAAAAATCAGAGCCTTGGTTTGAGGGATTTAGGCACAAACTCGGGTGTGTCAGAACTCAAACTGAGGAAATGGTAAACCTTTCTCAAAAGAAACAAAAGTTAAATTTTGAAAATGATTTTCTTAAGTAAAGAGGAGAGTATGGTGCGTGAAATCGGCTGAGCTCAAGTAAGTGTTCCCAATGTATTAGCCATGCTAGAAATATATTCTTGAAATTGATGTTGACTTGGTTATTTGCTAAGTGTATGCTTTCAAAGTTGTATCTGTCTAGGAATACATAGCCCTTGAATGATGGATGATGCCTTATTTCTTGTTCCTTGTTTGGTTGTGGTTTTAGGGTAGAAGCTTTATTTGACAGTCTATGTGATTCTGTTTGTGTTTAACTTGCATGCATATGGTAACCTACGATGATGAATTTAGGTTTCTGGTTCGGTGAGGATTGGGAAATACTAGAATAGTTTTGGATCTAATTTTGTGTTGTGTTCAGTGGGTCATGTTTCTCTATGTTTGGGTGAATTAGATGTATCAAGTATGGCCTTGGGGAAGGTATAAGTAGGTGTGGAAGGTAGTATTGGGCCCGTACTACTAAAAGCATAGGACTTGTACCCGAAACAAGGACAAACCTGGAAGCTCTGAGGATTCCGGTGAGGAGGAATCCTTTCGAACTTCCTTATCAATTGCTTTTTATGTTGTATTTTTCAATTGAGGATGGTGATGATTACGTGAGAAGGTTCAGATTCAGAATCAGGACCATGTTCAGGCTTTGGTGTTTGCACCAGCCATTGATGTGCAACAGCTGGTGAGGAAGATCCGGGACCTTCACCAGACTATGAAGTCAGTGGCAGAGATTACTGCCAAGTTTAGAGAGAGGGCATTGTTGGTTCTGAAGTACGATGCATATGAAGATATGAGGAAGACGAGATATCATGATATTCTAATGGATGATATGCGGGAGTTTATGAGTTTCTTAGGGTGTAAGATCCTGAATGACATGGTAGAGAAGGCGCGAGAATAGGAAATTGAGTTGGAGCTCCAGATGAAGCGGAAGTCAGAGCAGGTTCAGACGGTACTGGGTCAGGCTAAGAAACCTAAGACCTTCGATCCTCCTAGGAAAGGCCAACAGGTCCGGGGCCATTATGACAAGTGTGGTAAGCCGCACAGTGGAGCCTGCCGGGTAGCAGGCTCGGCATGTTATGCTTGTGGCCAGCCTGGCCACATGAGCAAGTATTGCCCCAAGAAGGGCTATGCAACCAGACCGGTCATAAAAAGGCCGATTGTCCAAGGTTGTGTGTAGGAGCAGTGGCAGCGCCTGCGCCCACCACAATGAGGATTACGGATGGCTGCCCGATAAAGGCGGAGGCTCCTGCGGTGAAGAGCAGAGCATTTCAACTAACCATAGAGGAGGCCCGAGCAGCGTCGGACGTCGTGACTGGTTTGTGATCTATTTCTATCTTATTTATTTAATTGTTATGCTTATGTTTTTATGATCTTATATAGGGACCTTTTTGGTCAATGGATTGTCGGCTCTTGTTCTTTTTGATTCAGGGGCTACCCGATCATTTGTATCTCTTGCACTCAGCAAGAAATTTCGAGATGATTCGGGGACTTTGGATTCCCCTCTCGAGGTGGAGATTGCGGATGACCACACTATTAGCGTTGTGGGGGTATTTCGGAGGAGTATTCTGAACATGTTTGGCGAGAGGTTTCCCATCGATTTGGTACTAATTCCTTTGAGGGGATTGAAATAATCATTGTGATGGATTGTTTGGGGCCCAATGGGGCCGTAATTGATTGTGAGTGGCAGCTGGTGAGAGTTCGAACCCTAAGTAAGGGAGAACTGGTTATTCATGGTGAGAGAGCCTCGTATGGGCCAACTCTCTGTTCGGCTGCGAGGGCCAGGAGACTTCTTCGGTAGGGTTGTTATGGGTTTTTGGATTATGTATCGAATTCAAGGGTAGAGACCATGACAGAGTTTAGCAGGGTACCTATTATGCGATATTTTCCCGATGCTTTTCTAGAGGAGTTGCCTATGGTGCCTCTCGAGAGGCAGGTTGAGTTCCAGATTGATTTGATGCCTGGTGCGGCTCTAATTACCAAGGCGCATCATCTAGCTCCACCTGAGATGCATGAGTTGTCTATGCAGATACAGGAACTGCTGAATAGGGAATTTATTCGTCCGAGCAGTTCCCCTTGAGGAGCACCGATCTTGTTTGTGAAGAAGAATGACATGTCACATAGGATGTGTATTGATTATCGAGAACTAAACAAGCTTACCGTGAAGAACCGTTACCCGCTTCCGAGGATTGACGATTCATTTGACTAGCTGCAGGGTGCCTCTTGGTTTTCCAAGATCGATCTTCAGTCTGGGTATCATCAGATGAGGATTAAGGATGATGATATTCAGAAGACAACCATCAGAACTCATTATGGTCATTATGAGTTTGTGGTGATGCCATTCGGGCTCACCAATACACCAGCAACGTTCATGGATCTCATGAACCGGGTGTGCAGACCGATGTTGGATCGGTATGTGATTGTTTTTAATGATGACGTCTTGTTCTACTCCAAGACCAAGGAGCAGCATGAGCAGCACTTACAGGAGGTATTGGAGACCTTCAAGAGGGAGAGGTTGTTTTCTAAATTCTCTAAGTGCGAGTTTTGATTGCGTGACGTTCAGTTTTAGGGCACATCATCAACCAGGGAGGTATCTTGGTGGACCCGACCAAAATTGATGTTGTGATGCGTTGGGAGGTACGGAAGAACGCATCAGAGATTCAGAGTTTCTTGGGTCTTGTGGGGTATTATCGGAGGTTTATTCAGGATTTCTCAAAAATTGCAGTGCCTTTGACTCGTCTAACCAAGAAGAATGTAACCTTTCGGTGGGGTCCATATCTGCAGTTGGCCTTTGAGACTTTGTGACAAAAATTGTGTGAGTCCCTGATTCTTGTGTTACCCGAGAGGTTGGATGATTTTTTGGTATATTACAATGCTTCAATTTCGGGTTTGGGTGTTGTCCTCATGCATAGGGGACATGTGATTGCAGACGCCTCGAGGCAGCTGAAGCCTCATGAGGCAAATTACCCCACTCATGATTTGGAACTGGGGGCGATAGTGTTTTCCCTCAAGATCTGGGGGTATTACTTTTACGGGGTTCAATTTACTATTTACACTGATCATAAGAGCTTGAAGTATTTAATGGATTAGCCAAACTTGAATATGCGGTATAGGAGATGGTTAGACATGGTGAAAGACTATGACTGTGAGATTTTGTACCATCCTGGGAAGGTCAATGTAGTGGTCGATGCTTTAAGCCGTAAGGCAGTGAGCGTCACACCCCAAAACCAAGAACGGCGGAAACGTTCTGGGGCGGAGGACGTCATGTATAATATCACAACAATGTAAAGTAGTAAACAAGCAACAACATCATCCATTACATTAATAATATAATTATTATACAAATGTGTTCTGTCAAATTTTGATAAACACTAAAGCATAAATCAAAATGAAAGATGAGTCTTGAACAAGCTCCATCTTCCTTTCTCCTTGCATCGGTACCTGTCTATGATGACCTGAGGATACAAGTAATTTTGAAAGCGAGTATCAGCTTTAAAGCTGGTGAGATCATAAGTATTTAGTGTCTTAATTTGTAAGTAAGAAGTTGTTTGTAAATGAACTGTAAGTATGAAAATGTTTGTAAATGAACTGTAAGTATGAAAATGTTTGTAAACGAACTTTAAGTATGAAAATGTTTGTAAATGAACTATAGGTATGAAAATGTTTGTAAATGAACTGTAAGTATGAAAATGTTTGTAAAAAAACTGTAAACGTTTGAAAAACCCTAGAATCCCTATGATTCCTACTATTATATAAGGGTGTCTTCTACCAAGACCTAACTGTTCTTAATGTTCGTTTCTTGTAAAAGTGTGTAATTTTCCCAAGTGTAACTATTATTAACAAAATATAGTTTTTACATTTATAGTTTAAGTGAAAAGATCACTAAATACATATACAGGGAAAATTAATGTAGTACCAAAACGTAGCTCTATAAGAACTACTGCTGTACTAACTACCTTAAACCGGATTTATATTAAGGCATCATGTGATTAATTGCACCATACTATCGACTGGTAACAACGACATAATGAATGGTCGTAATAACGGAATGACGTTTGGCACCCGCAGACCTGTAGGTCCGGCTGTAGCTAGCAGCAAGGTGTAGGGTAGTCAATCCAGTATAGATCTATACGCAAACTCACGCTCTCCCTCCAAGAGAATTCTGGCTACAACTCGGGCCATGACATTTAAGGCATGCTCCGATACAGTGGATCACAATTATTGACGTATTCATGTAAGTGTAATGTAATGAACTGTTCTAGCTGTAATGTACGTGCTCTTTACCTAGCAAGTATAGTAATGTAATCGTTCGAGTATCGTTGTATATGTTCTCTTTCTAGTATAGTTGTATATGTTCTTCTCTAGTATAGTTGTATATGTTCTTCTAGTAGTAAGTATTGACTCATGAATGAACTGACTCATAGTATGATATCGCGTTCTAGTAATAGTTCTAGTATCTTTCTAAACTACCCATATGGTAGTTTACTAGTAATCTAACTGGTACGTATGGACATGGATGTATACCCTTGCTACCCAAGGGCATGGGATGAACTGGAAGGGCCTTTATGACTATATATGTACATATGTTATATAACTAATATTTAAGCGACCTTCGGACGAGTACCCGATATCCCACCAGACCACATCTCAAGCGCAAAAAGGAAATAGGGTGGATAGCCTTCCTAAGTCTTTTAAACATTTCTTATATAACCATACATATAGAGGCATGCAATTTATAATATAAAAGCATAAATAAGTTTTGTAAGACATTTGAAACATAATTATTATTTTAAGAAAAGATCGACTTGATGTCAATCTATAAAACAATTTGAAGGCATGGGTTTGATAAGACATTTTAGTATAAAGAAACATTTGTTTGAAACACAATTGTAAATAAGTTTGAAATGTAATATACAGAGTAAAATGTACAGTGTAATAAGGAGGTTAAAACATATAAAATGTTTATAATAATCATTTGAAGGAAACTGTTTGGTAAAACGGCTAATGTGTGGTAAATCATTTGAATGTCGCATATTAATCACATGTGATTGATATAATAACTAGCATAATTCTACTTATTAATCACATGTGATTGATACAATAACTAGCATGATTCTACTTGTATCCCCCCATAAAACATTTAAAAATAGTTTAAAACATTATTTAAGGGGTATGAACTCACCTGCAGTAGGTGACTGTAATTGAACGGACTGTTATCGTAAGGAAGGATCGGACAAGTGCTTGGTGTCAAGTGAAGACTTTAGACACACACAATGATCCTAATTACATATGAATACATATGTATATAAATAATTAGTGATTAAAACACTAATTATACAAGTATAAACATTTAAACGCGAGGAAAACACTTTTGGTCAAGTGCTAGGAGGCTAATGGGTTGCAACAAAGGAGTGTAATACCTCAAATGGGAGTTTAAGGTCTAATGAACATATTCTTTGGAGTTTATGGCCCAGGGGAGTAAACTCTTGGCCGTAAACTCTACATTGGGTCATTAATTGAGGCTTAAAGTTGTTACAACTCAAGTGGTAAATTTTTCCATGGTTTAAACAAGTGTTTGGGCTTCCTATTAACTCCTTTGAGGAGTTTACGGCCCTGGGACCATATTCCCTTGGAGTTTACGGCCGTAAACTCCCTTGGGAGCGTGGTTATGGTGTTTTCAAGTCTCAAACATTTCAAGGTAATGATCTATGTTGGGTTCTAGGCATAAGGAAGGAGTTAGGGTGTCATTTGACCCCTTTATAGGTGTTTACGGCCCAAGAACTTGTCTTGGCCGTAAACCCCTTAATACAAGTGATTCCTTATGTTTTCTAGGCTATAAACACTTTAGGGTACTTCTCCTAATTTAAGCCTAAGCCTTTGGAAGTGTTTCAAAGCATTTTGGCACTTAAACATGGAGTTCATGGCCCAAGAAGCTCCTTGGCCGTGAACTCACTTTCATCATTGATTCTAATAGCTTTTGGTGTCCTAAGCATGAAATGGTGGGTTCTAGTTCGAGTTCTAAAGCTTTGAGGGTCATTGGAACCCTTTAGGACCTTAAAATGGAGTTTACTCCCTAAGTGTTCTTGGGCGGTAAACTCCCAAATCTTGGGGTTTTAATCCGATTTTGATGTTTTCTAGTCATATACACACTAGCATACAAGTCTAAGGTAGTTACAAATCACGGGGAAAGGACTAAGTAGCATTTAAGCCACATATTGGAGTTTACTCCCGTTCTTGGGGAGTAAACTCTCGAGTCTAGTTGTTTTGTTATGAAATTGATGTTTCTAAACACAATCTAAGCTATATAACATAACTAGATCGAAGTACTCACAATTTGGGATAAAAACCCGAAGATCCGTGAGAGAGAATTTTGACTTTTCTCTAAATGGAATTCAACAAATGAACCAATTTGGTTCAGAATTCTATTTATAGTTCGGAGATATTTTTGGTAGAAAATATTTTTATTCCTGGAACGAACTCTAATGTCCTAGAGTATTGGAATAACAGTGTTGCACAAAACCCTAGTGCATCCACTCTCCTAATATCTCCTTAAGTGTAAAATCCTGAAAACTGCCAAACTTATACTCGAAATCTGAGTTTTCACTGTAACTGCTCTACTTCTATTGGCTTCAAATGGTTTGTTTAGAATGGAAATTTCGGGTTGTCACAGTGAGTGCTCCAATCCAAGATATTCTCTTGAGGATGACAGTTACCTCGCCATTGATGGATATGATTTAGGGGGAACAGGTTGAAAGATTGAAAAAGGAAAATTGGAAGACTGAGCCGATTAGGGGCAAATTCCTTTGTTTGCCAGAGACTCGAGGATTATTAACTTAGTGTGGTAGGGTATGGGTTTCGACATTTGGTGCGGTGAGACAGAAAATTTTGGAGGAGGCGCATAAGTCCAAGTTCTCTATCCATCCAGGGGCCATGAAGATGTACCGAGACCTGAGATTGAGCTATTGGTGGCCCTGTATGAAAAGGGAAGTTGCTTGTTTTGTTGAGCGGTTTTTGACCTGAAGGAAGGTCAAAGCCCAGCATCAGAGGCCTCATGGCAAGTTTCAGCCGTTACACATCCCCATGTGGAAATAGGAGGAAATCATCATGGATTTTATCACAAAATTACCCAGGACGGTGCAGGATTTTGACTCTATTTGGGTTGTTGTGGACATGCTGACCAAGAGTGCACACTTTATATTGCTGAGAGTATATCCGCCAAGAAGTTAGTGGATATTATGTTCGGGAGGTGGTATTCAGGCATGGAGTGTCGGTGTCTGTGGTCTCAGACCGCGATGTAAGGTTCACCTCTAGGTTTTAGAGGAAGTTGCATGAGGAGTTAGACACTCAGCTACATTTCAGTACAACTTACCACCCCAAACCGATGGGTAGATTGAGCGAATGATCTAGACGCTCGAGGATATGCTCCGGGAATGCGTTCTAGACTTTGGAGGGAGTTGGGATACTTACCTCCAACTAGCAGAGTTTTCCTACAAAAATAGTTATCATGCTAGTACTAACCGACCCCCATTCGAGATGTTGTATGGAAGGAGACGTAGGACTCCGATTTGTTGGGTGGGATATTGGCCATCAAGTCATGGGAAGCACCAAAGTGGTGCTTAAGACCACTGAATTGATTCAGCAGGTGCGTGACACGCTGCGAGTCGCACATAGTCGACAAAAAAGCTATATTGACCGACGCCGATTGAATCTCGAGTTTCAAGTGGGGGATTTTGTTTTGCTGAAGGTGTCACCTTGGAAGGGTGTCATCCGTATTCGGAAAAGGGGCAATTTGGGACCCCGGTTCATTGGTCCATTACAGATCTCTACCTGAGTTGGCAAGGTTGTGTATCGGTTGGATCTCCCTGATGAGCTGAGTTAGATCCATAACACCTTCCATGTGTCTAAGCTGCAGAATATGTTTCAGATGAGGCTGCAGTTATTTCATTGGATGAGATTTAGGTGGATGAGAGCCTGAACTATGTTAAGAAGCCCATTGCAGTTATGGATATAAAATCTAAAGCTCTGTGTAATAAAGAGGTAAGGGTAGTGAAGGTGCAATGGCAGCACCAGACGGACTCCGAATGGACCTGGGATCTAGAGGACGAGATGAGAGAGCATTACCCAGATCTATTTGCGTTTGCAGACTTTGAGGACGAATTTTAAATCAAGTGGGGGAGAGTTGTAACATTCAAAAATCCAGGTATTTCATTTAACCCTTGAAGTATTTAATTTATGGCTCGTATGCGGGGCATACAAGTTCGGACGCGAGGCGTACGAGGCTGAGGTCTAAAACCCTAATAATCGGGCTTGTGCCCTATTTAAACCATCTTATAACCTTTAAACCTCATTTCTATCATCCTCCTTTGCCTCTCAACGTCCCTAGAAACCCTAATAGCCATTGGAAGTGAGTTTGAGCTTGGAGTGTCATAAGGATGCCATTTTTGGGTGTGTTTGCAAGGAGAAGAGCTTGTGGTATAATTCTTTAACATGGTGAAGCTTCTAGATCCAACATTTCCTTCTTCTTAGGGAGCTTCTGGAGGTATAAAGTCCATACCTTGCTCATCTATTGTTTAGATCTCCTTTTTGGACTTGTATTGGTCTCTTTGGTCCTTTTTTGAAGGTCTTGATGTGCTAAGACCATTTTTGAAGGCAAAGTTATAGATCTAGACGTTTAATGGCCTCTTCTAGCCTAAAGGTGCAAACTTTATGGTGTTTGTGACCTCCATGCAAGCATTAAGTCATGTATTAAGTTCTTTTGGGCTTTTAGGCTTCATTAAGCCATGCATGCACGTAAAGTTGGCAACTTTACGTGATTACCCACCTCAAAGAGGTCAGATCTGAGTATTGGAGCAAATGTATGAACCAAATAAAATCTTAGTAGCATAGTTGGCAAATCAGAGGAGTAAGTTGGGCGTACAAGCTTGTACGCGTAGCGTACAAGCCCTTAAGCGTGTACGCTTAGCATACAAGCTGAGTATGCCTCGCGTACTAAGAAGAGGCTTTTGGTATTTTGGGCCTTCGGTATGGGCTTCACATATGGACTTTAGGAGCTTAGGGCTGCATCGTGGGATGTGGCCTGGTTAAATTTATGTTGGTCAATTTCCATTGTGGGCCTCTAGGGTCATGAGTTGGGCCTTTTTTGCCTTAGACCCATTAGTGTAAATAGGACAACTTTGGTTGGGCCCATTATAAGGAAACTTCTTTTGGGCCTTATAGACTAAATTGTTTGGACTTTGATGCTAGGCCCATTATTAAAGGAAAGACTTTTGGGCCATAATGGAGGGATTTGGACTTACGATTTTAGGCCCTTGACTAGGTTGTGTTATAATCCTAATTAGGGTTATTTGTATAAGTATATAGTGTAAGATTTTGGATTGGTAGTCGAGCAGCTATTGTTTCCAGCAGACTGAGGTGAGCCTTCTCATTATACCAAAGGGTCAAAGGCACCAATGTCGGCCCATTACTTGATATGAGATCTTAATAGTTGATATGCAATGGTTTTGTTAGTTGGCATGTAATGACTTATGTGAAGACCATGTGGGGAGCCCATGACACTTGGTTATCAGACCATGGAAGGAGCCCATGACATTCTAGGTAAAGACCATTTGGGGGGGGGGGCATGACATTCCTAGTAAAGACCATGGGGGAGCCCTTGACACTTAGTTATCATCCTATGGAGGGAGCCCATGGCATTCCAGGTGAAGACCTTGTAGGGAGTCCATGAAAATTATATATATATATATATATATATATATATATATGTGTGTGTGTGTGTGTGTGTGTGTGTGTGTGTATTGCATGGTATTATGTAAAGCGTTTGCTTATAGTTTTTTTGGGTGTTTCAGGTACTTCTGGTTCTAAGGGGAAGGGCCCAACATGATGGCGCAACATCCACTCTCCAGTATTTCAGCATTATTGTTTTGGATACTCTGTGTAACGACACAATTTTCAAAAGATTTTTTTTAAAATAATCAAAACATTTCCAATAAACCACAAAATCTCAAGAGCCATTGTTTTCAAATTTACAACATTAACAATTTTATTTCAAATATCAGAGTGTCCCATAAAATGCCTAAGATATTGCATGTCACACCATCAAGCCTTGCCATTACCCTTAGGCTCAGAAGTACCTGAAACAAACCAACAAGCTGTAAGCTAATGCTTAGTGCGTTCTCCTGAGCATGCCCCACACAAACCACATAATCACATAATCCATATTAGCTATAAAAGCTACATAAACCATATAAGCCATGCATACAAACATATAAGGATGTTGTGGGCTCCTCCCAGCATCTTACTCCAGGATGCCATGGGCTCCCCCACATGATCTGACACCAAAGTGCCATGGGCTCCCCCCATGGTTTTTAGCTGGAAAGCCATGGGCTCCCCCACATGGTCTTACATCCAAGTGTCATGGGCTCCCCCATGATCTTTACCTGAAAATCCATGGGCTCCCCCACATGGTCTTACATCCAAGAGCAATGAGCTCCGCACATGGTCTTCCCTGCAAGTATCACATATATAACTATCATATCACTTAGTATGTAACTAGCTAACATACCACGTATCACTACATCAACTAGTGTAATACATATCACAGAGTGGGCCAGGCTTGGTGCCTTACACCCATTGGTATGGTCAGGAGACTCACTTCTCAAAGATGCTGAAATGATAAGATAAGATCTGATAAGTCCCAATACGTAGTTCCAACTCAGCTGCCTACAATCATCATGTGACTGGTCTTGTCAAATTCTCGAAATACCAAAAATACCATTAAGGTCAAACTTGGTCAACCCTGGTCAAATTCAAGGTCAACGGTCCATCTTGGTCCTACTCGTTGAGTGCATCTAGCAACTCGTCGAGTTCCTCCAGTGTTCACAAAACCGGGACAACCCTAGTCAACTCGTCGAGTTGTCTCATCAACTCGGCGAGTTCACTCAATATCCAGTAGACGGGGAAACACGATCCAACTCGTCGAGTTTCCAGGACAACTCATCGAGTTTTCTCCTAGTTTTCTTACTCAGATGATACGTTGATTGCAGGGACTCTAGGGCTTAGATTTGAAACCTAAAGGTGTCTAGAAGGATAAAGTTTCCAATTTTATCCTCTAGAACCACTTCGAATGCTCTAAAACCCTTAACAAAGGTTGGATAGCTCAAAAGGTTATCCATGTGGTTCTAGACTCTAGGGATCTGGAATCCCTCCTTTCCAGAAGAGTATCTAATCCCCAAAACGTTCCAAAGATGGAGACTTTATGGACATGTATGTCCTATGTATGTCTTGAAGTCAAAAGGGCCAAAGAGGGGAAATATACCCTAAAATCCATGCATGGCATCTGTCACACCCCCAAACCAGAATGGCGGAAACATTCGGGGGTGGATGACTTCACGTAGTATCACAACCATTGAATATCGTAAAGAAAGTAACACAACCATCACATATATAATGAAAACGTATGTTGTTGCGTTATACATATTAGCAAAAGAATATTACAATAAGATGATAAATGTTCAATAATAAAACATCCTTAGTGTTCCCTTCTCCAAAAGCCGGTGGTTACCTGTATTACTGATTCCCTGAGAAATACAAGTGGTTTCGAAAAAGTGTCAACAATTAAGTTGGTGAGTTCATAAGTGTTTTGCATTGAAAAGTATGTCCTTTTTGATAGTAAATCGATGAACGAGGTTTTTAGAAAATCCAATATTTTCTATAAATGATTTGAAAAGTTTCCCGTGTTGGAGTGCGTTAGTGTTTTCCATACTTGAATAATAGTGATAAAATTTGTGTTAACAATAAAATGGAAAACTGAAATGCATATATGAATCTCGTAAATCAAACTTGTTTTTATACTTTTATGTGAGTTTTATAACCATACTATTGACACTGACTTTTAACAACATTCTTCAGGTGTTGTAGTGTTATGACATTTGTCACCCCAGACCTGCCGGTCTAACTATAGCTAATAGTTTAGGTGCGGGGTTGTCAATCCCGTATAGATCTATACACAAGTATCACGCTCTCTCTCCAAGAGATTATGGTATATAATACAGGACTTGAAATGCATACATACGAGTACGTTGAAGTTTAAATGTCTCACATTACTTGGTATAAACAGATTTACGATAATAAAGACTTTACTTGTTTTGAAAGCATTTCATTTGTCGAGATGTATATGTAAAATGTATGAATCACTTGAATACTATACTCATTATAGTTTCTCAAAAGTATATTTAGTAAGAACAACTTGGTGATATATTAGCCCTTTAAACATAACGTTATTTTTGTATCAAAACCCTATAAGAACGATATTATAATTATGTTTATGAAATGATACTTTGACTTGTAATGTACTTGTATCCCCCCCCTAAAGCGTGAAAAGAATTGAAAAGTAGGGGTATGAACTCACCCGTTAAGTTTGAAGAGAGAGGCTAGAGTTGAGCAGAGTTTCGACCGCGGAAAGTTGCGTCTTCGGGTTCTCGGGAATCTCTGCAGCGTAGATCCTTCGTCGGGGGCTTGAGTGCGGAAACCGAGGTCGTCAGGAGTGGTCTCTGGGGCTTAGAAGTATGGGAGAATGACTGATGAATTGTGAAGGTGTGCCAAAACTCGAAGCTCATGCCATCTATTTATAGTGCTGGAAGAGTGAGTACTCGTTACGCTGGACGTAATATGGCGTCAAGGCTTACGACTCCTGGCTAGCTAAGCGTAGAGGGGGCGGGCCGATGGGACTCGACTCTGGGTCTAGTACGCGGGGCGTACTCCCAGAGAACGCGGGGCGTAATCCGGCCTGTCCTCTTCTAAATTCCGTAACTTTCGCGTACGAGCTCCGTTTTTCGTGTTCTTTATATCCACGCGTAGGTGAGATTATGCTCTACAACTTTCATTTGGACTCCGTCGGCTAGTTTTGACTTTATTTTTAATGATATATTTTTAATAGGCCGAGCCTCCTAAAGTTCGTTAAAAATTCATAGGTTCTTTATTCGACGTCGGTTTTCGTTTGTCTTTTTATCGTTTTATTACCACTGAGGAGATCTTCAACTTCCATTTCGGTGGCGATAGCTAAATAAGACTCGATCTTCAATCCGAGTTTTTAGCCCTCTACTACTGTTACAAAACTTTGAAAATTCGTAACTTCTTCATACGAGGTCCAATTTGGGCGTTCTTTTTATGCAGGCTCACCTTTCAACGAGACCTACGACTTTTGTTTAGATACTTAAGGCAAGAATGTATTTTATTGAGATTTTACTTTTTACGTCAAATAATGTTTTAACGTCGAGTCGTAAATATACGAGTGGTTATACTTTCTTCAATATAACCCGGTTTTGAGCGTTCTTTATGTTTTTGGAAACCTTGGCATGATATCAAATATTTGAGGCATCCCAACTTAGATACTTGAACACTTTATTTTCGAGGTTAATTCCGTTGTATTTGGCTTTCGAGTGTTACAATGCTTTTGGAAAATATAGGGTTGTCACAGCATCCATGTTTGACCAAAAGCTAGATCTAGACCACCATGGGACCATTTTTCCCTGGAGATTCATAAAGTTGCAAACTTTATGAACCCCATGCATGCAATCAACAAGAATGATAGGAAATGAAGAGCAAACTCAAGATCTAGTCATACTCAAAGATAAAAATCGAATCTTGAGTGCTTACAATAGTCCACAAGATGGTCACACTTAAGAGTAAGGGCTTTGTTTGCTGGATGTTCTCCTTCTTCTCACTATCCTCTTCTTCTTAAGCTCCAAAAGTCACTCTAGCTCACAATATGAAAGAATATGGTGATTAGGGTTCAGCACAGATGTTCTTAAGGTTTGGAGGATGATGGAAGGTCAGCCTCAAGGTTTTAAGGAGATTGTAAAGAGTGAAAACCCTAGAATTTATTGTTTCCCTTTACAACTCCTACTCGTCGAGTTAGGCCTTCCAACTCGTCAAGTAGGTCCTCAATCCCGCGTCCCATAATGACCTCTACTCGACGAGTTAGAGCTCCCCAACTCGTTGATTTCCAGTTTAAAACCCTAAAATTCTGAAAAGAAATTGATACCTAAAATGAGCGTTACAAATCTCCACCACTTGAACTAGACTTCGTCCTCAAAGTTTGCTGATGCGAACAAATCCGGGTAGTGCTCTCGCATCTCATCCTCTAGCTCCCATGTCCATTCAGATCCCCTTCGGTTCTGCCATTGCACCTTCACTAGCTTCACCTCTTTATTATGAAAGACCTTGACTTTCATATCCAAACCCGCCACGGGCCGCTCAATGTAGTTCAGGCTCTCATCCACCTGAATGTCATCTAAAGATATAACTGCAGCCTCATCTGTGACACACTTCTAAAGCTGAGACACATGGAAGGTGTTGTGAATTTTGCTAAGCTTGTCTTTCGGATCCAAATGGTAAGCCGCATTTCCCACCGGGCCGAAATCCTGAACGGGTTAATATACCGGGGCCTAACTCGCCACTCTTTCGGAACCGAATAACACCTTTCCTTGTTGATACTTTAAGCAAGACAGAGTCTCCCACCTGGAACTCAAGATCTGATTGGCGCCGGTCAGCATAGCTTTTTTGACGGATCTATGCGGCTCGTATCCTGTCACACACCTGCTGAATCAACTTAGTAGTCTTGAGCACCACCTCGGTGCTCCCCGTAACTCAGTGTCTAACCTCACCCCAACAAACAGGGGTCCTACACCTTCGACCAAATAACATCTCAAACGGAGTTTGATCGATACTAGCATGATAACTATTGTTATATGAAAACTCTGCTAGTGGGAGGTATGTATCCCAATTCCCTCAAAAATCTAACACGCATGCCCAAAGGATGTCCTCGAGTGTCTGTGTAACGTCCCAAAATTTAAGACCAAAAATTTCATTTTAAAAACATTACTTTAGAGAACATTAATAGTTAAAAACATTGTTTGATCAAACCATAACAAAACGTAAACCATGTCTAAAAGCCAAATCATACAACCGTCAAAATATCAGAGTATAAATCCCAGAGAATCTCGTAAATGCGGAAACCAGAGAGTGTGTGCATGATGTGCCGCTACCGCACCGGCTCCTTCCCCTTAGACGAAGAGGTACCTGAAACCAAAACTGTAAACTGTAAGCACAAAGCTTAGTGAGTTCCCCCATCGTACCACATACCATACAAAAAAATAACACGCATACTGCCAGACTATTCTGGGGTGCCTGACTACCCGGTACGGCCATTCTGGGGTGCCGACTACCCGTGTCAAGCCATTCTGGGGTGCTGACTACCCATGTCAAGCAATTCTGGGGTGCTGACTACCCATCGGTCCTAACAATCGATCCTAGGGGACTAGTCCCCTCCTACTACCACTATCACATATAACATAACAGGCCAGCATGCAAACATATCATCACGTACTGTCAGACATTTCTGGGGTGTTTGACTACCCTCCGGTCCTAACAACCGGACTCTACTATTATCACATATCACATATAACATATCATGCTAGCATATAACATATCAGATAATAGCAACCTAGATGATATCACAAAGACAATCATCTAACATACGACTCCTACTGGTGGGCCGGCATTGTGGCCGAAGACCCACCGCTACTGGAAGGTAACTCACCTCGAAGTAGCTGCTGACCTGAGTGGGAACTGACTGTCTACTGTTGCTGCTGCTGCTCCGGAAATCCTCCGGCTGCAATTCCTACAACATACTCAATCAAACACTGCTAACTGTCCTTTGGGTAAAATGACCATTTTACCCCTGATCATGACCTAAGTCAAAATCAGAGTCAACTTTCAGTTGACCCGACTCGCCGAGTTGGCTTTCCAACTTGCCGAGTCCCTACACAATCGTTTTCCTTGAATCCTGTTTCTACTCGTCGAGTTAGGCGACAATTCGACGAGTTCTCCTTCTAAACTGAAACTCATGTCCTTCATCCTACTCGCCGAGTTGTATGAACAACTCGTCGAGTTCATCTTCATCCGATGAACACTTATGCTAAGACTCGCCGAGTTGTATGAACAACTCGCCCAGTCTGTTCTTGATCTAAGGAGATTGCCTTGAACTCGCCGAGTCAGGGCATTGACTCGCCGAGTACCTCCATAGATGAGTTCAGCTTCTGACTCACTGAGTCACACCCCGTGACTCACTGCTCACTCGACACTACGAAAAGGGGACAAACTCGGAGACTCGTGAACACTTATGCTAAGACTCGCCGAGTTGTATGAACAACTCGCCCAGTCTGTTCTTGATCTAAGGAGATTGCCTTGAACTCACCGAGTCAGGGCATTGACTCGCCGAGTACCTCCATAGATGAGTTCAGCTTCTGACTCACTGAGTCACACCCCGTGACTCACTGCTCACTCGACACTACGAAAAGGGGACAAACTCGGAGACTCGTGAACAGACTCGCCGAGCCACATGAACGACTCGCCGAGTCGTTGCCATGCACCCACTAAATACACAGATCTGCTCGATTCCAGTCCATGCCATTCATAGATCTGGGCTTCTAGGACACGAATCACACGTAAAGTTTCCAACTTTACGTATAGATATTCACCAATATGGATTTTAGGGTTCAAAATGCCTCAAAATGGTAGATCTAGGGTGAACAAGCAACATGGGTCTATAAAGCTAACAGATCTAAGCTCCTGGAGCTCAATCTTGCCTAGATCTAGAGGCCAATCACTTTATTATGAACCCTCAAGCATACACAATCTTGGAAATGGCTCAAAAAGGACTTTAATGGAGCTATAAAGGACAATAAGCTTAAAAACAGAGGGGAAACGAGCTATACCTTAGGGGAAACGTTGGAATGACACAGAGATGCTTGGCCTCCTTCTCCTCTTCTTGATTCCCTCTTCTTTTTCCCTTAAAACTTCAAGAATACCACAAAAACACTTCAAACCCACAAGGAAGCACAGCTAGAGAAAGATACAGGGCTCTGAGGGTGAATGGGGGCGAGGTTGGGGTGGATATATTGTTTAAATAGGGTGCAAACCCCTGAAACTTAGGGTTTCATCCAACAGCTGTGACTCGCCGAGTCCAGGATATGGACTCGCCGAGTCGACAACTTAAACGTGTCCCGGGTCCCGCATCTACTCGGCGATTCGGACCTGTGACTCGCCGAGTCCAAGGCTAAAAGAAGAGAAATACTCAAATAAGATTTACGTACCAGGAACCAGGTGCTACAGTCTGGGTCGTCCTCTTACTCTGGCCATTTGTCTAGGGGCGGTACGTCGTGCTGAAATGTAACTGAGTGCCTAGTTCCTCGTGGAACTTCTTCTAGAATCTAGATGTAAATCGAACATCCCTGTCAGAGACTACTAACACTGGCACCCCGTGCCTAACCACCACCTCTCGCACATAAATATCCGTTAATTTCTCAGTGGAGATGCTCTCGGAAAGCGGAATAAAGTGGGCACTCTTCGTTAACCTATCCATAATCACCCATATGGTATCCACACCCCTTGCTATCCTTGGTAACATCATGATGAAGTCATGGAGATCTCATCCCACTTCCACATAGGAATGGGTAGCGGCTAAAGCTTGCCATGTGGCTGTTGATTTTTGGCCTTGACCTTCCTGTAGGTCAAGCACCGCTCCACAAACCAAGCAATCTCTAGCTTCATGCAGGGTCGTCAGTAACTCAGTATCGAGTCTCTATACATCTTTGTAGCCCCCGGGTGAATAGAGAACTTGGATTTGTGTGCCTCCCCAAAATATTCTATCTCACACCCCCGGTTACCGGTACCTACACCCAGCTACACTGTGTCAGAAGACCTCGACTATCCTGAAAAAACAAGGGAAAATTGCCCCTGAATCCGCTCTATATTCCAGTTCTCTTTCTTCAAACCCTCCACTTGAGCCTTCTTGATCATATCTAGCAGTGGAGAGACCACCGCAATCCTCAAATAAATGTTCCTGATCGGAGAACCTGCTGTGTTGCGGCCAAGGCATCGACCATCCCTGGATGATACAAGATCTCGCAATCATAATCTTTCAGTACATCCAACCACCTCCTCTGTCGCATGTTTAGGTTCTGTTGATCCATTAAATACTTCAAACTTTTGTGGTCAGTGAAGACGGTACACTGAACTCCATACAAGTAGTGCCTCTAAATCTTGAGAGCAAACACCAACACCCCCAATTCCAGGTCGTGAGTGGGGTAGATTTCCTCGTGAGGCTTCAAGTGCCTCAAAGCGTACGCAATCACATGCCCTATTTGCATCACAATACACTACCAAGTCATCCAGCCCCTCAGGTAGTACTAGAATCAAAGCCTCACATAACCTTTGGCTCAAGATCTCCAAAGCTAACTGCTGATCCGGGCCCCATCGAAATGTCACACTCTTCATGGCCAAGTGAGTCAAAGGCACCACAATCTTGGAGAAATTTTGGATGAATCTCTGATAGTACTGTGACAACTCGAAATTTCCATTCTGAACAAACCATATCAATCCAATAGAAGTAGAACAGTTACAGTGAAAACCCAGATTTCGAGTATAAGTTTGGCAGTTTTCAGGATATTACACTTAAGGAGATATTAGGAAAGTGGATGCACTAGGGTTTTGTGCAACACTGTTATTCCAATACTCTAGGACATTAGAGTTCGTTCCAGGAATAAAAATATTTTCTGCCAAAAATATCTTCGGACTATAAATAGAATTCTGAACCAAATTGGTTCATTTGTTGAATTCCATTTAGAGAAAAGTCAAAATTCTCTCTCACGGATCTTCGGGTTTTTATCCCAAATTGTGAGTACTTCGATCTAGTTATGTTATATAGCTTAGATTGTGTTTAGAAACACAAATTACATATCAAATCTGTGAGATTCGGGAGTTTACCGCCCATGAACGTTCTTGGGGAGTAAACTCCAATAAGTGGCTTAAATGCTACCTAGTCCTTTCCCCATGAATTGTAACTACCTTAGACTTGTATGCTATTGTGTATATGACTAGAAAACATCAAAATCGGATTAAAACCCCAAGATTTGGGAGTTTACCGCCCAAGAACACTTGGGGAGTAAACTCCATTTTAAGGTCCTAAAGGGTTCCAATGACCCTCAAAGCTTTAGAACTCGAACTAGAACCCACCATTGCATGTTTAGGACACCAAAACAATCAAAATACCAACACCTAGGGGTGTTCACGGCCGCAAATACATGGCCAATTGGTTCATGGTCCGAAAACTCTAAATAGGGGTGTTTTGATGCCACAAACACTTCCTAAGGCTTAGGCTTGAATTTGGACATGTACTCTAAAGTGTTAATAGCCTAGAAAACATAAGGAATCACTATCATTGAGGAGTTTACGGCCAAGACAAGTTCTTGGGCCGTAAACACCTATAAAGGGGTCAAATGACACCCTAACTCCTTCCTTAAGCCAAGAGACCAATTTGGGCATGTACCTAAATGAGTTTTGGACTAGCTAACACACTTAGAACACCAAGAGTAAGGGAGTTTACGGACCAAAAGGTTCTAGGGCCGTGAACTCCATAAAATGGTGCCAAATGGTGCCATAAACTCTTCTAAAGCCAAGTACAAAAGCCTAGTTTAGTTCCTAGTTAATTTAGAGACTTGAAAACACCATAAACACCCTCCCAAGGTAGTTTACGGCCGTAAACTCCAAGGGTATATGGTCCTTGGGCCGTAAACTCCTTAAAGGAGTTAATATGACACCCAAACACTTGATTTAGCCTTGAAACAATTCACCACATGAGTTGTATAATTGTTAGACTTCATTAAGGGGCTTTGTTGAGAGTTTACGGCCAGGAGTTTACTCCCCTGGGCCGTAAACTCCAAGACATATGGTCATTTTACCATAAACTTCCATTAGAGGCATTGCACTCCTTTGTTGCAACCCATTAGCCTCCTAGCACTTGACCAAAAGTGTTTTCCTCGCGTTTAAATGTTTATACTTGTATAACTAGTGTTTTAATCACTAATTATTTATATACATATGTCTTCATATGTAATTCGGATCATTGTGTGTGTCTAAAGTCTCCACTTGACACCAAACACTTGTCCGATCCTTCCTTACGATAACAGTCTGTTCAATTCCAGTCACTTACTGCAGGTGAGTTCATACCCCTTAACTAATGTTTTAAACTATTTTTAAATGTTTTATGGGGGGGGGGGGATAAAAGTAGAATCATGCTACTTATTATATCAATCACATGTGATTAATAAGTAGAATTATGCTAATTATTACATCAATCACATGTGATTAATATACAACATTCAAATGATTTGGCTACTCATTAGCCATTTTACCAAACAGTTTTCATCAAATGATCTTTATAAACATTTTATATGTTTTAAACTCCTTATTACACTGTATATTTTTACTCTGTATATTACATTTCAAACTTATTCACAATTGTGTTTCAAACAAATGTTTCTTTATACTTAAACTGTTTTATCAAACTTATGCCTTCAAACTGTTTTATAGATTGACATCAAGTCGATCTTTTCTTAAAATAATATTTATGTTCAAATGTTTTACAAAATTTATTTATACTTTTATATTATAAATTGCATGCCTCTATATGTATAGTTATATAAAAAATGTTTAAAAGACTTAGGAAGGTTATCCACCCTATTTCCGTTTCGTGCTTGAGATGTGGTCTGGTGGGATATCGGGTACTCGTCCGAAAGTCATTTAAATATTAGTTATATATCATGTGTACATATATAGTCATAAAAGGTCCTTCTAGTTCATCCGATGCCCTTGGGTAGCAAGGGTATACATCCATGTCCATACGTACCAGTTAGACTGCTAGTAAACTACCATATGGGTAGTTTAGGAAGATACTAGAACTATTACTAGAATGCGATATCATACTAATTGTCAGTTCATTCATGAGTCAATACTTACAACTAGAAGAACATATACAACTATACTAGAAAGAGAACATATACAACGATACTAGAACGATTACATTACTATACTTGCTAGGTAGAGAGCACGTACATTACAGCTAGAATAAGTAACATTACATTACATATACAAGAATACGATAACAATTGTGATCCACTGTATCGGAGCATGCCTTAAATGTCATGGCCCGAGTTGTAGCTAGAATTCTCTTGGAGGGAGAGCGTGAGTTTACGTATAGATCTATACTGGATTGACTATCCTACACCTTGCTGCTAGCTACAGCCGGACCTGCAGGTCTGCGGGTGCCAAACGTCATTCCGTTATTACGACCATTCATTATGTCGTTGTTACCAGCCGATAGTATGGTGCAATTAATCACATGATGCCTTAATATAAATCCGGTTTAAGGTAGTTAGTACAGCAGTAGTTCTTATAGAGCTACGTTTTGGTACTACATTACTTTTCCCTGTACATATATTTAGTGATCTTTTCACTTAAACTATAAATGTAAAAACTATATTTTGTTAATAATAGTTACACTTGGGAAAATTACACACTTTTACAAGAAACGAACATTGAGAACAGTTAGGTCTTGGTAGAAGACACACTTAATACAATAGTAGGAATCATAGGGATTTCTAGGGTTTTTCAAATGTTTACAATTGTTTTACAAACATCTTCATACTTACAGTTCATATACAAATTCTTACATAAAAATACTTATATACAAATTAAGACACTAAATACTTATGATCTCACCAGCTTCAAAGCTGATACTCACTTTCAAAATTACTTGTATCCTCAGGTTATCATAGACAGGTACCGATGCAAGGAGAAAGGAAGATGGAGCTTGTTCAAGACTCATCATTCATTTTGATTTATGCTTTAGTGTTTATCAAAATTTGACAGAACACATTTGTATAATAATTATATTATTAATGCAATGGATGATGTTGTTGCTTGTTTACTACTTTACATTGTTGTGATATTATACATGACGTCCTCCGCCCTAGAACGTTTCCGCCGTTCTTGGTTTTGGGGTGTGACAAGTACCCGCTAGACCCAAGAAGCTACGAATCTCATATGCATTATTTGGTACATCCCACCGTATCACTGCCTCAACCTTGGCTGGATCCACTAAAATACCCTCCTGATTAATGATGTGCCCCAAAAACTGCACCTCTTGCAACCAGAAATCACACTTTGAGAAATTGTCATAAAGCCTTTTTGTTCTCAGTGTCTCTAATACCTCCCTCAGATGTTGTTCATGCTGCTCCTTGGTCTTAGAATAAACCAAGATATCATCATTAAAAATGATCACCTACCGATCCAGCATCGCTCTACACACCCTGTTCATGAGACCCATGAACACTGCTAGGGCATTGATGAGCCCGAATGGTATCACCACCACTCATAATTCTTGTATCGAGTCATGAAGGTTGTCTTCGGTATATCCTCATCCCTAATTCTCATCTGATGGTACACCGACCGAAGATCAATCTTGGAAAACCAAGATGTACCTTGCAACTGATCAAACAAATCAGCTATCCTCGGGAGCGGATAACGGTTTTTCACCACTAGCTTGTTCAGCTCTCGGTAATCAACACACATCTTGTGTGACCCATCCTTCTTTTTCACAAATAGGATCTTTGCTCCTCATGGAGAACTACTCAGACGAATAAACCCTCGGTCCAGTAGCTCCTGAAGCTGCATAGACAGCTCATGAATCTTGGGCGGAGCTAGCCAGTATGGTGCCTTGGTTATCAGGGCAGCACCCGGTACCAAATCAATGTGAAACTCTACCTGCCTCTCCGAAGGCGCCCCTAGCAACTCCTCGGGAATGACATCCCAAAAATCTCATACAACTAGCACACTACCCAAATCTGTCGTAGGCTCGACCCTTGTATCTGAGATGTACGCCAAGAATCCCGAACAACCCTGATGGAGAAGTTTGCTCGTCCTCGCAGCTGAACAGAGGGTTGGCCCCTACAAGGCCATCTCTCCATGAATAACCACTTCTCCCCATTTGGGGGGTGAACCCTCACCAACTGATGCTCGCAATCTATCATGGCCCCATTGGCCTACTCGGACGAATAAACCCTCGGTCCAGTAGCTCCTGAAGCTGCATAGACAGCTCATGAATCTTGGGCGGAGCTAGCTAGTATGGTGCCTTGGTTATCAGGGCAGCACCCGGTACCAAATCAATGTAAAACTCTACCTGCCTCTCCGGAGGCGCCCCTAGTAACTCCTCGGGAATGACATCCTAACAATCTCATACAACTAGCACACTACCCAAATCTGTCGTAGGCTCGACCCTTGTATCTGAGATGTATGCCAAGAATCCCGAACAACCCTGATGGAGAAGTCTGCTCGTTCTCGCAGCTGAACAGAGGGTTGGCCCCTACAAGGCCATCTCTCCATGAATAACCACTTCTCCCCACTTGGGGGGCGAACCCTCACCAACTGATGCTCGCAATCTATCATGGCCCCATTGGCCCCCAACCAGTCCATCCCGACGATCACTTTCAGCCCTCTCAACGGTATCAGAAGTAGATCAACATGAAACCTCTCCGCAAGCACATTCAGGACACAGTCTCGATACACCCTCGCAACACTCACGGTATAGTCGTCCGCAATCTCAACCTCAAGCGGGGAATCCAAGGTCCCCAAACCATCCCATAACTTCTTGCTAAGCACAAGAGATAGAAACGATCGGGTAGCACTCGAGTCGAATAGAACGTGAGCCAACATACCATTGACTAAAAAGGTCCCTATACATGAGCACAAATATATACATAAGCAATGCAAATAAATATAGAGCAGGAAGATAAAAATACGCACCAGCCACAACATATGGCGCTTCCCGTGCCTCCTCGGTGGTCAACTGAAATGCATGGCTCTTCACCGTAGAAGTATCCGCCTTAGCTGGGCTGCCATCGGTAATCCTCATCATGGCTGGCGCAAGCACCACCACCGCTCCTCCTCCTTCGTGCAACCCCGGACAATCGGCCTTTTTATGGCCAGTTTGGTTGTAGTGGAAACAAATCAGACCCTTCTTGGGGCAATCCCTGCTCAAGTGACCCGGCTGGCCACATGTGTAACATATAGGGCCCGTCCCCCGACAAGATCCACCATGATATCCCTCACACTTAGCACACCGGCCATGACCCTACTGGTCCCTTTTTGCTTGGTGCACAACTCCAATTCCATTTCCCACTCATGGGTCTTCTCAACCATCTTGTTCAGGGTCTTGTGCCCTATAAATCTCACGAACTCATAGATATCATCCCTCAGCATGGAATGATACTTCGTCTTCCTCATATCCTCATCCACAACATATTGCGGGATCAATAGAGCTCATTCCCGAAACTTGGCGGTGGTCTCTGCCACAGTCTTGATGGTCTGCTGGAGCTCCTGAAACTCCCTCACTAGCCGTTGCACCTCAATAGGTTGTGCAAACTCCAAATCGAAATGCTTGACGAACTTTGCCCATGTCATCCCTGCCACACCGACTGCTCCCACCTGGCTAGTCACCTCTCCCCACCAATCCCAGGCTCGATCCCTCATCTTACACGAAGCAAAACCCACCTTTGTCATATCAGGGCAAGAACTCATGTGTTGGGCGTTCTTTATATCCACCACCTAATGTCGGCTACTTATAGGGTCCCTGACCCCGAAGAACTCTGGCCCCCGCACGCCTTGAACTCCCGGAACGAGGGAGTTCAGTCCCTGACCTGGATCGTAGCAATCTTGGCTCTAAATGACCTGAGCCTCTTCTCCATAATCTCCATCATCCCTTCCTTAACCGTCCTAAAAATCATTGGGGTAGCGTCAAGGATGCCCCTCGTAACCTCGGCTGCAATGAGCTGGCGCAACCTCTCATTAATGGGCTCAGTAGTGTCGCCCGAACTAGATCCGGATACTAATCCTAATCCCCCTGCTCCAAATCGTGTCACCATCATTCTGAAATACCACAAGACAAATTGATCAAAATTTCCAAAAAGGGGATCTCCCCATACCGGTTCTCCTTAGAGCTTCTAGGTCTAACATTAGTTCGGGTACAAGTCATGTGCTTTAAGTAATATGGGCCCAATACTACCTTTCACACCTAGTTTTACCTTCCCCAAAGCTTTACTTAATAACTCCAATTCGTCCCAGAGACAAAACATATATCATAGCTACTTTATAGCTCAAATCCTAGGCTATCCTAAGATTTGCTCCACCCATATCAAATCAGAACTTAATCCTAACAGGTTGCCTTATGCATGCAAATTATACACAAAACAGGATCAAATAGACTTTCGAATAACAGATTCTACCCTAAGACCACAACCAAACAAGGAACAAGAAATAAGGCTAAATCAATCATTCTGAGGCTATAAGACCATAACCGCATACAATTTTGAAAGCATACACCTAGCAAGATTCATACGATTATCATAACTCAAATATCAGTATAACATGGCTAACATATTGGGGAACTACTTCCTTGGCTCGGCCGATCACACGCTTTGCACTCTCCTCTTTTTCATTTTAATAAATTTTTAACTTTTATTTTTTAAAATAATTTTACGCTTTCCTTAGTTTGAGTCCTGACACACCCGCGAGTGTGCCCGAATCCTCAAACCAAAGCTCTAATACCAACTTGTAACGACCCAATTTTCAAAAGAAAATTTTCATTTATAAATAATCAAAACATTTCCAATAAACCACAAAATCTCAAGAACCATTGTTTTCCAATTTACAACATTAACAATTTTATTTTAAATATTAGAGTGCCTCATAAAAATGTCTGAGAGAGTACATGCCGCGCCCTCAAGCCTTGCCCTTGCCCTTAGGCTCATAAGTACCTGAAACAAACCAGCAAACTATAAGTTAATGCTTAGTGAGTCCCCAAAGCATACCCCATATAAACCACATAATCACATAATCCATATTAGCTATAAAAGCTACATAAACCATTTAAGCCATGCATACAAACATATAAGGATGTCGTGGGGTTCTCCTAGGGTCTTACTCGATGATGTCATGGGCTCCCCCACATAGTCTTACACAAAAGTGCCATTGGCTCCCCCATGGTCTTTAGCTGGAAAGCCATGGATTCCCCTACATGGTCTTACATCCAAGTGTCATGGGCTCCCCCCATGGTTTTTACTTGAAAGCCATGGGCTCCCCCACATGGTCTTACATCCAAGCGCCATGCCCCCCCCCCCCCCCCCCCCGGTCTTACCTACAAGTATCACATATATAACTAGCATAACACTTAGTATGTGACCAATTAACATACCACATATTACTACATCAACTAGTGTACCACATATCACAGAATGGGCCGACCTTGGTGCCTTAGACCCATTGGTATGGTGACGAGACTCACTTCTCAAAAATGCTAAACTGAAAAGATAAGATCCGATAAGTCCCAATGTGCAACTCCAACTCAACTTCTTACAATCATCATGTGACTGGTCTTGTCAAAATCCTGAAATACCAAAAATACCATTAAGGTCAAACTTCGTCAACCCTAGTCAAAGTCAAGGTCAACATTCCATGTTGGTCCTACTCGTCGAGTATATCTAGCAACTCGTCGAGTTCCTCCAGTGTTCAGAAAACCAGGACAAACCCTAGCCTACTCATCGAGTTGTGTCATCAACTCGGCGAGTTCACTCAATATCCAGTAGACGAGGAAACCCGATCTAACTCGTCGAGTTTTCTCCTTGTTTGCTTATTCAGATGATACGTTGATTGCAGGGACTCTAGGGCTTAGATTTGAAACCTAAAGGTGTCTAGAAGGATAACGTTTCCAACTTTATCCTCTAGAACCACTTCGAATACTCTAGAACACTTAACAAAGGTTGGATAGCTCAAAAGATTAGCCATATGGTTCTAGACTCTATGGATCTGGAATCCCTCCTTTCCAAAAGAGGTTATAATCCCTAAAACGTTCCAAAGATGGAGACTTTATGGACATGTATGTCCTATGTATATCTTGAAGTCAAAAGAGCCAAAGAGGGAAAATATACCCTAAAATCCATGCATGGCATCCATGTTTGACCAAAAGCTAGATCTAGCCCACCATGGGACCATTTTGCCCTGTAGATTCATAAAGTCGCAAACTTTATGAACCCCATGCATGCAATCAACAAGAATGATAGGAAATGAAGAGCAAATTTAAGATCTAGTCATACTCTAAGATAAAAATCGAATCTTGAGTGCTTACAATAGTCCACAAAGATGGTCAAGCTCAAGAGTAAGGGCTTTGTTTGCTGGATCTTCTCCTTCTTCTCGCTATCGTCTTCTTTATAATCTCCAAAAGTCACTTTAGCTCACAATATGAAATAAGATGGAGATTAGGGTTTAGCACATACGTTCTTATGGTTTCGAGGCTGATGGAAGGTCAACCTCAAGGTTTTAAGGAGATTATATAGGGTGTAAACCCTAAAATTTAGGGGTTTCCTTTACAACGCCTACTCGTCGAGTTGGGCCTTCCAACTCGTCGAGTAGGTCCTCAATCCTGCGCCCCACAATGACCCCTACTCGACGAGTCGGAGCTCCCCAACTCGTCGAGTTCCAGTGTAAAACCCTAAAATTCTGAAAAGAAATTAATGCCTGAAACGAGCGTTACACTCTGATCCTTTAGATATGATTTGATGTAATGGAATTTTGGAAAACAAAACATGATTGTAATTTCTAAATATTAAATGATAAACTTTACCTAAATTTTCGGGCTGTTAAAAGAAAACTCCAAATTCCTCATTAATGAACACGAATTACAGAAATTGAAAATCAAAAAATCTTTGAGATAATGAATAGAACCAAGAAAAGCTCTTCAATGCTAGAAAATCTACACCCACCCACACAATAATGAATATAAATTGCAGAAACTGAAAATCAAAATTCTAAACTAACCTAGAAATTTGCAGAAAACATAAAATCAGATCTAAATTGGATCCTTAGAAGATTCAGACAACTAAGGGAATGGAGGTTTCAAGCTCCAAGATGTAAACCCACTGGTTTGAGAAGAAGAGCGGAATGGAGGCGGTGTGAGGTGACATACTCACAGTTGAGAAGGTCGGCGATTGTTATAGGCCATCTTGACGGGAAAAGAAGGTGATATATATAATATTCTAGGTCATCTTCAACATTAAATTTCTGGTCATCTGAACGATTTCAAAGCTCCATTTCGATTCAAGCGCCGTTATCAACTGAAATTGAGTTTAAATTTCAATTGAAATCTAAAACGAAAATACACGAATCAAGACCTAGAACCCATCAAATATCAATGCAACTTCCATCTCCATCCTTCATCTCTTCATAGATTTCCAGATGAACAACAACCATCATTATCTCCATCAAAATTTAGATCAAAACACTGATAACTTTGAGAATACGACATCACATTTCATAAAAAAAATGATTTAGAGTTACGGTCTTAAGGACCGAATGAAATCACGTATCGACAAAAACAAAACCTAAAATCGCCGACTAAGAACATATTTTGCCAGTGAATGGAAATTGATCGATTATTCAATCAATTTATAAGGAGGATTAATTATAGATCCTTAGAGATGAACAAAGGTGGATGAAAGAAGCATGTAGACATGGATGAACACTTGAATAGTAAGTGTATTTACTCCGGATAAACAATTTGTAGGATAATATATAATATACAATATTTTCCTTAAAAACACAATTTTGGGGATTTTCTAATTAAAAATGTAAATATTAATAATTAGAAAATGTTAAAAAGAACTTACAAGGGAAAATAGCCCTTTGTTTTCAGGACCAAAACCATAGAAAATTTCTGATTTTGGATATTCCATGCAAATCGAAAACTTTTTGGATCCTATTCACAGTTTTTGCGAAACCACAACACAAGGACCAATTTTGCAGTTTAAAAAAAACAACTTTTATTTTCTTTTTTTTGAACGGACAAATTTTTTTATTAACCACTGCCTATATAGAAACAAGACCGAACGAAAACAAATAACTTTTATTTTCTAAACCAAATCCCAAAACATCCCTAAGTAATGATAGAAATGAAGTAAACATGATCACGAGATTTTCCATCCTCTTTTTAATATTCTTTCTGATATTTTAAGGATATTCCTGTTTATAGTAGGTTTACACTTTACACTAAGGCGATTCAAACTCGGAACCTTCTCCAAAGTCTAAACTATAAGGTAATGGTTTCCGCAAAAAAATATAAACATATTATTTTCACTTGATTTTTTTAAAAAAATTTAGCTTACTCAATCCGTTAATTTGATGTCAATTAGATATGCGATTGGATATGGATTTCGCGTTATATCAATGAATGAAACGACATTAAAAATAACAGTACATCACCATTATATTCACTGTGTACATTTGTAAGCATCTTTTTGGACAATATTTTAAAATTATTCCATGTTATAATAATGCGAAACTACTATACGCATGAAACAAGCCCCAAAAATTGCAACCATGTTTGCTTAGTGGTGGACATTTTGTACATTCCCTCTTTACGTCATTACCTCCACGTGTCACAAAAAAATTCCACGTGTCACCATAGCATCTCAAGTGTCCAAATATTCCACGTGACGACTCCATTCCCTTTTAATTTAAAAGTTTGACTCGGAAACCACGTTGACACGAATTAGAATCAAACGCTTAAAAAAACAAAATTCTTAAAAATACTAAAAAAGTCAACGATTTATTCAACAGCTCTGATCAGATGCTCGTACTTGCCAACTGATATGGACGGCAGAGCCACCATGGATTTCACTGAACGGCTCTGATCGGGTATAGGCAGGAGGATGCAGTACTTATCTGTACATACTGGTGACACCTGAACAGGCCTCCCAAGCCCAAAGTCAACACTTTCCAACCCTACCTTTGACCATTGCGACAAAATGAGTACACCCACCGAGTCAGGTACTTGTTTCCCCCGAGTTAAACTCACTGATTCAACCACTTCCCTAACGAACCCATCATCCACCCTGTTCTTTGCTTCCCTTATTAACTCCGTGGCGTAACCTAATCCACTCTCGGTTAATTCCTTTGCTGTCGTTTGAGCACATCCGAGGACTATAGCATTGCCGTAGTACTCACTGGGTAGACTCGGTTTAACTCGGTTACGAATGTTGATGCTAAATAATAATTTTAGGGTTTGTCTAGGTGGGAAACTTAATGCTCGAGCCCAGCTTCTCCAGATGTGAGCAGAGACGACTTCGAACGATGTGAGCGATGGTTTACTGAGTTGACTCGTGGAGGCCGCGAGTGTCTTTAGCTCGTTTATTCTCCAATCGTGAAATGTGGTGGAGGTGGGAGTGAGTTGATCTTGGTTGAACCGAGTCAAGAACTTGCAATGGTCATGGACTGGGATGAACTCGGGGTGGTGAATCGTTTTTAGTCTATACGGAGTTGGATCAAGAAGATGTCTTTCCCAAATGGGTTTGGGTTTAAACTCCTCCGCCGCGCCGTACCGGTGGCAGTTGGCTAATCTGGCGAAGTGGTTTAAAAACTCAACGCTGCCAATCCCGTCGCATATACAGTGGCTAAAACCGACAGCGAGAGCCGCTGAGTCGTCTGCAAGCCACGTTAACTGTACAACCAACGGCGGAGCCCCTTCGAGAACGTCCGTCACCTCCAACGCCAAAAGCTTTCGCCACTCCGTCACATACCTTGGAGCCTTCTCGAAATCGGAGATTGTAAACTCACCAGTGGACTCAACGAACACTGCGCCTTGACCTCGACAAACCACTTCAAGACAAGAGCCATCGGATCGAGTCCTGACTCGCCCTGCCAAAGGATAGTATGGAACAAGGGCTCGAGCGAGGGCGTCTTTAACAAGGGCGGTGATGGCACTCCGGTAACCCGCCCTTCGGTGGCGAGGAGGATGGTAGATCAGTAAGTATTCGATTGTAAACCGTAGAAAAAGCTGGGAATCGATAGCAGAGAGGTTAAGAACATGAGAGGGAGTTGGGTCCGAAGGGGTAATAAAGACTGCTTCTTGAACTTGTACATGATGGCTGGAGTCCCCCGTGTTGGTCATGTTTTGTATATGAAAGAATGCTAAATCAATGCTTTATAGCCTTGACTTTATGCATACAGATATGTATTCAATTATATATAGATATATATGGAGGGTGGTTGATATATATATAAAGGTGTGGGGGTGGGGATAGCTTTAAAAAATGTATCAACTGTTAAAGATTTGATAAAGATTCTCCGGGGTAGCTTTAAGGAAATAAGAAAACACAAAACCACAGCTAGTCAGCTACCTTACATCTTTCTGTCAAAAGTTAAAACAATATGCATTGCATTAAGTTTTAAACCCACAATTATTAAATTCAACAATACCGTTCAATGAAAACAAGGGTCGACGAATATTATATATATATGTATGGTTGCCTAATAAAAAATCTTCATTATAAAATGATTATAACCAATTTTAAATTCAACCTAGAGTTCAAAAATATTAATGTTATGTGACTTATGCATCCGCTTTTTTACTTTAGACAACATAATATCACACTTGCCTTCTTGGTTATTTCTTTGCCACATCTCTCTATGTCTCCCTAGAGCCGTTCAATCTTCTCAATCGTTTCTTTGCAAAGCTAGAGGTCCAAGGGGCCATCCCCTTCTGTTCCTTTTCTTTTTCTTTTGTACATATATCTTTGTCGTTTGTATCATCGGTCAATCAACTTTTTTGACGTTTTAGAGTTTTGCATCTAACCATTTCCCTCTTCATTTGGTATCATTACTTGGTTATTCATGAGATGATCATAGAAGATATGCTTGAAACACTGATCAACATGACCTATAAGCGAACCCATTGATCAAAAGTCTTGATTGACCATAGCGACCATGAAATCATGCATGTTAGTTAACCTAAACAAGAGAAAAGGAATACATCTTCGTAAGATTGGAAAAATAAAATAACAAAAAGTCTTTAATTTATACAACTATAGATACAAAATTAATAGCCTCCCCAACGGCGGAGCCCCCTCCCGAAAGTGAAAGAGGACTTAGAGGATGACATTTTGTGAAGTTTCTAGTTAATTGTTTAGTCGTAATGAGGAGATATATATAACCTTCTTGCTAAAAAAATGTTGACAAACGAATTGGCACTCTTTTTTTTTTTTTTTTTTTTTTTTTTTTTTTTTGTTTTTTGTTTTTTGTATTAGTATATATTAGCATCTATTGTTTAGGATTCCAATCATGATAGCTTGAAGTGTTGATTTGGGGGAGCCAAAGTCAAAATTTATAGTTTTAGGCTTAATATGTAAACATTTTAATAGTTAACGGTTAGTTATGAAAAAAAACAGGGGGAGGGGGGGGGGGGGGATACAGCCCCTCCTCGCCCTACATAAGCTTCGTCCGTGCATATCATACTATATTATAAAGGAAATATTTTTTCTTTCTCCATATTCATTTCAAACTCTTATGTATGTTTCCTTTCACCATATTTATTTGAAACTCTCATGACTTTTCAATTTTTTTTATAATAATAATTATAAGTTGGTTAATAACGTTAAATAAATATCAAACCTAAAGTGTAATCATATATAAACTAAATTTTAATATTAAAATAATATATTTATTTCCACTTATTAATTGATTTTTTTTAACTTTTAGCATATTATACTTATATTATTAGTTTTAATATATTGTTGGATGTAAACCATTATCATTTTAAAGATACAATTTTGGAACAATTTATATAAAATACATAAATTATTAATTAGAATATAACATTACATGTCAACTTAAATATAAATTTTAGTTTAACTTAAACAACCCAAAGAATATTTTGTAAATAGTTAAAAGTGATTATTGTAATGTTTTTGTAATAATGATTATATGTTGGTTAATAAGGTTAAATAAATATCAAACTTAAAGTGTAATCATAAATATACTAAATTTCAATTTTAAAATAATATATTTACTTCTACTTATAAAGTTATGTCTTTAACTTTTAACATATTATATTTAATTTATTAGATTTAATATGTTATTGTATGTAAACCATTATCACTTTAAAGCTATAAATTTTGAACAGTTTGGACAAAATACTTAAATTCTTATATTAAATATAACATTACAATGTTAATTTAAATATAAATTTCAGCGCCACTTAAAAAACCAAAGAATATTTTGTAAATAGTTAAAAATGATAAATTTTAGTGATAAATGTAAAAACTAAAGTGCAATCTCAATTTCACCAAAATATTTCCTAAAGATATTTTTATAATCGTTAAAAGTTTTCAAATAAGTAGCTTAAAATAACTTACAATAACAATAGTTAAAAATAACTCTATATAAATGATAAAAATTAAAACATAAGCAAATAAATTTTAAAAAATTAATTAACAATAGCAAGAACTATAAATAACATTAAACCATATATTATATTTAATTTATTCATGTATAACTCGCGGGTAGAAGTCATTCAAACGATTGAGATTATGCAGTTATGATAGATGTATATATTATCATATATTTCAAAATAATCATTATATCAATTTAGTATACGAATTATTATATCAAATTTAAAAACAACATTATTGCTATATTAAAAAAAATATATTTATAAAGACTTTAACTATATAGGTGTTTATGAGCAACGCACATACATTCACCTAGTATACAGATAAACCTTAATAGGCTTTTTCAAATACTACCCAGAGAGAAATTGAAAAGGCTTTTGTAGATTAAATAAAATAAATAAATAAATAAATAATTTAAAAAAAACGTAGAAGATGAAAACATTTTAAACCTAAAACTTTGACTCGGTTCTACATTATTTTAACATAATATCACCTTGACCCAATCATTGACATAATCGTAAACATACAATCTTTTATTCTACCATACATAGAATTGAAATATTTTATAGATTAAAAAAACTATCTGAAACACGGCATTAAAATTGCTTGGAATAATTACCTGAAATATTTTATAGATAAAAAACTATCCGAAACACGACATAACACTTGCTTGAAATAATGACTAGTAAACGAGTGAACATCAATTTAACAAGAGCAAACCAGTCCACTCGAGAAATTAAACATACCTGTTGAAATATATATCTTTTTATCAAACTGAACATTGTTGTAGCATTTTCTATAGTTTGTTTTATTCTATAGATTTAATTTATATAAGGGGCTAATTTGTTATTATTAGATTTTTTTGTGTATAGATTTGTACAAGGAGGGTGTAAGTTAACGAGAGAAATATAAAGGTGGATTGCGGCTCACATTTGGAATTTAGTTGGAGTTGAAAACATGAAAATCTTTACCATAGGACAGATATGTCCAAGACTTGCTCTATGTTTGAATCAGTTGTGATCCGAAGTATATAAACATTTTCTATGTGTAATGTAGAAGGTATTCAGTTAATTTTTATCTGACACGATTTGTATTGCTCTCGTCTTCTCTTAATAGATTAGGGTTTAATCTCTTCTCATTTCTGTACATTCTTTGTTCGCTAGTTGTTTATATTGTAAACTAGTGTAAGTAGTTTAGATAGAGTGTTTGAGACATTGTACTTAGTGTTTTGTAGGGAGGTTTCTTTGTAATTAACTTGACAACTAATAGGTTCTTTAGGAATAAGAACTTTTGATGTTTTGATAATCATGTTTCTGTTGATTTGAGTTTCTTTAGATGGTATCAGAGCCTTGTTTAGCTAGTTTTTTTTATATGAGTTGTTCTTGATTTGGTTAGGATTTCAGATCTAGGGTTAGGGTTTGTTGTCTTTGTATAGGTGTGGTCCGTTCTTTGTTCTCCGATCTGAATTTATGATTCAGATCTTGTGTTATCCTCCTCAACTTATTGTTCGATCTTGGATTTGTAGGGTTCCATCAACTTTGGTGGTGTCATTATCACATTTTTTGGGAGTAAATGTGCTTCATAACAGTAAACGTTTAGGATTAACTTGTTAACCCTAACGGATAACATTATCAGCCACGGTCAACCTCAAAATACGTGCAAACGAGGTTCCATTATCAGAGTTGGTTTTTGGCATTTAAATGCCTATTTGCTTTTGAAGTATATTTGTTTAAGGACAAATCTATTAAATCTACAACGGTGGTTGTTGTGCGATATTGTGGAACTCTATAAGTTTCTTGCACGTTTTTTGTCTCTGGTGTTTCTTGATCTATCAGTTACCTGCTGATCTTGTTTGTTTTTCGTTTATAATTCATCCTGCTCTAACCTCTCATGGTTATGAATTTGGTGTGAAGTATAGAAAGTACTTGTAAACTTCTGAGATTAGGTAATAGATTCCTGATTTTTCTTCCTTGTCTTGTATTTGTTAATCATTACTAGAAACCAGGTGAGTCTTCTAGTAAGAATGATGATGTTGATTTTGATGATCCTCTGTATTTGCATCCATTTGATAATTATGTTACAATCATTATTAATTTCAAACTACATGGAACTAAGAATTTTAGAGTTTGGAAGAGTTCTATGAAAAGAGCTTTAAATGTAACACCTCGACTCCCAAGTATAAAATTTAAAAGCTTAAAGTCATATTATTGGACCTACTCGACGAGTTGATTGCCCCCAACTTGTCGTGTAGAAGCAGATCAGGCCGCATGATTTATGAGTTCTACTCGATGAGTTGGAGGACCCCGACTCGACAAGTAGGAGCTGGAAAATGAAACCCTAATTTTTAGGGTTTGCACCCTATTTAAAGGACCTTAAGTCCTTTCCTCCAGCCCCTTACCACCTCTTGACAGCCAGAAGAAACCCTAATCAGTCTAGACCTTGTTCTTGAGTGTTTGTGAGATTCAACGAGTGATTTTGGGGGCAAAGAGAAGCTCGTGGATCTGAATCTACTTCCTCTTGGCATCATTATGAAGTTAACAAGTCGTTACCTTGACTTATCTTTAGCTAAATCTCTTCATTCAAAGGTTTAGGGTCATTTTTTAGCATATTTGTGAGTCAATTCGAGTTTTGGGGATGATATGAAGTTGTAAATTCAGATTTGGATTCCTCTAAGTCCCTATAGCCATACAGTTATCATATATAGCAAGCTAATGCTCTTCTTCTTGGTTTAAACCTTTCCCTTAGCTTTGTTTTGATATCTAGGACCATGGATGTATGTAAAGTTTGCAACTTTACATGGAAACCATGACCTAGGAGGTTATATCTGCAATATGGAGCTTTGGAGTAGCTTAAAAACATCTGGATGAGAAATGGACTGAAGGGACTCGACGAGTCGTATAGTCGACTAAACGAGTCGGTTGAAGATTGTTTGTATTGGTTCTACATGAACTCGGCGAGTTAGTAAGAAGACTCGACGAGTCAGTTAGGATTTTCTCGACTTTTGGACATGCATAGACTCAACGAGTTGGTTGGAAACTCAGCGAGTCAATTAGAGTTTTATGATTTCTTAAGTTCTTACAGAACTCAATGAGTTGCTAGCTGCACTCAACGCGTTGGGTTAACATGGACTGTTGACTTTGACTTTGACCAAGGGTTGACCAGTTGGACTTCAAAGGTATTTTGGTAATTTGGGATAATGATGGACTTCGTCCTATGGTGGTTATAGGTGTTGAATTCCTGTCTGTGATTCGGAAGTTTGATCTTATCGCTATAGTTCGATATCGTGAGGTTAGTTCTTCTCACTATATCAATAGGGTCTGAGGCACCAATGGTGACCCTTATGACTTGTATCATGGTTATAGGGTGGTTGCTATGTTAGTGATCTGTTAGATCGGTATCCTGGTTATAGGATGGTTGTTATGTTAGTCATCGGTTAGATCAGTATCCTGGTTATAGGATGGTGGCTATGTTAGTGATCTGTAGATTTGTATGATTATATGTACATGCTAGCTAGCGTATGATATTTATGTGCACATGTTTGCTGGTTTGGGAGATTGGGTTGAGGCAGGTCCTGCTTTTGTGCTGTAGGCCAAGATACCCAGGGCGGACCAGATAGATTTCAGACCCGGTTAGATCATACTAGTCAGGCATAAGGCCCGGTGAGCGGTCCGGATAAGTTGAAGGTCCTGAGAGGTGGTTCAGACGTGCCGAAGGCTCGGAGAGCGGTCCAGATAGACTGATGGCCTGTGAGGTGGTCCAGTCAGACTGATGGCTCATTATGCATGTTGTGTGTGTTTATATAATATGATTATGACTGTATGACGTTGGTATTTTGGGGGAACTCACTAAGCTTCGGGCTTATAGTTGTTGATTATGTTTTAGGTACTTCTGATGACCTCCGGAAGGTGAACGTGTGATCATGCACCTCCTTATATTTTATGATTTGATTCTGGGATACAATGACACTAAACCATTTTGAAACAATTTTTGTAAGATTTATTGGTTTTGAAATGTTTTAAAAAGTTTAAATTTGGCATGATTTTTATGGATGTTACAAGTTGGTATCAGAGCCTTGGTTTGAGTGAATTGGAGGAAATGCTCGTGTGTATCCAGTCTCAAACTAAGGACAAGACTTTTTAAAATGATTTTTCAAATGTTATTCAAAATAATAAAGGAGGATGCAAGTGTACAATCAGTCGGAGCCAGTAAGTAGATCCCAAAATACCTTACGGGTGATCTGATTTTGTGATATGTTAGAACAACATTCTAGTACTAGGCTAGGAATCTTCAGGAATTACATGATAGAATTGTCTGATTATATGATACCTGATAGCCTAGGGGTTTTCCTTATATGAAATTGACATCATTACTGTAGCTGCTTAGTGTGTGCATCACGACCGTACATAATTAAGATCTTATAGACTAAGAATGTTTGGTTTGGACTTATTGACTGTTCTTGTTTGATGAAGGGATTAGGGTAGGATCAGGTATTCGAAAGTCTATAGGGTCCAACGTTATGTATGACTAGCATACACGAGTGCTGCAGTGTTGGTGGAAGATTCATGGGTGGGTTGTGCGAGGTCGGTAGGCTAGTATGAGATATTTAGCATTCCTTTAGGAGTGAGGATTGAGTGCTCACTATGTATATGTGTATTTTTAGGGCGTTGTGGTGATACTTGAGAAAAAATATGGGTAGGTGTCGAAGGTAGTATGGGCCCGTACTACCGAAAGCACAGGACTCATACGCGTAGCAAGAAAGTTACAACCACTAGGGTTTAGTTGGGAGTTGGTTCCCCGTTATTTATATGGATTATCTGATATTTTTCCTGTTGTATTTTTAGTATGGTGGTTACGATACGCTTTGTGAGGGGATCCGAATCAGGATCAGGAGATGGCGGTCAGGAGGGGCTGACAGTGTCCGAAGTTGTTGGTCAGATGAGGTCGGATGAGCTGGACACCCGGATTCGAGAGATCCTGCATGATGAGGTTGCTACTTTGTTCTGGGCACAGCTGTTAGAGATGTATTGGTCTATTACGACCGCCATGGTTGAGTATTTCGACGAGTGCTATGCAGCCCTTGCTGATACAGATGCCACAACAACTGTAACGACAACAGGGGGAGGAATTGGTCGAGCTTTTCAGTATCAAGACTTTGATAACACAAAGCCCCCAAAATTTGATGGGACTCAGGATTCGATCAGATCCATGAGGTGGTTGTTTGAAGTGGAGGGTTGTTTCTTCATGTGGTCATGTCCTACTGACCAGAAGGTCAGATGTTCCCTGAACCTGCTGAGTTCCGGGGAAAAGGACTGGTGGAGCTTGATGATTGGGTCTTACACTAATGATCAGAGGGCTGCGGTTACTTGGGAGCAGTTATGGGATATGTTCCGCGCTCGCCATATTCCACGGGTCAAGCAGGAATAGTTAGCTCAGGAGTTCTTGGAGTTGAGACAGGATGGTGAGACAGTGACAGAGATCACCCGCATGTTCATGGAGAAGGTGATGTTCTGCCCGGGAACTGCAGGGTTACACTTGTGGAAAGTGCGGAAATGGTCACTCGGGGGTTTGCATATCGGGTAACGCATGCCGCAAATGCAGCCAGGAGGGCCCCGATTCAGGATATGAGGATCTGCTATCATTGCCATCAGGTTGGTCACGTGAAGATCAACTGTCCACAGCTCGCTACCAGGACGACGCAAGCTCAAGCACCAGCTGCACTGAGGATTACCAATGGGAGTCAGGGTAGAGCACCTCCCCCGACGGCCCAGGGACGTGCCTTCCAACTTAAAGTAGATGAGGCTAGGGTAGCACTAGATATGGTTGCTGGTATGTTTCTATCCCTTATCTTACTGATTATATCTGTTTTATGCTTATATTTTTGTACCTGTGATTAGGTACATTCTTAGTGAGCTCTTTACCTGCTTTGGTATTATTTGACTCGGGGGTGAGTCGGTCTTTTGTCTCTCAGTCATTCCGTTGGGAGTTTGGTTTGCCAGTAAGGGAGCTAGAGTGTCTGTTACGAGTCTCTATCGCCATCGAATACGGGGTTTCTGCTTCTTCTGTCTATCGGGGATGCGTGTTGGAGATATTTCGGGGTATCTTTCCTGATAGACTTGATTCTGATTCCCATGGGGGATGTGTGTGTGATCGTGGGTATGGACTGGCTTAGTCACTTCGGTGCCATGATTGATTGCGAGGGTAAGCGAGTGGTAGTTCCAACCCCAAGTGGGGGAGAACTGATTGTCTATGGAGAGGGCACCAGATTGGGATCAGGGTTTTGTTCAGCTGCCAAGGCTCGACAGTACGTTCAGCACGGGTGTGCAGGTTATTCAGCGTATGTGGTGGATACACGGTTCAGGGATTAGATTTTAGTTTTAGAGGTTCCAATGGTCTGGGAGTTTGCTGACGTGTTCCCGGAGGAGTTACCCGGACTATCTTCGGGGAGGTAGGTTGAGTTTAGGATCGACCTAGTGCTAGGTGCGGCCCCTATCGCCAAGGCGTCGTACCGGTTGGCACCACTAGAGATGCAGGAGCTGTCGTTACAGCTGCAGGAACTACTGGACAAGCAGTTCCTTCGTCTGAGTAGCTCTCCATGGGGAGCGCCAATTCTCTTCATCAGGAAGAAGGATGGTTCACACCAGATGTGCATTGACTACTAGGAGTTTAACAAGTTGATGGTGAAGAACCGTTATCCACTCCCATGGATAGATGATCTTTTCGATAAGTTGTAGGGAGCATCTTCGTTCTCCAAGATAGACCTGAGGTCCGAGTACCATCAAGTCAAGGTTGGAGAGGAGGACGTGGAAAAGACCACGTTCTAGACTCATTATGGACATTACGAGTTCATGGTGATGCCGTTTGGGCTCACCAACGCGCCTGTGGTATTTATGGACCTGAAAAATCGGGTCTGCAGACCAATGCTCGATCGCTCGGTCACTATGTTCATAGACGATATCTTGGTGTACTCCAAGATCCGAGAGCAGCATGAGGAGCATATTCGGGAGCTATTGGGAATTTTGAGCCGAGAGCGGCTATATTCCAAGTTCTCTAACTGCGAGTTTTGGTTGCGAGATGTTCAGTTCCTTGGACACCTCGTTAACCAGTCTTGACTCTCTCGGAGGGAGTTGAGTATTTTGTAGTGTTTTGTGATGCATCCATCATGGGAATGGGAGCGGTCCTCATGTAGAGGGGACAGGTGATAGCCTATGTGTTGCAACAATTGAAGCTGCATGAGACGAGATACCTTACTCATGATCTGGAGCTGGGAGCGGTGGTATTCACTCTCAAGATTTGGAGACATTACCTCTATGGGGTCCGCTGTACCATATACACGGACCACAAGAGTTTGAGACACATCATGAATCAGTCGAACCTGAAAATGAGACAACACAGGTGGCTGGATGTAGTCAAGGACTACGACTATGAGATCCTTTACCACTCAGGTAAAGTGAACGTGGTTGCGGACGCTTTGAGTCGCAAGTCAGCTGGATCTTCTACTCCAGTTACATGTATGAGGATATCGGTGGATTCTCGACTTGTGAGCTTGATCAGGGAAGCTAAGAATGAGGGTATGCGTCAGGAGAATTTGAAGCTAGAGAAGATTAGGGGTGAGAACACCTGGTTTGTGCAGGATAGACGGGGATTATTGACCCGTTATAGCTGGGTATGGGTTCCGATGTCTGGTGGGGTCAGCCAGAATGTCCTGGAGGAGGCTCATAAGTCTTGCCTCTTTATTCACCCGGGGGCCACCAAGATGTACCGGGATTTGCGTTTGAGCTATTGGTGGCCAGACATGAAGAAGGAGATTGGATGGTATGTTGAGAGGTGCTTGACCTGCCGGATGGTCAAGGCCAAGCATTAGAGGCCGCATGGTCAGATGCAGCCTCTTGAGATTCCCATGTGGAAATGGTAGCAGATCACGACAGATTTTATCACCAAGCTGCCGAGGATGGTGAAGGGCTATGACGTTATTTGGGTCATTGTGGACCGATTGACCAAGAGCGCTCACTTTTTAGCTATACGGGAAAGTTCATCGGCCGAGAAGCTGGCCGACTTGTATATCCGAGAGAACATTTCTCGCCATGGGGTACCAGTCTCTATTGTCTTAGACCATGATGTTCGGTTCACCTCCTGTTTCTGGCAGAAGTTCCATGAGGAACTGGGCACACGACTGCACTTCAGTACAGCCTATCATCTGCAGACAGACGGCTAGAGTGAGCAGACCATACAAACTCTCGAGGATATGCTGAGAGCCTGTGTTATTGACTTTGGTGGGAGCTGGGACTCCTACCCACCCCTTGTAGAGTTCTCCTACAACAACAACTTTCATTGCATTATTGGTGCTCCACCTAATGAGTTGTTGTATGGACGGACATACAACACCCCAGTCTGTTGAGGCGAGGTTGGGTACAGGGTGATGGGTCGGACCGAGGTAGTCCTGCAGACTACTGAGATGATTCAACAGATAAGGCAGCGATTGCAGACCGCACAGAGTCTGAAAAAGAGTTACGCCGACCGGCGCTGATCTGACTTGGAGTTTCAGGTCGGTGACATTGTATTCCTGAAGGTCTCACACTGGAAAGGTGTGATTCGCTTCAGGAAGAGGGGGAAGTTGGGTCCCTGATACATCGAGCCATTCAGGGTCACTACCAGGGTTGGCAAGGTGTCATATAGACTATATCTTCCCGAGGAGCTTATTCAGATCCACAACACTTTCCATGTTTCACAATTACGAAAGTGCATTCTTGATGAGGAGGTAGTAGTGTCATTAGATGATATTCAGGTCGATGAGCGCTTGAATTACGTGGGGAGACCAGTGGCTATTCTTGAAAGGAAGTTGAAGGTTCTAAGGAACAAGGAAGTACCTTTGGTAAAGGTATATTGGCAGCACCAGAGGGGATCTGAGTGGACCTGGGAGCCGGAAGCAGAGTTGCGGGAGCTTTACCCCGAGTTATTTACCGAGACAGACTTCAAGGACGAAGTTTAGTTCAAGTGCGGGAGAATTGTAACACCCCGACTCCCATGTATGAAATTTAAAAGCTTAAAGTCATATTCTTGTACCTACTCGACGAGTTGGTTGCCCCCAACTCGTCATGTACAAGCGGATCAGGCCACGTGATTTATGAGGTCTACTCGACGAGTTGGAGGACCATGACTCGATGAGTAGGAGCTGGAAAATGAAACCCTAAATTTTAGGGTTTACACCTTATTTAAAGGACCTTAAGTCCTTTCCTCCAGCCCCTTACCACCTCTTGATGGCCAGAAGAAACCCTAATTAGTCTAGACCTTGTTCTTGAGTGTTTGTGAAATTTAAAGAGTGATGTTGGTGCATTTTGTGAAGAAGGTTCGAAGTCTAAGGAGCTTGGAGCAAAGAGAAGCTCTTGGATTTGACTCTACTTCTTCTTGGTGTCATTCTGAAGGTAAAAAATCGTTACCTTGACTTATGTTTAGCTAAATCTCTTCATACAAAAGTTTAGGTTCATTTTTTAGTATATTTGTTAGTCAATTTGGGTTTTGGGATGATCTGAAGTTGTAATTTCAAATCTGGACTCCTCTAAGTCCCTATAGCCATAATGTTATCAGATTTAGCAAGTTAAGGCTCTTCTTCTTGGTTTAAACATTTCCTTTAGCTTGGTTTTGGCATCTAGGACCACGCATGTACGTAAAGTTTACCACTTTACGTGGAAACCAAGCCTTAGGATGTTAGATCTGCAATATGGAGCTTTAGGGTAGTTTAAAAACGTCTGGATGAGAAATATACTGAAGTGACTTGACGAGTCGCATAATCGACTCAATGATTTGGTTGAAGATTGCTTGTATTGGTTCTGCATGAACTCGGCGAGTCAGTAAGAAGACTCGACGAGTCAGTTAGGGTTTTCCCGAATTTTGGACACGCATGGACTCGGCGAGTTGGTTGGAAACTCGGCGAGTCAATTAGGGTTTTATGATTTCTGGAGTTCTTACGGAACTCGACAAGTTGGGTCAACATGGACTGTTGACTTTGACCGTTGACTTTGACTTTGACCGTTGACTTTGACTTTGACCAAGGGTTCACCAGTTAGAATTAGAGGGTATTTTGGTAATTTAGGATTATGATGGACTTGGTCCTATAGTGGTTATAGGTGGTTGAGTTCGTGTCTGTGATTCGGAAGTTTGATCTTATCGCTATGGTTCGACATTGTGAGGTGAGTTCTTCTCATTATATCAATAGGGTCTAAGGCACCAAGGTTGGCCGTTATGATTTGTATCATTTTTATAGGATGGTTGATATGTTAGTGATTTGTTAGATCAGTATCCTAGTTATATAGGATGGTTGCTATGTTAGCGATCGGTTAGATCGGTATCCTGGTTATAGGATGGTTATAATGTTAGTGATCTGTAGATCTGTATGATTATCTGTACATTCTAGCTAGTGTATGATATTTATGTGCACATGTTTGTTGGTTTGGGGGATTGGGTTGAGGCAAGTCCTGCTTTGTGCTATAGGCCAAGATACCGAGGGCGGACCGGATAGACTGCAGACCCGGTTAGGGCATACTAGTCAGGCCGAAGGCCCGATGAGCGGTCTGGATAGGCTGAAGGCTGTGAGAGGTTGTCCAGACGTGCCGAAGGCTCGAAGAGCGGTCCAGATAGACTGATGGCATGTGAGGCGGTCCAGTCAGACTGATGGCTCATTATGCATGTTGTGTTTGTATATGTGATATGATTATGATTGTATGGTGTTGATATTTTAGGGGAACACACTAAGCTTTGGGCTTACAGTTCTTGATTATGTTTCAGGTACTTCCGATGATCGCGGGAAGGTGAAGGCGTAATCATGCACCTCCTTATATTTTATGATTTGATTCTAGGATACTCTGACACTAAACCATTTGGAAGCAAGTTTTGTAATAATTATTGGTTTTAAAAAGTTTTAAAAAGTTTAAATTTGGCATGATTTTTATAATGGTTACATTAAAGGTAAGTAATAAAGTTAGATTCATGGAAGGAACTGAAATTAAAGATAAAAAGGTTACTGTTAGATCTCATAAGTGGGATAGGGTAAATACTACTATGTGTTCTTCGCTTCTTAATTCCTTATCTGAATCAATTTATATTTGGCATGCCTATTTTGAGTATGCTCTTGATATTTTTACTGATTTATCTCAAGCCTATTATAAAGCTGATGGTTCTCTAATTACTATAATAAATTGGATGGTCTTTGGAAAGAATTTGATGGATTAACTAAATGCACTAAGTGTGTCTGTGCAGCTGCTACTCAGTTAAACAATCATTCCAAATTACTGAAACTTATGCATTTTTTAAGTGGCTTAGATGATTTGTTTAATCAAGTAAAAAGTCATATTCTAATCATGGAACCTTTATCTGGTGTTAAAATAACTTTTAAATTGTCTCTAGGGATGAGTCTAATAAAAAAACATAGCTCTATTTCTACTTTGACTAATAAAAGCCAGTCATCTACTTTTGCTGGGAAAATAAATGATACCAGAAAGTTTAAAAATAAGAATCAAAGTCATGTGTGTAAAAATTGTGGTCTTAAAGGACATTCTATAGAGAAATGTTATAAGCTCATTGGATATCCCAATGATTATAAACCAAGGGTTCAATTTTTATAAAACTTTTTCTGTGTCTGGGATTTTTTTTCTCTTGCTTGTGATTCTTCTAATATTCTGACGTCTCTTTTAATACTTTAGAAAAATATTTTTTAACTAATGATCAATACTCAAAGCTTATGTCTCTCTTAATGATAAAATAATTTCGGGAGATGTTTATGGCAATGGAAACATGGCATGTATTGTTTGTAGTAATGTTTTTGTTAAAAATAAAAGTTGCGTTGTTGATTCAGATGCTAATCAATACATGACTGCAACTGAATCTCAACTTATTGATGTTGTTGATGTCTCAAAGTTTAATCTTAAACTTGACCATCCAAATGGGTCAACTGCTATGATTAACAAGATTGGTAATATGAACTTATCTGATTCAACAACTTTAATTGATGTTTTTTTTTATGATACCTGATTTCCATGTTAACTTGTTTTCTGTTCATAAACTTTGTAAGGAAAACAAATGTAAAGTAATGTTTGATGAAAATTAATGTATTGTTTAGGATTAGTACAGAATCTGGAGGCCTATATTATCTTTAAAATCAATCCTTAGGTAGGTCCAATTTTGTTAGCAATAGTTATAAATGTTTTGTGTCTAAAATCACTTGGCATAATAGATTAGGGAATCTTGTTGATCGAGTGTTGAATGTTTTAAAATATGTTCTTAACTTTGATAATGAACCTATAACGTCGTGTGAGGTTTTTCATAAAGCTAAACTAACTAGAGACTATTTCCTTTGAGTGCACATAAATATTAAATTCTTGGTGATTTAATTCGTTTAGATGTGTGTGGTCCTTATAAAGTTGTTGCTTCAAATGGCTTTAGGTTCTTTCTTACTATAGTTGATGATTATATTAGGGATAATTAGGTGTATTAATGAAATCTAAAGATGAAGTATGTTATTGTTTTCATGCTTTTATATGTTTTTTTAGAAAATTAGTACAATGTTAATATTTAGATTGTTAGCTGTGACAATCATACTGAATTTTTAAATGTTAGAATGAAATTTTTTTGAAAATAAAGGAATCATTCATCAGACTTCTTACGTTCATACTCTACAATAGAATGGTGTTGTGGAGAGAAAACATAGACATCTTTTGAATGTTTCTAGATCCTTGTTGTTTCAACCTAGATTACCTAAAATATTTTCGGGAGAAGCTATTTTAACTTTGGTTTTTTTAATAAACAAAATACCCTTATTTGTTTTAAATGGAAAAACTCCTTATGAAACGATTTATAAATGTTCTCCTGTTTATGATAAGATTAGAGTTTTTGGTTGTTTATGTTCTGCAACAAAACTTAATAATCATGATAAATTTTCTGAAAGATCTGAGAAATGTATTTTAGTTGGTTATTCTAAGGTTAAAAAAGGATATAAGTTGTTTAGTCTTGAAAATGGTTTTTTCTTTTTCTCCAGGGTTATGAAGGTCTACGAATCAGTGTTTCCTTTTAGGAATGTCTTCTAATTCTGATGAATCTTCTGATTCTCTTATGTTTTCCTCCACTGTTAATAATAATTCATGGGATCCTTTTTCCAATGTTGAAATACTTCATTCTAATAATCTTGTTGATGATCAATCTAGTAGTGTTTTTAGAGATAGCAATCAAGATGGTGAATCTAGTATTGATCCATCTCATGGTGCAAGTGAAACTGGTCAGCATGATACTCCCAGTCTGAGTGCAATTGATTAAATACATGATGGTACTGAGAGTAGTGAAACTCTTAGTTCACAACCTAATTTGGTTGTCTCTGAAAGTCTTAGAAGTTTTGAGGAAAATAATGACCAATCAGTTAATGTTAGAAGATCTAATGGTGAATCTAGGGTTCCTCAGAAATTTACTGATTACATCATAGATGGTAAATATAAGTATGGAATTGAGAAATCTATAAACTATTTTGTTTTAAGTGTTGAAATTAATTATTTTGTTACTAGTTTAAATAAAACTATGGAACCATAATCTTATCACGAGGCCTCCTTGAATCCTAATTGGGTCCAAGCTATAAATGAGGAAATGGAAGCTTTGTATAGAAATCAAAATTAGATTGTTTGTGACTTACCTCTTGATAGAAAACTAATTGGTTGTAAGTCGTTATAAAAATTAAATATAAGTCTAATGGTGAAGTTGAAATGTTTAAAGCTAGGTTGGTAGTTAAGGAGTATAATCAAAGAGAGAGAATTGACTATGAGCAGACTTTTTCTCCAGTTGCCAAAATGGTGACTATTAGGACTGTTATTACTCTTGTTGTTAATTCTTGCTTGGATCTATTTCAACTTAATATATAAAATGCTTTATTATATGGTGAATTAAGTGACAAAGTATACATGTCTTTACCTCTTTGATATCATAATAAAAATGATAATAAAGTTTGCAAATTATCAAAATCATTGTATGGTCTTAAACAGACCCCTAGGAAGTGGAATGAGAAATTATGTGCTTCCTTATCTTAATTTGGTTTTATTCATAGTATTAATGAATTTTCTCTATTTGTTAAATCCGAATATGATTGTGTTGTTTTTCTTCTTGTGTATGTGATTGATATCATCTTAACTGACAACAGTGTTAATGAAATTAATAAAGAAAAATAGTTTTTGAAGTCTAAGTTTCTTATTAAAGATCTTGGTCGTTTAATTGTTTTGGATATTGAAGTTATTGATATTGAGAGTGGAGTTTTCTTGAATCAAAGAAAATATAGTTTGGGGCTTTTACATGATTTTGGTATGTTAAGTTGTAAACCTATTAAAACTCTGTTGGAATGTAATTTTGTAATTATGAGTGAAGGGATTGATAAAAATGATATAGTATATAACTATGTTTCAAAAGTTAGTTGGAAAGTTTATATACCTAACTATTACTAGACCTGACATTCCTATGTTGTGCAAGTTCTAAGTCAGTTTATGCACAATCCTAGGAAATTTCATCTGAATTTTGATTTGAGATTGTTGCGTTATCTGAAATCTAATCCAATAAAGATTTCCTGGTTTTCAAAACTAAGTTTTTGGTTTTAAAAGGTTTTGTAGGTGCTGACTGAGCTAAATACTTAGTGTTTAGAAGATCTGTAACTAGTTTTTCTTTATATCTTAGAGATACATTAATCACTTGTAAAAACAAGAAACAAGAAAATGTTTCCCAATCATTTACTGAGTCTGAGTATCGTGCACTTGGTGTTATAGGTTGTGATATTATGTGGATTCTTAAGATCTTATTTGATCATACTATTTAAGATTTAACTCATGTTCCTATTTTCTGTTATATAATGAATCAACTATTAACTTGGTTATGAATCCTGTTTTTCATGAAAAAACTAAGCACTTCAATGTTGATACTCATTTAATTAGAGATCGAGTTTCAAAGGGATTTGTAGAAGTTTTTACAATTGATTCTACTCATAATATTGCAAATATTTTTAACAAATCATTAGGAACTGTTCAACATAATTTGTTGTGTGAATGGATGGGTCATGTTGATCCATTTCAAGGAAAATGTTAAAATTACAATGGTTAAGTTTGAGGCGAGTGTTGATATATATATATATATATATATATATATATATATATATATATATATATATATATATTAAACTTAACATTGTTGTATCCTTTTCTATAACTGTCTTGTTTTATAGATTTAATTTATATAAACGGTAAATTTGTTATTATTAGTTTCTTGTTTTGCATAAATTTGTGTAGGGAGGATGTAAGTTGACAAGAGGAAAATAGAGGTGGACTGCGGCTCACATTTTTCATTTAGTTGGAGTTGAAAATATACGGATCTTTACCATGGGTTGGATATGTACAAGACTTGCTCCATGTTTGAATGAATTGTGATCCGAAGTATATAAACGTTTTCTTTGTGTAATATAGAATGTATTCAGTCAATTTGTATCATACACAATTTGTATTGCTCTCATCTTCTCTGTCAATAGATTAGGGTTTCATCTTTTCTCATTTTTGTACATTCTTTGTTCTTCAACTGTTCATGCTGTAAACGAGTATAAAGGGTTTAGATAAAGTGACTGAGACATTGTACTAAGTGTTTTGAGTGTTTTTTAAGGAGGTTTCTTTGTAAGTAACTTGAAAACCAATTGGTTGTTTATGAATTAGAATTGTTGATGTTGTGATAATCATGTTTCGGTTGATTTGAGTTTGTTTAGAATACCTGAGGTGGCCTTGTGTTTTATATACTAAAAATTACTTGAAGGTTTAAATTTATAAAAGACCTACAAACTAGGGATTAAAAAACCATTGAGAAAGTATTCTCAATTGAATGATAATATAGTTAAGTAACTATGGGTTTTCGAACACTAGGCGAAACAGAGATGATTTTGGATTAAGTAATTAAGCTACTAATTAATCTAAAAAATAAAATTAAATTAAGGATTTCTTTAAATTAAAGTAAAAGATAACTAAACTAATACAAAGAATAAAAGAACCTGCTTTTAAGTAGTTTTAAAAGGTACTCCGACTTAGAGTTGAATCCCCCTTCTTTTCTTATGGTTGATCTTGGTCAATAGAATTGTGCAATGAATTTACTTTCTTTATAATTAACATCTATATTGATTAGTTAATGAACTAACACTAATAATTAAAAAGATTAGCTACTACAATGATCGTCCAATAAACAAACTTCATAACCAATTATATATTTGATTATGAGAGATTTAATCCAATAGCCAATTTCAATAATCATGAACGTAAACTACTTGCTTAGAAAACAATCCAGAGTCGTCTTACACATTTTAGTTTTTAATTACTAGATTATGATCAAACTCTAGTACTAAGAATTGAGTATCATAAATTTGTTATGATTCAAGTTCATACAATCAAAATGATCATATAGATTATATAAACTTAGCCTAAGGTAACGATAATTAAAACATAAACACGAAAGAATTTTCCATTAAACAAACATAACAGATAATCAACTAGAAAATCCAATTTCATTAATCAAACCATCGAATTGGAAGAGTTCGTCTACATCTAAGCAGAAGTAAAGGATTTTTATCCCATAATCATAGCTAGAACTATAAAAAAATCATATGAGAATACATAATGCAAAGCAAATGATTAATATAGAAAATTTTCACTTTGATCTTCAAAACTTTCTTATTCCAATAGGATTCCGACATCATTAAAACCATAACTTGATCTGTAAATCCCAAATTCACTTGATATATCAATTAGATCCGACTGATGGTGCGGAATCCCAATCAATTGGATGTCACCAAATCAAAATAGAGAAGAAGGAGAAGAAGAATAATATGAATTTTGAATGTATTGATGATATGAATGAAGTTCCTTACATAAGATTCACTCTCTCTCTAGAACACACCTTGAGTTTCACACTTAAGCTCATCTAGCTGTACGCTCTCACCCATGCACTCCTCACCCTTACATCTATTTATATGGAACATGGGCTGTAAATGGGTTCACGTCCGTGAACTAGTTCACGGCCGTAAACACAACATCATGGCCGTAAACATAACTGCAGAAACATATTACATGACCAAATACTATTAACGCCTAGAAAAATAAAGTATAAACCATATTTTTGACCCAAAAATCTCCCCCTTGGTTTATAGCTTTCTTTTCTAACTGACCCAACAAACCCCCCTAAAAATGTAGCTGAATTTTCTTGTTAATCTTCATTGGGAGCTTGGCTTTAGCATTAATCTTCAAACTCTTCACAACTTCAAGATGAAGTTGATGAATGACTTCATCTTGAGCAATTTGGCTTTTCTTCAAAATTTGACTCTGAACGCACATTGAGTGAGGAGGCTTGATGTACTAATTCTTGAAAGATAGCGCTTTCAGCTTGTGAATCTTCAGAGATAATATCAGAGAGAACTAATATTACGGGTCACTTCAGCAGGTTCATGAACAATAGCAAATTGATTGAGGAGGCTTCAATGCAATCTGTCACATAATCTTCAAGTCAGCTTCACCTTGCTTATGGGGTTGAAAGGTTGAATGTTAAAAGAATAATCTTCATTTCTTGTTCCTTCGAATGAGAATTCTTCAATGATAACAGATGAAGCTTTGGCTCATAAATTTTCGATACAGCCTCCATGAGTCTCATCTACATTTGAATTTACTATTCAAGACAAAAGAAAACTACAAGAAAACTTAGCACACAATATTTTTGGATTTTTTTAATTTTCTAAAAAAACTAAAACAGAAAAAAAATATTTTTGGATTTTTTATTTTATTTTTCTGAACAAGAAATAAAATAGAAATAACGCTCTTTTCGGAATTTTAATTTTCTGATTTTTGTTTGATTTTTGATTTTTTTAATTCTCCCCTAAATTTGTTTATAGAGGAATACTATGAACAAATTTAAAAAAAGAAAAATAATTGGGATTAAAGTTGTGAGACAATTTTAACTTTGTTTATCAGTACCTTCACATTCATAAATAGATCTAGTCAATTGTCGGTATTGTGGTCCACTTAAACACAAAGGATATCGACAAATTTTTCTAAATATACCATTTAGCTGACGACGACCACGAATATTGTTGTCCATTTAAATTAAGCAATGAGATGTAGATACAACCTCTTAAACGGTTCAATTTTAGGTGCACTAGAACATGTTCCCCACTTCCCGATATACCCTGATTATCAAGAACTTCCAAAGAACTCCTTACTTTAGGTGAATAGATAGTTATTAAGGAGGAAGTCAGATTTAGAAATAGGTGCATATGTTGTGTCCCAGGTCAGATCTCTTTCAATCACACAAAGGGGACAACATATGGCTAACTAGGATAGAGGGATTGAGAGGTAGAATGTTGCATATGGTGTGTTCCAGGTCGGATCATTTCAGTCACCCAGAGGAGACAACATATGGCTTATAAATAGGAAGAATTGCACAGATAAAGAAGATGCATAGAAATAAAGTTGCATATGTTGCATTCCAGGTCAGTTCTCTTCCAATCACATAGAGGAAGCAACATATGACTGACAGATAGAAAGCAAGAAAATAATTTCCTACATACCTAGTTTGTCAGAACCCCCCAGTCGCCCTATCAGAACCAAAATTATGGACATAAGTTCGTACATCAAGGAAAAGTTAAGCCATAGTTCTAGATGCATATAAATTTAGTATATCCCGTGGGTTCCCGTGTTTATCTCACTGCTCGGTCTACCCGAGCGTTGTATAGTCAGTCCAAACAATCCTATCTAAATCCACACTGTCAAATCCTTCGTGCCTACCAGCACATTGAACACAGAGTTTAGACAATTCAGATTCAATACCTTACACTGGTTTAGACTGCCCGTTATCACTTTCTTGATATCACTTCCCAACAGACATATAAAAAAATTGTCTTCAAAATGAATCAGTTTAAGATAAACTCAGGAGTATCGAGAAGAAAACTAAAACCGTAAGTCACCGATTGAATTTGCATCCAGAAGGTCAACAACATGAATAATCTCAGAACAGATCCGAAAATTCTTCACATCGTTAAGCACAAAACCCCATGTGTGATCCTCTCTTTTCTTCCTTTCCCGCAAAGGACACATACTCTCAAACAAAGTTCTGAGTGTTGTAAAGTTGAGAGATGTCCCCTATCATGTGCCTGGAATAGCTACTACCAACAAACTAAAGTCTAATAATATGCCTCCATAGCTGCTCCAACACAGAGTGGGATCAGTTGGTCCTTGAAACCCAGTCCATTTTGAAACTGGGTTAACCTTTTTCATCTTTGCAAGGTACCTTTTCCAATGACATATCCTGTTTATCACAAACAGAAGATGAAGAAATATTAGACGTATTAGATGATTTTGGAGAGTGAACCTTCGGAACCCATCTGTAGTTGGGTTTATCCGATTTCTTGCTCGCTCGGTTGGGTGCCTTAGCACTTGCTTTGGAACTTGAAGTCGATAGCCGAGATAACTTTGACCTAACTAGTCTTGGTTTCACTGGAGCATCTCTTGGATTGGACTTCTTGTCCAACATAACCTTCTTGTTGTTGGGAGTTTATTTCTTGGTCTTCTTGGCATTCCAGTTGCCATTTCGCGATTGTGATCTTGAATGATTCCCTTTAGAGTATCTCCCTCTTGGCGCGTTCTGCCATCCTTGTGCGTAATAGGGAACGTATGCACGATTTGGACAGTATCTGGCAATGTTTCCAGGTGTTCCACAGTGAAAACATGTTTTTTTCTTCACTGGGAAGTTGTTTCTTCCTGCCCCTGGTGGCGTATCCTTGCCGTGTCTCTTGTTGTTCCCATAAGCACAATTACAACAAGCACTCTGCTTCGCTTATATTGGTGGACTATATTTATCAACAGCCGGTTTATTAGATGCAACAAATTTAGAAGCAACATATTCAAAGTTCAAGGAGTCATTTGTTTGTTCAATAGTGTTCTCCTTGTTCTCATCTTCCTTTACTTTACCTGCACAAGAAGTAGAAGCATTAGAATCGTTCAGCTTAACACTTTCTTGCACAACCACGGCAGAATTATCAAAGATATCATCAAATATATCGAAAACATTTAAGTCATCAGACTTTGACACAGAATCAGCACAAGACAAAACATTAGTTTTAGAGTTAGAAACAAGAGTAGCATCGTTTGAAACAAAAACATCAGATTCTGAAACAATTTTATTATCAGACACACTCTCTTCAGTAGCTTGCTTGAAATGACTTAGAGGTGGATCTGCATAGGAAGTAGAAGCATTAGTATTTTCAATCTTAGGACCACTTGCCGTCATAAATACAGCAGGTTTTCCATATTTGAGAGGTGCCTCTCTGTCAATTTCATCTTTGGTCAAAGGGTTATACTGATTGGTGTTATTAAAAGGAGGAGGTACTTTATCATAACCTAGACCCTTTTGTTAGTTATCTTTAAATCGTAAACTATTTTCCATCATTGATGCAACTACTTCACTTGACACATCAAATTTTATGAAATTAAAATCTGCATTTTCAAACTTATTTTTCAATGTGTCAAGCTCGGCAGTTACAATGGCAAGTGGTTTTTCGATAAAATTGTAGCACTAACATTTATTGCTATAATCTTCCTGTAGTTTTCTAAAGTCCTGAGTCTTGATCTCTAATTTTTCTTTTACATGTCTTTGGCATTTTCTAAGGGTATATCCTTCATTTTTAAGGTCCTCATTTTCCCTTTTTAGTAACTCAATTTGTTCACAAAGAAATTTAATAGTAGTTTCACAAGATTGAGAACATGAAACTTCAGTGACTGGAATGTTTGAGGAACTCATTTTTATAAAAAAAATGCCATTTGACAAAAAAACTCAAAAGTCAACCTTAAAAGTCAAATTTAAAAAGTCAAACTTGAAAAGTTATACTTAAAAGCTAAATTTGAAAATTTGAAAGTTAAACGAGAAAGTAGAAGTTTAAAGTCAAAGGTCAAACTTGGAAGTCAAAGTCAAAATTTTGAGGTCAAAAGTCAAAAATTAAAAGTCAAAGTTTTGGGTTGAAAATTGAAGTTTAAAGATTAAATTAAAAAAATTTAATTTTGGGCTGAAATTGACAAGATTGCGAAATTGGAACCGAGATAACGACTCTTTTTGAATTAAATCCAGAAGGAATGTAGCACCAGGGATGCTAAAGGAGTTGGTAAGGCGATGGTTGACTGCATGAGAGATCCGGGTTCGATCCTTGCAACACGCAAAAAAAATTTAAACGCTGAACGAGGTTGTTGAACGCTGAACGCTGAATGGGGTTGCTGAACAAGAAAGTGGGCCAAACATATGTTGGGCCGAGAACGAAGTTGATGAGCCGTAAACACGAGGACCGTGATTGTGCGAGGCTGGCCGTACACCGTGAACTGTCCGAGAAACCGTAATTCATGATTACAGCCGTCGCCGAGAAACCCTAGCCGCAAATGCTTCTTCGGCCGTGAACCCTTCAATGGCGGTGAACACTTCGCAGATTACACGAAAAACAATGTTTTTCACCTCTTTTTGCTTCAAAACTCATTTTTATCAAAAGCACGAAGAACAAACCCCTATGTTATTCAAATATCTATCCAAAAAAGCAAAAATCCTTCAAAAATAAGATCAAATACGCTGCAGATCTGGCCAAAATGATTGATACAATCCAAGCTCTGATACCAATTGTAAGTCCCAAATTTGCTTGATATATCAATTAGATCTGACTGATGGTGCGGAATCCCAATCAATTGGATGTCGCCGGATTAAAATAGAGAAGAAGGAGAAGAAGAATAATATGAATCTTGAATGTATTGATGATATGAATGAAGTTCTTTACACAAGATTCACTTTTCTCTCTAGAACACACCTTGAGTTTCACACACTTAAGCTCCTGTAGCCGTACTGTGACAACCCAAAATTTCTATCTTGTACAAACCATTCACTTCAATCAAAGTCAGACTTGTTTCTGCTAACTTTTAGCACTGTTTAGAGTCTATTTGAGCATTCTGAGCCTAAGTACACCAAAGGAATGAGTGAAAGGAAGTGCCAATTGAAGTTGTAACCTATCATTCAAGCCATAAAACTCCAAGAATTGGAGTTTACGGCCATAACTAGAGTTTACGACCGTAAACTCTAGGTTATATATATGGCACTTAGTCATTTTCAATCACTTTTCACATTTCCAAGGCTAGAAATCGGATTCTCTCTCAAGGATCATAATATTTTGCTTCCAATCTTAAAAAATGTAAGTAAATCCTTCCATCTATGTGTTAATACACCAATTATCCTTGATAACCCTTTGAATTCATCCATGAATTTCATCTTTTGAGTCTAGATCTTCAAGATCACTCAAGAACATCAAGAACACTTAAGTGTTTTTGGCCGAAAACACCCTCATTTTCCTTCAAAACGTAAGTACACTACCCTTAGCTTGTTATATACTAGAATCACATGTTAAACACATTGAAAACATCAAGAAATCAAGAACAAAAAGGTGTTTACGGCCAAGGCAATCTCCCTTGGCCGTAAACCCTAATTAGTGGTGCAGTGTTGCCATTACGCCTTTCTAAGCCTTGGAACTAAGGCTAGAACACTTCAAGGAAGACCATGGGACCTTAACACACAAAATGGTACAAGATACAATGAGTTTACGGCCGTAAACTCATTGGGCCATAAACCCATGGGCCGTAAACTCATGGGGGTATTACCATTTGGGCCGTAAAATCCTATGTGAGGCCCTACACCCTTATATGCAACCCTGTGTGGTTTAACACATCATAACAAGTGTTTCCTAGTCCCTAAGGTTGTTCTATTTCAAGAATAGATGTTATAAACACTAATTAGATGCACATATGTGTCATTATATGTTAAATAGGATTAATGTGTGCTCAAGTCTTCACTTGACTCTTAGCATCCAATACCGATCTTTCATTCGCATCACTCACTACAAGTGAGTTCATACCCCTTAATATACCTTTTAAATGATTTTATGGGGGGGGGGGGGAATACAAGTTGAAACATTATAGTTATTATATCAATCACATATGAATAATAACTATCAAACAAATGGATTTACTATACTTTTAACTGTTTTATCAAACTAACTACTTCAAAATATTTATCAAACTCTTTTACATGTTAAAATATTTATTAAACTTATATATTGTCAAAACCATGTGTAATGCATATATAGTTATATAAGTAAGGTTGGAAGGACTTAGGACTGAAAACTCACTTTATTTCCTGTTCCTTGTTTGGTTGTGGACTTAGAGTACACTGTTGTTTGTCCGAGTGTCATTTGATCCATAGTTATATATATTATGTATATATGAATAGGCATAAAAGCTTTTATCTTAGTTCAACACACTCAGTTATACAAACAACTCTACTAGTAAACTATAACATGTACAGTTTAGGAAGTCACTACTCACTAGTTCTAGTTCAATGAAACATACAAAGAGTCAGTTCATACATGAGTCAATACATACTATAAAGAGAAAAGATAGAGAATACTATAACGAGAAACAAGACATACTATAAAGAGAAATAGATAGAGAATAGTATAACGAGAAACAATACATACTATACACTATACAAGAGAGCATACTATGATGAGAAACAAAGAGAACATACTACATACTAGACCGAGAGAACATACATTACACTAGTACATACAGTACATATACAAGAATTGTATAACATAAATGTGAGTCACCACTTCGGGGCATGGCATCACTGCTATGGCTCGTATTGTAACCAGAGTTTCATGGAGGGAGAACGCGAATTTGTGTATAGATCTATACGGGACTGACCGTGCTACACCTTGCTGCTAGCTACAGTGGGACCTGCAGGTCTACGGATGACGAATGTCATACCATTTTGACGTCTTCGAGCGTCGTGTTTTACTAGTCGATCAAGTATGGTTACAATCATATCACATTATACCTTAATTAACAATTGGCTTAAGGTAGTTAGTACAGCAGTAGTCACTCTAATACAACACTACGGTACTTTATTATTTTCCCATTGCATTCACATTGTGATATTCTCACATAAAAGGTAATGTAAAAACTATATTTTGTTAATGATAGTTACACTTGGGAAAAATACACACTTTTACAAGAAACAAACGTACAAAACATTTGATGCCTTGGTAGAAGGCTACTTTTATTAGAAAATATAGGATTTTCTAGGAGATACAAACATTTACAAACTTATACATCAAACTCTTACAAACATTTTTATACAAACAATGACACTAAAATGCTTATGGACTCACCAGCTTTAAAGCTGATCAACTCTTTCAAAATAACTTGTATTCTCAAGTCATCAGTAGACAGGTATCGATGCCAGGTTTTGAGAAGATGGAGCTATCAAGACTCATCTCTTATTTTGATTCATATTTTTGGTGTCTTATAAACTATGCAGAACACACTTGTATTAAATTATATTATTAATGAAACGGATGATGTTGTTACCTGTTTACTATTATGCTTTGTTGTGATACTGTACATGACGTCCTCCGCCCTAGAACGTTTCCGCCATTCCGGTTTTGGGGTGTGACACGTACACTCTCACCCATTCACTCCTCACCCTTACATCTATTTATATGGAACATGCGTCGTAAATGGGTTCACGGCCGTGAACCAGTTCACAGCCATAAACACAACATCATGGCCGTAAACACAACTGTAAAAACATATTACATGACCAAAAACTATTAACGCCTAGGAAAGTAAAGTATAAACCGTATTTTTGACCCAACATGATCTATCTATTCAAGTTTGCATTCTTTTGAATAAAAGAGAAGGCCTATTTATAGTTATTATAAATCATCAAATTAGCGTCGCATAGGACATAAGGTCGTGTTGCATTTTTGGTGTATCGTTATTTGAATCAAACTCTCAGGATTGATCGCGTCTCATGCTGCTCTCATTCGCACCGCGTGTCTAATTTTTAATGTAACATTTGAATTTTTATCCTTATCATCTCTAATTTCTTCCTTATCTCTTTAGCACATGAATTTATCTCTAAAATTTGATTTTTAAACATTATCAGTATCATTTATCTTCATATATATATATATATATATATATATATATATATATATATATATATATATATATATATATATATATCAATTCATATTGAAAACATTAAAACAATTTCCTACAATATATGACTAATAATAGAAATATCAAAGGTCAAAGCTAGAGATGGAAGGATCAAACACGACATGCTCAATTGAGGGAGGTAAATATATTGGAAGCATCGAACAATTGGGGTTAATTGAGTGTGGTGAAGATGGAAAGACTGAAAGTAAAATAGTCGATTTAGGATGGAAATCATTGAAGATCGATGGAACAAATAAGATTAAACTCGCTGATAGCAACGTGGGAGAGATAAGGGAACCCGAATATCATTTGGACATACTTATTTTAAGGGGGGAAGATCAAAAATAATTTTTAGAGAACTAGAATCTCAATGGAGGGAAATAAAAGATATGATATTTATTCGTATTCATGTATATAGAATTAAAAAACAAATTAATTAATACTTTTAGTTACATATGTATTTGTAATTGTAATTTTAAAAAACTTGTATAATGACAAGAATTAATGTAACATTATCATTCACAAGATGTTAATTTGAGATCCATTATTGAGGAATGTATTACAAATAGAAGTCGTTAGAGATTACAAGAGTGCAATATGTTATAATCTATTTATGAGCCTTTATCGTGTTGTCTGATTGGAATCGTGTTGGGAACCCAACTTAGTATTTCAATTTATTTAAGGACTGATGGAGTAATGTTCTAAGACTTATGATTTTATGTCTAATGGATTATGGATACTTGAGAGTGCAAGAATATGTGTACGGACAAGGTTTGAAAACTTAAACCTTGAGTTAACTTAAGCTCAATGTGTGCTACTAATATTAAGATTCCAATCAAGTTTGGTAAACCGGTCTTGTCTTGAATTGATAAGTTCAACAAAGAATTCAAGTATTATAAAATGAGTATGAACAATGTAAACAAATTTTAAGAAAAATGAGAATGATAGAGAGAATGATTTGACTTGAAAGATACTTGGTATTGATGTGAAAGAGAATGTTTCTCTAACTATTATATTGCCTGAAGATCATATCTCCTTAAATAGACAAGGAGTGATAAAAAGACAAAATAGAGAGACTGCATGGAGTATGTAAACCTGAAAAGTCAAAAGGCTAACACACATGATTTTCTCGATCTTTTCCCATGATTTTTTAAAATAAAACAAAGAATAAATGAAAAGAAACATTAAATGCAAATAAAGACTCAAAATAGCACTGAATACAAAGTGTTTCTCTGACAGGTCTTCATTTCGGAAGAGCTTAATTTTGGAACTCATCATACTTCAGAATGCTCTTCACTTCGGATTGACTTGACTTCAGATTGCTAAAGGTTCACTTTTCATGTATCAACAATCTCCCCCTAAGTGACCTTAGCGATCATTCAACTCTTCCCATAGTTTCATCAAATACAAAGACATAAGCACTTTGGAGCTAGCTTTGGACTTCGATGTAGCATCTGATATCATCAATAAATTTCTTCTTGACGTGTTTAGATGAATCCCTTTTGGCTGCATTGGAAATGAACTTTTGAAGCATCTTTATTGGGACAAGGTCTTTGTCAAGAACTCTAAATAATTCTTTTCGATTAGTCTTCTTTTTAAGATAGAAATAATCGAGTTCCGGTTGTTTAATGGGGCCTTCTGCTAAGATCTGTGCTTCAAGAAGTTTGGTAGTGATTTTTGCCAGAATGTTCTCCATTCTGAAAAAGTGAGCAAATTCAATGTTGGATCTGCAGAATTCAGCAATATAGTATTTTGGGAAGCTTATTGCAACATTGTAGGCTCCAATGCTTAATTCACTTGATTGGCGATCTCGGAAGTGAACAACTACGGTGAGAATGTCGTTTGGGTTTATCGAAGGAAAACCTACATCAGTATATAACATGCAATTGAGATCAAGCTTGCTCTGAACCTTGTTACCATATCTGATGATCTTGGTAATTCTTTTCCGAGACCATACTTCCTTTTGGGATCGTGCATTGACAAAGTAAAAGGTTCTCAATCTCTCATGATCAGTTCCAATGATGATTTAAGGATCATTAGTCGGATGTAGAGGAGCGTACCTGATACAAAAATGACCATGTGGATAGATTGGCAAGTCCAGTTGCTCAACATCTTGTGTCGGAAGATCATAGTTCATGAAGGGTACAAAGTGTATATTATGAATAACTCCTTCCCGGAAAACAGGAGAAATGCCTAACATCAAATTCGGGTTGTCTTTAAGCATTTGAATCCAAATGATTTCTTCCAAAGCTTGTTTAATATATTCCAGAGAGTATCCCTCAGACTTTCCAAATGCCTTCACTGGGCTGTCCGAATCTGTTGCAATCTATTTGCCTTTATCTTGGGGATTGTCACTTATGCCCGAAATGGAGGAAATGATTTGATGACCGAATTCAGTGATGAATATTTCAAATGAAGGAGGAATCAGAGGGTCTTCAGGGATGTCATTTGGTTTCTGGGTGGGAGAACCTTCATCAATATAAGCGATCCTCAGAGCAGGAATTGTAGGAAGCATGGACTAAGTGGCTTGGAATGCATCAATTGTCATCTTGGTCTTGAGCTTTTCCATGTATCGACTTCATTTGAACGCTTTTGCTAAAGATGATGGCTAATAAACCGAAGACCATTTCATCTTCTCTACTTTCGAAAGGACATGCATAGGTTGTTACCTGTTGGTTTGAAGTCCTAAGATCACATTTTTACCTAAGTCTTTACCTGCTTCATAATTTATTTCAAGAGGTTCACGTTTTTCGACCTCGAGAATTTCTTTATCGATTGATTCATCTTGGGGCACAAAATCTAAGATAGGTTACCATTATTTCAAGAGGTTTAAGAGTTTTAACCTTGAGAATTTCTTCATTGGTTGATTCATCTTAGAGCAGAAAATTGGAGATAGGCATGCATTGAATTCTTCTTTTTCTTTTTCCCCCTCTTAGATGGGATGACCCTACCTCTGATGCAACTATGGATTCACTCTTGAGTTTCTCCAACCATTCAAAGACTTGTTTAAAACTTTCTTTGAGTTGTTTGGTGAGAGCGTCGTATGCCTCGGCTGTAGGAGCTTGAGCTTTGAGATTGGCAAATGTTTCATCCAGAATAATGAGCATCTCATAGAACTTGTTGTTTAAAACATCCAAAATATTCCAAGTTGAACGTATGAACTTGATGATCACATCTTTCATGACCATGTTCATGGCATTTATTTGATGAATCTCTGTTTCAAGCTATTGAATCTTTTTCTCATGACGAATATGAGTTTGCTTGATGAGTTCATTGGTAGCAATAATCATATCGTCATTAATCTTTAGCATGATGGTGGTGGTAGAAATGTGATTGTCGAGACTATCATTGTATTTTTGTTCAACTTCTTCGATTGTGTGCTTGAGATGAAGGGAAATGAGCTGGTCGAGCTGATTGGATCGCTCAAGTTCCGAGGGAGCAACAAATTGGATCTCAGAAAGAGTTTTAAGGATATGATTAAGCTCAGAGTAAGGACCTGTAAGCTTTTGAAGAAGATTCGAATCAAGGCCTACGACTTATGATCAAAGGATTCGACTTTGGAGATAACTGAGTCCACATTGTCTCGAAGTTCTAATAGGGCAAAAGGATCTGCAATATTTTCACCCGAAGATCCTGTGTCCGAGGTAGAGCTTTCAGACTTGTGATCATTATCATTGATTGCATCATCATGTGGATCAGAGGGCTTGGAGTCATTGACTGGTTTAGCTTGAGCCTTATTACCTTGATCACTTTCCAAGGTAACTTTGGTAGAGGATGGCTTGTTCGCTTCAACATCTTCTTCTTATTTGGATTCCTCGGAGGATGAGGAGTGACCAAAATCATAAGTCGGTTTCGAGGAGGGCTTCTACCGAATATTGAAAGAAGTAGGGATCGGAATAACACCAACTGTTGTGTTTTCATCTTCGAACACGACCTCATCAGAGAGATCATCTTCAGTAGGAGGCTTGGGAGCTTCTTCATTTATAAACTTTGGAGGAGGATCATCCAAAACACATATAGAGTCGGGAACGTATCCTATAGAAGTAGTCTTCTGAGCTTCATCGAAAGGCTTGAAATCCTAATCGGTTTCATCATCGGATGGAAAGGTGAAGGGAAGATGACTTCGGAGAGCTCGTTGACGCATAAAATTAAGCATATATTCAACTTGTTCTCTGGTGAGCTCCAAATGTCTTGTATGAGCCCTGCCAACAAAATCTGACCAATCTTTGTTAAAAATACCTAATCGTCCTTTACCTGAAGCATGTATCATACCGGTTATGGCTTTCAAAGTAGGAGGTGATGGGTTTTGGCCATATGAACATTCCTACGTGCACATGAAAACCCTAATGCTTGGATCTAGGTTTCTCTAATTGAACATACATTGAATCCAAGACTTCTAATGGCTAATAGAGTATAATAACAATATGAAATCAGAATTAGAAGTTTACCTTGAATCACTTGCTTGATCTTCTTGTCCTTGAGGCTTTAGAGTCACAATTGTCACTCTTCTAATTGCTTAAAAACACCAACTAGCAAGAAGATGATTTAGGAGAGAGGAGAAGGGATCAAATCGGCCAGGGTTTCTTCTCAAAGCATAAGTGCCGATTTCTCTTGACCCCTAGGGTCTATTTATACTAGTTAGGCTCCTAGGGTTTCATCCTTAAACCCTAATTGGATAACTTAGGCCCTAAGCAATCCTAATCCCTTCATGATAAGCCTTTTGGACGATTTTAAGGCCTATCCAAAGTCCTTAAAACCGGCCACCCTTTATCCATAAGGGATTTATAGCCCAAACTATAACTATCATACATTTGACAGTTTATGCCCCTTTATTCAATTAATCTCTTTAAGTCACCAAACTAATTCCTAATTAATTTATGACTTATATTAATCCAATAACAATATTATTATTCTTTATCTTATTCTTATAATGTAGTGGTGTTGATTATGATGACATGTGCGGAATTAGGAAAGATCTAGTGATTCATCATACAAATTCAAGAACACAAGGAGTAAATAAATCTTTGTAAGCTCTTATTAGATCTAGAAAGATTATACAAATGGGTTTGTATACAATTTCTCTCTCTAGTCTAACACTCCAAAAATGGACTCTTACATAATGGGAGTCACTCACTTCCTATTTATAGGAAAGACTCAACCCATTTACACATACAAAGAGGAAAGCCTAAAACATTACATCCAAGCATGACTTTGCACCCTAACATTCTCCCCCTCAAAGTTAGGATTGGATGTACGACTTTAATCTCCAACGAGCTAGTGCGATTAAGACCAAACTCCCCCTCGAAGTAACACCGGTCTTCAAATCCGCAAATGAATATTCGACAAACTCGAGAAGCTTCGAATACCCATCATTCTCCCCCTTTTTATAATCAAAAAATGATTATAAAACCCACTAAGGATGAGAAGCGCCCGAGGAATAATCTTCACAATACTCCCCCTTGATGTGTACCAAAAATGAATCACCAAAAATATTGCACGGAAAAACAATCATGAAAAAGCCACAAAAAATTTCAAATTTATGAAATTTTTTGACTTTTCAGGTGAAAGTTGCAAGATTTTTCAAAAATCGGGTAGATATTGTTACTTTCTGAAACTTGCAGGGACCCGTTGCGCCAAAAACAGTCAAATATGCGAAACTCTAGCCCATTTGCGAAACCAGGCATAAAGCGTTAATTCGCACAAACTGCAAGGACCAGTACTGAAAATGTTGCAATTTCTCAGCTTTTATTGCTATTTGCGAAGTTGGGTATTTATTTCCAAAAATGCGAAACTCCAGGGACTGTTTTCGAATCTTTTTCCCTTTTGTTCTCCAATCATGCGAAGTTGGACTACTTGTGGCATTTCGCAAAAATATAAGGGGTCAAATCTGAAACTTTTTGCTTTCTTCCCCACTTCACCATATGCAGTTAAAACTTCCCATATTCCAGTCAATTCCTTCGCATTTTTATTTGCACAATTTTCGCATCTTTATCTCACCAAATGCGAACTGCATTCACACCAAATGCGAATCATGAATGAGATGTCTTCGCATTTTGACTCCAAATGCGAATTAAACACTAGATGCAAACTGCAGTCACACAAATGCGAACCCATCAAACATAAGTCATAGATGCGAACCAAATTCTCCATTCCGGATGCGAACACAATTTAGTTCTTGAACTCCAAGCTTGCGAAATCAAAAATTGATATGTGAACCCATATGCGAACATTAACCCAATCAACTTCCAGTTCCTACAATCGACTCTCGACTATCAATAACAAACCATCAACAATTAATTTCGATTCCAAGTCATCATCAATTTATCAAATGCGAATTGCTTCAACTGTTTGCATCGTTTTCTGATTATCAAATCGACTTCAATAATGCGAATCCAAAATCAAATCATCCAAATTATCCTTCACATAATCATCGATTTTTGAATCCTAATCATCGCTTCACTTCCATTTAACAATCGACCTAGACCAATCATCCAATTTGCAGATTTCGCTTTTTGTTTTTCAATCCACAGCAAATCATCAAATTTACAAATCGAGATTGAATCCAAACTCAAATCAACCATTGCGATGATCATCGACACCCAATCAATTTAAATCAAAAACATTTTGGACTTCGATCTTAACCAGCAATCCGTCAATACTTCCAATTTCATAAATTGAATCGTGAAGACACATCGAGATGAAACATCAGATGGAACAAGAAATTTCTCAAATCGATTTGATAAGATACGCCTTTGAACAGATGCGATTTAAAAAAAAATCAATCGAGAGATGTGAATAATGAATTCAAGAACAAACTCAATCGACAAAGTCGATTTGTATACAATTGATGCTTCATCGATTTGAAATCTCAGCATTATCCTTTTTCATTTGCAACGAAATCGTCATGAAATCGACTCCAGTCAATTTAATTTTGACCTCAATGGAACGTACGATGACTTCAAGAACCAACAATGATTTTGACTTTACGAAGAAATAAGCAGATTATGTGAATACATTTGGCTCAATATTAATGAACAGTACTCGTGATATTGGATTGGGCTAAAGATTTTGGGCTTCAAATCGAGTAAAGAACAGTGAATGATCAAACGAATGGACTTGGCATTGATGAATAGTAATTGATCGCTATTTGGTTTTAGACTTGATCTTTAAAAAAAATTATTGGATCAACAAAGGGGTTAAAACGAATTAGATCCAACGAAATAAATCGATCAAAAATTTGAAAAACGCAAAGCACGAATCGAAATCATGGACGTTTTGGAATCCATTTGAGAATTTGTGTTACCTTTTTCACGAATCGAGATCCATTTTCAACGAATCAAATTTGGAAGATCTTGGTTCTTTTTTCGGAATGAGAAAATCTCCAAATCGAACATTGTACCACCCACCATGCGAGATGTACAACTCGTTCTTCATGTTCTTCACGGATCCAAGAACATCTTCAAAAGAACCACCAACACATTTGGGTTTTGACTTCAAATTCAATGCAACCTTTGGAGATTGTTGCTTTGGAACCCAAATTTGCTTCACGGATTTCGGCTTCACAACATATGACGATTTTTGTGAGTAAACCCGCTTATTCTTCCGATTCATCATCTTCTTCTTTTTCTTTCTCATCTTTTTGCATCTTGAAGACTTGACTTCATGAACAAACGCAGTTTCAACAACATCAACATTTTGAGTTTGAATCAAATCTTTTGGAGTTTGATATTTGTGAATTTCTTGAACCACCGGCTTCCGATAAGGAATCATTCCTTCAAACAAATCACAAGAACACAAAATATCATCGGTTTGAACTCCAATTGAGCCAAAAACTTTTTCATCTTGAAAATCAACTTGAACTCCTTTTTCTTGAACATCAAGAACATCCGGGTAAGAAGCAAGAACATTATCACCATATATGCATTCATCAAGACGAATTCCTTCAATTACTTCATCATCTTTCTTCTTCTTTCTTCTTTCATGATAAGTTGTTACCAAACGATTAAGCAACATCTTATGATGAACATGATCAAGAGGATAACCATTGAATTTTCCACATTCACATTTCATACTACAAATGAGTGTATTTTGTTTGAAATACCCGGTTACAAAACAATTGAGAAGTCCTTCAAAACTAAATGGCCATGGAAAATCCTCCATAAAAAACACTTCACAAATTGTTTCTTCCATCTTTGATCAATCGATATGAACCTGGGTTTTCTAGAGAGAGAAAGTGAATATGAATCAAATTCTAGTGAGAGAAAGTGATACAAACAAGTATTCTAGAGAGAGAAAATCGAATTATGGATCAAATCAAAGAAACATTCGATTTCTAGAACAAAAAACACTCTCTAAATGCGAAGATCCATGATCAAAAAATGAATCACCAAATCAAAATAGCCATCAAGGATCAATTCTTGATGAAATCAAGAACACCCGCTCTGATACCAATTGTAGTAGTGTTGATTATGATGGCATGTGCGGAATTAGAAAAGATCTAGTGATTCATCATACAAATCAAGAACACAAGGAGTAAATAAATCTGTGTAACCTCATATTAGATCTAGAAAGGATATACAAATGGGTTTGTATACAATTTCTCTCTCTAGTCTAACACTCCAAAATGGACTTTTACATAATAGGAGTCACTCACTTCCTATTTATAGGAAAGACTCAACCCATTTACACATACAAAGAGGAAAGCCTAAAACACTACATCCAAGCATGACTTTGCACCCTAACATATAATATATTAATAATATTCCTTCTCTCATTATAAATCATTCTGTCAAGTTGCTATGGTGAAGGCAACCCAAAAGGACCATGCACAACCGGGTCAAATACTTGCCAAATATAGTTGTAGCCTTAGACACTATTCCAACAGTCTCCCACTTGGACAAGTCTAATAGCTATACATACAAGTATATTTCGATTAGCAATCGTAGCTCTCAAAGACGCTGTCAAACTCTGATCTAATCAATCTTGTCCTTTAGATAAGGGATCGTACAGTCCTCTGTTTAGATATCACGCTGACAATTCTATGGAACTAATTTGTCTAGCATTTGGTTTCTCGATCTTCGATTTATTTGACATAGAACTTAATCGAACACATCAATTCAGTTCTGACCGGGCCCAACACATAAGTCAAATCAAATCATCGAGCGGCCGAGATATCGCTTTTACCCTCTTAGGATAAAAGCAATAGATAAACTTCGACTTATATGCATTTACTTATTCATTAATCAACTATACACAACAATGCGTTTTATAACATCAAGTTACTGATGCGGTTTCGCATTATCAATGTACAACTAATTAACAAATAACAAACCATATATCTTGGTTTTAAGACCATATGATATTATCGTCTTGCGATCACCCTTTTTATCACATTCCATAAGGTGATTCCAGCAAGCACGGGTTTGTTCCAATGCTCAAAACTAGTTCATAAGCACTCATGAACATTGCAACAAACTTTTGCTACGTCTAACACCATTTAGACAATCTACACACCAATTCATGACAATCTTCATTCATACCTACTTCCAACATATGAACGATTGTGGACAATTTGAATAATTCGATTATTCTTAATAAACTCAATTATTCTGGAAGTCAAAACATGCAAAGTGAAACAATAGTTAAACGATTAACATAAGACAGTAACATTACTCATAAATAATACTCTTTTATTTAATCATCAAATGTTAATTACATTTATCTATTACACGTTTCTACTACTATCTAATCTATACTAATATCATCCTTCAGCCCAATACTCCTAGCATGCTGCAAGTGCTTAACCTTACTCAGTCTCTTCGTAAGCGGATCTGCTGGGTTATCTTCTATTGATATCCTCTTTACTATGAGTTGTCCTTCTTCTACATGATGTCTAATAAAATGATATTTTATGTCGATATGTCGAGATCTACCATGATCCCTCGGTTCCTTTGTCAAGGCAACCGCTCCTTCATTATCACAGAAAATCTCCATGGGCTCCTTTATGGCAGGTACAACTCCAAGATCACCGATGAAGTTCTTTAACCATATTGCCTCCTTAGACGCTTCGCTCGCTGCAATGTACTCTGATTCACACGTTGAATCAGCTACGGTTTCCTGATTGTAACTTTTCCAAGTTACTGCTCCTCCATTCAGGGTAAAGACCAGCCCGACTGCGAACGGTAGTTGTCCCTGTCGGTTTGAAAGCTGGCGTCACTGTACCCTCGCACCTTCAAGTCATCACTCCCTCCGAGAACTAAGAACCATTCCTTCGTCCTCCGAAGGTACTTAAGGATATTCTTGACCGCAATCCAGTGGGCTCTGCCAGGGCTCCCTTGATATCTGCTAACCATGCTCAAAGCAAAGGCTACATCAGGGCGAGTACAAGTCATAGCATACATGATTGAGCCAACTGCGGAAGCGTATGGTACTCGGCTCATTTATGCTATTTCAGCTTCGGTACTCGGACTTTGAGTCTTACTCAATTTGGCATTAATTTGAATCGGTAATTCTCCCTTCATCGAGTTTTCCATACTAAAACGTTTTAGTACCTTATCTAAGTAAGAGTTCTGACTAAGTCCTATTAGTCTCTTACTTTGCTCTCTCACTATCCTTATTCCCAAAATATAGGAAGCCTCTCCGAGGTCCTTCATAGCGAAGCACTTCCCGAGCCAGGACTTAACCTCCTGTAGAGTCGGGACGTCGTTTCCTATGAGTAGTATGTCATCGACATACAGAACGAGGAAGCTTACTATACTCCCACTGGCTTTGACATATACACATGATTCATCTTCGCTTCGTACAAATCCAAACTCTTTGACTTTCTCATCGAAGCAAAGATTCCATCTGCGAGACGCTTGCTTAAGTCCATAAATGGACTTCTCAAGCTTACACACTCTATTTGGATGCTTCGGATTGACAAAACTCTCTGGCTGAGCCATTTAAACATCCTCAGCCAACTTCCCATTAAGGAAAGCGGTCTTAGCATCCATTTTCCAAATCTCATAATCATGAAATGCGGCAATAACTAGCATCACTCTAATAGACTTTATCTTCGCAACTGGTGAGAAGGTCTCATCGTAGTCAACTCCGGGAATTTGAGTAAAGCCCTTCGCAACCAATCGCGCCTTATATGTGTGTACGTTTCCATCCACGTCGGTCTTCTTCTTGAAGATCCATTTGCACCCAACGGTCTTACATCCGGGCACATTATCAACCAAATTCCAAACTTGGTTGTCATACATGGACTGGATCTCGCTGTCCATCGCCTCTTTCCATTTTGTAGACTCCGGGCCTGCCATGGCTTCCTTATAGCTATTAGGTTCATCTAGATTTATTAGTGTACCATCACTAATATACGTGTCCCCTTCGGTAGTAATATGAAAACCATAAAACTGGGGTTGAACTCTAACTCTTTTGGAACGTCTTAGAGGTAAGGACTCGTCAATTGGTTCAACCGGAGTTTCCTCCTCGGGTTGAGTGTCAGCGGTAGAGGTTCCTTCATCTATCAATTCTTGAATCTCTTCAAGCTCAATTTGCCTCCCACTGTCTCCTTGGCTAATGAGTTCTCGCTCTCGGAAAACTCCTCTCCTCGTAACAAATACAACATTGTCCTTCAGTCTATAGAAGAGATATCCAAAGGATTTCTGCGGGTAGCCAATGAAAATACATCACTCGCTACGAGGTTTGAGCTTGTCGTGAGTGTCTCGTCTTACGAAAGCCTCGCAACCCCAAACCTTGATATGTGCCAACAAGGAAGCTTTCCCTGTCCACATCTCGTGAGGTGTTTTGGTAACCTTCTTAGTAGGGACTCGGTTAAGGATATGGGCGGCAGTCTCTAAGGCATACCCCCAAAAAGAGATAGGTAGTGAAGCACGACTCATCATAGAGCGAACCATGTCTAAAAAGGTTCGATTACGCCTTTCTACCACACCATTCAACTGCGGTGTCCTAGGTGGCGTCAATTGTGAAACTATTCCACACTCCTTGAGATAGTCGTGGAATTCAAGACTTAGGTACTCTCCTCCGCGATCGGATCGAAGCATCTTGATTTTCCTGCCCAATTGATTCTCCACTTCATTCTTGAACTATTTGAAATTTTCAAACGTTTCTGACTTTTGCTTGATTAAGTAGATATACCCATATCTACTATAGTCATCGGTAAAAGTCACATAGAAGCGGTTCCCATCCTTCGTGGTTGATCTAAACGGTCCACATACATCAGTATGTATTAGGTCCAATAGACCCTCACCCCTTTCACATGTACTTGTGAAGGGTGAGTTAGTCATCTTTCCAAGCAAACAAGACTCGCATGTGTCATCTTCCCTAAGGTCGAATGACTCCAACACTCCATCCTTTTGGAGTTGGGCTATGCGCTTCTTGTTGACATGTCCAAGACGACGATGCCACAAGGATGCTCTATCCATACCATTGGAAGAATCCATGCATAAAACATCATTTCCTAAGTTATCTACAATCATAACAGTTTCATAAATTCCATTACACGATATTGCTTCAAAATATAAGACACCATTTAGATAAGCAAGAATAGAACCATTCTCATTATTGAAAGAAAATCTAAAACCTTGTCTTAACAAACCATGAAATGAAATGATGTTTCTTGCCATTTCTAGCGAATAGCAACAATTGTTCAAATCTAAACATAAACCATTTCTAAGCACTAAAGAATACACTCCAATCTTGGTCACAGGCGACGATCTTCTGTTCCCCATGATTAGATTTATTCTTCCATGCTCCACATCCCTATTTCTTCTTAGCCCTTGCAATTCAGAACAAATGTGGTAACCACAACCGGTTTCAAGGACCCAAGAAATAGCATGAGATGAATCATTAGATTTGATTGTGTATATACCTGCGAAAGACGGCTTGATCTTTCTGTAACAGCCCGGATTTCCAGGTATCTTTTATTCATATATTTTTGGTGTTTTGTGAGGGGACTCGGCGAGTTGGAGCTCAAAGTCGCCGAGTAGGATCGCAGTTCTGGATGCGGGTTCACGCCTGGACTCGGCGAGTCCAAGGAATGGACTCGGCGAGTCCGTGCTGTTTAATGAAACCCTAATTTCCCGGTCCTAAGCCCTATTTAAAGGACCTTATGGCCCTTCATTGCCGCTACCTTGACCTTGAGAGCACCTAAACAGCTGAGGGTTCTTGTGAGTAAGATAAGAGGCCCTTATTCACCAATTTTGTGTGTATTTGCAAGAAAGGAAGGGGAAAATCAAGCTAGGAGAGTTGGGGAGCTTGGATCTACTTCCATTTCGTCAGAGGAAGCTTCTTGAGGTATCATTCAGAGCTTATTCTTGTATTTTTGTTGATATGGTCAAATCTAGGGTTTCTTCATGCCTTGTTTGCCTTGTATTTGGAGTGTGAGAGGTCCCATGGGGATATGGTACATAGATCTGGACCTTAGCAGGTCCAGAGAGTCCCAAATGCCATGCTTTATGTCCTTCCTTTTGGGTTGGAGACTTAGGTTGCCATCTTAGAGGTCATTTCTTCAAAAGGAGCCTTGTTGGTGTTGCATGGTAGCCAAGACTGTGACTTTACGTGATGAATGAGCTTGGGAGGGCCAGATCTATGAGTTGATGGAGCGGATCTGACCTCAGAAGCGAAATTGAGTTAATGCATGGCATGGACTCGCCGAGTCCGAAGAACAGACTCGGCGAGTAGCATGAAGATTGTCCTTAACCTCTTAGTGAGTGGTCTTGCCGAGTTAAGGGTTGACTCAGTGAGTCAGGGAGAGTTAGAGAGGGTTGACAGGTGGACTGAGTCGAGCTGGAACTCGCCGAGTTGTTCTTGAGACTCGGCGAGTTGAGTCGTGGTGGCCCCGCGATTCATGCCAGGTGGGACTCGTCGAGTTGGGGGTGTACTCGACGTGTCAGGAGAGGATCCTAGGGAGTCAGTGAACACGTATAGACTCGCCGAGTCGCCCTAGTGCACTCGCCGAGTCCGGTCAAAGTTGACCGTTGGCTGTTGACCAGAGTTGACCAGTGTTGACTTGATAGGGGTAGTCAACCTTAGTGGTAAAAATGTTAATTAGAGAAATATGATGTTATAGGAGGATTATAGCTCGGAGGATCGAGCACGAGTGATTTCCAGGATTCGCGAGTTATCGAGATATACGAGGTGAGTCTTCTCACTATACTTTACCTTGAGTAGGTAATCAGAGTTATGTGACAGAGTATTTGTATGCTATATGTATGTTATGTATTGTACTGCATTATTTCTATGTGATTTATGCTGTGCATGCTTATTGAGTTGGAACCGGAAGATTCCCAGAGTTAGAACCAGTAGGTTCACAGAGTAGGGTCTACGGACCCACATAGTTATAGCATCGAGTGGCTAATATGTGTTATGTGTGGTATATTGGGGAACTCACTAAGCTTTGTGCTTACAGTGTTAGTGTTGTTTGTTTTAGGTTCTAGTAATGATCGTGGGAAGGTGCCGGCTTGATTTGTACACACGCATGGGATTTTTTATGATATGTGATTTTGGGATTTTGTATGATGTGGATTGGAGTTTTAAACTTGATGTTTTATGAAAATTAAATGAAAATGTTTTTATATTATGCGAAAAATTATTTTGGAATTCATGGTGTTACAATTTGGTATCAGAGCCTTGGTTTGAGGGATTCGAGTACACCTTCGGGCGTATTTGAACTCAAACTGAGGATTTGAGAAGTATTTTCAAAAAGAGTAAAAGATTTTGGAAAAACGCAGAGCAGAGTGTGTGTACGATCGGTCCGCACCCGAACGGTGATTTCCCAAAATACCCTTATGTGATGTGATATTGATATTGATATGATGTATTCGCATGCTAGAGTAGGCTAGTTATTCCTATTAGGACTAGAGTGGCCTGATTTGTGATGCCTTAGCCTAGGAAGAGGTGAGCTGCTATGAAATGCTTGAGAGTGAGTAGGTAGTAGCGAGGGGCTTATGAGAGATCTTTTAGAGAGTGGCCTATGCATGATAGAGTACTTGGAATTTGGGACCCGAAGAGGAGGACTTGGGGTGTATTCTGGTACGGTGCGGACAGTAGTATTGGGCCCGTACTACTGAAAGCACCGGAGCGGTGTACAGCCCAAGTAAGAATCTTTTGAATACCAAGGATCAAGGAGGGATGAGTTGTCGAGTGTGAGTATGCTCGAATGGAATCTAATTTATCGTATGTTGTATTTCAGAGGTAGATCATGGTGAGGACACGTTTGATGCCTGAGAGCAGTGATACCAGTGATGAGGAGATCCGCCAGATCATCCACGAGGAGGTGGCTGCGGCCATCAGGGCAGAGATACCAGAGATGTTCGGGTCTATTAAGACCACGCTGATTGAGACTTTTGACGAGCTTTATGCCGCTCTTTCTGAGGCTGCTGTTGCAGCGGCCACCGCAGCTATTGCTGCCGCGAGGCCGCAAGGTGGTGATGCGTTGCTGTTCCGGGAATTCAGCAACACAAAACCACCAGAGTTCGATGGGACCCAGGACCCGGTGGCAGCTATGAGGTGGATTTCTGACATAGAGGGGTGTTTCTTCACTTGCTCATCTCCTGAGCATTTGAAGGTTCGGTTCGCGCTGAACCAGCTTCGCTTGGGAGCGAAGGACTGGTGGAAGTTTGTGACGGCGCACTTTACGCCTGCTGAGCTTGCGGCAGTGACCTGGGAGAGGTTCACTGCCATGTTCCGAGATGAGTACGTTCCATAGGTGTTGAGGGAGCGTTTGGCCCAGGAGTTTCTGACCCTCAAGCAGGATACTGAGTCGGTTAAAGCGATTACCAGGATGTCCCATGAGAGGGCGATGTACTGCCCTGAGCACGTGTCCACCGAGCAGACACGTATGAGCTGATATCTGAGTATCTTGAGGCGAGACTTTCGAGAGTTCGCGGCAAACTCCTCGTACCGGACATTTGCTGAGCTTCAGGCAAATGCCCGGAAGAGGGAGATTGAGCTAGAGACTCAGGCCAGGGAGGAGGCGGAGTCTCAGGGGAGGGATCGGCGACCGGCACAGTCTCAGCCGGCAGCCAAGCGGGCTAAGCCCGCTGATCCCCAACCAGGGAGCCAGAAGGGCCGCACTTGTGGGAAGTGTGGCAAGGGTCATGATGGAGTCTGTAGAGCGGGATCTTGCTACAAGTGTGGCAAGGAGGGGCACATGGCCAAGGACTGCCCCAAGGGGTTTGCGGTGTGTTTTCACTGTAATCAGATCGGACACCGGAAGGCAGAGTGTCCGCAGTTGCGAGGATCATCTCAGGGAGCACCTTAGGGATCTGTCCCTGCTGCCATCAGAGCTACAGAGAGTCGGCCAGTGAAGGGCGAGGCGCCGAGGGCACGAGGGAGAGCTTTTCAGCTGACCGCGGAGGAGGTCCGCGCAGCGCCCGACGTCGTGGCTGGTGTGTATTCTTTCGTATATTTATTTTGATGTTGAGATATTATGCTTATATTATGTTGTGCGTAGGTACTCTTCTTGTGAATTCTGTACCTGCTTTGGTGTTATTTGACTCGGGTGCGAGTCGGTCTTTTGTATCTTTGGCCTTTAGTCAGCATATCAGTGTTAGTCGTGAGGCGTTGAGTCGGCCTCTGAGAGTGTCCACAGCTAATGAGAGGGTGATATATGCCACGGAGGTTCTACGAGGGTGCGTAGTCGAGATTTTCGGTGTTGAGTTCCCAATTGATCTAGTTCCTATTACGATGGGTGATGTCTGTGTCATTGTGGGCATGGACTGGTTGAGTCGATTCGGTGCGGTTATCGACTGCAAGCGACAGCTGGTGACCATACGAGACCCTAGTGGGGGAGTTCTTTCGGTGTACGACGAGGGTACACGTTCAGGATCAGCGTTTTGTTCGGCCGCTAGGACGAGGCAGTGTCTACAGCAGGGCTGTAAGGGTTTTGTGGCGTATGTGATGGATACGCGGGTGGATTCTGAGAGGCCGAGTTCAGTTGAGGAGGTTCCAGTGGTGCGTGAGTTCCCGGATGTATTTCCCGAGGAGTTACCGGGTGTGCCTCCTATGAGGCTAGTGGAGTTCAGTATCGATTTGGTTCCGGGGGCCGCGCCTATTGCTAAGGTGCCTTATCGTCTTGCACCTCCAGAGATGCAAGAGTTATCCTCGCAGCTTCAGGAGCTGCTGGGAAAGGGGTTTATTCGACCGAGCTGCTCGCTGTGGGGAGCGCCTATCCTGTTTGTCAAAAAGAAGGATGGTTCACACCAGATGTGCATTGATTACCGGGAGTTGAACAAGCTGACGGTCAAGAACCGTTACCCTTTGCCGAGGATCGACGATTTGTTTGATCAGTTGCAGGGAGCATCTTGGTTCTCCAAGATCGACTTGAGGTCTGGATATCATCAGGTGAGGGTACAAGATGAGGCCGTCCAAAAGACAGCGTTCATGACGCATTATGGGCATTATGAGTTTGTGGTGATGCCTTTCGGGCTCACCAATGCCCCGGCAGTGTTCATGGATCTCATGAACCGAGTGTGTAGGCCGATGCTGGATCGGTCGGTGATTGTATTATCAACGACATTCTGGTATATTCGAGATCTAGAGAGCAACATGAGAAGCATTTGAGAGAGGTTCTCGGAGTTCTGAGATCGGAGAGGCTTTATGCCAAATTCTCCAAGTGTGATTTCTGTTTGCGGGAGGTCCAATTCTTAGGACATCTCGTTAACCAGGAAGGGATATTGGTCGATCCGGCCAAAGTTGAGGCGGTGATGAGTTGGGAGGTGCCGAGGTCACCCTTCGAGATCAGGAGTTTCCTGGGGTTGCAGGGTATTATCGGAGGTTTATCAAGGATTTTTCTAAGATCTCAGTGCCACTCACCAGATTGACCTGGAAGGGTGTTGCTTTTTCATGGGGCCCCGAGCAGCAGGCCTCCTTTGAGACACTTCGCCAAAGGTTGTGCGAAGCCCCGATGTTAGCCCTCCCGGAAGGGATGGAGGACTTTGTGGTGTACTGTGATGCATCGATTTTGGGGTTCGGAGCGGTGCTGATGTAGAGAGGGCATGTGATAGCGTACGCATCGAGGCAGCTGAAGCCTCATGAGACGAGATATCCCACCCATGATCTAGAGTTGGAGGCAGTGGTGTTCGCCTTCAAGATTTGGCGTCACTACTAGTATGGGGTTCGGTGTACGATATACATGGACCATAAGAGTTTGAAGTATTTGATGGATCAGCCCAACCTGAATATGCGTCAGAGAAGGTGGTTGGATGTGGTCAAGGATTATGATTGTGAGATCCTGTACCACCCAGGCAAGGCTAATGTGGTAGCCGATGCATTGAGCCGCAGGGCGGAGAGTACCCTGCTGTGGGATGTATGTTTGAGATTGACCATGATAGCTCCAGTGTTGGACGCCATTTGTGGGGCACAGGCCGAGGCTGTGCAACCTGAGATGCAGAAGAAGGAACAGATTGTTGGTTTGGTTTCAGAGTTCGTTACTGATGGTCGGGGGCTTATGACATTCCAGGGGCGTATCTGGGTACCGTTTGTGGGAGGAACGCGTACCATTTTGATTGAGGAGGCGCATCGGTCGAAATTTTCGATCCATCCGGGGGCCACTAAGATGTATTTGGATTTGAGAAAGGAGTATTGGTGGCCCTGTATGAAGAGGGATGTCGCGTGGTTTGTTGAAAGGTGCTTGACTTGCCGTAGGGTTAAGGCCGAGCACCAGAGGCCGCATGGTAAGTTGCAGCCATTGGAGGTTCCCGAATGGAAATGGGAACATATCACTATGAATTTCATCACCAAATTGCCAAGGACTGCCAGAGGAGTTGATGCAATTTGGGTGATTGTGGACAGATTGACGAAGAGCGCTCACTTCCTTGCTATCAGCGAGAGTTCTTCAGCAGAGAAATTGGCGGAGGTGTATGTGAGGGAAGTGGTATCTCGGCATGGGGTGCCGATCTCGATTGTTTCAGACCGTGATGTGTGTTTCACTTCCAGATTCTGGAAGAAGTTTAATGAGGAGTTGGGTACTAGACTGCATTTTAGTACTGCATATCATCCCCAGACAGACGGTTAGAGTGAGCGGACGATTCAGAAGCTCGAGGACATGCTCCGGGCATGTGTGTTGGATTTCGGGGGTAGCTGGGATGCATATTTGCCCTTGGCAGAGTTTTCCTACAACAACAACCATCATTCGAGCATTGGTATGCCTCCCTTTGAGCTGTTGTATGGGAGAAGGTGTCGGACCCCCATTTGTTGGGGAGAGGTTGGACAGCGGGTAATGGGCAGTACAGAGATCGTGCTTCAGACGTCAGAGCAGATCCAGCAGGTCAGACAGAGGTTGTTGACCGCTCAGAGCCGACAGAAGAGTTACGCAGACAGGCGCCGGTCCGAGCTTGAGTTCCAGGTCGGCGACCTTGTACTCCTGAAGGTCTCTCCTTGGAAAGGAGTGATTCGATTCAGGAAGAGGGGCAAGTTGGGGCCCCGATATATTGGTCCTTTCCGTGTGATCGTGAGGGTAGGCCGGGTAGCCTATCGTTTGGATTTGCCAGCAGAGTTGGGGCAGATTCACGACACTTTTCATGTGTCGCAGCTGAGGAAGTGTATAGCCGACGAGTCGGCAGTGGTTCCATTAGAGGATATTCAGGTGGATGCGAGCCTGAATTATGCCGAGAGACCAGTGGCCATCAGAGATCGGAAAATCAAGGTTCTGAGGAACAAGGATGTACCCCTGGTGTTGGTTCAGTGGCAGCATCGGAAGGGGTCAGAGATGACCTGGGAGCCGGAGCGTGAGATGCGTGAGCAGCATCCGGAGCTATTTGCAGAGCGAGACTTCGAGGGCGAAGTCTAGTTCTAGTGGGGGAGAATTGTAACAGCCCGGATTTCCAGGTATCTTTTATTCATATATTTTTGGTGTTTTGTGAGGGGACTCGGCGAGTTGGAGCTCAAACTCGCCAAGTAGGATCGCGGTTCTGGACGCGGGTTCGCGCCTGGACTCGGCGAGTCCGCGCTGTTTAATGAAACCCTAATTTCCCGGCCCTAAGCCCTATTTAAAGGACCTTATGGCCCTTCATTGCGGCTACCTTGACCTTGAGAGCACCTAAACAGCTGAGGGTTCTTGTGAGTAAGATAAGAGGCCATTATTCACCAATTTTGTGTGTATTTGCAAGAAAGGAAGGGGAAAATCAAGCTAGGAGAGTTGGGGAGCTTGGATCTACTTCCATTTCGTCAGAGGAAGCTTCTTGAGGTATCATTCAGAGCTTATTCTCGTATTTTTGTTGATATGGTCAAATCTAGGGTTTCTTCATGCCTTGTTTGCCTTGTATTTGGAGTGTGAGAGGTCCCATGGGGATATGGTACATAGATCTGGACCTTAGCAGGTCCAGAGAGTCCCAAATGCCATGCTTTATGTCCTTCCTTTTGGGTTGGAGACTTAGGTTGCCATCTTAGAGGTCATTTCTTCAAAAGGAGCCTTGTAGGTGTTGCATGGTAGCCAAGACTGTGACTTTACGTGATGAATGAGCTTAGGAGGGCCAGATCTATGAGTTGATGGAGCGGATCTGACCTCAGAAGCGAAATTGAGTTAATGCATGGCATGGACTCGCCGAGTCCGAAGAACAGACTCGGCGAGTAGCATGAAGATTGTCCTTAACCTCTCAGCGAGTGGTCTTGCCGAGTTAAGGGTTGACTCAGTGTGTCAGGGAGAGTTAGAGAGGGTTGACAGGTGCACTGAGTCGAGCTGGAACTCGCCGAGTTGTTCTTGAGACTCGGCGAGTTGAGTCGTGGTGGCCCCGCGATTCATGCCAGGTGGGACTCGTCGAGTTGGGGGTGTACTCGACGTGTCAGGAGAGGATCCTAGGGAGTCAGTGAACATGTATAGACTCGCCGAGTCGCCCTAGTGCACTCGCCGAGTCCGGTCAAAGTTGACCGTTGGCTGTTGACCAGAGTTGACCAGTGTTGACTTGATAGGGGTAGTCAACCTTAGTGGTAAAAGTGTTAATTAGAGAAATATGATGTTATAGGAGGATTATAGCTCGGAGGATCGAGCACGAGTGATTTCCAGGATTCGCGAGTTATCGAGATATACGAGGTGAGTCTTCTCACTATACTTTACCTTGAGTAGGTAATCAGAGTTATGTGACAGAGTATTTGTATGCTATATGTATGTTATGTGTTGTATTGCATTATTTCTATGTGATTTATGTTGTGCATGCTTATAGAGTTGGAACCGGAAGGTTCCCAGAGTTAGAACCTGTAGGTTCATAGAGTAGGGTCTACGGACCCACAGAGTTATAGCCTCGAGTGGCTAATATGTGTTATGTGTGGTATATTGGGGAACTCACTAAGCTTTGTGCTTATAGTGTTAGTGTTGTTTGTTTCAGGTACTAGTGATGACCGTGGGAAGGCGCCGGCTTGATCTGTACACACGCATGGGATTTTTTATGATATGTGATCTTGGGATTTTGTATGATATGGATTGGAGTTTTAAACTTGATGTTTTATGAAAAGTAAATGAAAATGTTTTTATATTATGCGAAAAATTATTTTGGAATTCATGGTGTTACACTTTCCTTCCCTTATGGCTTGCAGGTAGTCTGGGCAGCTTCTCTTCCAATGCCCTATTTAATGGCAATGATGGCACTCTGCCTCCTTAGGGTTAGGGTTAGGCTTAGCGGGATCAACTTTGGTCCCACTAGAGGAGGAACCATCTCGGGACTTTCCCTTGCGGTGGCTCTTAGACAGAGCCTTCCTCTTCTTGCCTCTTCCTTGCCCAATGGCCAAAACAGGAGTAGCGGGTGGATTGGGAGTGGGTGCAACAGACTTGTCCTTGACGTTGCTTTCAGCAACCCTAAGGAGACCTTGGAGCTTGCTTAGGGTGACCTCTTGTTTGGTGATGTGGTAGGTCATCCTAAATTGATTGTAACACGGAGGCAAAGAGTGAAGCACCATGTCGATCGTCAAGTGTTCCCCAAAGTCAACATTCAACTTGCGAAGACGATCGACATACCTTTGCATCTTTTGCAGGTGCACGGTAAGAGATTCTCCATGACCCATTTTGGCGGAAATCATGTTAGTGAAAATCTCGTAACGCTCTTGCCTCGCTTTTTGGTGGTATCTCTCCAACAAGTCTTGGTGCATTTCGTACGGATACATGTCCTTATAGGACTTTTGGAATTCGGCATCCATGGTGGCTATCATGATGCAATGTACCTTCGTTGTATCATGTTCATGAGTCTCAAAAGCAGTCATTTCAGCCGGAGTAGCGATTTCTAGGTTGATCTTCTCGAGCTTCTCATCGAGGACATACTCCTTGTCCTCATAGCGAGCAATTGTGCGAATGTATCTTATCCATTCGCTAAAGTTCGTCCCATCAAAAGTCACCTTTTGACAAAGGCTCATCAATGTGAATGAACTAGCAGCAGCGTTGTTTGCGTTTGACATCTACAAATAGAAAGGACAAAGATAGATTAGAATATGAATCCCTAATTATCACCCAATAAGAAAATTAGGGCTAGGATCCAACAACAATATTTACATATTAGAAAAGGGATGCCGTAATCAAACATGCAAACAATATGAAGGTAAGTGAATGACGATTCACTAATTCTCCACCATGAAAACCTAACTTTAAGTTCTAAAATGAATTTGAGAATTCCTAGGTTTAGATAAGATTCATTGAAACATTTCAATGGCATGTTTAAATCTCGATATGCCCCTCTTGTTTGTGACTGGGATACCGAGGATCACAAAGAGGGTGTGAATTACCATGCAAATTCACATGGTGTCTTCATTGTAACGATCACCTATTCGATGTGCCGATAAACCACACACGCTCCATCGAACTATGACAAACAATGAATCACCCTTTGCCACCTTCGCTTAGAACCAATTAGTGTGCCGGTAAACCACACACGCTCCACTAACTTCTTAGCAAGGGTGCAAAGTGTAATTTCATGGGATTGCATCAATTCATTTTTCCTAAAGTAACTAAGATTGGGAAATTTTAAAAACATGTAGTTACTTTGTATTTCATATTATACTTTTAATAAGAGGATGAGGTTGCCCTATCCTACCCGTTCGGCTAACAACCCTCCACCGATCAAGCAAGCGGTGGGTGTGAGTGTACACCCATTAAGCGCCATTTTATAGGCAGCAACCTTATACCCACCTTATAGACCGGCTTCGTGAATGAGGCCTACTAACGGTAAGACTAGCATTTTAATTATACATATATATATATATATATATATATATATATATTAATCTTGTAATATTATATTAGTATAGGGTTGAATTTTAAACTTGTAAAATTCTAGGGTTTGAAATTTAAATTGTCTAAATTAAACTTTTAATTACAAAACATAAATTTCAAAACTTGAGGGCAAGTTTTAAACTTTTCAAAACATAGATGATCAAATAACAAATAATCTAAATTAACAATTAAACACATAATTATCCATATTTGATTTATTTAATGATTTCTTGCAAAACAATTTACGCAAAAAATGATTTTTTAAGCAACAAACAAGCAATCAATGCATCAATTCAATAGAAACCAATCTAGGCTTCGATACCACTGATGGTTTTTGGCCATATGAACATTCCTATGTGCACATGCAAACCCTAATTCTTGGAGCTAGGTTTCTCTAATTGAACATACATTGAATCCAAGACTTCTAATGGCTAATAGAGTATAATAACAATATGAAATCAGAATTGGAAGTTTACCTTGAATCAGTTGCTTGATCTTCTTGTCCTTGAGGCTTTAGAGTCACAATTGTCACTCCTCTAATGGCTTACAAACACCAACTAGCAAGAGGATGATAAGAGAGAGCAAGAGAGAGAGAGATAGAGGGAGAGAAATCGGCCAGGGTTTCTTCTGATGCAAGAGTGCCGATTTCCTTCACCCAAAGGGTCTATATATATACTAGTTAGCTTCCTAGGGTTTCACCCTTAAAACCCTAATTAGATAACTTAGGCCCTAAGCAATCCAATCTCCATAATGATAAGCCTTGGACGATTTCTAGGCTCTTCCAAACCCTAAAATCGTCCACCTCTTATCCATAAGGAATCACAACCCAAAATACAACTATCATACAATTGACAGTTTATGCCCCTTTATTCAATTAATCTCTTTAAGTCACCAAATTAATCCTTAATTAATTTATGACTTATATTAATCAAATAAAAATATTATTATTCCTTATATTATTCTCATAATATATTAATAATATTTCTTCTCTCATTATAAATCATCCTGTCAAGTTGCTATGGTGAAGGCAACCCAAAAGGACCATGCACAACCAGGTCAAATACTTGCCAAATATAGTTGCAGCCTTAGACACTATTCCAACAGTTGGTATCGTGAAGTCACATAAAGATGAAGTGACTAATGAAGCGAAAGTTGTCTCTGGGATGGGATAATTAGCACTTGTCTTGAAGTGTAAGAAAGTTGCTGAAGAAGATGATTCAAATTTTGAGCTTTCTGATTGTGAATGCTCTAAAGAAGAGTTTGCAATGATGGTGTCGAATCCATGGAGGTTCGCAAAGAAGAACTTCAATCGGAACAAGAACCAAAACTGGTAGGGCAGTTACAGCTCTTAAAAGGTGAAAGAGGAAAACGCGAACTATTCGCTGAAGGATGAAGACAAGAAAGAAAAGAATCCCATGGGTAACTCCGACTATGATTGCAACTATTGCCATGCCAAAACCCATTTAGTGAAGGAGTGCGTGTTGCGAAGATTGAACAAAAAGAAAGAGGGAGAATATAATGAAGCTTTCCATCCGCGAAAGCTTGAAGAAATCAAGAAGAAAAGCTTCATTGAGAAAGAGGAGGATTCACACTCTAAAGGAAGATTCTTTGTGGTGACGAATGATGTGTCACATATGCGAGGATATGTCACTGATAGTGGACGTGGGAATGATGTGTCACATAGCAAGAAGATGATTTAGGAGAGAGGAGAGGGGATCAAATTGGCCAGGGTTTCTTCTCAACGCATAAGTGCCGATTTCTCTTGACCCATAGGGTCTATTTATACTAGTTAGGCTCCTAGGGTTTCACCCTTAAACCCTAATTGGATAACTTAGGCCCTAAGCAATCCTAATCCCTTCATGATAAGCCTTTGGACGATTTTAAAGCCTATCCAAAGTCCTTAAAATCGGCCACCCTTTATCCATAAGGGATTTATAGCCCAAACTATAACTATCATACATTTGACAGTTTATGCCCCTTTATTCAATTAATCTCTTTAAGTCACCAAACTAATTCCTAATTAATTTATGACTTATATTAATCAAATAACAATATTATTATTCTTTATATTATTCTGATAATATATTAATAATATTCCTTCTCTCATTATAAATCATCCTGTCAAGTTGCTATGGTGAAGGCAACCCAAAAGGACCATGCACAACCGGGTCAAATACTTGCCAAATATAGTTGTAGCCTTAGACACTATTCCAACAGGAGGGACTACTCCGGCTTTGGAAAGATTGGAATCAGAGATAGGGGCCCCTGATTGTGCTTATGTAGAAACGAGAGGGATATCCGAAATGAATCGTGAGTGTGGCCCAGGGGGATTTAAGGGACTTTGTTCAATACATGCACCATCTTTTTGAGAGGATGGGGTAGATTATCGGCATATTCCCCATAAGTGTGTGTGTGTGTGTGTGTGTGTGTGTGTGTGATATTGAAAATCCGAAGGGTACTTCAAAAGAGTGGATGGGAGGGGTAGGATGAGACCCAGAGTCTGGTCAAACATTGTCGTCTGAATCCTTTTAAGAGGACTAACTAGCTTTGGTTCTCTTTTTGGCTCAGACTTTTGAGGGTGATTTCTTTCATTCGGCCATCTTGTTGTGACGTCCTCCTCAAGAGTTTGAATTCTTAACATCCGAGACTAGATCATCCAAGATTGGGGTAGATTGTGTTGGGTTGAACACATCCAAATTTAGTGGGAGTCTCGTACCAGGCATGTGGAGCTTGCTTGAGGCCATAAACATCTTTTTTAAGTTTGTAACAATGGTTTGGATATGAAAGATTTACAAATCCAGGGGGCTGTTGAAGATACACTTTGGTATCAATGTTCACCATTGAGAAAGGCACTTTTGACGTCCATTTGGTAAAATTTAAAGCCATTATGAGCAAAAGTAAGAAACATTCAAATGGCTTCAAGAAAAGCAACTTGAGCAAAGGTCTCGTCATAGTCAATCCCTTCGATCTAAGTAAATCCATTTGCCACCAATCTTGCTTTTTTTTTTTCTGATTATAACTCCATGTCGTGGGGTTTGTTTTGGAAGACCCATCTTGTACCAACAATAGAGTGATCCTGAAAAGGAAGGACAAGAGTCCACACTTGATTTCTGTCAAATTCTGCTAGCTCTTCTTGCATGGCTATAATCCAATTAGAATGTTCGAAAGCTTACTTGATGGATTTTGGTTCAACCGTTGATATGAATGCCGAGAAGTGACACTCATTTAGAATGTTGGCAGCATAACGAGTTTGAACTCCAGTGTTAAGATTTCTAATAACTTGATTCGTAGGATGATCCTTAGTCCATATATGTAATCTCGGAATTTCTTGTATAGTGGATGATCAAAAGATCACAACTCATAAGTTGTACAAATCTTATAAAAAAAATACAAGAAAAGTGTATGTGTTTGTTTCATTTCAATGGACAAAAGCAAAAAAAAAATATTGTGTATTCTTTCAACAAAATACCTAAAATATTTTTGAAGACAATTAGAAAATTTACCCTACCTATTTACATTTTACTGCTTGGTAAAAAAAAGTAAAAGAATTGGTATATGTCGCCTAAACAAACTTCAAAAACTACAAGTTACAACTCAAAAGTTGTACATAAAAAACAAGAATGGCTTTCCTTTGGTCATCAACCGACAATATGCCAAAACAAAGAAAAATGGTACATGAAAAAGTATTGTGGATCCCACATGCTCAAAAGTTGTAAAAAGTAAAAATAAAGACAAAAAAAGTGTGGTGGTCCGCACCTGGTCCGTCTCCACCTTCGAAGATCACCATAACCATCATTCGGTACCTCCAAACTCCGACAAAGCAGCTTCTGTAACACCGAAAAAAAAATTAAAACAAATTTTCTCATTTTCCAAACACATTTTTACAACTCATTCATTGATAAAATGTCATAGTATCATGTCTTCGTTTCACAAAACATCTCCCAAGATCAAAATACATAAAATACCATGTGTGTGTACGAATCAAGCCGGCGCCTTCCCGCGGTCATCACTGGTACCTGAAACACATAACACATAACAATGTAAGCATAAGCTTAGTGAGTTCCCCAAAATACCACTCTAACATATATTAGCCACTCGAGGCTATAACTCTGTTGACCCTCTGGTCAATGTGTCTCAGTGGACCCTCCAACCCCAACTCTCTATGGGCCCTCTGGCCCTAACTCTTTGGACCCGAAGGTCCTAACTCTATGGACCCACTAGTCCTACTCTGTAAACTCTGAATCATGCATATCACATACAATAAATCACAACACATACATAACATGCAAATACGCTAGCACATAACTCTAAGATACATTGTCACATAACACTGTTACCACACTAGGTAAAGTATAGTGAGAAAACTCACCTCAGGCATCTCGGTAAATCTCTGACTCGGTAGAAATATTGCCTAGTCTCCGCCTATTCACATAAAGTAAATACTCTTATAAATATAACTCTCGATACTAGACTCAACCTGCCATTGGCACCCTCAAAAGGGTAAAAGACTATTTTACCCCCCCCCCCCCTCGACACAGGTACTCCATTGCTGACCAAACCCTAAAAGTCAATAAAAGTCAACGGTCACACTTTGACCCTACTCGCCGAGTGCACCCCGGTGACTCGGCGAGTTCACACATGTTCTCTAACACTTTGCCCCGCTTGGCATGCCGAGTCCCTCCCTAAGCTCGACGAGTCATACCAGGCATGAATTCTGGGGCCACCCTGACTCAACTCGCCGAGTGTCAAGAGCAACTCGGCGAGTACCGCCTTGAACTCCAGTCCTCTAACCCCCTTCTGACTTACTGAGTCATCCCCCAACTCGACAAGTCTACTCACTGAGCAATTTACGTGAAACCCTAACCCTACTCGCCGAGTCCCAAGAACAACTCGGCAATTTCATGCCATGCACAAACTCTCCTGGCCTCCTGAGGTCAGATCTGTTTCCCTAACCCATAGATCTGGCCTTCCCAAGCATGAATGTCACGTAAAGTCCGAAACTTGATGCTTGTATAACAACAACAAGGCATCAAAAGGAGATTTAGTCCCAAAAATTGCAACCTAAGTCCAATAAACCCAAACTGATCCATAGAGCTCCAAGGGTTAAGGTCTCCGGACCTCTTTGAGTCCAGATCCAAGGCACAAACTCGAAGAGGGACCATTTGCTCCACATAATCACTCTCCAAAGGGGTTAGAAAACCCTAACTCTAATGATCAACACCAAAACTGAAGGAGGTTCGAACTATTACCTCAAAATGAAGTCTCTGAACTCTGGAACTGCTAGAATCGCACCTCCTCTTGCTCTTGGTCACCTTCTTCTTCCTAAACCAAAGGTACAAGGATCAAAAGTGACTTCTTCTTCCTCACAACGATTTGGCTCACTTAGGGTTCTCTCAAGGGACTGGTAGCCGCAATGGGAGGCTATAAGTGCCCTTAAATAGGCTCCAAACCCGGGGAATTAGGGTTTCATTAAATAGCGTGGACTCGCCGAGTCCGGACGTGAACCCGGATGAACATTCGCGACCCTACTCGGTGAGTCTTGGCTCCAACTCGCCGAGTTCCTCCACAAACTCCAAATTAATTAAATAAAATAATATACTTGGAAATTCGGATGTTACAGCTTCACCATCTTAATGTTCTCGATCGTCGCCACAAACGGAGCTACTTTTAGATTAGTGTCTAAGTCCATGACTATTTTGGTATGTGCTTGACCCGATGGTGCATGGTCCTTTTGGGTTGCCTTCACCAAAGCAACTTGATAGGATGAATTATGGAGAGAGAAGATTAATTATGATTTATTAATATATTATGAAAATAATATATTAAAGGAGAAATCATATTGTTTAATTATTATTAGTCAAGAATTAATTGATAATTAATTTTGTGGCTAAAAGAGATTAATTAAACGTAAAGGACTGGAATTGTAATTATAAGATAATTGCATTTGGGCTACGGATTACCTTGGAATAATAGGTTGGACGAATTCTATGGGGAAAACCATTAGAAATTGTCCAAGGGGTATTCTAAAAGGGTCCATGGGCTGCTTAGGGCTTAAGCAGTCAGATTAGGGTTTCGTAGTTGAAAACCCTAATAGCCTACATGTATATATAGTACCCTTAAGCCTCAAAAACGTGGCTAAGAGTTCCATTAGGGTTTTGAACGTTCTTGGGTAGCCTCCTCTCTCCTCATTCTTCATCCTCTTGCTCTTGGTGTTTGTGAACCATTAGAGGAGTGACACTTGTGACTCTAAGCTTTCTAAAGTCAGTACAAGGAGGATTTGAGATTGTTATTGCTACATAACAATCAAGGTAAGATCTAAAAACCCTTTCACATGTTAATATGATTAATTGTATGCTATAACTAGGGTTTAAAGTCTTGGATGAATTGCATGTACAATAGAGAAACTTAGACCCAAGAATTAGGGTTGCATGAGCACATAGGATGTTCTTATGGCTAAAACCCATCAGCTACAACACCGCTACCGGAAACTGAAACCAAAACCGCTGATCGACTGCCATTTCAGGTATTCGTTAAGAAGTGACCTCTAGTCATCTACTGCTAGCCAACAACTACCTCCGACGAAGCGGGACCGACCGACACTTAATATCAAATAGCAGTGTCGCTAGTGGAGTTGTTGCTCCAATCTATTTTACAAATGGTGAACTCCGACAAGTAACCACTGGGAATCGCAAGGTCCTCCGGTCGACGAACACCTATAGCCATATCCGATCTGCTTTCAACAACAGATCCGACAATAGTGTCACCGGTCGTTACCCACTGCTTCTCCACCATGAAGCACCGATAACCTCCAATGTCGATCTCCATGGTCTCCCGTCGACCCAACAAAGCAGTGACCGCCAATCTTTGTTATTCTCGATCTATCATCGCCTACCGGAGCAACAACACCAACAGTTACCACTCCCTGCTCTGGGCTTCTGTCCTCACCGTCATCAAGCTGGACAACCTCCGGTCACCAACAAACTATGCTACAACCTCTAGGGACTACGTCCTCTGGCGAATAGAATCCCATCACCGATCGTCGATATTCTTCATTTTGGGGAATCTCGTTGTTCGATCATAAGAATGGGGGAGAGATGCGGCTGAGCAGCTGGAAAAGTTTCGTCCAAAGCTAATGAAGAAGAAATTGGGCCCACAATTTACAATTAGGTCACAAAAAGAAAAAGAAATTAGATTGGGTTGATGTTTACAAATGGGCTCTATCTACCCTGTCTTTGGGCTTCTCAAATAAAAAATATAGGCTCCCTTTATCACATATGGGCTGTCATTTCCTAACTTTGGCTACACCTGAGTTTTTTATGGACCGTCTCAGCAAATAAAATGGGTCACTTCTGGAAAATAACAATAAGCAATTTAGCACTGACGTTCCGCAAGCACCACTCGACAAAATATGCTTTTAGAATAAGCTTTGAAGTCTGGACGACTAGATTTTCAAAAAAAGAGAGAAAAATCGGGCCATGTATTTTAAATGGGATCTAATAACTAATTTTAGGCTCTTTATATTTTATCTTGGGCTCCTCCAAGTAGGTTGAGCAATTCTTTTTTGAGCTCAATAGTCTTTGGGCTCCAACAGTTTTTTGAGCTGCCATTAAATCACAAAATGGGCTATATTACAAGTTAAGAGCCAACCTTCAACACTCAATTCGTGTGACCCTCGCTCAACAAAATACGATTTCAGAACGCGTATTGTGGTCCAGACTCGCTCGACATTTTTAAAAAATAAAAAGGAGGGAGAAGAGCAGTACACTACCGCTGCTACTACTTCCCGAAGCATCTCGAAGAAATCGTGATCTTAGTCAGCCTATGATTTCAAGAAAAATATCTAGCTATAAAATATGATCGTGTTATCTTTTCAAATAACCGCTCCAGCACCGCAGCACTCAGAACGTGCCGACGGAAATATCACAGAGCGAAGCTCGATCTGTAAAAAGAAATCGAAAGGGACCCATAGAGTGTGCATTGATGACCAGTCGCTCAAAGTTTCCCCCAGTGGGCATAGAAATATAACCTACTACCCGACACTGGCCTCGGATCTCATTCCCTCGCTGGAGCATGCACGTTTGTCCTCTAAGGGTGTTTCTAGAGACAACTTTAAGTTAGTACTGGTCACAACGGTCGTGTTCACTAGCTCTAGGTAGTCCCACAAACCAGCTCAAAAACCATGCTGTGCAACTCGCAACAGTCATGTGGACTAGCTTCAGACAGTTTCGCTTCCTACCTCTCACCAATAGCTCGTTGCTCAGCTATTAGAGGCACTATTTTTTGGTTCTTAGTAGCCTCAGCTCTCCACAAACAGCCAAGACAACAAGGGACCAATTATTATTGCACCTAATGGTGCAACAAAGCATCAAGTGACTTTACATTTAGGCCAGACCGGTCATTCGAGCCCAAAACATAGATCGAAGGCTGGTAACCCTAATCTTACTAAAGGCTCAGTACCTTTGCCTTTAGTCACTTGGCTTCGCAACCCGACTCCATCATTGCAGCCTGCTCTACCTACAAGGCTCAGAAGGTCATAGCCCTTGCCTTGAATTGCTTGGCTCCTCAACCTAACTACACTATAATGGCATGCTCTACGAACAAGGCTTAATGGCTCGCAACTTTTTTCGATCCATTTCCACGTGATGCTATTCCGCATGAAGTATTTATATTCGTTAGCTGCTAAGCCTGATTTTTTCCACGTGCGCTCTCCCACGTGACATTTCTATGATCGTTGGCTGCTAAGTCTGATTCATTTCAGTAAGCTGCATAGTATAAGTTGTGCATCACCATGCACCATGATTCGCACATTATAAGCCTATGACATGCTTGGAACCACACATTTGGTGTTTCTGCTCCCATAATCATCATGGTTTTCTTGTTCTCGAATGATTGATTAGGAATTCTATACATTACATCCTTCTATAATTAGGATACTCTTTGACAACATGCATTTAGGACAAGTCTTGTTGTCTTTATGCCAGCAGCCTTGCTGCATATTATCATAGCAAGCTTGCCCTATTCACCATATTCTGATACGACTACATAGGCTACCCACACCACTGGGGGGGGGGGGATCTAGCTAGGTACAACCAAAGCAAGAAACACCTTGGAGATATTTATCGATGCTCAGGCGACGCGTGCCGTGTAGATGATTAATAGCGGCATTCCAACAAGATGATATAACAAGAAGGGATACATATCCCCTAAACTTGGCACGTACATAATTCATGCCATTCTTACTCCTAGAGCAAGGAGAAAAGACATAATAAGACATTGCAAGGGCGAGGGCAATGTGGTCTAACTCCAATTGGATAATCACACCCCAACAGTTAGCTCTTGTTTTGGGTCCATTTTCGTGTCAAAGTTTAGATATTATTCACGCTTGATATCTTTTCAATAAGAGGTTGTGCACATGTACTGAGTGATGTCTGATGGGTTTTATATATTTCAAAAAATCTATTTTTGGTAGAAAAACATAAACCCTAAGTTCACATGCACCGTAAAGGATCTATATTCTCACTAAGATTTGCAAACAACTATTGAATATCAAGAACCCTAGTGTAACACTCCAAAATTCAAGGAATTTTTAAACTTTAAAAATCACCCATTAATAAACATTTTTTTACAAAAAGAGTCATTGTTTCAAAATCCTTATTTCAAATCACAATTTTCCCAAGACCCAGTGACATAAATCATAAAGTTGTATATGATCATGCCTTCGCCTTCCCACAAACTTCATAAGTACCTGAAACGATAAAATAAAATGGTAACACAAAGCTTAGTGAGTTCCCCAAAGTACCAACACACAAAAACATATAACAACATATACTAGGTCCACAACTAAAAGACTAGATTACCCCCAAGCCCACAATATAAGTCTAACATGCCTATCATGCCCTCATCTTATATCTGGATTGCTCCCAAGCCCATAACATAGATCTGGCTTGCCCTCGAGGCCCAAAACTTATGTTTGGATTCCTCCTGAGTTTGTTGGCTATCGCACAAAATAGTACAACCTCAACCAACCATACGATGTCGACATATGCGTAACAGATAAACTTATACCAGCAAATAGGTAAACATGCAGATCTTAACAGATCACTACAACATAACAACATACTAAACCAGGATATATAATCTACTAGGCCGGTATTGGTGCCTTCAACCCACAAATACAGTGAGTAAAACTCACATCTTAGTCGTAATGAAAGTTGAATAATTTTCTATTCCAAAAAGTCGGCTCAACGATCACCTAAAAAAACCAAGGACCCAATCTCAATTAACAACATAAAATACCCAAAATACCATTGGTTAAAATGGACAAAATCAACAAAATCCACAATCTCAACCCAGCAGAGTGAAAAAATCAGCAAAAACCAGAAAAAATCCACCGACTCAACTCAAGCCTCGTATGTGGGGCATACTTCTGATGTACGCAGGGCGTACTCATGATTCGAGACATAGGGGCTCAACCTGCATACGCGTAGTGTACCCTTAGGTACATCCAACGTATGTGGATATTCTCTTCTTAACCACTTAAGAGCTTAGTACTTCAACTTTTCACGTCCAAATGCAGATCCAAGGCCAAAATAACACTAAGAGTCATAAAGTTTCCAACTTTATGACTTTTCATACCCATTAACCGCTTAATTCAAACCAATCCCAACTTCTTAACACCTAAAAACCTTTTAGAGAATGCATGGGGGAGAACTAAGCATCAAGATCTCATTTTTATAACTCAAGACCGCTCATTAGGTCTGAAAGGACGACTTATTTGATCAAGATCATGCCATGCTCAAGAATCACAAAGGTTAGGACTAAGAATTTCCTGAATGAAGGAATATCTACATCTATAAGAAAGGGTGATCAAGCTCGGAGCTTTTTACCTCGAGAAGGTTGCTAGCAAGGTGCAGATTCCAAATTCAATCTTCTTCCAAGCTCCAATGTGCTTCAACCACCTTCTTCTACTTCAAGAACACCACCAAAAAAATAAGCTCAAAGATGCACTCTTCACACTTAGGGTTAGATATAGGGACGATTTTTTGGTTGATGCTGATGAGGGTGAAGGTATTGGGTCCATAAGGACATTATATAGGGTGCAAACCCTCAAAAATTGGGTTTTGGTTTGAACATCATATGTATAGCGTATCAGTTGAGTATGCCCGACATACGTGTGCGAGACCTGCTCCTCTCATGCATGAGTACGCCATGCGTACACCCTGAGTACGCACGACGTATAGACCAAAATGTCAATATTAAATAGGTTAGGCTTAAAAAATAAACCCTTCTCGGAACGGGTGTTACAATTTTCCCCCACTTAAGTAGACTTCTTCCTTGAAGTCCAATGTTGCGAATAACTCAGGATAATGCTACCGCATCTCCGGCTCCGACTCCCAGGTCCACTCAAAGCCTTTCCGATGATGCCACTGAACCTTTACGAACGGTGTCTCCTTGTTGCGTAAGACCTTCATCTTTCTCTCCGCCACCGCTACCGGCCTCTCAATATAATTTAGGCACTCATCCACCTGAATATCATCCAAAAGAACCATTGCCTCATCTTCTAACACGCACTTCCGCAATTGCGAAACATGGAAGTTATATGGATCTGACTAAGCTCACTTGAAAAATCCAATTGGTAGGCCACCCTGCCCACACTGGCGATCACACGAAACAGTCCAATATACCGAGGATCCAATTTCACCCTCTTCCCAAAGAGTATTACAACCTTCCAAGGTGATACCTTTAGTAGTACCATATCTCCGACCTGGAAATCGAACTCTGATCAAATCCAGTCGACATAGCTCTTATGCGGACTCTGAGTTGTCTGCAATCTCTGTCTGATCTGCTAAATAAGTTTTGTAGTCTTGAGTACTACCTCAGTCATCCCTATAACTCTATGACCAACCTCCACCCAACAAATTAGGGTACGCCTTCTTCGACCATACAGAAGCTCGAAGGGAGATGCATCAATTCTGGAGTGATACCTATTGTTGTAGGAGAACTCTGCGAGAGGTAGGTAATCCTAACTCCTACCAAAATCTATGACACAATCCCGTAACATATCCTAAAGTGTCAGGATGGTCTTCTTACTCTGGCCGTCATTTTGCGGATGATAAGCAGTGCTGAAATGCACCCACATACCCCGTTCCTTGTGGAACTCCTACCAGAATCGTTAAATGGACTGAACATCTCGATCTGAGATAATGGAAGCCGGAACCCCATGACATGCAACAATCTCGTGAATATACACATGGGCCAATTTGTCGGCCAGTGGGCTCTCTTGGATGGCCAAAAAATGGGCACTCTTAGACAATCGCTCCATGATGACCCAGATAGCATCAAAACCCTTGGCAGTCCTTAGTAGCTTAGTGATAAAATCCATGGTTATTTGTTCCCACTTCCACATGGGAACTTTAAAAGGATACAAGTTTCCATGCGACCTTTGGTGCTCAGCCTTGACTATCCAACAGGTCAAGCACCTCTCAATGTACCAAGTTATCTCCATCTTCTTACACAACCACCAATAAGTTAGTCTCAAGTCCCGATACATCTTGGTAGCTCCCAGTTATATAGAAAAGTGACACTTATGCGCCTCCTCCAAAACTATCTATCTGTCTGACCCCACTTGAAAACATAATCTAAACCCGACCACACGGGGTCAATAGTCCCCGACTATCGGTGACAAAGCTATCGATCTCACCCCTGATCATCTCCTATTTCCAGTTCTCCTTCTTAACTCTTTCTGCCTATTCCCTTCTGATCAAATCAAAAAGTGGAGAATCAATGGATATCCTCATACATATATCTCATGGTGAAGATCCATCCGACTTGCGGCTCAAAGCATCCGCGACCACATTCACTTTACCCAGGTGGTAAAGGATCTCTCAGTCATGACCTTTGGCCACGTCAAGCCACCTGCAATGCCTCATGTTTAGGTTTGGTTGGTCTATGAGATACCTCAAACTCTTGTGATCCGTTAGATGGTACACTGGACCCCATACAGATAATGTCTCGAAATCTTGAGGGAAAACACTACTGCCCCATCTCCAGATCATGAGTAGGATGTTGTGCTTCATGTGGCTTCATCTGCCGAGAAGCATACACAATCACTTGCACCCTCTGCATAAGAACCGCCCCCAAACCAGTCATAAATGCATCACAAAATACCATGAAATCCTCGACACCCTCCGGATGGGTCAACACGGGGGCCTGACATAACCTCTTTCGTAGTGTCCTAAACGTCGTTTGTTGCTTCGAGCCCGAACGGAAATCTACGCCCTTCCTTGTCAAACGAATGAGGGGTACAACAATCTTGGAGAAATCTTGGATAAATCTTTGATAATATCCTGCTAAAACCAAGAAACCCCTGATCTCAAAAGGGGACTTCGGGACCTCCCACTTCATTACCGCTTCAATCTTGTTCGGACTGCCCAAAATCCTGTTTTGTTTAACGAGATGCCCCAGGAACTAGACCTCTCGTAACCAAAACTCACACTTCGAGAACTTGACATACACCTATTACCGCCTCAATACTCCCAAAAGCTCTCGAAGGTGCTCCTAGTTTTGTTTTCTGGTCTTGGAATACATCATGATATCATCAATAAAAACAATAACTGATCGATCGAGCATTGGCCTGAACACCCAATTCATCAAATCCATGAACATTGCAGGTGCATTGATGACCCTAAATGGCATCAACACGATATCATAATGACCATAATGAGTTTGAAACGCAGTCTTCTACACGTCCTCCTCTCTAACCCTCACCTAATGATACCATGACCTCAGATCGATCTTGGAGAACCTAGATACAACTTGCAACTGATCAATGAGGTCGTTAATCCACGGATGAGCATAACGGTTCTTCATCGTCAACTTTTTCAACTCCCAGTAATTTATTCACATCATGTTTGAACCATCTTTCTTCTTGACAAATAGTATCGGTGCCCCCACGATGAACTATTCGGTCTGATGAACTGCTTGTCTAACAGCTCTTGAAGCTGAGAGGATAACTCATGCATCTCCAGCGGTGCCAAACGGTACGGTACCTTAGGAATCATAGCCGCAACTAGTACCAGGTCAATCCTGAACTCAACCTACCTCTCGGGAGGCATACCAAGTAACTCCTCCAGAAACACATAAGCAAACTCTCTAACAACCAGCACATCTGAAACCGATGCCCGCTCTCTAATCCATGTAACAACCATATAGGTAAGATAAACCATACAACCATGTTGAATATACTGTCAAGCCCTAGCAGCCAAGCAAGATCCTACCAGAGTCACGATACCCTCTCCATAGATGACCAGTTCACCCCCACTTGGGGTTCAAACTAGCACTTTCTGACCTTCGCAATCAATCATAGCACCAAACCTGCTCAGCCAATCCAACCCTACTATAATGCATACTACTCCCCTGGAGATAGGAATCAAATCAATCGGAAAAGGCAACCCGAAGATCTCTAAGACACAACTGTGATACACTATGAATGCATAAATTCCATCTTCGTTGGTGATAGATACCCTCAACGGACACCCCAATTCGCCAAGGGTCATATCAAAATTTCTACTAAAACATTGAGCTACAAAGGACCGACTCGCTCCTGAGTCGAATAACACAAGATCAGGAAAACAATTTACTAAGAATGTGTCTATTAGAAACACAACATAAGGATACCATAAAATAATTGACAAAATGATAAATGGAAACATATAGTAATGACTCCTGGCACTGTCCTGGCCTCCTCTTCAATGAGTTGAAAAGCGCGAACTCGAGCCCTTGGGGCTCCGCCCTACTCTGGCTCCCATCGGTGATCCTCAAAGTAGCTGGAACTGGAGCCTGCTCCGGTCCTGCTATGAGTAAAGGACATTTGGCCTTCACATGGCCGGCCTTCTCACAGTGATAATAGATGTTGGTAGTCGATATTAGAACCTGCTGGCGACAGTCCTCGGCATAATGCCCCTCCTTGCCATATTTGTGGCACCCAAAAGTAGATCGGAAAGGACCCTCATGAATGTTGCCACACTAGCCACCAGTGTGGACCCTCTCACTCCTAAATCTCACAGCAGCGGCCTTGAACCGCTTCGCCGCAGGTTGCGACTGCACTGGAGCCTGCCTCCACTCCCTCGTCTAGAGATCCAACTCAATCTCCTTCATCCCAGTGGCCTCATGTAACTCCACAAGTGTACCATAGCATTTAGTAGTTACAAATTGGCAGATGTCCTTCTTGAGTATGCTCAAGTACCGAGTCATCTGAGCTTTCTCAGAAGCAGCAAACTCAGGAAAAAAGAGTGATCTCTTAGTGGACATCTTGGTGATCTCCGACAATGACTCAATCCCTTTCCTGAAATCCAAATACTCTTGGGCCAATCTCTCCCTCTCAGCCAATGCGACATATCTCATGAGAAACATCTCATAGAACTGCTCCCATAATACAACAACCCTCTGCTTTGGGTGTAAGAGCTAGTAACCAACCTCCACCAATCCTTCACCCCCAACCTGAGAAGGTTCAGGACGCACTTGACCTTTTGTTCAACTGGGAAGGAGTAATTAAAGAAACATCCCTCATCATTGGAAAACCACCTCATAGCAATGAGCATATCTTGAACCCCATGGAACACCTGGGGCTTCCTATTGTCGAAGTCCTGGTACTGGAAGGCTCTCTCCCCACAAAACCCAATGGCCGCAATGGCCGTAGTAGATGCAATAAAAACAACCTCGGTAAGAGCAGTGTAACGGTCATCAAAGTACTCAATAATGGTGGTCTTGATAGACCCGAAAAGCTCCAGTATCTTACCCCAGATAATAGGCATAACCTTAGAAGAAATCAACGCCCTAATCTCATCCTCAGTCAAACACGACCTATGCTGGCCAGGTGATCCAGCTCCTGATCTGGATCACCTCGTGATCATCATACATAAAATCAACTAGAAAATATGAGATGAAGCGCATTTCACACCATAAGAGATATTCTAAACAAAAAAAACCCTAGGGATTGTGACTTCCCTGCTACGCGTACGAGTCCTAAGCTTCCGGTAGTACAGGCCCATACTACCTTGCCTACCTACCCATATTTGTCTCAGAAGATCATCACAACAGCCATAATAGCACCCAGTAGAATACACATACATCTTATTCTCACTCCCTAGAGAAAGGCTAATCATTCCTAAACAGGCCAACCGCTTACACATAACCCATCCATGAAACTTCCACCAACCCTGAAGCACTCGTGTACGCTAATCATTCATAACACTGGATCCTATAGATAGTCGAATACTTGATTCTACCCTAATCCCTTCATAAAAAAAGAACATGAAATAAAGCTAAACCAAACATTCTCAGGCTATAGAATTTAGTTATGTACAAGTATGATGCATACACTAAGCAACTACAGTAATGATGTCAATTCCATACAAGAAAGAATCCTAGGCTATTAGGATTCAATTATCAGGAAATTCTTTCATGCAACTCGTGAAGATGCCTAGCCTACCACTTGGATGCTGTAATCATAATTTTTTGCTCCGACTAATTGTACACATTGCATCCTTCCTTTGTTACTTTTGTAGTTTGAGTCTGTATTCACACGAATGTTCATCCAATTCTCTCAAACCAAGGTTGTAATAGCAACTTGTAACACTCCAAAATTCAAAGAAATTTAAAACTTTCAAAGTTAGCCATTAATCAACATTGTTTACAAAAAGGGTCATTGTTTCAAAAGCATTATTTAAAATCAGAGTTTTCCTAAGACCTAGTGACATAAATCATGAAGCTGTATATGATCACACCTTTGCTTTCCCACGATCCTCACAAGTACCTGAAACGATAAAATAAAATTGTAACCCAAAGCGTAGTGAGTTCCTAAAGTACCAACACACACAAACATATAACAACATATACTAGGTCCACAACTAAAAGACTATATTACCCCTAAGCGCACAATATAAGTCTAACATGCCTATCATGCCCTCATCACTTATATGTATTGCTCCCAAGCCCATAACATAGATCTAGCTTGCCCTCGAGGCCCAAAACTTATTTTTGGATTGCTCCCGAGTTTGTTGGCTACCACACAAAATAGTACAACCTTAAACAACCATACTATGTCGACATATGCATAACAGATAAACATATACCAGCAAACAGATAAACATGCAGATCTTAATAGATCACTACAACATAGCAACATACTAAACCAGGATAGATAATCTACTTGGCCGTCATTGGTGCCTTCGACCCACAAATATAGTGAGAATAACCCACCTCTCAGTCGGAATGCAAGCTGAATAATCCTCTATTCCAAAAAAAATAGGCTCAACAATCACCTAAACAAAACCTAGGACCTAATCTCAATTAAATGCTAAAAATACCCAAAATACCCTTGGATAAAACCAGACAAAATAAAAAAATCCACAGAGTCAACCTAGCCGCGTCAAATCAAGCCTCATCCATGGGGCGTATTGTGGATGCGTATGGGGTGTACTCGTGGTCTGAGGCATCGGGGCACAACCAGTGTACGCGCAACGTACCATTTAGTACACCCAACGTAAGCACAGGTTCCCTTCTTAACCACTTAAGAGCTTAATACTTTGAGTTTTGATGTCCAAATGACAATCCAATGCCAAAATACCACTAAGAGTCATAAAGTTTCCAACTTTATGACTTTACAGGCCCATTAACTGCTTAATACAAATAAATCCGAACTTCTTAACACTTAAAGACCTTCTAGAGCATGCAAGGGGGAGAACTAAGCATCAAGACCTCATTTTTTTATAACTCAAGGCCCCTCATTGGTTCTGAAAGCACGACTTATTTGATCAAGAGCATGCCATGATCAAGAATCACAAAGGTTGGGACCAAAATGGCCAAAATGAAGGAATATCTAAATCTATAAGAAAGGATGATCAAGCTAGGAGCTCTTTACCTCCAGAAGGTTGCAAGCAAGGTGAGGATTCCAAATTCCAATGTCCATCAAATAACTTCTTCTTCTTCTTCTTCAAGAACACCACCAAAACACACAAATGATCTTAAAGATGCACTCTTCACACTATGTTTATCTAGAGGGACACTTTTTAGGTGGAGGCTGATGAGGGTGAATGTATTCCGGCCATAATGAGATTATATAGGGTGTAAACCCTTAAAACTAGGGTTTTGGTCTAAGCATCGTACACACGACGTACATGCTGAGTACGCTCGGCGTACGTGTGCGAGGCCCGTTCCTCTCATGCATGAGTACGCCATGCGTACACTCTGAGTAGGCACGACGGACAGAATGTAAATATTAAATAGGTTAGTGTTAAAAAATGAACCTTTCTCGGAACAGGTGTTACACCTAGAACTACATTGAAAATTTCAACAATCACTAAAGGGTTATTAAAAAAATATATACATTAGTTTATTATTGCAAATAAACTAGTAATCCTTCCTTTATTTGTCTTTAAAAAGCAAGCAGCAAAAGTCTCGTGCCTCTAATGGTTCACACCCAAACCCTAGCAAGTTGGAGGCTAAAGAGGAAAGAGGAGGAGGAAGGGAATTTTCGAAATTCTCTATGTAATGAGGTGAATTTTGAAATTCATAACCCAATAACCATCTAGAATTTCGTCCCCCCTCCTATCGAGGTTCTACAATTTTTCAATGGAGGTTCTACAATTTTTCGTCCCCCTCTAGAAACCCTATAACCATCTAGAATTTCATCCCCCCTCCTATGGAGGTTCTAAAATTTTCCAATGTTCAACTTTTGAACATTGTCAGCTTTAGTTCTTTCAAGTTTAATTAATCCAGTTAATCCTAAAATTAATTCCAATTAATTTTTGATTAATTCTTAATTAAATAATATTATTTCTAATTAATTTATTATTCTCATAATATATTAATAAATCATTTATTTTTATTTCTAATTAATTTATTAATCATATAATAAATTAGTAAATGAATCTTTTTTTCTCGAAATAGCATTCCAAAAAATTACTAGGTTTGAGGGCAACCCAAAAGGACTTTGCTAATAATTCTAAAACTAAATTATAAGAATAATTTCCAAATTAAACAGCAAAGAGTGATTTACAAAGCAACTGCCAAACTTTGATTTGATCAAATATTTGTCCTTTAGATAAGTAATCAAATATTCCTTCATTCTTCTAGATATCGTATGGACATGAGACATGGATTGGAATTAATTTCATATTCCAATATTCTGCTTCTTGATTTCCCGATCTATGATGAGTGAATTCAGACTACTAATTGAACACATCAATTCAGTCCAGGCTCGGCCAAGCACTTCAGATGTCGACATAAAATCATCGAAGGGCCCAAAGATATCGCTTTTCCCGTTAGGGAAAAAGGAACGAATAAATTTCGACTCATATTCTTCTATCTTTCACTCACCAAATCATGCATGACACTACGTTTAACATCGCATTACTGATTCGTTTTCGTAATACCAATGCACAACAGATTTGTAAATTACAACTCATATATCTGCATTTCAAGAATATAAGATATTATCGTCTCATAATTACTAGTGATAAAATCCATGAAGTAATTGTCTGAGCATGGGTTTATCCAATACTTCAAATCCCCATTTCTAAATATTCATGAACATTGAAGCAATCTTATTGTAATATCTAATCCTTACAGACAATCTACAATTCAATTCATGACAATATTAATTCACTACTTACTTCTAAAAGTATGAGCGACTGTGGAATTCGAGTAATCAAATTATTTAGGAAGTAAAACATGCAAAGTGAAACACAATAATAAACTAATGAACTATGGTCTCAACCTACTGAATATAAATAATCTCTATTAATTAATCACCATAATATTTATGACTTACTCATTGTATAATGTTTTTAGTAATCAACTGACCATTTGAATTAATTAACATTAGTTGTGCCATATTATGAACATGCATATTATGCCTCTCTATGGTCTTTCCTTTGTGAACAAATCAACTGGGCACAATTACAATGATGCTCGTTTCACATTTCCAAATTCTTGTCACTGTGTAAAATGTTTTGGAATTCCAACCTTACATACATTGACCTTCTATGATGCTGAGTCATCAATGTCACATAGAATGAGCCAACAATATTAAACAATTCCATGCTAATGAAGGTTTAAATTCAAGGTACATTCCTTGAACACTTCTCTTGCATTAATGTTTCAAACTCACATGTAGATTTAATAATCAACCCCCATTATAGACATATTTCCATATTCCCATATAACCATCAATTATGATCAAGAGTCATCTCAATCTAGAATCATGTCACTATGGTCCGTCCAAATTAATACCATACTTCCATATATCCATAAGGAACCAATCTTCAGTAAACCTCAAAATGTTCTTGACAGTTGTTTAACAACTCTAGTCACACAAATATTCTAATCCTTTTTCCTCTCAATGCTTAAGGAATTTGGAAAAACTAGAATATGTGAATACTACAACATATGTAATCGATCCTATATCCGATGCGTGTGGGACTTGATTCATTGTATATGATATCTGTTTCAATCTCTTGCTATAATTTTTTTCATATATGGAATTTCCTATGTTGAACTATTTCAACAAGATATTCACATATGTATATGACTAAGTTCTATTAAGTTATACGATCTAATCCTTTAGATTCGAAACAAAGTATGAGTGCCCGGTCCCTTAAGTATAATATAGCGAAACAATCCTTGGAATTTCCTATGTTGAACTATTTCAACAAGATATTTACATATTTTTATGACTAAGTTCTATTAAGCTATATGATCTAATCCTTTATATTCGAAACAAAGTATTAGTGCCCTGTCCCTTAAGTATAATATAGCAAAACAATTCCTAAAGTTTAAGGTTTGCAAATTGAGAACTTAATTTTTTTCCTAGGAACAGTAGTGTCAACATGCAATACTAGCATAGTAGTTATGCTCCCACTAGCTCTTTCATGTACCCATAAATCAACTGGACTTCTATAAATCAATACTCTTGACTTTCTTACTAAAGTTCATATTTTTGTTACACGATGTTTCGATAAGTCTCCAACTAGACTTCCTAAGGGTAGGGCCCATTCACCACAACCATAATTGGCCTAACCAACCTTGACCCTTAACCCCCCCTCTCCCCCCTCCATTGGGCCCCAAGGCCCATAATGCCCAACTTGAGTCGCTAAAGGCCCACAAACAAAAATCAGAAGCCTATCTACCCTAAATAAGCCAAATCCTAAAATTCCAAAGCCAAACTACAAAAGCCCACTGAAGGTTGTACGCTCAACGTACGCTTGGCATACGAGTCCACAAGCCAGTACATGATGCGTACACATTGGTACACCCTACATACTAAGTTGTATACCACCTTAATCCATTAAGTTCTTATTCCTTATAGCCCCACACCCAATTTTCCAAATCTCGACCAAAATGGGATTCTAAGACATAAATTTGGCAAATTTATGCCTTAGCATGCCTTAATGGAGCCCAACATCTACCCTTGTCCAAAAAGTCTCTCATTAAGGATCTTCTTTCATGCATTGGCTCATATTTATCATCAAGGATACATTTTTATGCATCTAACACCTCTAAGGGATAGAGATCTAACACCTCAAACTCCAGGAGTTGCCAAAACTCACAAGAGAGATCATGGGACCAAGAATTAGATGATAACAAGACCTAACTTTAATAACCAAAAAGAATCAACAAGGTAAGGTATTTTTACCTTCAAAAGCTTCCTAAGGTGATATAGGCTTAGGATCTTGAAGCTCAACCTCGACCAAATCTTGATCAACAAGTTCTTCTTCTTGCAAGCACACCAAAAGGCCACTAAAGTTACTTCCAAGCTCAAAGATCACTCACAATGGTAAAATAGGGTTTTAGCGACGCAAATAATAGTGGAGGCTGATAATGGTGAGGGTCCAAAGGTCATAAGGAAGCTTAAATAGGGCTCATGCCCTAAAATTAGGGTTTAAACTTTGGTTGCATATACCCAACATACGCATCGTGCGCCTAGTGTACATAGCTAAGATTCTCACTCCAAGGTGTGCATGTAGGCTTGGTGTACTAAAACGTACGCCCTGGTACGATAGGACCCTTTCTGAAAATAAATTTTGTTTCAAGGACAAAAAAGGAAAATATATGGATTTGAGCCTTACAATGTGATCAATGAATTAGTCAAAATTTTCCAATGAACAAGATTCTCATGTACTATACAATACGACTTGTACAACACCAAGTATGTGTCCAGTTGGTGATGAGATTTGTTTTCACTTGGTTAATTATCACAATACTACAAGCGATATCATAAGAATAAAATCCACAATTAATATTCCTAATATTAGAAATGTAACCAACACTTTCATAAATGCCATTGTAAGGAAATATATAAAATGAGACAACCAGATAAACCAAAATTTCACTATTATTGAAAATAAACGAAAAATCGGAACTTGTCCTTACAATGCATAAAATAAAAAAACTATGTATCTAGACATCTCCTAAGAGTAATAGAAATCTATTAAATTATCCCAACTACTTAGTAGTAGCTCTAAATTCTAACCTTCGAACCAGGTGACCAAAGTCTATTTCTCACGATCAGATATAGCTCACCTTACTCAAGCTTCCTTCTTTCTCTTAGCTCCTTAAATATTATTAAAATGTGATCATCACATCATGTATTAAGACTCTATGAATCAGAACCTATAAAGTAATGCAGGTCAAATAATGGATCTACTTGAAGTAGAGTCATACGACTTGACTTTACTATCTCTAAGATCTTTCAGGTATTTTAGGCAGCTTTGATTCCAATGTCTATTCAATTGGTAGTAAAACAAATGGACTCTTTGGATTCAACACATGGAACGACCCCAAAACTAGGCTTTCTCTTTACCATACGATCAAACAGTTTGATCTTGGATGACCCCTTTCCATTGGGAAGAGAAATCTTTTCTGGACCACCATTGTCACCATTGTTAAGGTCCATGGAAACCTTGGAAATAGACCCAATAAGCATTTCTGGTTCAACAACAATCAACATTTGGATCAAATCAATTAGGGTCACATCGAGATTCATCATTTGAAATTTTTTAAGACACTAACCATATGACTTAGGAAGCAAGAGGAAAAACAATTGAATAGCTTTTTTCTTTCAGAAAACGACACCCAATCTATCCAAGTTGTCAACGTACGATTTCTTTTCAGAGCATTCATACATACAAAGTTTCCATGTTGATGTTTACATGCAAATAAGGATTGAGTAGTCTCGTATCTTTCAACTTGAGGAAAACACGACGTTACGAATGACACAGGAGGAGGAGGTGGAAGAGTGATGATGCCTATTTCATAAGGAAGGGAAAATAATTTCACCTTGACATGAAATTGGAAGACCATATCTAGAAGGTAGAGGAAAACTATGTACTTAAGAATGAGGAAGACCATTTCTATCTTCATAAGATATTTTAAAACTATGAGAAAATGAGAATTCAAGTTAGTTGATTTTAATCCTTAATTATAACCCATAAATTTAAATTAAGGCTAGGATCCATATTTTCGATTCGAACTTTGAAGAGGGATGTTGTAATCAAATTTGAATCTATTTTAGGTAGGTAAGGATTTTACCAATTCCAATCTTATGAAACTCCTAGATCTTTTGATATTCGTTGATTCCAATCAATGACATGTTTAATCTCGGATGTTGATTCTAATCCTGGCGCTCGCCTACCAGTCTTGTCTGGCGCCCATTCCTGGTGCTCGTCTGGCAACCCTAGGTGGCCTTACTTAGCTCCATTCTAGTTGTGCCTGATTTGGGCTGGCCCAAGGCCTGAACTAACTCTCTCTTAACCTAATTATACCTTATAAGTAGAATATAACCTCCTTCATGGAAGAGGACCCTTTTCCCAAGGGCTGAAACCCCAGAGACTCCATGGCCAAACTCTCACCCAACATCAAGATGGTTCGCTCTAGCTATAGAGAACCATTTTATCTCTACCAACCGATCTAACTTGATTGTCGGAGCTTGCTCCCAGGACACAGTCTATGGGGAAACTCGAATTTGTTGTGACTGAAGATTAGGTATCTTGCTAGAAACTTGTTGACGGCACCACCTCCAGATCCTTGATCCAGATTCAACATAGAAGACTTGGCGGCCTGAGCACAAGTCACAACAGGTATGTTATTGTCAATGTTATGCCTACTATTTTTCTGTTTGATTCGGGATCTAGTCGATCGTTTTTATTCCTTGTGTTCTATATGTGTTTTTTATTGATTTGGGAGCATTAGACCACCCTATGGTGGTAGAGATTTCTTATGACTGTACCGTTAGAGCATCGGGGGGTTTTCGAGGCTGTCTTGGAGAAGTTCGACGTGAATATTCCGGTTGATAATTACCATATTCCTATGGGAGATATGTGTGCTATTGTAGGTGTTGATTGGTTGAGTCAGTTGGGGAACATGATCGACTGCGAACGACAACTAGTGTGAGTTCGTACCATATGTGGGGGAGAACTTATCATTCATGGTGAGGGTGCACAGGGGGACCAACCTTTTATTTAGTTGCAAGATTTAGGACATACTTGTAACATTGGTACTTGATTTAAGGCTTATGTTGTAGATATTCGTGTTAAAAATAAGAGTAATATCAATGATGTGACAATAGTTTAGGATTTTCCAAAGGTGTTTCACGAGGATTTTCTAGGAGTGCCTCTAGAGAGGCCGGTTGAGTTTAGGATTAACATGGTTCTAGGTGTGGCTATGATACCTAGAGCACCATATCATATTGCACCTCTTAAAATGCAATATTTATCCACCTAGCTTCAAGAGTTATTGGAAAAAGAGTTTATTCATCTGAGTAGTTTGCTTTAGGGAGCACTTATATTGTTTGTCAAACAGAAGGATGGGACATACCAGATGTGCATCAACTACTAAGAGCTAAACAAGATGATGTTGATGATCTGTCACCCACTTCTAAGGATCGATTATTTATTTGATCCATTGTAGGGCGTGTCTTGGTTATCAAAGATTGATTTGAGCTTAGGGTATCAATAAATGAGAGTCAAAGAAGAAGATATTCAGAAGAACGCCTCCATGACTTGTTATAGGAATTACGATTTCGTGGCGATCCATTTAGTCCCATTAATGTGCCTTAATCCTTGATCCTTTTTCCACAAATCTTAAGCCATAACACCTAAGTAATAGGCCTTAAACCATAATCCTAATCGATAATCCCAAACCCCTAAGCCATAAGTTGTAAACCCTAAACCGTAAGCCTTAAGCCTTAAGCCATTAACCATTAGCAATTATCCCTAATCCTTAATAGATAATTTTTAAAGCCATTATCCATTATCTAGAAACCAAACTTCATAAGCCATTATCCCTAATCCCTAATCCATAAGTCATAAGACCTAATACATAAGCCATAAGCCTAAATCCTTAATCCATACGCCTGTTGGATAAGGTGTCTAAGTCCATAACTATTTCTGGTAAATACTTGACCCGACCCGGTATGGTCCATTTGGGTTGCATGGCACCATGAAATTAGATAAACTAAATGAGAGAAATAAAACATATGGTTTATTAATATATTATAAGTTCTAATATATTAATAATATTATTTAATTAGTTTTTATCAGGAATTAATTTAGAATTCATTAAGTGATCAAAAGAATAACTAAGTAAATATATGGGTAGATTGTGTAAATCTTCCATATCTTATATAGTGGGCTAAAAGGCTCCATGGATTATCAAGTTGGGTTCCACCCATAGGATGCTCCATGGAGTTAACCCATGGATTGAGAAATGAAGAGTCATGTTACATTAGGGTTTTACCTAATGCAACACACTATATAAGGACCATGTCTCTCCCCAAAATCGGCTACACTAGTGAGACACTAGAGAAACAAGAGGGCTTGGCCAATTTTATGTGTGTCAAAGTATTCTCTCAAGTTTATACTTTGCATTTGGTGTTGTATGAAGCATTTGAGGCATCACACTTGAGGTGCTAAGCTCACAAGGTTTCAAGGAACACTACAACAACAAGGTATGTAATTCTATCTATTATTCAAGTTAAGAATTGTTCCCCATGTATGCTAGATAGGATCATAGCCTTGGAAATCAACTTTGCATGATAATTAGACAAACATAGATCCAAGGTTATTAGGGTTGCATGTACACTTAGGAAGTGTTAGAATGCTCAAAACCCAACAGTGGTATCAGAGACTAGGCTTGCTTGTTTGATTTTTGTGCAAACTGCTTGAAAAATTGAGTTTTCTGCTTTCTGCCCGTATGAATTCGCCGAGTCCATGGGGGGACTCGACGAGTCTATGACCAAATCCAAGCTACTCGTCGAGTCAGTTCATGCACTCGACGAGTAGAGGCTGCAGTTTTCAGAATTTCGATCTCTATTGCTGGAAATGGACTAGGAACATTACCCTAAACTGTTTTGGTGTTTTAAAACTTGTTTTAGTTGGTGTAATGTTCATGTTAATCCATTTACAACAAGTTATCAAAATTACAAGTTTTAAAATGTAATTTTTGATTCATGAAAGTGTTCATATTCATGTTCTTAATCTTATGATGTTTAAATGATCATAGAAATTGTTGGTAACCTATGTGGTAGATTAATTCTTGATCATTATGTGTTTTAATGGAGTCCATAACTTGTCCTCAAGTTATGGAAAACCAAAAGTCACTTTGCTTTAAAATCATTAAAAGAACACATGGGTTATAAAAATGAAGAGTCTTCATTTTTAATACCCTAATAAACTCATAAGTTACAAGAAATGAAAAGTTTTGAAAGTTTACAAAAATTGCCCTCAAGTTTTGGAACAAGTAAAGTCTTGATTAAAAATTTAGTTCCAACCCTTAGAATTTTAAAAGTTAAAATTCAACCCTTATACTTATAATATTATAAGTGAATAATATATATATATATATATATATATATATATATATATATATATATATATATATATATATATATATATGTATGTATAAGATAAAAAGTCGTCTTACCGCTAGTATGCCTCATTCATGAAGCCGGTCTACAAGGTGGGTATAAGGTTGTTGCCTATAAAATGGCAACTTAATGGGTGTCCACTCTCACCCATCGCTTGCTTGACTGGTGGAGGGTCGTTAGCCGAACGGGTAAGACAAGGACTTATAAATTCTCATTAAAAGTATGATGAATATTATAAAGTAACTAAATGTTTTATTAAATTCCCAATGTTAGTTACTTTAGGAAAAATGTGAATAAGGTGCTAATCCATAAAATTACACTTTACACTTTGTTTAAGTCGTTGGTGGAGCGTGTGTGGTAACCGGCACACTAACTTGGACTTAACAAGGTAGGTAAAGGGTGAATTAATATCTATCATAGTATTGATGGAGCATGTGTGGTTAACCGGCACATCGATTGAGGGGTAATTTATTAAGGGTACCAAGTAATTTGCATGGTTACTTCACACCTCGTTTTGTGATCCTCGGCATCCTAGTCACAAAACTTGGAGGGCACACCCGAGATTGAAACATGCCATTGAAAAGTTCAATGAATCTCAAAGAATCTAGGAATTTCTAAGAACCAATTAAAATCCTAATATCAATATTTCATTTTTCATGGTGGAAATTGGTGAATCGTCATTCACCTACCATTCAAATATGTTATTACTTAGATTACGTCATAACTCTTCTAAGTATAATATATTGTGATTTGGTCCTAGCCTTAATATTACATTTGGGTGTCTTATTAAGGACTATATCAATATCTAAGCTAAACTTTTCTTCTTTTCAGATGTCTGCAAACACTATTGCTTCTGGCTCTAATCTTAATGGCTCCTTTTCTCTAATGAACTTGTGTGGGAAAGTCACTTTTGATGGGTCCAACTTTAATGAATGGATCAGAAACATCCGAATGATTACCCGAATGAAGGATGGAGAACCCACCACGGGCCACATGCAGAAAATGCAAAGATTTGTGGACCGCTTGCTGAAGCTTAATGTGAACTTCCCCGATGAGCTAGCAATAGATATTATTTTGCACTACTTACCTTCATGTTATGATCAATTCCGCATGACATACCACATGAATAAGGAAGAGGTCACTCTCAGCAAACTTCAAGGACTCTTAAAGACCGCGGAAAGTGGTCTTAAGGGTAAGGCGGTTGTTACTACTCCTACTCCTACCAACTCCGCCCTTGTCTTGGCAATCGGGAAAGGACGAGGGAAGAAGAGAAAGAGTTCTTCGAAGGGTACCAAGGTTAGGACCCTTGATGGCTCATCTTCAAGTGGACCCAAGAAAGGTTTCATCACTCCTTCTTCTGACCCAAAAGAGGCTGAATGCTTCTATTGCCATGAAAAAGCACATTGGAAGCGGAACTGCCCAAAGTACCAGCAAGATGTGAAGGATGGGAAAGTTAAACCCAACCATGCAGCTACTTACACTATCTTATCTAATAACTCACCCCATTCTAATTCTTGGGTCCTTGATACTAGTTGTGGTATTCATATCTGTTCTGATTTACAGGGACTAAGAAGAAGTGAGAATGTGGAGCAAGGAAGAATAAACTTGATCATGGGAAACATGAAAGCTTCACCTGTCACCAAGATTGGAGTTTATACTTTATCGCTAAGTAGTGGGTTTAGATTAGATTCGCATAAGTGTTGTTATTCGCCAGAAATGGCAAGAAATATTATTTCCTTTCATGTATTGTATAAACAAGGTTTCACCTTTTCATTTGATAATGAAGTTGGTTCGATTAATGATTTCTTTAATAATGTTCTTTATTTTAAAGCATTACCTTGTGATGGCGTGTATGAAACAGTATCTGTGGTTGATTACTTAGGAAATAATGTATTGTGTATTGATTTTGTTAATAATAATAACTTGGATGAAGCATCATTATGGCATTTTCGTCTTGGACATATAAGCAAGAAACACATAGGCCAACTCCAAAAGGATGGAGTCTTGGAGTCATTTGACCTAAAGTCAGATGATAGTTGCGAATCATGCTTACAGGGAAAAATGACAAAGTCACCCTTCACAGGTTCTTGTGAGAGGGGTGAAGGTTTGTTGCACCTTGTACACACGGATGTGTGTGGACCATTCAAACATGCCACAAGGGATGCTAATCGTTATTATTTGACTTTTACTGATGATTACAGTAGATATGGATATGTCTACTTAATCAAGCATAAGTCAAAGACTTTCGAAAGACTTAAGGAATTTAAATAGGAAGTCGAGAATCAATTGGGCAGGAACATTAAGATGCTTCGATCCGATCGAGGTGGTGAGTATCTTAGTTTAGAGTTCCTCGACTATCTTAGGGAATGTGGGAATTTCTCACAATTGACACCTCCCAGGACACCGCAGTTGAATGGTGTGGCTGAGAGGCGTAATCGAACCTTGTTGGATATGGTTCGTTCCATGATGAGTCGAGCTTTGCTACCAATCTCATTCTGGGGGTATGCCTTAGAGACTGCCGCCCACATTCTTAATCTAGTCCCTACAAAGAAAGTTGCCAAAACTCCTCACGAGATGTGGACGGGTAAAGTACCTAAACTAAACCACATCAAGATTTGGGGTTGAGAGGCTTTTGTGAGGCGCGAGTCTCATGATAAGCTAGAACCCCGAAGCGAGAGGTGTATTTTCATCGGCTACCCACAAAGATGCTTTGGTTACCTCTTCTACAGACCTAGTGACAATGTGGTATTTGTAGCAAGAGGAGGAGTCTTTCGAGAGAGAGAATTTATAAGCCAAGGAGACAGTGGGAGGAAAATTGACCTTGAAGAATTTCAAGAGTCAAGTGGTGAAGGAACTTCCAAACCTAGCCCTCAACTTGAGGAGGAAACTCCTGTTGAGCCAATTGACGAGTCTGTACCTCTAAGGCGTTCCACGAGAGTTAGGAATGCACCTGAGCATTACTATGGTTTCCATATTACTGCAGAAGGTGAGACACTTATTAGTGATGAGACACTAGTAGGTCTGGATGAATCTAACAGCTACACAGAAGCCGTGGCAGGCCCCGAGTCTGCGAAATGGAAAGAGGCTATGGATAGCGAGATACAATCCATGTATGACAATCAAGTTTGGAACTCGGTTGAGAATGTACCAGGTCGTAAGACTGGTTGCAAAGGGCTTCTCTCAAATTCCTGGAGTGGATTATGATGAGACCTTTTCTCCAATAGCTAAGATTAAGTCTATTAGGGTTATGTTAGCCATAGCTGCATTTCATGACTATGAAATTTGGAAAATGGATGTCAAAACCGCTTTCCTTAATGGAAAGTTGACTGAAGATGTTTACATGAGTCAGCCAGAAGGTTTTGTCAGCAACGAGTACCCTAATAGAGAGTGTAAGCTTGAGAAATCCATTTATGGATTAAAGCAAGCACCTCGTAGATGGAATCTTTGCTTTGATGAAAAGGTCAAGGAATTTGGCTTTTCTAGGAGTGAAGATGAATCTTGTGTGTATGTCAAGGCTAGTGGGAGTATAGTTAGCTTTTTGGTATTGTATGTGGATGACATACTACTCATAGGAAATGACATCCCAACTCTATAGGAAGTTAAGTCCTGGCTTGGGAAGTGTTTCTCTATGAAGGACCTAGGAGAAGCTGCCTATATTCTAGGGATAAGGATTTTGAGAAACCGGAGTAAAAGATTAATTGGACTAAGTTAAAGTACATACTTGGACAAGGTGTTGAAGAGATTCAGCATGCAGAACTCCAAGAAAGGAGAGTTACCCATCCAGAGTAACGCCAGATTGAGTAAGAAACAAAGCCCAAGTACCGAGGCTGAGATAGCAGAAATGAGTCAAGTACCTTATGCTTTAGCAGTAGGCTCGATCATGTATGCTATGACGTGAACTCGACCTGATGTAGCCTTTGCCTTAAGCATGGTTAGCAGGTATCAGGGGAACCCTGGCAAGGCTCATTGGACTGCGGTAAAGAATATCCTCAAGTACCTACGAAGGACTAAGGACTAGGTCCTTACCCTCGGTGGGAGTGATGACTTGAGAGTTGTAGGGTATAGTGATGCTAGCTTCCAGACTGATAGGGATAATTTCCGCTCTCAGTCGGGCTGGGTCTTTACCTTAAACGGAGGAGCAATCACTTGGAAGAGTTCCAAGCAGGAGACGGTGGCTGATTCCACTTATGAATTAGAGTATATAGCAGCAAGCGAGGCAGCAAAGGAGGCAATATGGCTAAAGAACTTCATTGGAGACCTTGGAGTTGTACCAGCTACAAAGGAGCCCATGGAAATTTTCTGTGATAGTGAAAGTGCGGTTGCCTTAGCCAAGGAACCAAGGGATCACGGAAGATCCAGACACATCGACAGAAAATATCACTTTATCAGACATCGCATAAAAGAAGGAATCCTCGTGGCTAAGAGGGTATCATCGGATGAGAACCCAGCAGATCCCCTCACGAAGGGACTGAGTAGGGTTAAGCATCTCCAGCATGCCCGGAGCATAGGGCTGAAGGATAATATAAGTTTTAGTAGTTAGATAAATTATGAAATTTGTAAAGTGTAATTGAGAATTGATGATGAATAAAAGTTGTGTTTATTTATGAGTAAAGTGTTACTATCTATTGTTAATCGTTTACTATAATTTCTTTTTCATGTTTTGACTTCCAGAATAGTATGTTGTGGTTTCACATATTATTCAAACCTCCACAGTCGGTCATATGTCGGAAGTAGGTATGAATCAAGACTGTCATGATTGTTTGCAGAGGTCTAATGTGTTGGACATGGCTACAACAATCATGAGTGCTCATAAGTTCTGAGCATTGGACACAACCCACACTCACTGGAATCACTTCATGGAATTTATCTCGAGTGATCGTGAGACAGTAATATCATATAAGTCTTCAAACCTAGAGATATGATTTGTTACTTACGAGTTGGTTATGCATTGATTGTACGAAAACGCATTGGTAACTCGATGTTATAAAACATGCTTTTGTGTGTAATTCAATGAGTGGTAGAACAAACATATGAGTCGAAGTTTATCTGTTCCTTCTTGGATTAGAAGTTGATATCTAGGCCCTTCGATGATTTTGTTTTGACCTATGTACCGGGCCCGGTCAGAACTAAGTTGATGTGTTCAATTAAGTTCTTTGTCAAACAAATCGGAATTCGGGAAACAAAATGCTGGACAATAAGTAAGACATTGTTTCATGTAATTGTTCGGTTCATATCTAGAACAGAGGATTATATGGTCACTTATCTTAAATGGCGTATCAACATCTTCTCAGTTCCGAGAGACCTTGAAAGACCTACAATTGTCGATCGGTTCCTGAAGTATTGTAGTTATATTTATTAGACTTATCCAAGTGGGAGACTATTGGATAATGTGTCTAAGTCCATAACTATTTCTAGTAAATACTTGACCCGACCCGGCATGGTCTATTTGGGTTACATGGCACCATGCAATTGGATAAACTAAATGAGAGAAATAACCCATATGGTTTATTAATATATTATAAGTTCTAATATATTAATAATATTATTTAATTAGTTTTGATCAAGAATTAATTTAGAATTAATTAAGTGATCAAAAGAATAACTAATTAAATATATGGGTAGATTGTGTAAATCTTCCATATCTTATATAGTGGTCTAAAAGGCTCCATGGATTATCAAGTTGGGTTCCACCCATAGGATGCTCCATGGATGCTCCATGGAGTTAACCCATGGATTGAGAAATGAAGAATCATGTTACATTAGGGTTTTACTTAATGCAACACACTATATAAGGACCATGTCTCTCCCCAAAATTGGCTACACTAGTGAGACACTAGAGAAACAAGAGGGCTTGGCCGATTTTGAGTGTGTTAAAGTATTCTCTCAGGTTTATACTTTGCATTTGGTGTTGTGTGAAGCATTTGAGGCATCACACTTGAGGTTCTAGGCTCACAAGGTTTCAAGGAACACTACAACAACAAGGTATGCAATTCTATCTATTATTCAAGTTAAGAATTGTTCCCCATGTATGCTAGATAGGATCATAGCCCTGGAAATCAACTTTGCATGATAATTAGACAAACGTAGATCCAAGGTTATTATGGTTTCATGTACACTTAGGAAGTGTTAGAATGCTCAAAACCCAACAACGCCCTATTAACCAAGCTATAAGTCTTAAGTCGTAAGAATTATTCCATAATTATTAAGCCCTAAGCCATACGCAATAAGCCATAAGCCCCAAGGCATAATCAATAATCCATAAGCCATAAGAGATAATCCATATAAAATATTCCGTAAGTTACAAGTCACAAGTTATAATCCTTATGCCCTATGTGCTAAGACTTAAGGTCGACTCCTTAAACTATAATCCCTAAGGCATAAGTGATAAGCCTTAAGCCCTAATACATATATCATAAGTCATATGTTTTCATCCATAATACCTAATCCCTATGTTTTAAACCCTAATACACAAACCATAAACCTTAAGGCATGTGTCATACACCATATACTCATAAACGACAAGTCATAAGCCATTAGCCATAAGCCTTGCCTCCTATGCCCATTAACCATAAACCATACACTAAAAACCCCTAACACATAAGCCTTAGAAGTTATAGATAAGGGCTAAGGAATTAAGACTTAGGGCTTGGGGCTTAAGGATTAAGTCCAACGCATATGGCTCATGTCTTATGGCTAAGGGATTGAGGCATACGACAATGAGCTAAAGGAATACGGTTCAAGATTTATGAAATATGACTTTTATCCCTAACCCATATACCTTACACAATAATCCTATCCCTAAGACATACACCATACATCATAAGTTATAATCCGTAACTTAAACTAAAGCCTTAAGCCTTAAGATGTATACCTTAATCCCTAATATGTAAGCCATAATCTAGTTGTCTTGATATATGAAAAGTGAACCTTTAGCAATCTAAAGTCAATTCAATCCAAAGTGAAGTACTTCGAAGTATGATGAGTTTTGAAATGAAGCTCTTCCGAAATGAAGACCTGTCCGATAAACACCGTGTATTTAGTGCTATTTTGAGTCTGTATTTGTATTTAATGATTCTTATCATTTAGTCTTTGTTTTATTGTCAAATGTCAATATCATGGGACAAGATCGAGAAAATTCACTGTGTTAACTTTTTGACCTTTTAGCTTTACATAGTCCATGCAGTCTTTCTAGTTTGTCTTTTTTATCACTCCTTGTCTATTTAAGGAGATGTGATCTTCATGCAATGTAATAGTTTGAGCAACACTCTCTTTCACATCAATGGCAAGTATCTTTCAAGTCAAATTATTCTCTTTATCATTTGCATTGTTCTTAAAATCTATTTCTATTGTTCATACTAATTTTCACATACTTGAATACTTTGTTGAACTTCCCACTTCAAGACAAGACTGGTTTACCAGACTTGACTGGAATCTTAATATTAGTAGAAGATTTTGATCTTAAGTTAATTCATGGTTTGAATTTTCAAACCTTGTCCATGCACATATTCTTGCACTCTCAATTGGTATGAGAGCGTAAGTGGTTGTCCTTTGAACCATAAGAACATATTATAGTTGATTTGATATTACCTTAGTATCTCAATCATTTCTATGTTTAGGATAAAATTGCTTCTATATACAACTTCAACTCTAATACTTTAACTACAATGGCTGCTTCTAATCCAACTCAACAAATGTATCCAATGCAAATAGGAAATAATGTGGGTTGCCGAACGCGTGCCCCATTGCTAGTTGTTGAAGAGTATGATCACTAGAAAATTAGAATGGAGAGATTTTTAATTTGTAAGGAAAAAGGTGAAAATATATGGAGATCTGTGAAAGAAGGACCGCATGTTCCCGTAATACAAATGGTTAAAGATGTTGTTGCTAGTCTCAGAGGTCAAGAAGGACAACGTCCATCACCTCTAATTGCATCAGATCATGAAAAGCTTCATGCAAGACCAGATTGCGTTCTCGGAAATGGTCTTTGATGTTCCTCCTTCTCTCTTTGAACAGATAAAGTTGTGTAAATCTTCCAAAGAGATTCGGGATACACTTCAAGAATTATTTAAAGATTCGGAGAACATGAAGAATAAGTGTTTGACAACTTGTGAACGAATTTGATACTTTCACTACAACTCTCGGTGAATCCGTAGACTCTGCATCAAATTGGTACATGATCGTTATGAACAACATCACTGCACATGGAATAGTCAGAACTCCACTCGAGTACAATTTGAAGTTCATCAACAACCTCAGAAAAGGATGGGGAAATGTTAAGTCATGTCTTATGGGCAATGGATCTCTAAAGAAACTAAAGATCTATCAGTTATTTGATCAACTGTTAGGCCATGAATCTAATGTTGCTTAAACATGAAAAGAACTGTCACGAGGTCCTCTTGCCTTAGTCAGTTATGTTAACCCACTAATTATGAACCCATTTGTTTTAGATTCTTTTGGAACTATCCCACCTGTTTCATCTGCTTAACCAACACTTCCTACTCCACCTATCCCGCCTATTCCGAAACATACATTTGAAAAAAATGTTGATCTCGATTTAGTTGATTCTGAACTTCATTTCTAACAATGATTCACACTTTTGTCTATGAAGTAGAAACGTCCCTAGATTCCCAGACATAAACCTTTTCAAAACCAATTTCAAGCTCCTCGTCAAATTAATCCTTAACCTTTCCCTAAACCTATAGAAAATCCACGGGCATACCGACACAACATTCTGAAATTTCTCAAATAAGGTCTCGGAAACCACTTTCCAAAGGACTGTTTGGTTGAAATTTCTCAAAAACCAAACGTAAAAGACTCTTCATACTATGTTCATAGAGCACAAGAACTTGCTGAAAGTTAAAAGGATTTTGTTACCATGGTGTAAGGAAATGTTGATGGGTACCGGTCTTCTGGTGATGAGGGTGAAGAAAAATCAACAAGGAATATGTGTCTTATGGATAGAAAATCAATTGAGTGTGATGAAGGCTACTGGTCTTCTGGTTTACAAGCAGATGATGACGACGTCGAGCCAAAATTTTGTTACATGGCTACAAAGGATCCACCTGGCAGAAGCATCATCCAACAGGTAAAATCCATGATCACGAAAAATAATTGTCATTTATCTGTTTGTGAACCCTATCTAACTCAAATTCAATCAGATATGATAGTTATTCATATAGCCTATGAGTCTGCCATAGAAGTTAGTGAGAAGTTGGATAGTGAATTGACTCGTCTTAGATTAACGTTTGAATACCGTAAGCTTAATATTGAATCGTTAGAGAGAGAACTCGTAATGACTAAGGATGAATGTATTATTTTGAAAGAAAAATGTGAAATCACTTTCAGTGAAAGAAAGATCTTAGTTACTGATAATAAACGTCTTAGTGCAAAAATTTATGCTTTGCATAACTTTATTGATGTTCTTGAAGAAAACAAACGAATGGCACATAATTTTCGTCACTCATGGTCTAAAGCACCAGGTCTCGGAAGAGAGTTTTTGAAACCTATTGTTCGTTCCTTGAAGGAACTGCAAAACCTAACGTTTGTGGGAGACATTCTGAACCATACTTATTTAGATACCCCTGTCTCACCTTTATCGTCCCTTCCTGAGACTTCAGACAAGTTTTAATCTCTGATTCCTCAGTTCAAACCTATCACTATGACATGTCCTAATTCCACGCCTCTTCCGCCTTTGATATCCCTGGACTTGAATCAGTGTTCAGAATCTTTCCCTGACACCGGCTGTACTAGAGTTCAGTTTATGAACTCTGGTCCACATAACAATTGTGTTATTGAGGAAATCATTCCTGAGAGTAACGTAGATGAAGAAATTTTGTGTGATAACTCATCTGACTCTTGTATCTCCAACTCCGATGTGATATCGACATCACTTGGAAAAATCCAACTTTGATTGGGAGTCATTTGATAGTAACGTAGATGAAAATTTTTTGTGTGATAACTCATCTGACTCTTGTATCTCGAACTCCGATGTGATATCGAACTCGACTCTAGTGCCAATTAGTCCTCGTTTCAGCAATCATCGACTGGACAAACTTCAGAGTCATCATCTGACTCTCGGAAGAAACCCTGACTGAATAAGAAAAATATTGTTCATCCTAAGACCAAAGCTAGGAAAGCCCTTAAGAAAGAAACTAGGTCTAGGAAAGACTCTAGGTTCCTTTAGAAATTCGAGAAGGAAGTGTCTCAAACAATCAATCCAACTACTAGGAATCACAAACTTTTCCTGTTAAGATCCTTACAAGGCCATCTAATCCTGCTAGTTTGTATGTCCATAACAAATCTGTCAATAGTTGTATAAAAAAAGGTCACTGTTGAGAATTATTTTGTGAAAACTGACTCTCCTTGGACATTTTCTTCTTCTCAGTTTATTGCTAAATTGGATGGCACGATTTTCCAACAAAAACAATTTCCAAAACCTAATGTGCCTTTGAAAGCAGCAAACGAAGTACAATTTGCTAGGAACACTGTTGTTCAGAAACCTCCCAAAGATTCAAAATGAAAGTTTGAATGGAAAGTAAAAACATCTAAAAACACAACTATAACATTTGTGAACACAATTATTCCTATAACATCTCAGAAAACATTTCCTCCAAGAAAAGCAGTATCCAAACAACCATTGGTTGAATATGGTTTTTGGATAAATGAAAACACCCTGACATTCTGCTTCTTTCCAAAAGAATCTCGGAAAAATTCATTCAAGATACCAATTGCTCAGAAATCACAAACCAAGTCCAAAGCCCATGCCATAGTCCCTAAATCTAATTTGGAGCCTAAAAACCTCCAAAAATCACTGATTTTGCAGACATTTTGCACTTCGGAACAAGATACAATATGATATATTGATGGTGCTTGTTACATGCACATAACTGGGATGGTGGGACCCATATGTTTTATTAAATAATTTTTAGTAGATCAATAATAAATAAATTGAAAAAGTAAATAAATAAGGGTATTATAGTGTTTTCAAGTTTTGCAGGGATGAAAATCGAAACAAAAACAAACAGTAGGGACAATTCGAGTGCAAAAAAAAGTTAGACCCAAATGCGTAATTTTAAGCAAACCATAAGGACGATTTCAATAATTTGTTAAAAAAAAAAACAAAACAATATCTTAAAAGCTTATCTAGAATTGAATTTTCACCGGACACTCACTCTCTCTCTCTCTCTCTCTCTCTCTCTCTCTCTCTCTCTCTCTCTCTCTCTCTCTCTCTCTCTCTCTCTCTCTCTCTCTCTCTCTCTCTCTCTCTCTCCACACACACACAAATAAAAACATGGTTTGAAGGTTTATTTAACAACATATCATAAGTTTTTTTTGTGCAATAATAAACTATTTATAATAGTGTAATTTATTTTCCTTTGTCATGATATAATAAGTGATGACAAACAAACAATAAACTATGACGTTAAACCTTTTTGTATGGTAAAATCAATTATTTAAAAAACTACATTTAAAAATCATAAATACTAATAACTAATTGCTCAAAAGACCGTAAACCTTTTATATTAATTATTTTCCTTTGTCAATGGAAGTAAAATCGTAGTAGTATTAAAATGTTTGTTGTTTATTATTTTATAGTAATATAGTAATTAAACTGAAGTCAAGATAACGAGGATTGACATAAATAGTTAATCAAGATTGACTTTTGATTATAAAATATAATTGGATTTATTTTAATTTAGGAGTGGATGTACGTGTTGTAATTATTCTTAAAATTAGATAATAATCCAATAACGTGTAAGCACTTTTACAGTCTTTAAGTCTTAGACGTGAAGGCAGTTCTTAATTCTGAGATCGTAGACTTAGTTTATTATATCAACTTAATAAATTATTTATTGCTCTTAGTGGCTCCTGATTCCAAGTATATTTACTAGTTAGTTGTTCATGTTTTGGTGGAAACCAATTAAATCAAAATGCATGAGTAAGGTGGTCCTATATTCCTTGGCCAATCGTTTTGGAAGATCATCAAATAGAGCAATATGGTATGGTTTACTAGTGATAATCACAAAATTGACTATATTAACAAAGTCGCCAAATCTTTTACCTCCGCATGAAGAAACTAAGAAATTTGCAATAGGTTCTTTGCGAACGGCAAAATGTCTTCTCAACATAAATTTTGTTTTTCTTTTTATTTCATATAACTTAGTAAATTATGAAATTATGATATATGGCTGGAATGTATTTGAGACTGGATAAAAAAAACTTCGCTCTTCCCGTTGGTACTATTTGATCAGAATCGGTCAGTGGTATCTTGGGTTAAAAAGCTCTAATGCTGAAGTATTTGTGTGTAAGAATAATGGAGAATCATAGAGGCAAAGTTTAGGGTTTATCAAACTTAACTTTTTTTGATGTCTCTTGACATGTATCTGGAGGCACGATTGTAAATAATTAGAGTATACATTAGTGGTTTATGCTAATCACATATAGGCCCACGACTCACGTAAAACAAACATTTTGGTATTGGAAAAGGATATGAAAAAACAAACATGATTTAAATTTGACTCGTGCTCACCACCTTGCACATGATTCTACCTAGCAACGTCAACGTCAGGCTTGGCCTAGTAGCATTGTGCTCGATGTGGAAGCCTAGTCTATTGAATATCAGATCAAATATACATGCAAGAAAACCAACAAATAATATTGAAAATTATATGTCAATTAGTTACGAAAAATCCAATTATTATTAATACAATTATCGAGTTTCATCTAGAAACCATATCAATCCTTTGTGAGTAGATTTGATTATAGGAAAGGGTCGAAGTAGATTGTCCCTTTATCGAACAAAATTAAAAGACGTAACAGTAAAGTAAAACCAACCTCGTACTTGTTGATGTCGATTGGTGTATACTGTACGAAGACGAAGAAGCTCTTGTCTTTAAAGGTTTTTAAGTTGCTTTAAGGCTGTAAGCTCATGTCCATAAAGTAAAACCAACCTCCCACATGGCCGACCCTAAGAAACCCTAGGGTAATGCATTGCTCTCCAAGCAGCACGTTTTCTAGGTCTTCCAGAATATTCTAGCAAGATACACGACGACCCTATGAAACCCTAGGGTAATGCGTTGCTCTCCAAGCAACACGTTTTCTAGGTCTTCCAGAATATTCTAGCAAGATACACGACAAGATGCAAACCCCATAGTCCGTGACCCGAAATCCACGAATCATGTTGGTCCAACCTGACCAATCCCGAAACTCTCCTAAAAATATAAGTTCCTTAGCTCCCAACGACCGATGCATTGTGCTTAGTGCCAAGTGTGCCTAAATTGCACCATTTTACACACTCGAAACATATGTTTGGCCCATCTCTTGATCCACTATAAGCCTTTGATGGCTTATTAAGATAATAAACTTATAAACTCACAAAAGTTTCTTACTCCCACCAATATGGGATAGAAGGAAATTACCAACTTGCAATTAACCTTCATAATTTTGAACATAGTCTTGGCATGACAGCTTAGGTTAAAATATGCCATCTTGGATTCGACATTAGCCACCTTTCGTTTGGTGTTGGTCACATACTCACCTTGAATTTTCCTTGTCAACCTTGAGTTTGACCTTAGTGATCCTTTATTTGGTGTTGGAAAACTTTGGATATTTGCATAAAGATTCACCAAATAAATTATCAACTATCAATTTCGTTTCTCCACTATAATAGCTTATCATGTCATTTAACAAAAAAACAACAATAAGGTTTTAGTCACACGAAGATATTATGTTATATAACACTAAGAAATGATGGATTTTAGCTATAAAAGATTACTATGTCAAACAACAATCATCCAATATGATTTTTAGTTATGAAAAACTTGTATTGTCATTAAGCATTATCCAACTATAGTTTCAAATATACAAGATTACCATACAATATAGAATAAGTAGTTATAATTTATCAGCTATACTTACTTACTACACCATATAGATAGAAACAATTATAATTTATCAACTATACAAATTAATTACACCACTGAAAAATAAACAACTATACCAGCTCACTACACAACAATACCAACTATATTAACTCATTACGTTAGAAATCAATAAACAACTATAATTTATCAGTTTTATTAGCTTACCCCACAACACCATAATAATCAGCTACTAATTTGAATTATGTATATATACATCATTCTGAAAGAATATTATTGCTGATATTAATGACGAATTTAATTAGTTTCTATAAAAAAGAACTATAATTATGGATATCATTTAATATACATATAATTATGGAAATCATTTAATATTTATATTTATTTAATTAAATAATAATTTAATTTTTATTAAATTCTTATGGGTGCATTATAGCAGACAATAGATGTGAGAAACATTTGAACCTAGCTCTATCTCTCTCTCTCTGTATATATATATATATATATATATATATATATATATATATATATATATATATATATATCACACATACAATAATAAACATTAATCCATATAACAATTATCTATAAGGGATGAATGGTTACTTACCTTGAGACGCTTTATGTGTGGAATTTTAGCTCTTGAAGCCCCATATCGACTCTTGATTCAAAAACTATAAAAATAACATACGAACTCGAAAGACATTATATTTAAAGATGAATTGGCTTGAGTGTATTTAGTTTAGTTTGTTTTATATGAGAAATTATATAGTATAAATATCTATCTAATTTGTCGATTAAGGAGTTCTTAATATATGCTAGAGAGATTCATTTCAATAGTTACAAGTATGTATCATTTTCATGTTTACATTTAGGTGCATCGTTTACATCTAATAATATGGTGTAGTAAAGTCAATGTCTTTTCTCATGAGGCACACACAAGTCCAAAACAGAAAATAAAAGGGTATTTTGATTAAAAAATGAAATTAAATAAAACTCTACAAAAATAACTTGAGAAAAATCAATATTAGATGATGTTTTAGTTCTGCTGCAACTCTCCTAATTATGCAATTAATCAAGACCTGGTTATTTAAAATGTTTTCTATCTATGCTAGTATTGAAACCTACTAAGAAACTCTTGTAAGTTCTATTTTATCAAATTAATTATCAAACAAGATCTTTGTCCGAACTTTTTACTAACTTAATTAAAAAAAACTCTTAATTAAATCATAAAAGCAATATTAAGATTTGTGTAAAATTTCTACCAATATTCAATACTTCTCATAAGCTCGGAAGTATAAAAATATGTCATTAATATTAATCCCAACAACGAACCATCTTGATGCAATCTGGTGGTTGCTAGTTGATTAAAATAATTACGAATTTTAATAGCTGATTAACTAGACTAATTTAATCCTAATTAAATGAAAAGTTTATGTAGCACAAAAAATAAAAAATCCTAAATTCTTCGTTTTTCAACTTTTAAAAGTTGCAGGATTGTTACACAATCATGTAACTTTTGGATCATCGTGTTTTTGCTTTAAAGTCCTTAAATGATATACAAAGTGGTCAGAAAAGTTACAAGATGCAAACATGATCTTGTAACTATAAAAACGCACAATTCATACTTGAAAACTTTAGTTTCAACAACTTTAATCTAGCTGACAGTTACCGTAAGTGTTTTAGCTTCATTAAACTCCAAAAATACATCCAAGCTGCTTCCTAGGGCTCCCAGAATATTGCTCCTCTTGAAATACCCGAAAACAACATAAAAATCTGAGTAGTACAGGTTTTCTAGTGAAAACGTGAGCTGACCATTACATATACTAATACGAACATAAATGCATAAAAGATGCTACAATACAATACTAAAAGCTAATATAAAATATGTATAAAACGACATCTAACAAATCTACCTAATCTTAAACCATACTTTCCCTAAAGTAATAAAAATATTTAACATTATAAACATAGTGGAAATTTGTAGATGATATAAAAATGAACTTAGAACAAACATACAACAAACACAAGGAAACTTATAACTGCAATAACTAAAACTACTTTCAATCTATTTTTTTCATGATCATACTTCACATCTAGGAAGCCCCAATGAAATCATACACTTAAACAACCAATCCCAATACCCTTAGTGTAATCTCAGAATCCATGGTAAGAAAAGTGCTTAATGATGCAGAATAATAAACAAACCATGAAATTAAATAAAATTTAAACCTTAATTTAGATTGTTCACAAAAAATAGCATATTATAGAATTTTTATTTCTTATTAACTTCACCATAATTACCCAGATCTACGCATACTTAGAGACTCTGACAAGGCAAATCAACTTTCTTTGAATCAACCAGCCTACTCGAACAGGGCGACACCCATGCTTTCACTATTTTGAAAGTATCAGACATCGCATCACACTCTTGCGCCAGATTTGACTTTTGGTGGTGCCTTGCTTGATTGAAACTTGATTTTGACTTTTTCCTTCAATTTTAATTTCTTCAATCATTTTTTGTATTTCTTGATATATCTTCAATTAAGTGCTTGAAATTTGATTTGGGACCACTATGACTTAGATGTGACACTTTTGCTCACTTCTTCATTTTTGTTGGCTTAATGAATAAGCTATAAGACTCTCGATTTACCAAAAAGGGTAAGACATTGTAACATCTCGATTTCCATGTATGTGATTTATTATTTAAAAAGCAAGTTTCGCATGGAACTCGACAGGTTGATGGCCTCAACTTGACATGTTGGAAGGTTTTGGGTCGCGCATCTTTTTGGACCAAATCGATGAGTTGGCGGCTGGATGAGAAAACCTAAATTTTAGGGTTTGCACCCTATATAACCTCCTTAAGTCCTTGAGGCTAATCCTTTATCAGCCTTCAAACCCTACTATCGGCCTTGAGAACCCTAATCTCCATTCCATCTCATATTGTGAGCTAGTGTGGCATTTTGGAGCAAAAAAGGGAGAAGATTAAGAGAAGCAATGTGATAACCCGAAATTTTTATTCTGTACAACATTTCCATTCAATAGAAGTCAGAACGGTTTCTGCTAATTTTCAGACTTTTTGGAATAAGTTTGAGTATTTTAGGATTAACACCTTAGGAGATATCAAGAGAGAGGATGCACTAGGGTTTATTGTGAAACAATAAAGTCCCGACACCTCAAAATATAGGAGTTTACGGCCTAAACAATGGTGTTTACGGTCGTAAACCCCAAGGAGGGGGGTATGTAAGTGACACTTAGTCATTTATATCATTTTCCACCTTTTCAAGAACAAACCTCAAACTCTCTCAAGTATCATCCAAGTTTTCTTCAAGATCTCCATTCTAGTAAGTGTTTCTAGACCTTTCAAGTTACTATATCACCTAATCTAGTGTTTTAACTCACATCCATCCATGAAAATGTTCCAAAAGGTTGATTCTTCAAGTTTCACCAATAACACACACTAGTGTTCTTGGACTTTTAGCTCATTTCAAGCTCCTATGTTGTAAGTACTTCTATCTTAGAGGATTATAGAGCTTGTTATTCTTCTTTACATCAAGAAAACGCCATTGAAACCCAAGATTAAAGGTGTTTACGGTCCAAGAACACCTTGGACCGTAAACCCTAATTTAGGTGCCAAAGTGCTCCTAACTCTTTCCTATTGCTTAGAACTTGAGATGGAACCCTTCCTTGATGGTTTTAGCACATGAAAAGCACCATAAAACTCCCTTGAATATGGGTTTACAGTTTGGGAATCTCCCAAAATTGTAAACTCCCCCAAAGTGAGTTTTAATGCCCTAAGCACCTTGTTAAGCCTTGGACAATAGCCTAGAACCTTACACCATTGACCTAGGGATCTCAATTCACGAAATGTATGGGTAACCATGAGTTTACTACATTAAAATCATGTGTTTACGGTAGTAAACTCCCATGAGATGTCCAAAAACCGTAAACTCCAAGTTTGGGTCATTTTAGGACCTTAAACTCACCAAAACACTTGTTTAAGCTTTAGAGCACTTAACCACTTAAGCCCTTAGAGTTTTAAGCCCCTTTTGGTGACCAATTGAGAGTTTACGGCCAGGAGTAAACTCCCCTGGGCCACAAACTCCAACAAACATGGTCACTGGACCATAAACTCCTGTATGAGGCCTTGCACTCCTTTGTTGCAACCCGATAGCCTCCTAACACTTTTACCAAAGTGTTTTCCTCACATTAGGATATATATACATGTTTAATTAGTGTTATAATCACTAACTATATATATATATATATATATATATATATATATATATATATATATATGTTATTAGGATCATTGTGTGTGTCTAAGTCTTCACTTGACACCAAGCACTTGTCCTATACTTCCATCCGATCCACTCGCTGCAGGTGAGTTCATACCCCATAAATTAACCTTTTAAATGTTTCTAAATGTTTTTAAATGCTTTATGGGGGAGGGGGGAATACAAGTTGAATCATGCTAGTTATTATATCAATCACATGTGATTAATAACTAACATGCAAATGGATTTACTATACGTTAGCTATTTTACCAAACAATTTTCTTCAAATGTTTTCCTTAAACATTTTTATATGTTTAAAACTCTTTATCAAACTGCTTTATACACTGTATATTGTTTTCAAACTCTGTTACAAATGTATTTCAAACAAGGGTTTTCTTTATACTTAAACTGTTTATTCAAACAAAATACTTTCAAATCATTTTATAAACTGACATCAAGTCGATCTTTTCTTAGATATTAATCTTTTTCAAAGGTTTTAGAAAACTTATTTTATGCTTTTATATTATCTAATGCATCCCCATATATGTATAGCTATATAAGTAATGTTTAAAGGACATAGGAAGTCTAACCCACTCTATTTCCTTTTCCTTGTTGGGATATGGCTATGGGGTATCAGTTATCCGTCCGAATGTCTTCTAAATATTAGTTATATATGAAGAGTTAAGAGACTCTTTGATTGTTTAGATCTTTTAACAGGTTAATCACTAAAACGAAAACAGTAATATAAAGAACAAGAATGAATCAAAATATGTCGAATGATTCAATAGATTGAAGCCTGAACAGTGCTCGATAAAGAACTTCCGTTGTAGAGGCTGTTAGGGTTACAAACGATAAAGATAATAATTGACTTCCAAATCTTACTTACTAAGATGCATGCAAGCACCTATAAATACAAAACCCTAGAAATAACTCACGGATGGACAGGCCCAATCTGGAGACAAAATGGACTAAAGAGCGAGCCCAAGACGCAACACCTTTCAGACCCTACAATCTCCCCCTTTGCGTCAATTGGAGCGAGACTATTACTTCGGCTTGCTGGGTCTAGCTGCAGGAACTTTCTTAGTGGTTTCAAACTGACGTGGGATGAGAGCAAGGATGGTCTATCTGAAGTGAATGTACCACTGGATCATGTCATCAAAATACTTCTTGTCATCCGCTGAATTCTGCTTGCAACGATCAATGATTCCCAGAACATGTTCCAAGCATGCAGTGGTGTAAAGGTGCTTATCTGACAAGGCGAACATGCATTTTTGGCCTTGGTTCCTTGTAAACATGACAGAATTCCGCTTTGGGTCGATTCTTCCCATCTGCATCATGTTCAAATCACTAGCAGATCCAACAGGAGAGATAGTAGGCTTTTTCTTGAAGATGCTAGCGATCTCCTGATCCATCTTGGCAACCTCCATAATGTAGCATACAAGCATTCTTTTGAAGTGATCAATGATTGGACTATACTCAGCTTCGTTGGTGAGGAGGATGTTATGCAAAATAATCCAATCATGTGGATTCAGGTTGGGAAGATCAGCAAGTGATATAGCGTGTTCGGTTTTAGCAGAACCCCTCAGCACTTTGAACCGAACGTTCGTGAAGTTCCCCTCACGAAACGGATTGAGGACCCGAACATTAACGATCTTCTGAGCGCTCCATGTTTGATATTGAGGTTGAGCAGACTTCAGATAGAATTCGACAAGCTCCCTATCAACTTTTGGATGAGGATGAGGGACATCAGCAACATTATCAAAAGCATGGAAGATGAAGGCTTTTCGGGTCAGTGGCATGTCGAACTGAGAGTCAACAAAATTGATTCGATCCAAGGAAATCACTGGTTCGAGCCACAGGATGCTGGGAGTTTCAATTGCTTCTTTTATAAGCTTCTCAAGAGTCCACGGAGGGAAAAGAGTTTTTCTACTCTCAAGAAGATCATGAGCCTCCTTCATTTTTCGTTCGTTCGCCTCAAACTCTATGGCAACGCGAGTGCTCATGTCAGCATCTTTATCTCGGCCTTGTTTCTTTAAGAGATCAGTGATGGTCTCTTTATCATCATCATCACTTTCTTCAGCAATCTTCTTTCCTTTGTCTTTGACACCCGAACCTGAGGCTTGACCTGCTGGAGGAGGTTCGGTTGTTTTAGTTGCTGTGGAAGTGGGAGGCGGTTGAGACACATCTTCTCCCCCTTGTTTCGGATAGGCCACGAACTCAAGGAGCCCTTCAATTTTGCTTAGTAGGGCAAGGGCAGGAGCAAGCTTCTTTGCGAGAGTGCGCCTCACTTAGTAATTCAGGATAGGATCATGTGCTTTGATGATGTTGGAAAGGGCAGCGTGGACATCCGAAACACACGATGAAATAACCTCACACTCAGATCGAAGAGATTGGACTTCCTTTTGAGATTGGAAAAGATGAAGACTCTTGACCTTGAGAGTAGTGGTCTTGTGAGCAAGAGCATCCATCACTGAGTTCTCTGAAGCGAGGTCTTCTTGCAGCTTAGTCAGGCGCTCCTCAATAGTCGCCTGAAACAATTTGTTGTCATCGTTGGGAGACTGACGGAGACTGGCAAAGGACTACAGTTCTGAGGCAACTGAAGTGGCCAGTTTGTTGACAAGAGAGTCAAGCTTCTCTGCCTTGGAGTCTGCGGCTCCCTGTAAAGACTGCAAAAGTGAATTGGCATCAACAAATAGCTTTTCGACTTTTTTGGTCGCAACGGCACACGCCTTGGTAGAGGCGTCGATAGCGGCAGTGGCAGAGTTGATAGAGGCTTCATGAGCCTTGGTGAACGTATCAACGAGCCCCTGAATAGAAGCCTCTGAGATAGTAGATTGAGAGGAAGAGGAGGAGGAAGCAATGAGAGAATCTATTTTCTCATGAAGCTCCTTGAGATGCTTCTTGGTGACAGGAGCATCATCGTCATCATCACTTTACATTTGATACGGACTGTAGTAGACCGAGTCAAACGTCATGTCCTCTCCACCAAGAAAAGGTTATTCATTTTCTGCTGAGTGAGCGGGAGATGAGGGCGAGGATGGAGGCTCGGTGGTGGTGGTAGGTTCGGGTGCGGATGTATGTTCGGTAGTGGGAGTAGGTTCGGGTGCTGTAGTAGGAGCCCCCGTATCAGATACATTGGTTCGAATGCCAACAGTGGTTGTTGTGGTAGCTTCGGTGAAAATGGGAGGAGGTTTAGGAATAGAGGTGGGTGGTATTTGAGTAGTGGAGGTTATGGGGGGAATGGAAATAGAGATGGAGATTGGGGGAGGAGAAATAGGTCTAGAAGGAACAGGTACCTCTGGGGTAGGCGAACGTGGAGGAGTATTACCTCGAAGGGACTCTTCAGAGTCTGAACTCTCTTCCTCAGATTCACTTGAGGAGGAGGCAAGAATAAGCTTTCGCCTGGGTTGAGTCTTCCTCTTCTTTGGTGGAGGGGATTGAGCTGCCTTGGAAGGTTTGCATTTCTTCGGAGAAGGAACTTTCGCTCCTTTGACAACCTTCTTGTCTTTTCCCTTGTCATGTTTCTTTCCCCTGGGAGCAGGCCTATCAGCATCATGGATTAATTGAATCATTTCAGGAGTGAGCTCTCTGGGACCTGAGCGACGAAACTCCTTGTAAGTTCTGATGATGCAACTATCGCTTGGAACACACCCATACATTGACTCAGGGATTGAGCCCACAAACTGAAATTTGGAGGAATCAGACACTATGATCTTGGTAGTGTGAAAAGTTCCTATGAAGGCAAGTGGAGAATCAGCATCAATAGGAACATGATACTTGTCCATCACGCACTTTGTGACCAGCGTCTAGAATCTGGCATAAGAGATCTCTGAATAGCGAGAAGTAGACGCTAGGCTCTGAATTAGCTGCTGCCATAGAACCGATCCATAATCGAGATTGAGGCCGTGATACAACCCATAGAGAATGGTCATAAACAATTGGCTCGCCCCATCTGAACCTGAACTTCGTTCCGATAGCCCTTTGAACAACACAATGAAGAAGCCATTCCACTGAGGAGGTAAGCATGATTTCTTGAACTTTGTAACAGTTGTTAGAGTCTCGGTGTAACCCATGTTGTAAAACATGGAAAACAGATGACCAACGGGAACAGATTCAGGGTTAACCCTAGACTCGTCAGGTTCAAACCCTAAAAGCGAACATAATTGATGTTTGGAGATGGAGGACTTGTTATCAAGAATGTCGAAGAAGATTCTATCGACAGCCTTGTCATAGTGGGCTGTGGAGAAGATTTGCGACAGACACTCCATTGGAACAGGTTCGACCTTGGTGAGTGCTGGAACCAGTGGCAAATACTTGAGACATTCCACAATTGGAAACATGAAGGCATCGTAAACTTGTGGGGTGAAATCGATGATCAGGCTTTGTTAAGGACGAATGGGCAGAATGTGAGAAGTAGCATGAACTGAAGAGGAGTCCGCCATTGAAGAGAAGTGTTTGGGAAAGATGATGAACAGTAGGAGAAACTAATCTTTTCTTGCTCTCTGAATATTTGGTGCAGTAAAGAGGTAATTAACTGTAGAGTTTACCTTTTATACCGTGGTGAGAAGTGAGAGAAAAATCTGTTCCCAAATCTTCAAAGAAAATACGAAGCGTTTCCTTAGGTGATTGATGCCTGACAGTTTAGAACCCCGATGATTACGCAAGAGAGAGAAAGACTGTCCCGATTCACACGCCTTCCCATCAGGCGCCATTTGAAAATCAAAAATGATTCCGCTTCACACGCCTTCCCATCAAGCGCCGTTTGAAATATTAAAGCGATTAGACTTTCGGCTGAGTCAACAACTTATCCTTTTAGAGTGAGCTGTCGTCATAGATCAAAAGACCCACGTGTAACATTGTTAACCACATCTCTTTTATAAGATTAAATACCATAGCCAAAAATAGCTTGTAATAAACGAAACCAGATTTATGGAAAATCAAAAAGATTTTCGTGCATAGAGTGTCAAAGAAAAAGAAATAAAGCAACACATATGTGGGAAATTGTGATGTCAATAAAGACACAATGTAGTTGATCCCGGACACAAATCTCTTCCTTCAAAGTCAAGAGAGAACTTAAAGTGTTTGTGTGGTTTCCTGTTGAATTACGATCAGACACTAATTAAGAAGTGTTGAAAGGCATCTTTTAGTAATGCTAATTTGGGAGTATTTCGCTTCAGTTCAGAATTTCTGATCTTGACATAAGACAGAAATCGACTAAAGTACTTGTGAGACCAATGTGGTCTATTGAAAAAGTAGGTGTGAAGAGAATTTAAGTGACATGTTGAAAATACTTTTAGGTGAAATCTCAAAAAAAAAATTTTAACTGAATTCTAAGGGAAGAAATGTTATGGGAGTTAACAATTTCATAAGAATCACACAAAAAGAAAAATTAAAGATTTCAAGGTACAACCACTTGGGTGAATTCGTTAATTCATTAGTGAAAACTAGAGCAAATTTAATTGTTCACCGTCAATGCATAGTAGGTATTGAATTGTCGGTTTCACTTAGCACGTAGTGACATGAAGCTAAGATCACAAACACAGAAACTGTGTAGCCATAAACCTCAGTGGTAATTTCTGAGAGTCTCAAGGGTTACGTGTATGAAGCGAATAGGATGGAGAAAAATATTGGAGATGGTGTAAAGAAACCAAAGTACCTCTGCTGTTAAAATAAGGACTAAGTAGAAAACTCATATCTCATGTGAGAAGAGAGTAAGGTGGCTCATGATTAGAATAAATATAGTAGCCTAATTGGGAAGACAAGGTTTGTATATACCAAGTCAGTAAGGCTTTATTCAGAATCTGTTGAGGCTTTAGACAACATACAACATCATGCTTCTAGGGACACTTAACTAGTAAAAGGTGTGAGAACAATACCTGCCTCATTGATCATACACAAATGAAAAAAAAAATAATGAACGGAAGTAAAAAATATTTTTGGAGTTTTTGATTCAATGAGAAAAAAAAATAAAACAAACAAACAAAATTTTTTTTGGAACCGAACCCGAAATAGACCGAACGCTCGGTTCATTTTAGTTTTTAAAAAAATGTTTGAAAAATAAAAGAATTGGGAAATAAGAGAGAAATAAATGAGAAATAGGAGTACAAATAATTTAACAACCAAAGAAACTACCTTTGAGTGATAAGCAAAGACAGGTGAATAGGACTGAACCCGAGCGCTCGGTTCATTTCGGTACCTGCGTGAACCGAACCCGAAATAGACCGAACGTTCGGTTCATTTCGCTTCCAACTTTTAGTATTGAGAAGTAGTTTTTCGTACTGACTCCGATTCCATCATACCTAGACCTTGTAGAATTTTATTAAAACTTGCTTTAGGAAGAGCTTTGGTGAAGATGTCAGCCAGTTGATCAGTAGTCCGAACAAAATGAATCTCTACGTTTCCGTCTTCTACGTGATCTTTAATGAAGTGATACCTTAATGCAATGTGTTTGGTTTTGGAATGTTGCACGGGGTTATGACAGCTCCTAATTACTCTTTCTGAGTCACAATATAGAGGGATATTTTTCATATTGAGTCCATAATCCCGGAGTTGACTTTGGATCCAAATCACTTGAGATGTGCAAGAAGCGGCTGCAATATATTCTGCTTCGGCTGTAGACAATGAAACACATGTTTGTTTCTTAGATTGCTAGCTCACCAACTTCCCGTCGAGGAATTGACAGCCTCCTGTAGTGCTTTTCCTGTCTAAACCACATCCTCCAAGGTCTGCATATGAGTAGGCTTGAACAAAGAAACCTGAGTTTGAGGGATACCAGAGACCGAGAGAGGTGGTTCGCTTCAGATATTGGAGTATGTTTTTCACTGCTAGCATGTGTGGTTCACGGGGATTCGCTTGAAACCTAGCACAATAGCACACAGAAAACATTATATTAGGCCTGCTAGCTGTGACTGTGAGGTACATCAGGGAACCAATCATTTGGCGGTATAGCGTTATGTCGACTGCCGGTTTTTCCAAGGATGGTGTGAGTTTGGTGCCGAACGCCATAGGAACTTTGACTTTTGAATCTCCCATCATGCCGAATTTAGCAAGAAGAGTCTTGGTATATGCTTCCTAGTTGATAAAGATGCCTTCGGGTTCCTGTCTAATGTTTAAACCAAGGAAAAACTTAATTGGACCCATTGAGCTCATTTCAAATTTTGTCTCCATCAGCTTTCTGAATTCAGCAGGTAAGCTAGGATTCGTTGAGCCAAAGATGATATCATCGACATAGATCTGAAGTATCATAAGGTGGTTACCTTCCTTTTTACGAAAGAAGGTCGGGTCAACCGAACCTTGTTTGAATTTAGACATCTTTAAGAACTTAGTTAGTGTTTCATACCATGCCCTAGACGCTTGTTTCAGACCATAAACTGCCTTATCTAGAATGTAGCAGTGATTTCGATATTTTTCATTCACAAAACCAGGAGGTTGCTCCACGTAAATCTTTTCTTCAAGTTCCCCATTCAGAAAAGCGCACTTCACATCCATTTGGTAGACCTCGAAGTTCTTGTGTGCAGCATAGGCAAGAAATATTCGAACAAATTCCAGTCGAGCTACCGGAGCAAATGTTTCTTCATAATCAATTCCTTCTTCCTGGCAGTATCCTTTCACCACAAGACGAGCTTTATTTCGAATCACATTACCCTCCATATCCATTTTGTTTCTGAATACCCATTTGAGACCAACGACTGAGGCATCTTTCGATGTTGGAATGAGATGCCAGACCTTATTTCTTTCAAACTCATTGAGTTCATCTTGCATTGCCTGAACCCAATCAGAATGATCTGGAGCAATATTGACGGTCTATGGTTCAACTTTGGACAAAAAGGAATTATACATGCATAACTCTACTTTGGAGAATAGGGAGGTTTGCTTTGCCTTCACTTGAGATCGGGTTAGGACCTTTTCAGACACATTACCCACTATCTGAGATACAAGATGATTTCTGGTCCATTTGGTGAGTGGAGGAATGTTTGGATCATAGGATGGATCCATTTCAGCATTGACCATTTCTTCCAACTCTGATTGAATATGATCATCATAGAACATATCAGAATTCTCCCCCTCGACAGATGATGAATCATTTGGATCTTCAAGTTGATTTGGGCCTTCGGGTGCTACTGAACTTTCAGGTGTAGCCGGGCTTCCGGGTGCTACAAGACTTTCGGGTGTAGCCGGGCTTTCGGGTGCTACAGCGATTGGATTCCCCCCTGAAAGTGTGAGTCCTGTTGATTTGATGAGAATTGATTCTCCCCCTCAACTGTAGTGCCATGCTGAGGAGGTTCGTTTCAAACTGGTTCTCCTTCTCCCATTTGTTTGGCTGCATCTTCGACAATCTGCTTCAGATGATCGATTTTGTTGGCTGCTGCCTTGGCTTCCGAGAGAGTGGCTTTCTCAGGTACATCGAATTAGTCTACGAACTGATCAAATAAATTAGCAATCGTAGCTGTGACTTGACCTGTTTGAGAGAAAATCTCTCCAATTGCTTCTTCAGTAGTCTTTAGTTTCTTGACGGAATTGTCATCGAACGTCACATAATAGGTTTCTTCAATCTTTCTAGAACGTTTATTTAAAACCCTGTATGCCTTTGAAGTAAGAGAATATCCCATAAAGATTCCTTCGTCAGCTTTAACATCAAACTTGTTGCGATGTTTCTTGGAGTTGAAGATGAAGCACCTTGAACGGAACACATGGAATAATTTTACATTCGGCTTCCTGTTGTTGATGATCTCATAAGGACTAAGAGAGAAACTCTTGTTGAGGTAAGACCTATTCTACGTAAAACATGCTGCAGCAATAGCATCAGCCCATAAATATAAGGGAAGAGAAGCAAAACTTAGCATAGTTCGGTCCGCCTCACACAAGGATCGGTTTCGACTTTCGACAATACCATTTTGTTGAGTTGTATAGGGGGCTGAGAAGTTATGACTGGTTCCTTTTTCTGCCAAGAAGTCTTCGAATTCTTTGTTCTTGAATTCCAGTCCATTGTCGCTCCTAATGTTTCGAACGGATTTTCTCAGTTGTACTTCGACCTGCTTGATAAACGTCTTCAGCTTAGGAGTGGCCTCAGATTTGTGCTTCAGAAAAAATACCCATGTAAAACATGAGAAATCATCAACAATAACAACAATATACTTGTTACCCCAATGCTCTCGATTGATGATGGACCACATAAGTCGATGTGAAGCAACTCACGTGGTTCAACAAATTTTGTGTTTATAATCAATGGGTGACTTTGACGACTCTGTTTCCCTATTTTGCATGCAGCGCACAAGTGTTCCCGATCGAACTTGAGCAACGGAAGACCCCAAACATGACCGCCGGTGACAAGCTTGTTAATGTCTTTGAAGTTGAGATGTGAGAGCCTTTGGTGCCATAACCAACTTTCATCTGAATGAGCTTTAGACAAAAGACATATGGCTGGATTCCCTTTGATTGGTCTGAGATTCAGGGGAAACATTTCGCCTTTTCAATCTGATTTGAGAATGACCTTGTTGGATTTCTTCTCTATAATTTCTGAACCTTCGTCGTCGAATGAAACTTTGAGACCGGTACCTCCCACCAGTTGAGATACACTGATGAGATTATGCTGCAACCTTTCTACATATGCCACCTTTCTTATTGTGAAGTCTCCATTGGTTATCATCCCATAACCCTTTATTGTTCCATAGGAGTTGTTACCGAACTTGACATTGCCACTATTCTGAAGTGATCGAAACTCCCTTAGCTCTTCCTTCCTTCCTGTCATGCGACGTGAGCAGCCACTGTCAATGTACCATTCTTCGTCAAACTGCTTGTCACTAATAACCTGCAAAAATTAAGCAGATTTAGGAACCCAAAGTTTCTTGGGTCCACGTGAGCCTTTCACAGGAACAGGAATAGTAAGAGAAACATCAACAAGATATGTTCTTTTTATTAAGGTTGTTTCATCTTTTCTTTTAATAGTAAACACTTTGATTTTATTAGAATTAGTTGCAGGCATTTTTGATTCAGATTCTGGTGTTTGGATTTTAGTCTGCTTTTCGGTCTTCCTTGGCTGAGGAAATCTTCCTTTTTCCTTTCAAGTCCCTTGATGTTCTTGAATTTTATGTAGGAACTGAATTGGGCTTAGAAGAAGATTGAGAACGTGAAGAATTAAAGGAAAAGAAATTAGAATGAGAGTCTTTCCTGACTTGAGGTTCGAAACGACCCTTTCGTTTGTGGTCATTTGAGGGACCGAACCTGGACCTTCGGTAGCCGTTTGATGATGAGCCGAAGTTGGATTTTTGGGTGTTGTTGATTGGTGGTCCGAAACTGGGTCTTTTATTGTAAAAGCTTGATGGACTGAAATCAGGTCTTTGCCTGCTGTTATTTGGCGGATCGAAACTAGCTTTTCGGTTGCTGTTGCTTTCGGGACCGAACCTATCCTTTCGGTTCTGTTTTTCATGTGGCCCGAAAGTCTTTCCCTCTGACTTAGAATCTTTATCAAGGTAAGAGTAGTGAGGATTTTGAGAGCGCCAAAACTGCTTAAGCTCTGAGAGATTTTTCTTGTATCTCAGGTTTCTCTGTTGTTTTTGATTTCTCACCTGTTTTGGTTGTTTGTGGATATTAGCCTTTTGTTTCAGCTTCTTAGCAACCGGTTCACTCTTCACAGATGAAGTTTCGCTTGTGTAGGTGACTTCTTCTACTGGAATCTCTTTTGTGCCACTGGTACTTGGTACATCAAAGTTGGTAGGCTTATTCAGCAGTTCGGGCACATATCTACCTTTGGCCTTCCAGGATGTTCGCTCCGACAGACCAACCGTTTCGCCTGCATTTTCTATAGGTGCTGACCAGAAAAACTCATCACAGCTGTCACACCCCAAAACCACGAACGGCGGAAACGTTCAGGGGTGGAGGACGTCATGTACAGTATCGCAACAGTGTAATATAATAAACAAGCAACAACATCATCCATTGCATTATAAGTAGAGTTTTAATACATGTGTGTTCTTTCATAATGTACGACAATAAAATGAATAATCAAAATAAGATGAGTCTTGTCTGTGCTCCATCTTTTCCGGTAACATGGCCATCGCACCTATCTAACTGATGACCTGAGAATACAAGTTATTTTGAAAGCGAGTATCTGCTTTAAAGCTGGTGAATTCATAAGTGTTTATGTGATATTGTCCTGTTTTGGAATGTTGTTAAGAATGTCGTATAAAGCCTTAAATACAACAGTTGATATAAGTATGAAATGTGGTCTTCTACCAAGACCCGAATGTTTTGTTATGACAAAGTAAAATGATAGGTTTTCCTTTGTATTGACTAGTACTAAGAGTACTTAGTCTAACTCATCATTTATGTGAATATATCACAAAATAAAGTAAAATAGGAAAATGATATGATAGTCTTCTACCAAGACCCTAATGTTCTGTAAGTAAAATGATAGTTTTTCCTTTCTATCGACTAGTACTAAGAGTACTTAGTCTAACTCATCGTTTATGTGAATATCTCAAAAAATAAAGTAAAATAGGAAAATGATATGATAGTCTTCTACCAAGACCCTAATGTTCTGTTATGACTAAGTAGTCTTCTACCAAGACCCGAATGTTCTATTATGACTAAGTAGTCTTCTACCAAGACCTGAATGTTTTGTAATGACTAGGTAGTCTTCTACCAAGACCCGAATGTTCTGTTATGACTAAGTAGTCTTCTACCAAGACCCGAATGTTTTGTAATGACTAGGTAGTCTTCTACCAAGACCCGAATGTTTTGTTATGACTAAGTAGTCTTCTACCAAGACCCGAATGTTTTGTTATGACTAAGTAGTCTTCTACCAAGATCCGAATGTTTTGTTATGACTAATGATCCTATGGACATCCGAAGAGTGTCCCCTCATCCTCTGTAGCGGCAGCAGGGTGGAGGGAGGGTTAGTCCCGATATCGATCTCTTAAAACAGATCGCTAACCTAATGATCCTCCGAAGATTCACATCTCATCCACTGTTGCAACAGTGGACAGAGGGATGGTTAGTCCCGTCACTGACTACTAAATAAGTGACAACCTTAGACATCCGTAGACTTTCATCGACCACTGGTGCTAATTAGTGGGAATCGGAATGGTAAGTCCCGCCGAACTATCCCATTGAACTAGGGTAGGAAAGATAATTTACACAGTAAATACTAATAAATCATCCTCGTAGTTCTAAGTACAAGTATCCAGGTAAGTAAATACAGGATAATGCACCTAAGTAACAGTCTTCCTGTATGGTATTCATGTAAGTGTGTTCATGTAACAGGTAAGTATATGTAAACATATTCATGTATCAGGTAATCCTAAGTAAGTGTACTCATGTATCATGTAAGGTATTGGTATAGACTCATTCTAAGGTGGAGAGAATTATAACGTCTGTGTTTCCGGGCTTGCCATTTTTAGCAATGTAATAGTCTAGGTTAACCTTTGTAAACCCGTTTTGAAATAATAAGAATGTATTATTTGAGTATTATGTGTTTTGTGCTTAATTGCTTAATTATGTGGTCTGATTAATTAAGAATAAAAATAAGCGTCAAAATTTAAGTGTAAAATAAACTTAATATCTTTGTTTAATGTTGTAGTAGTTGAAACGAGGTTTTCGAATATATATAGAACGCCCAAATCTGACTTCGTATGAGGAAGTTATGATTTATCGAAGTTTCGACTTAGCGGTATGCAGCCTGAAATACTCGATTTGAGATCGAGCGGTTTTTAGCCGAAGCATTCTAAACGAGGATCGAAGGTCTCGTTGTTGGTATCGAAGCGATAAAAAGTTAGGTGAGAACGGATGTCAAACGAAGAAGTTATGAATTTATAACGAAAGTTTCTGTCGCGGCCTATTAAAAATAAATAATAAAAACAAAGTCGAAATTAGCCGACGGAGTCTAAACGGAAGTTGTAGAGCGTAGTCTCACATTCGCGTGGATATAAAGAACGTCGAAAACGGAGTTCGTATGAAGAAGATATGAATTTCCGAAGTTTGTTAAATAAATTGTATTTATTTTTAATTGAAAAATCCGGCATTATCCGAAGCCGAGTCACCAGTCCGATCCGACGTACGCCCCGCGTACTCCGAAGAGTGTCGACACTTCGGATGACGCATGCAGTGACGATTTCGGAGGCTAGTACGCCCCGCGTACGCCTGTACGCCCCGTGTACTCCGAGGTTCCAGCCTCTATAAAAGGGATCCGAAGGCAGCCGACTATTTTGCCAATTTCTTCTCTTCTCTCTCCCGTTTTGCATCGTTTTGCATGCCAGAAATACCCCGAAGCCCCGGTATTACTCTCTAGCCCCGAGGCAAGTCCCGAGATCCCGAAGATCCCAAGAAGTGCGGTTCCCGAGTCGAAGCTCTGCCCGCGAGGAGTTCGATTTTTGTGGAGATCTTCCAGATCTGCTGTGGATTACTACTTCTGCAAGTCGTAGTGCTGTCCGATCATCTTCTGATCAAGTGAGTGTATACTACCTTTCATAAACACGATAATAATACAAGTATGGTTCGAATGTATTAAGTAAATGGTGGTTTATATGTGTAAGGGTGCAGTTACTTTCTTCTAACAAGTAACTATGAAGTATTATATGCGATATACTTGTTATGTGTATATTTTGTGATTGTATGCGTGAATGGATATTCACTTTATTCCATCTCATAGATCCGAATTTCTTTCTATAAAATACGTGTTATGTGGTATGCCTCATCTGTTATGTGGAATATATATTGAATGAAAATGATATACAGGTTTTAAACTATGTATGAAAATATATATTCTTATCTACTAATATGTTGGGTAGAACATGGGTAGATAGTTGGTGTGTAATAAACAGATGAGAGGCCTCGATGTTGTTGTTGTTGTTGTTGATCTAGTTATTCAGCGGAGTATGGATAACGACCACGGACTCCTTCTAGACAGTCCAGTGGAACGCTAGCAGGTTCATAACCTGTAGGTGTTGTGAACGATGTGTTCATCGGTGTACTCTATCCGCCTCATGGTTGCCTTTAGGATATCTATTGTTGAGGAAACCCCTTAGCAGTGATGTCTGTCCCGATGAAAATCCTAGATTAGGTCCCTTGAGATAGATGTTATTTTAGGGACGTAAAGTGAGGATAACGGGAATGGGTAATCGGGATAGTGATTGGTTGGTGAAATTAAATATAACTTATTTATTGTGGGTTGAAAACCCTATATGCTCACCAGGCTCCCAAGCCTGACCCACTCAGTTTTATTTGTATTACAGGTAGTGGCGCGAGGGCATAAGATGGTTGGATCATCTTGTGGTTTCGTTTACAAGTCTGTATATGTATATATTTGTTGAATGACTTGTAATGTTATCGTTTATGCTTTATGGTCTGTATTGGAACATGACATCCCGAGTTTTGATTATATAATGAAAATGCATCTCTTGATGAAATGCTTTGATAAATATTATTTTATCATGTTTTGTTTTGGGAACAAATTCCGCAACTCTTTCAAATCAAAAAGGATTTACTCTGAAATTATTTAAAAGCATAAATGAAAATCGGTCTTTTCTGGCCGAGATTTTGGGGATGTCACAGTTGGTATCAGAGCATTAGTTTAAGCGAACTAGGAATTTGTAGGATTTCTAGACTTAAACATAGAATGCTAAGTGGAATTTTGAGGTGTGTGTCTGTTGGATTTTAGACACGAGCACTAGTTTATTTTAGGAAAGTTGCCTAAAATGCTTTTATGTGCTAAATGTTATATGTTGCCATATATGATATTAATTGTTCGGATCTACGGTCTGTTGCCGACCGGATCTGGAAACCTTATGTGTGTAGGATTCTAAGCGTATGTTTACAGTATTAGAACTAGCATGTAAACGTTTCGGAGTAATAAGGATGAATTGATTATCTATCGTGAACGAGGATCTAATTTCACCTTATTCGGTGTGTAGATCAAAAATGGTGAGAACAAGGAGTGGCGTTGGAAACGCGGATGAAAACAGGAATCAACCGCTAGTAATTGAGCAAATACCCGTTGTAGCAGCAGCACCAGAACCAATAACAATGGTTGCGGTGCAAGCCATGATTCGTGCTATGCTAGCCGAGCAAAGGGAGGAGATGCGACAGATGTTGCATGATAATAGGGATGAACCTATCATACCTACTGAGGAACCCGAATTGATTCCCGAGCAATCGGAGGAAGGGAACAATAGTCGCATGATGAGTCAAGTTGGGACTCAAGGAGAACAAAGGAACGATCTGGAAAGGAGAAACAACAAGGATGGGCGAATGTACAAGAACTTCTTGGGCGCCAGGCCGCCAAGTCTTTCTGGAAGCCCAAAGCCTGTTGAGATAATGGATTGGATCTCTGAAATGGAGATGGTATTTGAAAGTTGCGACTGTAGCAACAAGCAGAAGATTGTCTTTGCAGTTAGACAACTGAAGACTAGAGTCTTGAGTTGGTGGAAGTTGTTGGCAGATACTATGCCACGAGGAGAAGCCCTGAAAATGTCATGGGAGGAGTTCTTGGAACAACTAAGGGTGCAGTATTGTTCAGAGATAGATCTGATTGATCTGAACAATGAGTTTCAAAACTTAAAGAAGGGGAAGATGAGCATAGACGACTATGCTACTGCATTTACTGAGAAAATGAAGTTGTTTCCGTACCTAGTGCCAACGGAACTCTTCAAGATTGAGAGGTTTGCTAATGGATTGCCTGCCGACTTTAGTCCGACAGTCAAGATGGCAACTACTCTGAAAACGGCTGTTCGTGCAACTAAGAATGTGGAGGCCCAGCAGAAGGAAAAGGGTCTGGAAAGGATAGATGTTGGAGAAAAGAGTAAGTTCGATGGAACTTTAGGGTCCAACAAGAAAAACAAGTTCTCGAAGTTTGGTTCGAGGGGAAGTGGAGGTGAAGCGCAGTGGTGCGACAAATGTAAGAGGAAGCATCACGGAAAATGTGAGGTGGCGAACACATGCTACAAGTGTGGAAAGCCAGGGCACTATGCCAATGAATGTACCCTCACTAAGAAAGTTTGCTATGGTTGCGGTGAGGAGGGTCATAAGTCGAGGGACTGCCCGAAGAAGAAGGAGGCAGCTAGACCCAACATTCCGCCAAAGCCAAAGGCGAGAGCATTCCAGATGACACTGGAAGCTGCTAAAGATGAAGCTGATGTCGCTTCATGTACCATTCTCGTTAACGAATTGCCTGCCCAAATTTTATTTGATTCTGGAGCCAACTACTCCTTTATATCGCATGAATTTGGTAGAAAGCTAGCTATGCCTGTTGTTAGACTAGATAATGCCTTATTAGTCGAAGTTGCTAGTGGCAAGTTTGTACCTGTTAGCTATCGCATGAAAAACATCTTAATTGATTTGAATGGGAATAAGTTCCACGAGGAATTATTGCCTATCGAACTTAATGGTTTCGACATCGTATTGGGAATGGATTGGCTTAGCGCCAACGACGCCGAAATCTTATGCAAGAATAAAATAGTCAAAGTAAACCCGCCTGGGAAAGATTCGTTTATGGTGTATGGAGATAAACGCAGAGTGAATTCTGGAATCATTTCATTTATGAAAGCCAGAAAATGTTTGACCAAGGGGTTTACATCATATCTAGCATTCGTGATTGATGCTAAGAAGGAAAAGAAGGTGATGCAGAATATTCCAGTGGTGTGTGATTATCCGGAAGTATTTCCCGAAGATCTTCCTGGATTACCGCCAGATCGACAAGTGGAATTCCGTATTGACTTGTTTCCAGGAACAACGCCAATTGCAAAAGCACCTTATCGATTAGCACCGACGGAGATGAAGGAGCTCATGATGCAACTTCAGGAGTTATTGGACAAAGGTTTCATTAGACCTAGTTCATCACCCGGGGGAGCTCCGGTGTTATTCGTGAAGAAGAAAGATGGAAGTATGAGAATGTGCATTGATTACCGAGAGCTGAACAAGGAAACTATAAAGAATAGATATCCGTTGCCGAGGATTGATTACCTGTTTGATCAATTGCAAGGCTCGAGCTATTTCTCGAAGATCGATCTAAGGTCAGGATATCATCAGCTGAAAGTAAGAGAGCAGGATATAGAGAAGACTACATTCAGAACTAGATACGGACACTACGAGTTCTTGGTTATGTCGTTTGGACTAACCAATGCTCCTGCATCATTCATGGATTTAATGAATAGGGTTTGCAATCCTTTCCTTGATAAATCTGTGATAGTGTTCATAGATGACATTCTGATTTACTCGAAAAGCCAAGAGGAGCATGGCAGACACTTGCGAGAAGTGTTGGAAGTTTTGAAGAAGGAGAAGCTGTATGCTAAGTTCTCCAAATGTGATTTTTGGATTCGTGAAGTCCAATTCTTGGGTCACGTGGTCAACCAAGAAGGGATAATGGTTGATCCAGCGAAGATCGAAGCTGTGATGAAGTGGGAGCAACCGAAAAGTCCCACGGAGATTCGAAGCTTTTTGGGATTAGCTAGATATTATCGAAGGTTTATCCAAGGCTTTTCTTCGATTTCTAGTCCATTGTCAGCTTTGACCCACAAAGGAGCTACTTATGCTTGGAGTGATAAGCATAAAGAAGCATTCGAGAAGCTAAAGAAGAAGCTATGCGAGGCACCGATACTTTCTCTACCCGATGGAGTTGAAGACTTCGCCGTTTATAGCGATGCGTCTGGGGTTGGATTGGGTTGTGTTTTGACCCAAAGAGAAAAGGTGATAGCATATGCGTCTCGACAGCTGAAGGAGCATGAAAAGAATTACCCGACTCATGATTTGGAGTTGGCAGCGGTAGTTTTCGCTCTGAAAATATGGAGGCATTACCTCTATGGCACGAAGTGCAAACTTTTCACTGATCATAAGAGTCTCCAATATCTCTTTAATCAGAAGGAATTGAATATGAGGAAACGACGCTGGCTAGAATTACTTAAAGACTATGAGTGTGAGATACTTTACCACCCCGGTAAAGCTAATGTTGTTGCTGATGCTCTCAGTCGGAAAGTCAATCTTGAAAGGAAAAGGCCAAGAGCATTGAGAATTGAAGTTGTCTCGACTATTTTGGAAAGTATACAGAAAGCTCAAGAGGAAGCTTCTGAGAAGAATGACCGAAAGGAGGAACGTTTGGGCAAAACGTTGGTGTTCGGTGTAAACAGTCATGGACTGAAGTTGTTCCAAGATCGGATTTGGATACCTAAGACAGGAGGAGTCAGAGATCTTCTGATGGACGAAGCTCACAAAACCATGTACTCGATTCATCCCGGTAGCACTAAAATGTATAGGGACCTGAAACCCTACTACTGGTGGCCGACGATGAAGCTTGATGTTGCAAAGTATGTGGCTGAGTGTGTGACTTGTGCGAGAGTAAAGACACAACATCAGAAACCGTATGGGAGTTTAGGACCTTTGCCTATGCCAATGGGTAAGTGGGAAGACATTGCTATGGATTTTGTCACTAAACTGCCCAGAACAAAAAGTGGTCACGACATGACTTGGGTGGTCGTTGATCGATTCACTAAGAGTGCGCATTTCATAGCGACCAAGGAGAAGTGGTCTATGAAAAAGCTTGTGAATTCTTACGTGAAGGAAATTGTGAGGCTTCACGGTGTTCCGTTAACGATTGTATCGGATCGTGATAGCCGTTTCACCTCGAGGTTTTGGAAAAGTCTACAAGAGGAATTGGGTACCAAGTTGTGTTTAAGTACAGCTTACCATCCGCAGACTGATGGTCAAAGCGAAAGAACGATACAAACACTTGAAGATATGCTGAGAGCATGTACCTTGGAATTCCTAGGTAATTGGGATGAACATTTACCTTTGGTAGAATTTTCCTATAATAATAGTTTCCACTCGAGCATTAAGATGGCACCTTATCAAGCTTTGTACGGGCAGAAGTGTCGTACGCCGTCTTGTTGGCTTGAGGCTGGGGAAAAGTAGTTTATAGGACCAGAGTTGGTTCATCAAACTACTGAAAAGTTGAAAATAATTAGGGAAAGAATGTTAGCAGGTCAGGATCGTCAAAAGAGCTATGCTGACAAGAAGCGAAGACCGATGACTTTTGAGGTTGGGGATTCGGTTTTGCTTAAAGTCTCGCCGTGGAAGGGACTTATAAGATTTGGTAAAAGGGGAAAGTTGAGTCCAAGGTTTATTGGACCGTTTAAAGTTCTTCAGAGGATTGGGAACCAAGCTTACAAGCTCGAATTACCAGAAGAACTGAATGGAATTCATAACACTTTTCATGTGTGTTATTTGAGGAAGTTCACGGGAGAAGTTCCCGACATAATTCCGATTTCTGAATTGAGAATTGATGAGAACAAAAGGTTGATTGAAGAACCAGAGGCAATCGTTGACCGAAAGACTAAGAAATTGCGACGCAAGATGGTCGGGTTAGTGCTTGTCCGATGGAAACACACGAATGGGCCGAATCTCACCTGGGAGACGGAGAGTGACATGATGGGTCGCTATCCGCATTTGTTTGTTGATGTGTGATTCCGGGGACGGAATCATTCTAAGGTGGAGAGAATTATAACGCCTGTGTTTCCGGGCTTACCATTTTTAGCAATGTAATAGTCTAGGTTAACCTTTGTAAACCCGTTTTGAAATAATAAGAATGTATTATTTGAGTATTATGTGTTTTGTGCTTAATTGCTTAATTATGTGGTCTGATTAATTAAGAATAAAAATAAGCGTCAAAATTTAAGTGTAAAATAAACTCAATATCTTTGGTTAATGTTGTAGTAGTTGAAACGAGGTTTTCGAATATATATAGAACGCCCAAATCTGACTTCGTATGAGGAAGTTATGATTTATCGAAGTTTCGACTTAGCGGTATGCAGCCTGAAATACTCGATTTGAGATCGAGCGGTTTTTAGCCGAAGCATTCTAAACGAGGATCGAAGGTCTCGTTGTTGGTATCGAAGCGATAAAAAGTTAGGCGAGAACGGATGTCAAACGAAGAAGTTATGAATTTATAACGAAAGTTTCTGTCGCGGCCTATTAAAAATAAATAATAAAAATAAAGTCGAAATTAGCCGACGGAGTCTAAACGAAAGTTGTAGAGCGTAGTCTCACATTCGCGTGGATATAAAGAACGTCGAAAACGGACTTCGTATGAAGAAGATATGAATTTCCGAAGTTTATTAAATAAATTGTATTTATTTTTAATTGAAAAATCCGCCATTATCCGAAGCCGAGTCACCAGTCCGATCCGACGTACGCCCCGCGTACGCGAGTACGCCCCGCGTACTCTGAAGAGTGTCGACACTTTGGATGACGCATGCAGTGATGATTTCGGAGGCTAGTACGCCCCGCGTACGCCTGTACGCCCCGCGTACTCCGAGGTTCCAGCCTCTATAAAAGGGATCCGAAGGCAGCCGGCTATTTTGCCAATTTCTTCTCTTCTCTCTCCTGTTTTGCATCGTTTTGCGTGCTAGAAATACCCCGAAGCCCCGGTATTATTCTCTAGCCCCGAGGCAAGTCCCGAGATCCCGAAGATCCCGAGAAGTGCGGTTCCCGAGTCGAAGCTCTGCCCGCGACGAGTTCGATTTTTGTGGAGATCTTCCAGATCTGTTGTGGATTACTACTTCTGCAAGTCGTAGTGCTGTCCGATCGTCTTCTGATCAAGTGAGTGTATACTACCTTTCATAAACACGATAATAATACAAGTATGGTTCGAATGTATTAAGTAAATGGTGGTTTATATGTGTAAGGGTGCAGTTACTTTCTTCTAACAAGTAACTATGAAGTATTATATGCGATATACTTGTTATGTGTATATTTTGTGATTGTATGCGTGAATGGATATTCACTTTATTCCATCTCATAGATCTGAATTTCTTTCTATAAAATACGTGTTATGTGGTATGTCTCATCTGTTATGTGGAATATATATTGAATGAAAATGATATACAGGTTTTAAACTATGTATGAAAATATATATTCTTATCTACTAATATGTTGGGTAGAAAATGGGTAGATAGTTGGTGTGTAATAAACAGATGAGAGGCCTCGATGTTGTTGATCTAGTTATTCAGCGGAGTTTGGATAACGACCACAGACTCCTTCTAGACAGTCCAGTGGAACGCTAGCAGGTTCATAACCTGTAGGTGTTGTGAACGATGTGTTCACCGGTGTACTCTATCCCCCTCATGGCTGCCTTTAGGATATCTATTGTTGAGGAAACCCCTTAGCAGTGATGTCCGTCCCGATGAAAATCCTAGATTAGGTCCCTTGAGATAGATGTTATTTTAGGGACGTAAAGTGAGGATAACGGGAATGGGTAATCGGGATAGTGATTGGTTGGTGAAATTAAATATAACTTATTTATTGTGGGTTGAAAACCCTATATGCTCACCAGGCTCCCAAGCCTGACCCACTCAGTTTTATTTGTATTACAGGTAGTGGCGCGAGGGCATAAGATGGTTGGATCATCTTGTGGTTTCGTTTACAAGTCTGTATATGTATATATTTGTTGAATGACTTGTAATGTTATCGTTTATGCTTTATGGTCTGTATCAGAACATGACATCCCGAGTTTTGATTATATAATGAAAATGCATCTCTTGATGAAATGCTTTGATAAATATTATTTTATCATGTTTTATTTTGGGAACAAATTCTGCAACTCTTTCAAATCAAAAAGGATTTACTCTGAAATTATTTAAAAGCATAAACGAAAATCGGTCTTTTCTGGCCGAGATTTTGGGGATGTCACAATATATTTGATATAGATAAACTATTTTCCTTATTACCTTTATATTGTTTCTCATACACATAAACGATGAGGTATACTATAGTTTTATACTAATAGTTAAATAGGGAAAAACCATCACATTTACAGTGATGCTTACTTTCAAAACAGTCAAGTCTTGGTAGCAGACTACTTTTATACTAATAGGAATCATAGGGATTTCTATGGTTTTTCAAATGCTTTCAACTACTTACAAACATTTTCATACTTATACGAACTTTCTTTCAAAACAATTTCAAGTCTTTCAGTACAAGTTTTACAAATCAAAGACACATTAATACTTATGAATTCACCAGCTTTTTCGCTGATACTCGCTTTCAAAATAACTTGTATTCTCAGGTCACAAATAGACATGTACGACGACCAGGTTTTGTGAAGACGGAGCAGTCCAGACACGTCTTATATTCTGATTATTCATTTTATTGTTGTATATTATGAAAGAACACACTTGTGATTAAAATTATACTATTAATGCAATGGATGATGTTGTTGCTTGTTTACTACTTTGCATTGTTGTGATACTTTACATGACGTCCTCCGCCCCAGAACGTTTTGGGGTGTGACAAGGAAGCAAGGATCTAAAAAGCAAAGCTCTTATCTTCAGTTTGGAACTCTTTTGGACCATTCTAAGTGTTCAAGATTCGATGTTTTTCTATCTATGTAGCTAGATCTTGAGTTTTGTCCCTTTTTCTCCTTATTCTTGGATGTTGCCATCGATGGACTTCATAAACTTTGCAGCTTTATGAATCTCCAGGTCAAAGTGACCTTAGAGTGGGTTAGATCTGCTCTTTAGCCATTCTTTTATACCATGCATGGTATTTAGGTCAGATTTCCCCTTTTTGACCTATTTTGGGATTAAGACATGTATTGGACATGCATTCTATAAAGCACCGACCTTTGGGACGTTTTTGAGGCTAGAATGTCTTCTGGAAAAATTGGGCTCTAGATCTCAAGGATTTTGTGCTTAATGGTTAAGCCTTTGAATTTTCAAGCCTTGTAGAAGGGTTTTTGAGCATTTGGAGTAGCCCTATGGAAACTTTATCCTTTTAGACACATTTGAAGTTCACATCTGAGCCTTAGAGTCCCTGGAATCGAAGAATCATCTGAATGTATTAAGCAGGGGAAAACTCGACGAGTTTTCCAGCCAACTCGGCAAGTTAGCTAGGGTTTTCCCCGACTTTCTGAATACTGAAGAAACTTGATGAGTTTGTGGGTGCACTCGACGAGCTGAGATTTGGATTTGGATCTTATCAGATTGGCTGCTTGTGAGGTGAGTTTTCTTCACTGTACTTTTGTGTCGAAGGCACCAAGGCCGGCCCATTGGTTTGATAACCATATATTTGTTAATGTGTTGAGTATGGAATAAATAGGCATGCTAGAATTGATATGCTAGTCTGGTAGATCCATAGGACTACCCGTGATGCTGCTTGGTTATCTGTATATGATATTATTTCTTATATGTCGACATATTATATGTATGGGTTCAGATAGTAATGTTTTGTGTTGTAGCCAACAAACCCTGGAGTACGCTAGATATGAGCTGAGGGCCAGGGAGCGCATGCCACACTCATACTGAGGACTCATGAGCATCCCAGTATGAGCGGAGGGATGGGCAGGGAATGCTAGACTCGTACTAAGGGCTTAGCGGTATTCAGTCTGTTGACTGTTCAGGCCGGGGAGCAAGCCAGACAAGAGTTGTGGGCCCGTGGGGCAAGCCTGACTTATGTTGTGGGGTCAGGGGTAATCCAGTCTTTAAAGTTGTGGACCCATTACATGTTGTTATCATATTTGTACTATTTGTTAAGTATTGGTATTTTGGGGGAACTCACTAAGCTTTAGGCTTACAGTTTTGGATTGTGTTTCAGGTACCTAAGGCGATCGCGACAAGGCAAAGACGTGTTCGTTCACCTCCTCATGCCTTGTTTTTATGATTTTGGGATTTTCTCTGGTGTGAAACTTATTTTGAAAACAAACTGTAATAAATGATGGTTTTGTGGTTGTTTAAAAAGTTTAAAATTTTCAAGAATTTTACGAATGTTACAAGTTGGTATCAAAGCCTTCGTTTGAGTGAATTGGAGGAACACTCGTGTGAATCCAGTCTCAAACTAAGGAAAGTTTGTCAAAATGATTTTTCAAATGGTTTTCAAAATACTAAAGGAGGATGTGATGTGTACGATCAGCCGGAGCCAGTAAGTAGACCCCAAAATACCATACTGTTATTTGATATTGTGATATGTTAGAACAGGATGCTAGTGATAGCCTAGGGATCTTCAAGAATTGCATGATAGAATTTCCTGATTATATGATGCCTGATAGCCTAGGACCTTTCTTTTATGGAATTGACATCATTACTATAGTTGCTCAGTGTATGCGTCATGGTTAAACTAAGATCTTATAGCCTGAGAATGTTTGGTTTCGCCTTATTTCCTGTTCTTGTTTGATGAAGGGATTAGGGTAGGATCAGATATTCGATTGTCTATAGGAACCGGTATTATGTATGGCTAGCATACACGAGTGTTGCAGGGTTGGTGGAAGTTTCATAGACGAGTCGTGTGGGGTCAGCCTACCAGTTGTGATATATTTAGCATTTCCTCTAAGGAGTTAGGATTGAGTCTTCTTATATGATTATGAATATTGTTAGGGCGTTGTGTTTATCCTTGAGACAAATATGGGTAGGTGTGGAAGGTAGTATGGGCCCATACTACTGGAAGCACAGGACCCACACACGTAGTAAGGAAGTTACAACCCCTAGGGCTTCATTGGGAGTTGGTTCCCCGTTATGATATGTTGATTATCTGATATCTTCCTAGTGTATATTCAACATGGTGACTATGAGACGAGTTAAGATCTGATCCGGGTCGGGATTAGGAGTTGGCAAACAGGGTGAGCCGATATTGTCAGAGGACTACGTCAGGGAGATCGTTCGTGAGGAGATGGTTGCTATTGTTTGGGGTCAAATCCCAGAGATGTTCAGGTTTATCAAGACCACGATGATGGAGTTCCTTGATGATCACTATGCATCCATTGTTGAAACAGCTACTACTGCAGCACTCGTAGCCGTGACGGTTGCAGGTGTTGGGATAGGGCGGGTCCTTCAGTATCGGGACTTTGATAATACGAAGCCCCCAACTTTCAATGGAGTCTAGGACCCGATCATAGCCATGAGGTGGCTATCTATTATAGAGGGATGTTTCTTTACTTGTTCATACCCTGCTGACTAGAAAGTTAGGTGCGATCTGAACCTTCTGATGTCTGGAGCGAAGGATTGGTGGAGGCTAGCTACTAGTTCTTATTCTATCGAGCAGAGGGTTACTGTGACTTGGGAGCAGTTTTTAGAGTTGTTCCGCTCTCGATATGTTCCGCTGGTGGAGCAGGAGAGCTTAGTGAAGGAGTATTTGGATTTGAGACAAGGTTCTGAGTCGGTGACAGAGATCACCATGATGTTCACGGGGAGAGCAATGTTCTGCCCTGAGTTTGCTGCATCCGAGCAGGCTCAGGTGACCCGTTAATTGAGAATGCTCAAGACGGAGATCAGACAGTTTGTTTCTACTCAGCGCTACATTTCATTGTTGGAGATATAGGAGGCCGCCAGGTGGTGTGAGATTGAGATTGATCTGCAGACGATAGAGAGGAGTCCAGCCCCGACGTAGTCGCAGCCGGCGCCAAAGCGGTTTAAGACCACTGATTTCAGATATGTGGGCCAAAAGTGGTGCATTGGCGGGAAATGCGACAAGGTGCACGAGGGTTCTTTTTAATCATCGTCTGGGTGCCACAATTGTGGCCAACAGGGCCACAGGGCAAGGGATTGCCACCAGCAGGCTCCAACACTCAGGTCCAGGATTTTTTATCATTGCGACTAGGTTGGCGATGCGAAGGCCAATTGTCTATCGCTCGCTTCCAGGCTAGCGTAGGTTCCCACGCTGGCTACTTTAAGGATCAGTAACGGAAGTTAGGGCAAGGTAGAGCCTCCGAGGGCTCGAGGTCACGTGTTCCGGCTTACTACCAAGGCGGCCAGAGCAACACCAGATGTTGTGACCGATATGATTTTATCCCTCATCTTATTTATCATGTTTGTTTTATACTCCATATGTTTGTGCCTCTGTTAGGTACGTTCTTAGTGAACTCCTTGCCTACTCTGGTATTGTTTGACTCAGGTGTGAGTCGGTCCTTTGTCTCTCGTTCTTTTAGTAGGGAATTTGCTTTGCCCATAAGGGAGTTGGAGTTTCTGTTGAGAGTTTCTTTCGCCAACGAACACGGGGTTTTTGCTTCTTCATTTTATCATGGTTGCATTCTGGAGATCTTCAGAGTATCCTTCCCGATAGATTTGATTCCTATTCCCATGGGGGATGTCTACGTGATAGTAAGAATGGATTGGCTGAGCCATTTCGGTGTCATGATCGACTATGAGGGTCATCTCGTGGTAGTTCAATCCCCAAGTGGGGGAGAAATAGTTATTTATGGAGAGGGCACTAGGTTGTTTTTTGGGTTTTGTTCGGCAACTAGGGTTCGACAGTATATTCAGCATGGGTGTGCAGGTTACTTGGCTTATGTGGTGTACACGGGGGCTAAGGATCAGGTGTCAGTTGCTAATATTTTGGTTGTCGGGAGTTCACTGATGGATTCCCAGAGGAGTTACATGGTGTGCCTCCTGAGAGACAGGTTGAGTTTAGGATCGACCTTGTGCCATGTGCGTCTCCTATCGCCAAGGTGTCGTACCGATTTGTACCGCCTGAGATGCAGGAGCTGTCATCTCATCTTCAGGAGCTATTAAACAAACAGTTCATCCGTCCGAGCATTTCTCCATGGGGAGTGCCGATTATATTCATCTAGAAGAAGGATGGTTCACACCGGATGTGCATTAATTACCGGGAGTTGAACAAGTTAGCAGTGAAGAACCATCATCCCCTTCCACGGATTGATGATCTCTTTGATCATTTGTAGGGAGGATCTTGGTTCTATAAGATTGATCTGAGGTCTAGGTACCATCATGTCAAAATGAGGGACGAGAACGTAGTGAAGACCACATTCCGGACTCGTTACGGATTTGATGAATCAGGTATGCAGGTCGATGCTTGATTGTTTGATTGTCATGTTTATTGATGATATCTTGGTGTTTTCCAAGACCAGAGAATAGCAAGAGGAGCACCTTCGCGAGCTTCTGGGGGTGTTGAAGCATGAATGACTTTATGCTATGTTCTCGAAATGCGAGTTTTGGTTGCGAGAGGTTCATTTCCTTGGACATCTCGTTAATCGGGATGGGATTTTGGTCGATCCGGCCAAAATTGAGGCGGTGATGTAGTTGGAGGTTCCGAAATCTCCCTCGTATATCAGGAGTTTATTGGGTTTGGCAGGGTACTACCGGAGATTTATTCAGGATTTCTCTAATATTGCAGTACCCCTCACTCTTCTGACGAGGAAGGGGTGGATTTCTAATGGGTCGGTGAGTAGTAGTCAACATTTGAGAACCTTCGACAAAGACTTTGTGAGGCCCTAGTTTTGATCCTCCCTGAGGGAATCGAAGATTTTGTGGTTTTCTGTGATGCATCCATCACTGGGTTAGGGAAATTCTCATTCAAATAGGACGAGTGATAGCTTATGCTTCACGACAGCTGAAGCCGTATGAGACGAGATATCCCATGCATGATCTTGAGTTGGGGACAGTGGTTTTCATCCTCAAGATTTGGAAGCATTACCTTTATGGGGTTCGTTGTACTATCTACACAGATCACAAGAGTTCGAGGCATATTATGGATCAGCCGAACCTAAACATGAGGCAAAACAGGTGGTTGGACATACACAAGGATTATGACTGCAAGATCCTTTACCATCAGGGAAACGTGAATGTGGTGGAGGATACCCTAAGCTAGAAGTCGGATGGATCTTCTGTTTAGGTGTCATGTATGAGGATATCTATGGATTCTCCATTTGTGGTGTTGATTAGGGAGGCTCAGGACGAGGGGGTGTGGGAATAATATAGGAAGATTAAGGGGATCAGGGACGAGATAATCAGATTTGTGGCAGTCAGTCATGTTTTGTTGACCCATTGCGGTCATGTATGGGTTCTGGTGTCTGGTGGGGCAGGCAGATTGTGTTCGAGGAGGCTCATAAGTCACGTGTTTCTATCCATCCAGGTGCCTCCAAGATGTATCGGGATCTGAGGTTGTGTTATTGGTAACTGTGCATGAAGAGAGAGATCACCTGGTACGTCGAGAGGTGTTTGACTTGTAGCATGGTCAAGGCCAAGCATCAGAGGCCGCTTGACAAGCTGCAACCTCTAACGGTTCCCATGTGGAAATACGAGCAGATTTCGATGGACTTCATCACCAAGTTGCCGAAGACGGCAAAGAGTTTTGATGCAATTTGGGTCATCGTGAATCGATTGACCAAGAGTGCCCACTTTATGGCAATTCGGGAGACTTCAACGGTCGAGAAGTTGGCCGATGTGTATATTCATGAGATCGTTGCTCGCCATGGGGTTCCGGTCTCTATTGTTTCAGACCGTGATGTTCGGTTCACTTCCTGATATTGGCAGAAGCTCCATGAGGAACTGTGCACGAGGCTACATTTCATCACAACTTATCATCCACAGACCGACGACTAGAGTGAGCGGACCATTCAGACTCTCGTGGATATGTGGCAAGCATGTGTGATTGATTTTGGTGGGAGTTGGGACTCCTACCTACCACTTGAGAGTTCTCTTATAAGAACAATTTTCACTCCAGCATCAGTGCTCCGCCTTTTGAGCTTTTATATGGGTAGAGATGTCGCACCCCAATCTATTGGGGCGAGGTTAGCCATAGGGTCATGGTTCAGACCGAGGTGGTTCTGCAGACTACATAGATGATTCAGCAGATCAGGCAGAGATTATAGACTGCTCAGAGTCGGCAGAAGAGTTATGCCAACCGGCGCCGATCTGTGTTGGATTTTCAGGTCAGTGACATGGTATTGCAGAAGGTCTCACCTTGGAATGGTGTGATTCGCTTCAAGAAGAGGGGGGAAATTGGGTCCCCGATACATTCGACCATTCCGGATTATTTCCAGGGTTGGCAAGGTTGCTTATCGACTGGAACTTCCAGAGGAGCTCAGTCAGATTCATAACACTTTCCTTGTTTCACACTTGCAAAAGTGCGTATTAGACATGGATGCAGTGATATCATTGGATGATATTCAGGTTGATGAGCGCCTGAACTATGTCGAGAGGCCGGGTACCTATTTTGGAAAGGAAGGTAAAAGTTTTACGTAATAAGGAGGTGCCTTTGGTAAAGGTACAGTGGCAACATCGGAGGGGATCTTAGTAGACCAGGGAGGTGGAGGCTGATATGCAGGAGCATTATCCGAATTTGTTCACCACAACCGGCTTTGAGGATGAAGCCTAGTCCAAGTGGGGTAGAGTTGTAACATCCCGATTTCCAGGTATGGGATTTATTCTTTAAAAAGCAAGTTTCCTGTGGAAGTCGGCGAGCTCATGGCCTCAACTCGACGTGTTGGAAGGTTTTGGGCCGCGCATGTTTTTGGACCAACTCGACGAGTTGGTGAGGAAAACTCGATAAGTTGGCAGCTGGATGAGAAAACCTAAATTTTATTGTTTGGCACCCTATAAACCTCCTTAAGCCCTTTAGGTTGATCTTTTATCAGCCTCCAAACCCTATTATTGGCCTTGTGAACCCTAATCTTCATTCCATCTCATATTGTGAGCTAGTGTGGCATTTTGGAGCAAAAGAAGGAGAAGATTGAGAGAATGAAGCATGGATCTAGCAAGCAAAGCTCTTATCTTCAGTTTGGAACTCTTTTGGACCATTGTAAGTGTTCCGTATCCGATTTTTATATATCTACATAGCTAGATCTTGGGCTTCGTCCCCTTTTCTCTTTATTCTTGGATATTGCCATGGATGGACTTCATAAAGTTTGCAAATTTATGAATCTCCAGGTCAAAGTGACCTTAGAATGGGTTAGATATGGTCTTTAGCCAAGCTTTGATGCCATCCATGGTATTTAGGTCATATTTCACCTTTTTGACCCGTTTTGGGTTCAGGACATGCATTAGACATGCATGTCTATAAAGCACCAACCTTTGGGACGTTTGTTAGGCTAGAATCTCTTCTGGAAAAGTTAGGTTCGAGATCTCAAGGATTTTGTGCTTAATAGTTAAGCCTTTGAGTTTTCACGCCTTGTGTAAGGATTTTTGAGCATTTGGAGTAGCCCCAAAGGATATAGTTGGAAACTTTATCCTTTTAGACACATTTGTAAATTAGATATGAGCCTTAGAGTCACTTTAATCGAAGTATCATCTGAATGTGTTAAGCTGGGGAAAACTAAGGGAGTTTTCCAACTAATTAGGCGAGTTGGCCAGGGTTTTCCCCGACTTTCTGAATACTAAAGAAACTCGAAAAGTTTGTGGGTGCACTCGACGAGTTGGGTCAACATGGATTGTTGACCTTGACTTTTGACTTTGACTTTGACCATGGTAGACCAAGCTGACCTGTGAGGGCATTTTGGGTATTTCGGGGTTTTAATCGGATTGGTCACATGGTGGTAATATGCATTTGCGTCGGGAGTTAAGATTCAGAGTTAGAGCTTATCAGATCTGCTGTTCGTGAGGTGAGTTTTCCTCACTGTACTTTCGGGTCGAAGGCACAAAGGCGAGCCCATTGGTTTGATAACCAAATATTTGTTGATATGCTGAGTATGGAATCGATATGCATGCTAGAATTGATATGATAGTCTGCTAGATCTGTAGAACTACCTGTGATACTGTTTGGTTATTGTAAATGATATTATTTGTTATATGTCGACATATTGTGTGGATGGGTTGAGGTAGTACTGCTTTGTGTTGTAGACAACAAACCCTGGAGTATGCCTGATATGAGGTGAGGGCCAAGTAGGGCATGTTATACTCATATTGAGGACTCATGAGCATTTTAGATACGAGCTAAGGGCCAGGCAAGGCATGTCAGACTCGTACTGAGGGCTTAGCGGTATTCATTCTATTGACTGATCAAGGCGGGGAGTAAGCCAGACATGAGTTTGGGGCTCGTAGAGCAAGCCATACTTATGTTGTGGGCTCAGCGGTAATCTAGTATGTGAAGTTGTGGACCCATTACATAATGTTATTATATTTGTACTATTTGTTAAGTATTGGTATGTTGGAGGAACTCAATAAGCTTTGGGCTTATAGTTTTGGATTGTGTTTCAGGTACCTTAGGGGATCGTGGCAAGGCAAATGTGTGATCGTGCACCTCCTCATGTTTTGTTTTTAAGATTTTGGGATTTTCTCTGATATGAAACTTATTTTGAAAACACATTGCAATAAATGATGGTTTTGTGGTTGTTTAAAAAGTTTAAAATTTTCAATAATTTTACAAATGTTACAGGCGTGTCAACAAGTAGGGCCTGATTTTTACTTAAAACTTTCGAGAAACTAGTTTCAAGAATGTTTTGTTTTTGCTTTCATAATGTTTCGATATACGATTTATTTTGGGTTTATAATTAGTTTAATAATTTACTGTCTCTTACAAACATCCCTAGTTCTGGATAATTATTACTACACCTAATATCATAGAGATTAATGTTTTTGGTCCATATTATATTCCATATTTATATAGCACATTCAGAAGTAAAGATATTTCTCATATCATGCAACTCTTTCTATATTTTATGCAAAAAATTAAAAACTAAAAATAAAATCTTTTTGCGGTTTTTCATGAATAATTATGCTAGTATAATAAAAAAAAAAAAGACTATATCTCTTGAAATTTTAATGCAAAACAGAAAATAAAATGCAAAACAATACTGAAAAAAATGAAAATTGAACCAATGAGATAACTAAAAGTTTTAAAAAAATGAAATAAAGAATAGAATGCAATTTTTTGACAAAACCCTATCCCCAAGCTTAAAATTAAGAATTGTCCTCAAATGCTCCGAGTGCGAAGACAGCTCAATATAATAGATAAAAATAAAAGTTTGTAGCTAGGAAAGAATGTACCTGATAATTATAAAAAATTTTGATTTTTTTCACTAAGCTTTTGGTGAAAAATCTGAATTTTGACAATTTGGAAGATCCTCCCAGAAATCTACCATTTTTAATAGATCTTGGCAAGATTTTGTCCGCTTAGATTGTTAAGTTGTGCGTGTGGGGCTCTTCATCAACTCATCTTCTTTTTCTTTAACTCTAAATCCATTGAGAATAGCATAATATTTTGTTCCGATATTTGCATAGTAGAACAAAAAAAACTGTTGATTTTTATCAAGCAAATCTTTTTCAACTTTTTCAATTTTTCTCTTTTTTCGCAAACCCTTAACTACGACCAACGTCTCCTCCCCAAGCTTTTCTATTTTTCAACTCCTTTGATGCATCATCACATAAATCCATGTATAAAAATAACACCTACAAAACATGCTAGATAGCTCACGAAAGTCTTCAATTAAGGGACTGCTAGTATCTAAACAATTCACGGATAATTTATATGTGGGAATAAGAACATGATGTATGTTAAATCTCTCCACCTCTCGAACATATAGAAAGTGTACCATTAAAAATTATCAATTCTAGTTTTAGTAGTGTCATAAATGACATTCCTCAAATGAATGAGTTCTTATCGAAAACATACACATTGCCATGTCTAATATATAAAAATCAGCAAGAAAATCTAGCGTATTCAAATGGACTAAAACATCCTCCAATAAGTCTTTTGGGTGTAGTGTTTTGTGATCAACCAACTGAATAATTGTATCAGCCAAAGCTTTTACAATATCTTATAATGGTACGTTGGAGTAGCCAAATTGTTGATGGGCAGGCTACTACTAAAATTGCTGAAAATTACGGATGTTGATACTGGTGTGTCCTTGCTAAAAATTATTATTCTAGAAATTATTTGAGGATGATTAAAATTTATCTATTGGTAACCTCTGTAGGTATTACAGAAGCATCGTTTTCATGTAGTATTATATACATATTAGTTAGGTGCCCATATTTAAGCAGATTCTACATGGTTTGACTGCATGAACAATTTGTTTTCCTTGGTGAGCAGCAAAATGACTTTTTTGTGTTCCAAAATTGGGCTTCAAAATGATTTGATTTTACTTCTTTTATGCCCGTTAATTGATCGGGATACCAATCTTCTTCGTTTCTAGAATGTATTGACTCTATACCCAATTTTTCGAGCAACTCTTGGACTTGAATCGATGTCACAACGCCCACTGATCCTCCACTTGAAGCGTTTATAAGTCTTTGTTCCATATGAGTCTGACCTTTAGAAAAGCATTCATATAACGGATAATTGTTGATCCTATGTTGTGGTTATGATATGCATATATAACTTCTTGAAACTCTCCTATTATGTAAGCCTTTTCTTTTTCGTTTTTTGATACCAATGACTTCTCGATGAAGATTTGACACTTGCTATTTCAAAAAATATTTCTCCAAAAAAAAATTGACGATAGGTATCAATGTAGTGACAGAACCAGAAGGAAGGTTATATAGCCATTCTTCTACCGAGTCTTTCAATGAAAAAGGGAATTCCCTTAAGTATCTGGTCTTCTGTAATAATGTGTGGCTTCATTCTAGAACAGATGACATGAAATTCTTTTATAAATTTATGCGGATCTTCGTTTTCAAATCCTTGAAATGTTAGAAGGAGATGAATCAACCCAGATTTTAATTTGAAATTTAGGTCAACCATAGAATTTATAAAAAGAGGTTGTTGAATAGTCTCTTAACGAGCCCACTATACGAGCCCACTATCTGAGAGTCTTTTTTTCGGTTTTTCTAGGATTACGGTGGTGGTGGTGTAAGATTCAATATCATGGTCTGATGGTTTGGAAGAATATATAGTTTCAGATTTTGTGGACAATGACAAGAAAGGTTTCTTTGCATTATGAGTATATGGTGATTGTGGTGCTTCTGGGAGAGCGGTAAAGGTGGGTTCAGGTTTGTTCAATAAGGGATTGTTTTGTGGACTGGTGATTTCTAGAGGTAAGTAGAATGATGGATTTGAGAAACCCATTTGTTGTCTCTATAGTTTTGCTTGCATATTTAGTTTTCATGCAGTTTTCTCAATATCTTGGTTGAAGACTAAAGTACCTATATGTAAAGAATTTGGCAGACAAACTATAATCATAACATGTCCCCTGCATGACACCAAATTTTTAGGTGCGCCATTTAAACCTAAAAAAATAATATATTTTAATGAATTTCACGACTTTAGTGCACTAAAGGGTGGCATAGAGTAAGCATTGTCGAATCCATAGGGACATATCCTAAAATTTAATTTATTTTTGTGTCAAGCACACACTTGTCCAAATCAAATAATAAAAGGGGATTTTGAATAATTATAAATTGTAATTAAATAAAAAGTACATAAATATAATTTGAGAAAATTCAGTAGTAAGACATGTTCAGTTCTCTTATGACCCTCCTAGTTATGCAATTAATCTAGATTTGTTTATTTGAGATGTGTTTTATTTACGCTGATACCGGATATTATTAATAAACTCTAGTAAGTTCTATTTTACAAAAATAATTAACCCAAATAAGCCTTTTTAGTTAATCATAACTTTTTACTAATTTAATTAAACAAGCTCTTAATTAAAATAGAAAAACATCATTAAGATCTATGTAAATATCCAGTAATATTCAATACTTCTCACAAACAACCAATTTGATGCTTGTTATTTGTTAATAGTTAATTAAAACAATTACAGATTTTAATAGTTGGTTAACTAAAATAATTTAAATCTAATAAAATGACTAGTTTACATAGAACTAAAAATCAAAAAATTATTAAGCATAAAAATGGACAGACTAGATAGAAACACAAACAAAAAGCCAAATCTTTAGATTATCTACATAAAAGTTAAAGTCTTTTGTACAGCTAAAAACTAATGTTTTTAGCCATACATGGCTAAAAAAAACCTATCTAAATAGTAAAAATAAAATTTCATAGTAAAAACGATAAAAACTAAAGTAATTGGTTGAGTAGCAATGTCATATTCGCCAGAAATCGTTAGAAATTTGTTCGAAATGGCTCTATAGTATTAAGCCTCAATCTGGAATTTAGGAAATGTATATATTGCTAGTACTTAGATTCTGATAAGGATCTCGATGTTTTAATGGTTAGGGTTCTGAAAAACATGATCACGAAAAATAAGAAAATTCAGAAAATATGTGACACTGACTTTTAATGAAATACGATGCCTTCTTTGTTTTTCGATTTTGAAAATATTCGCAATTGTTACATGATCGTGTACATTGTGGTTGATCATTCAAAGTCCTCAAATGATATCCAAAGTGATTAGAAAAAAGTGTGGGGTGAAAAATGAATGTGTAACTGTAAGAACATATAATTTTCAGACTTGAAAACTTCATTTTCAGCTACTTGAACCCATCTTCCAGTTTCCTCAGGTGTTTTTGCTCCATTAAACTCCAAAAAAATGCATCTATGTTGCTTCCAAAATACTGCTCCCCTTGGAATACCTGAAAATGAAAATGACATAAAAACATGAACAGTACGAAAGTTCTGGTGAAAAACCTAAGTTGACCATAATTTACATTAATACGATCGTAAATAAATAAAATTTGGTATGAAACACTACTAAAGGCTAACTAAAAAAGATGCATAAAATGGAATATGACATTTACCTAACTTCCTGATATTAATTTTTTCAAGTGCTCCACATTTGGTCGTACTTCTGGAACTAAGTAGTAATTTAAGACTATCATAAGGTATTAGTAGATTATCCATGGAGATGGACATAACAAAGAGTTGTAACTAAAAGTCATTTGTACTTCATGGAAACTATCACAAGTAATTGTAAGATAGTAATATCTTCAAATGGATATGTATTGGATTCTTAGTTTTGCAGCAAATTATGCTTTTGTGTTCTCCAACGATGTTCATAATTGACAACCATATAGGAAATGTCTAGGCGTGACATGATCAGTTGTTGAGATCCATATATTTAAAGCTTAATTGTTCCTTCTGATCTAATAGGTGAATCAATTTCCTAGGCCCCTCGATGATTTGGTGTTATAATCATATATATGTTCATACTCAAACTAAGTTGATAATTGATCAATAGTGAAGTATGTTGTTAGTCATCATAAATCTCTATTAGGGAACATTTGATTGACATACTTCCATGTCTTACGTTAATATAAATATCACAAAATAAATGAATATTAGATCATGTACGAAGGATTGTTCACACCCTTAGGTTATAGGTATATTTGTAGTCTTGGATGACGTACACCATTCTAGGCTAAAGAAGGTAGGAGTATATAGTTGTCATGACATGTACAAGTAAGAGACTGCTGGAAGTATGTCCATAGTCACAAAAAGTTAGTGACTTTACATAAATATCATGGTTATTTTGGGTTAGACATAAGATATGATTTAAACATAAGATGAAAAAAGAGAGATTTGAGAGACTAGTTTGTTAATTCATCAAAAGATGGTAAATTAACTAGAAGCTAAATGAGTTAGAGTTTTAAGTGTAAGTAATCCCTAATTTGAATTAGTATTAATTATCTATTAAATCAAGGGATATTTATACCAAGTAAAAAGATACTGATATAGTATTCTTTAATCTGTCTGAATTTGAGTAAGGAGACAAAATGTCACACTCTCGGGCGACGGTGAAAACACTAAGCTGGGTGACGTTAGGATGTTGGATCACCGATATTGAACATACATTGAACACTACAAAACTATATAAAACATAAATATAACTTCCTTTATGAATAAAAATATTACATCGGAATGTACTTCTAAAATACAAAAAATTCTAACACAAAAGGTGCCTTAACAGGTAGGCATGACTATAACGATAATAAGACATCAATAGCTTCGTTGATCAACCGCTACTTTCAGAGGTGTCATCTTCCATCTCATGGTTTCCTAGGAATACATGTGATTTTGAAAACGTCCAACTTAATGTTGATGAATTCATAGGTTTTGTATATTATACTTTGAACATACCTTTTTATATACAACTTTGTTAAGTTGTAAAATTGTTTTAATACTTTGATTTGAAAATAATATCCTATTATTTACAGGTATTATGGCTTCCGTAATACTTATTCCAGTCAAGTGTATCTTAGGAATGTATTTTACAAAAAGGAGGGTATTCTTATATATAGGGTAAGGTGACTACGTGTGAACTTTCATACTCGACTCAACCAACTCCAATTCTTTTACCTATTAACATCTTAGAAGATTTCACAAAGCCCCTATCAATTAGTTTTCGAATTTTTGGAAATATATTAGCCGATGAATTAGTAGTTATTTCTCTTGTTTCTTTAGTACCATCAGTGGTTCCTATCCCTGTCATGTTCCTTGGATTATTTACAAGTGATATTCAAGCTCTTATTTTTGCAACTTTAGTTGATTCCCCCTTTCACTTGATTTTATTCAACGATTGAACAAACGAAAATATTAATAAACAATAAATTGTACGAACACTATATAACCGTATACATACGAGATATCTAGAATCTTAGTATTTTATAATTACAATTATTATGCATTTATATTTAATTAGATATTTTTATTAAAGTCAAATTGGCGGAATACTGATATAACCTTTAATCAAGTTGGATGTTGGCATAACATTCTACAATTATCCGTTTCAATATTTGACATAATAAAGATTTGGTATAATGCTATTTCCTTCATTAGCTCTACGAACTATGTTAATCTAGAGAAATGACCTAGCATAAGGGTTAGGTATTAAACTTATTACTTAGATTCTATCGACTCTAGTTACTTTGGTACCCTAGAGAAATGACTCGATTAATTTACAGATTCAATACAATCTTTTAGATTTACCCGACTCTATGTACTATGTTACCCTAGATAAATGACTTATCATTGTATTGATATTATTGTATAGAATATTACGCCATAGTAACAACGAAGTATAATGTTTCCTTAGTATTTCCTTTAAACATAATTTCCTTACATAATTATTCATATATATATATATATATATATATATATATATATATATATATATATATATATATATAATTAGGGAATAAAACTATATCAAAAGGAAACGTGTAAGAATATATATATATATATATATATATATATATATATATATATATATATATATATATATGTGTGTGTGTGTATTCTTTGATAGCTTATGGTGCAGTTAAGTACATTGTCTATTCTTACGCATTCCCTTTTGATATAGTTTTATTCCCTAATTATTTTGGTACGTGTATATATATATATATATATATATATATATATATATATATATATATATATATATAATGATTTTTTTGTGGATAACAAGATATTAGGGCAGAGTCACAGCTAGGTATAGTGCATATCCATAAGTTTGACCAACATTACTTCTAGGTACTATATTATCCCTTCAAATCAGTCAACATAACATTTGAATATAATTTTTTCATAGTATATCATGCAGTATAACGATGATGCATAATATCATTGCTTAAATCTAGGCAGAGTATCTACATGTATATTATCCTAGCGTTTCATGGTTTTGTATATACTACTGATATAAAACAAATATAATTTTGTAAGTTTGAACAAGCAGTTTGGAAGCATGTATAGGCTAGGATTTTATATATATATATATATATATATATATATATATTCTTCTAAAACAGAAGAAGAATTCGAAGGAAAAGAATGAAATGAGATGGGAAAAATGAGGGGCTCGAGGAAGTATTATAGGCTAGGATTTTACTATGCACGCTTGCATTGGCCTCGTGGCTCTAGTGAGAGTTTGACATGTGTCCTCCAGCCTATTGTCCGCAATGCCTCCTTCTAGAAGTCTATCCGCATAGGGGCGTGACAAAAATATTGTTTCTTGTAAAATCTGTAACTTATTCACATGAGCTCCATTTTCGATGGTCTTTATATAAATGCGTAGCTATTGACGAGTACTATAACTTTCCTTTAGCTTGAATTGGCTAATTCAAAATTCATTTTGCATCCTTATTTTATGTAATTTAATGATTTTGCGAAAATCATATCTCTCTTGTACGAACTCCAATTTTGGCGTTCATTTTCTCAAATTTCTTATCATAAAGATTACTACGATTCTCCTTTCAACGACTTTAGCTAAATGTCAACCATTCTCTTCGTAGTTTTTGACGTCACATATTTTTTGTGTGCGACTAACTTTTATATCTTATAAAAATCATATTTAATTCATACATAATCAGATTTCTATGAAATTTATATTGTCAGGATTACGTTGACGTCTAATTCCAAAATTTTATATATATATATATATATATATATATATATATATATATATATAATATACCTTAATATGCATCTTTGGTCAAATGCTAAAATTTAAGAGGTACAAGGCCATTATGCAATGTATACAATCATTTTATGCGTTACAAAACATGTAAATCTTCTTCGGTTAAAAAGTCCAGTTATGCAATAATAATGCAATGTATACAACTTCATATTGCAAATGCATACAATAACTAACATAGATAATCTATCTACAAATGAAACATATCATTAAAATCAAAAGAGCTATTCTAATGGATTAATAGTTGTTTTTCCCCATATCTTGGCATTTCCCCCATATCCAGATATTTTGTGTTCATTGTTAATATAAACCGGAAGACTCATCCAAATAGAAGTCATCTTTCAAAACAAAATTAATGTCGATGATACACATTCTCAGCTAATCAATGATCATCGTCAACTATACATTGCTCCTCCCTTTCGATACGGTAAGTTTCTTCAAAATTTTCTAACATATTGTTTGTATGTTTATTCGTGTTCATATGTGTATGTAATTGTATGTGTAGCTAATTAAAAATCTATGTATGTATTTTTCTAAAATATCGGTGGAGATCACGTTGATTTTGATTGCTTGGAAGCTACTCCTTGATTCACCCTTTTTTTCGATATTCTTATGGTTAAGTTCACCTCGAAAATCTATGACAATCCTCTCTTTATATTTGCAGAACTGAGGAAAATTTTTGGGTGTTTGATTTGCAATTATGATTTTTTTTTAAGTCTTTCACATGCAAATGAAGACACATGTTGGAAATATGCAAATTATATGACCTTTTACAATTTTTCTTGTTTTCCCGGGTTTTGAGGTAAAGACTTCATTTTTTTGTAGTTTTGATGATGGGATGTTATTTCGCTCAAAAGGATGACCGATGACCGAACAATCATAATCCTTTGTCCCCTACACCACCACCATCACAACCTAGCAAAACCCTAGCCTATGTTTTCAGACATACATAATCAATATTCCAAAGTATCCTGTAACCCCTTACCTCGTTCTGTTTACTCGAGCCATGTATTTAGACCTATACAATCATAAACGACAACAACATGCTACTAGAGACCTCTTTTAGATATGAGAAAAGTCGAAGGAAATGGATAAACACAAAGATGGGTTCTATAAAGGTTTGACTCTTTTAAATTAGTTTAACACATAAAAATGGTTTCAAAATTTTCGTAGCTTCATCTAATTTCTAACATTCATAATGGAGAATCAAGGGATACACCAAAGTGATTATGGATTTGTAGCTTCTTGAATCATAAGTTTTTTTAATAAAACCGAGTGGTTTTTTATTTTGAAAGTCAGAAAGATTAATATTTGAAAAACAAGTAAGTGGTTATGGACTCTCACAAGTTCTTTTAAATTTGAGCATTACCGTATCTACTTTTACAATAAAAGTTGAAAACCAATTTCCTGTCTCTATGACCTCAAGTTGGACATTAAAACTTCTTGGACAATATTCTTATCATTTGTTTGTCTATATTCAGAGTCTTGCATCCATGCCCTTATTTTGGACATAAAATTTCTTGAAGAAATACAAAAGGTATCTATAATTTATGATGTATCGAGTACTGGGGACAACTGAAGTGGTCAAGTGTCTATCATTGTATGTTATGCCAAGGCATTTAAGGTATTTTTATTGTTCATCTCAATGTTCTAACTATAGCTTGAAGATATAGTAACATCATACACATATTTTTCTTGATTTGGGTGGATGGTAAGGTAAAGATCCAAATCTGGTTCTATTAAGAGACCTCTTTATTTTGAAGTTCTGTTTTGTTCAAATGTAGGTAGGTGCTGAGGGAACTTATGTAAAGAACTCGGTAGCTAGCTTGCAGTATCTCATATGCATTTCATCTATTGATAATATAGAGATTTACAAGATATTTTTTGTTTCCAAATTTAGTATACTTACATATTGTTTGATCATTAGTTTTATTAATGTGTTCAACAGATTTGCTTGACTACTAGGATAACTTGGTTTTGGAGCTTTTTGAGGTTACTACAATCTTGAAAACGCAAACATGATGTGGTTGTAGGTAGTTATGTTATTTGTAATTTGGTATGTATATTGTACTATTATATTTTGCCTTTTTAAATAACTATTTTTTGCAATGCAGACATCATTGATTGACATGAGATGGTCATGGACTCCTGATACATAAGTGACATGTTAGATGAGATATGTCTTGCTTCAAGAAATACATTTTTTTGACCGACATGGTTATAAAAAAAAGTGACCTCTTGATGAGAATGTGAAACACTTAAGAACATGACTAGTTGTGAAACACTTCAGAATGAATTCAAACCTCAGAACTTTGGATGCGAATCTCGGAACCTTGGATGCGAACCTTGAACTTCTAAGGGCTTTTTGCATGGAGCTTGCATGGTGGTGGATTTCGGATAAAGCTGGAATATTCTAGAAATGCATTTGGAGATATTTTTAGTCTTTATTTGATAGTTCCTTTATATTTAATAATTTCCTTTTATCTATTACTTTCCTTTTACTTTATGAGAATTGTAAAACTATAAATAGTCCTTTATGTCGAACCATTTTGAGTATTGTTCAATGAAATCCAATTTTGAGAACTTTGTTCTTTTGAGTTGCATACTCACCCTTTTGTCAAGTCTATGACGCATATTATAGTTTGATACGAATTTAAATGAATAGGTCTTGATTTGTTTTCATCAATACTCAATCTATAGGTCTGGATTGTTTATGAAAATCTATATTTTATTGTTTTCTTGTCGACAAGTTATCTTTGTTCTTGTGTTCTTGTTCTTGTTTCTTATTTTTTCCAATGCAATTTTATAGTAAGAAAATACAACAAGAAGTTAAGCCGTTGTACACACATCATATGTGGTATAAGAGCTAAAAAATCCTATTGAGTTTGTTTGGAAATTTTAGTTCTGATTTGTTGTTTGTTTTGGTGGAATTCGATTTGATGTTGTGATTTTTGTATTTTATTTTTTCGCCCAGATGTTGTTGTTGGTGTTGTTGAAATCGCATCAGGAACCATGAATGTTGATGATCCAAACATCGTTAATGCTTTGCATGAAGCCTTGCCATTATTGCAAGAAGGAGAAAGACGTCAGCCTAGGCATGTACCATTAAGGATTATTGAAGATTGTAAGATAAAAAATTGCCCAAGTTGATTAGTGGAGTCGACCCAGAAGTTTATTTGGAATAGGAGAAAGATCGACCGAATTTTTTAGTACAAGGAGTTGGACAATGAGAAGTGTTCAAAGTATGCAATCTTGAAGTTGAGTGGAGGAGCCTCACTTTGGTATGAAGGTTTGAAGACAAAGAGGGTTCGTGAAAGAAAAGAAAAGAATACTTTTTGGGTGTCTTTGCAGCAAAAACTTCAGAAGCGTTATGTACCAGTTCACCATAGTACAACCGCTTATAGGAACAAGGTGACTTTGATGCAAGGGCAGATGAGTGTTGGTGAATATATTTACGAGTTTGAGAAGTTAACGTTGTTAGGAGATGTTGAAGAGGTCGAAGAATAAAAGATGGCTCGTTTTCTTCGTGGATTGAATTATAACATTTGTGGTATGGTGGAACTATGTCCTTTTGTTTATTTTGATACACTTTGTAGCCTTTGTTTGATGTTTGAAAACCAGACGAAAAGAGGTTATGAAGCGAATTCTAGCCTAGAGGTTACGAGCACCAAGACTAACGCCTCTACTTTTGTGGATGTGAATGGATCTTCGGTTGTGGGTGCGAAAGGTTCATTGTCGGTTCCTAAAACTGCTATTCTAGCCAAAGACGAAGGAGTTCAGCTTGTCAAAAGTATGATGTTTCAAATGTCAATGTTTCAGATATTATCATAATGTTTGTCCAAACAGAAGGGTGGTAATGTTAACAGATACTGTTGAAGTTCAAGATAAGTTAATTGTGGAAGAAGAAAGAGCTAATAATACTTTTGTAATTGAAGAAGCGTGTGAAAGCAGAGAAGAAGAGGAAAAGTACGTAGTGCCAAAGTGTTATATGATTTTGGTTCTTAGATCATTTCAAACATAGGTGGTGCAAGTTTATAGCGATCAAAGACGCCAACTATTTCATATGAAGTATCGCGTGAAGGACAAGTTGTGTAGCTTAATTATCGATGGTGGGAGTTGTGCGAACGTTACTTCTACTGAGATGATTGTGCAGTTGGGTTTAGCTACTGGTTGTCATCCTAAGACATATGCATTTCATTGGGTAGATGATGAGGACAAAGTGAAGGTAAAAAAACTGGTTCGGGTTGATATAGCGATGGGATCGCATGAAGATGAAGTCTTGTGTGACGTGATTCCAATGGACGCTTGTCATATTCTTTTGGGACGTCCTTGACAGTTTGATAATGATGTGATGCATAAGGGACGGAGAAATGAACATGAGCTGAAACATAAAGGTAAGAAAATGGGGTTTTCGTCTAGGTCTTCTACTGAAGTGAGATCGATGATTAGCAAGCAATCCAGGAAACCAAAACTCGTGATGTTGGTTAGCAATGGGGAAGCGGGAGAGGTTCTTGGTGAAAATGATATTATGGCTAAGGAGGTGAAGAACATTTCGAAAAAAGAAGAGCTTGTGACACATGTGATCGAATTTGCAACGAACCCCGAAGACTACTTTGAAGGTGATAACATAAAGAACGAAACGAAGCATGTGAAACATGATTCTCAGCCATTTCTTAAAATGAATGTTCAATCTGATGTTGGTTCGATTCCAGAAGAAGTTGAAAAAGTGTTAAGTTCAAGTGTGGTTTTGAAGAATGATCCTAATCGAATTAAATTCATTAATTCTTTGTTTGATGTTGAATTTGGTGTTAAAATGATTTGGAATTGGAGAAAAAGAATATCGCAAATATGTCCGACTGTGCGATTGAGGATGTTGAAGATCGCTTGGAATTGAGGACAATTCCTTCCAAAGGAGGAGGGAATCATGCAAATGCGAAAGGAGATTTGGCTGATTGATGCGAAAAGGCAAATGGATGCGAAAGCAATACTAGAATGCGAAAGTGGAATCAATTGCAAAAACGGTCATTGTGATTGGATGTTATCGATCGTAGTCCATCGCAGTATGAGATTTTTGAATACAAAGGCAAATCATTTCGGAACACGATTGGTTGCAAACCCTGGACTTCTAAGGGCTTTTTGCATGGAACTTGCATGGTGGTGGATCTCGGCTAAAACTAAAATATTGTAGAGAGGCTTTTGGAGTTACTTTTAGTCTTTATTTGATAGTTCTTTTTTATTTAATAATTTTCTTTTATCTATTAGTTTCCTTTAATTTTGTGACCATTGTAAGACTATAAATAGTCCTTTATGTCGTACCTTTTTGAGTATAGTTGAATGAAATCGAATTTTTAGAACTTTGTTCTTTTGAGTTGCGTACTCGTCCCTTTGTCAAGTCTAGGACGTGTATTCTAGATTGATATGAATTCAAATCAATAGGTCTTGATCTGTTTTCATCATATTCAATCTATAGGTCTAGATTGTTTATCAAAATCTATATTTTCTTGTTTTCTTGTCGAACAAGTTATCTTTGTTCTTGTGTTATTGTTATTGTTTATTATTTTTCCGCCGCAATTTTATAATAAGAAAATCCAAAAAAAAAGTTAAGGCCTTGTGCACGCATCAGTTCTATGTTTAGATAGGTCTCTATTTATATATTTATTTAATTTAGTATTTCTTGTTGTGGTGGACTTCTTGGTTCCAAAAGTGAGTGTTGAAAGTTGAAACTTTTAGTCTATTTTTTCTTGCATATTTCAAATTTTTTACTATGCATTATTGGAAAGGTATGCAGGTTTCATCTATTAGTCGGCTACCTTTAGACGATAACAAACTAGATGCTTGCAATTGCTCACATTCCGTTTGTGAACCACCAAGAGGAGTTACTGAATGAGATGCTTCCAATAGAATACTCATTTCTTGAGAAATGCCGATCTTTGCCTTCTTTATTTGCATGTTAACAGAAACTGATTTAAAATATATGCAAATTTTAATAATGGTGTATAGAATTACATATGCCTCAAGTTTTGACAAAAAATTCAACAGGGAACAAGTTATAAATTGCTTTTGCCATTCTCTTTTTAATTGAATTTTTATGTATTATCTAGAATTATGTACGGTTGAAGTTTATAAAGAGATGATTCCTTGAGTTACGCCACCGTATAAGAAATAATAATAGTAATAATTTGGTTTAAAATCCATGTTTATTTCTATTATTTTCGAAATATAACGTAAAAAAACAATACAAAAGGTTAGAAAAAGAAATCAAATGGATTTTTAATTTAATTAAATGATTAATGAATAATAGTTAGTTGATATATATTTAATATGGATTTCAATAAATTTAACAACTGAAAAATGAAAGGAGTTGAATTTCATAGACTTTTGGAAGAAAAGTAGAAATTTATCGGTATTTTGTGGATCTAACGAAATTCAATTCCCAAGAGTTTTACATCCAAATGCAAGAATTAACTAGACTCGAATCCCATTTTTGTTCAAATTCCGTAAATCCCGCCCCCCGAGGGAAAGGCCCCCATGTCAAACATGTTTTGCGTACCACCCCTGTCGTTTCTCATATCATGTTTCCAAAAATCAAAATAAGGGAAAATTTTCACGAGAAAAATATTATTTGTTGCATTTATTCATAATATGTATTCTGAGTTCAAAAACATAGTGAGATCACATGGACTTGGATTACTGAAATACATTTCACGGAATACGAATCTTTCATCTTTGGTCTTTGGTTATCAATTTACAGTTAACTATAAATATGAGAGCACTAACCGATCCATGGTTCTCAGACTTTCTATTAAGTGTCGGTGATTGAGTTGAAGAAACGGTACACAAGAACTTTAATCTCATCCCTTTCACTGAAAAAGAGAAGTTATTGAATATAGTGTATAAAAAAGTATTGCATGATTAATAATGTAACATCAAACATGTGTTCATGTCCATTTGTAAAGTATCTCAACTTTTCATTTTCAATTCGTATTGATATCGTTTATGCTAGCATGAATCTTATTAATAATCTTTTAGATGTAGTAAACTATCTACGCAACAGAAGTAATTACATCTAAAAACTAATTTTTGAAAATAACTATTCGCATCTGTCGCTTGGCATGGGTAAACAGCTAGTGTGTGTGTATATATAATCGATCCAAGTAAAGAAGTAATTGGTTCACACTCTCCAAAAGAAAGTTATGTAATCGATCCATACTTCTAGGTTAAAGTTGGGTTGCTTAATTTCACTAGACCAAGATCCTCGGTGAGCTATGATGATCATGTTTATATACGTTAACTTGCTTTCGTTTCTTTTTGCTCAAGGAAACATAATAACTCGAAAAATATTTCTCCTTTTCATTTTAACAACATTAACCTTGTCAAATGTTATATTATGCTCGAACGTGATTTTATCAATCCAAAATTCAGTTCAACATCCTTTCTTGCCGCTTCTTGTGCCGCCTTGAACAATTTTTCATCAGATATTGAGTGTGGAATTGATTTCACAAAAGTAGCCCAATTTGGGTATATCCCTTCCGCAAGATACTAACCATGTTCGTATTCTTCACCCGTTCAAAATAAATAAACATTTGGGTGCAACTCAAAGATGTTTCTCATTGGAAAGTAGTGATTAGTAGAGGATGTTGTGGTCATTGTTTGACCGGCAACATCCTAATGTGCATGCAAAAACCATAAATATTATGATTCTACTTCTTTGAGTATCATTATTGGATACTCTGATCATCTCTCATATATTGGCCTCATAATGTTGTTTTGCAATTTTTCCAATTTGAATGTGTGTTGTCACTACTACCAAACATTGTAGGAAATCCATGTTCGATTTCGTATACAACATAAAAAAAAAATGAATGTTAGTAGATGTTGGTTAGGGAAAATATTTGACTCTATAAAGTTTGACAACACCATATCAAAAGTCTTGGATCGTTAGATTCAATAAGAAAGAAATCATATTCAAGAAGACATCAAAATGAACACACGTGCATAAATAAGATTTTGATTTTCATTAGTGAGCAAAGGAATGCAATTAAAAATTGTTGTAATACTCCTTCAAAACTTATATACTACTACCAATACACACTCCTTTTATATGGCATACACGGAAGGTGGTTGAATACAAGTATATCAATGTGAATACAAACAAACATTTTTCATTAATAAATAAATAACACAATCACTACGATATGCATTTCACATTACAAACTCAATATAATACATCAAATATGATCCTAACAATCTCCCACTTTGTATTTAGTTGTGAAATTAGACTATAGTTATGATCCTTAAAAACTTCTTCTACAATCGCCATTAGAACAAGCCTTACTCGTGTCAACCATCTGATCAAATCTGAAACCCACTTTAAATCTTCTTTTGAATTAAGTTTGCATAAAGCTACCCTTGCAAGTATAATATTTAAACAATCAGAACTGTTAAAATGTTTATCTTCAAAGGACAACATTTTTTTATGAACTTTTCCATCTTCAAGTGCCTTGTAAATAATCCCCCAAGGATTTTTCTAAATAAATCCTTCTCTCTTTTCTTCCAATCTATCTGGTTGTGCTTGAAGTTTCGCAATGACATTATTTTTCACGATCATGGACACTTCAACATCCACCTTGCCTACTTCCATACAATAATTACTAATCATGTGAGTGATATGAAGAAGTTGTGATCCTAACTTTGATTCATGCTTTTTCAGAATCCCATAAAGAATAATCAAATCAAGTGGGTTCATGATTGGTAAATAAGCAAGGGTAAATCATAGAACGTTCCTTGTTATCACCTCTTAAAATTGTGAATCTATAATTTGGAAATTCATCAATCTTAGCATCTTCAATCATTTTAGTCGTCATGATTTGCTTCAACGACTAGAAGTCATATTGTGGCTAAAAGTGATCGAGATAAAACATATAGAGATTTTTGTTCGTAGCATTGTTAGAGATAGGAATTTTAGCCATATGATTGAAGCTTTTGAATAGGAAGGCTTTTCACAAATAGGTAAATCCAATTGACATTCAACAGTGTTCTCAAAAGAATATGATGAATTTTGTTCAAGCCAATACTTCTCAATATTATTAATTGCAACATCCTGAATTCTTTCCATAGTCCATTCAGGCCACATGGCTCTCAAACAAGCTTTTGTTGCTTCTTTATCTCTATTTTCATCTTCAATCCTATTCAACTCATCTTGATATAGCTTCAATTTTCTAATTCTTCATTCTTTCACTTTTGTTCCTCTTTCTGAGCCTCAACATCATTCGGATCAAATTCATTCGGAGTAAGAATTCTGTTCGGATCAAATTCATTCGGAGTAAGAATTCTGACATAACTCGATCCAACACCATCTTCAATAAATATCTGAGGTTCTTAAGTATGAGTTGGTACAGGTTGAGTAGTAGTTATAGTAGTAGTGGATTGTGTAAAAATTGGTGGAGATAATGGAACTGTAGTTGCGATAGACAAAACTGGTGGAGGTTAAGCAACTATTTGAATTGAAACATTGGTAGATGGAATGGATGTTGTGGATGGAATTTGTGTAGTAGTTGTTGGTGGAGTGATAGGTGGAACAATAGGAGATTGCGATTGTAACTGAGAAAGGTTCACAATTGGCTCTTGCATTATATTGTGATAAATTTCTTCATCAATCTAAACAGGAATCAGAGTTTTAGATGGAATAGTAGTATTCAGGTGAGTATTCACATTAGAACACTGGCATGTATTTTCAAGCGTCAAAGCATCAACGTTACGAATATCACTAATTGTAGCATCATCGTCCTCATCAATGACATAAATATGCTTGTTCTTTTTCTTTGTCTGTCTAATGGAAGTTTTTTTTTTAAAAAAAAAATACCTTCTTCAATAACTTTTGCTTTTTGCATTGCACCAGTTCGTTTTGGAGCAACAATATACTCCAAACTAGCTTGCATCGATGAAGACATAGATCTTGGACCATGTTTAGGAAGTTTCCTGTAGATTGAAATAACTTAATTGTCAGCTGAGAATTTTTTAGTACATGAAAGTTTTCCTTAGACAATCTAAATTGTGAAGAGATTCTAAGATGAGAAGCAAGTCCGAGATGGTTATGATTCTGAGTTTACATCACGATTCTGAGATGGAGAAGTGATTCCGAAATGACTTCTCAACCGAGATAAAGATGATGTTTCCGAGACAGTTTCTTATCCGATATAGGAAGAATCCAAGATCATTCCCCATTTCGAGATGGAATGTTATTTTAGATGTGAAGTGAAGACTAAGAGACCAACACACCGAGATGACTAGTTCCGAGTTGCCTTGGATTCAGAACTTATTCAACATTCCTTGACAAGAAGAAAGTTCTTTTTATTTTAATCCATTTTTAGTATTACATAGAATCATAGAAAATCCACTTTATTAGGATTTTGTTCACTGATGCAAGTTCTCTTTATTCTATGTATTTGCCATGTATTGACTCCTCTGCCTATAAAAGGGAGTCTCAACCTTGTACTAAAATGTGTAAGAAATGGATCTAAATAGTAATCTTTCACACCTTTTTTGCATCTAAGAATCCTCCACTTTACTCTTAACTTTCAGTCAATCATCTCTCATAAATTTTTCTTATTCTTGATTTTTTTTACTTTATTCATACTCTACTTTATTTAATCTTCGTGAATACTTTGATGAAGTTATTTATTTCTAGTCTTGACTGGTTTGACCAGACTCGACTGATCTTAATTACTAGCAAGCATTGATATTATTGATTAATTCAAGAATTGTGTTTGCAAACCTTGTCCACCCATTTAATAGAGAGTAATAATCTCTCACAATTGGTATCAGACCCTAAGTGGCTTTCCTTTGAATCCATAAGATCATATTATAGTTGATTTAAGATTACCTTGGTATCTTAATCATTTCTGTGTTCAGGATAGAAGTTTTTCTATATACCACTTCAGCTCTAAAATCATAATATCAATGGCGGTTTCTAATCCTTCTCAACATATGTATTCGATGTAAATTAAAAATAGAGTGGGTTGCCCTTCATGTTCCCTAATCCGGGTAGTTGAAGAGTATGATCATTGAAAAGTTAGAATGGAGAGATTTTTGGCTGGAAATGATAATAGTGAAGAGATATGGAGGTCTGTAAAAGAAGGTCCTCATGTTCGTCTAATACAAGTTCCTAGAGATGTTTTTTTCAGTTATCACGGGTCAACAAGAAACATGTCAGGCACCTCTCACTGCAAATGACATCGATAAGCTCAAAAAAATCAAATCGCTTTCTCTGAAATGGTGTTTGGTGTTCCACCATCTCCCTTTGAACGCATTAAGTTGTGCAAGTTTGCGAAGGAGATATGGGACACACTTCAAGAATTTTTTAAAGGTTCATAGATTATGAAGGACAAGCAATTGACATCCGTTGTGAACGACTTCGATACTTTTGCAACCAATATTGGTGAATTAGTCGCATCTGCATCAAATCAGTATCGGATCGTTGTGAACAACATGGCCGCTCATTGTGTTGTTCACACTCCGTTTGAGTACAACCTGAAGTTCACCAACAGTCTAGGAAAAGGATGGGGAAACATCAACTTGTGTCTTCAGAGTAATGGATATCTAAAAAAGTTGAAGCTCTATCAGTTGTTTGATGAACTACAAGGCCATAAATCCAATGTTACTTAAATATTAAGAGAGCTCTCTGGAGGTCCTCTCGCACTTTTTAGTTTAGTCAACCCACTTGTTCCAAACCCAGTTGTTTCAGATCCCTTTGGAGCTACTAACTCCGCTCCATTTTCTCAACATATTCGAAACCTTCCTTTGTGAAGACAACTTTGATCCAGAAGCCGTTGTTTTCGAACGTCGTTTCCAGCAAGAGTTTGCACTTGTCTCAATAAAATACAAATGAACATGGAATCCTAATCAAAAAATACACCACATCCTCTATCAAATTCCTCACCAAAGCAACCTTGAACCTTATCCTAAGACAACTGATAACAAACTTGCCCATCGACCCAACATTCCAAATCACAACACAGAACCTCAACAAGTTCCTAAAACAGCCAAACCAAAGAATGTATGTCACAAATGTGGTCTTGCTAACCACCATGCCAATGATTCCTTGGCTGATGAACCTCTAAAACCAAAGGTGAAAGATGCTGCTTATTATGCTCGACATACTAAGGATCTAGATGAAAGCGAAAAGGATTTTGTCACCATTATATTGAGATATGTTAATGCGTATTGGTCATCGGGTCATGAGGATGTGTAACACCCTAAATTTTAAGGCCAAAAATTTCATTTTTTTAAAAAAGTTATAACATAAAAACCATCGTTATAAAAACATTCATAATGATATCTCATGTCACAACCAATGTCTCAATAATCCAAAACATGTCACCACAAAAACCATTTTGTCAAAAGTGAAATAAATCACGGTACATTCCCAGGAAACTCCATGCGGAAAACATGTGTGTGTGTGTGATGTGCTGCTACACCGCCGGCTCCTTCCCCTTAAACGAAAAGGTACCTGAAACAAAAACTGAAATTCTAAGTATAAAGATTAGTGAGTTCCCCCATCATACCCATAGCACATAATCATCGGTATCTTTCAACCGGTAACCGGGAGCTACCCTCCCCTTCGGTATCTTTCAACCGGTAGCCGGGAGCTACCCTCCCCTTCGGTGTTTTTCAACCAGTAATCGGGAACTATCCTCCCCTTCGGTATCTTTCAACCAGTAACTAGGAGCTACTTTCCCCTTCGGTATCTTTCAACCGGTATCTGGGAACTAACATTCCCTTCGGTATCTTTCAACTGGTATCTGGGGACTATTTCACCCCTATCCCTGTCACATATTACAGGTCATAAACATATTGGTTTCATACTAACATACATAAGCATACTGAGTCACATAATGACATATCATAATCATACTACTATACAAGCATGGGTTTTATCCACCCCTTCAAGATCTTTCAACCGATAATCGTCCTCGGTATCTTTCAACCGGTAACCAGGGCTAGTGTGCCCTACTACTACTTAACACATACTCAGCACAAATATAGCAACCAGACAATTATCACATAGATAACCATCTCGAGCATAATCACCTACTGGTGGGCCAACATTGGTGCCTTAGACCCACTCCTACTGGAAGGTAACTCACCTCGTAAGGCTGACTGCTAAAAAGCTGATCGGTAGATGTCTGACTGCTGCTCCGGTGATCCTCCAGCTATAATTCCCATTAAACACTTAGTCAGACACTGATAATTGTTCTTAGGGTAAAATGACTATTTTACCCCTGGCCAAGTCCAAGTCAAAGTCAAAGTCAACTTCCAGATGACCCGACTCGCCGAGTTGGACCTCTAACTCGTCGAGTCCCTACCCTTCATTTGTCCTTCTTCACGCCTCTACTCGTCGAGTTTAGCAATGACTCGACGAGTTATCCTTCTAAAACAACCTCGAATGAACCTTCATCCGACTCGCCGAGTTGCAGGAACAACTCGTCGAGTTCATCCTTGTTCTACAAACAAGTCCTGACCTTGACTCGCCGAGTTGTATGAACAACTCCTCGAGCCTAACCTCAATAGTTGGGAGATTGGCTTGGACTCGCTGAGTCTGATCATGCACTCATCGAGTCCTATGAACTCCAGGTCTATGGCTAAGTATAATGCGTTGGGTCACACCCCGGACCCTTCTAAGGCCATTCTAACACTCACTGGGTTCCTTTAAACCCTAACAAAAAAAGGAAAGTCAAGCCTCGGACTCGCCACATCCCAAGAACAACTCGCCGATTCAAGGTTGTTCAAGTCTCATTTCTTGATTTCTGATGTACAAAACTTGTCCAAATGATAGATCTAGGCTCCTAAGAGCGATCTAGCACGTAAAGTTACAAACTTTACGTGCGTGCATGGGAGTATGAGCTAAAAAGACCCTAAAATAAGCTCTTGAGTTGCATGAGGCTTTCCATGGGTGCAAAGGCAGTCCCTTTCTGCCTTCCAACCCTTTAATGGACGTGGATCTTAAAACTTATCCTCCATCATGCTTGCAATCATGGTTGGTCACCAAGAATTTCTTATAAAAGCGCTAAATCTCCCCAAAAAGGGATCTAATGCAAGAAAGAGCAAGGTGTCGACTCCTCTGGCCAACCTCTTGATTCCTCAAGCTTCTCCTTCCTTTTTGCCACCACAAACCACCAAGAATCACTAAAAAGGCCTTAGATCTTCACCAAGAACGATTAGGGTTTGATGTGAGGGAGTTCTGAGAGCATAAGGGACGAGGGACTTTGAATAAGATGTTTAAATAGAGTGCCAAACCTTGGATTAGGGTTTTGTATAGCCAGAGTGTACTCGTCGAGTTGTGCCGCCGACTCGACGAGTCCACCACTTAACCCCTGGGTCCAAGTCGCTACTACTCGACGAGTTGGGCCATCAACTCGCCGAGTCTTAGTCCAAATTATGTAAAATACTTGAATGAAATACATACCAGGAACTGGGTGCTACAAATATCCCCCACTTATTTTTGACTTCGTCCTCGAAGTCTGTGGCTCGATCCTGGAAAAGCTTTGGATAATGCTCCCTCATCTTGTCCACCGGCTCCCACGTCCACTCCGAGCCCTTCCGGTGCTTCCATTTCACCTTCAACAGCTCGACCTTCTTGTTCCTCAGATCCTTCGACTTCCGGTCGAGGATCACCATAGGCCGCTCAATGTAGTTCAGGCTGTCATCAACATGGATATCCTCTAAAGGCACCACCACCGAGTCTTCCACCAGACACTTCCACACCTTGGAGACGTGGAAGGTTCTATGGATCTGGTTGAGTTCGGCTGGAAAATCCAGCCGATATGCTACCCTGCCCACCCGGGCTATAACCTTGAAGGGTCCAATGTACCTGGGGCCCAACTTTCCTCGATTCCTGAATCGAATGATGCCTTTCCAAAGCGACACCTTCAAGTGAACCTTATCCCCGACCTGGAATTCCATGTCTGAACGGCGCTTGTCGGCATAGCTTTTCTGCTGACTCTGTGCAGTCTGGAGCCTGCTCTTGACTTGCTGGATCCTCTATGTCCTCTTGAGCACCATTTCGGTGCTCCCCATGACCGTCTGGCCAACCTCACCCCAACATATCGGGGTCCTGCACTTCCTCCCGTATAACATCTCAAAGGGAGGACGATCGATAATCGCGTGGTAGTTGTTGTTGTAGGAGAATTCAGCCAATGGGAGGTAAGTATCCCAGCTACCACCGAAGTCTAGCACACATGCCCGCAACATATCCTCCAGAGTCTAGATGGTCCGCTTGCTCTGACCATTCATCTGCGGATGAAGAGCGGTGCTAAAGTGGAGGCGAGTACCCAACTCGTTGTCGAATTTCTTCCACAACCTGGAAGTAAACCGTACGTCCCTGTCTGAAATCATTGACACTGGCAACCCGTGCCACGCCACCACCTCTCGAATGTAGACGTCGGCTAGCTTCTTGGCCGATATACTCTCCTGAATCGATATAAAATGGGCGCTCTTGGTCAACCGATCCATAATGACCCATATAGAATCCACTCCTTGCGCGGTCCTGGGAAGTTTTGTGATGAAGTCTATGGTGATATCTTCCTATTTCCACATGGGAATATCCAATGGTTGCATCTTGCCATGTGGCCTCTGATGTTTGGCCTTGACCTTCCTGCAGGTCAAGCACCACTCCACACACCATGCTACGTCCCGCTGCATGTAGGGCCACCAATAGTCAAGACGAAGATCCTTGTACGTCTTCGTCACCCAGAGATGGATATAATACCTAGATTTGTGCACCTCCTCCATCAATGTCTGACGCACGCCTCCATGATAGGGGATCCACACCCTACGGTGGAGAGTCAATAGCCATCGACTATCATAGTCGAAGGAGGAAACCTGACCCACAATACACTCGCTCTTCTAATGTTCCTCCTTCATAGCCTCCTGTTGGGCCTCTCAGATCTGTTCCAATAGCGGAGTCACCACGGTCATCCGCATGCAGATATCTCTAATCGGCGCCGCCTTGCGGCTGAGTGCATCGGCCACCACATTGGCCTTTCCCAGGTGGTAAAGTATCTCACAATCATAATCCTTCACCACATCTAGCCACCGACGCTGCCTCATGTTCAGATTTGGCTGGTCAATGAGATACCTCAGGCTCTTGTGGTCCGTGTAAATGGTACAATGAACCCCATAGAGGTAATGACGCCAAATCTTGAGGGAAAAAACAACTGCCCCCAGCTCCAAATCATGCGTCGAGTAGTTCGCCTCGTGAGGCTTTAGCTACCTCGAAGCGTAAGTAATAACATGCCCTCTATACATCAATACTGCGCCTAAAACCGAGATGGACGGATCACAATACTATACAAAATCCTCCACGCCCTCCGACAGGGCTAAGATTGGCGCCTCGCACAATCTCTGTCTCAATGTCTCAAACGCAGCCTGCTGCTCAGGCCCCCAGCAAAAGACCATGGATTTCCTTGTCAACCTGGTCAAAGGTATGGCTATCTTGGAGAAGTCCTGGATGAATCTCCGATAGTAGCTTGCCAGCCCTAGGAAGCTCCGAATCTCATATGGAGACCTCGGGACCTCCCACCTCATCACGTCCTCCACCTTGGCCGGATCCACTGAAATCCCGTCCTGATTGACAAGGTGCCCAAGAAACTACACCTCGTGCAACCAAAAATCACACTTGGAGAACTTAGCATACGCGTTCTCCCTCCTCAAAGTACCCAAAACCTCTCGCAAATGCTCCTCATGCTGCTCTCATGTCTTGGAATAAACCAAGATGTCATCGATGAGAACTATCATAGACCGATCCAACATCGATCTGCACACGCGGTTCATGAGAACTATCATACCACGGGCACATCGCCCACCGTCACCTTACCCGCCTCCCAGGTATTCGTAACATAAGCGACAAATCCTGTGCAATCCTATTGGAGGTAGCGCCTTGCTATCGCTACTGAACATAAAGCTGGTCCTTGTTGTGGCCTCTCGCCCTAGATCACCAGCTCTCCCCCCTTTGGGGCCGTGATCCGCACCAACTGCTAAGCACAGTCGATCACTTCCGCATTGGGGATTAGCCAATCAATACCAATAATAACCTTGTTCCCCCACAAAGGTATGGGAACTAAGTCTACCAGGTAACGTTCCGTGAACATCCTCAATACACAATCCTGGTAGACGTCTGATGCTTGCACTGACTGGTCGTCCGCAATCTCGACCTCTAGAGGACAGTCTAGCATGCCCGAAGACTCAGGAAACTTCTTGCTAAGCACAAGATAAAAAAACAATCGGGTAGCACCCGAGTCAAACAACACCTGAACTGCGATACCATCCACATGGAACGATCCTAAATAGATCATACATATAACATATCAAAATCACAGCAACATAATTATAAAGAAGTAAGAGAAGAAACTATACTCGTCACCACATCGGGTGCAGTGCGTGCCTCCATAGCTGTCAACTGAAATGATCTGCTCCGCACCACTAGAGCCTTGACCTTGGCCTTTCGGCCATCTGTAACCCGAGCTGCTGCTGGGGTCGGCGTTGCTACTGGCGCTGCTGCCGTCGTTGCTGTCAATCTAAGGCAATTGGACTTCTTGTGGCCCCTCTAATTGCAATGAAAGCAAATCAGCTCTGCCACCTGCACTGTAGAGGTGGGGGCAGTACAATCCCTGCTAAAATGCGCAGCCTTGCCGCACTTATAGCAGCTGAACCCGACCCAGTGCGACAAGCTCCCTCGTGTGACCGAACGCATCTTCCACAGCGGTCCCGACCCTGCTAGCCCTTCGACCTAGAGTTGAATCCCTTGGGTTTCTTCCCCGAAACCCCTGTAACCTGCCCAGTCTCAGCCTCCCTCTTCTTGAGGTGCTCCAAATCAATCTCCCTCTCCAGCTCCTTGGTAATCATAGAATCCAAGGTCGGGCATGTCGAGAAGTTGACATGCCCCGGTTGTTGGCTCTCAACTTGTTGTGATAGCGGGTCCTCCTCATATCCTCATCTCCTGCATACTGGGGCACCAAAAGAGCCCTCTCTCGGAACTTGGCGGTGATCTTCGCCACAGTCTCCGTAGTCTCTCTCATGTCCAAAAACTCCCTAGCCAGCTGCTGAAGTTCTATAGTTGGCACGAACTCCGCCCTGAATCTTGTCATAAAGTCTGACCAGGTCATAGCCTCGACGGCCGGGGCTCCCAATGAGTCACCAACCGACTCCCACCAATCTCCAGCTCTGTCTCTTAGAGATCCCATCGCAAAGCGGACCTTCGACCCTTCCGGGCAGAAGCTCGTCAACTGTGTAGACTCTATATCTGCAATCCATCTCCTGGAAGCAATGAGGTCCTTCACCCCGTGAAAATCTGGCGCACCACTCCCTCTGAAGTCCTTGAAGGACAGTGTGCGCATACTCGCCTGGCTAGATTCCAAATCACTCCTGAATGCTCGGAGGCGATCCTCCATCAGCTCGATGATCCCCTCCTTGATCGAACCGAAAATGACCGGGGTCGACTGAAGGATGCCTCTCGTAATCTCATACGCGATGAACTCGCGTAATCCATCAACCTGCTCGGATCCCGCGCTCGAGCCCGATCCCGATCCCGATCCTGACCCAGATCCTGAGCCTCCTGCTCCATGTCGTGTGACCTCCATACTACCTTCCACATACATCCGTACTTTCCTCAAGGATTTCTTCGACTTCACAAAGTCCTTTAACCAATATCCCTTTCCAACTATTCTCATCCTAGGCTTCCCTAAGGCACTCTCTGACCTACTCTCCGCCGTCAGTTGCACCGGGAGTCCTTACCATCCTCCCTTAACTAGCTTGCAGATACTATTACTTATCCGCTCACTAGTTAGTTGAAGCTAGCCAGGACCCCTATAGCACAAAGCAAGCAGCGTTCGTGCATCGAGTAACCATATCAAGCATTACCTAACCAGGGCATCCTACTGCTGACTATGTAGTCCTAGCATGTAGCTCACACAACAGGCATATAATGCATCCTTCCAAGATCCTCAGCACTAGACCTGGCAATTAGATTGGGTTCGGGTTGGCGGGTTGGCCGGTTAGAATACATTGACCCAACCCAACCCATATAATATATGGGTTGGTGGGTTGGCGGGTCACGGGTTGGCGAGTTGAAAACATCAACCCATCCCAACCCAAATAACTCGCATAAGTATATGGGTTCGTGGGTCAGTGGGTCGAACCCAACCCATATAACCCATTTAATAAGCAAAACATTTTAAAATGAAATTAAAAAATACAAATAAAATGAAGTCATAAAGTCTTAAATATTCAACATAAAGTCATAAACAAGAGTGAAGAGAACGAGTGGTGTGCGACAGCCGAAGGACAAGAAGACGAGTGGTGTGCGTGCGACACTGCGATAGTCGATGACTCAATTGATGGAGATGGGAGACACAGAGTTGTGATTTTAGAGACTGAAGACTGAAATAATAAGTGTTTTTGAACTCAACATGTTCATTAGGTATTTTTGAACTCTATGTGTTCACTTGGTATTTTTGAACTCTATGTGTTCATTAGGTATTTTGGAACTCTATGTGTTCACTTGGTGTTTGAACTCAAAGTGTTCATTAGATATTTTTGAACACTATGTGTTCACTTGGTATTTTTGAACTCATTGTGTTAATTAAGTATTTTTGAACTAGATGTGAGACGAAATAAAAAGTGTTTTTGAACTCAACGTGTTCATTAGGTATTTTTGAACTCTATGTGTTCACTTGGTGTTTTTTAACTCTATGTGTTCGTTAGGTATTTTGGAACTCTATGTGTTCAATTGGTGTTTGACTGAAAGTGTTCATTAGATATTTTTGAACTCTATGTGTTCACTTGGTATTTCTGAACTCATTATGTTCATTAAGTATTTCTGAACTAGATGTGTTCACTTGGTGTTGTTGAACTGAGTGTGTTCATTAAGTGTTTTAGAACTAAGTATTCACCAAATGTTTTGAATTAAGTGTTCACTAGGAGTGTTAGAACTAGGTGTTCGTTAAATATGTTGAACTAAGTGTTTACCAGTTGTAATTTGAGGACCTTGGCAGTGGCGGACTTTGTGTGAATTCCTTAGGTCAATCCTTAGGAATAAATGAATAAAGGATAGTTGATTCTTAGGGTAAATCCTTAAGAAATAAAGGAGATAATGAGGATGGGTAATTTGGACTGATTGATTGATTGATGATTGAATATAATAATCATATTATTGTGGGTTGAAAACCATATATGCTCACCAGGCTCGCAAGCCTGACCCACTTAGTTTTCTTTGCATTACAGGTAATGACACAAGAGTATAAGTTGGTTGAGTTGACGAGAGATTTTTGATTATAGACCAGTAGTTGTAAATAACTACTGTAAGGTTAAATTGTACTGTTTATGCTTTTTGGATTGTATCAGAACACGACATCTTGAGGTTTTATTATTTAATGAAAAGTACATTCTCTTTGAGAAATGTTTTGATAAAATTTTATCATATTTTCTTTGGGAACAAATTCCACAACTGTTTTCTTTAAAAGATTACTTTGATTTTAAAACAAAGCATAAACAAATCGGTCTTTTGTGGCCGTCAAAATTGGGGATGTCATAATATTCTTTTGGGTTTGTAGGAGGAAAAACTGGGTAGCAATTATAGGGTACATCTGTACATTTTCTTTTGCTGATGTAAAAATATCCATAAATCATTATATATATATATATATATATATATATATATATATATATATATATATATATATATAATCCTTTTGTATATTGTGTTATTTGTTTGTTTGAACTAGTTAACTATCTTAAATAAATTCTCAAAAACAAATCTCAAACTAATCATAACAACTAACTTATACCTTAAATTTAGAACAAATACTGTTAGAAGATGATGAACTGAATCTATCTCCGAACCTATGAGTTCATCCTTCATCGAAGCTTTAGTAACTCAATGCGAAGCTGACACCTTAGATAACCTAAAAGCCAATAGGAATATCAGTTCAGGAGGAAATGGAGGTGAGAGTTCGCACGGTGATAATCGAGGTACAACTAAGACTTGTTCAGATAAAGACTTTATGAACTATAAGACAAGATCTTTCCATGGAAACAAAGGAGTAGGTTGATTGACTGGATGGATAGAAAAGATGGAGTCTGTTTTAAAGATAAGCTTCTATGAGGAATACTGTAAAGTTAGGTTCTCTACTTGCACATTGGCAGCGGCTGCCCTAAGTTCGTGGACCAGTTATGCAAAAACCATGGGCATCATTGTGGAAAATGTAATGACTTGGAGTGAGCTAAAGCAAATTATGATCGTTGAATACTTCCCCACTAGAGAGATGCAGAAGCCGGAGAAGGATCTATGGAATCTGATGATGAAGGAAGCTGATGTAGTTTCTCATACAATCCCTTTCAATGATCTTGCTACCTCATGTCCCGAAATGGTCACTCCGGAATATAAGAAAATAGAAAGATATATCTGGGGTTTGCCCCATCCCATTCAATGATTGGCTACTGCTTTAAAGCCAAACACATATCATAGTGCCAATAGACTAGCTTTTAGCCTGATGAATCAAGAGATTCGTTGTGGAACAATGGTCCAGAAGGCTGAGCTCCCAAGTTTGAAGAATAGGAAGAGAAAGCTTGTAAAGGAATGCAAGGGAGGGGATAGGCGACCCATAGAGAGGAAATAAGAATCAGTTCAGGCGTTTACGGTTACAACCCCAATAGGGACTACTACTGGAAGTAGTACAAGGTGTAAAAGTGTAGGTATAATCATTCAGGAGCTTGTTGGATCTGCAAAAATTTAGGTAAGAAAGGTCATGTTTTGTGTGTAAGGAAGTGACACATTTCAGGAAGAATTGTCCAAAGCTTAGGGAGCAAGCTAGAGGTCGGACACTTGTTATAGGAGCACGAGAAGCCGTTGAGGACCCAATGGTAGCTATGGGAACGTTCGTAATAAACAACTTATAGGCCAATGTACTTTTCGATGTCGGTGTTGATAATAGCTATAATACCCCCAAGTTTAGAAAACTATAAAATCACACATCTAGTAAATTAGGGAAGCCTATAGGGTAGAAATGGCTAACGACAAAGTCGGTAGTACCCAATAGATACTTAGGAACTATACCTTAACATTGGATAATTGTACATTCCTCATTGACCTTATGCCTATGGTCATTGGTAGTTTCAATACCATGATCGGTGTGGATTGGTAATCCCATAACCACGTCGAAATGTTATGTGTCGAAAAAGAAATACGCCTAACCTTACCTAACGGAGAACTCTTAACCGTCTTCGGCGAAAAACGTAGTACAAACCTTAGGATCATATCCTGCATGAAGGCCAGAAAATACTTGGAAAAGAAGCATTAAGCCTTCCTAAACCAGATCATAAATAAGAAGAACGACAAGAAGAGGATCAAGGAGGTACCTCAGGTGTGCTATTACCCTGACATTTCCTAGAACATCTACCAGGACTGCCTCCTCAGTAGCAAAGTATCCTTATAGATTAGCACCATCAGAGATGCAAGAGCTCTCTAGTTAGTTACACGAACTTCTTGACTAGGGTTGCATCAAACCAAGTTTCTCGGCTTGGGGTGCACCTGTCCTATTTCAAGAAGAAAGATGGATCTTTTCGGATGTGTATCGACTATAGAGAGTTGAAGAAGCTGACTATCAAGAATCGATATCCACTAACCTGAATAGATAATTCTTTGATCAACTGCAAGGATCAAGTTAGTACTCCAAGATTGACTTGAGATTAGGATATCATCAACTCCAAGTTATGGAAGAGGACATTCCAAAGACTGGTTTTACAACTAGATACAGTAATTACGAGTTCTTAGTCATGCCTTTCGGGCTGAGAAATGCCCCAAATATTTTTATGGATCTTATCAATCGAGTATGCAAACCCTTCTCGGATAAATTTGTGATAGTTTCATTAACGATATTCTGATCTACTCACGTACGAAGGAAGAGCATGGGTAGCAACATCAAATGATCCTAGCGCTATTAAGGAAAGAAAAGGTTTATGCAAAATTCTCTAAGTGCAAATTTTGGATAAGAGAAGTACACTTTCTAGGGCATGTGGTAAGAAGTAAGGGTATTCTTGTCGACCCATCCAAGATCAAAGCGGTGAAGAGTTGGGAAGTGCCCAAGACACCCACCAAAGTTCGTCAATTTTTTGGACAAGCTGGATATTACCGAAGATTTATACAAAATTTATCCCGTATAGCCAAACCCCTCACAACACTAACCCAAAAGGAAATCAAATTTGTTTAGTCAGATAAACAAAAAGCATCTTTTCAAAAGCTGAAGGAAATGTTGTGCAATACACCAATACTTTCCCTCCCAGAAGGCACTGATGATTTTTTCGTATATTGTGATGCTTCACATTAGGGTATGGGGTGTGTATTGATGCAAAGGGGGATATTCATAGCCTATGCCTCACGACAACTAATGGTACATGAGAACAACTACACCACCTATGACTAAGAACTAGGAGTTACAGTTTTAGCCCTAAAAATCTGGCGTCATTACCTTTGATGTACGATTTTCAATGTTTCGAATAATATCCCTATGATGTATATATGGTAGTGAGTGGGAGTAGGTATTGTACTATTGTTAAGTTTAACAAAATAGAACATAGAATTCAAAATCTTATGTTGATCAAGTTTCATGGGTTTTGGAACGGCGTATCTCTCTTGATTTTACAATTACTAGTTTTGACTAAAGGTGCGGTAAACCTAACACACAGTGCGAGTAATGTAGTCACTAACTCAATAGGTTATATTAGTTTCAGTGTTGTAAAACTCACCGAGTTGGCCGATTACTCCTCCGACTACTCCCTACTCGGCCCTTTACCGAGGCAAGTTACAGAATCCCGAGTACTCCCCGGTCGGCCCTTACTGAACTGAGTAGTGTTGTAAACCCGATCAACTCGATGATTAATATGTATAATATACTAAATGATTTATTATTTAACACACACATGTGATTATTACTACATATGTATATCTTAAATTTTCAGTAATATTCACGAAAGTGAGACCATTATGTGTTTTTCAGTTTTTGGGTATTCCCATGTCTCTAATTTTGTTATATATTTCAATAAACTTATGATTTTTACTTATTTTTTTGACATATCTAATTTCCTTAAAAATATTTCTACATGAATTACCGACTTCGAGTACTCCCCAAGTAATCTCGAGTACTCACTACTCGATAGTCGGCCGAACAGGTACCGAGTAACGAGTTCTACAACATTGATTAGTTTATTAGTTATTAAAATGACATGTAGGGTGCTCTACCATCTCACAGATCCCGTGCGCAGCCCCTTCCGTATCTCCGATTTGTTATGACTGCCCTAGTTTCAGCCGCAAAGATTTGTTGTCTCGTGTTGGCTGTTTCTTCCTTTAATGAGTGTAGGTGGTCCTTATTGTTTTCCTGATCTACTTGTAGGCATGGCATCCATATGGTTTTCTTTGTTCTTCGTGGGTGTGTTGAATTTGCATCGTCATGTTCCAGGCTTTGCTACTGATCTCCATTACTTCGTGATAAAGAGCCTGAACCCGAATGTCCGAGCGGACCTCTCATGTCTGCTCCTGATAGGGTAAGGTTCATTAACGATCTCCCTAACATCTTTCTCTTCGTCTGATCCCTTCTCGGAATCCTCCTCATGAATCCCCTCTGGTTCTTCCTCGACTCCTTTGTTGGCTGTTGTCGTGGGGTTACGATGTCTAGATATGTCGTTTGTTCGAGAATAATGGTGTATAAAGAATCTATGAGATTAATAAAAGCATTTCTATTGAAATTTTTTTGGTTTGATCCTTACCAAGTCCTCCTATAATCACGCAGTGTATACAACTTTTATATAACTAAGATCGAATAGACCTTCGAATATGTGATCCTACTCTAAGACCACAACCAAACTAGGAACAAGAAGTAAAGCGAAATCACAAATTCTAAGTCTATAAAATCTTAATTACATATAATCTTAACGTATACACTAAGTAATTATAGACCTACCAGTAAGGGTCTTTAGTTTTCACATAAGTTATTTATAGTATCATAAAATACTCCTATAGTATTTTAAGCTTTATGTTTGCTTCTAGAGAGTCTTGGTATATAGAGTTGGTAAGTTTTAGACTCGTTCACCACGACTATTCCCAAACACATGTTGGTCGTATCTCAAATAAATATAGCTGATCAGGCTGTATTTGTCACATATATGATTACATAACAATCCAGGATTAACCGCAACGTGCAACTCATCTAAATACTTTTATGTAGTTCTTACTGTGATATTGTTTTTGGTATGTATGCATGTTCGTAAACTTTTATAAAAAATACTTGTATATTTTAAAACTATACTTTTACTCATAGCATTTCAACACCATTGTATTTATAGTTGTATATCTTTTGTGGTTTGATATACTTAGTTCACTATAAACAATGCTTTGAAACCAATCGGTCACATCCCCAAACCGGAACGGCGAAAAAGTTCGAGGGTGGATGACGTCATGTACAATATCATAGCAAATAAATAATAGTAATCAAAGCAACACAACCATCATATTGAAAATATATAATTTACATTATATTCGAAACATTATTTGTTTGACATCAAAACCATAGCAAAAACTAAGACGTAATGCAACTAAGCTCCGTCTTCGTGAAACCTGTGTGGGTACATGTCTACTGATTTCCTTAGAATACAAGTGGTTTGAAAAAGTGTCTACATTTAAGTTGGTGAGTGCATAAGCATTATGTGTGTAAAAGTATGTTCTTTGCTCCTTGAAAACATTAATTTGTTCATCTAAAAAATTCAATATTTTCTATAAAACGAGTTTGTTAGCCAATGTTCGTAAAATGATAGTGTTTGTTTCTAATAATACCATATTTTCTATAAAACGGGTTCGTAAGCCAATGTTCGTAAAATGATAGTGTTTGTTTCAGAAAATCCCATATTTTATATAAAATAAGTTGTAGTCTTAATACCTTCAGACCAAAATATATAAGTTTCTTATGCTTAAAATCTTTAATACAAAGTTCTAATCTATGTAAGTGTTGTTACTCATACTCCTTACTCCGATGATCACTTAGTGTATAAAAGTTATATATAATCAAGATCGAACAGACAGTCGGATGAGTGACTTTGCCCTAAACCCACAACCAAACAAGGAACCAGATCTATGGCAGAATCACACATTCTAATGGTTATCAGATCTTCATTATATATAACCCTAACATATACTCTTTGTAATCATTGAGTTAACAATAATGGTCCTTTCAGAAATGTAAGTTGCACAATACTAGGAAAATAGTGTACTTGTATTTGTATGTAATCACTTTAAACGTATGTTTCTATAAATGTAACCCTTGTTGTACTGAGAAGTCCTGTAACGTAGTTTTATTATTATATAAAATTATTTTAAGGTATGTTTGCCCCATAAATCAAATGTAAAGTTAATGCTCAAACAAAAATATAGTACTATGTAAATGTGTCGTTGTTTTCTCCATCTGAGTTCTTATAACCATATGACCTAAGATGGCCTGAACACGACGTCCTTCAGGCGTCGGAAACGTTAACGACATTTGTCACCCCATAAACTATACAATTTTGGCTTAAATGTAATACAATTTTGTAATGAATAAAGTGTATGTATGTATCATAAACTATAACAATTATAGTGCATATATATATATATATATATATATATATATATATATATATATATATTTTCCGTATTGTATCCTGAACTTAGTGAAATAGTACGTATGTTTCATAAACTATACCTATTATAGTTTAACTTGTATGTTCCGTTGACATGAAAAACATTTTTATTCTTAGCTACTCTGAATGTTTATAATTGTGAATTCGTGATACATATATTCCATGAAATTTAGATGTTTTTAAACAAACGGTAATAAAATAAGTTGCGAAAATTAACTTTTCGTTTAACGTGTTGAAATAATTTTTATAATTATATATATAAGGCGTATATAAATATATATTTTAGTAAAAACAACAGTTGAAATATATTTGAAATAGTTTGGATATTAACACAAGATTTCTTGTCTTTTACTTGTATCCCTCCCACTAAACAATGAAAATTTGTGAAAATGTAGGGGTATGAACTCACCTCGAATGCGTGTACTTTTGGGTTTTGGAGCAAGAGACGATTTAGAAGTTTGTGTCGAGTTTTAGATTACAAGGGTTTTCGTTAGTTGGTAGGTTAAGGCGAACGGAGCTTTGTGTAGCATGTGATATTGGTATGCTTAGGACATAACCAATACATGCCAGTGATCATGTTGATATTTCCTATTGTAACCATTATGAAACCGATTTGCATGGTTTGGTTGTTTTAGTGTTACTGTGCATCCTACGTACTTGTCTTGTTGTGGTTTCTGTCTTACCGTTAGCCATTTCTACTATGAATATTTCATTAAGTTTTTGAAGCTTCTTAAGGAAGTAATTAAATTTGTAGTTCAGAAAACTCCTCTGCGCACTGCTATTATAAAGTATGCTTGCGTATGAGTTACGGAGGTAGAAATGTATTGGAAATCCTAGTAGGGTCCCTCGTTGCTTCCTCACTTCCTGTTATTAAAACTCTTGACGCTTCTCCATCATTCCTTTCTATTGGACAGTCTCTCTTGAAATTCCTTTTTTCACCGCATTTATGGCATACTTGACTTGCTTTGACATTAGCGGTCTGTGTAGTGTGTTAGGCCGGAGTCCTACAAAAACGGGTGTTGTGCCCCTGTTGCAATTTTTATAGTGCATTCCTCAGCAGAATCCATTGTGATGGAAGCTGCACTTGTTGCATTTTGTGAGGTTTCTAACATATGGTCTATTCAGTACTGAGGTAGTAGGGTCAGTGGAGGTATAGAATGCTACAATATGTTGTCTTTTGGTAGGTCCTTGAGTCGAACTGCCCTTTTTCTTGTTTCAGAACTTCCGTTTCTTGTTCTTTGGTTTTTGGTATGGGGCGTCGGAAAAGCTAACGACATTAGTGAATGAAAATGTAATACAAATTTTTTAATGAATAAACGGTATGTATGTATCATAAACTATACCTATTATAGTATATATGTTTTTTTTCCGTGTTGTATCCAGAAGTTAGTGATATAGTACGTATGTTTCATAAACTATACCTATTATAGTTTAACTTGTATGTTCCGTTGACATGAAAAACATTTTTAGTCTTAGCTACTTTGAATGTTTATAATCGTGAATTCGTGATAAAGATATTCCATGAAATTTAGATGTTTTTGATCAAACGGTAATAAAATAAGTTGCGAAAATTAACTTTTTGTTTAACGTGTTGAAATAATTTTTATAATTTGATATATAAGGCGTATATAAATATATATATTTTGGTAAAAACAACAGTGGAAATATATTTGAAATAGTTTAGATATTAACACAAGATTTCTTGTCTTTTACTTGTATCCCTCCCACTAAACAATGAAAAATTGTGAAAACGTAGGGGTATGAACTCACCTCGAATGCGTGTACTTTTGGGTTTTGGAGCACGAGATGATTTAGAAGTTTGTGTCGAGTTTATAGATTACAAGGGTTTTCGTTAGTCGGTAGGTTAAGGCGAACGGTGCTTTGCGTAGCATGTGATATTGGTATGGTTAGGACTTAACCAATACATGCCAGTGATCATGTTGATATTTCCTATTGTAACAATTATTAAACCGATTTGTCTTCTTGTGGTTTCAGTCTTACCGTTAGCCATTTCTACTATGAATATTTCATTAAGTTTTTGAAGCTTCTTAAGGAAGTAATTAAATTTGTGGTTCACCAAAACTCCTCTCCGCACTGCTATTGTAAAGTATGCTTGCGTATGAGTTACGGAGGTAGAAACGTATTGGAAATCCTAGTAGGGTCCCTCATTGCTTCCTCACGTCCTGTTATTAAAACTCATCCTGCTTCTCCGTCATTCCTTTCGATTGGACAGTCTCTCTTGAAATGCCCTGTTTCACCGCATTTATGGCATATTTGACTTGCTCCGACATTAGCGGTCTGTGTAGGGTGTTAGGCCGGAGTCCTACAAAAATGGGTGTTGTACCCCTATTGCAAATTTTATAGTGCATTTCTCAGCTGAATCCATTGTGATGGAAGCTGCACTTGTTGCATTTTGTGAGGTTTCCAGCATATGGTCTATTCAGTACTGAGGTAGTAGGGTCAGTGGAGGTATAGAATGCTACAATATGTTGTCTTTTGGTAGGTCCTTGAGTCGAACTGCCCCTTTTCTGGTTTCACAACTTCCGTTTCTTTTTCTTTGGTTTGTTGTATGGGGTGTCCTTGTAGGTAGACACTCGTTGGTTCCCTTGGCTGTCACTACGATTTTAATTGCGCACACCGTTTCCATTTCCGTTTGTGTTGTTAGCGCTGAGTTGTGCCATGATAGCTGTCACGTTAACTGTTATAGTAGCTTGGAATGTAGCGAGGTATATTTGTGGAACCGTTGTTGGGCCGGTATGCTGGTTACTTGCATGTGAAGGAACTATTCTGTTGCATGGTGTGAAACGAGTTCGTAAGTAACTATGGTCATTACTAGTTGTATTCTATATATTTATATATATACATATAAATTTCGCGTTTTGCTGTACGATTTTCAATGTTTTGAATAACATCCCTGTGATGCATTTATCATAGTGAGTAGGAGTAGGTATTGTACTAATGTTAGGTTTAATAAATTAGAATATAGATTTCAAAATCTTAAGTTGATCAGTTTCACGCGTTTTGGAAGGGTGTATCTGTTTTGATTTTACTATTACTAGTTGTGACGAAAGGTGCGGTAAACCTAACACATAGTACGAGTAGTGTAGTCACTAACTAGCTAGGTTATATCAGTTTATTAGTTATTAAAATGACATGCATGGTGCTCCACCATCTCACACATATCGTGAGCGTCCCCTTCCGTTTCTCCGATTTGTTATGACTGTCCTAGTTTCAGTTGCAAAGATTCGTTGTCTCATGGTGGCTGTTTCTTCCTTTAAAGAGTGTAGGTGGTCCTTATTGTTTTCCTGATCTACCTGTAGGCATGGTATCCATATGGTGTTGTTTGTTCTTTGTGGGTGTGTTGAATTTGCATCGTCAAGTTCCTGGCTTTGCTAATGATCTCCATTACTTCGGGATGGAGAGCCTGAACCCGAATGTCTGAGCGGACCTCTCATGTCTGCTCCTGATAGGGTAAGGCTCATTAAGGATCTCCCCAACGTCTTTCTCTTCGTCTGATCCCTTCCAGGAATCCTCCTCATGAACCCCTTTTTGATTTTCCTTGACTCCTCTATTGGCTGTTGTAGTGGGGTTACGATGTCTAGATATGTCGTTTGGCGAGAATAAAGGTGTATAAAAAATCTATGAGATTAATAAAAGCATTTCTATTGAAAATTTTTGTGTGTGATCGTTACTGGGTTCTCCTATAATCATGCAGTGTATATAAGTTGTATATAACTAAGATCGAATAGAGCTTCGAATATATGATCCTACTCTAAGACCATAACCAAACAAGGAAGAAGAAGTAAAGAGAAATCACAAATTCTAAGTCTATAAAATCTTAATTACATACAACCTTAACGTACGCACTGAGTAATTATATACCTACCAGTAAGAGTCTTTAGTTTTCCCATAAGTTATTTATATTATCATAAAATACACCTATAGTATTTTAAGCTTTATGTTTTGTTCTAGAGTTTCATGGTATAGAGAGTTGGTAAGTTTTAGACTCGTTGTTCACCACGACTATTTCCAAACACATGTTGGTCGTATGTCAAATAAATATAGTTGACCGGGCTCTATTTATCTCGGATATGATTACTAACTATCCAGTCTTAACCGCAACGTCCAACTCATCTAAATACTTTTATGTAGTTCTTACTATGATACTATTTTTGGTATGTATGCATGTTCGCATACTTTTACAAAAATACTTGTATATTTTAAAAGTATACTTTTATTCAGAGTGTTTCAGCCCCCATTGTATTTATAGTGGTATATATTTTGTTGTTTGATATACTTAGTTCACTATAAACAATGCTTTGATACCAATCGGTCACACCCCCAAACTGGAACGACAGAAATGTTCGGGGGCAGATTACGTCATGTACAATATCATAACAATTGGATAATATTAATCAAAGCAACACAACCATCATATTAAAAATATATAATTTACATTGTGTTCTAAACATTTTTTGTTTGACATCAAAACCATAGCAAAAACTAAGACGTGACACTACTAAGCTCCGTCTTCGTGAAACCTATGTGGGTACCTGCCTACTAATGTCCTGAGAATTCCAGTGGTTTGAAAAAGTGTCAACATTTAAGTTCGTGATTTCATAAGCATTTTGTATGTAAAAGTATGTTCTTTGCTCCTTGAAAACGTTAGTGTGTTCATCCAGAAAAATGAATATTTTCTATAAAATGAGTTTGTAAGAGAATGTTCGTAAAATTATAGTGTTTGTTTCAGAAAATCCCACATTTTCTATAAAACGAGTTCGTAAGACAATGTTTGTAAAATGATAGTGTTTGTTTCGGAAAAGTCCATATTTTCTATAAAATAAGTTGTAGTCTTAATACCTTGAGACTGAAATATATAAGTTTCTTATGCTTCAAATCTGTAATACAAAGTTCTAATTTATCTAAGTGTTGTAACTCATACTGCATCCTCGTATGATCACTAAGTGTATACGAATTATATATAATGAAGATCGAACAAACAATCGAATGAGTTACTCAGCCCTAAACCCACAGCTAAACAAGGAACAGGATCTAAGTCGGAATCATGCATTCTAATGCCTATAGGATCTTCATTATATAACCCTAACATATACGCTAAGTAATCATTGAGTTTACAATAATGGTCCTTTCAGAAATGTAAGTTGCACTGTACAAGGAAAATAGTGTACTTGTATTTGTATGTAATCCCTTTAAACGTATGGTTTTAGAAATGTAACCCTTGTTGTACTGAGAAGTCGTGTAATTTAGTTTTTTTATAATATAAAACTATTTGAAGGTATGTTTGCCCCGTAAACCCAATGTATAGCTAATGCTCAAATGAGACTATTTGAAAATATATTACTCCGTAAATGTGTCGTTGTTTTCTCCATGTAAGTTCTTATAACCATACTATGACCTAAGATGGCCTAGACACGACGTTCTTCAGGCGTCGGAAACATTAATGACATTTGTCACCCCAGACCTGCCGGTCTAACTGTAGCTAACAATCAGGGTGTGGGATTGTCAGTCCCATACAGATCTATAGACAAATATCTCAGTCTCCCTACTAGAGACTTTGGTTATAAGTTAGCACTTTTGCTGGTACTTAGATAAGTACTTGAAAACGTCTCACAAATTTATTGCTTCAACGAGTTTACGGGTAATGAACTGAAAACCCTTTTAGTAAATCAAATTGTAGTACCCTTTAGTAAATAAAATGTAATGCCCTTTAGTGAATGAAAATGTAATATCCTTTTGTAATGTATAAACTATATGTATGTCACATAAACTATACCTATTATAGTTTATATGTTTGTTTCTGTATTGTATCCCGAACATAGTTAAATAGTACGTATGTTTCATAAACTATACCTATTATAGTTTAACTTCTATGTTGTGTTGAAATGGAAAAAATTTGTATTCTTAACCACTTTGAATGTTTATAATCGTAAATCTGTGATAAAGATATTCCATGAAATTTAGATGTTTTTTTACAAATGGTAATAAAAGAAGTTGCAAAAGTATACTTTTTGTTTAACGTGTTGAAATAATTTTTATTCTTATATATACGGCATATATAAATATATATTTTGGTAAAAACAACAGTTGAAATATATTTGAAATAGTTAAGATATTAACACAAGATTTCTTGTGTTTTACTTGTATTCCCACCTAAAACAATGAAAAATTGTGAAAACATGGGGGTATGAACTCACCACGAATGCGTGTTCTTGGGTGGATACGAAATGATAGCGACAATCTTCGGGTTAGAATATTTGTGAATAGTCGTATCCTAATAATATTTAAACACATAATATATGTGCAAATTAGGTAACTAACGATTTAAAGTGTTAGACAACACTAGATTATGTAAGAAATACTTAAAAAATCCTTGGAAATGATTGAAGTTGTTCGTTGTGTTATTCGGTGGAATTATGAAGATTCAATGATGATCTGGGAAATGATATGAAGGTTTGAAGGTTCTTGGATGAGTTTTGAGAGCAAAATCGGAAGGATTTTGGTCTTGGAAATGAGAAATGAGGCTTAGATTTAGGTCTAAGCATATATATGGAGTTGAAATTGATGTGATGTTTACGTTGGGATGTGTAATTATCTTTTTGGGGAAACAACTCAGTAGATCAAGTGGCAGTTGTAGTATATATCCATATATTCTATTGAGTTATCGGCCTAAATAAGGGTGATTTCAGCCAACGGATGACCGAAATCACCTAGTACACAACTCAAAATGTTGATTTCGGTCCTTAATGGGCCTTAGCCATGTGTTTTCGGTCTTGGAATGAAAAGATTTCGGTCCTATATTGATGATTTCAGCCATGCTATTGCTCCATGAAGTTGTTCGTTTTAGGCATGTGATGTTGGTACTATATGACCGAAATCTCAAAGCTTTTGATTCCAAAAACCGAAATCCCTTATAGTAGGGTATAATTCATGCTTTAACCCTTAATTATCTGACTTGTGTTGACTTGTCTTAACTTATATAAGCATGGTTTTCAATATATATATATATATATATATACATATATATATATATATATATATATATATATATATATACACACACACACACACACACACACACACATATATATATATATATATATATATATATATATATATATATATATATATATATATATATATATATATATATATATATGAACTTACATAAACATGTATGCTTGGCGTCCAATGTTCTTATTGTAACAATGTTATGATGTGAAATCACTTGTACACGATTTATTCTAGAATTTTTTTTCCAGTTGTCACAGAAGGCTCTTGGTACTCATTTGGATATGAGTACATCATATCATCCCCAAACGGACGATCAAAGTGAAAGGACCATCCGAACGTTGGAAGATATGCTCACAGCATATGTGATAGATTCTGGAAGTGCATGAGATTCTCATTTACCTTTTGTTAAGTTCTCATACATTAATTGTCATCACACGAACATCTAGTTTGCACTGCTTGAAGCCTATATAGTCGGAAATGTCTTTCTCTTCTTTTCTAATAGAATTTGGAGATACTCAGCTAGCCAAGAAGTTCTCATGGGATACCCTACAAACTGGCCCAAAGATAATCCATGAAATGACTGAGAAAATAGTACAGATTAGCGAGCACATGAAGGCAGGATGAGATCGACATAAGAGTTATGCGGATACAAGATGCAAACCCCTCGAATTCCAAATTGGAAATAGGTTTATTCTTAAGGTCTCCCCTTGGAAAGGAGTAATAAGATTTGGAAAGGGGGGAACGTTAAATCCTCGATGTATTAGACCTTTCGAGATCGTCGACAGGATTAGTCCAGTAGCCCATTGAGTTAAACATCCCCATGAGCTCAATAACGTGCATGATGTTTTCCGTGTGTCAAATCTTAGGAAGTGTCTCTCCGACAAAACCCTAGTCATTTCGCTTCGAGAAATTCAGATAAACCCTAAACTAAACTTTTTCTAAGAGCCAGTCGAAAATCATGGATAGAGAGGTCGAGCGACTCAAGTAGAGTCGCATTCCCATAGGCAAGGTGCGATGGATTTCTATACGAGGACCATAATACACATGGGAAAGAGAGGACCAAAGTAACAACAAGTACCCTCACTTGTTTGAAGCCCGTCAATAAGATAATTTTCGGATGAAATTTCCTAAACGAGGGGAGACTGTGACAATTGAGAAAATTTCCGTCACCGATCACCGTTAAGCAAGAGTAGGAAAACGCAACCTAAAGGAAAGTTGTAATATTAGTTGAGAGCATCACACAGATATAAAGAGGACTTAGATCGAAGATCGCATGAAAAAGTTATGATTGCGAAAGTCATTCACCTAAAGGAAAGTCATTCACCTGAAACTAGTTTTGTGTAGATTGCGAGTTACGTGGCCGAGTGGGGGAGTGACACGTGGCAACTTCTTGTGGAGCCACGATGTTCATGCCCGTCACACACCTCCAAAATTCGACTATAAAAAGAGGGTGGTGCCATTCCATCTCTACATGTCTGTCTAGTCTCTCTCTTAGTCTCTACCTTGAGGTTGTTGCGTCCTAGGCAGTTCCCCGGAGTCCCGAGACCGATCATACCCTATACCAGCGTCCAACACCTAAGGTGAGTTTCACGGTCCCATTTACTATTTTAAAGATTTTAAAGGTGGGGGGGATATATGTTATATTTAAATTGCTTCATAAAAATATATTTTGTAAATATTAGTGGATTTTATAAATACATATAACTTTAGGATGATATATAGATGCCATGCCTAGATGTAAGCTATGATATTATGCCTAAGATTTATGATGTGAAATAGTCTAGGAAATGATTTTACCAAGATGTTACACTAGCCAAATTCCTAGGATAACTTAGTATCTAAAGGCTATGCTGATCAAATTATTAGGATATGTATTGTACTTAGTTGTTACTCTGCCGAATATCCTGTTTTCAAAAAAGACATAATTATAGGGCATATATATGTTAAAATATTATATATATATATATATATATATATATATATATATATATATAGGTAATAGTGAGGTAAATAAAAAATAATTATCATATATAATGAAGGTTTGTATCGATCAGAAGCACTTCAAGTCTAATGTCACACCCCAAAACCGATAATGGCGGAATACGTTCCGGGGTGGAGGACGTCATGTACAGTATCATAACAATTGCATAATAGTAAAAACAAGAGGCAACAACCAATTCATTTACATAGTGAGTTTAGTTACAAGCGTGTTCTGTAAAGTTTCAATAGACACCAATAATATATCAAAAATAAGAGATGGGTCTTGTATGCTCCATCTTCTCCAAAATGTTGCACCTGTACCTGTCTATCTTTGACCTGAGGATACAAGTTATTTTGAAAACGAGTATTAGCATAAAGTTGTTGAGTTCATAAGAATTTAATGTGGTTGATGTATAAAATGTTGTAAAACTTATAGTGTGAAAAGCTGCAATTTATGTTTTAGAAGTAATAGAAAACCCTAGAAAATTCTATATTTTCCAGAAAGTACATCATAAGTGAAATCATTGAAGTTGCGTGTAAGTTTTATCATTGAAAACCTTTAGTTGTAAAAGTATAGTGGTAAATCTCAAGTATGTAATGTAGATAAGGAAAAGTTATGCATGTTGACAGTAGTAGTGGTGCAAACTTCCATTAGTAATAAATACTTACTTACCTCGGGATGTTAGCTTAGACTTTAGTTTTAGTGTATTAATGTGGATATACGTGTATTCCGTTATGTAACCAATAGCATGAGAACTAGAGAGTCCGATGACCTTCTCGGTCATACGTAGTGTAGTGAAGTAGTGCCACCCCTGAGCCTGGTCGGCTCGGACTGTAGTTAACAGTCGGGATATAATAGTGTCTGACCCGTATAGATCTATACATGTAGTGTCGCCTTCCTTCCGGAATACCCTGGTCACATGGTGTAGGCGCGGTAGAGTGTCTTATAGAGTAATAGTGTGTTATACTCTGGATTAGTTTTTTCTCTTGTGTTATAGAGTAGTAGTCTTTTGTATAGTTCATAGAGCGTTCTCTTATACATGTATCATCTTGTAATAATAATAGTTATAGTGTGTATAGTAGTAGAAGTAACGAGTAGTAGTAGCCTTAACTATACCTATTATAGTTAACTTAGAGTGTATGGTTCTCGGCATTTGTATAATGAAGGTATTGAATAAGATGAAGTCTTTGATATCTAACACCAATATACATGATATATAACTAAGAAATCAACGACAGTCGGACGGATAACAGACACCCTAAGACCACATCAAACAAGAACAGGAAATAATGCGGGCTATCGGTCCTAAGTCCTTCAAGTCTTACTTATATAAATATATTAATGTAGATATGTTTTTATAAAAAGTAATTTAAACGTATTCTAAAAATAATTTAAGAATAAGTTAACTTTGAAAATGCATTTGATAATCATTTAAAAACCTTTATATCGACAAGAATCTAAAAGTACAGAAAAGTCCCGTTTTAATAGTAAGTTCTCAATCACATATAATTTGATAATAAAACTTGTAACATTGTACTTGTATCCCCCCCCCCCTAAAACATGTAAAAACAGTTGAAAAGGTTCATTAAGGGGTATGAACTCACCTGAAATGAGTAAATTAGGTGGATGTGTCGGATGAGCGTTTGGTGTCAAGTAGGGACTTGTACACCCTTTATGACCCTAGTAACATATGAGAATATATGTTTTACAAGTAATTAGTGATTTAAACCCTTATTAAAACATTTAGACATCCTAATGTGATTAAAGGTCTTATGGTTGAGTGCTAGAAGGTTAATGGGTTGTATGGAAGGAGTGTATAACCTCACATTGGAGTTTACTCTCCTAAAACCCACTCTAAGTGAGTTCACGGTTGGGAGGCCACATCCCCCATGAGTTTACAGCCGTAAACTCATGGGAGGAGTGTTTTTGATTGCTTTCAAGTCTCATTTGGATTTAGAAGAGTTTCTAAGGAATTATACAAGGCTATAGGGGTGTTTAAGGGTCCAAGAGTATACTCCCTTGGATTTTACGGCCCAAAGGTAACTCCTTGGGAGTTTATGGTTGTAAACCATTGGGTTTATGGTAGTAAACTCTTGTACACCCCATTCCTTGATTTCTAGGCCTTTGGTTTAATTCTAACAAATTCTAGTAAAGGTTATAAGGCATTTTAGGGGATCAAACTCCCATTTTGCATGATTTAGGGAAGTTTACGGCCTAAGCACATGCTTGGGCCGTGAACTCTATTTTACCCCTCAAATGTTTGTGTTTAATTGTTCCAAACCCGAAATAGCAAGTCTCTAATCCATATCTTAAGCAAAAGGGTGGTTTGGAAGTGTTTTTGGACAAGTTTTGCATGGTTAGAGGGTGTTTACGGCCTAAGCATGTGCTTGGGCCGTAAACTCTCTTTTATGCCCTAAAAATTGTTGTTTTGAGGTTCAAACACTTCTAGGTTAATTCTACAACTAGTTCCTAAGCTCAAAGGAAGGAAAATTGGGTCTTTGGGCACCATTTTAGGTGTTTACGGCCTAAGGAGGTTCTTAGGCCGTGAACTCCTTTTTGATGGCCATTTTGTGCGATTTTTGGGTTAAAACAACACTAATCGATGTCTAGAACAAGTTAGGGTAAGAGATCTTACGTTTTGGAGGCGAAAACTTGGGGTTTTGAGTCGAAAACGAGCTAGAGAGAGAGAGTAGAGATAGTGGATTTAGAGTGATAAAAGAGTTCTATGATGTGTTTACCCTCCTTTATATAAGGCTTGGGTGTTGCACCCGGTATACCCGTGCCCGATACCTAAGCTTACTGAGGTTTAAACTTTTTACCCGGGTTAAATGGTCGAAATAAAATAACTTTTTCCAAATAAATGGAAATGAATTTTACTAGTTTTATTTATTTTGTTATGACAATAATAACCTAAAACATAAATAAATAAATAAACATTTATTTATTTGACGATCCCAATATTAACGGAACTTTTATAAAATGACATATTCCGTTAGCGGAAACAGTTAAATTTAACGGATCAAACTTTGGGTTGTCATATCATCCCCCGTTAAGGGAATTTCGTCCCAAAATTTAGAATTCAAACAGTTAAGCTATTACACTACTACTAAGAGAAGAGATGGGGATATTTGAGTTTCATTTGATCCTCGCGCTCCCAAGTGAACTCCGATCCTCGTTTGGCGTTCCATCGAACCTTCATAATTGGGATGCAGCTTTGTTTCGTTCGTTTTACTTCTCGGTCCATTATCTCCGCAGGCTCTTCCATGAAGTTGAGGCTCTCCTTGACTTCGATCTCGTCTAGAGGAATTACATGAGTCTCGTTGACAGGCATTTCTTCAAGTTTGAGACCTGGAAGGTAGGATGTATGTTACTTAGCTCGTGGGGTAGGTTGAGTTTGTAAGCTACGGGGTCGATACTAGTGAGAATCTCAAAAGGCCCTATGTACCTTGGATTCAGCTTTCCACGCTTTCCAAAGCGTATCGTGCCCTTCCAGGGTGAGACCTTCAAAAGGACTCGGTCTCCCACCTGGAATTCCAAAGGTTTTCTTTGCTTGTCTGCGTAGCTTTTCTCTCGATCCCTGGCGGCTTTTAATTGTTCGCGAATTTGTACAATCTACTCGGTCGTTTCTCTGATGATCTCCGGACCCATGAGAGCACTGTCAGGAACTCGTCCTTTAGCTAGCTGAGGGTCACCCACTTCAGCCCAGCACATAGGACATCTGCACTTTCGGCCGTAGAGGGCTTCAAATGGAGCTGCCTTGATGCTCGTGTGATAACTATTGTTGTAGGAGTACTCAACAAGTGGCAAGTGTGTATCCAACGATTTACCAAAGTCAATCACACAGGCTCGCAACATATCTTCCAAGGGTGAGAAGCTCGGTCTTATAAAGCCCTTGCTGAGCAGCTCGTTAAGTTGGCTGGATAGTTCTTGCATCTCAGCAGGTGCTAAACGATAGGGCGACTTAGCTAAGGGGTAGCTCCTGGGACTAGGTCGATTCTGAACTCAACCTGACGTTTGGGAGGTAAACCCGGAAGGTCCTCTGGGAAGACGTCAGAGAAATCGCATACAATGGGAATGTCTTTTGGATCTCTCGCTTTCTGGCTTGTGTCAACGATGTGTGCAAGGTAGGCGCGATATTCTTTACGCAAGTATTTCTGGGCTTGAATACTTGAGATGATACGAAGGCTCGTACCGGGTTTGTCTCCATAGATCAGCTGAGTTTCGTGATTCGGTGGATTTAGGCGAATGGCTTTGTCGAAGCATAGGATATCGACACGATCAAGACTCAGCCAGTCCATGCCGACAATGACATCGATACTCTTGATCGAGACTGGTATAAGGTTGATTGGGAATGAATGATCGTCTAACGTGAGGGTACAGCCTATGTAGATTTCGTTAGAGCTTTCGGTCTTTCCGTTAGCCATTTCTATGATGAATGTTTCTTTTAGTGGTTGCGGGGATTGTTTAAGTAAGTGTTTAAAGTTTTGGTTTATGAAGCTTCTTTCTGCACCACTATCGAACAAAACACAGGCATAAGACTTGTTGAGAAGGAACGTACCCGTGACTACTGCGGGGTCTACTACTGCTTCGTTGTGGCCAATAGCAAGTAGTCTTCCTGTTCCTCCATCATTCCCAGCCTTCAGACAGTTTTTCTTGAAATGGCCCGCTTCACCGCAGCCATAACAGGTGTGGGTCACTCCCGAACTGGGGACTTGCGAGATAGATTTGGGTGGGGCTCTGCAAAACCGGACTGTATGGCCGTTCCGGCCGCAGTTAGTGCATTGCAATTCACGGCAGGGGCCGTTGTGGTGGAAGGGGCACTTGGGACACTTGGGCAGGTTCCCAAAATAAGCTTTTGCCGGTGCAGGATTAGCAGGAGTGGTGGCAGCATGGACAGCCACAATTTGTTGATCTTTGGAGGAGGTTTGAGTTTTCTTGCCCTTCTTCTTATCCCAATGCTTCCTCTTTCAGTTAGTTGATTTGGGTGATGCAGTGGCAGTTGTAGTTGTTGTTGCGGGAGTGGAAGAAACTTCATGATTGATTAAACTCTAGGCCAATTCCTTAGCGCTGTCAAAGGTCGTAGGGCGTGAGGCTAAAACGTTCCCTCGATACGGGGGCATTAAACTCCAAATGTATCGTTCAATCTTCTTGCTTTCCGAAGGGATCATGTTGGGACACATAGCCGCCAAGTCGCAGAACCTGGCTGTGTAAGCTGTTATGTCGGTCCCTTTCATCTTGAGGTTCCACAGTTCCTCCTCAAGTTTCTGAATTTCGCCCCTAGGGCAGTACTCCCCTTTCATGAGGTCCTTCAGTGTGTCCCAGCCCATGGCGTTGGCTGTTACCAAAGAGAGCGCACTAACATGACCGTTCCACCATGTCAGGGGCCTGTTAGTGAAGGTGGCAGCAGCGAACTTTATTTTGCTCTCCTCAGGGCATGAGCACATTTCAAATATAGCCTCAGTTCTCTCGAACCACTGAGACAATGCTAGGATTCCTCTAGTACCATCGAAGAAGGTAGGTTTGCAGTTCATGAAGTCCTTGTAAGTACATCCCTGCACTATTTGATGGACTTCAACAAATCTAGAGTTGCCACCGCTCGCATCACCAGAGTTCATTTGAGCCATGGCTGCCGTCACATCTGCAGTTACAGCTGTTTGAAACAGCACTGGATCGAACTGCGGAGGAGGAGGTGGTGGAGGAGGGGTTTTATTTGCTGGTCTGCCTCAGTTTGGACGTTTTCGTGGATGCATCTTTCACTGGAAAATCATAGAAATGATAGCAATAGTAAGAGTTAATTGCTAGTATGATAGGAGTGTTTTATGGACTACATCAACATAATCCAAAGATCAGAAAGAGAGTCATAGCAATAGAGTAGTTAACTGCCAATTTACTGGTATTAATGATGTAATACAGTGCATGAAAAGTGACCTAACAGTAGGTCTTACATCAAACCATAATGAAAATGTTGGCAGTCTAGAGGCCTAATTAGAGTACTTCCAAAGCTAGGAATGTTTACAGACAAGTGCTCTACTGAGTATAGAAAGGAAAGGCTAGTCCTTAAACAAAAGAGTGAGATGATTAGACATCTTCTACGGGCGACGGGCACTCGTTGGGCGAACCCGCAGATCAGCTAGTTGACGCATAACTTCCTGAAGATGCCGTTCATGAGCCCTCTGACGTGCTCGGAGTTCCCTAACTTCGGCTCGGGATGCAGCTAGCTGTTGCTGCAGAACCTCGTTGGTCCTCCTTGTCCTATCCATAGCTTCTTCAAGTTGGCGGATGCGAACAGTGTTGAGATTCGAGTTGGCATCCACTTCTACAACTCGGCCTATGGCTGCTTGACCCTACTCGACATTCCTGGCGATCCTTTGGATCATGATGGGCAGAACTCGGTCCGTTGATCCTCCCTCTCTTATGTTGTAGAAGCTTCGGTTTCCATTGTAAGGTAAAGGCTGACCCTGCTCCTCACTCCACCGGTTCAAGGTTATTGCCCACATGGGAGTGGGACCCTGAAATGTCGGACGGGGGTTTGGATTTGGAGCTTCAGGGGGTAGGTTGTTAACTTCTGGTTCGGAGCTGGAGCTATCCGAGAAGCCTTCAACATGATGATCATCCAAAGGGATTGGGTGATTATCATCTGACTCCTCATCGAGCCATCCTCCATTGCCCTGGTTTGGATAGTACGGATCACTGGGATGGTGGAAGCCAGCCATGCTATCTACGCGAGAAAGGGGGAAGGAAAGTTAATAGACGTACTAATCTAGGATACTTATAAGATGAATCGTTATTAGCTAACCCAATACTTGCGTAGTGCATACCAATTACATGTAACCAAAGCAAGATAGTCCTTCGAATAAGCAACCGTAACTTCAGATCCCCAATCAAACAAGAACAGGAAATGAAGCAAAGGCCATAGATTCTGAGTCTATAGCGCCCTAGTCACATGTAACCGTGGTGTATCCACTAGCAACTATTTTCCTACTAGTAACGACCCTTTTAGTTATAACATATGTAGTTAGTAGTATACAGAATACTCCTATAATATTCTTGTTCTAACGTTCTTGTGGTAGTGTTGGCAAGTTTTTAGACTTGTTGCAACACCATTATCACCCTTAGGCACATGCTAGTCACTCCTGGATAAATGTAGTTGATCAGGCTACATCCCCCAGATGTGACTATATGTCTCTAAGCTTAATTGTGTTGTTCAACAATCTTAATACTTTTGTTTTGTTCTAGTATGATACTGACGCTTTTGTAGTAGTGAGCGTATATATATACTTAATTAAATCTTTTAGTGTTTAGAGGTATATATTCTTGGTCAGAGTGTTTTAGTCCCAAAGTGTTTATAGTTCATATATCCTTTTATAGGTTGCTATACTTGATTCACTATAAACAATGCTCTGATACCATTCTGTCACACCCCAAAACCGATAACGGCGGAATACGTTCCGGGGTGGAGGATGTTATGTACAGTATCATAACAATTGCATAATAGTAAAAACAAGAGGCAACAACCATTTCATTTACATAGTGAGTTTAGTTACAAGCATGTTCTATAAAGTTTCAATTGACACGAAAAATATATGAAAAATAAGAGATGGGTCTTGTATGCTCCATCTTCTCCAAAATGTTGCACCTGTACCTGTCTATCTTTGACCTGAGGATACAAGTTATTTCGAAAACGAGTATCAGCATAAAGCTGGTGTGTTCATAAGAATTTAGTGTGGTCGATGTACAAAATGTTGTAAAACTTATAGTGTGAAAAGCTGCAATTTATGTTTTATAAGTAATAGAAAACCCTAGAAAATCCTATTTTTTCCAGAAACTACATCATAAGTGAAATCCTTTAAGTTGCATGTAAGTTTTATCATTGAAAACCTTTAGTTGTAAAAGTATAGTGGTAAATCTCAAGTATGTAATGTAGATAAGGAAAAGTTACGCATGTTGACAGTAGTAGTGGTGCAAACTTCCATTAGTAATAAATACTTACTTACTTCGGGATGTTAGCTTAGACTTTAGTTTTAGTGTATTAATGTGGATATACGTGTATTCCTTTATGTGACCAATAACATGAGAACTAGAGAGTCCGATGACCTTCCCGGTCATACGTAGTGTAGTGAAGTAGTGCCACCCCTGAGCCTGGTCGGCTCGAACTGTAGTTAACAGTCGGGATATAATAGTGTCTGAACCGTATAGATCTATACATGTAGTGTCGCCTTCCTTCCGGAAAACCCTGGTCACATGGTGTAGGCGCGGTAGAGTGTCTTATAGAGTAATAGTGTGTTATACTCTGGATTAGTGTTTTCTCTTGTGTTATAGAGTAGTAGTCTTTTGTATAGTTCATAGAACGTTCTCTTATACATGTATCATCTTGTGATAATAATAGTTATATTGTGTATAGTAGTAGAAGTAACGAGTAGTAGTAGCCTTAACTATACCTATTATAGTTAAGTTAGAGTGTATGGTTCTCGGCATTTGTATAATGAAGGTATTGAATAAGATGAAGTCTTTTATATCTAACACCAATATACATGATATATAACTAAGAAATCAACGACAGTCGGACGGATAACAGACACCCTAAGACCACATCAAACAAGAACAGGAAATAAGGCGGGCTATCAGTCCTAAGTCCTTCAAGTCTTACTTATATAAATATATTAATGTAGATATGTTTCTATAAAAAGTAATTTAAACGTAGTCTAAAAATAATTTAAGAACAAGTTAACTTTGAAAATGCATTTGATAATCATTTAAAAACCTTTATATCGACAAGAATCTAAAAGTACAGAAAAGACCCTTTTTAATAGTAAATTCTCAATCACATATAATTTGATAATAAAACTTGTAACATTGTACTTGTATCCCCCCCCCCCTAAAACATGTAAAAACAGTTGAAAAGGTTCATTAAGGGGTATGAACTCACCTGAAATGAGTAAATTAGGTGGATGTGTCGGATGAGCGTTTGGTGTCAAGTAGGGACTTGTACACCCTTTATGACCCTAGTAACATATGAGAATATATGTTTTACAAGTAATTAGTGATTTAAACACTTATTAAAACATTTAGACATCCTAATGTGATTAAAGGTCTTATGGTTGAGTGCTAGAAGGTTAACGGGTTGTATGGAAGGAGTGTATAACCTCACATTGGAGTTTACTCTCCTAAAACCCACTCTAAGTGAGTTCACGGTTGGGAGGCCACATCCCCCATGAGTTTACGGCCATAAACTCATGGGAGGAGTGTTTTTGATTGCTTTCAAGTCTCATGTGGATTTAGAAGTGTTTCTAAGGAATTATACAAGCCTATAGGGGTGTTTAAGGGTCCAAGAGTATACTCCCTTGGAGTTTATGGACCAAAGGCCATTCCTTGGGAGTTTACGGCCGTAAACCCTAGGGTTTATGGTAGTAAACTCTTGTACACCCCATTCCTTGATTTCTAGGCCTTTGGTTTAATTCTAACAAATTCTAGTAAAGGTTATAAGGCTTTTTAGGGGTTTAAACTCCCATTTTGCATGATTTAGGGGAGTTTACGGCCTAAGCACATGCTTGGGCTGTGAACTCTATTTTACCCCTCAAATGTTTGTGTTTAATTGTTCCAAACCCGAAATACCAAGTCCCTAATCCATATCTTAAGCCTATGGGTGGTTTGGAAGTGTTTTTGGACATGTTTTGCATGGTTAGAGGGTGTTTACGGCCTAAGCATGTGCTTGGGCTATAAACTCTCTTTTATGCCCTAAAAATTGTTGTTTTGAGGTTCAAACACTTCTAGGTAAATTCTACAACTAGTTCCTAAGCTCAAAGGAAGGAAAATTGGGACTTTTGGCACCATTTTAGGTGTTTATGGCCTAAGTAGGTTCTTAGGCCGTGAACTCCTTTTTGATGGCCATTTTGTGGGATTTTTCGGTTAAAACAACACTAATCGATGTCTAGAACAAGTTAGGGTAAGAGATCTTACGTTTTGGAGGCGGAAACTTGCGGTTTTGAGTCGAAAACGAGCTAGAGAGAGAGAGCGAGAGAGAGAGAGAGAGAGAGAGTAGAGAGAGAGAGAGAGAGAGTAGATTGATAATAGAGTTTTGTGATGTGTTTACCCTCCTTTATATAAGGCTTGGGTGTTGCACCCGATATACCCGTGCCCGATACCTAAGCTTGATGAGGTTTAAACTTTTTACCGGGTTAAATGGTCGAAATAAAATAACTTTTTCCAAATAAATGGAAATGAAATTTACTAGTTTTATTTATTTTGTTATGACAATAATAACGTAAAACATAAATAAATAAATAAATATTTATTTATTTGACGATCCCAATATTAACGGAACTTTTATAAAATGACATATTCCGTTAGTGGAAACGGTTAAATTTAACGGATCAAACTTTGGGTTGTCACATATAAAGACGAAACTATAACTTAATCTAAGAAAACAAAAAACAGAAAGTAAATAAGAAAGTGAGTTCTCTAAATTTTTCTTTCACCATGAAAGGGTTTTTGTCTTCACCAAGAAGAAGGGTTGTCACAAAGTTGATTGATACAAATCCGAACTCTCTACATTAGGGTTTACCCTAATGTAGATTATATACTAATCTATACATATGAATCCCATGATTTAAGGGATTGTATGTTATCTTTACTAAGAATCGATATTCATAACAAAGATACATGATATGCTATCTATTATATATTTATCTATATCATTATGTAATATACAAAAGATTTCCATAGAATAACTATACTAAGCACGGACGCTAATAGGCTTGATACGATGGCGTTGTCGATGTTGTTGAAGTTGGCGTTGATAGATTTGTAGAGTGTTTCACTCATCATATCAAAAAGTGTGACCTTACAATTTCCCATATCTAATGATGTCAAAACTATTCTTCGAATGAACCCTTTAGCTTAATCTCCCCTGGGTGTAAGATTGAAAATTTTAAGTTCTTTAGCTTTTAACATGTGCCCCCTGACAATATGACTATCCATTTATGATTGTCAACAAATGCTTGACTCCCGCTTTGATTGATAACATCTAGGCGTTTCTTCAGATATCTGTTTCTTCAACTTTAGCTAGGTTCTCCCCCTTTTTGACATCAGCAGAAAGATAGAACTGGAGGAGAAGACGAGAGTATCAGAGTTGCAGCTTACAATCTAGGAGGATTTTGATGTCTCTTTATAGTGTGGGCTTAAATTACCATTCGTTGACAAAGTATTGCGAGATTTCATCAGTGTGTGGTTTCATACGTTGACTGCTTAATCACTTCTATCAGAAGAAAAATGGAAAGAGTGGTATATTGTGTGTAATAAATTCCGGTATGAAATGTACCCATCGAAAAAGATTTTTCAAATTCTCATCAGCGTTTGGTATCATATGTTGAATCATGAAACTCTAAAGAAGAAAATATGGAGAGAGTTGATTGTTTCAGTTAAGCTGAGGTGAAATCAGTGTAAGTCATTAAAACAAATAACCCATCTACAAGAAATGGTTTAATTCTTGCATCATAGAGTTTTAGTTGCAGTCTATAATCAAAGATTCTTCATTAAATCATAATGGTATCGTGTCATACCTCAGACTAGGAGGTCGGGGACATGAAAAACCCTTTGTCATTTAAGGACCACACACGTAACTCTTACGCTGAAGATAGTGCAACCAATGAAAGCCATTGAGTTATTCTCAATGTTTCAGCATAACATGAGACTTGATACATACGGAAAGAATGCTTCCAAGGACAGGGTCATGTAAGATACTTAACTAAAGAGAAAAAAACCAAGCCTTTGTGTCAATTTTCTATTTGAAAAGGGCAATCCCACTTAGAAAGTTTAGACAATGCTATACAGTCAACGTGAGGGGGTGACTCAATGTTCTCAGCAGATGGTCTCGCTGAAGAGAAACTTAGAGATATTTAGTCAGATACATCAGCATGCTTCTGGGGACGATGATATGTCAAAAGTCATCATATTCCCATGGAAAATAATATGCAAGTACAAAAAAAGAGTTAGTCAAAAAAGAAAGTATTCCAAACAACAAAATAGGTGCAACTTTTTTAGAAAGGTGATAAAGACCTATTCCATCAAATCATTTGAATTGAGTGGTCATAAATGTACTTGCATTTTCTGAGATATCTAACCCTTGAATTCTGATTATTAAAGAAAACACAAATAAAGATAAACTCATTAGTGCACAAAATACCTCACTAAAAATCAAGAGTGATAAAGTTGTTTATCATTGAAGCATTGCAGATGGTTTCCAAGCTTCATGTTAATCAGGAGTAAGAGAAGAGTAGAAAACAGTCTTTGTAACCAATGACTTAACTAATTCAAATCCATAAATCCATCATGTTCTCAAGATAAACACGAAGGAATACAAGGTTTTATCGGATTATGAGTCAGTAGACAAAAACAAGACATACTTGTTGGATTAATGTCTAAGTCCATAACTATATTTGGTATGTACTTGACCCGACCCGGCATGGTCCATTTGGGTTGCACTTCACCAACACAATTTATATGGATAATCTTTTGAGAATAGTATGTTTATGATTAATATTAATATATTATAAGTTCTAATATATTAATATGGAATCATATTATTTAATTAGTATTGATCAAGAATTAACTTATAATTAATTAAGTGATCAAAAGGAACTAATTAAATATGGACTCTTATATATATGGAATGGGCCAAGTTCATTTAGGTTTGGCTAAGCTTTCATGGATAGTCCATGGAGTGTTTAACCCATGGATCCTAGGAAATGAAAGGTCATGGGTATTAGGGTTTAACCCTAATCCTCCATACTATATAAAGATGTCTTTGGTTGGTGAAATTGGCACTAGTGTGGATACACTAAAGAAGGGCTAGCCAATTTCACTAGAGAGAACCAAGTAATCATATTCTCTAAAGTATTCCAAGGTGTCTTGGTGATTTGTGATTCCACTTGAGGCTTCCACACTATTGGGGCTAAGCTCTTAAAGCTTGAAGACATCAAGCTACATCAAGAGGTATGTATTCTATCTGGTTACATTCATAGTTTTTGTATGCTAGATTAGGATAATACCTTGGATGTTCTTATTTGAATGTATAATAGAGAAAACATAGATCCAAGGTATTTAGGGTTGCATGTACACTTAGGAAGTGTTAGAATGCTCAAAACCCAATAGTGGTATCAGAGCCACGGGTTGTTTTCTGTTATATTGATGCAAATATTTTATTTTCAAAGTTGAAAAAAAAACATGAAGTTTGTCAAATTTTAAGATAATTACTTGTTCTTGTGAAAAACTAATTATTTGTAAAATTTGAATAATTTGCTTTATGAGTTGAATTAGGTCAAATTTAATAAAAGATAAAATAATATGATTATTTTATTAGTTTTAAAAGTTTGATCTAAAGAGTTTTATTTTTTGAAACCTCCATAAGTTATGGATATGAAAAGGTTTTTAAAAAAAAATTGATTCAAAGTTTTTTTTGGAGTTACAAAATTTGGTGTTAATGTTTTAAAGGATTACATAACTTAAGAATAAGTTATGGATCACCAAAAGTTTTTTGTGTTACCTTGTTTTATGAGTGAATTTAGATTAATGAATAAAATTATGTGATAGTTGGTTTTAATCCAAATTAATCTAAGAATTGATTCTAAAATGTGTTTTTGTAACTTGTCCTCAAGTTATATGAAAAGTCACATTTAAGAATCATAAAACTCATAAAAATTGGCAAAGGTTACAAAAATGAAGAGTCTAGTTCTAATTAAATGGTTTTATGACTCCATAACTTGTCCTCAAGTTATGGAGGACCAAGAGTCTCTTCATTTAATAAAATAAAAAAAAAAAGGTGTAACCTTAATTAATTCCATAAGTTATAAAATAAAGAAAAGTTAATTCTTTTATTAGTTTAAAGTCTTCCATAACTTGTCCTCAAGTCATGGAACTTGAAGAGTTTTTGGATTAAAACTACTTTAAACACATAAGTTATGGAATTAATTAGTTTTGAATAGTTTCAAAACTTGCCCTCAGGTTTTGGAATTTGTAAAGTTTTCACTTATGAATACTTTAATTCCAAGTTAGCCCTTAGAATTTTAAAAGTTAAAATTCAACCCTTATACTTTATAATATTATAAGTTAATAATATATATATATATATATATATATATATATATATATATATATATATATATATATATATGTATAAGAGTAAAGTTGTTGCCTATAAAATGGCAACTTAATGGGTGTCATTCACGAAGCCGGTCTATAAGGTGGGTATAAGGTTGTTGCCTATAAAATGGCAACTTAATGGGTGTCCACTCTCACCCACCGCTTGCTTGACTGGTGGAGGGTCGTTAGCCGAACGGGTTTGACAGGACTAGAATTCTCCCTTCATTAAAAGTATTAATGACAATACTAAGTAACTAAACTATTAATAATACCCAATCTTAGTTACTTAGGAAAAATGTGAATAAGGTGCTAACCCATGAAATTACACTTTACACTTTGTCTAAGTCGTTAGTGGAGCGTGTGTGGTTAACCGGCACACTAACTTGGACTTAACAAGGTAGGTAAAGGGTGACTTAATATTTATCATAGTATCGATGGAGCGTGTGTGGTTAACCGGCACATCGATTGAGGGGTAATTTATTAAGGGTACCAAGTGATTTGCATGGTTACTTCACACCTTGTTTTGTGATCCTCGGCATCCCAGTCACAAAACCTGAAGGGCACACTCGAGATTGAAACATGCCTTTGAAAAGTTCAATGAATCTCAAAGATCTAGGAGTTTCAAAACCAATTAAAACCTAATAATTCATTTCGTTTATCTTGGTGGAAATTGGTGAATCGTCATTCCCCTACCTTCAAATATTTTATAGCTTGGATTACGGCACCCCTCTTCTAAGTTATAAAATAGTTTGTTGGGTCCTAGCCTTAATATTTCATATTGGGTGTCATATTAAGGACTTTAAATCAACTATCTTGAATATCTCCCAAAAGATGTCTGTAATAGACACCTATGATCTTCCCAAATCTAGTGAAACAAGGTTTCCTAAATGAAGATGATGTCCTTTGGAAATCATCCTTCTTTCACCTCCTCCAATTATTCTCCCCAACCCACAAGTTCTTGAAAAGTATAAGGTCACTCAAGCCCTATTGGCAAGGCAAGGTCTAGGTGTGAACACATCTTGGAGATGTAGTCACATATTGACAAGCCGGGAGAGTTGGGTGTCAAAGTCTTGAGAAAGTTGGTGGTTCAATCACTTTCTGAGTCAGATAGTGAGTTCCTTTGGGACACCTATGAAACAGACTATGACAAGACCCTTAATGATCTTATCTATTTGTTAAGATCAACTTCCTTAAAACTTGATGGACATTGACAATAGTGACACAGGATATCCAGAAAAGCATTCTCTTCCCAATGGAAAGGGATCGGCCATAGTCAACTCGGTTGACCAAATAGTAAAGAGAAAAACTAAGTCTGTGATAGTCCTGTGCACCTTTATCAAAGGGTCCATATGTTTATATTGCCAAAGAAAGGGGCATTGGTTGCGAAGCTGCCAAATTTACCTAAGGAGGTTAAAGTCAATAAGTTTGACTCTACTTCAGGTAAAGTCCACTATCTAACTCTGCTAAGTTTCTATTCTGAGATTCCTGATACATGATGTGACTGGGTCACATGGTGATGTTTTAAGAATCAAAGAAAATTGAAGAAACTTAAAGAAAGAATATGCTGAATCTGATGGCGTAGATGGATTTCTATCGCATAGTTTGAAGATCGGATTCTTGAGCAACTTCTTAGGAGTTATGAGATATTGCTTAGGAATAGATAACAACAACTTTTCATATGGATTGTAAGGATAAGTTTTTCCGCAAAGTTTTAAAATAAAAGAAAATTTTTTTGATTTTATTTATTTTAAAATATCCTTACAATGGCTTTTGAGGAAAAATTGTTGCTTATATGATTCCATTAAGAGCAAGAGTGGAAATATGAAGTTGATTCTTTCATTTGTGGTAATGTCTATATTTACCAAATAAGGAAAGATTCTCATCACCCAAGTTTCATTTGGACCGGGACTTGGAATCATGCAAGTTATATAGCATGATGAATGAGAACTTTCAAGTTTTGGAAAAATTAAGACTAATTACTGGTTCACATGGATGTGTGAGTCAAGTGAAGGACTAAAGGATCGAGTACACAGTCTTGTGCACTGATTAAGTCCACCACAAAAGATCGATAAGATTATTCGTCATAGTTTACTAAAGCTCAGTAAATATGATTATACTTACATGCTTAAGTGTAACTCTGAGACATTGGAAAAGGTTCCAATGTAAGGCAGAGCGAATAAGAAGAATCAAATTAGGCAGAAGGATAAAAGTTTCTCAAATCTGAAAAGATGGCAGAGTACTTTAGTATCAGTTTTTGTGATCATCTTAATGATTAAGAAACCATATCAAAATTAGTTCTCTAAGGAAATCTTAGTGCATTCTTATGACTAAGAAGAGGAACTTGAATTGTTGAAATGGTTAAATCAAGAAGATGAGTCATACTTCGTTCCAATACAAGTCTTAGAGTCATACTCCAAGATTGTCATTTGAGTGACATGTCTTAAAGAAGGTTTAAAACACTTGTCAAATGTAAGAGTAAAAGTTTTCTACTCTTGTACATTTGAAATTGGTAAGTTGTGATGTTTTGGATAAAACAAAGACCAACTTAGGCCAATTGGGTAAAGTGTTTTTCTTGATTAGAATCCGCACTATCTCTTGGATGTTTGACAAGGGAGTCTTATATGTCAAGAGGACAGTGGGAGTCTTAAAGGTCTTGAAATTCTCAAGAAATAATCAAGAATAAAACCTGAAATTCTTCACTAGCACACGACTTGAGGTTTATAACCTATCGTGTTGACATATCTGTGCCCATTCCAGTTCAAGTTGGCTTTGCATATGAGTTCTTAGAGTTCTCAGTTTGTTGCATAACAACTTGGAACCAATGGCAGGCCCTTGAGCTGCCAGGTGGCAAGAAGTTAAGATTGAGTTCAATCCATATGGTTTTGGATTTGTCAGTATCTTTGTCTTGTGATTATGGTTTGACAAATTCATATGGGTAGGAACTCATACACCATATAAATCTAAGTGTCATAAGGTTTCTCTCCGATTCATGAAAATGATGGTGAGGAAACGCTTTCACTAAGTAGATTTTACGAAGATATCAATTGTGTTATTTGCATTTTCAAAAGTCGTTAGTGGAGCGCGTGTGGTTAACCGGCACACTAACATGGACTTGTGAGAAATGGCAAATGCCTAAGCAATTGAGACTATGATTACGGTATCCCTTTTCATGGTTCTTGAAATTGCTTAGACACACAGGTGAGCTATCTACGGAAAGGGTGTATGAATCTAAATTTCAGACTGTCCAGCTGATTTCTGAGTACATGTCAAAGCTAGTGGGAGCATAAGTGTTATGCTAATAATCATCATGTTAGTGGGAGCATGATAATTATGATAAGTATTGCAAGTTAGCAATGTTAATTATAGAAAACAAAAGTTTCAATTGGGAAAAAGTTGTTTTGCTATAATTAAGGGAGAGGAAATTATGCTTCATCTCAAATCTATAAGCTTAGATCGTGAGGTTTTAATCATTTAGTCAAGGATATATATGAATTTCATGTTGGAATGGCTCAACATAAGGAAATTCTATATATGGGTCCATTATTTGCGTTCTAAAATTCGATTATGATTACGGCATCCCTTTTCATAATCTGAATTATGAGAACTTGGCAAATTGAAATGGAAATATTATAGCAAAAGACTGGTTTAGTCTTTATGTAAGACATCATGAATCGTGTCCCATATGCTTCGGATATAGGATCGATTACATGTGCTATATTCATCCGTTCTAAAATTTTCCAAATGCGTGGGGCATTAAGAAGGGAAAAGGTTTAGAACTGGATATGACTAAAAGGATTAAACAATTGTCGAGGACAATCTAAGGTTTACCAAAGATTGGTTACCCAAGGACAATTGAAAGTATAGTGATAATTCTGGAAGGACCATATTGACATAATCTGTAAGGAGGCAACTCTTGTTCAGAAGTGATAGTCAAAATGGAATCTGGAAATGTTTCAAAGTTAGAATTTTCAATCTGTGTAAGATTAAGGAAAATTAATGCAAGAAGGATATTTCCAAGGAGTTGATCTCCTTTGGAATACTCTGTAATGATTGTTGCCAAGTCTTTATGACTTTGTGCATAATCATTACGAGAGGATCAATGCATATAAGTTTAGAATCTAACAGATTTCAGTAAATGGCATGAATTTGGAATTCTTGCATTTGCGGTAAGGATTTGGGAGTGTGAAAAGAGAATCATTGAAGTTATGTTCAATTGATCTAGTTCACAAAGTAAGGATCATAGACAAACATAGTATGCATACTTGGTGTGTGGCATGACTAGTGTTTAAGAAAACATAGTGTACATGCTTGGAGCATGGGACAACTATTGTTTTAAATTCAAGAATAAAGTTGATAGCTGAAACAATATACAATGAATAATGTGTAATCATATGGTGATAAATAAAAGGTGTTTTATTTATGTTCAAAGAGTTGATACCATATTGGATTCAATTATTATTGTGTTTCACTTTGCATGTTTTGACTTCCCGAATAAACTAGGTTATTCTTCCGGAATGACTAAGTTATTCAAACCATCCACAGTCGGTCATATGTTGGAAGTAGATATGAATTAAGACTGTCATGGGTTGGCTTGTAGAGGTCTAAGGTGTTGGACAAAGGGCTACAACACTCATGAGTGCTCATAAGTTCTGAGTATTGGATTCAACCCACGCTCATTGGAATCACTTCATGGATTTTATCACGAGTGATCATGAGACGATAATATCTTATATTCTTCAAACCTAGAGATATGAGTTGTTACTATGAGTTGGTTGTACATTGATTGCACGAAAACGCATTTGGTAACTCGGTGCTATAAAACGTGCCTTTGTGTATGATTCAACAAGTAGTAGAACAAGCCATATGAGTCGAAGTTTATCCATTCCTTTTACCTTCGGGATAAAAGCGATATCTGTGGGCCCCTCGATGATTTGATGATGACAAATGGAAGTGCTCGGCCGGGCCAGGACTGATTTGATTCGTTCAATTAGTCAGTCGTCATAAATCGGAAATCGGGAAACAACAAATGGACAGAGAGAATGATTATAATCCATGTCTCAGTCCATATGATATCTAGAATGGAGGAATATATGATCCCTTATCTAATGGACAAGTTCGTTGACAAGATCAGAGTTCGACAGCAGCTTTAAGAGCTACGATTGCCAGTTAGGTTTGAAGTCATACGCAATAATAGTTTTAGACTTATCCAAGTGGGAGACTGTTGGATTAATGTCTAAGCATAACTATATTTGGTATGTACTTGACCCGACCCGGCATGGTCCATTTGGGTTGCACTTCACCGACACAATTTATATGGATAATCTTTTGAGAATAGTATGTTTATGATTAATATTAATATATTATAAGTTCTAATATATTAATATGGAATCATATTATTTAATTAGTATTGATCAAGAATTAATTTATAATTAATTAAGTGATCAAAAGGAACTAATTAAATATGGACTCTTATATATATGGAATGGGCCAAGTTCATTTAGGTTGGGCTAAGCTTTCATGGATAGTCCATGGAGTGTTTAACCCATGGATCCTAGGAAATGAAAGGTCATGGGTATTAGGGTTTAACCCTAATCCTCCATAATATATAAAGATGTCTTTGGTTGGTGAAATTGGCACTAGTGTGGATACACTAAAGAAGGGCTAGCGAATTTCACTAGAGAGAACCAAGTAATCATATTCTCTAAAGTATTCCAAGGTGTCTTGGTGATTTGTGATTCCACTTGAGGCTTCCACACTATTGGGGCTAAGCTCTTAAAGCTTGAAGACATCAAGCTACATCAAGAGGTATGTATTCTATCTTGTTACATTCATAGTTTTTGTATGCTAGATTAGGATAATACCTTGGATGTTCTTATTTGCATGTATAATAGAGAAAACATAGATCCAAGGTATTTAGGGTTGCATGTACACTTAGGAAGTGTTAGAATGCTCAAAACCCAACAATACTACATTAATGGTTGCTCGGTGCATCCGTAGCAGTGAGTGGAGGAAAAAGAGGGCATTCATAACAATAAGAGGACATGATTCCACTCTTTTTATCAACACTAAGAGCATTGAGATCTTTTGGGATGACTCCAGTTCTCACAAACTCTAAGGAAGGAAGATGTAGAGAGAGAATACTTAAACAAACTATGTAGAAGAGAGAGAAGAATTCTTGTAAATACTTGAAACAAGACTTAAACAAACTATGTAATAATATATAAATATAATAAAAGCAGCATTTGTTTTTTTTTTTTTTTTTTTTTTTTTTTTTGTATTTTTCAGAAAGCAAGCAGAGATGAAGTTAAATGAAAAGAGTTAGAAAAAGAATTAAGTCAATGAAAGTATGCCAAGATCTGCAATCAATTTGATTAAAGTCTTCTCGTCCAATGCCTTAATGAAAATGTCAACCAACTGATCAGTGGATGGAATGTAGAACAACTCTGCTTTTCCCTTCTGAACTATGTCCATGATGAAATGATGGCGAATGTCAATATGCTTGGTCTAGGAATGTTGTACTGGATTCGGTATCATCTGAATGACACTGGTGCTGTCACAACAAATAGGAGTATTTGAGAAGTCTAGACCATAATCTAAGAGCTGATTCTGAATCCGTAAGATCTGAGCTCAACAACTTCTATTGGCTACATATTCAGCTTCAACGGTAGAGCAAGCCATTGATGTTAGCTTTTTGTTGGACTAGTTTACCAATCTATTTCCAAGCATTTGAGCTCCTCCCGAAGTGCTTTTGCGATCGATGCCACATCCACCATGATCGGAGTTAGTGTATCCCACTATCTTGAAATGAGAATCACGAGGGTACCATAACCCAAGATTGGGTGTATGCTTTAAGTAACAAAAGATAATTTTCACAGAGAGAAAATGAGATTCCTTAGGATTGGCTTAATAACGATCACACAATATAGTAGCAAATGTAATGTCAGTCTGATTGGTGGTAAGATAGAGTATAGAACTCATCATCCCTTGATTCAGGGGTGCATTCACATTAGCACCATTTAGATCAGCGCCAATAGACGTCAATGAGGATATTAAAGTATTTGTCGGATTGTAATAAGAGAATCCATACTTCTTCATCATATTTTCAATATATTTAGCACAACAAAAAAATAACATTGGTTATTAATTTGACCTATAGACCCAGAAAGAAGGTTAGTTCACCCATCATGAATATCTCGAATTTTTTGGCCATGCTCTCTACGAATTCTGAACTTGGCTTTTCATCAGTGTATCTGAATATGATATCATCAAAATACGTCTGAGCAATAATGATATGGGATCCCGAATGCTTTATGAGCAAAGTCTTGTCGATAATATCTCGTTTGTATCCACTAGAAAGAAGATAGCTCACTAATGTAGCATACCATGCCCTAGGTGCATGCTTTAAACCATAGACAATTTTATCAAGATTATATACGTGATTTGGTAACTCTTCACTTTCAAACCCTGGAGGTTGCTTTAGAAAAACTTCTTCTTGAAGATCTCCATGTAAAAAGGCAGTCTTGACGTCCATCTGATAGACTTTGAAGCTGTTGAAAGAAGCAAAGGCAAGCAACACGTGAATTGCTTCAAGTCTAGCAACATGAGCAAATGTTTCATCATAGTCTAACCCTTCAAGATGACAGAAACGTTGAGCCACAAGAGTAGCTTTGTTTCTTATCACAATCCCATCCTCATCCATTTTGTTCCTGAAAACCCAACTAGTGCAAATGATATTTTTACCTTGACATGAAGTTAACAAAAATACAAAAGTTTTTATTGACTCTACTATGGGTTAGAATCCCAGAATTTATATCTACAATGATTTGAGATTCAGGATGATCTCGAAGAATTCTTGGATTAGAACTTTCATTTGTATTACTTTGAGTAGAGTCTTCCTAATTTGATAGTTCAGCTTCTTTGCTGATGACAACCTAATCCTCATAGATAGGTTGTGAAATGATTAATTGATCAACATTTTGGACAACAGGCTCAACGTTTGTAGGACTATAAGTAATTTCATTCAGAATTGATGAGGGTTGATCAACTCGATCATGAATGAATGAGTCTTCATCAATGGTGACATGTGTTGTTTCCTTAATAGGTTTCCATGAAATATTGAATACGATGGAGTAACCTAGAAATACTCCTTCATCTGCTTTAGATTCAAACTTTGAACGCTAATGTCTTTGATTGAAGATGTAACAAACACATCCAAACATGTGAAAATAAGAGATGTCTGGTTTCCTTCCTTTCAGTAGCTCATAAGCAGTTTTTCCATGGCGCTTGACAATGATGGATCGATTTTGGGTATAACACACCGTATTGACAACTACAACCCTAAAAGACAAAACAAGACCAACTTCAACGACCATAGTTCTTCTTGCTTTAGTGAGAGTTCTGTTTCTTCTCTTTGCAATACCATTTCGTTGGGGGAGTTCTAATAGTAGAGAAGTTCTGAGAACTTTCTGAGTTTGAGCAGAAGTTTTAAAGAGAAGTTTTTTTTTTTTTTTTTTTTTTTTTTTTTTTTTTTTTAATTCGCTCCCATGATCACTATGTAATTTCCTTACTTTGTGATCAAAGAGAACTTTCCACTGCTTGATGAGAGCAATGATTTAATCAGCAACCCAATTCTTTTTTCTTAAAAATACTATCAATGTAAACTTCGAAAATTCATCCACAATGACAAGAGTGTATTTCTTCCTAGCTCTTGACTTAACCAAAATTGCTCCAAAACGATCCATGCGAAGAAGATGATAAGGTTTGATAATGGAAGAGGATGACTTTGGTTTGAAGGAAGTCTTGGTTTTCTTTCGCTTTTCACATGTTGAGCATTGCTTATCCTTGACAAAGTGCATCTTGGGAATTCCTCTTACAAGCTGATTCCCCGAGATCTTCGATATATTCTTGAAATTAAGATGTGATAACCTCTTGTTCCGTAACCAATTTAGATGAGACTGGACACAAGATAATAAGTAGTAATGAACAGAGTTGTCATAAGAAAGCATATCCAGAACATAGATGTCACTCTGTCAATTTGCAGAGAGAATAATTACACTTCTTTGAACAACAACCTTTCTTTCTCTCTTGTTAAAGAGAACTTCATAGCCAGTGTCACATGGTTGGCTAACTAAAATGAGATTATGTTGAAACCTTTCACATAAGAGACATTCTTAAAAACAACATAATTGCACATGATGGATCCATATTCCTTCGTAACTCCCTTTCCATTATCTCCATATGTAACAGTCAGACCATCCTTCTTTATGAAGTCTTCCAGAAGTGACTTGAATCCGGTCATATGTCTTGAGCAGCCATTGTCTAGATACCAAATGTGGTCCTTACCCTGAAACTAAAATATACAACAAGCCCTGACACAAAAGAAACAAAAATATACAAACAATATACACTGACCCACTTGCAATGGGTCACTTAAGAAAATATATTATAAAAATCACCAGTGAGACAGTTGAACGAGTTTCCATTTTTGATCCACTTATTATAACATGCATAAAACTTATGCCAAATTTAAACTTTTTCAATCACAAATAAAATCCAATAGTATTGTTTATAGGAAAATGTTTTCAAATCATTATTCAATCAGAGTGTCCCAAGAGCCAGATCAAGAGGATGAAGAACGGTATGGTCACGCCTTCGCCTTGCCATGAACTCCTGAAGTGTAACGCCCATAGATCCAGGCTAGTCAATTTAGAGACAATAAGCATCAAAAATGACTTTTTTGATAGAAGAGTGTTTAGAATGAATAATCACAACCAAGTTTTAGTATATGTCACAAGGTTTCCATGCATATAAATAACGCCAAAATCTGAGTTATAACGAAGAAGTTATGACCTGTCGAAGTTTTGCGACAGAACCGGCACGACGCTGAGTGACATAAAATGTGAATTTTACGTTAGAGCGATTTATAGCCTTAGTGATCTAAACGAAATTCGTAGATTTCGTTAAACCGGGAGCGTGGATCGGAATGGACCACGTCGACCTGACCCAGTACTCAAGTGTTCCGGGTTCGTAAGCAATGACAACTTTGGCCTGATCCGAAGCCCACGCCCAGCGTAATCGAAGTACGCCCGACGTACTTTGAAATTATGCCCAGCGTAATCCTCCTTTCAGCACCCTATAAATAGAAGTTGAGGGCAGCCGAGTTTTTGTGCTAGAGTTCTTCTTTCGCTCTCGTTTTTGCCTCGTTTTTCGTGCAAGAAATATCCCAAAGCCCCGGTATCATTTCCAAGACCCGTAGCAAGCCCCGAAACCCCAAAGATCCCAAGAAGTAAATTTTACGAGCCGAAGCTCTACCCGCAAGAAGCTCGGTTTTTATGAAGATCTCTCGGTTTCACCGAAGAATACTACTTTTACAAGCCGTAGTGCTATCCGATCAGCTTCTGATGAAGTGAGTGTGTGGCCACTTTCTTTTAACACATAAATATTAAGTATTTGCTATGGAATATGTGCTATGTGTATAATATATTGTTGTTTATTTGAGATGATTGTGGAATGGATGAATTATACAAGTTTTAATGTGTTAAACTGTATATGTATTTAGTATCTACAAATATGTTGGGTAGATGAGGTTGTTGGTAGGTGATAAAAGATGGGTTGGGCCATGAGATAAAAGGATAAAGAGGTTAGTTTTAGATCCAAGAGTATGGATCAAATCAAGAGATTAGTTTTAGATCCGGGAATATGGATTAGGTAATGAGGAAAATTTAAGATCCAGGAGTACGGATTATGTAGTTTTGAACTACGTGTTCATTCGATAAGGTATCATGTGTATAGTCGCTTTTAGGAATGTGATTTTAATACGAGTATTGATTAAAGTATGAAATATACTTATGTATGTGAAGTATTTGTTATTGTCCAAAATACGTGTTAGATATATTTGATGATATACAACCTGCGAATAAGATATGGTTCAAAATGTGTTAAGATGTGTATATATGATATTATTACTTAAAACCTTGTGTTAAGTATACACTAGTTGGCGTTTCCTAAACGGAGATAGTATAAAAAATTGATTATAGGCATTGTAGGCTTGCCTAGTGACGGATTAAGACTTAAATAGGGATTTTTAGTTCAATTAAGATTGGACTTTGGGTAGTCTCATATTAAGAGTATGTGTGGGTGAGATTGATAATCGGTGGAGTACGTGCTACGTACAAAAGTACATTTTATGTATGAAGTCCTTTTCAAAGCTTTGTGTCTTGGGTGCTGCTTGTGCCAGGGTACTATTATGTTCTCGGGTACGAGACTTTCGCATACCAGAGTACTATAATGTGCCAGAAGTACTATAATGTACAAAGTCTTTTTGACAATTTTGTGTGTCGGTTACGGGAGCGTACGAGAGTACTCTAGTAGTATTTCCCCAAAATTTTATTTTGAGAGAGCTTTGGAGTCAGCTTTTCTTTTGTGAAGTGATCGACCGAGCTTCATATGTTAGTGTTTTCTTTCACGAAGTAATTAAGGGAACTCCGTAGATTGCCTACTAAAGTGTGTCGGTAATAGACCACTGCTAGGTATGTCTGGTGTTATATTGTTGGATAGGGTGCATCTGGGGGTGAAATACCTCATGTATTCAGGCCACTGCTAGGCAAAGTTCGATGCTGGATAGGGAGAGTCTGGGGGTATAATACCTCATGATATTCGGGCCACGCCTAGGCATTGTTATCTAGATAACTACCCCTGACTTAATTGTCTTGTGGTTCTTTCTTTTACGAACGAAGGTTCATGGTGAAACTTATTCCATTCCCCTCATTTGATGTGTTTATTGATCCTCATTTGTTGCCAGGGAATTTCCGAAGCGGCTTTGTCAGTTTGTTGTTCATATCGATTCCTTAGGCTAGATCTCGTAAGATCATAGTATAGGTTCAGTATGCGGGGATCGACGGGATGGATAGATTGTTTTAGAAATATGATTTATATATGTTAATAATATTAATGGTTTTGCAGGATCGAGATATACATTATTATCACTTGGTTTGAACTAAGAGCTTTCGTACTCTGTGTTCCTTAGGTGATTGAGTTCACCAGGGATATTTGAACTAAGTGTTCACTGGATGTTTTGAACTATGTGTTCGCCAGGTATATTTGAACTAAGTGTTCATTATGTGTTTTTGAACTAAGTGTTCATTAGGTGTTTTTGAACTAGGTGTTCATTAGGTATTATTGAACAGAGTGTGTTCAATGGGTGTTCTTGGACTAGGCGTTCATTAATTATTTTGAACTGCGTGTTCACCAAAGGTAATCTAAGAACCATGGCAGCACTAGACTTTGTGCCAATTCCTTATGGCAATTATTAGGAATGAATGGGAGCAGGGTAATCGGTTCTTAGGGTAAATCTTTATGAAATAAAGGAAGATAATGGAGGTGGGTAATTGGATTGATTGTTTGATAATTAAATATAATAATTATATTATTGTGGATTGAAAACCCTATATGCTCACCAGGCTCCCAAGCTTGACCCTCTCAGTTTTCTTTGTATTACAGGTTATGGTATGAGCACATAAGTTGGCTGACATAAGGAGAGATTTTGGATTATAGGCCAGTAGTTATGAATAACTGTTCTAAGGTCTATTTTGTTCTGTTTATGCTTTTTGTCTGTATTGAACATGACATCATATGATTTTGTTATATAATGAAAATACATTTCTTTAAAGGAATGCTTTGATAAATTCTTATCATATTTTTGTTTTGGGAACAAAGTCTGCAACTGTTTTCTTTAAAAAGATTACTCTGATTTTAAAAACAAAGCATAAACGAATCGGTCTTTTCTGGCCGTGAAATTGGGGATGTCACATGACGTACCAGAAACAACAACTGAAAACTGTAAGCCCAAGGGCTTTGTGAGTCACCCCCAAAATACCAATACCACACTGATAATACCATATCGGTAATGATCAATCAATCAACATGCATACTGGGCCATCGGCACCGCCCTACAGTGCCTACAGTCTAACTAAATCTATATCGAGCCTTCGGCATGACTGGACCGCCACGTGGGCCTACAATCTCCCTGGACCGCTCATAGGTTATGTTGGCCTTCAACACAAAGTAGGACCGCCTCAATCCAACCAACAAGCAAATAATCATGTACGCATAACTAACATATATTGGCATATACAGACATCAAATATATCTATCTTACTGATCATCAATCATAGCAATCTCTTTTTGTTGGGTAAAAAATATGGTTTATACTTTGCTTTTCTGGGCAATTGTGTTTTTCTGTAATATTTTATGAGTTTACGGCCAGGTGGGGTTTACGGTTGAGTTTACAGTCGTAAACCCATTTACGGCCCATGTCCACCAAGCCCGTGTTCCATAGTATATATATAGGTGTTAGGGGTGAGGAGTAGAGATTGATGAAACGTAAGGAGTTTACAGCCAGAGAGGAGAGAAACGGGAGCTTTTATGTGTGTGTGAATCTTTTGTATCTGGAACTTTAATTCTAATCAATTCATACATATATTCATATTATTCTTCTTCTCCTTGTCTTCTATTTGATCTGACATCATCCGTTTGATTGGGATTCCGCACTATCAAACGGATCTGATTCATACACAGGCAAATTAAGGACTTACAATTGGTATCAGAGCAGGATCAGTGTCAAAGGTATTCTACAATCGATTTTGGAGCAAGTTTTTATTGGCATTAGAGCAAGTTCGTGTTTTTCTGGAAAAGAATTTTTTGTTTCATCGAGAAACTGAAATAATCGTTGTTTCGACTAGAGCTTATGGTCGTAATCCTTATTTACTGCCGCAATCTCATCATAGTTCTACAATCGTGAACTGCATTCTTGAACCGTAAACCCGGAATCGAAGACTAATTATTCTTCAACCGTAAAGCCTTGGACCGTGAATCTAAATTAAATTCTTGAACCGTAAAATATGGACAATATTCTCCTCTCAACCGGAAGTTTATAGTTTACGACCACAAACTCATTTTTGGTAGCAAACTCATTTTTGGCAGTAAACTAATTTTTTGGTAAATCACTTTGTGTCAGTAAAATCGAATTCTACTTTTGACAAAGAACCAAACTTGAATTTTTAAATGAAATTTTAATTAATTTTAATTTTAAAAATGGAATCTCAAAGTCAAAACCATTTTCAAGAGCTTGATGATCTCATGGGTACCACCACGCAAATTCCAAGGTTAATGTCTGCTGATGGGTTTCCCGAGTAGAAGTACATAATAGAGAAGTACATAAAAATGAAGGATTTCAAGTTATGGAAATGCGTCATCAAGAATCCAGTCAGAGTAACCACTACAGTTGCGGGACAAGTGGTTGATAAGAAAATAGAAAATTACACTGATGAAGACTTTGAGAGTGTGGAGGAGTAGGAAAAGACATTGGCCATCTTGACCATGGCCTTGTCACCAGACATTGCTCAAGGGTTCAGAGAGTATACGTCAGCTAAAGCTTTGTGGGAAGCCCTGATTGAGGTGTATGAAGGGAACGAAGATATGCGAGAGAGTCGCCAAGACATGTTACGACAACGTTTTAATATGTTTAATTATGTTCCTGGAGAGACCCTTGAAGCACAGCTGCAGCGATTCACAACTCTCAATGCAGAAATGAATGTGGCTGGGATTTTCTATACAAAGTCAGAAGTAAACAAGAAGCTGTTGAATGCTCTCCCAAAATCTTGGGACATGAATGTAGCTGTCATTAAGAAAACTAAGGATCTCAGCCACCTCTCTCTCGCTGAAGTGATGGTAGTCATCAAGGCGTGTGATATTGATGACAAGCAGCGGGAAATTAACCATGTGAACTCATATTCAGCTGCGAATCTTGGCATCTCCTCTAACAATGGTCTTTCATCCTTTTCTGTTTCTCTTCCCTTTGCAGGTTCATCTTTTAATCAGCTCCCTTTGCAAGCTCAGATTCAGACTTTTCAAACTCCATCGGCTTCCTCTGCTTCAGCCATGCCCCTCTCGCAGAATCAATCATTTATGGCTGCTTACGCTGCTTCATCCTCAACCGGAGCTTCTTCTTCAAAGGGAAAGGAGGGCGATGAGAATCTTTCACTTGCTTTGGGGCTTGTCAATTGCTACAATGCGCTTGTAGCCGGGGATCTTCCACCTCAATTGTCATTTGCCGATCTTGATCAGATTCACCCTGAAGACGTTGAGGAGATGGATATTACATGGCAAATTACCATGGCAGTCTTTAGGGAAAAACAATTTTCCAAAAAGAATGGAAAGAATAACTGGGGAATGAGTGCTGACAAGAAGGTTGGGTTCAGCAAGGGAAAGCTACAATGTTTCAACTGCCACGAGCCAGGGCATTTTGCTCGTGATTGTCCACATCCTGACAAAAGACAAAATAATGATAGGAAAATGGTTTCAGTTGGAAACAATCATAGTGGTAATCAAATAAACAACGAGAAGGCTATGGTCGCTTAGTCATTTGATTGGGAGGATCATATGCAAGCCCTGAACCTGTCCGAACGTGAAACTGCCCACCTGGCACAAGTTTGTGATGATGCCCTGACAGAGATTGTGGCAGCTGAAGATAAAATGATGAAGCTGCAGTTTGCATTAATGGTATCCTCTTCTCATGAACCTAATTCAGCCACGGTAAGTCTTCCATCATGCTCTCAAGTCTGTATTAATTATGTTAAAACTTTGCACAAGAAAACTGAGACATTAGGCAGTGAAGTAGAAAATCTTAAGATTCTTCGTGAACTTAATGACAAATTAATAAGGGACGTAGAAGACCATAGATATGAAGGGTACCAACTTAGAAAAGGTCAAAAACCACTTGAAGCTCAATTGGAATCAAGAATTAAGGACATAATCCGCACATCAAGGAAAAGTGAAACCACAGTTCTAGATACGGGTTATTTAATGTGACCAGTAGATTCCCATGTATATCTCCCTGCTCAACCTATCCGAGCGTCGTGACATCAGGTTAAACGGATCTAACTAGGTCAAAATTTGTCAAGTCCTTAAATTCATTTGGTTCAACTCTCCCTAGTCAAGTCCATTTAAAATCTTTCGTGCCTACCAGCGCATCGAGCACAGAGCGTAGATGATTCAACTTAGGTACGTTACGCCGATTCAGATTGCACGTTATCACTTGCTAATTTCATTTCCCAAAACATCTCCTGCAAGCACATTCCATTAACACCATATTTTTGATTTTCTGATTTTCTAATGTTTTTGGATTTTTTTTTCTTAAATTTCATGCTGTGGTCTATCATATTCGCAACTACCTCACTTGAATAATCGTATTTTCTAACATCAAGCTTGGCGATTCCAAAGTTTCCATTTAAAGATTCAATTTCGGCCACTAATTCAGCGTTTTGTTTCACTACATAATCATAATTCTCACATTTATTACTGAATTCACTTCCGAAATCGTGGGATATGAACGTGACTATCATCAAGAAGACAAAAGATCTCAATCATCTTAGTCTTGCTGATGTAATTCAAGAACTTGATGCTTTGAAGTGTAGAAATAAAATGAGCTCTGAAAATATTCCGGTCACAGAAGTTACATGTACTCCAGCTTGTGAAGCTACAATTAAATTTATTCAGGAACAAATTGATTTATTAAAAAGAGAAGTTAAGGACCTGAGATATGAAGGATATCAACTCAGGAAAGGACAGAAACCCCTGAAGGCTGAATTAGAAGCAAAACTCAAGGACTTTAGGAAACTTCAGGAAGAGTATAGCAACAAGTGTGAAAATTATGACTATATTAAGAGACAACTTGTTGCTGTAACTGAAGAACTTGACACTTTGAAATTTAAGTGTGGGAAAACAGATGTTAGTTTTAAAAATTATACTGCGTCAAGTCAGACAATTGAGTCCTTATTTGAAACCCAATTAAAATTCTAATATAATCAAAAAAAGGGTCTAGGGTATAATAGTGTTCCTCCACCTTTCAATCATAACTACTCATCCATCCCCATGACACAAAAAGAAATTGACAGGGAGGCACATCTTAAATATGGAAGACCAGCTGGATTTGTGTTAGGAGGTATTCAGGTTGAAAATATTGATGTTCCTATTACATGTGCAGGTAAAGTAGCAGAAGATGCGAACAAGAAGAACACTACTGAACAAACCAATGACTCCTTGAACTTGGAATCTGTTGCTTCGAATTCTGTTACTCCTAACAAACCTGTCGTTGAGAAATACAGGCTTCCAATTCCAGCGCAAAAGAGTACCTGTTGCAATTTTGCATGTGGGAACAACAAGAGACAAGGCAAGGATACGCCACCAGGCGTAGGAAGAAACAAATTCAAAGTGAAGAAAAAGACATGTTTTCACTGTGGAACACTTGGACATATTGCCAGATACTGTCCTAATCGTGCATGCGTTCCCTACTACACAAAAGGATGGCAAAAAGCCCCAAGTGGGAGATACTTTAAAAGAAACCCCTCAAGGTAACGTTCAGACAATGCCATGAAGGCCATGAATTCAACTCCCAAGGCCAAGCATCCAACCCACAAGGCAAAGAATCTGAATCCCAGGGGCAAGAAGGGAATGTCGGCCAAGAAGCCCAATCCAAGAGATGCTCCTGTGAAGCCAAGACCGGTTAGGTCCATGTTATCTCGGCAGCCGACTTCAAGTTCTAAATCAAGTGCCGAGGCACCCATCGGATCGAACAAGAAATGGGTTAAACCTGAATATAGATGGGTACCAAAGGTGAAAACTCATAAATCTTCTAATGACTCTAATATTTCATCGTCTTCTGTTTGTGATAAGCATGATATGTCATGGGAGAGAGTATCGTGCATTGATGACAAAGGTCGACCCAGTTTCAAAATGGACTGGGTTCCAAAGACAAACTGATCCCGATCTGTGTCGGAGCAACTATGGAGGCATATCATCAGATTTCAGTTTGTTGATAGTGGCTATTCTAGGCACATGATAGGAGACATCTCTCAACTGTACAAGACTCAAGAACATTGTTTGGAGTATGTGTCCTTTGCGGGAAAGGAAGAAAAGAAGAGATCACTCATGGGGTTAGTGCTTAACGACATGAAGAATTTTCGGATCTTTTCTAGGATTAACCTTGCTAGTCTTAGACCTTCTGGATGCAAATTCAATCGGTGAATTACCGTTTGCATTTTCTTCTCTATACTCCAGAATTTTTCTTAAGCTAATTCGCTTTAAAGACTAATTTTTGTTTTATGATAGTTTAAATTTGCGCATTTACTTTCGTTTCTCTCCTATGCACAAATTTAGGGGGAGAAATAAAACCAAAACAAAAATTAGAAAATTCATATTAAAAGAAATCCAAAAACATTAGAAAATCAGAAAATCAAAAATATGGTGTTAATGGAATGTGCTTGCAGGAGATGTTTTAGGAAATGAAATTAGCAAGTGATAACGGGCAATCTGAGTCGGCGTAACGTACCTAAGTTGAATCGTCTACGCTCTGTGCTCGATGCGTTGGTAGGCACGAAAGATTTTAAATGGACTTGACTAGGGAGAGTTGAACCTAATGAATTTAAGGACTTGACAAATTTTGACCTAGTTAGATCCGTTTAACCTGATGTCATGACGCTCGGATAGGTTGAGCAGGGAGATATACATGGGAATCTACTGGTCACATTAAATAACCCGTATCTAGAACTGTGGTTTCACTTTTCCTCGATGTGCGGATGCTGTCCTTAATTCTGGATGGATGGGGCGACTGGTAAATTCCGATAAATTAGGTCGGTAGAATATCATTTTCTTTCTTTCTGTCTCTTAGTCATATGTTGTCTCCTTTGCGTGACTTCCAATCTGACCTCGTACACAACATATGCAACTCTCTTTCTCTGCATGTTATATATATGAAATTCCTCTTATCTGTTAGCCATATGTTGTCTCGTTTGCGTGACTTCCAATCCGACCTGGTACACAGCATATGCAACCTTCTACTTCTCAACCCCTCAGAAACAATAAGTAATAGAATTCTGAATCTATCCTCTCTCTGAATGGTTGTCTGCTCACCCGGTGTAAGGAGTACTCAGGAGTTCTTGATGGCTGGGGCATATCAGGAAGCGGGAAACATGTTATAGTACACTTAAAATTGAACACTTACAGATTGTCTGTAGATCTCGCTGCTCGATTTAGTTGGACAACAATATCCCTGATTGTAGTCAGTTAAATGGTCTTAAGAGAAATTTATTTAAGGATTAGAGCCAATCATGATAATAAAGTTACAATTAAGATATATGCATGTATCATGTCATTGGTAAATTGTCCAAAATTGTCACACAATTTTCATGTTTAAGTGGACCACAATACTGGCGATCGATAAGACGAAGATGTGAAGATAAGGGTACCGACAAGCGGAATAAGGTTGTCCAATAACTTTGATCCCAAATCACTCTTAAAGTTAGCTATTATTTTTGTTTTTGTTAAGTTTGTTCATAGTGTTCTTCTAATTTAAATATTAGGGGAGAAATAAAAAAAATCAGAAAATTAAAAATTTAAAAGAAAATAGTGTTATTAATGTTTTCTTTCTTTTTCAAAAAATATGAAAAATCCAAAAATATTTTTGTTTTTGTTTTAGTTTGTGTGTTATGTTTTCTTTTAGTTTTGTTTCGTCTTGAAAAGTGATTTCAGGTATAGATAAAACCCATGGAGATTGTGTCAAAGATTTCTGAGCCAAAAGCTTCGTCCGTGAGCATCGAAGAATTCTCATTCGAAGGAGAAAGAAATGAAGATTATTCTTTGAATATTCAATCCTTCAACCCCAGAAGCAAGGTGAAGTAGAAATTGAAGATTATGTGACGGATTGCATTGAAGCCTCCTCAACCAGTCTGCTGCTATCGTAATACCTGCTGAAGTGATCCAAAAGATTTGTTCTCTCTGATGTTCTCTCTGAAGATTCTCAAGCTGAAAGCGCTATCTTTCAAGAATTAGTACATCAAGCATCCTCACCCAATGTGCGTTCAATTCAAAATCTTGAAGAAAACCTCAAGGGCTCAAGATGAAGTCATTCATGGAAGATTCATATGTTCATCCTGATGATGTGAAGAAATCAAAGGTTAAAGCTAAAGCCAAGCTCCCATTGAAGATTGACAAGAAGAGACAGCTACTTTTTAGGGGGAGCTTGTTGGGTCATTAAGAAAAGAAAGCTATAAACCAAGGGGGAGATTGTTGGGTCAAAAATATGGTTTATACTTTGCTTTTCTGGGCAATTGTGTTTTTCTACAATACTTTATGAGTTTACGGCCAGGTGGGGTTTACGGTTGAGTTTACGGCCGTAAACAGGTTTACGACCGTAAACCCATTTACGGCCCATGTCCACCAAGCCCATGTTCCATTGTATATATATGTGTGTTAGGGGTGAGGAGTAGAGATTGATGAAACGTAAGGAGTTTATGGCCAGAGACAAGAAAAACGGGAGCTTTTATGTGTGTGTGAATCATTTGTATCTGGAACTTTAATTCTAATCAATTCATACAGAGATTGATATTATTCTTCTTCTCCTTGTCTTCTATTTTATCTGACATCATCCGTTTGATTGGGATTCCGCAGCATCAAACGAATCTGATTGATATATAGGCAAATTAGGGACTTACACTTTTAACTAGAGCACCGACCCAGCAGGCCACTAACATACCAATCCTCAAGGATCATAAAAACATAACATATTGTGTATCCTTATTCCGATCTATCAGGTCATAATCGCATATATCATATCATAACCATAACAAATAAAGGGTCGGCCTTGGTGCCTTAGACCCTTTTGATACATTGAGGATAACTCACCTTGCAGAAGTCGACTCGGTAGATAAACTCCAGCTCTCGGATCACTTGCCAAACACTCCACCACCTATTACCATAATACGAATATACCTATAGGTCCTCAAACTTACCAGGTACTCCATAAACCAACTAGTCACCCTTGGTCAAAGTCAAAGTCCTCAGTCAAGGTCAAGAGTCCATGTTGACCCTAACTCGTCGAGTACCCTCGGCTACTCGCCAGTCCCTTGAAGTACTTGCCTACTCGTCGAGTCACTGGGGTGACTCATCGAGTTCCTTCGGTTTACGATTGAAACTCCATGGCCCCTCGTCGAGTGTCCTTCATGCAACTCGATGGATACGCACGCATACACAACTTGGGGATTTCTCATCCGACTCGCAGAGTTGTTCATACAATTGTCGAGTCTAATGCAATCTCCAACGGACTAGACGAGTTTTTCATCTAACTCGTCGAGTTCATGCCTATATTCATATGACTCGCCGAGTCGACCATGTGACTCGCCAAGTCCCTTCAGTTCTTTTTGCCATACAGACTCATTTGAGCCATACAACTGCTCCAAACTATAGATCCAAGCTTCTAAGGCATGCTTTTCACGTAAAGTTGCAAACTTTACGTGCATGCATAGCTATAAAGCCTCCAAATGTCCTATACAAACCCGAAATGGTGTTTCCTACCGAAGGGAGGTTTCATTCATGTCCAAACAAGAAACTTTATGACTCTAGGACTTAAGAAGGTTCCAGATCTGAAGTTACAACTTCAGATCTAGTCCATAGTCCACCTTATCAACTCAAAGATCCATAAATGATCTAGATCTCAACCAAAAGAGGTCTAGAAGAAAAATGAGGTAAACGTGACGACTTGATACCTCCAGATGATGTTATCTGAGGTAGACATCTGATTTCCCACACCTCTTTGCCCTAGCATTTTGTCCTCCAAGCTCTTCTTCCCAAAAGATCTCCTCTCCAAATCTTTAAACACACAAGAATTAAACACCACACGAATTATGGTTTTTAGAGCTCTCAATGTACTGCAAAAAGGCTAAAGGAGGCTTATGCTTCCTTAAATAGGGTGCACAACCCTGGGATTTAGGGTTTCATCTGCCAGCTCCTACTCGTCGAGTCCCTTCATGGACTCGGCGAGTAGGTCACTAAACACGAGATCCCACACCGCTGCTACTCGACGAGTAGGTCAACCAACTTGTCGAGTAGGACTTAAAAACAAATAAATTATTATTTAAACCAATACCTGGGATTCGGGGCATTACAATTCTCCCCCACTTGAACTAGACTTCACCTTCGAAGTCCTCTGGAATAAACAATGTTGGGTAGTGCTCGCGCATCTCTACATCCAGCTCCCATGTCCACTCGGATCTTTTCCAATGTTCTCACTGCACCTTCACCAAAGGTATTTCCTTGTTCTGTAAAATCTTCTTCTTCCTCTCCAAAATGGCCACAGGCCTCTCCATGTAATTCAGGCGCTCATCGACATGAATATCACCCAGCTATACTACTGCCTCCTGGTCGATGATGCACTTTTGCAATTCTAAAACCTGGAACGTGCTATGGATCCGACTAAGCTCCTCCGGAAGCTCTAGCCTATAAGCCACTTTGCCAACCCTGGCAATGAGCCTGAACGGCCCAATATAACGGGGGCCCAATTTTCCCCTCTTCGTGAAGTGGATTACACCCTTCCAAGGCGAGACCTTCACAAGTACCATGTCACCCACCTGAAATTTAAACTCAGATCGGCGTCGGTCGGCATAACTTTTCTACCGACTCTGAGCGGTCTGCAATCGCTGTCTAATCTGCTGTATCTTTTTGGTAGTTCGCAAAACCACCTCTTTTCGACCCCTCACACTGTGCCTAATCTCACCCCAGCAGACTGAGGTTCTACTCCTCCGCCCATACAACAGCTCAAAAGGCGGGGAGCCAATACTGGAGTGATATCTGTTGTTGTAGACGAACTCTGCAAGCGGTAGGTGGGAATTCAAACTCGCACCGAAGTCAATGACACATGCCCTCAACATATCCCCAGGGTCTGAATGGTCCGATCACATTGCCCATCGATCTGCGGATGGAACGCCGTACTAAAATGCAGTCGTGTACCCAATTCCTCATCGAACTTCTGCCAGAAGCGGGAAGTAAACCTGACATCCTGATCGGAGACAATGGAGACAGGGACTCCATGGCGAGAGACAATCTCGCTGACATACATGTTGGCCAATTTCTCAGTGGACAAACTCTCCCGTATGGCCAAGAAATGGGCACTCTTGGTCAATCGATCCACGATGACCCATATAGCTGTTGGAATAGTGTCTAAGGCTGCAACTATATTAGGCAAGTACTTGACCCGATTGTGCATGGTCCTTTTGGGTTGCCTTCACCATAGCAACTTGATAGGATGATTTATTATGACAAAATAAATATTATTAATATAGTATGAGAATAATATAAGGAATAATAATATTGTTATTTGATTAATATAAGTCATAGATTAATTAGTATTAATATGGTGACTTAAAGAGATTAATTAAATAAGAGGGTATAAACTGTCAATTGTTTGATAGTTACACTTTGGGCTGTAAATCCTTCTTGGATAGAGGTTGGACGAATTCTAGGGCTTGGGATAGCCTCAAATTCGTCCAAGGCTTATCTTTGGAAAGGATTTGGATTGATTTAAGGAAATATTATCCAATTAGGGTTTAAGGGTGAAACCCTAGGAGCCTTACAAGTATAAATAGACCTCTAGGGCAAGGGAAATCGGCACCTCTGGAAAAGCAAAGAAACCCTGGCCGATTTCTTCCCTAACCTCTCTCTCAAATCATCCTCCTTGCTAGTTGGTGTTTGTAAGCCATTAGAGGAGTGACAATTGTGACTCTAGAGCTCCAAGACAACAAGATCAAACAAGAGATTCAAAGGTAAACTTCTAGATCTGATTTTGTATAGTTCTTATACCTAATTAGTCATTAGAAGTCTTGGATTCAAAACATGTTTAATTAGAGAAACCTAGATCCAAGCATTAGGGTTTGTATGTGCACATAGGAATGTTCATATGGCCAAAACCCATCAGTGGTATCAGAGCCTAGATTGGTTTCTATTAAATTGTTGCTTGTTTGTTTGAATCTTACCTGCAAAATTCAAAATTTGTGTTGCTGAGTCATGGACTCGGCGAGTCCAGTTGGGCACTCGGCGAGTCCGAGCGTCAGGAAGGGCCATATTCGGGATTTTTTGATATTTATCTTATGGAAACTTGCCTTTATCATATTAGATCAACCCTAATCCGATTTTTTGATATATATGACTATAATCTTGATCTAATTAAAGAGATTTATCAATTAATAAAATATTTAATTTCCTTATGTGATAATTAATTAATTATTTTGATTAAATTGGTAAATTATTATGCAAGAAATCTTAAATAAATCAAATATGGATAATTATGGAATTAATTGTTAATTAAGATTATTTGTTATTTGATCCTCCATGTTTTAAATGTTTAAAACTTGTCCTCATGTTTTGAAATTTATGTTTTGTGATTAAAAGTTCTAATTTAGACAATTTAAATTTCAAACCCTAGAATTTTACAAGTTTAAAATACAACCCTATACTAATATAATATTACAAGATTAATATATATATATATATATATATATATATATATATATATATATATATATATATATAACTAAAATGCTAGTCTTACCGTTAGTAGGCCTCATTCACGAAGCCGATCTATAAGGTGGGTATAAGGTTGTGGCCTATAAAATGACGCTTAATGGGTGTACACTCACACCCACCGCTTGCTTGATCGGTGGAGGGTCGTTAGCCGAACGGGTAGGATAGGGCAATCTCATCCTCTCATTAAAAGTATAATATGAAATACAAAGTAACTACATGTTTTTAAAATTTCCCAATCTTAGTTACTTTAGGAAAAGTGAATTGATACAATCCCATGAAATTACACTTTGCACCCTTGCTAAGAAGTTAGTGCAGCGTGTGTGGTTTACCGGCACACTAATTGGTTCTAAGAAAAGGTGGCAAAGGGTGATTCATTGTTTATCATAGTTCGATGGAGCGTGTGTGGTTTACCGGCACATCGAATAGTTGATCGTTACAATGAAGGCACCATGTGAATTTTCATGGTAATTCACACCCGCTTTGTGATCCTCGGTATCCCAGTCACAAACAAGAGGGGCATATCAAGATTTAAACATGCCATTGAAAAGTTTCAATGAATCTCATCTAACCTAGGAATTCTCAAATTCATTTAGAACTTAAAGTTAGGTTTTCATGGTGCAAAATAAGTGAATTGTCATTCACTTACCTTCAAATTGTTTGCATGTCAGATTACGGCATCCCTTTTCTAATATGTAAATATTGTTGTTGGATCCTAGCCCTAATTTTCTTATTGGGTGATAATTCGGGATTCATATTCTAATCTATCTTTGTCCTTTCTATTTGTAGATGTCGAACGCAAACAACGCTGCTGCTAGTTGTTTCACATTGATGAGCCTTTGTCAAAACGTCACCTTCGATGGGACGAACTTTAGCGAATGGATAAGATACATTCGCACTATTGCTCGTTGTGAGGATAAGGAGTATGTCCTCGATGAGAAGCTCGAGAAAATCAACCCTGAAATCGCTACTCCGGCTGAAATGACCGCTTTTGAAACTCACGAGCGTGATGCAACAAAGGTTCATTGCATCATGATAGCCACTATATACTCTGAATTCCAAAAGTCCTATGAGGACATGTACCCGTACGAGATGCAGCAAGACTTATTGGAGAGATACCACCATAACGCGAGACAAGAGCGTTATGAGATTTTCACTAACATGATTTACACTAAGATGGGTCATGGAGAGACTCTTACCGTGCACCTGCAAAAGATGCAAAGGTATGTCGACCATCTTCGCAAGTTGAATGTTGACTTTGGGGAAGACTTGGCGATCGACATGGTGCTGCACTCATTGCCTCCAAGCTACAATCAATTTAGGATGACCTACCACATGAACAAAGAGGAGGTCACCCTAAGCAAACTCCAAGGTCTCTTGAGGGTCGCTGATAGCAACTTCAAGGACAAGTCTGTTGCACCAACTCCCAATCCACCAGCTCCTCCTATCTTGACTATTGGACAAGGAAAGCGAAAGAAGAGGAAGGCTTCGTCTAAGAACTATCGCAAGGTTAAAGCCCGAGATGGTGCCTCTTCTAGTGGGACCAAAGTTGATCCTGCTAAGCCCTGCCCTAACCCAAAGGAGGCAGAGTGCCACCACTGCCACAAGATAGGACATTGGAAGAGAAGCTGCCCAAAGTACCTGCAAGCCATCAAGGAAGGAAAGATCAAGCCGTCTTTCGCATGTATATACACAATTAAATCTAACGATTCATCTCATGCTATTTCCTGGGTTCTTGATACCGGTTGTGGTTACCACATTTGTTCTAATGTGCAGGGACTAAGAAGAAATAGGGATGTGGAGCATGGAAGGATTAATCTAATCATGGGGAACAGAAGATCGTCGCCTGTGACCAAGATTGGAGTGTATTCTTTAGTGCTTAGGAATGGTTTAAGTTTAGATTTGAACAATTGTTGCTATTCGCCAGAAATGGCTAGAAACATCATTTTATTTCATGGTTTGTTTAGACAAGGTTTTAGATTTTCTTTTAATAATGAGAATGGTTCTATTTTGGCTTATCTAAATGGTGTCTTTTATTTTGAAGCTATACCATGTAATGGAATTTATGAAACTGTTATGATTGTTGATAACTTAGGAAATGATGTTTTGAACATAGATTCTTCCAATAGTATGGATAGAGCATCCTTGTGGCATTGTCGTCTTGGACATGTCAACAAGAAGCGCATAGCCCAACTCCAAAAGGATGGAGTGTTGGAGTCATTCGACCATAGGGTGTAGGGTTTCAAAGCACTCCATGGATGATGGCAATGGGCCCCTTTGATGAATTCTAGGTTAAAAGCCCAAGACTTGTCTTTTCCCTATAAATAGTCATGTATTATTCACAATTAGGGTTAAGAGTGTGAGGCAAAATGTAGCCGCCACGTGAGGTTTCTTATGTAGTGTTAGATTCTTTAGTCTATACTTTAAGTGTAATTTATTCCTCATATTTCAATAAATCGAGTGATCATTCGACATAATCTTCATTATTTGTGTTTGTTCTTATTTTCCGCATCTTGTTCATCAAATCATAATTAGGGTTTTAATCCCAACAAGTGGTATCAGAGCGGGTCTTTGAAGATCTATTAATTTTTGAAGAATCGGTTCTTGATTTGGTGATTTTCTGCACATATATTGAAGATTATTGGTGTTTTGGCGTTTTGGAATCAAATATCTGTTCAAGATTTCTGTTCATGAAAACTTACTGTTCATCTGGTATTGTTTTTGTTATCCCATTCGATTTTAAGTTCATATTTTTGATTGGATAGGATTATTTGTTTGTTGTCAATGGATTTGTTTCTTTTGTTTTCATCCATTAATTCAATTCTACTTTGTTCCTGAGCCCAACTAGTGTCGTTTACTGTTCATTCTTGAGTCCAATAACTTTACTCGCTGATCGTTTCTTATTGCATTTGAAATCACCAATCACACGTCAACAAACCTCGAAATCCTCTGGTTAATCTAAGTGTTTTGTTCTTATGTTTCGCTTGATTTCATGATTCATGACTCTGGTTTAATTTATTAATCGATTTGGTCTTTAAATCCAATTTCTTATATCTAATTGTGCGTAACTTGTTCCCATCCGAGTTCTTTTGACCTGTTCAACATCGATTTTGTTTTCTAATTGAATGATTTTTCTGGATATTATTAAACATGAATCATCTCTTGTTATTGTTAAGATCGATTGTGATTTTGGGGTCCAGAATTGTCATTCGATGTTTTTGAGTTTAAAGAACAGATGAAGTATTGTCAAGAACAGATGAAGATGGTGATAAATTCGATTGAAGTGGTGTTTGATCTTTAAATTGATTTGTGAAAATCAATTTGGTGTTTGTCAAGTATTGGGTTCGATGGCCAACGTTTTTGAAGATTAAATAAAGGAATCAGAACAGATACATTTTTCCGTATCTCGATGTGAAAAGTCAAACCAGAAAAAGTCAAAATTGACTGTGAATTGGGTGGAACTATGAACGATTGTCCTGCGATCCCTCAAACATCAGGAGAAAACGAACCTATGGTATAATCAACAGACTTGGAATGAACCTGGATCGAACTTGAGTTCGGTTGGTAGCTCTTGGAACGAACCTCGATCTTGGGTTCGCGTGTTTATGCTGGGACTGAAATAGGAGATGAACCGAAAGCGAACCTGTGATTCGGCTTGGCTAAGGTTTCGCTCCTTATTCTAATCGTGATGCTCGGTTTTGCTTTTGTATCAATGAAACTGGGTTCGGTTGTTAATGGTTGGAGCGAACGAAGGATGAACCGAAAGCGAAAGGAGTTTCGCCTAATGAAGCTTGATTTGAAAATAAGAAACGAACCGAACGTTCGGTTGTGTTCGCTTCAGGATCAGGAAGATGGTTCGGTTGCTTGTACTTGAAACGAAAGTCTACAAGGAGTTTATTGGAATCGTAATTGTGGTTTCATATGCGAACACTCGTTTTCTTCACCGTGCCAGTGATTCTTTTAATGGTTAATATATTTGGGGAAGAAGATAGTAATGTTTCATTTTTGCTCCTTGAAGCTTCAACGATTTGACACTTTTGGTACCTGTTGTTTTCACAGCTTGGTAATTTTGGCTAAAATTCAGAAATTGTTACAAATCAAGTAGAAATTGATGCAGAATATCTATCTAGTCCCCTGACTTTCAGCAAAGTGACAGTTTCAGTCTATATTTCAAAAAAAATTTGCAAATTTGAGGGCTGGTGAACAGTTTTGGATTTTTCAACGCTCATATTTTTTTCGTGAACAGAAAAATAAAGATTCCATCAAGTCTTGGCGGTTCGGAAAGTCGTTTATCGTGATAACGTCAAATTTTCACGTTTTTTTTTTCGGATTTTATACTTCATTGTGTATATCTTTTTGTCGCGGGGAGCTTAGTAAATTTTTATCCATTCAAGATCATTCTCATGACCGTTTGAAGGCTTTATAATCATGTTTTTGATTATAAATCGGGGGAGAATTTGGTATGGCCATTCGAAATTGGATTTGTGACTTTTCAAAGTTGAAGATTTTTGATAAAGCTTGTGGGAGAATTATGAAGGTAGCTTTTACAACAGAAGTTCTTCATCGAGCTCTACTAAGGTTTTTACAGAGAAGTATCCTTTACAGCGGAAGTTTTTCATCGAGCTCTGCTAAGGACTTGTTATATCTCCGACTTCTTGTATTTTCTCGATCAAGTGGCGTTACGAATCTTAAAGTTTGGGTTGTTACATGATATTTTTTGATGGCTTATATCATTAGCTTATTTGAAGATCGTTGTGACTTGGAGGGGAAGCTCTTCAAAGACAAGAAGTGATTCTGTCTCTTTATTCTGAAATGGGTTTTTATGGCGGGTTTGGTTTTCATGAAGATTCTTTGGGATTACATTCGAAAATGAAGTTTAAAGACATTACTTCAGTGCTTGATTTATATATCCTAGAGCCCGTGTTTGAAGACTATTGAAGAATCAAGATTCGTGGATTGCTTCATATATTCCTCGTTGCAGATCTTTTTATTTGCTAGATGCTTGTTTTGGAAGTTAAAGCATTGTCATCCATTCCATACTTTGAGGGGGAGATTGTAGGGTTTCAAAGCACTCCATGGATGATGGCAATGGGCCCCTTTGATGAATTCTAGGTTAAAAGCCCAAGACTTGTCTTTTCCCTATAAATAGTCATGTATTATTCACAATTAGGGTTAAGAGTGTGAGGCAAAATGTAGCCGCCACGTGAGGTTTCTTATGTAGTGTTAGATTCTTTAGTCTATACTTTAAGTGTAATTTATTCCTCATATTTCAATAAATCGAGTGATCATTCGACATAATCTTCATTATTTGTGTTTGTTCTTATTTTCCGCATCTTGTTCATCAAATCATAATTAGGGTTTTAATCCCAACATAGGGAAGATGACACATGCGAGTCTTGTTTTCTTTGAAAGATGACTAAGTCACCCTTCGCTGGTTCTTGCGAAAGGGGTGAGGGTCTATTGGACCTAATACATACCGATGTATGTGGACCGTTTAGATCAACCACGAAGGATGGGAACCGCTTCTACATGACTTTTACCGATGACTATAGTAGATATGGGTATATCTATTTAATCAAGCAAAAGTCAGAAACTTTTGAAAAATTCAAAGAGTTCAAGAATGAAGTGGATAATCAATTGGGCAGGAAAATCAAGATGCTTTGATCCGATCGAGGAGGAGAGTACCTAAGTCTGGAATTCCACGATTATCTCAGGGAGTGTGGAATAGTTTCACAATTGATGCCTCCTAGGACACCGCAGTTGAATGGTGTGGCAGAAAGGCGTAATCGAACCTTATTGGATATGGTTTGCTCTATGATGAGTCGTGCTTCACTACCTATCTCTTTTTGGGGGTATGCCTTAGAGACTGCCGCCCATATCCTTAACCGAGTCCCTACTAAGAAGGTTGCCAAAACACCTCACGAGATGTGGACATGGAAAGCTCCCTCGTTGGCACATATCAAGTTTTGGGGTTGCGAGGCTTTCGTAAGACGAGATACTCAGGACAAGGTCGAACCTCGTAGTGACCGATGTATTTTCATCGGCTACCCGCAGAAATCCTTTGGATATCTCTTCTATAGACCGAAGGACAATGTTGTCTTCGTTGCGAGGAGAGGAGTTTTCCGAGAGTGAGAACTCATAGGACAAGGAGACAGTGGGAGGCAAATTGAGCTTGAAGGGATTCAAGAATCGATAGATGAAGGAACCTCTACCGCTGGCACTCAACCCAAGGAGGAAACTTCGGTTGAACCGATTGACGAGTCCTTACCTCTTAGACGTTCCGAAAGAGTTAGAGTTCAACACCAGTTTTATGGTTTTCATATTACTACCGAAGGGGACACGTATATTAGTGATGGTACACTAATAAACCTTGATGAACCTAATAGCTATAAGGAAGCCTTGGCAGGCCCGGAGTCTGCAAAATGGAAAGAGGCAATGGATAGCGAGCTCCAATCCATGTATGATAACCATGTTTGGAATTTGGTTGATAATGTGCCCGGACGTAAGACCATTGGGTGCAAATGGATCTTCAAGAAGAAGACTGACGTGGATGGAAACGTACACACATATAAAGCGCGATTGGTCATGAAGGGCTTTACTCAAACTCCCGGAGTTGACTATGACGAGACCTTCTCACCAGTTGCGAAGATAAAATCTATTAGAGTGATGCTAGCTATTGCCGCGTTTCATGATTATGAGATTTGGCAAATGGATGTCAAGACCACTTTCCTTAACGGAAAGTTGGCTGAGGATGTTTACATGGCTCAGCCATAGGGGTTTGTGGATCCGAAGCATCCGAATAGAGTGTGTAAGCTTAAGATGTCCATTTATGGACTTAAGCAAGTGTCTCGCAGATGGAATCTTTGCTTCGATGAGAAAGTTAAAGAGTTTGGATTTGTACGAAGCAAAGATGAATCGTGTGTATATGTCAAAGCCAGTGGGAGTATAGTAAGCTTCCTCGTTCTATATGTCGATGACAGATTACTCATAGGAATGACATTCCGACTCTGCAGGAGGTTAAGTCCTGGCTCGGGAAGTGCTTCGCTATGAAGGACCTCGGAGAGGCTTCCTATATTTTGGGAATAAGGATAGTAAGAGAGAGAAGTAAGAGACTAATAGGACTTAGTCAGAACACTTACTTAGAGAGGGTACTGAAACGTTTTAGTATGGAAAACTTGAAGAAGGGAAAATTACCGATACAAAGTAATGCCAAGTTGAGAAAGACTCAAAGTCCGAGTACCGAAGCTGAAATAGCAGAAATGAGCCGAGTACCATACGCTTCCGCAGTTGGCTCAATCATGTATGCTATGACTTCTACTCGCCCAGATGTAGCCTTTTCTCTGATCATGGTTAGCAGATATCAAGGGAATCCTAGCAGAGCTCATTGGGTTGCGGTTAAGAATATCCTTAAGTACCTTCGGAGGATGAAGGAATGGTTCTTAGTCCTCGGAGGGAGTGATGACTTGAAGGTGCGAGGGTATAGTGACGCCAGCTTTCAGACCGACAGGGACAAGTACCATTCGCAGTCGGGCTGGGTCTTTCCCCTGAATGGAGGAGCAGTGACTTGGAAAAGTTCAAAGCAGGAAACTATAGCTGATTCAACGTGCGAATCAGAGTACATTGCAGCGAGCGAAGCGTCGAAGGAGGCAATATGGTTGAAGAACTTCATCGGTGATCTTGGAGTTGTACCTGCCATAAAGGAGCCCATGGAGATTTTCTGTGATAATGAAGGAGCGGTTGCCTTGACCAAGGAACCAAGGGATCATGGTAGATCTCGACATATCGACAGAAAATATCACTTTATTAGACATCGTGTAGAAGAAGGACAACTCGTAGTGAAAAGGATATCATCAGAAGATAACCCAGCTGATCCGCTTACGAAGGGACTGAGTAGGGTTAGGCACTTGCAGCATGCTAGGAGCATTGGGCTGAAGGATGATACTAGCATAGATTAGATAGTATTAGAAACGTGTAATAGATAAATGTAATTAACATTTGATGATTAAATAAAAGGAGTATTATTTATGAGTAATGTTACTTTCTTATGTTAATTGTTTAACTATTGTTTCATTTTGCATGTTTTGACTTCCAGAATAATTGAGTTTATTAAGAATAATCGAATTATTCAAATTGTCCACAATCGTTCATATGTTGGAAGTAGATATCAATGAAGATTGTCGTGAATTGTTGCGTAGATTGTCTAAATGGTATTAGACATGGTAAAAGATTGATGCGACGTTCATGAGTGCTTATGAACTGGTTTTGAGCATTGGAACAAACTCGTGCTTGCTGGAATCACCTTATGGAATACGACAAAAACGGTGATCCCAAGACGATAATATCATATAGTCTTAAAACCTAGATATATGGTTTGTTATTTGTTAATTGATTGCACATTGGTAATGTGAAAACGCATTGGTAACTCGATGTTATAAAACGCATTGTTGTCTATAGTTGATTAATGAATAAGTAAATGCATATAAGTCGAAGTTTATCTTTAACTTTTATCCTAAGAAGGTAAAAGCGATATCTCAGACGCTCGATGATTTGATTTGACTTATGTACTGGGCCCGGTCAGAACTGAATTGATGTGTTCGATTATGTTCTATGTCGAATAAATCAGAGATCGAGAAACCTAAATGCTAGACTAATTATTCCATAGAATTGTCAGCATGATATCTAACAGAGGACTGTACGATCCCTTATCTAAAGGACAAGATTGATTAGATCAGAGTTTGACAGCGTCTTTGAGAGCTACGATTGCGAATCGAATTGTACTTGTGAATATAGTTACTAGACTTATCCAAGTGGGAGACTGTTGGAATAGTGTCTAAGGCTGCAACTATATTAGGCAAGTATTTGACCCGATTGTGCATGGTCCTTTTGGGTTGCCTTCACCATAGCAACTTGATAGGATGATTTATTATGAGAGAATAAATATTATTAATATATTATGAGAATAATATAAGGAATAATAATATTGTTATTTGATTAATATAATTCATAGATTAATTAGTATTAATTTGGTGACTTAAAGAGATTAAATAAATAAGTGGGTATAAATTGTCAATTGTTTGATAGTTACACTTTGGGCTGTAAATCCTTCTTGGTTAGAGGTTGGACGAATTCTAGGGCTTGGGATAGCGTCAAATTCGTCAAAGGCTTATCTTTGGAAAGGATTTCGATTGCTTTAAGGAAAGATTATCCAACTAGGGTTTAAGGGTGAAACCCTAGGAGCCTTACAAGTATAAATAGACCTCTAGGGCAAGGGAAATCGGAACCTCTGCAAAAGCAAAGAAACCCTGGCCGATTTCTTCCCTAACCTCTCTCTCAAATCATCCTCCTTGCTAGTTGGTGTTTGTAAGCCATTAGAGGAGTGATAATTGTGACTCTAGAGCTCCAAGACAACAAGATCAAACAAGAGATTCAAAGGTAAACTTCTAGATCTGATTTTGTATAGTTCTTATACCTAATTAGTCATTAGAAGTCTTGGATTCAAAGCATGTTTAATTAGAGAAACCTAGATCCAAGCATTAGGGTTTGCATGTGCACATTGGAATGTTCATATGGCCAAAACCCATCAATAGCATCGAACCCCTTCGTCGTCCTCGACAACTTCGTAATGAAGCCCATCGTGATCTGCACCCATTTCCACATGCGAATCTCCAGAGGCTGCAGCTTACCATTCGACCTCTAATGCTCGGCCTTGACCGTCCTACAGGTCAAGCACCTCTCAACATACCAAGCGATTTCTCGCTTCATACCAGGCCACCAATAACTCAAAATCAAATCGCGGTACATCTTGGTGGCCCCTGGGTGAATTAAAAAGTGAGACTTATGACCCTCCTCCATCACTGTCTGGCAGACCCCTCCGGACATCGGAACCCAAATCCGACCGTATCGAGACGATAATCTTCGGCTATCCTGAACAAATCGGGCGGTCTAGCCCTTAATCCTCTCTAACTTCTAGTTTTTCGATCTCATACCCTCAACCTGAGCATCCTTAATCAAGTTCACAAGCGGGGAATCCACCGCCATCCTCATACACCTTGTTGGGGTAGAAGACCCAGCTGACTTGTGACTCAAAGCATCTGCAACCACATTCGCTTTACCAGGATGGTAAAGGATCTTACAATCATAGTCCTCGACCACCTCCAACCACCTGTGCTGCCTCGTGTTCAGGTTCGGCTGATCCATGATGTGTCTCAAACTCTTGTGATCTGTATATATAGTGCAACGAACTACGTACATATAATTCCTCCAAATCTTGAGAGTGAAAACCACCGCTGCCAACTCACGATAGTGTGTAGGGTATCTCATCTCATGCGGCTTCAGCTGCCGCTATGCATAAGCTATCACTCGTCCCCTCTGCATGAGGACTACCCCGAAGCCCGACATGGATGTATCAGAAAATAATACAAAATCCTCGACTCCCTCGGGGAGAGTCAAAACCGGCGCCTCGTATAAACACCGTCGTAGGGTCTCAAACGCCCTCTACTGCTCAGGGCCCCACTGGAAATCCACCGCCATCCTCATACACCTTGTTGGGGTAGAAGACCCAGCTGACTTGTGACTCAAAGCATCTGCAACCACATTCGCTTTACCAGGATGGTAAAGGATCTTACAATCATAGTCCTCGACCACCTCCAACCACCTGTGCTGCCTCGTGTTCAGGTTCGGCTGATCCATGATGTGTCTCAAACTCTTGTGATCTGTATATATAGTGCAACGAACTACGTACATATAATTCCTCCAAATCTTGAGAGTGAAAACCACCGCTGCCAACTCACGATAGTGTGTAGGGTATCTCATCTCATGCGGCTTCAGCTGCCGCTATGCATAAGCTATCACTCGTCCCCTCTGCATGAGGACTACCCCGAAGCCCGACATGGATGTATCAGAAAATAATACAAAATCCTCGACTCCCTCGGGGAGAGTCAAAACCGGCGCCTCGTATAAACACCGTCGTAGGGTCTCAAACGCCCTCTACTGCTCAGGGCCCCACTGGAAATCCACCCCTTCCTCGTTAAACGAGTTAGGGGAACTGCAATCTTGGAGAAATCTCAAATGAATCTCCCGTAGTGCCCTGCTAAACCCAAGAAACTCCTGATGTTTGAGGGAGATTTCAGAATCTCCCACTGCATAACCGCCTCCACCTTGGCCGGATCGACCAAAATCCCCTCCTGGTTAACGAGATGTCCAAGGAACTGGACCTCTCGTAACAAAAACTTACACTTCGAGAACTTGGCATACAATCGTTCTCGCCGCAGAACCTCCAGCAGCTCCATGAGATGCTCCTCATGCTGCTCTCGGGTCTTGGAATACACCAAGATATCATCTATGAACACAATGACTGAGCGATCGAGCATCTGTCTATAGACTCGGTTCATCAAATCCGTGAACATTGTTGGTGTGTTGGTGAGCCCAAACGGCATCACCACGAACTCGTAATGACCATAACAAGTTCGAAACGCGGTCTTCTCCACATCTTCCTCCCTCACCCTGACCTGGTGATATCCGGATGTCAAATCGATCTTGGAGAATCAAGATGCACCCTGCAGCTGATCGAAAAGATCATCTATCCTCGGGAGTGGATAACGGTTCTTTACCGTTAAATTTTTCAACACCCTATAATCAATGCACATCCTGTGCGAAACGTCCTTTTTCCTGACGAAGAGGATCGGTGCTCCCCAGGGTGAACTACTCAGAAAAATAAACTGCTTACCCAGCAGCTCCTGTAGCTGAGATAACAGCTTCTGCATCTCAGGTGGTACCAGACTGTACGACGCCTTGGCAATAGGGGCCGCACCCGACACTATATCAATCCTGAACTCAACCTGCCTCTCCGGAGGCACTCCGGGTAACTCCTCCGAAAACACATCAGCAAACTCGCTAACCACCGAGACATCTGAGACTAAGGGTTTCTCCCAATCCCGCATATCCACCACATACGCTAAATAACCGACACACGCGTGCTGAAGATACTGCCGAGCCCTAGTTGCCGAACAAAACCCTGATCCGATACTTGTGCCCTCATTATATACCACCAGTTCTCCCCCACTTGGGGTTCGAACCACCACTCGTTGTCCCTCACAGTCGACCATGGCGCCGAATCGACTGAGCCAATCCATCCATACTATCACGCATACTTCCCTCATGGGAATGGGAATCAAGACTATAGGGAAGGATACCCCGAAAATCTCCAACTCTCATTCCCGGTAGACCGAAGAAGCAGAAACCCCATGCTCGTTGGCGATCGACACTCGCAATGGACACTCAAGCTCATCCACCGCCACACTGAACCCTCTACTGAAAGCATGCGATACAAACGATCGACTCGCCCCCGAGTTGAATAATACCAAAGCAGGCAAAGAATTTACTAAAAACGTACCTAAACACAGGTACAACCAATAAGCATAACACAGATATAATAACTAAAACAGAAAAATTAGAAACATACCAGCAAACACATCTGGTGCTGCCTTGGCCTCCTCGGCCGTAAGCTGGAAGGCGTGCCCCTGAGCCTTTGGAGGCTCCAGCTTAATTGGCCTCCCATCCCCAATCCTCAAAGTAGTCGATGCGGAACGTTGCGCCTGCTTGGCAGCGATTTGCAGATAGTTGGTATTCATGTGACCAACCTGATGACAATGGAAACAAATCCTCATATCTTTTGGAAGGGCGGACTGGCGAGAGTCCCTGGCATAATGCCCCTCCTTGCCACATTTGTGGCATCCACCTCCCGCTCGACAAACCCCAAAATGACCCCGACCACACTTCCCACAAGTACGGCTCTGTTGACCCCTGGTCCGAGCATCAGCGGTCTTAGACTGCTTAGGTGATGGCTGAGATTGTGCCGGAACCTGACGCTGCTCCCTCTATTGTAGCTCAATCTCTAACTCACGCTGCCTCGCGGCTTCCTGAAGATCCAGGAGGGTATCACAACGTTGCGTAGCCACAAACTGTCGAATATCCGTCTTGAGCATACTCAGATAACGAGTCATCTGAGACTGCTCTGAAGCAAAATCCAAGTAGAACATTGCCCTCTCTGTGAACATACGAGTAATCTCCATCACATACTCCCCATCCTACCTCAATGTCAAAAACTCCTGAGCTAGCCACTCCTGCTCAACATGTGGAACATAGCGGGTGCAGAACATATCCTAGAAATGCTCCCAAGTAACAACAGCTTGCTGGTCGTCAATGCATGACCCTGTCGTCAATCTCCACTAGTACTTTTCCCTGAGCCTTAGAAGGTTCAGGGCACACCTGACGTTCTGGTCAGTCGGACACGAGCACGTGAAGAAATAGCCCTACACGTTAGATAACCACCTCATAGCCCTAATCACATCATGTGTACCATCAAACGTCAGGGGCTTCGTGTTATAAAAGTCCCGGTACTGGAAAGCCTTGCTGGCTGCTCCTCCAACCCGTGTTGCGGTTACAGCCGATGTGGCTGTAGCGGCTGCTATCTCTGCTAGAGCTGCATATCGCTCTTCAAAATACTCGACCATCGCGGTCTTAATTGACCCAAACATCTCCGGTAGCTGCGCTCGGAAAGCCGCAACGACCTCATCGTGCAAAATCTCTCGGATCCTGGCATCCAACTCCTCAGTCCCTATCTGAACCACGGGCTCAGGTGCTACCGGCACCTCTAGCCCTCCGTCTCCCGCCCCTGACCCTGATCTGGATCCCGATCCTGATCCGGATCCAGCAACAGAACGTCTCGTCACCACCATACTGAAAGATACACACAATACATCAGATAAACAACATAATATCAGGAAACCAAAACCCACACACCCTAGGGGTTGTGACTTCCTTGCTACGCATATGGGTCCTGTGCTTTCAGTAGTACGTCCCCATACTACCTTCCACACCTACCCATATTTGTCTCAAGTATCACCACAACACCCCAACACTATCATCAACATAATATGCACTCAACCCTCGCTCCTAGGGAAACATTGCCTATCTCACAACTGATCTCACAGCTCCCCACAACTCACACATCCATGAAACTTCCATCAACCCTACAGTGCTAGTGCATGCTAGTCGCACACAACACTGGATCCAATAGAATTTCAAGTATCCAATCCTATCCGAAGACTGAATCAAACATTCTCAGGATATCAGATCTTGATTATGCACATCCGTGATGCCTACACTAACAACTACATTAATGATTTCAATTCCATATACAAGAAACCCTAGGCTAGTAGGCATCATATAATTAGGCAAGTCTATCATGCGATTCCTGAAGATCCCAAGGCTAGCACTAGCATGTTGTTCTAACATATCATAATATTAAATAATTGTATGGTATTTTGGGGTTTACTTACGGCTCTGGCTGATCGTAACCTCTGCATCCTCCATCCTTTATTTTGAAAACTATTTTAAAAAAAATATATATTTTCCGTAAATTCCTTTGATTTGAGACTGATTCACAATAATGTTCCTCCAATTTACTTAAACCAAGGCTCTGATACCAACTTATAACATCCATAAATTTTACGCCAAATTTAAACTTTTTCAATCACAAATAAAACCCAATAGTATTGTTTACAGGAAAATGTTTTCAAATCATTATTCAATCAGAGTCTCCCAAGAGCCAGATAATAAGGATGAAGAGTGGTACGGTCAAGCCTTCGCCTACCCATGAACTCCTGAAATACCTGAAACAATAACCGAAAACTGTAAGCCCCAGGGCTTAATGAGCTACCCCCAAAATACCAATACCACACTGATAATACCATATCGGTAATAATCAATCAATCAACATGCATACTGGGCCATTGGCCAGACTGGACCGCCTTACAGTGCCTACAGTCTAACTGAATATATATCGAGCCTTCGGCATGACTGGAGCGCCACATGGGCCTCCAATCTCCTCGGACCGCTCATAGGGTATGCTGGCCTTCAGCACAAAGCAGGGCCGCCTCAACCCAACCAACGAGCAAATAATCATGTGCACATAACTAACATATATTGGCATATACAAACATCAAATATATCTATCTTACTGATCATCAATCATAGCAATCTCTCATAACTAGAGCACCGACCCAGCAGGCCACTAACATACCAATCCCTAAGGATCATAAAAACATAACATACTGTGTATCCTTATTCTGATCTATCAGGTCATAATCGCATATATCATATCATAACCATAAAAACTAAAGGGCCAACCTTGGTGCCTTAGACCCTTTTGATGTAGTGACGATAACTCACCTTGCAGATGTCGACTTGGTAGATAAACTCCAAATCTTGGATCACTTGCCAAACACTCCACCACCTATTACCATAATACGAATATACCTATAGGTCCTCAAACTTACCAGGTACTCCATAAACCAACTAGTCACCCTTGGTCAAAGTCAAAGTCCTCAATCAAGGTCAACAGTCCATGTTGACCCTAACTCGTCGAGTACCCTCGGCTACTCACCGAGTCCCTTGAAGTACTTGCCCACTCGACGAGTCACCGGGGTGACTCATCGGGTTCCTTCGGTTTACGATCGAAACTCTACGGTCCCTCGTCGAGTGTTCTTCATGCAACTCGACAAATACGCACGCATACACAACTTGGGGAAATCTCATCCGACTCGCCGAGTTGTTCATACAACTCATCGAGTCTAATGCAATTTCCAACGGACTCGCCGAGTTATTCATCCAACTCGTCGAGTTCATGCCTATCTTCATATGACTCGCCGAGTCGACCATGCGACTCATCGAGTCTCTTCAGTCTTTTTTGCCATACAGACTCATTTGAGCCATGCAGCGACTCCAAAATATAGACCCAAGCTTCTAAGGCATGCTTTTCACGTAAAGTTGCAAACTTTATGTGCATGCATAGCTATAAAGGCGCCAAATGTCCAATCCAAACCCAAAATGGGTTTTCCTACTCAAGGGAGGTTTCATTCATGTCCAAACAATAAACTTTATGACTCTAGGACTTAAGAGGTGTCCAGATCTGAAGTTACAACTTCAGATCTAGTCCATAGTCCACCTTATCAACTCAAAGATCCATAAAATCCCTAGATATCCACCAAAAGAGGTCTAGAAGAAAAATGAGGTAAAGGTGACGACTTTATACCTCTAGATGATGCTATCTGAGGTAGACTTCTGATTTCTAACACCTCATTGCCCCTATCCTCTTGTCCTCCAAGCTCTTCTTCCCAAAAGATCTCCTTTCCAATGCTTTAAACACACAAGAATGAAACACCACACGAATTAGGGTTTTCAGAGCTCTCAATGGATTGCAAAGAGGCCAAAGGAGGCTTATGCTTCCTTAAATAGGGTGCAAAACCCTGCGATTTAGGGTTTCATCTGCCAGCTCCTACTCGTCAAGTCCCTTCATGGACTCGGTGAGTTGGTCATTAAACATGCGATCCCACCTCGCTGCTACTCGACGGGTAGGGCAACCAACTCGTCGAGTAGGACTTAAAACCAAAGAAATTCTTATTTAAACCAATATATGAGAATCAGAGCGTTACACTTATCGATCTGAGTCATGGTGTTGTCTGTGCGAACGAAATTCTTTTCAAATGTGCACTTGCTAACTTTTTGAGAAGCATCACCACATCGATAAGAAACTTTGATTCCTAGATTCTTTCCTTTAGCCTTAGATTTTAATTTCTCTTCAACTGAAGAATCTTAAGAACTTTGATTATTTTACTTAATATTTCTAGTTTTAGTTCTGGAATAAGGAATGTTATCGATGATATGCTCAGATAGTACCTTGTCATGCGACTTATGATGCATTGAAGAGTCATTTGAGGTAGAAGACTTTAATTGATATTCGTGCTTAAAATTGATAACTGAGCACTGAGAAAACATGCTAATAATTTCATTTAAAGAGTGAACTTCACCATTACATATAGGAAACTTTAGCAGAATCTTAGTAGAGGGAAGAACATACTCACGATAAGAGAGTTGGTGACAAGGATCAAGAATAGATAATTTAGGAACACATTTGGTAATGTCGTTAGAATCAATAGAGTTATAACTATTAATTAAAGTTTGATTTATCAAATAAGAACTCACAAATATGCACTTAATCTTCTTTTAAACAATCAATTTTATAGAAGGTTTGTTTAGCTTCAACAACTTTGGTTAAGGATACTACACCTTCAATATCACACAAAATTTTGTCACACTAATCTGGGATCTAAACATTTATAATTCTTGTGACATTGAAGTTAGAAAAGTCCAAGTTTTTGAAAATAAGCTGAACACATTTAGCATGATCAACAACTCTTTTTTTGGTGTGAAGAAAATTATTAGTCAGAGAGATACATGTGTTTTCCCTTTTTAATACAAAAAGATTTATTTTTCAAGAAAAAGAGAGTGTTTCTTTGATTTTCGTTGAATCAAGACTGAGAGCAGATTTTTCTTTATTTGAGACCAACATATTGAAAGGTAGGTGATCGATCGTGTCATCTTTTTCAATATTTACAACATAGGTGAAATTAACAAGATTCTTTACTTGATACACTGATGTATCATCCCATTCTGACTTGAGGTCCTTAGCAGCGTGAAGAATATAAACGTCAAGGATCCCAACACTGTCATGTGAAATTTCAGTGCGAGATTTAACAATCTTAGCCTTGAGACACTTACCTTCATTGTCTGAGGAGTTTTCCTTTTAAAAATTAGATGATAGAATGATCATGATCTCTTGAGCATTTGAGCAGTTTTGGAACAAACAATAGACATAAAAAAGGAGTGAGTTTCCAATAATAGTTTTTGCCTTTACATCAAGATGAACATCCTTTTCTCTTCCTTGTTATATCCGAGGACAGATTTCCCTTTTAGCTTACTGCCAGATACACCATCATTGGATTAATGTAAAGTGGAGATAGGACCTTTATTGATGACATCGAGCATATCAAATTCCATGAACTCGAGAGCTTCCATGACCTTTGATTTCCAGGTAGAGAAGTTTTATTTATCCATTGGATGGATCTTGTTGCAGACAGTTGATTTTGGAGTGAGAGAGGTTCACATAATTATATAAGTGTATCAGAAACCTGATTTGATACCAATTGAAGGTTTGTATCGATCAAGTACACTTCAAGCATAAATACAGAAGTAAAAATTAATCTAAGAAAATAAAGAATAGAAAGTAAATAAAACAGTGAGTTCTCCAAATTGTTCTTTCACAAAGAAAGGGTTTTTATCTTCACCAAGAAGACAGGTTGTGACAAATAGGATTGACACAAATCCACACTCTCTACATTAGGGTTTACCCTAATGTTGATTATATACTAATCTATACATATGAATCCCATGATTTAAGGGATTGTATGTTATCTATACTGAGAACCGATCTTCATAACAAAGATATCGGATCTAGTATCTATTCTATACTTATTTATATCATTAACTAGTATACAAATGATTTACATAGAATAACTATGCTAAGCACTGATGTTGATAGGCTTATACGATGGCGCTGTCGGTGTTATAGAAGTCGACAATGTCGGTGTTGTAGACGCTGACGCTAACATATGTGTAGACTGTTTGACTCATCAGATCAAAAAGTGTGACCTTACATATAGTGATAAATATAAAGGGTTTATATAAAATATAAGATTGAAAGATAAGATAACATACCCAATCGTTAATCTTAAAGAGAGCTGGAAAGATATGTATAGATTTATACAGGGTTTGACACCCCCCTGTGATTGCTAGCTACAATCACAGCAGGATACCTTTCTTTAAACATTTAAATAAAAAGTTCGATGAAGCATCATGCGGTGTTATTATAATCTACAAAGTTTATTATGGTAACGCGATTAACAACCTTAAGGGAAGAGACTACCAAGAGGGACACCATCTCATAGTTCAAATGTTAAGAAATCCTAAATAGATCTTGGATAAATAAGACACCTTAAAATACTTCGGTGGTCAAGATTCTCAAGTAACATAATAAAATGTTTTAAAATAGATTATTCCAAAAAGAAAAGGATTTTTAAATCTAAAAGATCATATAAAGTACAAACTAACCATTTCATGTGAACTCACTTACATCCTATTGACATTTTCAAAATACATGTATTCTCAGCGAGATGAGTGTAGAGAATGCGCAATCTGGAGAGGGAGTCTTAATGGAAGAATACTGGAAGTTGTTTTTGTTTGTTCTATGTTTAATTTTGTTCAAGATGTAAGCTTGGTCTAGTGAAACAATGTAATCCCTATATTAAAATAAATAAAAGTATTGTTTGTAATATACTTGTGTGAAATATTAGATATATTTGATTGTCGAGATTCAATTAACCCCACGTCACATTGTCTGGTGTTTCAACTGCCAGATGGGCAAGGTGTGACACAAGCCTTGTCCATGCATTTAATAGAGAGTAATAATCACTCACAAATTTTTTAACCATTTAAACATCTACCACGGTAGGAACCCTAAAGTGATCACAAGGATTTCTCACCACAATTAACCAAAATCTCGCACAACACTTGTGTATATTCTTTATTGAAGAGGAAATACTATAAGTAAATTGTACCCATAAAATTCAACCCAAGTCAATCTTCTCACCAGAATACAATGCATAAAGAAAAGTATGAAACAATTTGTTCACATTATTTGAGCCAGTGATACGCTAAAAAAACAACGAATAAAAGTGTGAATAAAGTGTTCCAGAGCGGTGGTAACAACAACTTCTTAAACTTCAAAAGCGTAATCAAATCCTATTTATACCCCATTTAAAGATAAGCCTTGATAATCGAAACATGATTAACTAAATCTGGATAAGTATATTCTTCACCAATTTGTAATCTTAATAACTTGCAACATGCAGATTTTGAGATATGCGTCTTGTGCCCTTGAACATCAAAGTTCAAAACATCCATCATAGCATTATAATTTGTAGAAGTATAAGCCAAAAATGAGAGTAGATAAAGAAACCTCTGAATAATGTGTTAGGGCTTTTCTCAAAAATGAATGCCTCAGAAACATAATCATCAGTTGAACAACAGTTACGTACTTCTATTCATCAATGTCCATGATCAAATTTTGATTGGTCATGACCACCATATGAGTTGATGATGCACATTGATCCATGAAAGAGATGTGATCGGAAAAAGACTCCATTAGTGATTAAGATGAACACACTAATTATGAAGAAAAGTAGAGAGAATTTATTTGTTGTGGTGCTTGAATCGTCTGAAAGTGTAAAGATCTAAAGTGTGCTTTAGAAGAGGTATTTATAAGTAAGAGAAACCCAAATGATGATTTTTGAATTTCAAAAGACTAGTAAAGTAGGAAAGATGAACCTCCATGAGCACATGTCAAATCCCATGTCAATCTTGACTACCATAATCATCATCATGTAATTGAGGTCCTATAATAATATGCTAGCTCATCAATTTGATAATGGATAGAAAAAGAATCGCTACGAACAAGCTTTCTCATTGAAGTCATTATCGCATCATAGTAGGACCTTGTTGTGACTCACTAAGACCGATCATAACTGATCACAATGGAGTTTTCACATCAACAAAGATAGAAACATGCCAATTTAGTTTGCAACAGTTTCGTAATGAGTGAATCCACCCTTCGGTTTAACAATATTGAAATAATATCCATTAGAATTATGACCAGTGTTACATATTTTCCAAATGTAACAAGGATATGAAGAGTTCCATCTTATGATCGGAAGATTAATAAGAACCATAAACCAGACTTAGTAGATATTGGCATAAGTTAGTTTTACTCATTACCTCGCGGATTCTAGTGCACGTGTGTTCTAAAAAATAAGAAAGAATCAAAATAAAAAAATTAGAAATCAAGAGATATCAAAATTATTTGATATGAAAGGAAAATGATCTCGGACATATATTATCTTCCTCCGTAGTCAAGAGAGACTAAGAAGTGATTGTATGATTTCCTATAGAATTACAATCTTCAACTTGTTAAGAAGTTATAAAAGGCTTCTTTTCACAAGGCCAAATGGCTAGGTTTTGTTTCCAATCATATTTGCAACTTCAAATAAGTGCAGTTATCAAATTCATGTAATCATACGTTTTGATTGATATTTAATTTACAATGTAGAAAAGAATGTCCAATCAGAAATCTCATAATACGAAAAAAATGAACCTATTTGGAAGAAATGATCTTGAATCAATCGATTTCATTAAGGTTTCACAAGATGAAGAATTGTAAGATTTTAAACATTGTGAAGTTCCGTCAATTCATAAGTTAAAAACTAGAATAATAAATTATTCACCGCCAATCCCTTAAAATGCATTGTTTGGTGGGTCTCACTATCATCATATAACGATGACTTCAAGACCATAAACATAGAGTTTTGGCACACCTACATCATAGTTTGTTCAGACTAGAGATGTCTTCGAATATCCATCATTGTGTGTGCAAAGTGTAAGAATGGTGAGATAAGAAGATGGAAAAAATGATTTTCTCACAATCTCATGGTGTCAATGAAATTAATCATAATTTTTCTTGAAACACCATAGTTCCATGTAGGTATTGGCTCAGAATGTCAATGGTTAATCAAAAATCATGGTTGAATAATCTGTCAATTCATTGTGATTTAGAAAAGGTACCCTATGTTTAGGTTTTTATATACTCAAGACGTCATTAGTTTTCAATATTGGTTTAGAGAATCTTAGTACCTATGCTATGAAATAATGTCCAAGCAGTCATCTCCAAACTCTAAAATGAGTAGAGAAAGGGAGCTCACTGATTTCTAGTAATATAGCCTATTGCGATGAAATTATTAGAACAAGAAATTTAATTAAGACTTGACAACTAGAGAGTCTAAGAGGCTTCGGACAATATGCTGCAGAATGCCTTTAGGGACAATTAACTATCAACAATATCAAGAAGCATCGAATCCCCTTCAACTACGATGTTACATGCATGAACAACAAGTGTCCAAATTTAAATGAAAAGAAAAATACAAAAAAAATGGATTTTTGAAAATTTTTATAAAAGTGAAAATATTTTAGATATTTGAAAATTTTTATAAAAGAGAAAATATTTTTAGATTTTTTAAAATTTTTTAACAAAAAAACAAAAATAAAAGAGACCACAAATTGTTGCGATCGATCGCAGCCAGTTGTAGTTGAACATTAGAAAAATATAACCAAAAACAAAAAATATTTACCCATTACGACTCGATATAACAAATCGCAGTCAGTCGCAATTTAATAGTAACCATTCACAATATCATTATGTTGTTATCCACTATGAGTGACTGCAGTCAGTAGCAATTAAATTGCAATAGAAATTAGAATTGGTTCTACCTGAAATAAAAATACGCTTTGGATCTTTGAGAAAATGATATCTTAATGTGATATTCTTCGTCTTTGAATGTTGAACCAGTTTGTGACAAATGTAAATAACACTTTCAAAGTCGCAATATAAGGGAATCCTTTTCATGCTTAAACCTTAATCCCATAACTGGAATTGACAGGCATCTGTAGTACTTTTCCTATAAATACCACATCCTCCCAGATCAGCATCCGAATAGGCATGTACAAAGAATCCAAAGTTAGTTGGATACAATAATCCAAAAGATATTGTTCTGTGTCGATATCTGAAAATGTTCTTCACTATTGTCGTGTGTGGTTCCCTTGGAATTGATTGAATCTAACATAATAACAGACAACAAACATAATATCAGGTCTACATGAGGTTAAGTGTATTAATTATACAATCATGTGACGATATAAAGTAAGATCAGTTGTGGGCTTGTCGAGAGACGGAGTGAGTTTCATTCTAAACGCCATCAGAATCTTGACCTTGGAATAACCATTCATGGCAAGCTTGATAACCAATGCTTTTGTGAAAGCCTCTTGGTTTATGAATCCATCCTTTCTATGTCTTATATTTAATCCAAGAAAGAAGTTAATTGGACCCATTGAGCTCATCTCAAATTTAGTTTCCATCAATTTTCAGAAATCAGCAGTATGTTCACCTTCCTTCTTGTAAAATAATATAGGGTCAACGTAACCTTGTTTAAACTTAGATTGCTTAAGTAAACAAGTTAGATTTCATACCATGCATGAGGAGCATGTTTCAAACGATACACTACTTTGTCAAGTATATAACACTGATCAAGATACTTTTCAATGATAAAACTCGATGGTTGTTTAAAATAAACAGTTTATTTAGAAATGCACTCTTAACGTCCATTTGGAATACTTCAATGTTTTTGTGACCTTCATATGAATGAAAATTGCAAACAGATTCCAATCTGGCTACTGATGTAAATATGTCTTCATAGTTAATGCCTTCTTCTTGACAATATCCTTTCATAATGAGATGTGCTTTGTTGCAAAAAATATTTCCTTCTTTGTCAAGTTTCTTGTGTAAATCCCACTTTAGGCTCACCATAGAAACATATGGAGGCGTTGGAATTAATCTCCAAACCTTATTTCTTTCAAATCCATTCAACTCTGCTTACATTGCTTCTACCCAATCAGAATGATCAAGGTCAGCTTTCATCGTCTTTGTTTGAATTTTTGATATGAATGAATTGAACATGCAAAATTCTTGATTCACATTGAGTAATGCTTTCTACTCCTTTTGTTGAGCACGAGTAAGAATACTTGCAGAAGTTTCTCCAATCACTTGGGATTTTGGATGGTCTTTTTCCATTTTGTTAAGGGATGAATATTGAGATCATATTCAGGAATGAGTTATGAATTAAAATCTTCCATTTCTAAATAGTCATCAACTTCTTCATCATTACCAATGTGAGACTCCTCCTAGACAATATCATCATTACATGTCTTCCCATAGAATCAAGTACTATATTTTGTTGTATTTCCTTCGTGCACAGTTGGATTGTCATTTGGAGTTACATTTTGATTATTTCCGTCATGCTCCCCTGCAATCGAATGACTACATTTAATTAATGGAACATAATGCTCCCCCTCGATTAAAACATCAAAATCATTTCAAAATAATGATTTCTCCCCCTATACATCCACTTCAACACTTTTAAGAGCATTATCTAAAAGTTTTAATAACTCTTCTCCATGATTATCAATTGCCTTTTCTTTAGAAGTAGTTGCCTTATCGAATTCATAAAAGAAATATGAGAAATGTTCATCAAAAGAACTAACTGGAGCTGAATTGGGACAAGATGAAGGAACAAATTTCTTCCAATTGAGTTACAAATTTCTGATGAGATTTGAAGTCTTATCTTCAAAAGTCACATAGTAACTTTCTTTAGTTCTTCTTGTTTTCTTATTCAAAACAAGATAGCCTTTGGAATTAAGAGAGTATCCCAAAAAAAAGGATTCATCTTCTTTGACGTAAAATTTATTTTTGTGCTCCTTTGAGTTATATAGAAAACACCTAGAACCAAAAACAAGAAAAAAATTTCACCTTAGGTTTGCAATTAGTCAAACTTTCATAAGAAGTAATATATAACCGCTTGTTAATGTAAGTCCTATTGTGAGTAAAACAAGTTGTGGAAATCACATTCACCCAAAAGTAATGTAGAAGATTTGTAAATGAAAGCATAGTCCTAGTAGCTTCACATAACGATTAGTTTCTCCTTTTAGCAACACCATTTTATTGTGGTGTATAAGGATATGAAGAATTAAGACTAATGCCTTTGTTTGTCAAAAACTCTTCAAATGTATTATTTTTGAATTTTTTTTCCATTATCACTGCGAATATTATGAACTAGCCTTTGTAGTTACAATTAAATCTTCTTCACAAAATCAATCATCTTTTGTGTAGTCTCTGATTTTTGTTTAGGAAAGAAAACCCACATGAAATGAAAAAAATCATCAACAATAACAAGTATATCCTTATTACAAACAATGCTCTCAATTGAAGATGGAACACATAAGTCAATATGAAGTAACGCAAATCATTCAAAAATCTTGGTATTCATGATTGATGAATGATTCTTGACACTTTGATTTCCTTGTTCGCATGTTGCACATAAATGATCCTTTACAAATTTATGAATCGGAAGCCTTTAAACCAAATCTCCTATTATAAGTATGTTAATATGTTTGAATTTGAGATGTCATAGCCTTATGTGCCATAACCAACTGTCATTATATGATTCTTTTGCAAGAAAACATATGCATGGTTTTCCTTTAATTGGCTTCATGTCAAGAGAGTACATTTCGCATTTTCTTTTTGAGTTCTAAATCACTTTTTTAGTTTCTTTTTGTATGATTTCTGAACCATTTTCATGAAATGAGACTTTCAGTCAGTTACCTACAACAAGTTGAGATAGACTAATGAGATTATGTTGCAAACATTCTACATAAGCAACCTTTCTAATTATGAATTCTCCATTTTTATCATTCCATATTCTATGATTTCTCCAGTCACATTGTTTCCAAAGTTCACTCTTCCTCCATCCTTCAAACACCGAAATTTTCATAGTAATGACTTCCGCCCAGTCAGGTGACAAGACAAGCCGCTAAGCTCTTAATAAAATCCTTTTCTTCGTTATTTCGATTTGAGAAAATATTTTTGAGTTCTGAATCAGATTTCAAAATAACTTTTTTCTTTGAGTCACTTTTCTTCAAATTTGTTTTTTGAAGGGCCCAATTAGTGGTTTGGTCTAGGCTTTGAACTGTAATAGTGGTTTTTGGTTGATAGAGTATTTTGGTAGGTTTGTTGTTTGTTTACGAGTCTGTAATGAGTTTATGGCCGTAAACTGTTTCCGGTCGTGGTTCCCTATATATAGAGGGTTAGTCGGTCGTGTTTTGTTGTTGATGCCTAGTAGTTCACGGTCGTATATCGAGTTGTACCAGACGTTTTCAGTAATAGAACGTGTGCAAGCTTGATTTATTTTCTTTTCTACTCTTATTCTCTTTTATTAGATTGTGTTTGCAGTTGATCACTGGTAAGATCCATTCCTATGACCTTACAATTGGTATTAGAGTGGAACCAGCGTCAAAGGCACTCTACAATCGATCTTGGAGCGAGTTTTCATTGTCTTCAGACTAAAGCTCATGATTTCTACAAAAAGGTTTTTAGTTTCGTCGAAAAAGTACAAGATTCAAAGCTTTCGGCCTGAGCTTACGGCCGTAATCACCGTTTACGGCTACAAACTCGTTAAGGTTCTTGGACCGTAAATCACATTCATGAGCCGTGAATAAGGAATATTCATAAACTGAAAACTGATTGTTCTTGGACCGTAAACTTTAGACCGTGAACTCCTTTCGACCATAAACTTAGAGTTTACGGCCGTAAACTATTATCTGACCGTGAACTCTGTTTACGGCAGTAAATTGCATTTTGACTGTGTTTGACCAGAAGCTTAATTTAATCATAAATAATTTAATTTCTGTCTCATATTTATTAAATAAAGATAATGGATTCTCAAGTTCAAACAAATCATCACGAGTTGGATTCAGTTATGGGCACAACCACCCGAATTCCTAGACTTTTATCCGCTGAAGGCTTCCCAGAATGGAAGTATAAAATTGAGCAGTACATAAAAATGAAGGACTTCAAAATCTAGAGAAGCATAATAAAGAATCCTGTCAGAATAACCACTACTGTTGCAGGCCAAGTGGTTGACAAGAAGATGGAAAACTACACTGATGAAGACTTCGAGAAGGTTGAAGAGCAAGAAAAGGCTTTGGCCACCTTGATCATGGCATTATCTCAAGACATTGCTCAACGTTTCAGGGTGTACAGTTCTGCTAAGGCTTTGTGGGAAGCCCTAATTGAGGTCTATGAAGGGAACGAAGATATGAGGGAGAGTCGCCAAGATATGTTGCGACAACGTTTCAATATGTTTAACTACGTTCCTGGAGAAACTCTTGAAGCACAGCTGCAGTGGTTCACATCTCTTAACACTGAAATAATTGTAGCAGGGATTACTTATGCAAAGTCAGAGATAAACAAGAAGCTACTGAATGCTCTCCCAAGGTCTTGGGACATGAATGTAGTTTTCATAAAGAAGACTAAGGATCTTAGTCAGCTCTCTCTTGCTGAATTGATGACTGTCATCAAGACCTGTGATATTGATGACAAGCAGTGAGAGATCAACCATGTGAACTCATACTCAGCTGCGAATCTTGGAATCTCTACTAACAATGCTTTTTCATCCTTTTCCTTTCCTTCTGCAGGTCAATCATTTGCTACTCAGCAAGCTCAGGTTCAGAACTTCCCTACTCCATCAGCTTCCTCTGCATCATCCATGCCTTTTTCATCGAACGAATCGTATGTGGCTACTCAAGATGCTTCATCCTCCAATGTGGCTTCTTCTTCAAGAGGAAAGGGGGGTGATGAAAATCTAGTGCTTGCTACAAGGCTTGTCAATTGCTACAAAGCACTCGTAGCCGGGGATATTCCACCCCAACTATCATTGGTTGATCTTGATCAAATTCACCCTGTAGACGTTGAAGAAATGGATATTACATGGCAAATTGCCATGGCAGTTTTTAGGGCATAACATGTAACATCCAAAAATTTACGCCAAACTTAAAATTTTAATACTAACAAAAGAGTCAAATAGTAATTGTTTTTACAAAACATTTCCAATTCGTTTATCATCAGAGTGTCCTAAAATAGATCACGAGGATGAGGAGCGGTACGCTCACGCCTTCGCCTTCCCTCGCTCTCCTGCAGTACCTGAAACAATAAACTGAAAAATGTAAGCCAGAGGGCTTAGTGAGCTACCCCCAAAATACCAACACCAAACTGACAAAAACCACAGCCATAACAATCAATCAAACAACATACATATTGGGCCATCGGTCGGACTGGTCCGCCCTACTGGGCCTACAGTCTATCTAAATCTATCCCGAGCCTTCGGCATGACTGGTCGGCCGCGTGGGCCTACAGTCTCCCAAGGCCGCTCAGAGGGTGTGTTGGCCTTCAGCACAAAGCAGGACCTCCTCAACCCAACCAACAAGCAACTAACCATGTACGCATATTATCATATACTGGCATATACACATAGAAAACATATCTGTCTCATTGACCATCAATTATAGAGTTTCACTCGTAACGAGAGTCTCGACCTAATAGGTCACTAACATACCAATCCTTAAGGATCATAAAGCATAACATAATATCTATCCTGATTCCGATCTAACAGATCAGAATCATATGTAGCATACCATAAAAATCGATCTAACTGATCTCTAGTTTAACAACCATCCTAAACAGGATGAATTCTAACAAAGCAATAACATAACACCCATCCCAAACCAGGATGAAATCTAGCATGGCAATAAAAAAGCAACCATCCTAAACCAGGATGAAAATTATAAAGGGCCGGCCTTGGTGCCGTAGACCCTGTCGATATACTGAGGATAACTCACCTCGTAGATGCCGATTGAAATGCAAACTCCAACTATCGGATCACTTGACACCGACACCACCACCTATAACCATGGCATAATATACTCATAAGTTCTTACTCTTATGAGACACCCCATAACCTCTTAGTAATTCATGATCAAGGTCAGAGTCCTCAGTCAAGGTCAACAGTCCATGTTGACCTCAACTGGCCGAGTGCACTCTGCCACTCGCCGAGTCCGTGGAGCACATTCCAACTCGCCGAGTCATCGAAGTGACTCGTCGAGTCCCTTCCAATCCCGATCAATCCTTAAGGGCCACCCGTCGAGTTTCCTCCTTGCAACTCGACGGGTACACATGCATGCCTATCCAAAGGAAAAGCCATCCGACTCGCCGAGTTGTTCTTCAACTCGTCGAGTTTTATGGTGATCTTCATCAGACTCGCCGAGTTCTTCATCCAACACGCTGAGTTCAATGACCATCTTCATGTGACTCACCGAGTCCATCCAGTCATCTTTCCATACAGACCTGTTTTGAGCCATGCAACGGATCCAAATCACAGATCCAAGTTTCTAGAGCATACTTACCACGTAAAGTTGCAAACTTTACGTGCATGCATGGTTATAAAGGCCCCAAATGTCTATTTTAAGTTCTTAATGGAGCTTCTAGTCCAAGAGGGACTCCAAGCACAACCAATACAACAACTTTATGACTCTAGCATCCAAGGAGGGTCCAGATCTGAAGTTACAACTTCAGATCTAGCCCATAGCTCAACATCCCAACTTGAAAATCCATAAAAATCCCTAGAATCAACCAAAGGGAAGAAAAGGAAATAGGAATGGTACTTTGATACCTTCAAACGATGCTAGCTGAGGCAAAACCCGCTTCCCACTCTTTTCTTGCTTCAATTTCCTTTGCACTCTTAGCTTCCTTCCTCTAAGATCCACTTTTCCAAGCTTCAAACCCGCACCAAGGCACACAAACACGAATTAGGGTTTCAAGGGTTCTCAAAGACTGTAAGGAGTCCCAAAGGAGGCTGAGGCTCCTTTAAATAGAGTTGCAAACCCCGGGATTTAGGATTTTAGCTGTCAGCTCCTACTCGCCGAGTCCCAATAGTGGACTCGCCGAGTAGGTCACTAACAACGCGTTCTCACCCCGCTGCTACTCGACGAGTAGGTCGACCAACTCGTCGAGTAGATATTATCCATACATGCTTAATTAATTAATACCTGAGGATCGGGGCATTACAATTCTCCCCCACTTGAACTAGACTTGGCCCTCGAAGTCCGCTGAAGAAAACAATGTCGGGTAATGCTCGCGCATTTCTGCTTCCGGCTCCCATGTCCACTCGGATCCCCTCCGATGTTCCCACTTCACCTTTACTAAAGGTATTTCCTTATTCCACAGAATGTTCTTCTTCTTTTCCAAAATAGCTACAGGCCTCTCCACATAGTTCAGGCACTCAACGACCTGAATGTCATCCAACGATACCACTGCCTCCTAGTCCATGACGCACTTTCGCAATTGTGAAGCGTGAAATGTGCTGTGGATCCGGCTAACTTCCTCCGGAAGCTTTAGCCTATAAGCCACCTTGCCAACCCTGGCAACAATGCTGAACGACCCAATGAATCGGGGACCCAATTTTCCCCTCTTCCTGAAACGGATCACACCCTTCCAAGGTGAGACCTTCAAGAGAACCATGTCACCCACCTGAAATTCCAACTCAGATCGGCATAACTCTTCTTTCGACTCTGAGCGGTCTGTAGCCGTTATCTAATCCGCTGTATCATCTCGGTAGTTTGAAGAACTACCTCTGTCTGACCCATCACCATGTGCCCAACCTCGCCCCAACATACGGGGGTGCGACACTTCCGCCCATACAACAGCTCGAAAGGTTGGGCGCCAGTACTGGAATGATAGTTGTTGCTGTAGGCGAACTCTGTAAGCGGTAGGTGGGAATCCCAACTTCCACCGAAATCAATGACACAGGCCCTTAACATATCTTCAACGGTCTGAATGGCCCGCTCACTCTGCCCATCCGTCTGCGGATGGAACGTTGTACTGAAATGCATCCTCGTACCTAGTTCCTCGTGGAACTTCTGCAAAAACGGGAAGTAAATCGGACATCCCGATCGGAAACTATGGAAACTAAAACCCCATGGCGAGAGAGAATCTCGCGGACGTATAGGTCGGCCAACTTCTTCGCCGACGAACTCTCCCGTATAGCTAGGAAATGGGCACTCTTGGTCAATCGATCGACGATGACCCATATAGCGTCGAATCCCTTTACCGTTCTTGGCAATTTCATGATGAAATCCATCGTGATCCGTTCCCATTTCCACATGGGAATCTCCAGAGGTTGCAGCTTACCATGCGGCCTCTTATGCTCGGCCTTGACCAGCCTGCAGGTCAAGCACCTCTCAACGTACCAAGCGATATCTCGCTTCATACCAGGCCACCAATAACTCAAACTCAAATCTCGGTACATCTTGGTAGCCCCTAGGTGAAATGAAAAACGAGACTTATGAGCCTCCTCCGTCACTGTCTGCCTAACTCCTCCGGTCATCGGAACCTAAACCCGACCATATTGGGTGAATATCCCGCAGCTATCCTGAACAAACCGGGCGCTTTCGCCCTTAATCCTTTCCAATTTCTAGTTTTCCCGTTTCATACCCTCGATCTGAACATCCCTAACCAAACCCACCAGTGGGGAATCCACCGCCATCCTCATACATCTGGCTGGGGTAGAAGACCCAGCTGACTTGCGGCACAGAGCGTCCGCAACCACATTCACCTTACCAGGATGGTAAAGGATCTCGCAATCATAGTCCTTGAGTACATCCAGCCACCTGCACTGCCTGATATTCAAGTTCCGCTGATCCATTATGTGCCTCAAACTCTTGTGATTCGTGTATACGGTACAACGGACCCCGTACAAATAGTGCCTCCAAACCTTGAGAGCGAAGACCACCGCTCCCAGCTCAAGATCGTGTGTGGGGTATCTCGTCTCATGCGGCTTCAACTGTCGCGATGCATAAGCTATCACTCGCCCCCTATGCATGAGGACTACCCCTAGGCCTGTGATGGATGTATCACAAGATACCACAAAATCCTGCACTCCCTCGGGGAGTGTCAACACTGGCGCCTCGCATAACCGCTGCCGAAGGGTCTCAAACGCCCTCTGCTGCTCCGGGCCCCACCGGAAATCCACTCCCTTCCTCGTTAGACGAGTGAGGGGTATGGCAACCTTGGAGAAATCACGAATGAATCTCCGATAATACCCTGCTAATCCTATAAAAAGCCAGATGTCTAAGGGAGATCTCGAAGTCTCCCACTGCATAACCACCTCCACCTTGGCCGGATCGACCAAAATCTGATCCTGGTTAACGAGATGTCCAAGGAACTGAACATCTCGCAACCAGAACTCACACTTCGAGAACTTGGCATAAAGTCGTTCTCGTCGCAGCACCGCCATCAGCTCCCTGAGGTGCTCCTCATGCTGCTCTCGGGTCTTGGAATACACCAAGATATCATCCATAAACACAATGAACGAGCGATCGAGCATCGGTCTGCAGACTCGGTTCATCAGATCCATGAATATTGCTGGCGTGTTGGTGAGTCCAAACGGCATCACCACACACTCGTAATGACCATAACGAGTCTGGAACATAGTCTTCTTTACGTCTTCCTCCCTCACCCTGACCTGGTGTTATCCTGATCTCAAATCGATCTTGGAAAACCAAGATGCACACTGCAACTAGTCGAAAAGATCATCTATCCTCGGGAGCGGATAACGGTTCTTCACCCTTAACTTATTCAGCTCCCTATAGTCAATGCACATCTTGTTCGAACCATCCTGCTTCCTGACGAAGAGAATCAATGGTCCCTAGGGTGAGCTACTTAGTCGAATGAACTGCTTACCCAGCAGTTCCTGCAGCTGAGATGATAGCTCCTGCATCTTTGGCGGTGCTAAAAAGTATGGCGCCTTGGCAATTAGGGCCGCACCTGGCACTAGATCAATCCTAAACTCAACCTACCTCACCGGAGGCACCCCGGGTAACTCCTCCGGAAACACATCAACAAAATCTTTTACCATAGGGACCTCTGAAACTGAGAGCTTCTCCCTATCCCGCGTATCTACCACATACGCCAAATAACCAACACAACCGTGCTGAGTATATTGACAAGCCCTGGCCGTCGAACAAAACCCTGATCTTGACCTGGTGCCCTCACCATATACTACCAGTTCTCCCCCACTTGAGTTTCGAACCACTACCCGCTGTCCCTCACAGTTGATCATGGCGCCAAAACGGCTAGGCCAATCCATTCCTACAATCACGCATACATCCCCCATGGGGATAGGAATAAAATCTATCGGGAAAGACACCCCGAAAATCTCCAGCTCGCATCCTCGGTAGACCGAAGAAGCAGAAATCACGTGCTCGTTGGCGATCGAAACTCGCAATGGACACTCAAGATCATCTATCAGCACACTGAACCCTCTAGAGAAGGTTTGAGATACGAACGACCGACTCGACCTCGAGTCAAATAAAACCAAAGCAGACAAAGAATTTACTAAAAACGTACCTGATCATAGGCACAACCAATAAGCATAGTACAAATACAATAACTGAGATAGAGAATAGGAACATACCAGCAACCACATCCGGTGCTGCCTTGGCCTCCTCGGCCGTGAGCGCAACCCTGAGCCTTCAGAGGTTCCATCTTGACTGGCCTCCCATCTCCAATCCTCACAGGAGCTGGCGCGGAACCCTGCGTCGGCTTGGCGGCGAGCTGCGGACAATTGGTCTACACATGACCAACCTGATGACAATGGTAACAAATCCTCATATCTGCTAGAGGGGCGGACTGACGGAACTCCCTAGCATAGTGTCCATCCTTGCCACATTTGTGGCATCCAACTCCTGCTCGACAAACCCCTGAATGAGCCTTGCCACACTTCCCACAAGTGCGTCTCTGATGACCCCGGATCGTGTATCAACGATTTTAGACCGCTTAGGTGTCGGCTGAGACTGTGTCGGTGCCTGACGCTACTCCTTCAGCTGCAGCTCTATCTCCAACTCATGTCGCTGCGCGGCTTCCTGTAGGTCCAGGAGGGTATCACATCGCTGAGTAGACACAAACTGTCGAATATCCGTCTTGAGCATACTCAGATAACGAGTCATCTGAGACTGTTCTGAAGTAAACTCCGGGCAAAACATATCCCTCTCCGTGAACATACGGGTAATCTCCATCACAGACTTCCCATCCTGTCTAAAGGTCAAAAACTCCTGAGCCAGCTGCTCCCGTTCCACGCGCGGAACGTAGCGGGTGCGAACCATATCTCGAAACTGCTCCCAAGTAATAGCAGCCCTCTTATCATCAGTATACAAACCCGTCGTCAGCCTCCACCAGTCCATCGCCCTAAGCCTCAGCAGGTTCAGGGCACACCTGACCTTCTGGTCAGCAAGGCATGAACACGTGAAGAAACATCCCTCCATGTAATACACCCACCTCATAGCCCGAATGGCATCCTGTGTACCATCAAATGTCGGGGGCTTCGTATTGTCGAAGTCCCAGTACTGGAAAGCCCTGCCAGCTCCTCCTCCTCCAACCACTACAGCAGTTACAGCCGAAGTGGCTGCAGCGGCAACAGTCTCTGCTAGAGCGGCATACCGCTCATCAAAATACTTCACCATTTCGATCTTAATCAACCCAAACGTCTCTGGCAGTTGCGCTCGGAATGCAGCAGCAATCTCATCATGCATGATCTCCCAAATCCGGGCATCCAACTCCTCATTCCCTATCTGAACCACGGCCTCAGGTGCTACCGGCACCTCCAATCCTCTGTCTCCTGACCTTGATCCTGATCCTGATCCGGATCTGGACCCCGAAGCAACACGTCTGGTCACCACCATACTTGCAAACACACTCAATGTCTCAGACAGATCATATAATGACGAAAAACCAATTATTCTCAATCCCTAGGGGTTGTGACTTCCTTGATACGCGTATGGGTCCTGTGCTCTCAGTAGTATGGGCCCCTACTACCTTCCACACCTACCCATATTTGTCTCAAGTATCACCACAACGCCCTAAACTGTATTTAACATAATATGCGCTCAACCCTCACTAACAGGGGACATCGCCTAACTAGTAACTGATCCTGCAGTTCTGCACCACTCACACATCCATGAAACTTCCATCATTCCCTACAGTGCAAGTGTACACTGGCTGCACATAGCGCTGGACTCGATAGACTTTAGAATATCCAATCCCACACTAAGGTCGAATCGGACATTCCTAGGCTATAAGATCTTGACTATGCACAGCCGTGGTGCATACACTAATCATCTACAGTTATGATGTCAATCCCATATACAAGAAACCCTAGGCTAATAGGTACCATACGATCAGGCCAATCTATCATGCGATTCTTGAAAATACCTAGCCTATCACTAGCATGTTGTTCTAACATATCAGAATATCAAATAACTGTATGGTATTTTGGGGCTTACTTACAGGCATCGGCTGATCGTACCTTCTGCATCCTCCATCCTTTATTTTGAAAACCATTTTAAAAACTTGTAACATCCGATTCACTCAAACCAAGGCTCTGATACCAAGGCTCTGATACCAACTTGAGACTGGGTTCACACGAGTGTTCCTCCGATTCACTCAAACCAAGGCTCTGATACCAACTTGTAACATCCAAAAATTTACGCCAAATTTAAACTTTTAATACTAAAAAAAGAGTCAAATAGTAATTGTTTTTACAAAACATTTCCAAGTCGTTTATCATCAGAGTGTCCCAAAATAGATCATAAGGATGAGGAGTGGTACGGCCACGCCTTCGCCTTCCCTCGCTCTCCTAAAGTACCTGAAACAATAAACTAAAACTGTAAGCCCGAGGGCTTAGTGAGCTACCCCCAAAATACCAACACCATAATGACAAAAATCACAACCATAACGATCAATCAAACAACATACATACTAGGCCATCGGTCGGACTGGTCCGCCCTACTAGGCCTACAGTCTATCTGAATCTATCCCGCTCAGAGGGTGTGTTGGCCTTCAGCACAAAGTAGGACCACCTCAACCCAACCAACAAGCAACTAACCATGTACGCATACTAACATATACTGGCATATACACATAGCAAACATATCTATCTCATTTACCATCAATCGTAGAGGTTCACTCGTAACTAGAGTATCGACCTAACAGGTCACAAACATACCAATCCTTAAGGATCATAAAGTATAACATAATATCTCTCCTGATTCCGATCTAACAGATCAGAATCATATGTAGCATACCATAACAATCGATCTAACCGATCTCTACTGTAACAACCATCCTAAAAAGGATGAATTCTAACAAAGCAATAACATAACACCCATCCTAAACCATGATGAAATCTAGAATGGCAATAACAAAGCAACCATCCTAAACCAGGATGTAAATCATAAAGGGCCGTCCTTGGTGCCGTAGACCCTATCGATATACTGAGGATAACTCACCTTGCAAATGTCGATTGAAATGCAAACTCCAACTATCGGATTACTTGACACCGACACCACCACCTATAACCATGGCATAATATACTCATAAGTTCTTACTCTTATGAGACACCCCATAACCTCTTAGTAATTCCTGATCAAGGTTAGAGTCCTCAGTCAAGGTCAACAGTCCATGTTGACCTCAACTCGCCGAGTACACTCGGCCACTCGCCGAGTCCGTGGAGCACATTCCAACTCGCCGAGTCATCGAAGTGACTCGTTGAGTCCCTTCGAATCCTGATCAATCCTTAAGGGCCACCCATTGAGTTTCCTCCTTGCAAATCGATGGGTACACATGCATGCCTATCCAAGGGAAACGCCATCTGACTCGCCGAGTTGTTCTTCAACTCGTCGAGTTTTATGGTGATCTTTATCGGACTCGCCGAGTTGTTCATCCAACTCGCCGAGTTCAATGAAAATCTTCATGTGACTCGCCGAGTCATCCTTGAGACTCACCGAGTCCATCCAGTCCTCTTTCCATACAGACCTGTTTTGAGCCATGCAGCGGATCCAAATCACAGATCCAAGCTTCTAGAGCATACTTACCACGTAAAGTTGCAAACTTTACGTGCATGCATGGTTATAAAGGCCCCAAATGTCTATTTTAAGTTCTTAATGGAGCTTCTTGTCACAGAGGGACTCCAACCATAACCAATACAACAACTTTAAGACTCTAGCATCGAAGGAGGGTCCAAATCTGAAGTTACAACTTCATATCTAGCCCATAGCTCAACATCCCAACATGAAAATCCATAAAAAGCCCTAGAATCAACCAAAGGGAAGAAAAGGAAGTAAGAATGGTACTTTGATACCTTCAAACAATGCTAGCTGAGGCAAAACCCGCTTCCCACTCCTTTCTTGCTTCAATTTTCTTTGCACTCTTAGCTTCCTTCCTCCAAGATCCTCTTTTCCAAGCTTCAAACCAACGCCAAGGCACACACACACGAATTAGGGTTTCAAGGGTTCTCAAAGACTGTAAGGAGTCCTAAAGGAGGTTGAGGCTCCTTTAAATAAGGGTGAAAACCCCGGGATTTAGGGTTTCAACTGCCAGCTCCTACTCGCCGAGTCCCAATAGTGGACTCGCCGAGTAGGTTACTAACCACGCGTTCTCTCCCCGCTGCTACTCGACGAGTAGGTCAACCAACTCGTCGAGTATAGCTTATCCAGAAATTCTTAATTAATTAACACCTGAGGATCGGGGCGTTACCAAACAGTTTGCCAAAAAGACTAGAAAGAACAACTGGGGAATGAGTGCTGACAAGAAAGTTGGGTTCAGCAAGGGAAAGCTGCGGTGTTTCAACTGCCATGAGCCAGGGGATTTTGCTCGTGATTGCCCACAGCCAGACAGAAGATTGAATAACGATTGGATAATAGTTGCAGTTGGGAACAGTCGAAGCGGTGCTCAGGTAAATAGCGAGATGGCTATCGTTGCACAATCGTTCGACTGGGAGGATCAGATGCAAGCCCTGAACTTATTTGGACCTAAAAATTCCCACCTGGCACAGGTCAGTGATTATGCTCCGGCGGAGATTGTTGCAGCTGAAGATAAAATGATGGAGCTGTAGTTTGCGTTGATGGTATCTTCTTCTCATGAACCTAATACAACCAAGGTAAGTCAACCATCATGCTCTCAAGCCTGTATTGATTTTGTTAAAGCTCTGCATGAGAAAATTGAGACATTGGGTAGTGAAGTAGAGAACCTTAAAATTCTCCGTGAACTTAATGATTCATTAAAAGGGAAGTAGAAGACCTTAGATATGAAGGCTACGAACTCAGAAAAGGTCAAAAACGTCTTAAAGCCCAATTAGAATCTAAAATAAAGGACTTTAAGAGACTTCAAGAGGACTACAGTAATAAATGCGAGAACTATGATTATATAATGAAACAGAACGCTGCACTAGTGGCTGAAATTGAATCTATAAAGGGCAAATTTGAAACCGCTGATTTTGATTTTAGAAAATTTGATGTATTGAGTAAGGTAGTTGTAAATATGATAGACCACTGCATGCAATTTAAATGAAATCAGTCAAATGGTCTAGGGTTTAATCAAGTGCCTCCTCCATTCAATCATACATATCGGTTTCAACCTTTGTCCAAAGAAAAGATTGCCAATGAATCATTTATGGTTTATGGCAAGCCGTCTGGTTTGGTTTCGGGAGGATTTATTAATGTTGAAAACACTAACATTTTTACTTCTACTTCAGATCAATCCTTGAATCAGTCAAAGCACGAAGTTGAAGGATCTGTTTCTGAAACTAAAACTAAGTCCGAACCTGAAGTTTTAGTTTTTAATAAAGACAATAATTTTTCTGATGTTTTAAGTGACAATGGTTTTTGTGGTGTTTTTGTTTCTTCTGATACTGTTTTGAATGGTTTTCAAGTGTCTGATACTATTTTAAATAATGTGGTTGGCAATTTTGATGTTTGTGATGAAAAAGGTGAAAAACCACCAGTTTCACAATCTTCTCCATCTAATGTACCCTGACTTGCCTCACAACCTAATTCTTGTACATGTTCTAGTGAGAGAAGCAAGGGTGTTAGTATGGAAAACAAATCTGATCAATGTAGTACAAATTATAACAATAACAAACAGATTTGTTTCAATTGTGGTGTTGGTGGCCACATAGCTTGAAATTGTCAAAATCGTATGTTTGTACATTTCAAATTTCCAAGAGGAGAGAACAAATTTAGAAGAAGGTCTTTAACTAGAAAGTCCTCTAGAAATCGTTCCCGAAATGCTGATTGGAAAGATGATCGGGTTAGAAAACGGGCCGTTTTTCAAAAACATAACAAGGTTTTTCATCAAAAAGTCCCAGGCAGTTTGCCAAAACCAAGCATGGCCAAGCCAAGGTCGGTTTCATCAAGAAGCAGCACTGGGTCTTTAACCAACTCTGCTAGAAAACCCACATGCTTCAAGCAAACTGATAATCATTCAACTTCAAAACCACTCGGGACTATTAGAAAACCTAATTATCAATGGTTGCCTAAATTAGCTTCCAAATTATCATCCGTGTCCTCTGAAAAATCTTTAAATGATAATAAATCTGAGAAGGCATCGGGACCACCCAAGAAAATTATGATATGGGTACCCAAATCTAATTAAAACCGCACATCTTGTAGGGACAATTGCGGGGGAATATCGTCAGACCCCGGTTCGTCGACAGCGACACCACATTCAATCATTTAATGGGGGATACATCTCCTTTGCGGGTGGAGATATCGCCCAACTGCACCACATTCAATCATTTAATGGGGATACATCTCCTTTGCGGATGGAGAAGATGGCAAGATCACTCAAAGAGAAACTGTCACAAATGGGGTTTTAAGTTTCGAGAATGTTAATTTTGCTCCCGAACTAAAGCATAGTTTGTTAAGTGTATCTCAGATCTGTGACAAGGGCTATTCTACGCATTTCGCTGATAAGGAATGCATGATTCTCAAGCCAGGCTTTGTCGTCCAAGAAGAGTGGATACTTGTAAAATCTAAAAGGGATGGGAATGCCTATATCATTGATATGAATAACAATCTTCCAGAAAAAGTTACGTGCCTTTTCTCCAAGATCTCCGAACAAACTGCAATGATGTGGCACAGAAGACTTGGTCATGCTAACACCAAGAACTTGAATCATTTTGCGAAAAATGAGATGGTCCATGGATTGCTTGTCAAAGACTTCATCACGTTCGAAAAGTGTGTGTCATGTGCCCAAGGAAAGCATCATAGAAAACCACACCTGCCAAAACAGGTCAACTCAATTAGCCAGGTGCTTCAATTGCTACATATGGATTTGTTTGGGCCAGTAAATGTTCTCAGCATCATCAAAAATTATTATTGTCTGGTTGTGATTGATGATTTCTCTCGATTTACATGGGTTTTCTTTCTATCCAACAAAGGTGGAGTTGCTGATTTGATTAAGAAATTCATTGTATTAATTGAGAACCAAACTAACAATCGGGTGAAGGCACTTCGTACCGACAACGGAACACAGTTGAAGAATTCTATACTCGATCAATTTTGCACAGAAAAGGGTATCATGCGTCAATACAGCTCTGCTCACACACCCCAACAAAATGGTGTTTTTGAAAGGAGAAACAGAACATTAAAAGACGCCACAAGGACGATGCTGTGTGATTCAAAACTGCCAGTTTTCTTTTGGGCCGAGGCGATAAACACTGCCTGCTACGTTTAGAATCGTGTGTTGATCAACAAAGCTCAAATGCAGACCCCATATGAGATTTTATATGGTCACAAGCCATCCGTCAGTCATTTCCGTGTACTTGGCTGCCCTTGCACCCTTCTTCACTTAGAGACCAACCCGAAGTTTAATGCCAAGGCTGATCACTATTACTTCGTAAGGTATGCTACTCACACCGCCAATAGGGTCTACAATAAGAAGACAAAGCAGATTGTGGAATCTTATGATGTGCGTTGGTTGGAAGAAAATGATACGGATGCTAGAGTGGGTCTGGATTGGTTGTTTGATTACACATCGTTATTCAAATAAATAAAGGTGTCTTCGAGTGGCTCATCTGGATCTGTTTCTGGTTTAAAGAATATTTCTGAAGATGAAGACGAAGAAGTTGTCTACATATTTCCATCTGCATCCTCTTCATCATCTAAGGGGAAGTCCTCAGTTTCGTCTGAGGGGGAGTCCTCTGCTATACCTGAGGGGGAGTCATCTGTGCAACATGATAGTCCTAAATCTCCAGTCTAGAATGATACTCCTGATGCTGAAACTACGCCACTTACTCATATAGAAAGAGAGTTCATTCCTAATGATGCTTCCGCTGCCTCTTCAACTTTTATGGAACTACTCTTTCCTGAACTTATCTCAAATGAGTTTGTAGCAGAGCCCTCTGGAGCAGCTCAATCAGCAAATAAAGGAGGTATCAACATTCACACTCTCCCTGTCTCTCTCAATGATATCAGCCAAGAGATACCTTCAAGGATTCAATGCGATTATCCGATCGATAACATCATTGGTCAGCTGGGCGACGGTGTTAAAACCAGAAGTCAGAGTGGAGACGTTAATACCTGTCTTTACTCCTTCTTTATCTCTCAAATAGAGCCCAAGAATGTTGAAATGTCTCTTAATGAGCCCAGCTGGGTAGATGCAATGTAGGAGGAACTACATCAATTTGAAAAACTCGGTGTTCGAAAGTTAGTTGAGTTATCAAAGGGCAAGAAGTCTCTTGACACATGATGGGTTTATCACAATAAGCAGGACGATTCAGGGGTTATCGTGTGAAATAAAGCCCGATTGGTGGTTCGCGGGTTTCGACAAGTTGAGGGTCTTGAGTACACTGAAGTTTATGCTCTAGTAGCTCGCCTGGAGGCCATTCGTATCTTCCTAGCATATGCTTCTTACATGAATTTTACCGTGTATCAAATGGATGTCAAGACCGCCTTCTTGTATGGCAAGGTGAAGGAAGAAATCTATGTTGATCAACCTCCTGGGTTCGTTGACTCAAAATTTCCTAATCATGTCTACAAGTTGGACAAGGCATTGTATGGGTTACATCAAGCTCCGAGAGCATGGTATGTAACTCTAACCAAGCATTTTCTAGAGCATGGTTATTCTCGTGGCACCATCGATCAGACCTTGTTTATCAAGCATGGCGGCAATGATCAGATACTTGTGAAAATCTATGTTGACGACATTATCTTTGGGTCGACTAGTTTGCAGCTCTGCAAAGAATTCGAAGGTGTAATGAAGAAACGGTTTGAAATGAGTTCGTTGGGAGAAATAACCATGTTTTTGGGGCTTCTGGTTAAACAGAATTCAACCGGAATCCTGCTACATCAAGCCAAGTATGTGGAGGATATTCTTGAGAAGTTCGGGTTTCACGACACTAAATCTGCTTCAACACCAATGGCTGAATGACCTCTTCTGACTCCAGATCCTAACGGCGAATCCGTAGATCAGACCCAATATCAATCGATGATCGGATCGCTGATGTATCTTACTACAAGCCGACCTGACATCATGTTTGCAGTTTTTCAATGCGCACGTTATCAGGCTAATCCTAAACTTTCACACCTTATTGCTATCAAAAGAATTTTTCGGTATATCAAAGGAAGCCCAAAATTGGGTCTTTGATATCCGAAGAATCCTGAATTTGATCTATATACTTTTGCTGACAGTAATTACGGAGGCTGTTAGCTTGATAGGAAATCAACCTCAGGAGGGTGTCAATACCTAGGTGATAGGCTAGTTTCATGGCAATGCAAGAAGCAACACACTGTCTCAACTTCCACAGCGGAGGCGGAATACGTTGCTGCATCAGCATGCTATTCTCAAGTTATCTGGATCCATCATCAGTTGTTGAATTATGGTTTGAATTATTTAGAAACCCCCATTTACTGTGATAATGAGGCCGCCATTCAAATTGCCAAAAATCCAGTCCAACACTCTAAAACCAAGCACATCGACATTAAAATTCACTTTATCAGAGACTGTTATGAGCGTTAACTAATCCGGCTGGAACAGGTCCCTACTGCTAATAATGTGGCGGATTTGTTCACGAAGTCATTTAACAAAGCTCGTTTCGATGTGCTTGTGGGTTTTCTGAAAATGATTCGTTTTGAGGATTAAGTTTTTTTTTATTTATTTATTTTTTTTTCATAATTCTTCATCTTTATTTTTGGTAAAATAAATTAACTTTGCGCATTTTATTTTTATTTTAGTTTATTTTATTTAATTCTCACCCATGCACAAATTTAAGGGGAGAAATAATAAAAAAGAATCCAAAAACATTAAAAATCCGGAAAATTAAAAAAATTGTTGTTAGTCTTGTTTGTAGGTGTTGTGACGGGAAATGAAATTAGCAAGTGCTAACGGGCAATCTGAGTCTGAGTGACGTACCTAAGTTGAATCGTCTACGCTCTATGCTCGATGCGTTGGTAGGCACGAAATTTTTTTAAACGGACTTGAATAGGGAGAGTTGAACCAAATGAATTTAAGGACGTGACAAACTTTGACCTAGTTAGATCCGTTTAGCCAGACATCACGACGCTCGGATAGGTTGAGTAGGGAGATATACATGGGAATCTACCAGTCACATTATATAACTCGTATCTAGAACTGTGGATTCACTTTTCCTCGATGTGCGGACTCTATCCTTAATTCCGGTTGGATGGGGTGACTGGGGAATTCCGATAAACTAGGTCTATAGAAGGTTATTTTGTTTCTTTCTGTCTGTTAGTCATATGTTGCCTCCTTTGCATGATCAAGAAATCCAACTTGGACTGTAACATATGCAACTTTATCTCGCGGCATCCTCTCTCTATGCAATTCTTTCTATCTGTTAGCCATATATTGTCTCCTCGATGTGACTCAAAATCCAACCTGGTACACAGTATATGCACCATTCTCTTCTCAATCCCTCTGAAACTTCAGTTAGTCATATGTTTCATCCTTTGCGTGATTAGAAGAAATCCGACCTGGAAGTACAGCATATGCATTCTAAATCTATCTTCTCTATTAATAATTGTCTGCTCACCCGGTGTAAGGAGTATTCTGGAAGTCCTTGATGGTTGGGGCATATCAGGAAGCGGGAAACACGTTCTAATAGAATTCAAATTGAACACATACAGATTGTCTGTAGATGTCGTTGCTTAATTTAGGTGGACAATAATATCCCTGGTTGTCGTCAGATAAATGGTCCCTAAGAAAAATTTATTTAAGAATTAGGGCCAATCATGACAATAAAATTATAATTAGATATATGTATGTGTCATGTCATTGGTAAACTATCCAAAATTATGTCACAAATGTTTTGTGTTTAAGTGGACCACAATACTAGCGATCGATCAGACGAAGATGTGAAAATAAGGTTACCGACAAGTGGCATAAGGTTGTCCAACACCTTTGATCTCAGCGTCACAAATTCATTCTCAATAATTAAATTTTGAAGTTGTATATTTTAGTTGAAGTTAATTTTATTTTTTTAATTTTTATTTTGTTAACTGCTAAAAAAAATTATTATTAATTTTAATTTTGCAAAGTTAATTTTATTTTATTTTATTTTTAATTTTAGTTTTAATATTAATCCTCAAAAGATTTTTAAATTTTTTTTAAATGTTGGATTGTGTTGGAGACTGCCTTATACTGTGTAGTTATCAGGTAAATGAAAAGTGGGTATAAAAAGGGGTTTACCGTCGGAATCTTCATCATTTTCTTGATTTCGGCCACAAACACCCTCTCATACTCTTTCTCCTCGAAATTTTTTTCATCAAATCTTGCGAAATTAATCGGATAGTCTTGAAGGTAATGTGTTTTCGACCAAGAATATGCATCTTGTTGCGTGATTCATCGTGTTTTTAAGGCTAAAATCGACAAAAAGGGTTTTCAGAGTTTACGGTCGAAGCTTACGGCCACAAGGTGTTTGCGACCGTAAACTCCCCAAATGGTCATCAGTTCACGGCCAAGGGTTTACGGCCGTAAACCTCGTTGACCGCAAACTCTGACGTTGACTGCAATTTTGACCTTGACCTAATTTTTTTTTTAAAATTTGTTGTTTCATTTTGGGTTCAAAATTAAATCATTTAAAATTTTTATTGCTCGTTCGGCTCTCTTGTCTTACTTGGCATGTTTAGTGCAGATCAATGGCGAACCTCAAATTTGCAGACATGTATAATTTGGCTATTGTTTTGGCGGATCGTCCAGCTGCTCACTCGGACTTCAAGTCGATGATCCACGAACTCAGGGAATGGTGTTTGGCATCAGCCATCACTGTGAATCCAGTTGTTTACCAGAATTTGATCAGAGAGTTCTGGTCGACTGCTAAGATGGAAATGGATGATGCTGGTCTTTTTACTATTAAAGTTGTCGTAAAAGGATGCGAGATCATGATCACCGAGAGTTTTATCAGAAATGCGTTGCTGATTGACGACCAACCAAACTTCCCACGGAGATTGGGATTGAGGATGCTCAGAAAATTCTAAGGAGGATGCGGTAAGAAGGCACTTCTCCTCCAACTTTGAAGAAGCTCTTACCTCCATACTGAAGATTTTGGCACATGTGTTCGTTAGCTGCATTTCTGGAAGAAGATCAGGAGCTGATGAAATTTCTCTGAGGAATACTGGAGCAATCGTTTCTCTTGCTGCTGGAGTAAAGTTCAAATTTTCAAGATTTATCTTGGATGAGTTTATGGTATACATCAGGGCCTCCACCCAGGATACTTTCTTATTGTAACATAGGTTCATTCAATTGTTTATCAATACACAGTTTCCAGATATGGTGAAGGAAGGCGATACTCTTGATATGAAATCTCTGGGTCCTCACACTGTAGGGCTCATTAAGTAGAACCGTAAAAGAAAAATTACCTTTCAAGGAAAATATCCTCTGGAGAAATTTGGAAAGTTTGCTAAACTAAATGAGTCCTCGGAGTATTATGGATCGTCTGACAAGGCATCTTCTGGGCCTACATCTTCAGAGAAATCATCTCCAAATAATGATGTTATTACCGTATCTGATGATGAGAATAAAGAAGAAGAAGAGACTCCGACTCCTGAAGCTAATGTGACGGAAGAACATGATTTAATACCTGCTCATGTTCAAAGTGATTATGTAGAAAGGACTGTCGCAACTGAGACGGAAGCTGAAGGAGATAAAAATTATTCTTTTGACGATCTTGATCTTACCAGATTTGACAATGATGATATTGTTGCGTCTCTTGCAAGTAGTTCTAATTTCGTGATAAATGAGAACCTTGACTCGATCTTCAACAACGTCGATGAAGTCGTTCCTCCAACGACAGAGACAAGGAAGCCTGATTAAGTTCTTCAAACTACACCCCCTATTCAAACCAAATGGCGACTACTTCCACTCCAATGGAGACGGTTATTAGATTTCCTCCTCCTGTTTCTGTTCCTCCTACTATAGAGCCATTTATGAGTGATCTTACAACAACGCAGACTGGTCAACCCCACTGAAAAGAAGAAGAATGGATCCAAGGCAGAGTGATCTAATTGCGAATCTTGTTAGTGGCCTTCCAGTACCACCTACCACTACTCCTAGTCTTACTACAACCAAGCTCTTTACGGTAGGACCAGACACCACTTTTGAAGTTGGTGGATCTTCTTTTCCACCAGGGTTTTCTCGTCCTCGACCTGATCATGATGCTGCTTCCACATGATTAGCCATGCATTTGGCTAAGGAGCAATTTTTAATGCCTCCCCCTCGTGGTAAAGGTATTTCTATTGGGGATGGTAGTTCTGGAGAAGACAATCTCACTATCCCTGGGTTGTAGAAGGAGATCTCAACGCTCAGTCAGAAGAATATTGAGCTTGATATTCGTGTTTCAGATCTCCAAGTGGAAAATACAAAGCTTAATGTTCAAGTCTCTAAACTTCAATCTAACAATTCAAAGCTCGGTGTGCAAGTAGTTGGTCTTCTTAAAGACAAAGCTTTAAAGTCAAAGCAGATTTCTGATCTTGAAGACCATTTCAATCTTTTGACTTGAAGTTATTTTGAGCTAAAGAACAAGCTTGAAGAAGACCTCAGTGAAAAATATAAAACATCTGCTGATGAATATAAAATTAATTTACATACTCAAGCCTTTCCAGTTACCATGCCAACTACTCAGACATCAAGGGTTATTAATCGCGTTGAGGAGGAGCCTTGCCAAGCTCCTCATGTTTCAGCAATAATATGTGATGCGCAAGAAGAAGCTGCTAAGAGGGGTCGACTGCTGTTTAAAAGAAACCTTAACCAGAATGCTTCTTGGGATGAACCAACAATTGCTGTTACTGATCTTGAGGTTGTTCAGTTTAGAGATATATTCGGTGATAGATCTGGAATTGTTTCCTGGGGACTTTATGATCCTCTTAAGATGTGGATTGTGCTAAGAAAGAGTGGCAATTCTGAGCTTTACAAAGATAGTCATTATTTCAACTCATGGACTAGGATAGATTTGATAGAATTATCACGAGCTCCTTTTTCAAATCTCGCAGGTAATCCACAGGCAACCCAGTTCAAGCACTTCCCTGAGGATCAGGTTAAAAAGGGATTTCCCGCCACAAAACTGCTGAGTCCATTATTGTGACATCCCCAAAATCTCGGCCAGAAAAGACCGATTTCAATTATGCTTTTAAAATAATTTCAGAGTAAATCCTTTTGATTTGAAAGAGTTGCGGAATTTCTTCCCAAAAACAAAACATGATAAAACAATGTTTACCAAAGCATTTCATAAAAGAAATATAATTTTCATTATATAATCAAAACTCGGGGTGTCATGTTCCGATACAGACCCATAAGCATAAACGATAACATGACAAGTCATTCAACAAATATATACATATACAGACTTGTAAACAAAACATCTGATGGTTCATCCATCTTATGCCCTCGCGCCACTTCCTGTAATACAAATAAAACTGAGTGGGTCAGGCTTGGGAGCCTGGTGAGCATATAGGGTTTTCAACCCACAATAAATAACCATATTTAATTTTCACCAACCAACAATAACCCAATTACCCATTCCCGTTATTCTCACTTTATGTCCCTAAGACAACTAACATAAGGGACCTAGTCTAAGAATATTTCATCGGGGCGACAACACATGCTTCGGGGGTACCTCAGCAATATAAGTCAAATAAGGCAACCATGAGGGGGATGGAGTACAGTGAATGAACACCCAAGTTCATTAAAACCTACAGGTGGCGAACCTGCTAATGTTTCCACAAGACTATCTAGAATAGCCTGTGGTCGTCATCTAAACTCTACTAGATGACTAAATCAAACAACAACGAGGCCTCTCATCTGTTTATTACACACTAACTATCTACCTATGTTCTACCCAACATATTAGTAGATAAAAATATACATTTTTATAGAGGATAACTCAGATCTATGAGATAGAAGAGAGTGAATATACATTCACACATATAACAACAAAATATATACACATAGCACGTATTTTATATAAAATACTTTATAATAATGTGTTGGAAGAAGGTAACTACACACTCACTTGATCAGAAGATGATCGGACAGCACTACGACTTGCAGAAGTAGTAATCCTCAGCAGATCTGGAAGATCTTCACAAAAATCGAACTTCTCGCGGACAGAGCTTCGGCTCGGGAACCGCACTTCTCGGGATCTTCGGGATCTCGGTACTTGCCTCGGGGCTCGAGTATCATACCGGGGCTTCGAGGTATTTTTGGCATGCAAAACGATGCAAAACGGGAGAGAGAAGAGAGAAAATGAACAAAAGAATCGGCTGCCTTCGGATCCTATTTATAGGAGGTTGGAGCCTCGGAGTACGCGGGGCGTACTGCCCGAAACCTCATTGCTTACGTATCCGAAGCCACTTGCTGCGAGTGTCGACATCTTTGGTGTACCCGGGGCGTACACGAGTACGCGGGGCGTACTTCGGATCGGATTGCTGACTCCTCTTCAGATAATGCCTCCGAATTAAAGATTTAATTTAAATACAAAATATTTAATAAACTTCGTAAATTCATATCTTCTTCATACGAACTCCGTTTTCGACGTTCTTTATATCCACGCGAAGGTGAGACTATGCTCTACAACTTTCGTTTAGACTTCGTCGGCTAATTTTGGACTTTATTCTTATTATTTATTTTTACTAGGCCGCGACAGAAAAACTTCGTTATAAATTCATAACTTCTTCGTTTGACGTCCGTTCTCGCCTAACTTTTTATCGCTTCGATACCAACAACGAGACCTTCGATCCTCGTTTAGATTACTTCGGCTAAAAACCGCTCGATCTCAAATCGAGTATTTCGGGCTGCGCACCGCTAAGCCGAAACTTAGATAAAGCATAACTTCCTCATACGAAGTCAGATTTGGGCGTTCTATATATATTCGGAAACCTCGTTTCAACTACTACAACATTATTCAAAGATATTAAGTTTATTTTACACTTAAATTTTGACGCTTATTTTTATTCTTAATTAATCAAACCACATAATTAAGCAATTAAGCACAAAACACACAATACTTAAATAATACAATCTTTATTATTTCAAAACGGGTTACAGAGGTTAACCTAGACTATTACATTGCTAAAAATGGCAAGCCCGGAAACACAGGCGTTACAATTCTCTCCACCTTAGAATGATTCCGTCCCTAGAATCACACATCAACAAACAAATGCGGATAGCGACTCAACATGTCACTCTCCGTCTCCCAAGTGAGATTCGGCCCATTCGTGTGTTTCCATCGGACAAGCACTAACCCAACCATTTTGCGTCGCAACTTCTTAGTCTTTCGGTCAACAATTGCCTCTGGTTCTTCAATCAACCTTTTGTTCTCATCAATTCTCAATTCAGAAATTGGAATTATATCAGGAACTTCTCCAATGAACTTCCACAAATTACACACATGAAAAGTGTTGTGAATTCCATTCAGTTCTTCGGGTAATTCGAGCTTGTAAGCTTGGTTCCCAATCCTCTGAAGAACTTTAAACGGTCCAATAAACCTTGGACTCAACTTTCCCCTTTTTCCAAATCTTATAAGTCCCTTCCACGGCGAGACTTTAAGCAAAACTGAATCTCCAATTTAAAAAGTCATCGGTCTTCGCTTCTTGTTAGCATAGCTCTTTTGGCGATCTTGAGCTGCTAACATTCTTTCCCTAATTATTTTCAACTTTTCAGCAGTTTGATGAACCATCTCCGGTCCCATAAACTGCTTTTCCCCAGCCTCAAGCCAACAAGACGGCGTACGACACTTCTGTCCATACAAAGCTTGATAAGGTGCCATCTTAATGCTCGAGTGGAAACTATTATTATAGGAAAATTCTACCAAAGGTAAATGTTCATCCCAATTACCTAGGAATTCCAAGGTACATGCTCTCAGCATATCTTCAAGTGTTTGTATCGTTCTTTCACTCTAACCATCAGTCTGCGGATGGTAAGTTGTACTTAAACATAACTTGGTACCTATTTCCTCTTGTAGACTTTTCCAAAACCTTGAGGTGAAACGACTATCACGGTCCGATACAATCGTTAACGAAACACCGTGAAGCCTCACAATTTCCTTCACGTAAGAATTCGCAAGCTTTTCCATAGACCATTTCGCCTTGGCTGCTATGAAATGCGCACTCTTAGTGAATCGATCAACGACCACCCAAATCATGTCGTGACCATTCTTTATTCTGAGCAGTTTAGTGACAAAGTCCATAGCAATGTCTTCCCACTTACCCATAGGCACAAGCAATGGTTCTAAACTCCCGTAAGGTTTCTGATGTTGTGTCTTGACTCTCGCACAAGTCACACACTCAGCCACATACTTTGCAACATCAAGCTTCATCGTCGGCCACCAGTAGTAGGGTTTCAGGTCCCTATACATTTTAGTGCTACCAGGATGAATTGAGTACATGGTTTTGTGAGCTTCTTCCATCAGAAGATCCCTAATTCCTCCATACTTAGGTACCCAAATACGATCTTGGAATACCTTCAGTCCATGACCGTTTGTACCAAACACCAACGTTTTACCCAAACGTTCCTCCTTTCGGTCATTTTTCTCAGAAGCTTCCTCTTGAGCTTTCTTTATACTTTCCACAATGGTCGAGACAACTTCAATTCTCAACACTCTTGGCCTTCTCCTTTCAAGATTGAATTTCCGACTGAGAGCATCAACAACAACATTAGCTTTACCGGGGTGGTAAAGTATCTCGCAGCCGTAGTCTTTAAGTAATTCTAGCCAGCGTTGTTGCCTCATATTCAATTCCTTCTGATTAAAGAGATATTGAAGACTCTTATGATCAGTAAAAAGTTTGCACTTCGTGCCATAGAAGTAATGCCTCCATAATTTCAGAGCGAAAACTACCGCTGCCAACTCCAAATCATGAGTCGGGTAATTCTTTTCATGCTCTTTCAGCTGTCGAGACGCATATGCTATCACCTTTTCTCTTTGGGTCAAAACACAACCCAATCCAACCCCAGACGCATCGCTATAAACAGCGAAGTCTTCAACTCCATCGGGTAGAGAAAGTATTGGTGCCTCGCATAGCTTCTTCTTTAGCTTCTCGAATGCTTCTTTATGCTTATCACTCCAAGCATAAGTAGCTCCTTTGTAGGTCAAAGTTGTCAATGGAGTAACAATCGAAGAAAAGCCTTGGATAAACCTGCGGTAATATCCGGCTAATCCTAAAAAGCTTCGAATCTCCGTGGGACTTTTCGGTTGTTTCGACTTCATCACAGCTTCGATCTTCGCTGGATCAACCATTATCCCTTCTTGGTTGACCACGTGACCCAAGAATTGGACTTCACGAATCCAAAAATCACATTTGGAGAACTTTGCATACAGTTTCTGCTTCTTCAAAACTTCTAACACTTCTCGCAAGTGTCTGCCATGTTCCTCCTGGCTTTTCGAGTAAATCAGAATGTCGTCTATGAACACTATCACAGATTTATCAAGGAAAGGATTACAAACCCTATTCATTAAATCCATGAATGCTGCCGGAGCATTGGTTAGTCCAAACGACATAACCAAGAACTCGTAGTGTCCATATCTAGTTCTGAATGCAGTCTTGTCGATATCCTGCTCTCTTACTTTTAGCTGATGATATCCTGACCTTAGATCGATCTTCGAGAAATAGCTCGAACCTTGCAATTGATCAAATAGGTCATCAATCCTCGGCAACGGATATCTATTCTTTATTGTTGCCTTGTTCAGCTCTCTGTAATCGATGCACTTTCTCATACTTCCATCTTTCTTCTTCACAAATAACACCGGAGCTCCCCAGGGCGATGAACTAGGTCTAATGAAACCTTTGTCCAATAACTCATGAAGTTGCATCATCAGCTCCTTCATCTCCGTCGGTGCTAATCGATAAGGTGCTTTTGCTATTGGCGTGGTTGCTGGTAGCAAGTCTTTTCTGAACTCCACTTGTCTATCAGGTGGTAATCCAGGAAGATCTTCGAGAAATACTTCCGGATAATCACACACCACTGGAATACTCTGCATCACCTTCTTTTCCTTCTTAGCATCGATCACGAATGCTAAATATGATGTACATCCCTTGGTCAAACACTTTCTGGCTTTCATTAAAGAAATGATTCCAGAATTTACTCTGCGTTTGTCCCCACACACCATAAATGAATCCTTCCCAGGCGGGTTTACTTTAACTATCTTCTTCTTGCACAAAATTTCGGCATCATTGGCGCTAAGCCAATCCATTCCCAAAACGATGTCGAAACCATTTAGTTCGATAGGCAATAATTCCTCGTGAAACTTATTCCCATTAAGATCAATTAAGATGTTTTTCATACGATGGCTAACAGGTACAAACTTGCCACTAGCTACTTCGACTAATAAAGCATCATGTAGTCTATCAATAGGCAAAGCTAGCTTTCTACCAAACTCATGCGAAATAAAGGAGTAGTTGGCTCCAGAATCAAACAAAATTTGAGCAGGTAATTCGTTAACAAGAAAGGTAACTGAAGCGACATCAGCTTCATCTTTCGCAGCTTCGAGTGTCATCTGGAAGGCTCTCGCCTTCGGCTTTGGTGGAATGTTAGGCCTAGCTGCCTCCTTCTTCTTCGGACAGTCTTTCAAAATATGCCCTCTTCATTACAACCAAAACACATCCTTTTGTTGTTCGGACATTCATTGGAAAAATGTCCAACCTTTCCACACTTGTAGCAGGTTACATTTCCCAAAGTGCATTTTTTTACACTTATCACACCACTTCGCTTCGCCTCCTTTTCCTCCAAACTTTTTCGAATAAGATTTCAAAAATTTGCTTTTCTTACCGGAACCAGATGTTCCCTCAAACTTTCTTTTCTCACCAACCTCAACCTTGTCGGTGGTTCTTCCCTTTATCATGTTCTCAACAGACTTGGCAGCCCAGATAGCTGCCTCTAGAGTAAGTGTCTGACGTACTGGCACCTCGTACTCCCATGGGAGTCCCATCGCATACCGGTCCACCTTTGTCAGCTCATCTAACTCCATCTTATCGGTGAAGTTACTGGTGTATTCATCAACTGACATGCTGCCTTTTGTCAATGTCAGGAACTTGTTCTCCAACTCCAACAAATTTTGAGCCGAACAGAACTTGCGCTTGAACTACGCCAAGAATTCTGCCCATGACAATTACAGTGGCTCATTAGGGCTTAAGGTCTTCCCTAGAGTGTTCCACCAACGAACGGCTCCACCTCGGAACTGACGCACGGCATAGATAGTTTGCAACTTACCTCGACAGCCACAAGTCATAAAGGCCATTTCCATTTTGGAGATCCAATCCATAACCCCAATCGGATCCTCCTTTCCATTGAAGGTCGATGGTTTGCAAGTTAGAAAGTCCTTGTACTTGCATCCCATTCCATCATTCCTTCCATCATGGTTATCTTGCCTAACTATCGGTGGGTTGGCTTGACCAATAGACCCACTGAAGTTTCCACCTTCCGAGTGCCCTTCATTTAATTCAGGCTCCTCCACACAAATTGACAGTTCTTCACGATTCTGTTGAAGCAACCGTCTAGTTTCATCCATCTGACGATCCAACATCGTCTGAATCATCATTTGCACACCAGCCATGGTTATTGGCTCAGGTGCTGCGGCTACGACAGGTACTTGCTCAATCACTGGTGGTTGATTCCTGTTTTCATCAGCATTTCCAACTCCACTTCTGGTTCTCACCATTTTGATCTACACACCGAATAAGGTGAAATTAGATCCTCAATCATGATAGATATTCAAATCTTCATTACCACTCCGAAACGTTAACATGCTAGTTCTAATATCGTAGACGTACGCTTAGAATCCTACACACATAAGGTTTCTAGATCCGGTCGGCAATAGACCATAGATCCGAACAAATAATATAATATATGGCAACATATAACATTTAGCACATAAAAGCATTTTAGGCAACTTTCCTAAAATAAACCAGTGCTCGTGTCTAAAACATAACAGACACACATCTCAAAACTTCACTTAGCATTCTAAGTTTAAGTCTAGAAATCCTACAAATTCCTAGTTCGCTTAAACTAATGCTCTGATACCAACTGTGACATCCCCAAAATCTCGGCCAAAATAGACCGATTTCATTTATGCTTTTAAAATAATTTCAGAGTAAATCCTTTTGATTTGAAAGAGTTGCGGAATTTTTTCCCAAAAACAAAACATGATAAAACAATGTTTACCAAAGCATTTCATAAAAGAAATATATTTTTCATTATATAATCAAAACTCGGGGTGTCATGTTCCGATACAGACCAATAAGCATATACGATAACATTACAAGTCATTCAACAAATATATACATATACAGACTTGTAAACAAAACAACTGATGGTTCATCCATCTTATGCCCTCGCGCCACTTCCTGTAATACAAATAAAACTGAGTGGGTCAGGCTTGGGAGCCTGGTGAGCATATAGGGTTTTCAACCCACAATAAATAATCATATTTAATTTTCACCAACCAACAATAACCCAATTACCCATTCCCGTTATTCTCACTTTATGTCCCTAAGACAACTAACATAAGGGACCTAGTTTAAGAATATTTCATCGGGGCGACAACACATGCTTCGGGGGTACCTCAGCAATATAAGTCAAATAAGGCAACCATGAAGGGGATGGAGTACAGCGAATGAACACCCAAGTTCATTAACACCTACAGGTGGCGAACCTGCTAATGTTTCCACAAGACTGTCTAGAGTAGCCCGTGGTCGTCATCTAAACTCCGCTAGATGACTAAATCAAACAACAACGAGGCCTCTCATCTGTTTATTACACACCAACTATCTACCCATGTTCTACCCAACATATTAGTAGATAAAAATATACATTTTTATACATAGATAAAAACCTGTATAGCATGCTTTGATCAACACATATTTCACATAACAGAAGAGGCACACACACACATAACATATATTTCATAGAGAATAACTCAGATCTATGAGATAGAAGAGAGTGAATATACATTCACACATATAACAACAAAATATATACACATAGCACGTATTTTATATAAAATACTTTATAATAATGTGTTGGAAGAAGGTAACTACACACTCACTTGATCAGAAGATGATCGGACAGCACTACGACTTGCAGAAGTAGTAATCCTCAGCAGATCTGGAAGATCTTCACAAAAATCGAACTTCTCGCGGACAGAGCTTCGGCTCAGGAACCGCACTTCTCGGGATCTTCGGGATCTCGGGACTTGCCTCGGGGCTCGAGTATGATACCGGGGCTTCGGGGTATTTCTGGCACGCAAAACTATGCAAAACGGGAGAGAGAAGAGATAAAATGAACAAAAGAATCGGCTGCCTTCGGATCCTATTTATAGGAGGCTGGAGCCTCGGAGTACGCGGGGCGTACTGCGTTACGCAGGGCGTACTGCCCGAAACGTCATTGCTTACGTATCCGAAGCCACTTGCTGTGAGTGTCGACATCTTCGGTGTACGCGGGGCGTACTTCGGATCGGATTGCTGACTCCTCTTCGGATAATGCCTCCGAATTAAAGATTTAATTTAAATACAAAATATTTAATAGACTTCGTAAATTCATATCTTCTTCATACAAACTCTGTTTTCGACGTTCTTTATATCCACGCGAAGGTGAGACTACGCTCTACAACTTTCGTTTAGACTCCGTCGGCTAATTTTGACTTTATTTTTATTATTTATTTTTAATAGGCCACGACAGAAAAACTTCGTTACAAATTTATAACTTCTTCGTTTGACGTCCGTTCTCGCCTAACTTTTTATCGCTTCGATACCAACAACGAGACCTTCGATCCTCGTTTAGATTACTTCGGCTAAAAACCGCTCGATCTCAAATCGAGTATTTCGGGCTGCACACCGCTAAGCCGAAACTTCGATAAATCATAACTTCCTCATACGAAGTCAGATTTGGGCGTTCTATATATATTCGGAAACCTCGTTTCAACTACTACAACATTATTCAAAGATATTAAGTTTATTTTACACTTAAATTTTGACACTTATTTTTATTCTTAATTAATCAAACCACATAATTAAGCAATTAAGCACAAAACACACAATACTTAAATAATACAATCTTTATTATTTGAAAACGGGTTACAGAGGTTAACCTAGATTATTACATTGTTAAAAATGGCAAGCCCGGAAACACAGGCGTTACAATTATGTTGGAGCATCCTAATATTATTGATCCTAAGATTTACAAACCTCTGCAAGTTGTGATTTGGCCTGCAACTAAACAGGTTAAACAGTTCCCTGTGCTTCAGAACTATCAAGATAGATCTCTAGGCTCAATGGAGTGTAGGGTTTTTTTATGAGATTACATTAGCAGTTGTAATCAAGCTAAAGAGTCGATGCATCCGTCTCTATGATCATATAGATTTGTTACAATTCCGAAAGTGGGACATTCATCACCTGAGCAATTTTCAGATATTGATTGCGGAGGATATTTTTGAGGATGCTGCGAAAGTATATACGGCCATGGTTGCTGAGATTCTTAATATGCGTATGTGGAATGGGGCGATGGGGAAAGCAGATGTTATGGTAGTCAATAAAGGTTAACTTCAAGCTAACACCAAACCAAGGGGGAGATTGAAAGGCCCAATTAGTGGTTTGGTCTAAGCTTTGCATTGTAATAGTGGTTTTGGGTTGATAGAGTATTTTGGTAGGTTTATTGTTTGTTTACGAGTCTGTAATGAGTTTACGGTCGTAAACACCTTACGACCATAAATTGTTTCCGGTCGTGGTTCCCTATATATAGAGGGTTAGTCAGTCGTGTTTTGTTGTTGATGCGTATGAGTTCACGATCGTATATCGAGTTGTACCAGACATTTTCAGTAATAGAACGTGTGCAAGCTTGATTTATTTTTTTCTACTCTTATTTCCTTTTATTAGATTGTGTTTGCTATTGATCACTGGTAAGATCCATTCCCAGGACCTTACATTTTTTATGAAGTACCAACAGATTTATTTCCTTTTGTATAGAATTAATTTGGACAACAAAGTTGTTTTCGTATCAGTGATAGGTATTAAGCATTTATTCATATTAAGCAACCTTGATGGTTTGCTAGACTTTTGATTTTTCACTTGAGATGAAGAAAAATAAAAAGTATTAGCATGATTTTAGGAACTATTATTTTGTTTCCAAACCTTTTGTCTTTCTTTCATTAACTTTTTGAAACAAGCTTTTCTCTTTTTTTATTCTTTTCTTTGCTTTCTTGATGAGAATAAACCTTCTTGATATTCTCATTAACTATTCTTGATTATATATATATATATATATATATATATATATATATATATATATATATATATACTTTTCACACACCATGATGTTAGATAACAAAGTCCAATGGTTTCATCCTGATTGATTATTGGTTTGGACCAAAATTAATTTTCACTTGGAATTTCATTATTAGTCTTAACTATAGATGTCAAGTCATTTGTGTCCGATTTGTCAAGTATTTTTCGTAACTAATACATGATTTGGAGTACTTTGGACCTTTGGGAACACAACTGCCTTTTCTTTCAGATTCTCAAAACACCCATTTTGACAAGTTGTTCAAATTTAATTGAATCCTCAAAGATTAATTTCTTTTTCGTTTCATCTGTCAGCTTTGAAAATGAAGAGCTGTCAACTTCATCCTCAACAGAAATTTCACTCATCACACTCTCATCTGGTTTCAAAATAATCAAACCACCCTGATATTCCTATGATTTTAGCTTTTTACACAACAAATTATATTTCTCATTTGAGTTTATTCTAATTTTCTTTTTATTTTATTTAGTCAAAACAATTTTCATTATTTCTTTTATATCTTTTTATTGTAAAAATTCTTCATCCTTTTCTAATCCAACTCTATAGGCATCACTTAAAGAATCATTAGAAGAAATCAAAGAGTCACATTCATAACATTTTGCATCTATTTCTTCTTCTTTGAATTCTAGGAAAGGAAGCATTTTCCTATAAAGTTCAGTTGCATTTTCACAGTCGAGATACAATTAAGTAATGTGATGATATAATCATTTTGTGATTCTATAGAAAAGATTTATTTGTTTTATTAGTAGTTGATTGTCTGAATTAAGTACACACATCATCCTTAAATTTTCTCAGCTCAAATTCTATTTTCAATCCTAAGTCTTCTTTCCTCATATTTAAACTTGAACCTGCTAAGATTATCATTAAGATCAAAAACTTTTATGCTATTATATCTTTGACTTCCTCCTAATTCAGAATTTTTTTTATAATCCAATTAGTTCATCATTATAATGAAAATTTTGAATATCTAGTGGTTTTATAATCCAATGTACCTTCTCGGCGACCTTGTTGCACAATTCCATGTGCTTTCCTGCACTTTTGATAGAGAAACACGATCCAACTGATTTTGCATCATATGAGTTTTCATCATTATCAAAAAAAATTCCTTGTACTTCAGAATCCTCATTCTTCACCATTTGACATTTCCTTTCTTTCTCACCTGAATCAATAGAGTTAGCAACAAAACATTTTCCATGACTTGGTTTGAGAACCTCCTCATCTTCCAAATCAGCTGACCAAACTTCAACACCAACATCATCGTTATCCGCTTCTTCCACTATTAATGCCTTTCCTGGAACTTTTGACAATCGAAATTCTTCAATCTTTTGGACATAATAAGCTTATTCCTATTTCTTCTCTTTCTTTTCAGTTTGTTTTTCTTGCATGCATTCTTTTGCAAAGTTATTTTTTCCATTACAGTAGTTGCGGTCAAATTTGGAATCACCCAACGATTTCTTCTCCTTCTTTTCTTCCTCCTTTTAGTAGCTTTATGAGTCATTACTTTTGTTTCACTTCGTATCGGAATTATTTCATTTGTACCTATTGCTATTGTTATCTCATCTTGATAAGTTGTTGCATGTAAACTTTGCAAACTATTTCTTAAAGAACTTTTTAGGATTGCTCACCATCAAAGCTTTTTGTTTACTAGTAAATTCATCATCGGTTTCATCAGAATGGGAATCAACAATTTTTTACTTCTTCTACTTGAAAACATCCCCCTTCACAACCAAGGCAAGGGTTCCAGCTTTTGGAACAATTTTCACAACTTCCACCACTTCTTATTCATGAGTAGGATTCTGACCACCTGAATTGACTTCTAAATCTTGAATTGTTCATGATCTTTGATAGTAGATACAATTGACTTCCATTACGAACACAATCCATTCATAAAATTAACATTCTGTTCAATCACAGTCCTTTCCAACTAGTGTTTTAGCATTTTTATAAGGAGATGATTGAACCTATCATAGTTTGATCCAAAGTTTGAGCGTCCTTTTCCTTGAAATAGACAAATTTTGATAGCAAATTTGTTTGAATAGAATGAGTTTGATCTTCATATCCGGAATACAGTTCCACCAACTGATTTGAAATCTATTTAGCGGTGTTGAGAGAACTAACCAACCTGAAAGTTTTTGGATTAAGAGCAAAACGTTTAGCAACAATGTCCAAGTAATCGCCTTGATTGTACACAAATGTCTTCGACATAGAACATAAATATGGACCCTTCATGATTGATTCCCACATGTATGAACCATGATCTTGAATTCCTGTGAAGTAATATTCAATATTTATCACCCACACTTCATAGTCCTTAGGGAAGAGAATCATAATGCGAATGTTATATCCGATTCCACTTAATGAATTGATTTTTGACATGAATTCTAGAAAAATAGAGTAAGAATCAATACAATGAGCACAAATTTGAAAACAAATCAAAGAAACGTAATGAAACATCACAAATATACTAAGTAAAATTTTTTGTTTAAAATTAACCATTCATTTCGAAACCACCAGAGTATATAAATATGGAAAATATTTATCTGAGTACAATAAAAAACAATAAATGCAAAACATAGGTGGATGTTGTGTCATCATCTCGGGACCTTACCCTTCAAAACAGAAGTGCCTATAAAATCATTTTAAAGATAAACTGTAAGCACAAAAATTAGTGAGTTCCCCAAAATACCACATACCATACATACATATCAGCGTAACGCTGTAACAAGTCTATTTCACCCTTGAGTCCCTTCCGATTCTCCGAATCCTTCTAACCTCTAAGTCCTTCCGACACCCTGAGTCCCTTCTCAATCTTTGAGTCGCTTTTGACTCCCTCGGTATCTTTCAAATGGTACGGGTCTATTTCACCCCTACATCTAAGCATACATTCATATTAGCAAGATTCACAAAGACAAAAAGCACATAAAATCATGTCAATAGGTGTCACAAGGACAACTATCCTCCTATAACATAATCTAGTGGGCCGACATTGGTGCCTGTGACCCGCAACTATAGTGAAGAGACTCACCTCAAACTGGAGATATTTGAATCACACACACACTGCTGCTACAAAGGCTCTTCATACTAAAAACATCCAAACCAGCCATAATTAATATTTAGGGTAATAACCCATAACCAAGGTCCAAAACATAATCACTCTTATTATGGGTAAAAGGTCATTCTACCCTATCCAAGCTAGAGCCAACTAAGCATGGCTGAAGGTACAAAACGGTCCAAGGCCCGAAAATAGCCCAAATGGACTTTTGGGAGTACACCATGTGTATCCTGTAGTAAACCCTACATATTCGGTGTCCACAGAAAGGGCATATGGGGCCAACCCATTACACCATGCACACACAAAGGTTATGCCCTTTGTAACCCTCTATTGCGCAAAATCACTTTAAATCTCTTATTATTTAAAGTCCAAATGTCCAATTCACCGATCTAAATCTTGGGAAGGTCTTAAATGATAGGGTTGACAACTTTAAGCTTTTACATGGCTTAATCCTAGGTACATATCTTCACAAAAATACCAAAAATTCATGCATGGGAGGAATATAGCCCTCAAGGACCAATTTTTATGACATATGAACCTCAGAAACACCAAGAAATGCTAATCCTAAGCTCTAGAGTAGCTTTTACCCTCAAGAACTAAAACTATGAGACTGAAATCATGCAACTCTCCAAACTAACGTATATCTATATAAAGGAATCATGAAGGTGAGATCCGTATACCTTCAAAAGCCTGTAAAGGTGAAGGAAACTTTGGATCTACAAGCTCCAAGCCAAATAATTCTCAATGGTGTGCTTCTCCTTCTTCCAAAATGATCTAATAACATTTTGAAGGTCCTAAACATGATCAAGACGGTTAGGGTTTCGAAATGACTGAAAAAATGAGAGTAAAGGTTGGTTATGAAGAGGCCTTAAGGATCGTAAGGTGTTTAATTGGGGTCCAACCCTAAAAATCTGGGTTTAGGGGTCTGCTCATGTGTTCCCTGTGTACTCCTCAAGTATGCTCGACATACTGCATGGAGTCTGCGTCCCTCATTAAATATGAATGACCTACATACAAACCAAGTACACCATACGTAGGCACAAATTTTTCAACAAAACTAATACATCAAGCCAAACTTAAAAATACATGGGAAAACGGTTGTTACAATTCTCCCTCAATTGAATCAGAGTTTCTCCTCGAAGTCCACCTTCGCAAATAACTCTGGATAATGCTCCCTCACCTCCTCCTCAGTTTCCCCCGTCCAATCTGAGCCTTTTTGGTGCCTCGATTGCACCTTCATTAATCCCACATCCTTGTATCTCAGGGTCTTGGTCTTCCTATCAAGGATCGCAACTAGTCTGTCTATATTGTTCAGGGACTCGTCCACATGAATATCCTCCAATAGAACCACAATGGAATCATCAACCAAGCACTTTCACAACCGAGAGACGTGAAAAGTGTTGTGAATCTGACTGAGCTCCTGATGTGGACAAATTATACCTATCTAGTTTTGAATTTATAACCTTACAAACTTAATTAGCTAGAATGCACCTTGGCAGTGTACCTAGTCGAATTATAGAATAGTTTAGGTAAGTCGGGGGTCGATCATAGGGAATGGTATCTAATAAATAAAATAACTACAAAAATCTAAACTAAAAAAAACAACTAAAATGGGGGGTTTTATCTGATTTTACAAGTTCAGAAAAATTCAAATTAAAATAACAAACTAATTACTAAAGTGAACAACTAGAAAGACGAATTCAAATCGAGAATAATGGATACTTTCATTTAGCTTTGAATCCCTCCTGTTTCTAATGGTTGATTTCAAGATAATGGATTAATTCCGCTAGTTACCAAATAATAGATACTAATCATCATGGTCAGACTAACTAGCATAAGTCAATTTAACAACTTTAACCCCAATGATCATGCAAGTTAAGGACACTAAATTGATTTTAAAGGTAATTTGGACTTCAAATGATATAATCTACAGTCTACTATTCTTTGGTCAAGTCTAGTAATCAAACAAATATTATTATCAAATACTTCTCTTAAATTACTAGTTAAACCAAGTTGATGCAACTAACTAAAATTTAACTACACAAAACTTGAGACAAGGCAATAAAGATAGAAAATTTAACAAGCTAGGTTAAGATTTATCAAAAAATATTTAAAGCAAAAACCAACTTCGTCAATCCACAAAACAAGAAATGAACACATATTATTCAGGTGTTCATCTAATCTGAATGAAAGAAACGTTTTAGCCAATAATCATAGCTGATGAACACATAAAAAAAGGTGAACTAAGCTAAACATCATTAAACTAAGCAAACCGAATGTGTAGATGCAAATCCTTGCTCCAATCGACTTCCTAGCTTCCAAATCGACCTCAAAGGGTTCTTAGAAGGGTTTCTGTCGCAATACTTCTCTAGAAAGTCACCTCCAAGTCTCCCAATTTGTCATAATTTTCGGATATATATATATATATATATATATATATATATGTATATATATATATATATATATATATGTATATATATATATATATACTTGCCTAAAATCTGGCCACCACGACGTGGTAAAGGCACCACGTCCTGGACTTCGTATGTATCCTGCATTCTCCAGGTCAACGCCAAGAATCATGAAGATTCCATTCACCACGTCGTGGTTATCGAGAATCCACATTTTCTCAAAGCATGAAAGTTGTCGGAAATTTTATCTATTTCTCAGATAATTTTTAATCATGTCAATCAGAGTTACGAGTCATGATATATGGCCAAAATACTGACCAGGGGTCAAGCATTCTTTTTGAGTCTTCTTCTTGCCTAAACTCTTCATTCCTGTTTCTAGCTTCCATATTGCTTCCAAGAATCTCTTTTATGCTTCATAACAGATATTAAACATAATAAGTTCCTTTTGATATATAATAAGCGTAAATATACCTAATAATATTAAGATATGATATGTATATATATATATATATATATATATATATATACATATATATATACATATATATATATATATATATATATATATATATATATATATATATATGCATATATCAGCTCCTTGGGTAGCTCCAAATGATATGCTACCCTACCTGTCACAACTAGAAATTTCAGGTCAAAACCAAGTCCAAGGGTCCTGTATACGCAAATGTTTTAGCTATGATACAATTATGATACATAATTGGAGTTCACGTTACCCTAAGCCCTAGTAATTATTGCAAATCAAATAAGAATCAAATGATATAGACATAAGGACTTGTGTTTATGTTGCAACCTTGAATGCTTGAACTTTAAGGCTATCATTTTGAGTTTCCTAATCACTAGAAGCATATATACATTTATAAAAATCATCCAAAACATAAACATATTTATGGAAATCAACCTTGACCATAAACACCTCTATTAGGCCATAATGGGCCGAATACACCCTTACTTGGGCCACTCTTGGCCGTGAACACCCTTGGTGGACCACATATTGGACAAAAACTCAAATGGAAACCCACTTTAGGGCTGTAAACACATGTGTTTACAGCCATGCTTTAATGTTTTAAGGTGTTTACGGATTAGTATAGAGTAAAAGCTATTATATTTGACTTTAGGGTGGGACATTTCACCCATTTCCAAGGCAATCCTGGTTAAACATGTATTAAGTATCAAATAACAAGGCTTTATCCTCCAGTAATCTAAGCAAAAATCAAATCATCCATCCTCCTTCTATGATGGGTGAAAACTCCTTCCATATAACATTTCTCGTATTCACTTACAGTGAACTTCTAAATTTGCTCTCAAAATTATTCAAGCTTCAAGTCTTAAGGAGACTTACATCTTTAGAGCATTCCCTAGATCCTAGTAAGTATCTCGAGTTTGTCTAGTGAATTCTATACGTTATCTTGTTAATTTCTTTTTATTTACACATAATATTATGTCTTGCCAACTTTAGGGTATCATAGTCTTCAAGAGTTCATCAAACACTCCAAATGTTTTAGGCTCAAAACGTTCATCTCATCCCTTCAAATACACCCAAGGTGAGCTTCATACCCCACTCTTTTTCAAGTTTTCATCCTTTTGGGGGGAAATACAAGTCAAGTCTTGTTTGAAATCCTTGGATATTTGCGTGAACTTGTATGTTTATATGTCTATGTGTGCTGAAATGTAATTATTTCATGCTAACACTCCTTAAACTTGAGATTTTCACAAAGTCTCAAGTTGTTGGAACAAAGTTATCTTTGTGTTGTTTCACATATTTTGGTATCATGTTACAAATGAAACAAGTTGCTAAGTAAAAATCGTTTCTTATAATGTGTGGTAAAATCACAAATAATGTCAAAGAAAATGTTAAAGAATTTTTGGTTATAAAAGCTTGAAAGATGGTAAAAATATGAGAGTTTACACTCAAAATGGTAAATTTTTGGATATATAAGTTATTACCACTAATACTTGTAACATTGTTGAAACTTAATAAATTTCAAGGTTTTATGTAATTTTTTGGAGTGTTAAAAACCACCATCCCACTTGAATCTTTTACTAAAATATAGTTTTTATAAGTAAAATAATCGTAAAAAGTTGTACTATTTCAATGGTTTAAAACCTAGTGTATTTTGTTTCTTTACAACACATAATATATAAGTTGACAAGCTATTAGTAATTATTTATAAATATCATTAAAAATAATTTAATATAACATGTATGCTAAATAGAGTTTTACGACAGGAATTTTCGTGTGTCATAATCTGACCAACATAAAGCTTTAAAAATACAAGTGTTAAGTTGTATGTCATAAAGCTGTGAAGCGCGTGTCATAAAATTGCAATCATATATTTACACTAAGAACGCCATATGCTTTATTCGATAGATTTGTGTAAAATTTTGTTGAGGCTCTTGTGAGACACTCCTTCACCGTACCTACCTAACATACACCGTAATTCCTATAGTTATACCCAGGGTCTCTTGGAGGTAGACCGGGGTAATTGTGTATAAATCTATACGGGGTTGATACCCCCACACTTGAGTTGTTCGCAGTACCTAGACGGGCTAGTCTAGGGTGACAAATGTGTTACTAGAAACCGACGCCTAAAGAACGTCAAGACCCGCGCTTTAGTCGCATTAGCATGGTTGTAATGACTCTTATAGGGAATAACAATAATATTTTGAATTTACGAAGAATATACACTCTACTAGCTTTATAAAATACAAAACTATGTTTCGTCTATTTAGTACACTAATATCACCACTCCGGTCTTAGGGTTTTAAGACTACAGTTGTTTATATATATATATATATATATATATATATATATATATATATATATATATATATATATATATATATATAAGAAAATATAGGATTTTCTAGGGACACACTCTTTTCAAATACAAACAAATGAAAAAAAAAAAGAGATATGCATGCAATTATACACGGTTTTGGGAACGAGACTCTCAACTACTTTTTTTCTTTGAAAATATTGGATTTTCTGGAGTTTTGCAACTTATTATAAACTAAGATATTACAAAGTTTTTCCTACAAATATACTTATGAACTTACCAACATTCCATGTTGACGCTTTTCAAAACGACTTGTATTCTTAGGGACTTAGTGCACAGGTACTCGAGCCTTGGACCTAGATGTTTTGCTATCTTTTTGAGACATCATATTTTATGTTATTTTTGTGTAATGGAAGAACATGTACAATTTGTAAACATTGAGTGTTGGTATATTGTGATGTATGATGTTTGGTTGCTATGTATCATTTATATTCAACTGCTATGATATTACACAAGGACGTCATCTGCCCCGGATGTTTCCGCCGTCCTGGTTCGGGGGTGTGACAGATTGGTATCAAAGCATTGTTTATAGTGAACTAGTATATCTAACCATACAAGATATACAACTATAAATACAAGGAGACTAAAACACTCTAACTAAAAGTATGCTTTAAAAATATAAGTATTTTATAAAAGTATACGTACCTGTTAGTGCAGTGACAACAGACTCTTAATATGAAAAAAAATAAGAAGTCTTTAGAAGAGTTGGACATCACGGCTAAACTTTGGCACTTATGTAGTCATATCTAGGGTAGATATAGCCTGATCAGCTATATCTATTCGAGATACGACCAACATGTGCTTAGGAGTGGTCAGGGTGGACAAGGATCTTAAAAATTTACCAACATAATACCAAAAAACATTAAGGAATCAAACATTTAAAATACTATAGGAGTATTTTGACTAGGTATTTAACCTTCATGTATATATTATTTTTCTTTTCTAGTACTTATATTTCCGTGCAGACGACATGGCAGGGTTCCATTTTCCAGGAGACCCCTACTTCCCCAATCTGGGGATTGGGGGATGGCTGGAGGCAGAGTTGGAGGAGGATCTCGAGGAGCGTATGGAGGACCCCGAGGAGCCTGCAGTAGAGTTTGAAGAGGAGGACAATGACGAGGATGTCGAGGAGGATGAGGGGATGACTCGGACGTAGAGTCTGAAGTCATCAATCCACCCTACATGGCAAGGGTGTCGACACACCGAATGGGCTACAATGGACCAACCCCCCCTTGGCACCCGACATATAGAGATGGAGCCGACACCAGGGCCAGCGCCTGCCATTTAGCATGGAGCGGGGATTCTACAACCTCCATCATGGAGGCCCAGCGGATCGAGCTCTTCTTGTGTTGGTCCGACGAACTAGGGACATTGGCGACCAGGCACAGGTGACGGCCAACCAGCTCATCCAGATGAGAGTCGTAGTAGAGCATGCAGAGAGGCGCACTGAGGACCTCGTGCGGGAATTTCAGGAGCGGGAGGCTACGCTATAGACGAGGGTGCAAGTTGTTGAGCTCTGATTAGCTAAGTATCACAGCTCTTCTACCTCATCACATGCGCCACACGAGACCACCCGTTGTGTGTAGGGCTCATCCTACCCTTTCTCTTCCCTTTATATATGTAGGATCGACCCTACGTTTAAGTGATTACACTACTAGCAGGTTCGTTATTCTGTCATATTTTTGTTCTCTATGTACTATAGACCTTTCAAAGGTCAATTTTCATGCATTATGTACTAAAAATTTATTATTAATGAAATGATGGTGTGTTTTATTTGTGATGTTGGTATCTGCTATGTTCTCTCTTTTCATTTTTTCTTGATGTAATATTGTTTCAAATATAAGTATAGTCGAGCCACCGTAACCGTTTGAAATAAAAGGTTGCGTAAACTCATCGTCATTCCTGTCTCATAGCAGCAAAAGACATGAAGGTATATTCGCAAAAACACTACAATAGCACAACTACCGCTGCCGCCTTCGTCGTAGATAGTTTCTACTGCTTTCCAGCTGGCAATCTCAGCTGCAGTTACTACTATAGGGTTTTGAGCATTCTAACACTCCTATGGTGTACATGCAACCCTGGAAACCTTGGATCTATGTTTTATCTATGATACATGCAAAATTGATTTTCCAAGGTTCTTAACCTATCTAGCATACAAGGGAACTTTTAATCATAAAAGATAGTAAGAAAACATACCTTGTAGTACTTTGGATTCCTTGAGAACCTTCTGAGCCTAGCACCCCAAGTGTGATGCCTCAAATGTCTCACACAACACCAAATGCACTTGGAATAAACTTTGAGAGAAATGTCACACTCTTGAAATCGGATGGCCCTCTTCTTACTTGCTTAAGTGTTCGATTTTGGTGAACATATGGATCCTTATATAGTGTGCTACAATTAGCATTACACCATGCCAATGCTAATTGTCATGACCTTTCATTTCCCTGATCCATGGGTTCTATAAACACCATGGAGCATCCTATGGGTTTTAGCCCAAGTTGATAATCCATGGAGCATTAGCCCACTATGCAAGTATGGATGATTTACACAATCAACCTATATATTTAATTAGTCATCTTTTGATCACTTAATTAATTCCAAATTAATTCTTGACCAGTACTAATTAAATAATCCTATTAATATATTAGAACTTATAATATATTAATAAACCATAAGTGTTATTTCTCTCATTTTAGTCTATCCAAATGCATGATGCCATGCAACCCAAATGGACCATGTTGATCGGGTCAAGTACATCCCAGAATAGATATGAACTTAGACACCTAATCCAACAGTCTCCCACTTGGATAAGTCTAATAACTATATCTGCAAGAATAACTTTAGGAACCGATCAACAATCGTAACTCTTTCAAGGTCTCGCGGAACTGAGATGACGATGATATTTCATTTATGATAAGTGATCATATAATCCTATGTTTTTAGATATCAGCCGGACAAATCCATGGAACAATGTCTTACTTATTGTCCAACAGTTTGTTTCTCGATTTCCGATTTGTTTGACATAGAAGTTAAGTGAACATATCAACTTTGTTCTGACCGGGACGATACATGGGTCAACATAAAATTATCGAGGGGACCAGTTATCGCTTCTAATCCAAGAAGGAACAGATAAACTCCGACTCATATGCTTGTTCTACTACTTGTTGAATCACACACAAATGCATGTTTTATAACATCTAGTTACCAATGCGGTTTCGTACGATCAATGCATAACCAACTCATAGGCAATAAGTCATATCTCTAGGTTTGAAAACTTATATGATATTATCGTCTCACGATCACTCGAGATAAATTCCATGAAGTGATACCAGTGAGCGTGGGTTGAATCCAATACAGTCTTGATTCATATCTACTTCCAACATATGACCGTCTGTGGATGGTTTGAATAACTTAGTCATTCAGGAAGAGCGACTTAGTTATTCTGGAAGTCAAAACATGCAAAGTGAAACACAAGAAAAATCGAATCAACTATGGTCTCAGAACTTATGAATATAAATAAACACACCTTTTATTTATCACCATATTGATTACACATTATTCATTGTATACTGTTTCAAACTATCAACTTTCTACTTGAATTAAAACAAGAGTTGTCTCATGCTCCGAGCATGTACACTATGTTTTCTAAACACTAGTCATGCCATACACCAAGTATGCACACTATGTTTGTCTAAACATTAGTTATGCCATACACCAAGTATGCACACTAAGTATGTCTATGATCTTTACTCTGTGAAATAGATTGACTGAACATTAAACCCAGTGATACTCATTTCACAATCCCAAATCCTTACCGTAAATGAACGAATCCTAGATTCCTGCCATTTACTTAAACCTATTAGATTCTAAACTTATATGCATTGGTCCTCTTGTAATGATTATGCACAAAGTCACAAAGACATGTCAACAGACATTACAGAGTACTCCAATAGAGACCAACTCCAAGGAAACGAATTCTCATATTCAAAGTTCATTGCTTTGAACTTTCTTCTTGCATTAAGTTTCCTAATCTTAAACAGATTTAATGAATAACTTCCACCTATGCGAATATTTCCATATTCTCATTTTGACTATTACTTCTGAACAAGAGTTGCCTCTTTTCAGAATATATCAATATGGACCTTCCAAAATTAACACTATACTTCCACCTGTTCCTGAGCAACCAATCTTTGGTAAATCTTAGATTGTCCTCGACAATTGCTTAATCAAATTAGTCATATCAAGTTCTAGTACTTTTTCCCTCTTAATGCTGTGGGCATTTTTTTGGAAAAATTTAGAACAGATAAACACTATAGAACATGCAATCGATCCTATATCTGAAGTATATGGGACACGATTCATAAAGACATGATACTAGACCAGTCTTTTGCTATAATATTTCTATTTCTATTTGCCAAGTTCTCATAATTCAGATTATGAAAAGGGATGGCATCATCATAATCGAATTTTAGAACGCAAAAAATGGACCCATATATAGAATTTCCTTATGTTGAGCCATTCCAACATGAAATTCTTATATATATATATATATATATATATATATATATATATATATATATATATATATATATATATATATCCTTGACTAAATATGATTAAAACCTCAATCTAAGCTTTTAGAATTGAAGTGAACTATAATTTCCTCTCCCTTAATTATAGCAAAACAACTTTTTCTCAATTGAAACCTTTTGTTTTCTATATTTAACAATGCTAACTTGCAACATTTATTATAATTATCATGCTCCCACTTGCATGATGATTATTAGCATGAAGCGTATGCTCCCACTAGCTTTGACATGTACTCAGAAATCTGTTGGACTTCTAGAAATCAATACTTTATTGGCCTTCTTACCAAATTTCATACTTCTGATATGAGATGCTTTGATAAAACTTTATAAAAAATCATACACCTTTCCTTAGATAGCACACGTGTGTGTCTAAACAATTTCAGAACTATGAAAAGGGATGTCATAGTCATATTCTCAATTGTTTAGACCGTTTCCATTTCTCACAAGTCCATGTTAGCGTGCCAGTTAACCACACACGCTCCACTAACAACTTTGAGAATGAAAATATCACAATTGCTATCTAGTTAAAATCTACTTAGTGAAAACATTTCCTCACCATCATTTTCATGAATCGGAGAGAAACCTTACGACACTTAGATTTTCTGGTGTATATGTTCCTATCCATGTGAATTTGTCAAAACCATAATCATAAGGCAAGGTTGGTGACAAATCCAAACTCTTATGGATAGAACTTGTGCAGTCTTAACTTCTTGCCATCTGGCAGCACAAGGGTCTGTCATTGCTTCCAAGTTGTTATAAAACCAATTGAGAACTCTCATAACTCATATGCAAAGCCAACTTTAACAGGAACGAGCACATAAATAGGAATATGTCAACACGATAGGTTATAAACCTCAAGTCGTGTGCTAGTGATAAGATATAGGTTTTTCTTCTTGATTATATCTATAAGGTTTTTCAAGATCTTTAACACTCTTACTGTCCTGATGACATGTAAGACACTCTTGCCAAATATTCAAGAGATTGTGTGGATTCTTTATCAAGACAAACACTTCACACAAGTTGCCTTAGTTGGTCTTTGTTTTATCCAAAACATCACAACTTACCAATTTAAAATGTACAAGGGTATGACACTTTTACCCTTACATTTAACAAGTGTTATAAACCTTTCTTTAAGATATGCCACTCAACTTATAGTCTTGGAGTATGACTCTAAGAATTGTTTTTGGAACGAATTATGACTCATCTTCTTGATTCAACCATTTCAACAATTCATGATTCCTCTTCATAGCCATAAGAATGCAGTAAGATGTCCTTAGAGAACCAATTGTGATATGGTTTCTTAATCATTAAGATGATCACTAAACATGATACTAAAGTACTCTCCCATCTTTTCAGATTTGAGAAACTTTTATCTTTCTACCTAATTTGATTCTTCTCATTCGTCCTACAAAACATCGAAACTTTTCTAATGTTTCAGAATTATAGATAAACTGGTAAGTATAACCATATTTACTAAATTTTAGTAAATCATGACGAATAGTCTTAATGATCTTTTTGTGGTGGACCTTGACCATTGCACAAGAATGTGTACTGTATCCCTTAGTCCATCACTTGACTAAAATATACATGTGAAGAAGGGACTAGTCTTAATTTTTCAAAAGCTGAAAGTTCTCATTCATCATACTATACAACTTGTATGATTCCAAGTTTCTATCCAACTAAAAACCTAGGTGATGAGAAGCTTTCCTTATTTGGTAAATTTAGACACTACCACAAACGAAAGAATCAAATTCATATTTCCATTATTGCTAAAAATATACAAACATCAATTTTCCATAACTACCATTTCAAGGACATATAAAAGAAAAAAAAACTTTTATTGATTTATCAAATGTGGAAAAACTTTCCTTACAATGCAACTTTAAATGAAAACTATGCTATTACATCTTTTCTAGCAATCTATCATAACCCTCTAAGTAGTAGCTCAAGAATCTGTTCTTCGAACCATGCGATTGAGATCCATCTTCGCGATCAGATTCAGCATACACTTTCTTTAAGTTTCCTTCCCTTTATTTGATCCTTCCAAACACCAAAATGTAATCGAGTCACATTTTGTATTAAGAATCATCAATAAGGAACTTCAAAGTTAGATAGTGGACTTACCTGAAGCAGAGTCAAATCCTTCTTGATTTTTTCCTTCTCTCTTAGATCTTTCATGTAGTTAGGGCAAATTCGCAACCAATGCCCCTTCTCTTGACAATGAAAACATATAGACTCTTTGGGAATGGTATACATGACTATCACAGGCTTAGCTTTTCCCTTTAACTTTTGGTCAACCAGGTTGACCAGGGCCGATCCCTTTCCATTTGGAGGAGAAAGCTTTTTTGTACTTCCAATGTTACCATTGTCAATGTCCATGGAAGTTTGAGAAATAGACCTTCCACCCATATTTTCTTGACCAATGCGCCACATCATTTCTGAATCAGCATCAACAAGCAAATAAGATAAGTCTATTAGGGTCATGTGGTGATCTGTCACATAGTTGTTCTTACTGAACTCACTATAAAACTTAGGAAGTGACTGAAGAACCCAATCAGTAGCCAACTTTCTTGGAACAATGACACCCAAAATTCTCAACCTGTCAAAGTGTGACTTCATTCTTAAGATATGAGTGCACACAAGTCTTCCATCTTTATGTTTCATTGTTAGTAGGGCTTGAGTGACCTTGAAATTTTCAAGTCTTCCAGTTTGTGGTTTAGGGAGAATAAATGGAGGAGGTGGAGGTATAGAAATATGATTTCCATGAGATATGGGAATTTCACAGTTGTCTAAACCAGACATCTATAATGGGAGATATTCAAGTTAGTTGATTTAAAGTCCTAAATATAACACCCAATATGAAATATTAAGGCTAGGACCCAACACAATATTTTATTACTTGGAAGAGGGATGCCGTAATCCAAGCTATAGAATATTTGAAGGTAGGTGAATGACGATTCACCAATTTCCACCAAGAAAAAGGAAATAAATTATTAGGTTTTAATTGGATTTGAAACTCCTAGATCTTTTGAGATTGATTGAACTTTCAATGGCATGTTTCGACCTCGAGTGTGCCCTTCAAGTTTTGTGACTGGCATGCCGAGGATCACAAAATAAGGTGTGAAGTAACCATGCAAATTACTTGATACCCTTAATATTTACCCCTCAATCGATGTGCCAGTTAACCACACGCGCTCCACTAACCGACTTAAGCAAAGTGTAAAGTGTAATTTCATGGATTAGCACCTTATTCACATTTTCCTAAAGTAACAAGCATTAGGAATTATGAAAACATTTAGTTACTTTATATTTATCATTGATAATTTTAATTATGGGAGAATTCTCGTCTTTGTCCTACCCGTTCAGCTAACGACCTTCCATCGATCAAGGAAGCGGTGGGTGAGAGTGGACACACATTAAGATGCCATTTTATAGGCAGCTACCTTATAGACCGACTTCGTGAATGAGGCCTACTAACGATAAAACGATTTGTTCTTATATGCATATATATTATTAACTTATAACATTATAAAGTATAACGGTTTAATTTTAACTTTTAAAATTCTAGGAGTTTAACATGGAATTAAAGTATTCATAAGGGAAGACTTTTCAAATTCCAAAACTTGAAGGCAAGTTTTGAAACTCTTCAAAACTATTCAATTCCATAACTTATGTGTTTAAAGTAGTTTTAATTCAAAAAACTCTTCGAGTTCCATAACATGAGGACAACTTACGGAAGACTTTAAACTATTAAAAGAATATGACTTTTCTTTGTTCATAACCAATGGAAATATTTATGAGTTTTATGAATCTTAAATGTGACTTTTCATATAACTTGAGGACAAGTTACAAGAACACATTTTAGAACAAACTCTTAGACTAATTTTGATTGAAAACAACAATTTCACATAACTTTTCTATTAATCTAAGCAACTCATAAAAACAAGATAATTTAATTAAACTTTTTCATGTAATCATCCTAATATTTAAACTAATACAAAACATGAATCTATTGACAATTATCTTTGAAATTGGATAAGCATGAACATTACCACATCAAAAATAGGTTTATAAGATGAAAAACAGCTTAGGGTAATGTTTCTAGTCCAATTCAAGCCAAAACAGTCGAAGATATGATGTCTGGGGGCCAACTCGTCGAGTGCATGAACCAACTCGGCCAGTTGGATGAGTTTAGCATTGGAATCGTCGAGTCCCTTCATCGACTCGGCGAGTCTACTGAGCAGACAGCAACAACCTTCAATTTTTAAGCCAATTTTGCAAGTATAATAAGAAAACAAGCCTAGGCTCTGATACCATTGTAGGGTTTAGATCATTCTAACACTCCTATGGTGTACAACCCTATAAACCTTGGATCTGTGTTTCATCTATTATACATGCAAAATTGAGTTTCCAAGGTTCTTAACCTATCTAGCCTACAAGGGAACTTTTAATCATAAAAGATAGTAAGAAAACATACCTTTTAGTACTTTGGTTCCTTGAGAACCTTGTGAGCCTAGAACCCCATGCGTGATGCCTCAAATGTCTCACACAACACCAAATGCACTTGGAATAAACTTTGAGAGAAATGTCACACTCTTGAAATCGGCTAGCCCTCTTCTTACTTGCTTAAGTGTTCGATTTTGGTGAACATATGGATCCTTATATAGTGTGCTACAATTAGGGTTACACCATGTAAACCCTAATTGTTATGACCTTTTATTTCCATGACCCATGGGTTCTATAAACACCATTGGGCATCCTATGGGTATTAAACCAACGTGCTAATCCATGAAGCATTAGCCCACTATACAAGTATGGACGATTTACACAATCAACCGACGTATTTAATGAGTCTTCTTTTGATCACTCAATTAATTCCAAATTAATTCTTGATCAATACTAATTAAATAATCCTATTAATTTATTAGAACTTATAAAATATTAATAAACCATAAGTGCTAATTCTCTCATTTTAGTTTGTCCAAGTGCATGATGCCATGCAACCCAAATAGACCATGTTGATCGGGTCAAGTACATCCTAGAATAGTTATGAACTTAGACACCTAATCCAACAACTACAACATTAGCACACATCAACCAGGGCACAAACAGAGGAGGTAATGGAAATGGGACGGGAAGGTCCAACCATAGGGATAACCAAGGGGACAAAAGAGCATGCACCTACAAAGACTTCACTAACAGAAAACTGAAACCATTTAATGGAAGTGGGGGTATGATAGCTCTCACCTGGTGGTTCGAAAAGACCGAGTTTGTTTTTGTAATTTGCAGGTGTCCAGAGGAAAGCAAAGTAAGATTTGCAGGTTGTAAGTTTGCTGACAGGGCCCTTTCATGGTGGAACAGTCATGTCAAGGCCATTACTCTCCCAGTCGCAAATGTTATGTCATGTTAAGACCTCAAAACTATGATGTTGGATGAGTACTGTCCCCGAGGTGAAGTGAAAAAGGTTGTACAATAACTGTGGAATCTTACCATACATAACTCCAACATTAAAGCATACATTTCCAAGTTTAGTGAGCAGCCATTCTTGTGCCCAGGAATGATAGCTTCTGAGGGCAAGAAGGTTGAACGCTTTAATTGGGGGTTAACCCATCCAATTCACGGAAATGTGATTGTTACGAACCCCTCAATGTTTTATAGTGCTAAGTGAAGTGTTTTGAGCATTCTAACACTCATATGGTGTCCATACAACCCTAGATGATTTGGATCTATGTTTTCTCTAATATACGTGCAAACTTTCATTTTCCAAAGCATCATCCATAATAGCATACAATGGAGTATCTATACTACAAAATTCTAGTTAGATGACATACCTTTTGATGTAGTGAAAGCCATGAACTTTTAAGAGCTTAACACCAATAGTATGAATGTCTCAAATGGAATCACAACACACCTAGGACAAAGGATGTCACAACTAGCATTTTAGCTAGGGAATTTTGTCCTCATATGAACATCCACTATTGCAATACTTGTAAATATCATACTTTATGCTCAACCAAAATCATCCATTTGAATCAAACCTCTTGAGTGAAGTTCAAAACCTAATACAATACATCTCATATATTTAACTATGGGCCTGAAATCCTAAAAATCTTGGTTCAAGTTTATTATGGACTAGGATCCTCTTATTGGACCTAATGGGCCAATAAACTTTCAAGTTGGGTATATTGGGCCAAGGATCCCTATTTGGGCTCTAGTTGGACCCACATTCACTAAGCTAAAGCATTTTCGGCTATGTTGGGCCTAAAATGACCCACTTCATTTTTTAGGCCTTAATAGGCGATAGATGTTTTCTTGAACCTAAATGGGCCTAAAACTTATTATGTTCACTCTTTTGGGCCGTAAACCCCTAAGTGGGCCCAATGGGCCGAAAACATCCACCTTGTACCTTGTAGTTTAAAGTATACTCAATTATAGCCCTACATTTATCCTCACATTATCTCATTCTCGGCCCAATTTAAAAAAAAAGGAATAGATAATAAGAGGATTGAATCTTGATACCACAATGTTGTGTGGTGGTCATTCATGCACAATAACAACCATACAACAAGGTAAATCCCATACTTCTATGCAAGGTTTTCTCTATCCCTCTCTTCTCTTGAAACTTTCGGCCATAAGGACCTCCCCACCATCACTCTTCATTTCAAACTCAAGATTCTCTCATCCTTTCCTCTCTAGCAGAAGAACTATAAGTCCCAAATCTGTTTGTGTATCAATCATATCCAATTGATGGTGCGGAATCCCAATCAATTGGATGATGCTAGATCAAAATAGAGAAGAAGGAGAAGAAGAATATGATGAATCTATGATGTATTCAATAAGATTGATGCTCCAACACATAAGATTCTCTCACACACTCTCTTCTTCTCTCTAACTTTTTCTCTCTACAATCTGCTCTCCACTATATCTTTCCACTAGGCCGTCCTTGTCTAGTCGTATATACTTATGACTCAAATAACACAATTTATATGAGACAAACAACCACAAATGGGTTCACGGCTGTAAACATGTTCACGGCCGTAAACACGTTCATGATCGTAAACACGTTCATGGTCGTAAACATCACGGCTGTAAACTAGAGTAAAAAAATATAGTTGCCTAGAAAACTAAAGTATATACCATATTTTTGACCCAACAATCTCCCCCTTGGTTTATAGCTTTCTTTTCTTTTGACCCAACAATCTCCCCCTAAAAATGTAGCTGGCTTTTCTTGCAATTCTTCATGAAGAGGTTTCAATGCAATTCGGCACATAATCTTCTGGTCAGCTTCACCTTGCTTCTGGGGTTCAAAGATTGAATGTTGAAAAATGATATTCACTTCTAGTTCCTTCAAGTGAATGTTCTTAAATGATCATCGATGTGTCTTGAGAAGTAAACGTGACTAAAAAGTCCCTATGGATCATAGAAAGAATCATAAAGACCCTTCTTACCACATTTGTTCAAGGATGAATCATTGGCTTAGAAAGAGACTTCTCATAGTATCTGTGTGAACTCGGAGGAACACACTGCGATTTGTTGAGTATCGGAGAGCTACTCGTGGCTAGTTTTGATGTTAGCCCCTATAAATCCTAGATCAAGGATCTTAATACAGTTTTCCAAGTTAACAAGTTAACTTGGCCCTTGGCGAGACGTTCAGCGATATCTGTTTCCTTGATGGGTGAATCGCCCTGGTGCCGTGACAGTTCTTAGGTATGAGCCATTATCCGTCAATTCATGGGTGAAATCTAGAACATTAAAAATGTTCACCTTCAATTCAGAATTAAATGGTTTTGGATTTTGGGTTACACCTAGAGTCATGGTGACAACGACTTCTAAGATCATAAACATAGACTTTTTGGCAACTGTCAGCCGAGTTGTTTTATACTCGAACCTCAAGGGGTACCGGTACGTGGAAATGATTTGATGGAGAAAATTTTAGATATGGGTGAAGAATGGTTGGGTTTTTCACATTGGTCATGGCGAAAATGACCTTTGATCATTAACATTTGATGCAAACACTCCTATTAAGACTGGTTTATGTCTCAATATGGTAGAGTCTATCACTCGCATATGAAACATCCGTCAATTCCTTTCTCATTTTCAGATTTCTTCTCCATGCTCAAAATATTTCGATACACACTCCTTGAGTCTCATCTTCTCCTAAATTCACTTTTCAAGACAAATGAAAAATTTTGAGATAAATATAAAAAATAAAAGTAAACTTAGCACACTAAGAAATAAAAATAAAAGTAAAATACGCTCAAAAACACTATTTTTGGATTTTTGATTTTTCTGAAAAAGAAATGAAAATATTTTTGTAGTTTTGAAATTTTATAAAAAAAATTGAGTTTTTTTAATTCTCCCCCTAAATTTGTGCATATAAGAAAATATGAACAAATTTAACCAAAATCAAAAGTAAAATACAAAATGTAAATAAATTTTTTTTTATTTTTGATTTTTCTAATTATTTTTTTTTGTATTTTGATTTCTCCCCCTTAAATTGAGCACAGGGAAGAAATAAAATAAATGTGCAAAATTTAAAAGAAATTTGTCTTTGAAACGAATTATTTTAAGAAAAACTCAGGAGTATCGAAAGAATTCAAACCAAAAGTCAGGAATTTAAGACGCAAGCAGCAACGAATTCAGCCTTAGCTGTGTTTCAATCTCGGAACATATCCGAAAATCCTTTACATCGTTAAGAACAAAACCCCATGTGTGATCCTCTCTTTTCTTCCTTTCCCGCAAAGGAGACATGCTCTCATACAAAGTTCTGAGTGTTATACAGTTGGGGGATGTCCCCTACAAAGTTCTGAGTGTTTATCATAAATAGAAGATGAAGAAATATTAGACGCATTAGATGATTTTGGAGATTGACCCTTTGGTAGCCATCTATAGTCAGGTTTAACCCATTTCTTATTCGAGCGGAAAGGTGCCTTATCATATGCTTTTGAACTTGAAGCCGATCGTTGAGATGACTTTGACCTAACCGGTCTTGGTTTCATTGGAGCATCTCCTGGATTGGACGTCTTGGCTGGTATTCCCTTCTTGTTGTTGGGAGTTGATTTCTTCATCTTCTTTGCATTCCAGTCACCATTTCTCGATTGTGGCCTTGAAGGTCTTCTCATGGAGTATCTTCCTCTTGGCACGTTCTGCCATCCATGTGCATAGTAGGGACCGTATGCGCAATTTGGATAATTTCTGGTAATGTTTCCAGGTGTTCCACAGTGAAAACATGTTTTTTCTTCACATAGGAATTGTTTCTTCCTGCCCTTTAGTGGTGTGCCTTTGCCATGTCGCTGATTGTTCCCACAAGCACACTTGCAGCAGGCCGTTTGTTTCACTTGCTTTGGTGGCCTGTATTTCTCAATAACAGTTTTATTCGAAGCAACTGTGTTAGAAGTAACAGATTCAGAGTTCAAGGAGTCATTGGTTTGTTCAATAGGATTCTCACTGTTCTCATCTTCCGCTACTTTACCTGCACAGGAAGTAGAAACATCATTATTCTTTAGCTCAACACCCTCAGTTGGCCCTGATTGTTCAGTCTTGACTGGAGGTGGTTTAGGGAGTGGGCCAAACTGAGCAAGTGTCTCTTCCTCATTGGTTTCAAGGGGTGGGTTATAGTTTTCATTAAAGGGAGGTGGTATACTGTAATACCCTAGACCGTTGTTTTGATTATCTTTGAATTTTAATTGCTTCTCAATCATCAAGGCAACTACCTCACTTGACACATCACATTTTTTAAAATTAAAATATGTATTTTCAAAATTGTTTTTCAATGTGTCAAGCTTGGCAGTCACTGAGGCAAGTTGTCTCTTAATATAGTTATAATTTTCACATTTGTTACTATATTGCCCTTGAAGTGTTCTAAAGTCCTTGGTTTTGGCCTCTAATTTCTCTTTTAATGGTCTCTGGTCTTTCTTAAGTTCATACTTCTCATATTTTAGGTCCTCATTCTCTCTCTATATTAATTCAATTTGTTCACGTAAAAATCTAACAGTTTTAATGCATGTTTGAGAGCATGAAACTTCATTGACCGAAATGTTTGAGGAACTCATTATTTACCAAAAATGTCCTTTGACTGAAAACTCAAAAGTCAACCTTAAAAGTCAAATTTGAAAAATCAAACTTAAAAGTCATACTGAAAAGCTAAATTTGAAATTTTGAAAGTTAAACGAGAAAGTCAAAGGTCAAACTTGAAAGTTAAAGTCAAAATTTTAAGTCAAAAGTAAATTTAGAAAGTAAAAAACAAAAACAAAAATTTTGGGTTGAAAATGGAATTTTTAAAATAAAAAATTTTGAATTTTGGGCTAAAAGAGTTAAAAATGTGAAACTAGGGTCGAAGTTGCGAACCTTTATGAATTAATTCCTTGTCTAGCCTTGTATACTTATGACTCAACTGACACTATTTATATGAGACAGACAACTGCAAATGGTTTCACGGCCGTAAACACGTTCACGGCCATAAACTAGACTGAAAAAAATATAGTTGCCTAGAAAAGTAAAGTATAAACCATATATTTGACCCAACGAGAAATCCCCTCCTCCATCCTCTTATTTCACATGAGTTTTAAAGGCACATCAAGAACTCTTCATCAAAGCTCATCACTCTTGGTAAGTTCTTGTTTGACCCTATGGTTTAACTTTAAGTTTACACCAAAAATCTCTTCTTAACCAACATCATTTCATGATCCATGCTCTTAGAACTTCATAGATCTCGAAAATCTCCTCAAGGAAACATGTAGGGTCGAGATCTTCTCATTTCCTCACCAAAAACCAAAAGCTTCAAAGAAATGTGAGTTCATACCCCCTATTTTTTATTTTTACTTTGTTTTGGAGGAGAATACAAGTTGTTTTGTGTAGATCTATGTGTATATGCATGATTTTGTGTGTTTTTTTAGTTATATATGTGTTTATGTGTTGTAAACTTCATGAACTTAAAGATCTACTAAAAGATGATGATATTGGTATAATATAACACTTATTTTAACTTATCACGAAAAAGGATTTAAAATGCATACAAGTTATTTAAAGCTAAGAAAAACATCATAAAAAGGGGCTAAAAGTGACAAAAAAAAACAGGTTATTTATGTAACTCATAGCTAGTAGGGGGTTCAAAAATGATTTTTTGCTAAACATGGTTAATTTCGACTTTTGAGACCTTACAAGGATTAAAAATGTAAACATTTTCATAAATGGGCCTTATTTGACTTCTCACGGCTTTGGGCCAAAATTTGTAATTTTTGATCTTTTGTGGGCTTAAATGTCATTTTCAACAAAGTTGTGTCAAAAATGTAAATTTTTGATAAGAAGGGTTAAATATGTTAAATTAGAAAATTTGGGCCAAAAAGATGAAATTGTCTATAATGGGCTGAAAATACACATTTTTATAAAAATCAAGCCAAAAATGAGATTCTTGACAAAAGTGAGTTAAAAATGTTATTTTTACAAAAACTAGCCTTAAATGGAAGCTTTGTTCTAAAATGGGGCCTAAAATGTTATTTTTACAAAAAAAAATGGGCCTTAATTGTAAATTTTTGGATAAATGGGCCAAGAATGTAATTTTTACAAAAAGTGGGTCTTTTATGTCATTTTGGTAAATAATTGAGCTAAAACTAGCAATATAATAAAAAACGGGCTAATTATGTAATTCTCATGTTTATTGGGCCTTAGTGACCAATTTATATGCTTCATAGGCCCTGAATACTCTTTATATGTTTATTGGGCCTTACTGACCCACTAACATGCTCGACAGACCTTGGATACTCTTTCCGTGCTATTTGGGTCTGTAAATAACACACATGTGAGATGGGCCTTAGTGTCCTTTTACATATATTTAGGGCCCATGTTATATAATCTAATTCCTTTCGAGCCTTAAAATGACTTCCATGTTTAGTGAGCCTTAGTTGTTCACTTACATGATTCGTTGGGCCTGGAGTGTGCTTTATAGGTTTCTCTTGATGTAAATTTCGATTAAGGATCTAGTGAGACATGTCGGTTGACAACTATTGAGTGTATGATCGTAGTCTATAGTTATAACTAGAGTTTCATGGAGGGAGAGTGGGGATTTGTGTATAGATCTATACGGGGATGATACCCCACACCTGAGCTATTTGCTACAGTTAGACTAAACCAGTCTAGGGTGATGAAAACCTTATTCTATTCCATCGGCGTCCAACAACACCATGGCAGGCGAAATTGTCATTAACTAGTATGGTTATAGCGACTCACTTAGAGGAATTAACATTATAAATTTACGGGAGACCATTCTTTTTTCTAATTGGATTACTCGGGAACATACTCGCGCATTAATACACGATCGGACAACATAGGGTTGTCTGGGGGCATTCTCTTTCATTTCTTCATTCTCTTTTGTATACTAGTAAACAATAACACACATGCATTAATACACGATCGGACACAAACATACTGAACTGTTTTCAGAAAATATAGGATTTTCTAGTGATTACAAAATAATACCAATCATTTTCTCAAACATGCTTATGAACTCACCAACATTTTTATGTTGACCTTTTAAATTAACTTGTATTCTCAGGAAACCGTTGAAGCAGGTTGGGTAGAACAAACTAATGGATATCTTGTTATATTTTGTTTCATCATACTTTAATGATTTTGGCATGTAATATTCAAACACAATACTCGATGTAAACAATGTATGTTGTTATATTACATATGTGATGATGATGATGATGATGTTATGTTTTAATTATATATTATGTGATGATACTACGAACGAGCCCCTGGACGTTTCTGCCATCTGGTTTGGGGGTGAAACAAAGGATAACTTGAGAGAAGGTGTCTTGTACTCAAATTCGGCTAGCTCTTCCAAATAATATATGTGTAGCCAATTTCATGAGCTAGGTTCTTCTTATATAGTGTGGCTTAATTAGGGTTACACATGCAAACCCTAATGTGCATGACCTTCCACATTCCTTGTGCTCCATGGGTTGAAACCTCCATGGATCATCCATGGGTCACCACATGGGTTTAGCCCAACATAAAGAACTATGGATCATAAGCCCACATTATAAGAATGAATGATTTACATAATCTGTTGGGTTGAAGATTCGCTAGAGGGTTGCGTCATTGGGCTAGACTTTTAGTCCAATTATTTTGTACTCCGGTTTGGGCCTGTCCAACCGAGATGTCTTTTAGATTTATTATATAAGTATATGCTTGCATGCATATTAGGTTAACGATCAAGAGTATAACGATAGAATTACAGATTTCTTTGATCGTTCTTGTAAACCTACTAATCCTCTACAGTTGATGTTCTTAATCGAGCTCTTCTGAGGGTTTTGTTTTAATCATTCGACTCGTTTGATTCATTCTTGACTTGTTCTTTATTTTCGTGTTCTTGCTGTTTAGTATTTATTTACCTGTTTAAGATCTAATCGATCTTCAAGATTAAGTTTTTAATCTCATGAATTGGTATCAGAGCAGGATGCTGTGTAATCGATACACATTTTTTCTGTGAAAAGGTTTCAATTAGGGTTTTTCCGCAATTAATGATATTTATTGAGCCGTCATCTCATTATTGACGTGTCTTGATATTTATTGTCTTGCCCTAATCTGATTTATTACAAGTCTGATCTTTAAACATGTTATTCGATCATTATGGATGGGTCGCAATCGAATCCCATCAATATTTCCAATAGCATCGGTTCAACCACGAAGATTCCAATCTTATATACCCATGATTATGAAGTCTGGGCGCATCACTTCGAAGACTACGTTATAGGATCTGAGGATAATGGATACCTCATATGGGAAGCAATCATTAATGGACCGTTTTCTCACTCTGCAACGTCGAGGATTGTCAAAACTCAAAAGGAGTACAGTGATCTGCTGAAGGATGTTAAAGATATTGCGCAAGACGAAAAGGATAAATTCCAGTGCAATATCAAGGCATTAAGATTGATCAGATTCGCCCTTCAGTCCGACACTTTCAGGTTGGTAAGCTCATGCACGACGGCAAAGGAAGTTTGGGATAGACTTCGTGAACTGTACTCTACAGACGAGGATCTTGAACATTCTATTCAAACTTTGCTTTTATCTGAGTTTGGAGAATTCAGGCAAGGAGCCGAAGAAACTGTGACCCAGACGTTCAATCGCTTCAATCATCTTCTCAGCAGGATGATCAAACATGACATCGAAAGGAAGCTTATCGAGCAGAAAGTTACGTTCTTAAATGGTCTAAGGTCAGAATGGAGAGCAATGGTGTCTACAGTTAAATCCCATGAGCAGTTTAAATCATATTCTTTGGCGAAACTTGTGGGTATTCTCAAGTCCCAGGAAAAGATTGTGCTGCAGGAAAAGAACGTTGTTTCAAGCCTAGGTTCGCTGGCCCTCCTGTCAAAAAGTAAAGCTGTGATGGAGGATGAAGACCTCAACTTGGAGGAGTATGACCTCACGTCTGAGGATTATGCTATGATGGTGTCTAACCCCAAGAGGTTCATTAGGAAGAGATTCCCCAGCAACAAAAACCGAAACTGGCAGGGGAGTTATAGTTCAGAAAAGGTTAACAATGAACCGAAGGTTGAAGAGCCCAAGAAGGAACCAAAGGCAGATGGTGATTCTGGAGTAAGCTGTTACTACTGTGGAGGGAAAAACCACTATGCTAAGGATTGTGTCCTCAAAAAGATGGCTGAAAAGAACGAGGAAAAGGATGAGGAAGCCTTGTTGCAGAAAAGGCTTGATGATATGAGAAAGAAGAAATCTACCGTTAACCCTTCCATGAATGCTCTAATTGTGCAGGGTTCGGTTGCTGATGACGAGTTCGGTAGCGTGGAAGTTTGGTCAACCGACTCTGAAGACGATGAAGTGAGGAAGCCTACTCATGGAAAGGCTTATGTGGCAAAGGAGGAGAGCAGTGGAGGAAGGTGCTTCATGGTGTCCGATGTATCTCAGATGAGGGGATACAACACAGATGGTGGAAGCGAGGAACCGAAGGAGCAGCAGGACATGTGCTTTACGGCCAAACCACTCAGCCAGCAGTTCAATGAGCTCGATGAACTGTTCAAGAAGGTACAATCGGTTTTTGTTTCATTTAAAGTACCACAATCCTCATATGAGAAAGAACTAAAAAATGTTAATACAAGAATTTCACATCTAGATAGTAGCTTAACTCAAACTCGTGTCACCAATTCTAACCTAACTGATCAATTAAGCAGGGTGTCTTCGAAGAGTGAGGAGCGGCGCATGTGGATCGAGTTGAACGAGTCTGAATTAGTTAAAATAAAAGACGAAAACATTTATTTACAAAGAGACAATTTAAAGTTGTTAAAACAGCGGAATGTTTTTTGTTTAATTGCAAAACGTCTTTATTCTAATATTACTCAGCTTCACTTGGACTGTGAAATAGGCCAAAAGATCCATCGCATGATTTTGCCCTTCCTTGAGTTTAAGGAGGATGAAATCGATGCCGAAGCTTATAATTGTGAGAGTGTGATATCATCTGATGACGTCAATCCAACCTACATGTATGGACTGGAGAAAATTGAATCTTTCATTAAATCCAAGGACCACAAGGACATGCTCAAAAACCTTTTGGATGAAAATGATAGACTCAAACTGAGAACCGAAACCATACAAAAATTTGACTCTTTAAACTCCAACTTGAGCTCAGAAAACAAAATAGATGTTGAAAATGCATCTGAGCTTAATGAGGACGACAATATGAGTGAAATTTCTGTAGAGGATACGGTTGACTGCTCAGAATTTGTAAAAAGCGAACCTGAAAACCACAAGAATCTAATTTCTGAAAATTCAGTAGAGTTCGCTCGATTGTCCCAACAAAAGTCCCCGATCTTAGCAGAAAAAGCAGTTGTATATCAAAAGGTCTGGACCACTCCAAATCAAGTGTACAAGGTCACTGGAGTAACCGAACATCAAACTGTTGAACTCACGGCTATTGTAAACGAAGACAATGCTGATGGCTGTGATGAGTTCTTCTGGACAGCTCCAATCGATAATGCTGATGAAACAGTAGGGTTATCTGAAACGACCTCATGGAAAAGTAAAGGACGATACGTACCAGAACCCTTGAACAAGCCAGATAATTTCGATGTGCCAAGCACTAGTGGTACGAACGACATTCCTCAAAAGAATGGAGGTTCGGTAAAAGAAGACATTCCCTCTAGTTCCTCAGTTCAAAGTGAAACTCCCACAGTCCAAAGCGAACCAACCAAGAAGAAACCGAAGATAGCTCCTGTGGGATCGGCCAGTGATCTCAATCAAATGAAGATGGGCAAGATCGACCCGAGACGCAATTCGGTTATGTTCACTAGAGCAGAAGGACAGAAATGTCTCTTTGCTTTAGCTGACAAACATCTTTACACCACTGCTTGTCTAGAGCATATGTTATCGATCATCCGAAGGTGTAAAGAGAATGCAGCGGATGATGTTAAGTACTTCAACGACATGATCCAATGGTACATCAGGTTTAGGCAGACGATACTGGCTCTTATCTCTCGTCTGTTTAACACCGTGAAGAAGAAGGTACCCGCCTCCGCTGCTGGCCCAAGTAACAAGTGAAGATCTCGCTCCAATTGGCGCAAAGGGGGAGATTGTTGGGTTGAAGATTCGCTAGAGGGTTGCGTCATTGGGCTAGACTTTTAGTCCAATTATTTTGTACTCCGGTTTGGGCCTGTCCAACCGAGATGTCTTTTAGATTTATTATATAAGTATATGCTTGCATGCATATTAGGTTAACGATCAAGAGTATAACGATAGAATTACAGGTTTCTTTGATCGTTCTTGTAAACCTATTAATCCTCTACAGTTGATGTTCTTAATCGAGCTCTTCTGAGGGTTTTGTTTTAATCATTCGACTCGTTTGATTCATTCTTGACTTGTTCTTTATTTTCGTGTTCTTGCTGTTTAGTATTTATTTACCTGTTTAAGATCCAATCGATCTTCAAGATTAAGTGAAATAAGAAACGTGAAAGGAACCAGAGATACAGGAAGAATCTCTCTGAAAGGAAACAATTCTGGCAATCCCAGAATGCATATTTCTCACATCAAGACAAGAATCTGAAGTTTGGGAACAATCCTGTCAAAAAGCATGAAAGCCACAACAACCGAAAGCCAAGGTTCGGTTCAGAAGAGAATACCAACCGAAAGCAAAGGCTCGGTTCTGAGAATGACTCCAACCGAAAGCAAAGGTTCGGTTCACAGAATGACTCCAACCGAAAGCAAAGGTTCGGTTCACAGAATGACTCCAACCGAAAGCATAGGTTCGTTTCTGAAATCAAAGGAAATCACAACTCTAAGGTCAGTCCCACCAATGATCAAAAGCAAAAGGATCACCTAGAGTCTCCAGCCAAGAAGTCATCACAATCTAAACCCACTCCTTCTCATTCATCTAATTCTTCTAATTCTTCCAAATCATCTCCATCTTACTCTAAAGCTCATTATGTTCAATCTCAAGAATCTCATTCGTCAGCTGAACAAAAAGGCAAACAGAAGGTTAATGCATCCAATCAAGAGTCTAAACCGAACGCACCTAATCCTAATAAAATAAAAGTCTTTACCATCAAAAAGAAAGATGAAACAACACTTATAAAACGAACATATCTTGTTGACATCTCTCTTACTATTCCTGTTCCTATGAGAAGCTCACGTGGACCCAAGAAACTTTGGGTTCCTAAATCTGCTTAATTTTTGCAGGTTATAAGTGACGAGCAGTTCGACGAAGAATGGTACATCGATAGTGGCTGCTCGCGTCACATGACAGGAAGGAAAGAAGAGCTTAGGGAATACAGATCTCTTTCAAACGGTGGCAACGTCAAGTTCGGAAACAACTCATTTGACACCATAAAGGGATACGGAATGATAACTAATGGTGATTTTACTATAAGGAAGGTGGCATATGTGGAAGGACTACAACACAACCTCATCAGTGTATCTCAGCTTGTTGGAGGTACAGGTCTCAAAGTCTCATTCGACGATGAAGGTTCTGAAATTATTGAGAAGAAGACGAAGAAAGTAATTCTCAAATCAGAGCATAAGGGTGAAATGTTTCCTCTAAACCTTAAACCCATCAAAGGAAACCCAGCTATTTGCTTGTTATCAAAAGCTCAATCAGACGAAAGCTGGTTGTGGCACCGAAGACTCTCTCATCTCAACTTTAAAGACATCAACAAACTTGTCACTGGAGGTCATGTTCGAGGCCTTCCATTGCTCAAGTTTGACAAAGATCATTTGTGTGCTGCATGCGAAATGGGGAAGCAGAGTCGTCAAAGTCATCCATCTACAATTAACACAAAAGTTGTTGAGCCACTCGAATTACTTCATATTGACATGTGTGGTCCATCATCTATCGAAAGCATCGGTGGTAGCAAGTATATTCTTGTTATTGTTGATGACTTTTCACTATTTACATGGGTGTTCTTTCTAAAGCTCAAATCTGAAGCGACTCATAAGCTGAAAGTGTTCATCAAGCAGATTGAAGTACAGCTCAAGAAGGTCGTTCGCAACATCAGGAGCGACAATGGTCTGGAATTCAAAAACCGGGAGTTTGAAGAATTTCTAGCAGAAAAGGGAATAAGTCACAACTTCTCGGCTCCTTACACACCTCAACAGAACGGGATTGTCGAAAGACGAAACCGATCTTTGTGTGAAGCTGCCCGAGCTATGCTAAGTTTTGCTTGCTTACCTCTTTATTTTTGGGCTGATGCTATTTCTGCTGCTTGTTTTACACAGAACAGGTCCTATCTCAACAGGCGATTCACGCTCACACCATACGAGATTCTCAACAGCAGAAAACCCAATGTGAAATTTTTCCATGTGTTCGGCTCACGGTGTTTCATCTTTAACTCTAAAGAACACCGCAACAAGTTCGATGTCAAAGCCGACGAGGGAATCTTTCTGGGTTATTCTCTCACTTCCAAAGCATACAGAGTCCTAAACAAGCGTTCGAGAAAAATCGAAGAGACCTATTACGTAACTTTTGACGATAGCTATGTCAAAAAGCTACAAGCCAAAGAAGACACAGCTGGGGACATCTTTCCTCAAACTGGCCAAGTCACAGTCTCGATCGCTAATCTATACGAGAAATTTCTGGAGCTCTTTGAAGAACCAGAGAAAGCTACTCTCTCAGAAGCCGGTGCAGCAGACAACAAGGTAGACCACATGAAGCAAATTGTCGAAGAAGCTGCCAGGAGAATGAATGAAGGAGGATCAAATTCTGATGAACCTCCATACCATGATACTTCAGTCGAGGGGGAGCCAAGCTCACATGTTGAGGGGGAGCCAAGCACTACTACTGCTACCGAAAGTCCAACTGCAACCGAATGTGCTTCTCCAACCGAAGGTGCATCAACGCCTGAAAGTCCAGCACCACATGAAACCTCTGAACCTCAAGTTTCTCATAGCTCATCAACCGAGGGGGATCATGGTGATGTGACGCTCGACTACGAAAGCCAATCGGAGCCAGAAGAAATAATCAACGCTGAACTAGACCCCACCTTTGATCCAAACTACCCTCCTCTCACCAAATGGACCAGAGATCATCCTATCTCTCAGGTGGTTGGTGATGTCTACGAAAAAGTTCTGACCCGATCACAACTAAAGGAAAAATAGACATCCTTATTTTCAAAGGTTGAGTTTTGTATGTTTAACTCATTCGTATCAAAAGTTGAACCGAAGACAGTTAATACTGTTCTCGATCACTCCGATTGGGTTCAAGCGATGCAAGACGAACTGAACGAATTTGAAAGGAACAAGGTCTGGCGTCTCATTCCAACTCCTTCAGATGCCTCGGTTGTTGGTCTCAAATGGGTCTTTAGGAATAAAATGGACAAGGAAGGGAATGTTATAAGGAACAAAGCTCGTCTGGTCGTAAAGGGATATTGTCAGGAGGAAGGAATTGATTATGAAGAGACTTTCGCTCCCGTAGCTAGGCTGGAATCAGTTAGAATATTTCTTGCTTATGCTGCCCACAAAAACTTTGAAGTTTTCCAAATGGACGTCAAGTGTGCATTTCTCAATGGAGAACTCGAAGAAACCGTATATGTGGAGCAACCTCCTGGGTTCGTAAACGAAAAGTATCCAAATATTTGCTACATTTTGGATAAAGCTGTGTATGGCCTCAAACAAGCTCCGAGAGCCTGGTATGAAACGCTAACTAAATTCTTAAAGATGTCCAAATTCAAACAAGGTTCGGTTGACCCAACCTTCTTTCGCAAAAAGGAAGGTAACCACCTTATGATAGTTCAAATTTATGTCGATGACATCATCTTTGGCTCTACGAATTCCAGCCTAACAGTTGAATTCAGAAAGCTGATGGAGACTAAATTTGAAATGAGCTCAATGGGTCCTATTAACTTTTTTCTTGGTCTAAATATTAGACAGGGACTCGAAGGCATCTTTATCAATCAGGAAGCTTACACGAAGACTCTCCTAGCAAAGTTTGGTATGATGGGAGACTCCAAAGTCAAAGTCCCAATGGCATTCGGCACCAAGCTAACTCCATCTCTAGACAAACCGGCTATTGATATCACGCTCTATCGTCAAATGATAGGCTCACTAATGTATCTTACTGCTAGCAGACCTGACATCATGTTTTCTGTATGTTATTGTGCTCGATATCAGGCAAACCCACGCGAACCTCACATGCTTGCAGTGAAGAACATCTTACGCTATCTCAAGCGAACCACCTCCTTAGGTCTATGGTATCCTTCCAACTCAGGCTTCTTCATTCAAGCCTATTCAGATGCTGACCTTGGAGGATGTGGACTCGACAGAAAAAGCACCACTGGTAGCTATCAATTCCTTGACGGGAAGTTGGTCAGCTGGCAATCCAAGAAACAAACGTGCGTGTCATTGTCTACTGCCGAAGCGGAATACATAGCCGCGGCATCCTGCACCTCCCAAGTGATTTGGATCCAGAGTCAACTTCGAGACTATGGACTCAATATGAAGAAGATCCCACTATATTGTGACTCTGAAAGTGCAATTAGGATCTGTCATAACCTAGTGCAACACTCTAATACCAAACACATAGCACTGAGGTATCACTTCATCAAAGATCATGTGGAAGATGGAAACGTCGAAGTACACTTTGTCAGAACCACTGATCAACTGGCTGACGTCTTTACCAAAGCTCTTCCTGAAGCATCATTCAACAAAATTTTACAAGGGCTAGGTATGATGGAATCAGAATCAATACCTCAAACTACCTCTCAACCTCAAACGTAAGAAGCAAACTTGACCGAACGTTCAGGTTCGGTTACATAATCTGCCTCGCTCATCACTACAAAGGTAGTTTTCTTGGTTGTATATTTCTTGTACAAAGTTGTTTATTTTATTGTCAAAAGTATATTCTGATTGCATGTCTCAATTCATTGGTTTTCAAAAATTTTCCAAAATCGAAACCCACCGAAGGTTCGGGTTCGGTTTTTCAAAATTTTCTTAAATCGAAACCAACCGAAGGTTCGGGTTCGGTTTTTCAAAATTTTCTTAAACCGAAACCAACCGAACGCTCGGGTTCGGTTTTTCAAAATTTTCTTAAACCGAAACCAACCGAAGGTTCGGGTTCGGTTTTTCAAAATTTTCTTAAACCGAAACCAACCAAACGCTCGGGTTCAGTTTTTCAAAATTTTCTTAAACCGAAACCAACCGAACGCTCGGGTTCGGTTTTTCAAAATTTTCTTAAACCGAAACCAACCGAACGTTCTTTGCTTACTTTTTACCTTTTATTATTTTTCTTTTATTTTTTCTTTTAATTTTTCTTCTTTTATTTTTTTATTATCTACTTCAAAAACTCCAAAAATATTTTTCTCTTTTAATTTCACTTGTGCTCGTTCGTTTATAGGGATATAATTGTTGGATTACTTAAGTGTCCCTAGAAGCATGCTGCTGTATGTGTCCCAAGCCTCATAAGATTCTGAATAATCGCCTTAATGACTTGGTCTAAACAAACCGTGTCTTCCCAATTAGGCTATCACATTTATTCTAATCGTGAGCTAGCTCACTCTCTTCTCACATGAGATAAGAGTTTTCTGCTTGGTCCTTCTTTTTGCAGCTGAGGTACTTTATTTTCTTACACCATCTCCATTACATTCATTTCATCAACGTCACCCTTGAGACTCTCAGAAATTACCACTGAGGTTTATGGTTACACAACAACTGTGTTTATGATCTTAGTTTCGTGCCACTACGAGCTGAGTGAAACCCAAAATTCAACACCAAAGCTGAATTGACGGTGAACAATTAATTTGCTCAAGTTTTCACCATAACATTTCTTCCCTTGGGATCCAGGTTTTAATTTTTTTTGAGGTTTTATATTTTCCAAGCCAATTTCAAATTAATTCATACCTACTTGTTCAACAGACTACATCGGTCTCACAAGTACTTTGATCACTTTCTTTCTTATTTCAAGATTAGAATTGTTGCATCAAAGCGAAAGCCACCCTGAATTAGCCTAATTAAAAGAAGCATTTCAACATTTATTAATAAGTGTTTGATCGTAATTCAACGGGAATCCACATTAACACTTTACGGTCTCTCTTGACCTTGAAGGAAGAGATTCGTGCCCAGGATCATTTGTTTCGTGTCATTATTGACATCACATTTATTCCCACAAAGAGTTGCTTTATTTCTTTTATTTTTTACACTCTTAGCACGAAAATCTTTGATTTTCCAAAATTCCGTTACTAATTATTACAGGCTGTATTATTGCTTTGGTGGTTAATTATCAAGATGTGGTCAAAAATCATCCACGTGGGCAATTTATTCAAAAGATGCGATTTACAAAATAAGACGAAAGGGTGTTGACTCAGGCGGGAAATAAAAGGATTGAATTTCAACCGGTGGTAAAAGTAAAAAGGGGCGCGTGTGAAATTGAAACGCCTATCCTTTTACTGACATAGTGGACGCGTGTGAGGATTTCAAGCGACTTTTCTCTGGCACTTAAAGGCACGTGAGGATTTGAAACGGCTTATTCTGAAACGGCGCTTGTTGGGCGGCGTGATCCTAGGAATCTGACACTCTCTCTCCTACGTGATCATCGCATGCCTTAACTGTCACGCATCTGTCATTCCAGGAAACCTTTTCGTATTTCCATAGAAGATTTGAAACGATTTTTCTCTCTCCTTTCACCAAATATAAAAGGCAGTCATTACTTCCATTTACCTCTTTACTGCTTCAAATTTACAAGAGAGCAAAAACTCGAAAAAGCTTTACTGTTCCTCTTCTTCTACCTTCAACAATGGCAGAATCATCATCCGTCCACGCCACCTCACACATTCTTCCCATTCGTCCTCAACAGTGCTTGGTGATTGACCTCACACCGCAGGCGTATGATTCTTACATGTTTCCGATCATCGAGTGCTTGAAGTACTCGCAAATCGCTCCTGCACTATCACGGGTTGAGTCTGTGCCCATGGCGATGCTCTCGCAGGTGTATGCGACTGCTTATTACGACAAAGCAGTCGAGCGAGTGTTCTTTGAGGTTGCTGATCACAAGACCTCGATTTCAAGGCAGCGATTCTGCACTCTGCTAGGATTTGCCGCTGATTCTTCGAGAATCAATCCGGAGACGATTCCGGTGGGCCATCTTTACAGCATGTTCTACAATATGGGGTACACGGAGGTGCTCATCTCCGTCGCCAAGTTCAAGAAATCCTGCTTGCCGCCGCAGTGGAACGGCATGTTCACAGTCCTCTTCAAGGGCTTGTCGGAACGGAGCTCAGGATCCGACGGTGCTAGTCGACTCTTCTTGTCGATTATGTATGTAGTTTACAAAGGAGTCAACTTAGATTTTGGGTTGGTCCTCTGGCAACAGCTCATCCAGAGCCTTTCTTCTTCATCACGACATTCTGAAGTGTCGTATGCCCGGTTCTGGACTCTTATTACAAAGTGGGCAATGGATAAGTTCGACGTCCCCACTCCTGCAGGTGCATCGATGTCTTCGATCGGTATGTTTCATACCACGAAGATCATCGTCTCTGATGCATCCAAGTTTTCCTTCATTGGCTCTATTCCGGAGACAATGTATGGTGATGTTCCTTCTGACAGCAGGATCATCAGGACGATCAAGGAGTTCAAACAGTCAGGGCCAAGGGAACTCACACCGGAAATGCTAAAGTCCATCCACGATGCTGACAAACCGGTGAACATGGGCAAAAAGGCGAAAAAAGGGAAGCAAGTGACCAAAGCTCCTAAAGGTCCTTCTCCCAAGAAGAGGAAACAAACGAAAACTACTCAGTCCCCGCAGCCGAAGAGGAGGAAGACTCAACCGAAGCGAAAGCTTGTAATCCCTTCCTCTTCGAGTGACTCAGAAGATGAGCGTTCGGATTCGGACGGCTCTCAAGGAGGCGAAACCCCTCATCGAGGCAACACCCTACCCCGATCTCCTACTCCAGACATGGAAATCCACAACTCACCAGTTCCTTCACCTACTCAAACAATCCCTACTTCCATTCCCACCATAACCCCCACTACCACTATTCCTCCAACCTCTTTCCCTATACCACCACCCATTTTCACTTATACAACTACAACAACAACTGCAAAGGTTACAACCAACGTATCTGATATGGGGGTTCATACCGATGCAATCGAAACCCCTCCCGTAACTGAACCACCACAAACCGAAACCCAGCATCCAACCGAACCTACCCACACTCAACCACCACCCGAAACTACCCCACCCCACACTCACCCTGAACCTACCCAACCCACCACACCCCTAGCTTCACCACCTCCATCATCTCCAGATCATGCCTCTGATGGAGATAACCCGTTTCTTGGCAGAGACAACATGACCTTCGATTCGGTCTACTTTAGTCCGTTTCAGGTTTAGAGTGACGAAGAGGATGATGCTCCAGTGACAAAGAAGCATCTTAAGGAGCTCAACGAGAAGGTTGACTTACTTCTCGCTTCATCTTCCAACCACCAGTCATCTCTCTCTGAAGCCGCTCTTCAGAAGATTGTTGATGCCTTCTCCAGGGCTCAGCATGATTCTGTAGCTTCAGCCTCAGCCGCCATAGACGCCTCCACAAAAGCCTGTGAGGCTGCGACCGCAAAAGTCGATAAACTATTCTCAGACGCTTCTACCCTGTTGAAGTCCTTACAGGAAAGCGCTGACGCCACCAAGACAACTTTGGAACCGATTATTTAGCAATTGGCAAAGTTCATCTCAACGGAGTTGACATCGTTCGCTAATCTTCGCCAAACCATAAGCGACGACAACTCGGCCCTTCGTGCCTCCATTGATGAGCGCCTCGCTAAGCTTCAGGAGGATCTCGCAGCTGAAAACTCATTGATGGACGTTCTGGCAAGCAAAACCACCGCCCTAAAGGTCAAGAGCACTCAACTTTCAACCTCACTGCAACAGCTTGAAGCTCTTGGATCCGAACGGGAGGTTATCAAGACATGTGTTTCGGATGTACACACTGCCCTATCTAACATCCTAGAAGCACACGATCCGATTCTAAACCATTCGGTGAGGCGAACCCTTGCTGAAAAACTTGCTCCTGCCTTGGACCTTCTCAGCAAAATCGAAGGTTTACCTAGTTTCATGTCCACTCCGAAACAAGGGGGAGAAGAGAAGAAGTCCAGATCGAAACCACCTCCTTCCTTCAAAGCTACTCACACAACCGAACCACCTCCGACTGGTCAAGCTTCGGGTTTGGGTGTGAAGGATAAAGGGAAACACATAGCTGAGGAAGAAGATGAAGATGAAGATGATGAAACCATTGCTGACATGTTGAAACGCAAAAACAGTCGCAATGTTGATGATGATGTTAATCGTGTGGCGCGAGAGGCTGAAGAAGCCGAACGCAAGCAGAAGGAAGCCCACGATCTCCTCGAGAGCAGGAAGACTCTCTTCCCTGCATGGACTCGGGAGCGAATGATTAAGGAGGCCATAGATACTCCCAGCATCCTATGGCTCGAGCCGGTGATCTCGTTCGACTGCTATAATTCTGTCGATTCGCAGTTTGACATGCCGTTGACTCGAAAGGCGTTTATCTTCCACGCCTTCTCAAATATTTTTGAAGTCCCTCATCCGAACCCTGAGGTGGATAGCGAGCCGATCGAATTCTATCTGAAGGCTGCTCGTCCTCAGTATTTAACATGGAGCGCCCAGAAGATAGTGAACGTTCGGGTATTGAAGCCTTACACCGAAGGAAGATTCATTAATGTTCGGTTCAAGGTGATTCGAGGGTCTGCAAGAACTGAACATCATATATCCCTGGCAGATCTACCGAACTTAAATCCTCATGATTGGATTGTCTTGCATAATATCCTTTTGACGAATGAAGCCGAATATGGTCCAATTATAGACCATCTCAAAAGGATGTTAGTCTGTTACATCATGGAGGTAGCCCTTATGGATCAGGAGGTAGCCACCGTCTTCAAGAAGAAACCGAAGATAGCTCTTGTGGGATCGGCCAGTGATCTCAATCAAATGAAGATGGGCAAGATCGACCCGAGACGCAACTCGGTTATGTTCACTAGAGCAGAAGGACAGAAATGTCTCTTTGCTTTAGCTGAAAAACATCTTTACACCACTGCTTGTCTAGAGCATGTGTTATCGATCATCCGAAGGTGTAAAGAGAATGCAGCGGATGATGTTAAGTACTTCAACGACATGATCCAATGGTACATCAGGTTTAGGCAGACGATATTGGCTCTTATCTCTCGTCTGTTTAACACCGTGAAGAAGAAGGTACCCGCCTCCGCTGCTGGCCCAAGTAACAAGTGAAGATCTCGCTCCAATTGACGTAAAGGGGGAGATTGTTGGGTTGAAGATTCGCTAGAGGGTTGCGTCATTGGGCTAGACTTTTAGTCCAATTATTTTGTACTCCGGTTTGGGCCTGTCCAACCGAGATGTCTTTTAGATTTATTATATAAGTATATGCTTGCATGCATATTAGGTTAACGATCAAGAGTATAACGATAGAATTACAGATTTCTTTGATCGTTCTTGTAAATCTACTAATCCTCTACAGTTGATGTTCTTAATCGAGCTCTTCTGAGGGTTTTGTTTTAATCATTCGACTCGTTTGATTCATTCTTGACTTGTTCTTTATTTTCGTGTTCTTGCTGTTTAGTATTTATTTACCTGTTTAACATCTAATCGATCTTCAAGATTAAGTTTTTAATCTCATCATAATCAATCCCCGTATATTTAATTAGTCTCTTTTGATCACATAATTAATTCCAAATTAATTCTTGATCAGTACTAATTAAATAATATGATTTCATAATAATATATAGAACTTATAATATATTAATAAACTATAAATAACCTCTTCTCAAAAGTCCATCCTATAGAATTGTCCTGATGATATGCAACTCAAATGGACCATGCTACTCTCGAGTCAAGTAAATACCAATTATAGTTATGGACTTAGACACCAATCCAATATTCTCCCACTTGGATAAGTCTAATAACTATTATTGCAAGTACGACTCCACAGCCTGACTAGCAATCACAAATCTTAAAAGCCGTTGTCGAACTCTGACCTAGTCAATGACACATCCATTAGATAAGGGATCATATATTCCTCCATTCTAGATATCATATGGACTGAGACATGGCTTATAGTTATTCTCTCTGTCCATCTATTGTTTCCTGATTTCCGATTTATGACGACCGACTAATTGAACATATCAAATCAGTCCAGCCATGGCGAAACACTTAGGGGTGTCATCACTAAATCATCGAGGGGCCCACAGATATCGCTTTTAACCACATGGGGTAAAAGGAATGGATAAATTTCCACCCAAATGCTCGCTTGTAATTAGTAATCAAAAAATATTATCATAAAACCATATCAGAGTGTAATCCCCAAAGATCTCATGTGCGGAAAACATAGTGTGATGCGTTGCGATCAAGCCGGCTCCTTTCCTTTAGACACGAAGTACCTGAAACCAAAATTGTAAACTGCAAGCACGAAGCTTAGTGAGTTCCCCCATCATACCACATACCATACAATCACAAAGCATACAAACTGCCAGGCAATTCTAGGGTGCCCGACCTACCCGATACGGCCATTCTCGGGTGCCGACCTACCCGGTACGACCATTCTGGGGTGCCGACCTACCCATGTGAAGCTATTATGGGGTGCCGACCTACCCATGTCAAGCCATTCTGGGGTGCTGACCTACCCGTCGGTCCTAACAACCGACCCTCGGGGACTATTCCACCCCCTACTGCTACTATTACATATATCATAACATAAACATACTATCAGACATATTTGGGTGTCCGAACTACCCTTTGGTCCTAACAACCGAACTTGGGGACTATTCCCCTCCCGCAACCACTATCACATATAACATATCATGCCAGCATATAAACATATCATCACATACTGTCAGACATATCTGGGGTGTCTGACCTACCCTTCGGTCCTAACAACCGAACTTTACTACTATCACATATAACATATCATGCCAGCATATAATATATCAGGTAGCAGCAAACCTAGATGATATCACAAATACAATCATCTAACATACAACTCCTACTGGTGGGCCGGCATTGTGGCCGTAGACCCACCGCTACAGGAAGGTAACTCACCTCACACTGCTGAAGTCCCGAAGACACAATCCCACACTTGCTGAAGTCCTGCAGACTCGATCCCAGCTGGAGGAGAACAGATTCCCCAACTGTTAACACCAAAATAACACCCAATTAATAATTGGGTCCCACTACATAACCATAAGTACATTCTTTAGGTAATTACTACATTACCCCTAGCCTGGCTTATTCAAGCCCAAGGCCCAATCCATAGGCCCAAAGTCAATTAAGAATCAAAGCCCAACACATGGCCCAATTTTCCAAATTGGGCCTAGTCCTATACATGTTCTCATTCTAAGTCCCAACATCATATAATCATTAAGGCCCAAACTATGGCCTAATTTTCCAAATTGGGCCCAAACCCCTTACATGGGCCTTACCGTAGGCCCATTAAATTACTCTAGACCATTTGCTTGATCTTGAATAGCCCATTTAATAACCCAATCATCAAGGACTAATAGAAAGGCCCAGCAATAAACCCAAGTGAAATTAGGGTTTCACATAAAATGATGATTAGGGTTAAGTTTCCTACTTAACCCATTAAGGACTTAATCCATCAAGTTATTAAATAATTCATGTGTGTCTCGATTAATTTCCTAAAATTAGCGTTTTGATTGCATTAGGGTTTTCCAACCTAAATACTAGCCCATTTATTAATTTGTTAGACTTTTAGGTTATTTAGGGCTTTATTGGGCCTATCAATCCCACTAGAATGTCATCAAACCCATTAGGGTTTTATTGGGTCAATTAGAATCCATTAGACTCATTAGGGTTTTCACTAAGCCCATTTGGCTTCATTGGGCCCATTAGGCTAACAATTCCCATTAGGGTTTCAAGCATCCCCAATTGAGTCAACTCACAAGACAAGCACAGCGCCACCCGACACGGCGCCCGGTGGCGGCAGGAGTTGGCAGCCACCACCCTAAGGTGGTGGTTTTCAATTTCTTTCCATTATTCCATTTTTGTGTTAGAATTTACAATGAAAATACCAAAGCACCACACATACTAACTAAGCTAAACATACACACATAACCACCTTGTGGCGGCTAGCGGTGGCGCATGGCGGCAGCCACCACCTCACGGTGGTGGTGGTGGCTCTTCTTCGGATCTCCGGCCAAAGACTGCTCCTACAGCCGCTTACAAGCAACACACATGCATACAAACAGTATATCACACTCACAGCTACCCATACACGGCGGTTAAGGGTGGTAGAAAAGAAACTAGTGGCGGCAGCCACCATGGTCTGCAACCATGGTGGTTTTCTCGGGTTTTTCGGACAGCTAATACACACACAAGCAAATCCAAAGCTCATCACGACCCACCCTCACGTGAACGTACACCCATTGTTCGTTCCTCCTCATAGTGGTGAATATCGACCGGAACAACCGAATGTGAGTTGTACTAGCGGTGGCGGTGGGTTGCTATTATGGGACGATCTCATAAGCAAAAGGTGGTCGGAACGGCACCGGAAATGGTCGAGTATGACTGAGAGAGACAATAGAATAGAAGAAGGAGGAGGAGGATGGCAGAAAAACAAATGGTGACGGACACACCCGGCAGTCTCGTCGTCGACTACCCTTCGTCGGAAGATAATGTTGCTGGCAGCTCGCCTGGTCGGAAAAATTAGCAAACAGGTGGTGGCAGTTGGGCAGATGGAGGAACGAGGTTTGCTGCTAGAGTCTCCCATGGTGGCTGGAAGAAAAACGATAGGGTTAAGGTTCTTTGGCAATGTAACAGTGGGGTGAGAGATTACCGGGTATATCCCATGTTCCTCTAAACTTTGATCCAAACACCCAACTTCAGCTCCTCCTCACACTTTTGTTTTCGAATTTAATCCAACATTTACCATTTGAACCCTGCTTCCATAATTCCTTTACAAATTAAGTCCCAATAATTACCCTATAGTCCTTTCCTTCATAATTATTTATGAAACCAATCCAAAACGTACACTTTTAACCCTCGACTTCTAAGATTGTGACAATTAGTTCTTCGAGACCAACCTTTGATATATATAATTATTTATTTTAGGGCTACTATTCGTTCATTATTTTATTTATTTATTTAATAAATAAACAGGTGTTACAACTCTCCGCCACTTAAATTAGATTTTGTCCTCGAAATCATTTCTTACCATTTCTTATGCACCAAACTACTCAAGTAATACGGTCACCATTCTGGGTGCACCCTAGCCTTCCCAGGGTAGTTGTGTCCCATCTACGCAAAGCCCTAAAACATGTTGATGAACGAATCTCTTGCAATAAGATCACATCTACTACGTCTGAATCTGCTGTCTTGAGATGGTCTGAATCCCTGGCATACCACTCATACTAAATCATTATCGTTGAATCCAACCTGTTTATCTCACAACTGACTACTGAACTTCGGATCACTTGCGGTTCCAACTATAAAACAGGGTTACAGACCCATTTATCCTTGCATAACACTTAGACTCGGCCAAAGCTCAACTAATTCCGCTGCGAGTGACTTGGCATAACCCAAACAATCCGTTATTCTGTCTGAACTTGCAATCCCACACACAAATACTAATACTGCCCAGACGCTGAAACTGCCCCAACACTGAACTGCCTGAAGCAGTATGTTGCCAGATGGCTGCTTCCTACAAGCTACCAAGACCTCATGGGTCTCAATTCACTCGCCAATCCTCTAAAATACTAGATTTCTGCCCAGCTGCGGAGCCCAAAGACTCCCACTTAGTTGCCTCACACGACTTCTGAACGATATCATTCTCAGGAACTAGTTGCCACGAGTTATCATGTCACTGCGACTCTACCACTTTCTGATCTAACCGGCCGGTCCATGCGTCGAATCCTGACATCATCAAATCCAAAACTAACAGTGATTGCCACCTAAAGAATCATAAACTTATATCACAATTAGCCTCATACAGTCCATTGATTTTCTGATCTCATAATTGTAGTGGTGTCCCTACCTTCTCATTCCTGGCTTAACTAGGTCTAATCCATTTGGGTAAATCCGAGATCCAATCAGTGGATTTCCATATCGTCACTGCTACACCCGAATTAGTGGGTACTACTGTTCTTTCTGCGTTCTAACAACACGCTCATGCCATCAACCAACCTAGTGAATGCTACGGCTACACTCGCAGTCTCACGACACTCTATCACTCTCCGACCGCTAGTGAATGCTACGGCTACCCCCACAATCTTGCAACACTTCCCATGCTAACTGACCACTAGTGAATGCTACGGCTACCCCCGCAGTATTAAAACACTTTCCGTACTACCTGATTACTAGTGAATACTATGGCTACCCCCGTAGTCTTACAACACTTTCCATATCATCTGACTACTAGTGAATGCTACGGCTACCACCGTAGTCTTACAACACTTTCCATACCCTCTGACTACTAGTGAATGTTACCGCTACCCCCGTAGTCTTACAACACTTTCCATATCGGGTCGAACATGCACTCGACCTAACACATCACTGAACTAGAGTCCTAACCGGAACTCAGACATGGTCCCCGAAACCTGCTATCATGTGACCCCACTGTATCAGTACCGTACCCATGCCCGTGATCAAAGCGTCACAGTAAACCACGAAATCATCTACACCCTCTTGCAGGGTGAGAATCAGTGCCTCGCACAACTGCTGTCTGAGAGTATCAAAGGTTGCCTGCTACTCAAGCCATCAACGAAAGGTCACCGACTTCTTGTTCAGTCAGGTCAAAGGAACCACAATCTCAGAGAAGTCTCGTATAAGTCTCTGGTAATAACCTGCTAGACCCAAGAACTCCGAATCTCGGATGGAGACCTCAGAATCTCCCACTGCATCACGACCTCTATCTTAGCCGAATTAACTAGAATACCCTTCTGGTTGACAAGGTGCCCGAGAGATTGTACCCCGCGCAACCAGAACTCACATTTGGATAACTTTATAAAAAGTTTCTCCCCCACTTAGATTCGACTAAGTCTTCACTACACACAAGAATAGAATGATTTCCAATCCTTCTCGCTTCCTAGTATCCCCTTGATGACAACTTGTACTTACCAGTGCTAGCGATCCATCACCAATCAAATCAAACCTTAAGATCGCCCATCGTCAGAAATCTTGAAGAGTACTCTTGAAATCTAGTCCAATCTAACGCCTTAATCAGTCTCCCATGTTGTCAATTGAAGGTCTCAATCTTCACTCTGGCAGACAAATCCTCGTTCTCATTTCTAATTTTGCAGTACCACTAAACTCTAACCAAACACAGCCCATGCGAAAATACAATTCTCTTGAAAATGCGATGACCAACCACTTATGCATCTAACACCCGCGACTGACACTACCCTTTTCATGTCACCAGCTCTCCCCTAGCAATGGTAGTGCCTTGAACTCCAAAGTTCATCCATAGACAATTACCTACCATACCTGAATAATGATAGAACACCTGAACCTTGACTTCACTGGAGAACTATCACTCTAACCCTGACCGAGGACCTTCCAAACAATACTCCTGCACATATCTCGGCAAAGATCTGAAATGATAATGGTACACGCTGAACCCACTACACAAGATGCATCCCTCTGTGGGTTCATCAAGGACTTTTCGGCATGCAGGATGGAATATATGATCCTTGATAACCCAAACACTAGCAGGAAACCGACTCGAGATCTAATTTATCGAAACTTACTCATAACTCCAACGCGATATGTATCCCTAACATCTATCTAGTAGCAATAGAAGATGACACACCCGCAACATCTGGAGGAATACTAATCACCTTCTGTTGACATGATCAACCCTACTAGCCTGAAGTAGCATAAACCCTCAGAGCGACAAACTCCCTTCTGCACTGTCTTGTACATGCTGCACTTACCCAGCCCTGCTGGCCTTTCACCTAATGATCAGAAATCATGGGTCTCTTCCCGGGACCCTTACTATATGCACCTCGCAAAAACCTCTCTTCTCAAAGTGCTCCAAATCGATCTCGCATCTGCAACTTCATGGAAATCATATCCTTCATGGTCTGACACCCTGCCACGCTCACTAACTCACTTGCCAATGGCTAAGCCGCAGCAATTGGAACATCCTCTGTCCCCAAACTGGGTCACAAACTCTTCCCTGAAGCTTCTCAGATTCTCTAAGACTCTCACCAATTCGAGTATGAATCATGTGCTTTCAGTAGTATGGGCCCAATACTACCTTCCACACCTATCCATACTTTCCTCAGCAATCTTTCCGGATCCTCCGAGTCACTTCCTCAACTGGTACACCCAATTCTAACTGAGCCTCACTACTAACTCATTGAAATATATCCTAGGCTTCTCTAGGTTCCCGAACTCACCCAGTCCTCAACTGCTGAAAGATTCCCAGTAATGTCAACTAGCTACCTCATGAATATAGCCACATGCAATAGAGATCAAATAATCCTTAAAGTAACAGACTCGTCCCTATAACGGTTAAAATCAAACGAGAGTTGCGCGATAGGGTCAAATCTATCACTCTGAGATTATCTAGCCTGTGCCACATGTGAATTAACATATTCACTTAATAGCTAACTCAAATTACCAAGATTCCCACAAAGCACAAAGCAAGCAACATTCGGACAATGGAAAATCTACCCATCATATTCCAATCAAATCATTCTATCCTTTAATCAGGAATCTGTACATGCAATTCAAAGGCTCATACAATCAGGCATAACCTAATTAAGATATCCTATTACTGACTGATCAGTACTAGCATGCAAGTCTACAAGCACATACAATAGGCATATAAGGCATCCTCCTAGATCCTTAGCCCTAATCTAGCATGCAATTCTCATAATCATATCATAACATTGTTGGGTTTTGAGCATTCTAACACTCCTAAGTGTACATGCAACCCTAAATACCTTGGATCTATGTTTTCTCTATTATACATGCAAATAAGAACTTCCAAGGTATTATCCTAATCTAGCATACAAAACAATGAGTGTAACAAGATAGAATACATACCTCTTTGATGTAGAAAGTCTTCATGAAGCTTGAGTGCCTAGCCCCAACAGTGTGGAAGCCTCAAATGGAATCACAATTCACCAAAACACTTAGAATAACTTGAGAGAATTCTACACTTCATGAAATCGGCTAGCCCTTTTACTTCACACACTAGTGGCCGATTTTCGTCAAGAATAAGATGCTTATATAGTTAGGGTTACACCATGTAAACCCTAATTGACATGGCCTTTCATTTCCATGATCCATGGGTACAAATACACCATGGAGCATCCATGGACCATCCTATGGGTTTTAGCCCAACTTGATTATCCATGGAGCATTAGCCCACTATACAAGTATGGATGATTTACACAATCAACCCATATATTTAATTAGTCTTCTTTTGATCACTTAATTAATCCTAGATTAATTCTTGATCAATACTAATTAAATAATCTTATTATTCTTGTTATTAATATACTAGAACTTATAATATATTAATAACCATAAGTGTCTTATTTCTCTCATTATAGTCTATCCAAGTGCATGATGCCATGCAACCCAAATGGACCATGCCGGGTCGGGTCAAGTCTTACCAATTATAGTTATGGACTTAGACATTAATCCAACAGTCTCCCACTTGGATAAGTCTAAAACTATTATTGCGTATGACTTCAGGAACCAACTGGCAATCGTAGCTCTCAAAAGCTTCTGTCGAACTCTGACCTTGTAGATGAACTCTGACCTTTGTCAATGACTTGTCCATTAGATAAGGGATCATATATTCCTCCATTCTAGATATCATATGGACTGAGACATGGATTATAATCATTCTCTCTGTCCATTTGTTGTTTCCCGATTTCCGATTTATGACGACTAACTAATTGGATAAATCAAATCAGTCATGGCCCGCCCGAGCACTTCCATTTGTCATCATCAAATCATCGAGGGGCCCACAGATATTGTTTTTATCCCGAAGGTAAAAAGGAATGGATACACTTCGACTCATATGGCTTGTTCTACTACGTACTTGTTGAATCATACACAAAGACACGTTTTATAGCACCGAGTTACCAAATGCGTTTACGTGCAATCAATGTGCAACCAACTCATAGTAACAACTCATATCTCTAGGTTTGAAGAATATAAGATATTATCGTCTCATGATCACTCGTGATAAAATCCATGAAGTGATTCCAATGAGCGCGGGTTGAATCCAATACTCAGAACTTATGAGCAGTCATGAGTGTTGTAGCCCTTTGTCCAACACCTTAGACCTCTACAAGCCAACCCATGACAGTCTTAATTCATATCTACTTCCAACATATAACCGACTGTGGATGGTTTGAATAACTTAGTCATTCCGGAAGAATAACCTAGTTTATTCGGGAAGTCAAAACATGCAAAGTGAAACACAATAATAATTGAATCCAATATGGTATCAAAACCTATGAAAATAAATAAAACACCTTTTATTTATCACCATATGATTACACATTATTCATTGTATACTGTTTCAGCTATCAACTTTATTCTTGAATTTAAAACAATAGTTATCCCATGCTCCAAGCATGTACACTATGTTTTTTCAAAACACTAGTCATGCCACACACTAATTATGCATACTATGTTTGTCTATGATCTTTACTTTGTGAACTAGATCAATTGAACATAACTTCAATGATTCTCTTTTCACACTCCCAAATCCTTACTGCAAATGCAAGAATTCCAAATTCATGCCATTTACTGGAATCTGTTAGATTCTAAACTTATATGCATTGATCTTCTTGTAATGATTATGTACAAAATTAGAAAGACTTGACAACAATCATTACAGAGTATTCCAAAGGAGATCAGCTCCTTGGAAACATCCTTCTTGCATTAAGTTTCCTTAATCTTACACATATTGAAAACTTCTAACTTTGAAACATTTCCAGATTCCATTTTTTACTATCACTTCTGAACAAGAGTTGCCTCCTTACAGATTATGTCAATATGGTCCTTCCAGAATTATCACTATACTTCCAACTATCCTTGAGCAACCAATCTTTGGAAAACCTTAGATTGTCCTCGACAATTGTTTAATCCTTTTAGTCATATCCAGTTCTAAACCTTTTCCCTTCTTAAAGCCCCAGGCATTTGGAAAATTTTAGAAAGGATGAATATAGAACATGTAATCGATCCTATATCCGAAGCATATGGGACACGATTCATGATGTCTCACATAAAGACTAAACCAGTCTTTTGCTATAACATTTCCATTTCAATTTGCCAAGTTCTCATAATTCAGATTATGAAAAGGGATGCCGTAATCATAATAGAATTTTAGAACGCAAATAATGGACCCATATACATAATTTCCTTATGTTGAGCCATTCCAACATGAAATTCATATATATATCCTTGACTAAATGATTAAAACCTCACGATCTAAGCTTATAGATTTGAGATGAAGTATAATTTCCTCTCCCTTAATTATAGCAAAACAACTCTTTTCCAATTGAAACTTTTGTTTTTCTATAATTAACATTGCTAGCTTGTAATACTTATCATAATTTTCATGCTCACACTAACATGATGATTATTGGAATAACACTTATGCTCCCACTAGCTTTGACATGTACTCAGAAATCAGCTGACTTTCTTACTAAAGTTCAGATTTCTGATACTAGATTGTTTTGATAAGACTTTATCAAAATCATACACCTTCCCTTAGATAGCACACTTGTGTGTCTAAAAATTATAAGGAGGGATGTCGTAATCATAATGGTTAGACCTTTTTTCCACTTCTCACAAGTCCAGGTTAGTGTGCCGGTAAACCACACATGCTCCACTAACGACTTTGAGAATGCAAATATCACAATTACTATCTAGATAAAATCTACTTAGTGAAAGAGTTTCCTCACCATCATTTTCATGAATCGGAGAGAAACCTTATGACACTTAGATTTATATGGTGTATGAGTTCCTACCCATATGAATTTGTGAAAACCATAATCACAACACAAAGAAAATGACAAATCCAAAACCATATGGATTGAACTCAATCTTAACTTCTTGCCACCTGGCAGCTCAAGGGCCTGCCATTGCTTCCAAGTTGTTGTGCAACACATTGAGAACTCTAAGAACTCATATGCAAAGCCAACTTTAACTGGAATGGGTACATAATATGTCAACACGATAGGTTATAAACCTCAAGTCGTGTGCTAGTGAAGAACTTCAGGTTTTATTCTTGATTAGTTCTTGAGACTTTTAAGACTCCCACTGTCCTCTTGACCTATAAGACTCCCTTGTCAAACATCCAAGAGATAGTGTGGATTCTTATCAAGACAAACACTTCACACAATTGGCCTAAGTTGGTCTTTGTTTTATCCAAAACATCACAACTTACCAATTTCAAATGTACAAGAGTACAAAACTTTTACTCAAATTACAATCTTGGAGTATGACTCTAAGACTCGTATTGGAACGAAGTATGACTCATCTTCTTGATTTAACCACTTCTACAATTCAAGTTCCTCTTCTTAGTCATAAGAATGCACTAAGATTTTCCTTAGAGAACTAATTTTGTTATGGTTTCTTAATCATTAAGATGATCACAAAACTGATACTAAAGTACTCTCCCATCTTTTCAGATTTGAGAAACTTTTATCCTTCTGCCTAATTTGATTCTTATTATTCACTCTGCCATTCATTGGAACCTTTTCCAATGTCTCAGAGTTACACTTAAGCTTGTAAGTATAATCATATTTACTGAGCTTTAGTAAACTATGACGAATAGTCTTATCAATCTTTTGTGGCGGACTTAATCAGTGCACAAGACTATGTACTCGATCCCTTAGTCCATTACTTGACTCACACATCCATGTGAATAAGTAATTAGTCTTAATTTTTTCTAATACTTGAAAGTTCTCATTCATCATGCTTTACAACTTCCAAGATTCCAAGTTCCGGTCCACTTGAAACTTGGGTGATGAGAATCTTTCCTTATTTGGTAAATTTAGACATTACCACAAATGAAAGAATCAATTTCATATTTCCACTCTTGCTATTAATGGAATCATATAAGCAACAATTTTTCCTCAAATGGCATTGTAAGGATATTTTAAAATCAAAATTTTTTCTTTTATTTTAAAACTTTGCGGAAAAACTTATCCTTACAATCCATATGAAAACTTGTTGTTATCTATTCCTAAGCAATATCTCATAACTCCTAAGAAGTAGCTCAAGAATCCGATCTTCAAACTATGCGATAGAAATCCATCTACGCGATCAGATTCATAATATTCTTTCTTTAAGTTCCTTTACTTTTCTTTGATTCTTAAAACATCACCATGTGACCTAGTCACATCATGTATCAAGAATCTCATAATAGAAACTTAACAGAGTTAGATAGTGGACTTTACCTGAAGTAGAGTCAAACTTATTGACTTTAACAACCTAAGGTAAATTTGGCAGCTTCGCAACCAATGCCCCTTTCTTTGGCAATATAAACATATGGACCCTTTGATAATGGTACATGGTACTATCACAGACTTAGCTTTTCTCTTTACCATTTGGTCAACCGAGTTGACTATGGCCGATCCCTTTCCATTGGGAAGAGAATGTTTTTCTGGATTTCCTGTGTCACTATTGTCAATGTCCATCAAGTTTTAAGGAAGTTGATCTTAACAAATAGATAAGATCATTAAGGGTCTTGTCATAGTCTGTTTCATAGGTGTCCCAAAGGAACTCACTATGTGACTTAGAAAGTGATTGAACCACCAACTTTCTCAAGACTTTGACACCCAACTCTCCCGGCTTGTCAATATGTGACTACATCTTCAAGATGTGATCACACCTAGACCTTGCCTTGCCAATAGGGCTTGAGTAACCTTAAACTTTTTTCAAGAACTTGTGGGTTAGGGAGAATAATTGGAGGAGGTGAATGAAGTACGATTTCGATAGGACATCATCTTCATTTAGGAAAGCTTGTTTCAAGAGATTTGGGAAGATCATATATGTCTAAACCAGACATCTTTTGGGAGATATTCAAGATAGTTGATTTTAAAGTCCTTAATATGACACCCAATATGAAATATTAAGGCTAGGACCCAACAAAATATTTTATAACTTAGAAGAGGGATGTCGTAATCCAAGCTATAAAATGTTTGAAGGTAGGCGAATGACGATTCACCAATTCCCACCATGAAAAACGAAATATATTATTAGGTTTTAATTGGTTTTTGAAACTCCTAGATCTTTGAGATTCATTGAACTGTTCAAAGGCATGTTTCAATCTCGAGTGTGCCCTTCAGGTTTTGTGACTGGAATGCCGAGGATCACAAAACAAGGTGTGAAGTAACCATGCAAATTACTTGGTACCCTTAAGTGTTTACCCCTCAATCGTTGTGCCGGTTAACCACACACGCTCCATCGATACTATAATAAACATTAAGTTACCCTTTAACTACCTTGTTAAATACGAGTTAGTGTGCCGGTTAACCACACACGCTCCACTAACCGACTTAAACAAAGTGCAAAGTGTAATTTCATGGATTAGCACCTTATTCACATTTTCCTAAGTAACTAAGATTGGGTATTATTAAGAGTTTAGTTACTTAGTATTTATCATTAATACTTTTAATGAAGGGAGAATTATAGTCCTGTCAAACCCATTCGGCTAACGACCCTCCACCAGTCAAGCAAGCGGTGGGTGAGAGTGGACACCCATTAAGTTGCCATTTTATAGGCAACAACCTTATACCCACCTTATAGACCGGCTTTGTGAATGAGGTGTACTAGTGGTAAGACTGACTTTACTCTTATACATATATATATATATATATATATATATATATATATATATATATATATATATATATATATTATTAACTTATAATATTATAAAGTATAAGGGTTGAATTTTAACTCTTTAAAATTCTAAGGGCTAACTTGGAATTAAAGTATTCATAAGTGAAAACTTTACAAATTCCAAAACTTGAGGGCAAGTTTTGTAACTTTCAAAACTTTTCTTATTCCATATCTTATGTGTTTAAAGTAGTTTTAATTAAAAAACTCTTCAAGTTTCATAACTTGAGGACAAGTTATGGAAGACTTTAAACTAATAAAAGAATTAACTTTTCTTTATTTTGTAACTTATAGAATTAATTAAGGTTACACCTTTTTTTATTTTATTTTATTAAATGAAGTGACTCTTGAACCTCCATAACTTAAGGACAAGACTCTTCATCTTTTGTAACCATTGCCAACTTTTATGAGTTTTATGAAACTTAAATGTGACTTTACTGAGGACAAGTTACAAAAACACATTTTAGAATCAACTCTTAGATTAATTTGGATTGAAAACAACAATTTCACATAACTTCTATTAATCTAAGCAACTCATATACACAAGATAATTCAAATCAAACTTTTCCATGTAATTAGAGTAACACTTTAAACTAATACAAAACATGAATCTATTTGACAATTATCTTTAAAATTGGATTAGCATGAACATTACCACATCAAAAACAAGTTTATAAGTCCAAAACATCTTTGGGTAATGTTCCTAGTCCAATTCCAGCCAAAAAAGTCGAGTTTATGCTGTCTGGGGGTCCAACTCATCGAGTGCATGAACCAACTCGGCGAGTTGGATCGAATTCATCACTTTTTAGGCATGGACTCGCCGAGTCTCCTGATGGACTCGCCGAGTCTGATGATCAGACATCAAGAAATTCGATTTTTTTTAAGCAGTTTTGCAAGTATAACAAGAAAACAAGCCTAGGCTCTGATACCACTGTTGGGTTTTGAGCATTCTAACACTCCTAAGTGTACATGAAACCCTAAATACCTTGGATCTACGTTTTCTCTATTATACATGCAAAAAAGAACTTCCAAGGTATTATCCTAATCTAGCATACAAAACAATGAGTGTAACAAGATAGAATACATACCTCTTTGATGTAGAAAGTCTTCATGAAGCTTGAGTGCCTAGCCCCAATAGTGTGGAAGCCTCAAATGGAATCACAATTCACCAAAACACTTAGAATAACTTGAGAGAATTCTACACTTCATGAAATCGGCTAGCCCTTTTACTTCACACACTAGTGGCCGATTTTGGTCAAGAATAAGATGCTTATATAGTTAGGGTTACACCATGTAAACCCTAATTGACATGGCCTTTCATTTCCATGATCCATGGGTACAAATACACCATGGAGCATCCATGGACCATCCTATGGGTTTTATCCCAACTTGATTATCCATGGAGCATTAGCCCACTATACAAGTATGGATGATTTACACAATCAACCCATATATTTAATTAGTCTTCTTTTGATCACTTAATTAATCCTAGATTAATTCTTGATCAATACTAATTAAATAATCTTATTATTCTTATTATTAATGTACTAGAACTTATAATATATTAATAACCATAAGTGTCTTATTTCTCTCATTATAGTCTATCCAAGTGCATGATGCCGTGCAACCCAAATGGACCATGCCGGGTCGGGTCAAGTCTTACCAATTATAGTTATGGACTTAGACATTAATCCAACAAACATATCATCTCATAACATGTATGGATATCTTGGGGAAGACTTACTTGAGCTCGGCAGATTGCACGCATCACACACCTTGTTCTTTTCAAAGTTCTTTTCTATTTTCAAACTTATTTTATAAAATGATTTTATTTTTGAAAAATCATACTAACTCCTAATTTTGAGTTCAGACACTCGTGAGAGTCTGCCCGAATCCCTCAAACCAAGGATCTGATACCAACTTGTAACATCCTAAAATTCAAGGCCAAAAATTTCATTTTTAAATAAGTTATTACATAAAACCATCAGTATAAAAACATTCATAATAATATCTCGTGTCAATCCAAAGTGTCAGTAATCAAAACATATTATCATAAAACCATATCAGAGTGTAATCCCCGAAGATCTCATGTGTGGAAAACATAGTGTGATGCGCTGCGATCAAGCCGAATCCTTTCCTTTAGACACGAAGTACATGAAACCAAAACTATAAACTGTAAGCATGAAGCATAGTGAGTTCCCCCATCATACCACATACCATACAATCACAAAGCATACAAACTGTCGGGCAATTCTGGGGTGCCCAACCTACCTGGTACGACCATTCTAGGGTGTCGACCTACCCGTGTCAAGCCATTCTGGGGTGCCGACCTACCCATGTCAAGCGCTGACCTACCCGTCGGTCCTAACAACCGACCCTCCGGGACTATTCCACCTCCTACTGCTACTATCACATATATCATTACATTAACATACTATCAGACATATCTAGGATGTCCGAACTACCCTTCGGTCCTAACAACCGAACTTGGGGACTATTCCCATCTTACTACCACTATCATAAACATATCGCCACATACTGTCAGACATATCTGGGGTGTCTGACCTACCCTTCGGTCTTAACAACCGAACTCTACTACTATCACATATAACATATAATGTCAGCATATAACATATCAGGTAGCAGCAAACCTAGATGATATCACAAAGACAATCATCTAACATTCAACTCCTAATGGTGGGCCGGCATTGTGGCCGTAGACCCACTGTTACTGGAAGGTAACTCACCTCACACTGCTGAAGTCCCGAAGACACAATCCCACACCTACTGAAGTCCCACAGACTCGTCCCCATCTGCTGGAGGACACATTCCCGAACTGTCAACACCAAAATAGCACCAAATTAATAATTGGGTCCCACTACATAACCATAAGTACATTCTTTGGGTAATTACTACATTACCCCTAGCCTGGCTTATTCTAGCCCAAGGCCCAATCCATAGGCCCAAAGTCAATTAGGAATCAAAGCCCAACACATGGCCCAATTTTCCAAATTGGGCCTAGGCCTATACATGATCTTATTCTAAGGCCCAACATTATATAATCATTATGGCCCAAACTATGGCCTAACTATGGCCCAATTTTCCAAATTGCGCCCAAACCCCTTACATGGGGCTTACCCTAGGCCCATTAAATTACTCTAGACCATTTGCTTGATCTTGGATAGACCATTTAATAAACCAATCATCAAGGCCTAATAGAAAGGCCCAACAATAAACCCAAGTGAAATTAGGGTTTCACTTAAAATGATGATTAGGGTTAAGTTTCTTACTTAACTTAATCCATTAAGGACATAATCCCTTAAGTCCAATATTTCTTAGATTAATTTCCGCCAATGATTATTATTTAATATCTCAAGTTATTAAGTAATTCCCGTGTGTCCCGATTAATTTCCAAAAATTAGGGTTTTGATTGCCTTAGGGTTTTCCAACCTAAATACTAGCCTATTTATTAATTTGTTGGACTTTTAGGTTATTTAGGGCTTTATTGGGCCTATGAAGCCCACTAGAATATCGTCAAGCCTGTTAGGGTTTTATTGGGTCATTTAGAGTCCATTAGACTCATTAGGGTTTTCACTAAGCCCATTTGGCTTCATTGGGCCCATTAGGCTAACAAAGCCCATTAGTGTTTCAAGCATCCCCAATGGAGTCAACTCACAAGACAAGCACACCACTACCCGACACGGCGTCCGGTGGCGGCAGCCACCACCCTAAGGTGGTGGTTTTCAATTTCTTTCCATTATTCCATTTTTGTGTTACAATTTACAATGAAAATACCAAAGAAACACACACACTAACTAAGCTAAACATACACACATAACCACCTTGTGGTGGCCAGCGGTGGCGCATGGCGGCCGCTACCACCTCACGGTGGTGGTGGTGGCTCTTCTTCGGATCTTCGGCCAAAGGCTGCTCCTACAGGTGGTGGCAGAAAAAAAAAATGGTGACAGACACACCCGGCAGTCTCGTCGTTGACTACCCTTTGCCGGAAGATAATGTTGCTGGTAGCTCGACTGGTCGGAAAAATTAGCGAACAGGTGGTGGCAGCTGAGCAGATGGAGGAACAAGGTATGCTGCTAGAGTCTCCCATGGCGGCTGGAAGAAAAAATGCTAGGGTTAGGGTTCTTTGGCAATGTAACAGTGGGGTTAGAGGTTACCGGATATATCCCGTGTTCCTCTAAACATTGATCCAAAAACCCAACTTCAGCCCCTCCTCACACATTTGTTTTCAAATTTAATCCAATCTTTACCATTTGAACCCTGCTTACATAATTCCTTTACAAATTAAGTCCCAATAATTACCCTATAGTCCTTGCCTTCATAGTTATTTACGAAACCAATCAAAAATGTACAATTTTAACCATCAACTTCTAAAATTGTGACAATTAGCTCTTCGAGACCAACCTTTGATATATATAATTATTTATTTTAGGGCTACTATTCGTTCATTAGTTTTATTTATTTATTTAATAAATAAACGGGTGTTACACCCATTCATGATAGTCTTGCCTCAATACCTACTTCCAAAGTATGATTGACTATGAGCGGTTTGAATAACCTAGTTATTCGGGAAGTCAAAACATGCAAAGTGAAACACAAGAATAATACTAATCTTATATGTCCCCAAAACTTTTGAATTCCATATTGATTACTCATTATTCATTGTATAATGTTTCGATTTATCAACTTAATACTTGAATTAAAACAATAGTTGTCCCATTCTCCAAGCAAACACACTATGTTTGTCTACGGTCCTTACTTTGTGAAATAGATCAATTGACAACATTTCAATGATGCTCATTTCACAATTCCAAATCATTATTGCAAGTGTAAGAATTCCAAATTCTTGTCACTAATAGAAAGTGTTACATTCTAAACTATGATGCAGTGATTCTTTTGTAATGTCTAGGTACCAAATGTCACAGAGACTTGACCAACGATATTACAAAATATTCTTTTGGAGGTTGTTACAAGACAATTCCATGTAAATGAAGTCTCAAATTCAAAGTTCATTCCTTTGAACATCCTTCTTGCATAATGTCACACCCCCGTACCAGACGGCAGAAACGTCCGGGGGCTGTTGTGACTCAATTGAATACCGTCACAATGAATATACATGAAACATAACATCATTCGTCACCAACATTTAAATATCACAACTGATAGTGTTTACATCCATTACACTGTCTCAAAATATTACACGCCCAAAAATAAATTGTTCATTGTTAATTAAACAACCGCAAAACATCATAGAGTACAATCCTTTCTTCACTTTATCTGTTACCTGAGAATACAAGTATTTAGAAAAATGTCAACATATGAAATGTTGGTGAGTTCATAAGTAATGTTTGAAATCCAATGTTTTGCATTGTTTGAAAACCACCAGAAAATCCGATATTTTCTGAAAAGAGCTTAGTATAAAAAAAAGTGTGAAGATCCATAAGTATGCTTGTTTGTTTCTATAAATGTAAGAATACGATTTGTAAAACTCGGTATATAGTTCAAAAATGTATTAATTGAAACCCTAGGAAAACCCGACATTTTCCTATCGCTTTACTTTAAATAGTTCATGTGTTGGTACTTCGTTACGACAGGTGTATGCACTGAGCTCCGGAGACCTTGGATTAACAGTGGGTTGTGAATTGTTGTAACGTACGTAAATGAAAACGACCAGTTGACAACCGTACAAACGATCCCTTAGGCGTCGCTCGCACTTATTCACATAATCCAACCCCTCGGACTCATGTAGCCCCACGACCGAGAGGAAAAAGAAGGTGCGAAGCCCCCGGTAATTCCCTACGTCGTTCAAGGCTATAGTGAATGCGAAGGACCCTTAGCCCAACTCGCATTTGAGAAGTCTCGACTTTGCTAGCAGTACCGAAGGACCCTTGGGGACCAGCAGCACGTTTGCCACTGAAAGTCCTTTTACGTTGTGTTGGATCATGTAAGACCCAACAACTCGTAAGGTTGATGTCTTCGGGCCTAAAGATCAGGTCATTGGGCTAGCTAGGCCCAACAAACAAGATTTTACACTTTTGGGCCCAAAGATGGTGTATCGACGTCGGTGCACTCTCGCGTGTGTATTGTATTCCCAAATTTTCCGTGTATAAATCGAGTTGTCGTCGTGTTAGTAGTTTCAGATTTGTTATTGATTCGAGACCGAATCAATTCGTTTGATAACGATTTTTGGTGTTGTTGTGTATTGTAATTCGTCGGTAGTCGAAGTGTCAATATTTGATCACAACGGATGTATTGAATTAACATTGAAATTTTGCTGTTACAGCCCCTCTTTATGTTGTAAATTTACTTTCTCAACCCTTTGAATAAATAAATTTCCGGTTTAGTCCTTAAATCATTTTTCTTGGCATTTTAACACCAAAACTTATTGAAATTGATATTTTACAGCACATTTTTAGTTGAAAACAGTTTTAGTCCCTGAAAATACAGTTTTCTCGGTTATAACCCCTCTTTTTCGCAACTTTTACATTTTTGGCCCAAATTGGAAAATTTTTGCAACTTTGGTCCTTTTTAATTATGAAAAGCATTTTTAACCTTTGAAAAGGATTTAGATCACTAATAGTCCACTGTTTTACCAAAAAACACAGTTTCAGCCCTCCAAGACAGAAAATTTCGCATATTGGGCCCTATTGGGCCGAAATTGTCATTTTTAGCCCATTAAGCTTGAAATTTATATTTTTTGATCCTCCAAATGAGTATATTTCCAGAAAATATTTTATTGAAACTGTTTTGACTCCTCTCATCCATCAGAATTCCTAATATGTCAATTTGGGCCCTTTAACTTTATATTTTTAACATTTTGTGTCCAAAAATTGAGTTTTTAGCCCAAAGAAGATGTTATTAAGCTACTTAGCTATTTTTCTTGAAATACTTTGTATGTAGAAATATAGTTTATGCTAGTATCATTTAACATAAAGTATATCTCGATTTTTAGGAGTTTATGGCTAGATCCAACATCATAATCACACAAAAACACACATTTAAGCATAGAAATCATACAAGACATACAAAACACATATAGATCTACACTTTCACTTGTATTCCCCCCCCCCACAAAACTTATAAAACAGAAAAATAGGGAGTATGAAGCTCACCTTGGGTGTGGTTTCGGTTTTGGATGAAGAAAGTGAGAGATTTCGGCCTAGCTTGCTTGTTGAGAGGATCCTCAAAACTATGATGTTTCTAGTAGGATAATCAAGAGATTTGTGATGTTTCTAGGAGGATTCGATCATAGATGAATTTATACAACTTGAGGGTGAAGTAACTTACCTAGCATGTGAGTTTGATGAACTTTCTTGTGCACGCACACCCACTCACGGGTTTATGGAGAAAATGGGAGAGTTCTTGAAGTTTTTGGGAGTGAAAGGAAACATGAATGATTTTTGGTGAGTGAGAATGGCCTTAGGCCGAGATTAAGAAGAGAGAGAGAGAGAGGAGAGAGAAGTGAGGTGACATTGCATGGATGTCCACCATGCAATAAGAAGGTGGCATCCTCACAAATTTCCCATAATTTCCAATTTTGTTTTTATTTCCTTCACCATTCTTATCTCTTTTCTTGTTTTTTTTTTCTTTTTGTGTTGGGCCGAGAAATATAGGGGAGAGATGGAGACTTGGGCCTTTGGGTGCTTAAATCCAAATCATGGGTCCATATTGATTGTTTTTCGGCCCATTGGACTCCTAGGGTGCCTCATGGCTCAAATTGGTTGATTATATTTGTTATGGACCAATAAAGGTATTTTGTTTAATTCAAGGCCCATTATGGCCCAAAATGTTGAAATAAATGAAAGTGGGTTCAATTAGAGCCCATTTAAAGGTTCTAATCCCATGATAGTCAAATTAGAGGCTTATTGGCCCAATGGATCCAATGAGGAAGTCCTAGTCCAAAATGGACCTAAACAAGAACTTCTAGGGTTTTCAATTGCTTATTGACTATTTGTAGTATTTGTATGATGTATTTGATTGAAGTTTTTGATGTCATAATAATAGGTATCACACGTGCTCTTAAGTTTTTGATTCAACATTTTACTTAAGTATAGTGATTACAAGACACAAAATTTCTAGTTGTGACATCATCCCCCCGTTAGAGGGAATTTCGTCCCGAAATTCTGTTTGAAAGCTAGATTTGAGAATGCTAAAATAGGTGAGGGTACTTATGTTTCATTTGGTCTTCACGTTCCCACGTGAATTTTGGCCCACGCTTTGCGTTCCACCGTACTTTCACGATCGGGATGCGACTTTGCTTAGTACGCTTCACTTCCATGTCCATGATTTCGATTGGTTCTTCAACGAACAGGAGATTCTCGTTGATTTCGATTTCGTCAAGAGGAATGACAAGTGTTTCATCCGATAGACACTTCTTTAGATTAGAGACATGGAACACGGGGTGAACACTGCTTAGCTCTGTGGGTACCTGCAGCTTATACGCCACTAGGCCTATTCGGGCAACGATCTCGAAAGGTCCAATGTATCGTGGGTTTAGTTTTCCCCGTTTTCCGAAACGTATAACCCCTTTCCAGGGTGAGACTTTCAACAGTACTCGATCACCAACCTGAAACTCTAAGGGATTTCGCCGTTTATTGGCGTAGCTCTTTTGTCGGTCGCGCGATGCTTGTAATCGAGCCCTGATTTGGACGACCTTTTCCGTGGTTTCACGAATGATCTCCGGTCCCGTTAGTGCTTTGTCCGACGTATGTGTTTTTGCTAGTTGGGTATCACCTACTTCAGCCCAACATAACGGTGTTCTACACTTACGCCCATACAGTGCTTCGAAAGGAGCGACCTTAATGCTTGAATGATAACTATTGTTATACGAGAATTCGATTAAAGGTAAATGGGTATCCCATGACTTCCCAAAATCTATCACACATGCGCGAAGCATGTCTTCAAGCGTTTGAATGGTTCATTCACTTTGACCGTCCGTTTGTGGGTGATACGCAGTGCTCATGTCGAGATGAGTTCCTAGTGCCTTATGGAGTGATTGCCAAAAACATGAGGTGAACCTACTGTCCCTATCCGAGATAATAGATTTTGGCACTCGATGGAGTCTCTCGATTTCTCGAATGTATAAACGCGTCAATCTCTCCATCTTGTAGGATTCCTTGATTGGCAGGAAATGGGCAGATTTCGTCAGTCGGTCGATTATTACCCATATGGTGTCTAGTCCATCCGACGTTTTGGGTAGCTTGGTCACGAAATCCATAGAAATTCCCTCCCATTTCCACTCAGGAATTACTAGTTGCTGTAATAACCCTGAGGGCTTCTGGTATTCCACCTTTACCTTGGCACACGTAAGGCACTTACTAACGTAGGTAGCAATTTCCACCTTCATGTTAGGCCACCAATAGTGTTGTTTAATATCCAAATACATCTTGTCTGAACCAGGATGAATGGAGTATCGCGTCTTGTGGGCTTCCTTCATAACTACCTCCCTATATCCTCCGACTTTAGGGACCCAAATACGGTTCATGAAGTAGTATACTCCATTCTCCTTTGCCTCTAGGTTCTTCTCCATCCCGCGCAATGCTTCGCTTGCCTTGTTTTCCGCTTTCATTGCCTCTGACTGGGCTACCGCAATTTGAGTGGCTAAGTGAGATTGGATGGTTACTGAGAGAGTTTTCGCACGACGATTAGACTACTCCTTCCGACTTAATGCGTCAGCTACCACGTTGGCCTTGCCTGGGTGGTACTTGATCTCACACTCATAATCGTTTAGCAATTCAACCCATCTTCGTTGTCTCATGTTCAGCTCCTTCTGGTTCAGGATGTGTTGGAGACTCTTGTGACCCGTGAAGACGGTGCACTTCGTACCGTAAAGGTAATGCCTCCAAATCTTTAGGGCAAAAACTATAGCTCCCAATTCTAGGTCATGGGTCGTATAATTTACTTCGTGCGTCTTTAGTTGGCGGGATGCGTATGCTATCACCCTTCCACGTTGCATGAGTACGCAACCTAAACCCTGGTTTGACGCGTCACAATAAACTACAAAATCTTCTGTTCCTTCAGGTAGAGATAGTACCGGGGCGCTACAGATTTCAGGGTTCGGAATGCGACTTCTTGTTTGTCCGTCCATTTGAATGGTACACCCTTTTGTGTAAGCGAGGTAAGTGATTTGGCGATTTTAGAGAAGTTCTGAATGAATCTCCTATAGTAGCCTGCTAGACCCAAGAATTGACGAATTTTTGTGGGCGTTGTCGGGGTTGCCCATCCTTCCACGGCTTTGACCTTAGAGGGATCCACATGAATTCCATCTTGGCTAACTACGTGACCTAGGAAGTTCACACTCCGGAGCCAGAACTCACACTTTGAGAGTTTTGCGTATAGCTTCTCCGATCGCAGCGTTTCTAGGATTTGTCGGAGGTGTTGGCCATGCTCTTCTTTGCTTCGAGAATAGACGAGGATGTCATCGATGAAAACAATGACAAAGTTGTCGAGGAATGGTCGACAGATTCGATTCATTAGGTCCATAAATGCGGCAGGAGCATTTGTTAGAACGAAGGGCATTACGACAAATTCGTAATGTCCGTAGCGAGTTCGGAAAGCGGTTTTTGGAATATCCTCTTCCCGGACTTTGAGTTGATGGTATCCGGACCGTAGATCTATTTTAGAAAAATAACTAGCTCCTTGGAACTGGTCAAATAGATCATCGATTCGTGGAAGTGGGTAGCGATTTTTAACAGTGAGTTTATTTAACTCTCTGTAGTCGAAGCACATTCTAAAAGATCCATCCTTCTTTTTGAAAAAAAGGACTGGAGCTCCCCATGGCGAGTAACTAGGGCGGATGAATCCCTTGTCCAAGAGTTCACTGAGTTGGCTGGACAATTCCTGCATTTCAGCAGGAGCTAGCCGATAGGGTGATTTAGCGAGAGGAGTTGCTCCTGGAACGAGGTCGATTCGAAACTCCACTTGTCTCTCCAGGGGTACTCCTGGAAGATCTTCAGGAAACACGTCTGGGAACTCACATGCTACAGGAATGTCTCGAACGTTAACCTCTTCCTTGGTTTTATCAACTATGTGAGCCAAGAACGCCAAGTTGTTCTTTCGTAGATGTTTTTGTGCCTTGATGCACGAGATGAGGCGAAGGTTCATGTTAGGTTTGTCTCCGTAAATTACTAGGGTTTCGTGATTGGGTAGGCGAAGGCGAACGGCCTTCTCGTGACACATAATTTCAACATGGTTGGGGCTTAACCAGTCCATGCCAATAATCACATCGAAACTCCTAATTGATACGGGCATCAAATCTATTCAAAAGACGTGTTGATTGAGAGTTAGGGTACATCCGATGTAGATTTCCCTGGTAGATTCGGTTTTCCTATTGGCCATTTCCACCATAAAGGTTTCATTTAGCTTCTAGGGTGGTTGTTTTAATAAATGTTTAAATTTATTGCTTACGAAACTTCGCTCCGCTCCGGTGTCAAATAGGATGCATGCATAAGTGTGATTTAGGAGAAACGTATCGGTCACAACTGCGGGGTCCTGAACTGCCTCTCCTTGACCCATGGTCAGCATCCTTCCTGTTCCTCTGTTCCCGGGATTGTTGTTGTTAGGGTAGTCTCGGCGGAAGTGCCCAGTCCTCCCACACCCGAAGCAGGTGTAGCTAGGCCCTGCATTATTGTCGTCGGCATTGGTGTTGTTGTTGTTGCGATGGTTGTTGTTGTTTCCCTGATTTTGGTTCTGGGGAGGGTAAGTCCTGCAGTACCTCGCAGTGTGTCCCCTTCGATTGCAACTGGTGCACTGAAACTCCTTGCATTCTCCATGGTGATGGAAACCGCACTTGTTGCACTTGGGAAGATTACCGGAATAAGGTTTTGTAGCATTTGAAGCAGCTGAGGCTGGAGCATGTGGCGTGGCTGGAGCCGGTGTAGTGGCATCATTAACTGCCACTGTCTGCTGCTTTTTAGAGGTCTCGGGGCCCTGACGCCCCTTCCTCTTATTATTCTTCCCCTTCCTGCCATCACCTTCCTTCTTTCCATCAGCCTCCGCTGGCTTCTCACCCTTCTTGTTGTTATGGTCATACAGCTTCTTTGCCAATCTCTTCGCACTGTCAAATGTTTCCGCGTTTGCAGCTATCATGTTTCCTTGAATTGGTGATGTTAGTCCCCAAATGAATCGCTCAATCTTCTTTCCTTCCAAGGTGATCATACCCGGGCACAACAGAGACAGTTCACTAAATCTCGATATGTAGGCATCGATATTCGCATTCTGCACAGTGAGGTTCCACAGCTCTTGCTCCATCTTCTGAATCTCACCTCGTGGGCAGTATTCAGCCATCAGCATTTCTTTCATCTCCGCCCACGGCATGGAGTTGGCTACAGGAAGTGTCATGGCTTCCACATGTCCGTTCCACCAGGTGAGCGCTTGATCGATAAAAGTGCAGGCCGCGAACTTCACTTTCATCTGCTCAGGACAATCGCATATCTCGAATACCGATTCCACCTTCTCGATCCATCGCTTCAGGGTGATCACTCCTCCAGTGCCGTTAAAAGTTCGTGGTTTGGCGTTTGTGAAGTCCTTGTAGGTACATGTTTTAGTAGGTCCTTGATTCATCCCGTTGTTCGAACTCCCTGCCCCTTGTCCGTTGCCTCCTCCATTATTCCCCTGATGGAGCTGTGCCATAGCTGCGGTGACCGCAGCAGACACGACTGCCTGGAATGCAGTGGAGTCAACTTCGGGTGGAGTTGGTCCTGGGTTTCCGCGAGTAGGTCGGAGAGGCATCTTTCTGTCACGAAACGGAAAGATGTTGAGTGTATGTGGTTTCTGTGAGGTTGTGATCCTACTGACTAGGTGCATGGTACGAACTTAAACACTACTACCATTGAACATACAACCATAACTTCTTAACACATAAAAATTTGTAATATCATAACAAAGCACGTAAAAGTTTATTAATATTATCCGCATTTGATACAAGAAAATTTTGCTCGTAAGAGCATACATGAGTGACACCAGTTTGACAGCATAATGGCTCTATGAGTAGTGTAGTCACTTAAACATAGAGTCGGAGGTACATAGCATAGTTCCTAATGATCTACTAAGATAAGCCTAACCCTAGTCGCGATGAGATGCGACCGGAGGTGGTGCCGAGGAGGTGGATGCTCCCTGAAGACGGGCCACCAATCGTTCAGCGTCCTGAAGTCGAGACTCCCACCTTACCTGCCTCATGTGAAATTCCCGAAGGACGTCACGTGTCTCCTGTTCCGCACGCTCGACCCTAGTCCACAGCTGGCATACCTGATCAGCAGTGCCCTGAGCAAGATCGCCGGTGTCCCGTAATCGTCTCACCATGACCGGTAGGGCTCGGTCGGCCAGTCCTCCGTCCCTCAGGTCAAAAAACTCGCGTGACATGCCGAACGGGGGTCGTTGTTCCTGCTGTCTGCTCCATCTCCAAAGATCAATACCCCAGGGAGGGGTAGGACCAGTGGGGCCCACACGGTAGGCAGGCACCCTGATCGGGTAAGGGGGTTGATGACTTCGGACTCTGCGTCCGAATCACCCCCTTCACTGTCATCGGGTTCCTCTTCGAAGTTCTCTTCGTCCTCTTCGGGTTCGGCAGGCTCGCCTTCGTCTCCAGCCTCCGGTTCCCCGTCAGATTCCTCTTCGGGGTCTTCCTCAGGCTCTTCCTCTAACCATCCGTTATTTCCCTGATTAGGGAAATAAGGGTCTCCAGGGTGATGAAAACCAGCCATGCTGTCTGCGCGAGTATGTAAATATGCTAACATTATTCCTAGGATGCTACAACTATTGTACAGACTAAACAAGCGTTCTCTTTTTGGTGATAAAGGGGAATAGTTTTAGGTTCCCTAGCTATCCCGATCTCATCAGAACGTGTGTTAGTCATACCTTGGAGAGAATGTAGTTGATCAGGCTACATACACTCCTTGGTATCCCTAAGAATAGTCCTGGTTTAATCCAAGATACTAGCATTATCTTGTTTGGTTCGGTGTTATGTTCCTTATCCCTAATGCAAGCAAAGGTGTTTTATTGTTATGTTTTACTTGTTTTTGTTCAGAGTTATGTTAGTCCCTCTTTTGGTTTATAGTTGCATATCAATGTATGGTTCGATATGCTAGTTCACTATAAACAATGCTCTGATACCAACCTGTCACACCCCCGAACCAGACGGCGGAAACGTCCAGGGGCTATTGTGACTCAATTGAATACTGTCACAATGAATATACATGAAACATAACATCATTCGTCACCAACATTTAAATATCACAACTGATAGTGTTTACATCCATTACACTGTCTCAAAATATTACACGCCCAAAAATAAATTGTTCATTGTTAATTAAACAACAGCAAAACATCATAGAGTACAATCCTTTCTTCACTTTATCTGTTACCTGAGAATACAAGTATTTAGAAAAACGTCAACATATGAAATGTTGGTGAGTTCATAAGTAATGTTTGAAATCCAATGTTTTGTATTGTTTGAAAACCACCAGAAAATCCGATATTTTCTGAAAGGAGCTTAGTATAAAAAAAAGTGTGAAGATCCATAAGTATGCTTGTTTGTTTCTATAAATGTAAGAATACGATTTGTAAAACTCGGTATATAGTTCAAAAATGTATTAATTGAAACCCTAGGAAAACCCGACGTTTTCCTATCGCTTTACTTTAAATAGTTCATGTGTTGGTACTTCGTTACGATAGGTGTATGCATTGAGCTCTGGAGACCTTGGATTAACAGTGGGTTGTGAATTGTTGTAACGTACGTAAATGAAAACGACCAGTTGACAACCGTACAAACTATCCCTTAGGCGTCGCTCGCACTTATTCACATAATCCAACCCCCCGGACTCATGTAGCCCCACGACCGAGAGGAAAAAGAAGGTGCGAAGCCCCCGATAATTCCCTACGTCGTTCAAGGCTATAGTGAATGCGAAGGACCCTTAGCCCAACTCGCATTTGAGAAGTCTCGACTTTGCTAGCAGTACCGAAGGACCTTTGGGGACCAGCAGCACGTTTTCCATTGAAAGTCCTTTTACGCTGTGTTGGATCATGTAAGACCCAACAACTCGTAAGGTTGATGTCTTCGGGCCTAAAGATCAGGTCATTGGGCTAGCTAGGCCTAACAAACAAGATTTTACACTTTTGGGCCCAAAGATGGTGTATCGACGTCGGTGCACTCTCGCGTGTGTATTGAATTCTCAAATTTTCCGTGTATAAATCGAGTTGTCGTCGTGTTAGTAGTTTCGGATTTGTTATTGATTCGAGACCGAATCAATTCGTTTGATAACGATTTTTGGTGTTGTTGTGTATTGTAATTCGTCGGTAGTCGCAGTGTCAATATTTGACCACAACGGATGTATTGAATTAACATTGAAATTTTGCTGTTACAGCCCCTCTTTATGTTGTAAATTTACTTTTACAACCCTTTGAATAAATAAATTTCCGGTTTAGTCCTTAAACCATTTTTCTTGGCATTTTAACACCAAAACTTATTGAAATTGATATTTTACAGCACATTTTTAGTTGAAAACAGTTTTAGTCCCTGAAAATACAGATTTCTCGGTTATAATCCCTCTTTTTCGCAACTTTTACATTTTTGGCCCAAATTGGAAAATTTTTGCAACTTTGGTCCTTTTTAATTATGAAAAGCAGTTTTAACCTTTGAAAAGGATTTAGATCACTAATAGTCCACTGTTTTACCAAAAAACACAGTTTCAGCCCTCCAAGAAAGAAAATTTCGCATATTGGGCCCTATTAGGCTGAAATTGTCATTTTTAGCCCATTAAGCTTGAAATTTATATTTTTTAATCCTCCAAATGAGTATATTTCCATAAAATATTTTATTGAAACTGTTTTGACTCTTCTCATCCATCAGAATTCGTAATATGTCAATTTGGGCCCTTTAACTTTATATTTTTAACATTTTGTGTCCAAAAATTGAGTTTTTAGCCCAAAGAAGATGTTATTAAGCCACTTAGCTATTTTTCTTGAAATACTTTGTATGTAGAAATATAGTTGATGCTAGTATCATTTAACATAAAGTATATCTCGATTTTTAGGAGTTTATGGCTAGATCCAACATCATAATCACACAAAAACACACATTTAAGCATAGAAATCATACAAGACATACAAAACACATATAGATCTACACTTTCACTTGTATTCCCCCCCCCCCCACAAAACTTATAAAACAGAAAAATAGGGAGTATGAAGCTCACCTTGGGTGTGGTTTCGGTTTTGGATGAAGAAAGTGAGAGATTTCGGCCTAGCTTGCTTCTTGAGAGGATCCTCAAAACTATGATGTTTCTAGTAGGATAATCAAGAGATTTGTGATGTTTCTAGGAGGATTCGATCATAGATGAATTTATACAACTTGAGGGTGAAGTAACTTACCTAGCATGTGAGTTTGATGAACTTTCTTGTGCACACACACCCACTCACGAGTTTATGGAGAAAATGGGAGAGTTCTTGAAGTTTTTGGGAGTGAAAGGAAACATGAATGATTTTTGGTGAGGGAGAATGGCCTTAGGCCGAGATTAAGAAGAGAGAGAGAGAGAGAGGAGAGAAGTGAGGTGACATTGCATGGATGTCCACCATGCAATAAGAAGGTGGCTTCCTCACAAATTTCCCATAATTTCCAATTTTCTTTTTATTTCCTTCACCATTCTTATCTCTTTTCTTTTTTTTTTCTTTTTGTGTTGAGCCGAGAAATAGAGGGGAGAGATGGAGACTTGGGCCTTTGGGTGCTTAAATCCAAATCATGGGTCCATATTGATTGTTTTTCGGCCCATTGGACTCCTAGGGTGCCTCATGGCCCAATTTGGTTGATTATATTTGTTATGGACCAATAAAGGTATTTTGTTTAATTCTAGGCCCATTATGGCCCAAAATGTTGAAATAAATGAAAGTGGGTTCAATTAGAGCCCATTTAAAGGTTCTAATCCAATGATAGTCAAATTGGAGGCTTATTGGCCCAATGGGTCCAATAAGGAAGTCCTAGTCCAAAATGGACCTAAACAAGAACTTCTAGGGTTTCCAATTGCTTATTGACTATTTGTAGTATTTGTATGATGTATTTGATTGAAGTTTTTGATGTCATAATAATAGGTATCACACGTGCTCTTAAGTTTTTGATTCAACATTTTACTTAAGTATAGTGATTACAAGACACAAAATTTCTAGTTGTGACACATAAAATTTTCTAACTTTCTCATCTATTCTTCAACCCCCAATATGGAAACATTCCATATTTTCCATACGACAACTCATTATTAATAGACTCCTATCTATTCATAATAATGTCAAGATGGTCCATCCATTTCTATACTTCGAACTGTCCTTAAGCGATCAATCCTTGGAGAACCTTAGATTGTCCTTAACATTTGTTTAACCACTTTAGTCATATCCGGTTCTATTCCTTTTTCCCTCTTAATGCGCTAGGAATTTGGAAAATTAGAACACGAGAATATTATAGCATATGCAATCGATCCTATACCCAAAGCATATGGGATGCGATTCATAATGTCTAACATAAATACATGATACTTGATCAGTCTTTTGCTATAATATTTCTATTTTCCATGTTCACGTAATTCGAATTATGAAGAGGGATGCCGTAATCATAATCAAATTTTGAGAGCGCAATTAACCTTTCCATATATATAGAATTTCCTTATGTTGAATTCTATTTGCCATTCCAACATAACATTCATATATATTTGACTAAATTTGATTAAAAAAACTCAATCTAAGCTTTTAGATTTTGAAATGAAGTATAAATTCATCTCCCTTAATTATAGCAAAACAACTTTTCAAACCCTGCAACTTTGTTATTTGAAACCTTTTGTTTTCTATAATTAACATTTCTAACTTACCATAATAATTATGCTCCCACTAGAATTATAATTATTATTTTACTAGCATAACACTTATGCTCCTACTAGCTTTGACATGTATTCAGAAATCAGTTGGACTTCTAGAAACCAATACTTATTGACTTTCTTACCAAAGTTCAGATTTCCGATACGAGATGCTTCGATAAGACTTTATCTAGGTTTTTCAAATTCATACACCTTTCCTTAGATAGTTGTCATGTGTGGCTTAGCAATTTTAGAACTTACAGCAATAAGTCTCAAGTGTTTAGACCCTTTGCCATTTCTCACAATTTGAAATTACGAAGAGGGATGCGGTAATCACAATTTGAAAACACGATAGGTTACAAACCTCAAAGTCGTGTGCTAGTGTTTAACAATAGGTTTATTCTTGATTAGTTCTTGAAACTTCCCAAGATCTTTAAGACTCCCACTGACCTCTTGACATATAAGATTCTCTTTGTCAAGGAACATTACTTGACAAACAAATATTCAAGAGTTAGTGTAGATTCTAATCAAGACTAACACTTCACACAATTTGTCTTAGTTGTTCTTTGTCCTTACCAAGACATCACAACTTACCAATTTCAAATGTACAAGAGTAAGAAACATCTTACTCTACATTTGATGAGTGTTTTAAACCTTCCTTAAGATTATGTAACTCAAGGCACAATCTTGGAGTATGACTCTAAGACTTGTTCTTGGAACGAAGTATGACTCATCTTCTTAATTTAACCATTTCAACAATTTACGATTCCTCTTCTTAGCCATACAAATGCACTAAGATATCCTTTAGAGGATCAATTCTGATATGGTTTTCCAGAAACATTATGATGATCATAAAACACGATCCTAAAGTAATCTCCCATCTTTTCAGATTGGAGAAACTTTTATCGTTCTGGCTAATTTGATTCTTCTCATTCGTTCTGCCTTACATTGAAACTTTTCCAATGATTCAGAATTATACATAAACTTGTAAGCATAACCATATTTACTAAACTTTAGTAAATCATGACGAATACTCTTATCGTTCTCTATGGTGGACCTGAGCAGCACACACCTAATGTACCTGATACCCTAGTCCTTTACTTGGCTCACATCTTCATGTGAACAAGGAGTTAGTCTTAATTTCCCAAAGACAAACGTTCTCATTCATCACACACTACAAGTTGCATGATTCCAAGTTTCCATCCAACTAACACTTGGGTGATGAGAATCTTTTCTTATTTGGAAAATTATGACACTACCACAAATGAAAGAATCAAATACATATTGAACATTGATAGAATATACATAAACATCAATTTTCACTAAAGCCATTTTAAGGAAATATATAATAAAACAAAATCAAAATTTTATTTATTTATAAAACGCAGTGTTGCAGAAATCGGCCTTGGCGGCCAATTAATCGCTTGGAGGTCTTGAACCGATTACGATTAGGGTGTTAGGCCGAAATTGGTCAAAATCGGTCAAAATCGGGCTTGGTGGTCCTTGGCGGTCCTCGGTGGTCATAGGCGGGAAATATTTAAAAAAAATTAAAAAAAAATAATTTTCAAATATTACACCAAAATTTTAAAATTTTAAATTTTTAAGCTTTCAAATTTTAAAATATTGTACTCAAATTTTTAAAAATTCAAAATTTTAAAATTTTAAATTTTCAAATACTTCATTTTTTTAGGAAATTTTAACTTTTTAAATAATTTTATTAGTAATTTAGGGTCCCCGATTAATCGCCGATTAATCACCGCCGACTCTGATTAATCGCTTATCGTCAGTCGACCGCCGAGCTACCGCCGAGCGATTTTTAAAACCTTGATAAAACGCGGAAATTTTTTCCTTACAATGCAATTACAAATGAAAATTATGTTTCTAAATATTTCTAAGCAATCTATCACAACTCTTAAGCAGCATCTCGAGAATCTAATCATCGAACCATGCGATTGAAATCCATTTCTTCACGATCAGCCTTAGCCTACTCTTCTTTTATGCTTCCTTTGATTCTAGAAAACATTAAAATGTAATTGCATTACACCATGTACTAAGAATCTTCAAATAGGAACCTAATAGAGTTAGAAAGTAGACTTACTTGAAGTAGAGTCAAAAATTTTGAATTTACCATTATTGTGATCCTTCGGGTAAATATGGAAGCTTCGCAACAATGCCCCTTCTCTTGGCATTAGACTCTTTGGGAATGGTACATAAGACTATCTCAGACTTTAACCTTTCTCCTTACCATTTGGTCAAATGAATACACTATAGATGACCCCTTTCCATTAGGAAGAGAAAGCTTTTATGGACTTCCAATGTTCCAATTGTCAATGTCCATGGAAGTGTGGGGAGTAGATCTTCCAATCAAATTTGCTTTACCAATGCACTAAATCATTGTTGATTCAGTAGCAACAAGAAAATATGTTAGATCAATAAGGGTCATGTCGTGATCTCCCATATAGTAGTCCTTAAAGAACCCGCTATATGACTTAGGAAGTGACTGAAGAACCCAATCTACAGCCAACTTCCTTGAGACTTCGACACCCTACTCTCCCTGCTTGTCAATATGTAACTTCATCTCTAAGACGTGAGCACATACAGACTTTCCTTCCTGCCAATAGGGCTTTGAGTGACCTAGAACTTGTGGGTTAGGCAGAATTATTGGAGGATGTGGAAGAAGTGAAGTCCCACTACAGCACAAAAAATGGATTAATCTTTCACCTTGATCGCCTTGTGGAAAATCATCTTTGTAAAGAAATTTTTTTCAAAAGATTCAGGAAGACCATAGTTGTCCGAACTAGATATTTAGAATGGGAGAAATTCAAGTTTAGTTGATTTTAGTCCTTAATATAACACCCAACATGAAATATTAAGGCTATGACCCAACACCACATTTTACAATTCGGAAGAGGGATGCTGTAATCCAAATTGAGAAATATTTGATGGTAGGTAAATGACGATTTACCAATTTCCACCAAGTAAAAAGAAATTTATCTTTAGATTTTAAATGGATTTAAACTCCTAGATCCTTTGAAATTCATTGAACAATTAAATGGCATGTTTAAATCTCAATTGTGCCCTTCAATTTTGTGACCGGGATGCCGATGATCACAAACAAGGTGTGAATAACCATACAAATTAGCATGGTACCCTCAATGTTACTACCACCTAATCAATGTGCCGGTTAATTACACACGCTCCATTGATCTATGATTAACATCAAACTACCATTTTCCATGCACTGTCAGTCCAGATTAGTGTGTCGGTTAACCACAAACGCTCCACTAACGACTTAATAAGGTGCAAAGTGCAATTTCATGGGTTAGCACCAAATTCACATTTTTCCTAAGTAACTAATATAGGGAATTTATAAGTGTTTAGTTACTTTATAATTATTATTACAGTTATAATAAAAATTAAAATGTCATGTCAAACCAGTTCGGCTAACGACCCTCCACCAGTCAAGGAAGTGGTTGGTGAGAGTGGACACCCATTAAACTGCCATTTTATATGCAGTAACCTTATAACCCGCTCATAGACCGGTTTCGTGAATGAGGCCTACTAACAGTAACACTTACTTTACTCTTATACATACATACATACATACATACATACATACATACATACATACATACATACATACATATATATATATATATATATATATATATATATTAAACCTATAATATTATAATAGTATAAGGCATGAATTTTAGACTTTTAAAATTCTACGGTTTGGAAATAAATGTTTCAAAGTAATACTTTGCATTGACAAATTCCAAAACTTGAGGGCAAGTTTTGAACTATTCAAAAACTTTTGGTTTCCATAACTTATGAGTTTAATATAGTTTTTAATGAAAAGACTCTTAACATTCCATAACACGAGGACAAGTTATGGAGTTCATAAAAACATTTATGTAAAAGACTCTTCAAGTTCCATAACTTGAGGGCAGATTATGGAAGACTTAAAACCACTTAAGATGACATTTAAACTTAAGATGACATTTAAAAGAGGAGACTCTTTACTTTCCATAACTTGAGGACAAGTTATGGATTTCATCAAAACAATTAGATCAAAAGCTCTAACAAGAAAATCAAACAATTTGCCTATAATCTAATTAAACTCATAAGTTAAGATAATTCATATCAAACAAGTTTCATGAAATTAGCCTAATCTTTTAAACTAATATAAATAATGAAACTTTGACAATTATCTTTTAAATTGGATAAGCATGATCATTACCACATCAAAAACATGTATATAAGTTCAAAAACAGCTTAGGGTAATGATCCTAGTCCAATTCTAGCCAAAGACCACGAACATCTGCATTCTGTACCACCAACATGTCAAGTGCATGAACTGAATCGAGGAGTTGGTCAGTTTTTTGAGGGGACTCGGCGAGTCCATTGTCCAGAAAGCAAAAAATCAATTTTTTTCAATCTTTTAAAACAAGTAGCATCAGGTATAATGGAAAACAATCCTAGTCTCTGATACCAATGAAGGGTTTTGAGCATTCTAACACTCCTATGGTGTACATGCAACCCTAGATGCTTTAGATCTATGTTTTTTCTATATACATGCAAACTTTCACTTTCTAAAGCATCATCCTAACTAGCATACAATGAAGTATATATACTACAAAATTCTAGTTAGATGACATACCTTTTGTTGTGGTGAAAGCCTTGAACCTTTAAGTTCTTAACACCAATAGTATGAATGCTTTAAATGGATTCACAACACACCGAGGAAAAAGTAAAACTTGAGAGAAGGTGTCTTGTACTCAAATTTGGCTAGCTCTTCCAAATAACATATATGTAGCCGATTTCATAATCTAGGGGCTTCTTATATAATGTGGCTTAATTAGGGTTACACATGCAAACCCTTCTGTGCATGACCTTCCACATTCCTTATGATCCATGGGTTTAAACCTCCATGGACCATCAATGGATCACCACATGGGTTTAGCCCAACATGAAGAACTATGGATCATAAGCCCACATTATAATACTGAATGATTTACATAGTCAATACCCATATATTTAATTAGTCTCTTCTGATCACATAATTAATTCCAAATTAATTCTTGATCAATACTAAGTAAATAATATGATTTCATATTAATATATTAGAACTTATAATATATTAATAAACTATAAATAACCTCTTCTTAAAAGTCAATCCTATCAAATTGTCCTAATCATATGCAACCCAAATGGACCATGATACTCTCGGGTCAAGTACATACCAATTATAGTTATCGACTTAGACACTAATCCAACACTAAACGTCTTGCACAAAAGTTGTACGACCATGGGGATAAAAAGGGCACGAAGACTTTCGGTGCTGAAACAAAGAAGGAGGATAACAACAAGAAAAACTGAGGAAACAAAAGGAAGGGGTGACAGACTCAAGAATCATCTAAGAAGCACCAAACCGTAGCAGTTCACGTTGCTACAACTCAGAACACACCAGCATCTACTACACCAACATCAACCACACCGACACCTACAAGGCCATACGCAGACACTCAACCAAAGTGTGATAAATGCAGCTTCCACCACAGCGGCGGTTGCCGATGTAATGCCCCGTCTCTGGTATGTTGTCCCTGTGGCATTTATTTAGAAGTTTTATTGTGGGACTCGGCGAGTCTATGGCCTAACTCATCGAGTAGGGTCGAGTTTTCGAGCACGTGTTAGTAGGCGACTCGGCGAGTCTATATTCGGGACTCGGCGAGTCTGCCTGTCTGGAAGAAACCCTAAATCCCCGGGTTGCTCACTATTTAAGCAATGCTTTGTGCCCCAAACTCGCCTCCTTCACCCTCAGAGAGCTGTGAGAAAACCCTAATCCATCCCTTATTTGCTTTAAGTGCTTTTGTGAGGATTTTGAAGGCTTGAAGAAGAAGAAGAAAGGAGCAAAGAGAAGAGGTGTGGAGCAAAGATCCAAGGGCAAAATCAGAGTTCATTGAGGTATTTCTCGGATTCCTTCTGTTTTATGCTTTAGATCTTCATTAGAACTCTTCTAGAACTAGTTTGATGCATTTTCCAAGGCAATCTTCTTAGCTCAAGAACAACTCGTCGAGTTGTTCATATGACTCGGCGAGTCGGATGAAGATTGTCTAAGTTCTTGGATCGAGAGAGTACTCGTCGAGTCGATGCCATACTCGACGAGTAGCCACGAGTAGGGTTGAGAAGTGAGACTAGAGACTCGGCGAGTTGGCGGCCCAACTCGGTGAGTCAGGTCAACTGTGGGTTGACTTTGACCGAGAGAGTTTTCTTTGACCAAGGGTAAAAGAGTCATTTTACCCCAGTGCAGTGTTTAGCATTTGATTGAGTGTGTTTATGGACTTGTAGCCGGGGAGATACCGGAGCAGCAGCAGTTAGCTTCCAGAGCCATTCACACAGTAGCCAGTTCACGAGGTGAGTCTCCTTTCAGTAGGAACGGGTCTACGGCCACAATGCCGGCCCGTTTAGTTAGCAGTAGTCCCGGACTTTGGTCCGATGCAGTAGTTAGAGTGCTTGATGTCTTTGTGATTCAAGCATGTTTATGTTATGTGTTCCGGACTCTGTTCCGATGCAGTATGCAGTATATGTGATTATAATAATTGATATGTGTTATGCTATGCCATGATCAGCCAGTTCCGGACTTCGGTCCGATGCAGGGGACAAGGTCCCAGTCAGTTTCGGACTTCGGTTCGATGCAGCTAGTTCCGGACTTCGGTCCGATGCTGTCAGTTCCGGACTTCGGTCCGATGCAGCTAGTTCCAGACTTCGGTCTGATGCAGTGGGCAAGGCCCAGTATGTGCTTTATATGTATTGTATGGTATGTGGTAGTTTGGGGGAGCTCACTAAGCTTCGTGCTTACAGTTTTAGTTTTGGTTTCAGGTACTTCCGCAAGCAAAGGGAAGAGCTCGGGATGATGGCATCGTACACACCACAGCTTCAGTTTTATCCTGGGAGTTGATTTAGTTTTCTTGATATGTTTGGATAACAGTTGTGATACAGTTTTTCTCATAGTATTTTATTATGGTTTTCGAAACAAACAGTATATGGTTTTGTTATGTGATACTCAGTCTCGTGGTTTTGTTATAATAAAAATCGAAATTTTTGGGTGGTATTTTTGGGTTGTTTCAAGTTGGTATCAGAGCCCTGGTTTGAGGGATTCGGATACACCTCCGGGTGCATCTGAACTCAAAATAAGGGAAAGATAAAAAGATTTTCAAAAAGAAAAATGTTTTTGAATGAGATTTTGAAAGGCACTTAGAAAGAAAAGAATTTTTTTAACAAGATAAGGGCGTGGTGCATGTGATCAGCCGAGCTCCAGTAAGTACTCCCAAATTACCAATACAAGTTTTATTATTATGATTAATTGTTCCAGTTTTAGTAGAACAGCATGCTAGTATAGGACTATGGATCTAGGAGGATGCCTTATGTGCCTGCTATATGTGTTACAGCTTTATGAGAATTGCATGCTAGTATTGAGTAGACAGCAGTAGGATACCCTGTTTAGGTTATGCCTGGTAGCGCGAGCTTAGCATTGTATGCTAGAGTAGCTTCTTGTTATGAGAATAGTTTTGCCTGAGTATGTTTCCTTTATCAGAATGCTGCTTGCTTTGTGCTTTGTGGGACTCTGAGTGATGGGAGTTAGCCATTAGGTGAATACGTCGCATCACATGTGATCAAGGCTGAATAATCTCAGAGTGCTGGATTTGGCCCTATTGCGCAGCTCTTGTCTGAGTCCAACCGTTGTAAGGACGAGTCTTTTACTCGAAGGATTATCCGAGCCTCATTGCATGTGATGGTATTCAGGTGGTGGCTAATTAGCATTTACAAGGAGGCCTTCAGCAGCTGAGGACTGGTTTGAGTGGAGTCAGAGAATTCCCTAGGGCAAGCCTAGGATGAAAGTAGCAGTGACAAGTAGTAGTAGAAGTGACTTGGTGGAGTCAAGGCAGTTCTTGAGGAAAGTACGGATAGATGTGGAAGGTAGTATAGGCCCGTACTACTGAAAGCAGAGGATCCGTACTCGAATCAAGGAAGGCCGAGACAAGACCAGGAAGCTAGTAGTAGTATCGATGATCCCTTGAGATATTTCAGTTTTCTGATGTTGCTATGATGTGTTTCAGAATGGTGGTTTTGCATCCGAGGACAACAGCCGGCAATGGAGGTGTCGGGGAGGGATCAGGATCAGGCTCGGGGAACGAGCGCATGGATGAGCAGACCAGAGAGTTTCTTTCTTCAGAGATTACTCGTATCATTTTAGAGCAGACTCCTGTGATCTTTGGTTCGATCAAGGAGGGTATCCTAGAGCTGATGGATGAGAGATTGGGCACCTTCCGTGCTGAGGTGGCGGCCATGATGGGGTCGCGTACACTTACCTTCAGGGAGTTCAGGGCATGTGGAGCTCAAGACTATCATGGGGCGCGGGACCCCATAGCAAGTACTAGATGGTTGGCGGATGTGGCCGACGCATTCCGCACTAGCAGGTGTCCCGAGGGGGACAAGGTCAGATTGGCGTCCTGTCTTCTGAAGGACAGGGCACGAGATTGGTGGGAGGAGGTCGGACATACCATGGGAGATGATGCAGCATTGGATGCCATGACCTGGGCTGATTTCTCTACCAGGTTCAGGGCGGAGTTTGCACCAGTTATTGAGGTGCAGCAGTTAGCCAGAGAGTTTCAGGACCTCACCCAGACTACAGAGACCGTGGCGGAGATCACCGCCAAGTTCAGGGAGAGGGCTCTTCTTGTTCCTCAGTATGCAGCCGATGAGGAAATGAAGAAGGCCTGTTATCATGAGATGTTGCGGAGCGATATCCGTCAGTTTGTGAGCCGGTCCAGCTGTAAAACGCTGGATGACATGATTGCTAGGGCTCGGGAGAGGGAGATTGATCTCCAGATGGAGAAGAAGAGGAAACCGGAGGCGGTTTCGGGTACAGGCAATTCGGGAAAAAAGCCCAAGGTTTCTGATCACAGATCCAGGAGTCAGCAGAGCCACGGTCGATGTGGCAAGTGTGGCAGATTGCACGAGGGGGTGTGCAAGGCAGGGAGTTCTGGTTGCTACAAGTGCGGTCGGACTGGGCATTTGAGCAGGGATTGTACGGCCCCTGCTACTGCCGTTGCAGCATCAGATCTGATTTGCTTTCAGTGCAATCAGAGGGGACGTAAAAAGTCCCAGTGTCCGAGTTTAGCTGCAGTAGGGAAGGTGGCTGCACCTGCCCCTGCTACTTTAAGGATTACAGACGGCCGGCAGGGCCGAGCCGAGGCGCCAGTAGCGAAGAGTAGGGCGTTTCAGATGACAGCAGAGGAGGCGCGAGCGACTCCTGATGTGGTGACGGGTATGTATCTTCCCTTCATCTCTATATTATTATTATTTATTGATTATTGCTTATGATTGTATGTTTTATATAGGGTCGTTCTCTGTGAACGACATTTCTGCTATGGTATTATTTGATTCGGGGGCTACCCGATCATTTGTATCGCTTGCGCTTAGCAAGAGATTTAGAAGAGCTCCAGGGGAGCTGGATTGTCCACTAGAGGTTGAGATAGAAGATGACAGGACCGTGAGGGTCGCCAGAGTGCATAGAGGGTGTTCTCTTCAGTTGTTTGACGAGTAGTTTTCGGTGGACCTGGTTCCTATTCCCCTGCGAGGGAATAAGGTTATTATAGGCATGGATTGGCTAAGCCCCAACGGGGAGGTGATTGATTGTGAGCTTCAGCTAGTGAGGGTTCGCACTCCCAGTGGGGGAGAGTTAGTGATTCAGGGCGAGAGGCCACAGCGCGGACCAACCTTTTGTTCCGCCGCAAGGGCGAGGCGCTATTTTCAGCAGGGTTGCGCTGGTTATGTAGCTTATGTCTTGGATGCCCGGGGGAAGGGCAAGGCGACAGTTGATGATGTTCCGATAGTGCGAGACTTCCCGGATGTATTTCCCGAGGATTTACCGGGAATACCTCCTGAGAGGCAGGTTGAGTTTGGGATCGACCTGATTCCTGGTGCGGCTCCGATAGCCAAGTCACCGTATCGCCTAGCTCCCCCTGAGATGCAGGAGTTGTCTACGCAGCTGTAGGAGCTGCTAGACAAGGGTTTCATTCGGCCGAGCAGTTCGCCTTGGGGAGCGCCGATCCTGTTTGTAAGGAAGAAGGATGGGTCGCATCGTATGTGTATAGATTACCGGGAGTTGAATAAGGTGATGGTGAAGAACCGTTACCCACTTCCGAGGATAGATGATTTGTTTGACCAGCTTCAGGGAGCGTCTTGGTTCTCCAAGATCGATCTACGCTACGGGTATCATCAGATGCGGGTTAGGGATGAGGATGTGCAGAAGACTGCTTTCAGGACCAGGTATGGTCATTATGAGTTTGTGGTGATGCCATTTGGGCTCACCAATGCCCCAGCCGCATTCATGGATCTCATGAATCGCGTGTGTAGGCCGATGCTAGATCGGTCAGTGATAGTATTCATAGATAATATCTTGGTATATTCCAAGACGCAGGAGCAGCACGAGGAGCACCTGAGGGAGGTGCTGGATGTTTTGAGGAGGGAGAGACTTTTCGCAAAGTTCTCTAAGTGTGAGTTCTGGTTGCGCGAGGTGCAGTTCCTTGGTCACCTCATCAACCAGAAGGGTATTTTGGTGGATCCGGCCAAGATAGAGGCCGTGATGCAGTGGGAGGTCCAGAAGTCTCCATATGATATTCGGAGCTTCCTAGGGCTGGCAGGGTATTACCGAAGATTCATTCAGGATTTCTCCAAGATAGCAGTGCCGCTCACCCGACTGACCAAGAAGTCGATGGTATTTCGTTGGGGGCCCGAGCAGCAGGCAGCGTTCGAGACCCTCAGGCAGAGATTGTGCGAGGCTCCGATCCTTACCTTGCCAGAGGAAGTAGAGGACTTCGTAGTCTACTGTGATGCCTCAATCACAGGTATGGGAGCAGTGTTGATGCAGCGAGGCCATGTGATAGCTTACGCCTCGAGGCAGTTGAAGCCTCACGAGGCTAACTATCCTACCCATGATTTAGAGCTGGGGGCGGTTGTGTTTGCCCTCAAGATTTGGAGGCATTATCTTTATGGGGTCCGTTGTACTATCTACACGGATCACAAGAGTTTGAGGTACCTTATGGATCAGTCGAGTCTGAACATGAGACATAGGAGGTGGTTGGATGTGCTGAAGGATTATAATTGTGAGATCCTTTACCATCCAGGGAAGGCCAACGTGGTGGCCGACGCCCTAAGCCGCAAGGTGTCGGCAGCCCCTATCAGAGATTTGTGTTTGAGGATGACAGTGATTACTCCGTTGTTGGAACAGATCAGGGAGGCTCAGGTCGAGGGCCTCAAGGAGGAGAGGCAAAAGTGTGAAAGGATAGTGGGCCGAGTAGCTTCGTTTGATTATGACAGTCAGGGATTTCTGACACTTCATGGGAGAGTGTGGGTACCGTACTGGGGAGGAGTACGGCAGGTGTTGATGGACGAGACTCATAAGTCTCGATTTTCTATCCATCTAGGGGCGACGAAGATGTATAGAGATCTTCGACCCGATTATTGGTGGCCCTGCATGAAGCGGGTTGTCGCTTGGTATGTTGAGAGGTGCCTGACCTGCAGGAAGGTCAAGGCGGAGCACCAGAGGCCTCACGGCAAGATGCAGCCGTTAGACATTCCCGTGTGGAAATGGGAGGACATCACCATGGATTTTGTCACCAAGCTTCGCAGGACCGCACGAGGAGTAGATTCGATATGGGTAGTAGCGGATCGGTTGATGAAGAATGCTCATTTTATCCTGATCCAGGAGAGTATATCGGCAGAAAAGTTAGCCGATATCTATGTGCATGAGATCGTGGCACGTCATGGAGTGCCGGTATCGGTGGTGTCAGACTGAGATGTCCGTTTTACATCCAGATTCTGGAAGCAGTTTCACGACGAGATGGGTACTCGTCTTCATTTCAGCACCGCTTTCCACCCTCAGACGGACGGGCAGAGTGAGAGGACGATTCAGACTCTCGAGGACATGCTCAGGGCAAGTGTTTTAGACTTCGGTGGCAGTTGGGATACGTACCTTCCGTTAGCGGAATTTTCGTATAACAAAAGTTATCATGCGAGCATTAATCGAACTCCCTTTGAGATGCTTTATGGGAGGAAGTGTAGTACCCCGATTTGTTAGGGCGAGGTCGGTCAGCGAGTCGTTGGGAGCACAGAGGTGGTGCTCAAGACGACCGAGTTGATTCAGCAGGTCCGTAGTAGACTGCAGACTGCGCAGAGTCGGCAGAAGAGCTATGCCGACAGGAGGCATTTAGACTTGGAATTCCGGGAGGGCGATATGGTCCTCATGAAGGTCTCACCCTGGAAGGGTGTCATCAGGTTTCGGAAGAGGGGCAAGCTGGGCCCCAGGTTCATTGGTCCCTTCAGGGTTTTGGCCCGAGTGGGTCGGGTTGCGTATCGGTTGGATCTTCCTGTAGAGCTTAGCCAGATCCACAACACTTTCCATGTGTCTCAGTTGAGGAAGTGTTTGGTGGATGAGTCAGCAGTTGTTCCCCTAGAGGATATTCAGGTTGATAGCAGCCTGAACTATATTGAGAGACCGGTTGCGATTCTGGACCGGAAGACAAAGACCTTGAGGAACAAGGCAATTCAGTTAGTGAAGGTGCAATGGCAGCACCGGAAGGGGTCTGAGTGGACGTGGGAGGCTGAGGAGGAGATGAGGGAGCACTACCTGGATTTATTTGCAGATTCAGCCGTAGCAGACTTCGAGGACGAAGTCTGAGACAAGTGGGGGAGAATTGTAACGCCCCGTCTCTGGTATGTTGTCCCCGTGGCGTTTATTTAGAAGTTTTATTATGGGACTCGGCGAGTCTATGGCCTGACTTGTCGGGTAGGGTCGAGTTTTCGAGCACGTGTTAGTAGGCGACTCGGCGATTCCATATTCGGGACTCGGCGAGTCTGCCTGTCTGGAAGAAACCCTAAATCCCCAGGTTGCTCACTATTTAAGCAATGCTTTGTGCCCCAAACTCGCCTCCTTCACCCTCAGAGAGCTGTGAGAAAACCCTAATCCATCCCTTATTTGCTTTAAGTGCTTTTGTGAGGATTCTGAAGGCTTGAAGAAGAAGAAGAAAGGAGCAAAGAGAAGAGGTGTGGAGCAAAGATCCAAGGGCAAAATCAGAGTTCATTGAGGTATTTCTCGGATTCCTTCTGTTTTATGCTTTAGATCTTCATTAGAACTCTTCTAGGACTAGTTTGATGCATTTTCTAAGCCCTATAGTTGTATGGATGCCTTAATGGGACGACATATCCCTAGATTTGTTCATTTAGGAGTTGTAGAGCCCGGATCTGTTGCCTTTTTGGAGATGCCTTGCATAAGAACCCAAGATCTAGCCTTTATTATGCTTTTTGAGCCTTATTATCTTCTTGGTCGCTTTGGGGCACGTAAAGATAGAATCTTTACGTGCTAATCGAGTTAAGGAAGCCCAGATCTATAAGTTTCAGCCGCTGGATTCAAGCAGAATCGAGTTTAGAGTAGCTGCATGGCTATGACTCGGCAAGTCGGAAGAACGACTCGGCGAGTCAAGTCGCGAGTCCCGTTTTTCCCCTTTTTAAGTGATGACGAGTGGAAGCCTGTGAGTAGTAGAGTGGACTCAGTGAGTTGGAGAGCAGACTCAGTAATGGAGGGACTCGACGAGTTGCTCATACAACTCGGCGAGTCCAAGGCAATCTTCTTAGCTCAAGAACAACTCGTCGAGTTGTTCATATGACTCGGCGAATCGGATGAAGATTGTCTGAGTTCTTGGATCGAGAGAGTACTCGTTGAGTCGATGCCATACTCGACGAGTAGCCACGAGTAGGGTTGAGAAGTGAGACTAGAGACTCGGCGAGTTGGCGGCCCAACTCGGCGAGTCAGGTCAACTGTGGGTTGACTTTGACCGAGAGAGTTTTCTTTGACCAAGGGTAAAAGAGTCATTTTACCCCAGTGCAGTGTTTAACATTTGATTGAGTGTGTTTATGGACTTGTAGCCGGGGAGATACCGGAGCAGCAGCAGTTAGCTTCCAGAGCCATTCACACAGCAGCCAGTTCACGAGGTGAGTCTCCTTTCAGTAGGAACGGGTCTACGGCCACAATGCCGACCCGTTTAGTTAGCAGTAGTCCCGGACTTTGGTCCGATGCAGTAGTTAGAGTGCTTGATGTCTTTGTGATTCAAGCATGTTTGTGTTATGTGTTCCGGACTCTGTTCCGATGCAGTATGCAGTATATGTGATTATAATAATTGATATGTGTTATGCTATGCCATGATCAGCCAGTTCTGGACTTCGGTCCGATGCAGGGGACAAGGTCCCAGTCAGTTTCAGACTTTGGTCCGATGCAGCTAGTTCCGGACTTCGGTCCGATGCAGTCATTTCCAGACTTCCGTCCGATGCAGTTAGTTCCGGACTCTGGTCTGATGCAGGGGACAAGGTCCTAGTCAGTTCGGGACTTCGGTCCGATGCAGCTAGTTCCAGACTTCGGTCTGATGCAGTGGGCAAGGCCCAGTATGTGCTTTATATGTATTGTATGGTATCTGGTAGTTTCGGGGAGCTCACTAAGCTTCGTGCTTACAGTTTCAGTTTTGGTTTCAGGTACTTCCGCAAGCAAAGGGAAGAGCTCGGGATGATGGCATCGCACACACCACAGCTTCAGTTTTATCCTCGGAGTTGATTTAGTTTTCTTGATATGTTTGGATAACAGTTGTGATACTGTTTTTCTCACAGTATTTTATTATGGTTTTTGAAACACGCAGTATATGGTTTTGTTATGTGATACTCAGTCTCGTGGTTTTGTTATAATAAATATCGAAATTTTTGGGTGGTATTTTTGGGTTATTTCAGCCAAGACTTAAAGTGCACTAGCAACAATCGAAAAGGGCACACCGCCCGGTATTGCAGAGCACAGCCTCAACAAAACAACCAACCTAAGAACATCGGGGCCAGTCAGGTATGTTACGGTTGCGGAGAGACTATCCATTACAAGTGAAATTGTCCTAAGTCCAACAAGCAGGGTGCAGGGGGATCATGTAGAGTCCTAGCAATGGGACAAGGGGAGGTTGTGCAAGATCCAGTGGTAGTCACCGGTACGTTCCTCCTCAACAACATTTATGCATGCATCTTATTTGATAGTGGGACGGAATGAAGTTTTGTGAGCCATAAGTTTAAACACTTACTAAACCAAAATCCCCAAAATTTTAACGAAACCTTCATGGTGGAATGCCTAATGGGCAAACTGAAACAATCAATGACATATTTCTAGGGTGCACGCTAACACTAAATAATCACTCATTTCAAATTAACTTGATGTCGGTTACAATTAGAAGCTTTGATGTGATCATCGGTACGGATTGGTTAAGCCTCCACCATGTCGATATTATGTGCTACGAGAAGGCCGTTCGCCTTTACCTCCCTAACGACGAAACCCTAATTATCTACGAAAATAAACCTGGTGCAAACCTCTGTCCTATCTTGTGCATCAAGGCAAAAAGGTGCTTGCATAAAAAGAATCACGCCTTTCTACCCCACGTAGTGGACAAAAAGAAAGGGGAAAAGAACATCAAGGTCATTCCGGAGGTACGCGATTTTCCCGATGTATTTCCTAAAGACCTCTCAAGAATACCCCCTGAGCGATAGGTCAAATTTCGAATTGACCTAGTGCCTGGAGGCACGCCAATTGCCAAGTTGACATATAGATTAGCCCTTGCAGAAATGCAAGAGCTATCTAGCCAATTGAGCGAACTGCTTGACAAAGGATTCATAAGACCGAGCTTCTCACCCTGGGGAGCTCCGGTGTTGTTTTATCAAAAAGAAAGATGGTTCTTTTCATATGTGTATCGATTACCGAGAACTCAACAAGCTCACCAGAAAAAATCGATAAACTCTTCCTAGAATCGACGATCTATTTGACCAATTTCAAGGAGCCAATTACTTCTTAAGAATAGATCTCAGGTCAGGATACCATTAACTACGAGTCCGAGAAGAAGATGTCCCCAAAACTGCCTTCCAAACTCGTTACGGGCACTAAGAATTCGTGGTAATGCCCTTCGGTCTTGCGAATGCACCCATAGAATTTATGGACCTAATCAACGGAGTCTGTCGACCGTTCCTCGACAACTTTGTGATTGTATTCATCGACGACATACTCGTTTACTCTCGAAGCAAGGAGGAACACAACCAGCATCTACGACAGGTCTTGGAAACACTAAGGGTGGAAAAGCTATACGCGAAATTCTCCAAGTGCGAGTTCTGGATTCGCAGGGTAGATTTTCAGGGATACGTGGTCAGTGAAGAGGGAATACATGTGGACCCATCTAAGTTCAAGGCAATTGAAAGTTGGGCAACCCGGAGAACCCCAACAGAGATCAGGCAAGTCTCGGGCCTCGTTGGTTATTACCGGTGATTCATTTAGAATTTCTCCAAGATTTCCAAGCCACTCACCGCTTTGACCCATAAGGGTGTACCCTTCACCTAGGGTGTGAAACAAGAAGCTCCATTTCAAACCATGAAACAAGCTCTTTGCAGTGCTCTGGTGTTGTCTATTCCAGAGGGAACGAAAAATTTTGTGGTGTATTGCGACACTTCAAATCAAGGGTTAGGGTGTGTACTTATGCAGCACGGGAAAGTAATAGCTTACGCATCTAGACAACTGAAGACCCATAAAGTAAAATATACCACTTATGATCTCGAGCTAGGACTTGTGGTCTTCGATTTGAAGATTGGAGGCACTACCTCTATGGTACGAAGTGCACCATTCTCATAGACCAGAAAGGTGTCCAACACATTCTGAACTAAAAAGAACTAAACATGAGGCAGGGGTGATGGATAGAGCTGCTAAACGACTACGAATGTGCGATCATGTATCATCCGGGCAAGACCAATGTGGTAGCCGATGTCCTAAGCAGAAAGGAATACTCGAGTCGTCGGGTAAGAACACTAACGATAACCATCCATTCTCACTTGTCTTCGCAAATCAAGGAGACTTAACTGGATGCCTTAAATATAGAGAACATCACAAACAAAGCCTTATGTGGGATGGACAAGAATCTCACAATCAAAAATGACGGAGCTTACTATCTCATGGACCGGATCTAGACCCCAAATTTTAGAGGGTTCAAAGATGTGGTCATGAATATGAAAGTTGAAATTGTTACCTATGTGAGCAAGTGCCTGACTTGCGATAAAGTAAAGGTAGAGTATCAGAAGCCCTTGGGTCTATTTCAACAACCTAAAATCCCCAAGTGGAAATGGGAGAGGATAACGATGGAATTCATTACCAAATTACCTAAAACGGCAGATGGATTGGATGCCATTTGGGTGATTGTCAATTGATTGACCAAATCTACCCATTTCCTACCAATAAAGGAAATGAATAACATGGAAAGGCTGACCCGAATATACATAAAGGAGATTGTGAGATTACATGGCATTCCTATATCTATTATCTCAGACAGATACAATAGATTTACCTCCCTGTTTTGGCAGTCGCTATAAAGGTCATTGGAGACCCAGCTCGACATGAGCACTGCCTATCATCCCCAGACAGATTGGCAAAGTGATAGGACCATCTAAACCTTGGTAGATATGCTCGGAGCCTGTGTGATAGACTTTAGAAAAGCATGGGATAGCCATTTTCCCTAATCGAATTCTCGTATAACAACAGCTATCACACAAGAACTAAGGTAACTCCCTTTGAGGCCCTTTATGGACGTAAATGCCAATCACCCCTCTGTTGAGCGGAGGTAGGGGACACACAATTAGCAAAGGGGAAGATGCCAAAAATCACTCTCACTAGACCCGAGGTTATCCAAGAAACAACTGAGAAAATCGTTCGGATTAGGGAACGTCTCCATGCATCTCAAGATCGATAAAAAAAAGTTACACTGACAGACGACGAAAACCTCTGGAATTTCAAGTCGGCGATCGCGTATTACTCAAGGTCTCTCCATGAAAAGGGATGATACGCTTTGGAAGGTGGGGAAAGTTGAATCCAAGATACATCAGACCATTTGAAATCCCTGTCGGGAGTGGTCTGGTGGCTAACAAGCTACAGCTACCACCGAAGCTTATCAAGGTACACCCTGTCTTTCATGTATCAAATCTAAAGAAATGCATATATGAAGAGACCCTCGTTGTCCCACTTGACGAAAATGATGTGAATGAAGATCTATATTTCGTTGAGGATCCAGTCTAAATTATGGATAGAGAAGTGAAACGAACAAAACAAAGTCGCATTCCTATTGTAAAAGTTCGATGGAGTGCCAAATGCGGACCTAAATTCACATAGGGACGTGAAGACCAAATGATGCAGCAGTACCCCCATCTTTTCTCTAATTCCTGAAAGCTACTTAAGAATGAATTTTGGGACGAAATTCCCTTTAACGGGGGGATAATGTCACAACTAGAAATTTCAGGTCAAAACCAAGTCTAAGGTTGTTGTATACGCAAATGTTTTAGCTATGATACAATCATGATATATAAGTGGAGTTCATTTTACCCTAAGTCTTAATGATTATTGCAAATCAAATAAGAATAACAAGATATAGACACAAGGGCTTGTGTTTATGTTGTAACCTTGAATGCTTGAACTTTAAGGCTGTCATTTTGAGTATCCTAATCACTAGAAGCATATATACATTTATAAAAATCATCCTAAACATAAAAATATTTATGGAAATCAACATTGACCATAAACACCTCTATTACACCATAATTTGTCGAAAACACCCTTACTTGGGCTACTCTTGGTCGTGAACACCCTTAGTGGACCACATATTGGACAGAAACTCAAAGGGAAACCCACCTTAGGGTCGTGAACACATGTGTGTATGGCCATGCTTGAATGTTTTAAGGCATTTATGGATTAGGATACAGAAAAAGCTAGTATATTTGACTTTAGGGGGGGACATTTCACCCATTTCCAAGGCAATCACGATTAAACACGTATTAACAATAAAATAACCAGGCTTTATCCTCCAGTAATCTAAGCAAACAACAAATCATACATCCTCCTTTTGTTATGGGCGAAAACCATTATTCCGTATCATATTTCTCATATTCACTTACTATGAACTTCTAAATTTGCTCTCAAAAGTATTCAAGATTCAAGTCTTAAGGAGATTTACTTCTTCAAAGCATTCACTAGATCCTAGTAAGTATCTCGAGTTTGTCTAGTGAATTTTACACATTACCTTGTTAATTTCTTTTTATTTACACATAATATTATGTGTTGACAACTTTAGGGTATCATAGTCTTCAAGAGTTCATAAAACACTCCAAGTGTTTTAGGCTAAAAACTTTCATCTCATCACTTCAAATACACCCAATGTGAGCTTCATACCCCGCTCTTTTTCAACTTTTCATCCTTTTTTTTTTTTTGGGGGGGGGGGGGGGGGGGAATACAAGTCAAGTCTTCTTTGAAATCCTTGGATATTTGCATGAACTTGTATGTTTATATGTCTATGTGTGTTCAAATGGTATTATTTCATGCTAAAACTCCTTAAACTCGAGATTTCACAAAGTCTCAAGTTGTTGGAATGAAACAAGTTGCTAAGTAAAAATGGTTTCTTATAATGTGTGGTAAAAATCACAAGTAATGTCAAAGAAAATGTTAAAGAATTTTTAGTTATAAAAGGTTGAAAGATGGTAAAATATGAGAGTTTACACTCAAAATTGTAAATTTTTAGATATATAACTTTTTACCACTAATACTTGTAAAATGGTTGAAACATAATAAATTTCAATGTGTTATGTAATTTTGTGTAAATTGTGACAAGTTCTAGTCACAAGAAAAATAGAGTATTTTTAGAGTTACAAGACACTCAAACAAATTTTTGGTGTGTTAAAAACCCACCATCCCACTTGAATCTTTTACTAAAATATACTTTTTATTGGTAAAATAATCGTAAAAGGTTGTACTATTTCAAAGGTTTAAAACCTTGTGTATTTTGTTTCTTTAACAACACATATTTTAAGTTGACAAGCTATTAGTAATTATTTATAAATATCGTTATAAATAATTTAATATAACCGGTATGCAAAATTGAGTTTTACGATAGGAATTTTCGTGTGTCATAATCTGACCAACATAAAGCTTTAAAAATACAAGTGTTAAGCTATATGTCATAAAGTTGTAAAGCGCGTGTCATAAAACTACAGTCATAAATTTAAACTAAGAACGCTATATGCATTATTCGATAAATTTGTGTAAAATTTTTTTGAGGCTCTTGTGAGGCACTCCTTCACCGTACCTACCTAGCGTACACCATAAGTCCTGTAGTTATAACCAGAGTCTCCTGGAGGGAGAGCAAGGTAATTGTGCATAGATCTATACGGGATTGACACCCCCATACCTAAGTTGTTCGCTACAACTAGACAGACCAGCCTAGGGTGACAAATATCTTACTAGAAACCGACGCCTGAAGAACGTCAAGATAGGCACTTTAGTGCATTAGCATGGTGGTAACGAATCACATAGGGAATAACAATAATATTTTGAATTTACGAAGAATATATACTCTACTAGCTTTATAAAATACAAAACTATGTTTCGTCTATTTTGTAAGGTAATATCACCACTCCAGTCTTAGGGTTTTAATACTACAACTGTGTATATATATATATATATATATATATATATATATATATATATATATATATATATACATATATATATATATATATATATATATATATATATATATATATATATATATATATCAGAACATATAGGATTTTCTGGGGACACACTCCTTTCAAATACAAACAAAGGAAAATAAGAAATATGCAGGCAATTGTACATAGTTTTGGGAACGAGACTCACAACTGTTTTTTTTTTTTTTTTTTTGAAAATATTGGATTTTCTGGAGTTTTGCAACTTATTATAAACTAAGATATTACCAAGTTTTTCCTACAAAGATGCTTATGAACTCACCAACATTCTATGTTGACGCTTTTCAAAACGGCTTGTATTCTCAATGACTCAGTGAATAGGTACTCGAGCCATGGACCTTGATGTTTTGCTATCTTTTTGAGACATCATACTTTATGTTATTTTTGTGTAATGGAAGAACAAGTACAATTTGTAAAAATTGAATGTTGGTATATTGTGATGTATGATGTTTGGTTGCTATGTATCATTTACATTCAACTGCTATGATATTACACAATGACGTCATCTGCCCCCGGACGTTTCCGTCGTCCTAGTTCGGGGGTGTGACACTACCCACCCGGGAAATAACCCTGAAAGGAGCAATATATCTACGACCCATTTTACCAAACTTCCTGAACCAAATGATACTTTTCCAAGGTGACACCTTCAGGAGTACCATATCTCCGACCTGAAAATCCAAATTTGGTCGACATCTATCAGCATAACTCTTCTACAAGATCTATGTGGTTTTCAATCTCCTACGCACCTATTGGATCAACTCGGTAGCCTAAAGCACCACCTATGTGCTACCTATGACTCACTGACTGACCTCACTCCAATAAATCGGGTTCTGACACTTCCTCCTATAGATCGTCTCAAAATGTGGTCGGTTAATACTGGTATGGTAGATGTTGTTGTAAGAAAACTAAACCAATGGGAAATATGCATTACATATTCCCCTAAAATCCAACACACATGCCCTAAACATGTCGTCCAAGGTCTGAATATTCTGCAAACTCTTCCCTTCAGTCTGTAGATGAAAAGTCGTGCTGAAGTGTAGATAAGTATTGATAACGTCTATTTTATACATATATTTATGACGTTTTCTTATTATTTTATACTAATTATGATATTTAGAACTACAAGATATGTAATATTCTTTGAAATATTAAATTACAGTTAAAATGGGAGTTGGAATGCAAAAGGAGGAGAAAGGAGCTAAAAAGACGCAAAAAGGATGTTGTTGGACAGCATGACCCTTTGTCAGTGTTTTAGCCATATCTCATGACTCATAAATTCGGTTGACGAGATTCAAAATGTTTTGAAAACTAGACAGAACTTCAAACGACATTCATTTTTTGCAAAATGATGATTTCCAATCACCACGACATTGTGATCCAAGCACGACATGGTGAATGGGATATGCGTGACCAATCAGTTGACCTGGCGGATACGAAATTTTAAGAAGGACGATAACATTGTTGCAGTCAACAACAACGTGGTGACCAGTTATAAGCTATAAATAGAGCCAAAATTTTCCCTAATGATAGATATTCAACCCTAATTCTTTACGATTATAAACCTCAGAGATGCCATTTCGAGATTCGAATCGTGTCGGGAATTGTTCAGTCTGCTTTTCAGATCATGATTAGTATTCCAATTATGTTCCATTTATTTTTAATTTTTGAATTCGGGTGTTAAATCTGGTTGTTTTCGTTTGGAGTAGATAAAACTCAATTTTATGTTTTGATTTCAATGATTTTGGATTTTGTTAGTTTCGTTATTAACTGTGTTTGATTATGCATCACCTATCATGTTAAAGTTATGATTTTTATTACCTATTGCTGAGTTATATGTATTTAAGAGGGCAAATCTAATTACATTAACTTCAATCTTAATTAGTTTATGATCATTAAATTGTTAGGACTAGAGATTGATCAAATCCTAGAGTTAGGTGGTGGGTTTTGAGCATAACTACAAATCCTATGTGTTCATGCAACCCTAACGCATTTGATCTAGGTTTTCACTACTTGAACATGCGAACTTGAATACAAAGGAAAAACCCTAATATGCTTCTATATAATCGAAATTAACCAAATAATAGGGTTTAGATTCATACCCCAATCGTTATGTAGTAATAACAATTAACCCTTGTAGATCTTGAACTCTTGAAAGCAAGTGCCTCAAATGTGACACCTCTAATGGCTTACAAACACTCTTTGCAAGAGAAAGAGAGGAGAGAGAGAGAGAGAGAGCGAGAGAGAAGAGGGAATGATCTTAGAAATTCGGCTCTACTAGGGTTCTTAGGAGGTTGTTGAAAATCCTAAGGATAAGCATCCATATATACTGCAAGTTGCTTAGTCCCAAAGTTAGGATCTATAGGTAGAAACCCTAATTCCCTGCTTAAGGCGTAAGCTGCCCATGGACTCCTCATTAGAAGGCCTTGTATGAAAATTTATAAGGCCTCCCTGTAATTTTCGTCCACTCTTATCCAAGGAGTCGAAGAGCCCAGTTTCACTACTTTCAATGATTTGCAAAATGACCCATATACTTTTAATTAATTCCTTTAATCCCAAAATTCATTCCAAATTAATATCTGATTAGATACTAATTAAACAACATGATTTGAAATTAATATATTATTTTCATAACATAATAATAAATCATTTATATGAATTTGTTATTCCAAATAATAAATTCAACTTCTCACTCAAAGTCATCTTGTCATGTTGCAAGAGTAAAGGCAACCCTAAAGGACTATGTTATTATCAATTCAAGTATAAACCAATTATAGTTATGGGCATAGACACCTACTCGAACAGTCTCCCACTTGGATAAGTATAATAACTATAATTGCAAGTATGACTTCAAAAATTAACCAGCATATTGTAGCTTTCAAAAGCCGCTGTCGAACTCTAACCTAGTCAGTTACGTGTCCTAAGATAAGGGATCGTATAATCCTCCATTCTGCAAGATATCATATGGAAAAACGATATAGAACATAATCATTATCACTGTCCCATAGTTTGTTTCCCGATTTCTGATTTGTTATGACAGAGAACTTAATTGAACACATCAATTCATTCCTGACCGTGCCCGGCACATAAATCAACACCAAATCGTCGAGGCACCCAAGATATTGCTTTTTCCTTTGGGGAAAAAGGAATAGATAAACTTTGACTTATATGCTTATACTATTTAATCATCAAATCTTACACAACAATACATTTTATAACATCAAGTTACTGATGCATTATCAATGCACAACCATCTCGTAAACAACAACTCATATATCTCCGTTTAAGGATTATACAATATTATCGTCTCATAATTATCCGTGATAAATTCCATGAAGAAATTCTATGAGCGTGGGTTTAATCCAATACTTAAATCCCTATTTCAAAAGTACTCATGAACATTGCAGCAAACCATTGCTATGTCAAAATACTTAGACAATCTACAAGCCAATTCATGACAGTCTTAATGCAATACTTACTTCCAATGTATGGTCGGCTGTGGATAATTTGAATAATCCAATTATTCAGGAAGTAAAACATGCAAAGTTGAAACACAAAGATAAACAATTGATAAAAGATAGTAAACAATACTCATAAATAAATCTCCATTATTTAATCATCAAATGTCAGTTACATTTATCTGTTACAAGTTTCTAAAATCTATCAAATCACTATAACTAATATCATCCTTTAGACCAATGCTCCTCACATGTTGAACATGCTTAACCCTACTTGGACCCTTTGTGAGGGGATCTGTAGGATTCTCTTCAGATAATACCCTCTTAACGATGAGGAGTCATTCTTCTACCCGATGTCCGATGAAATGGTATTTCCTATCGATATGTCATGATCTGTCATGATCTCTTGCTTCCATTGGCTTCTTCATGTTTGGCACAACTCCAAGGTCTCCAATAAACTTCTTCAACCATATAGCCTCCTTTGACGCTTCGCTCTCAACTATATACTCTTATTCACATGTTGAATCTGCTATGCTGTCTTGCTTGGATCTTTTCCAACTTACTGCTCCTCCATTATTAGTAAACACCCAGCCTAACTGAGAACAAAAGTTGTCTTTGTCTGTCTGAAAGCTGGCATCACTATACCCAGTAACTCTTAAGTTATCACTGCCACCAAGTACAAGCACCCATTCATTCGTCCTTCGTAGATACTTAAGAATGTACTTAACCGCTACCCAATGAGTTTTACCCGGATTTCCTTGATATCGACTAACCATGCTCGAATAAAAATCCATGTTAAGGCGAGTACATGTAATAGTGTACATGATCGAGCCAACGGCAGAAGCATATGAAACTCGACTTGTTTCCGCTACCTCTTCATCGGTACTCGATCTCTGAATCTTACACAACTTGGTATTGCTCTGGATAGGCAAATCTCCTTTATTGGAATTCTCCCTGTTAAAACGCTTTAGCACCTTATGAAAATACTTACTTTAACTAAGTCCAATTAGTATTCTACTCCTATTCCTCAAAATCCTTATTCCCAGAATATATGCAGCCTCTCCTAGATCCTTCATAGCGAAAAACTTTCCAAGCCAAGACTTAACTTCCTGCAAGGTTGGAACGTTGTTTCTTGTGAGTAGTATGTCATCCACGTACAATACTAGAAAGTTGACTGTACTCCCATTAGCTTTGGCAAATGCACAGGACTCATACTCACTCCTAGAGAAACCAAACTCTTTGACCTTCTCATCAAAGAAAAGATTCCATCTGCGAGAAGCTTGTTTCAATCCATAGATTGATTTCCCAACCTTACATACTTTTTTGGGGACTTAGCATCCACAAAACCCTTTGGTTGACTCAAGTAGACAACCTCAGCCAACTTTCCATTAAGGAAAGCGGTTTTGACCTCCATCTGCAATATTTCATAATCATGAAATGCAGCTATCGCTAACATAACCCTAATAGATTTGATCTTAGCCACTGGTGAGAAGGTCTCATGATAGTCAACCCTTGGGGTTTGAGTAAAGCTCTTTGTAACCAGTCGAGCCTTGAACGTGTGTACTTTTCCATCTATGTCGGTCTTCTTCTTGAATATCCATTTGCACTTAAATGTCTTACGACCTGGTACATTGTCAACCAAATTCCAAACTTGGTTGTCATACATGGACTTGATCTCGTTGTCCATTGTCTCTTTCCACTTGGCAGACTCAGGTCCCGCCATGGCTTCTTTCTAGTTAGCAGGTTTATCCAAATTGACCAATGTGATATCACTGATAAACGTATCACCTTCTGCAGCTATATGGAAACCATACAACACAGGCGGAACTCTAACTCTACTAGAATGCATAAGAGGTAACGACTCATCAATTGGTTCAACAGGAATTTCGTCCTCGGGTTGAGCGCTAGTATTAGAGGTTCCTTCAACGCTTGACTCTTGAATTTCTTCAAGATTAATTATGCTCCCACTGTCCTCTTTGCATATGAGCTCTCTCTCATGAAAGACTCCCCTTAATGCTATGAAGACCACGTTCTCACTAGGTCGGTAGAACAAGTATCCAAAAGATTTATGTGGATAGCCGATGAAAATACATCACTCGCTTTGAGGTTCAAGCTTGTTGTTAGTCTATCGTCTAATGAAAGATTCAAAACCCCAATCCTTGATACGTGCTAACGAGGGAACCTTACCAATCCACATCTTGTGAGGTGTTTTGGCAACCTTCTTTGTTGTGACTAGATTAGGAATATAGGTGGCAGTCTCTAAGGAATACCCCCAGAACGATATCGGAAGTGAAGCTCGGCTCATCATGGAATGAACCATGTCCAACAAGGATCGATTACGCCTCTCAGCCACAACATTAAGTTATGGTGTCCTAGGAGGTGTCAATAGTTAAACAATTCCATATTCCTTGAGTTAGTCATGGAACTCGATACTAAGATACTCACCACCCTTATCGGATCTGAGCATCTTGATCTTCCTGCCCAATTGATTCTCGACTTCATGTTTGAACTCTTTGAACTTTTCAAAGGTTTCTAACTTATGATCGATTAAGTAGATATATCCATATATGTTATAATCATCGATAAAAGTCACATAAAATCGATTTTCATCCATTGTGGTGGATGTCAAGTGCCCACACACATCCGTGTGTATGAGATCCAACAATCCCTCACCTCTTTCACATGAATCCGTGAAAGGTGATTTAGTCATCTTTCTAAGTAAACAAGACTCGCATGTATCATCTGATCTCAAGTCAAATGATTCCAACACTCCATCCTTTTGGAGTTGGGAAATGTGCTTCTTGTTGACATGTCCAAGATAACAATGACACAAGCATGCCTTGTCTAAACCATTAGACGCATCAATTTGCAACACAATATTTCCTAAATTGTCTACAGTTTCATATAGACCATCACAAGGTAATACTTCAAACAAAAATTTACCATTATAATAAGAATTAATAAAACCATTATCATTATTAAAAGAATATGTAAAACCTTGTTTGTACAAACCATGAAAAAGAAATAATATTCTTTGTCATTTCTTACGAGTAGCAAAAATTATTTAAATCTAAACTTAACCCACTACTAAGCACTAAAGAGTAAATCCCCATCTTGGTAACAAGCGACGATATCCTATTTCCCATAATCAGGTTCATCTTCTCATGTTCCACATCCTTACTTCTTCTTAGTCCCTGCAAGTCAGAGCAAATGTAAAAACCACATCCTGTATCAAGGACCCAAGAATTATAATGTGATGAGTTTTTAAATTAAATAGTGTAAATACATGCCGATGTAGGCTTGATCTTGCCATCCTTTATATCTTGCAAGTACTTGGGGTAACTTCTCTTCTAATGCCCCTTATCATGGCATTATAAGTACGTAGCCCCTTTGGGGACGGAGGTGGGAGTAACTTCAGAACTAGACTTGCCTTTAGGGCTATTTCTGGACAAATCGACCTGAGACTTTCCCTTCCAGTTCTGTTTAGATGGAGCTTTCCTCTTCCTTCCCTTCCCTTGCCCAATGGGCAAGATGGGAGCAGCAGCAGTAGGTGTGACAACCCAAAAATTTATTGCCATCTAGCCTTGTTAAGGGTCATTCTATTGGGTTTTAAGCCTGATACACTTAAGGAATGAGTGATAGAATATACCTGCTAGAGACTTGGTACAAAAATTCAAGCCTTCGGACCACCAAAAAGAGTTCACGGCCACAACACTTGAGTTTACGACCGTAAACTCAAGGTTAGTTGTAAACTCTCCCCATAAGACTCCTTTCCTTTAACTTTTCTTTCATTATTTCACTTCCACCTCAAGAACACTTCCATTCTCTCTCAAGTATCATCAAGATTTTCATTCCCAATCTTCCAAAAGTAAGTGATTCTTCCCTCTAGTTGTTGATTATCCTTCTTACTATTGAATCACCCTTTGATTCCATCCATGGAAATCAACTTTTGGCTAGATCTTCAACTTTCACCAAGAACACACACTTGTTCTTGGTGGCCTAAAACTCCTCAAAGGCCCTCAAAAGTGTGAGTACTCCATCTATCATCTAGTTTGGCGTGTTAATCACTAGATCCTAGCCTTGAAACATCACCAAACTCAACATCACAGAGAGTTTACGGCTAGGAGTATCTCCCTTGGCCGTAAACCCTTGTATTTGTCATGTTTTGAGCTTTAAACACTTATAGACCCTTTCTAACCTTTGGAACACTTGAAACTTTGAACCCCATTGCCTTTATGACCAAAAAGAGGACCATTTGGAGAGTTTACGGCCATACACTTTATGGTGTGGCCGTAAACACCTCAACACCTTCCAATAAGTTGGTTTTGCTCATCCTTCTGTAGAGCAATGGTCCCTCAAGTTTCCCTAGCATTCAAACACCCTCTTATTCACCTTTTACCATGAGTTTACGGCTGTCAAAATCCATGGCTGTAAACCCATGGCCGTAAACACCTAATAGTGGACTTAAACATCCCTTGGATGAATCACATGTGATTCTAACACTTGGTCCAAGTGTTTCCTAGTACCAAAGGGTGTTTCCTTGCATGTTAGTTGCTTATTAACACTATATTCATGCAAATACTTCCCATATATGTCATTTAGGACTCGTTTGTGTTTCGGGACTTCATTCGTGGAACTTCTCATCCTTACATGCATATTCGTTTGAATCACCCACATAAGGTGAGCTCAAAACCCTATAATGAATCTTTTAACTGTTTTGAATGCTTTTAAGGGGGGAATACAAGTTGAACACAATGATAATTGTGTAAATGTTTGTTATAAACATCTTTAAAAAGATTTCTTTTGTCTTTTATAAGTAATCAAAACATTTCAAAAACTCTTTTAATGTTATGTTACCTTATTGTTTAACAAAACTCCGTTTTTAAAGTACAAGCATAACTTAGTAGTAAAATGAGTCTTTTCAATAGCATTTCAAGTAAAATACTAGTAAACTATAAGGGGTATAGTTTAGAGATTCATTTCATACTAGATACTAGAGCATACTATAAAGAGAAACAGGGAGGTAGATATAATACATCTGAGAGAGATACTATACACTATACATGAAAAGAAGAAGGAACATACTAAGATACTATAACAGAACGAACATACTAAATGCTATAGCAGGAGAGCACTATAGGATCTAACTATACCAATAATCACTAACTCATTGTTCTATACAAAAGGTGATAGTAAATTGGGTATAAATGATCATATAACTTTAATGTGAATTTACATGGTCTAGCAATTTGTTTGCGAAAGTCGCGTTTGGTCCCCAGAATCTGTTGCAGGGAGAGCGTATAGTATGGGTACTATCCATCACATTATGACCTTAATAAAACATACATGTTTTAAGGTAATCAGTATGTCAGAATCTCAATTCAAAAGAAAACTAGGTACTTACATTTTCCTATTACATTCATATTGTGATAGTCCCACTTGAAAGTTAATGTTAGCTATTTTCGAGTTAAGATAGTTATAGACTAGGGAAAACTTACATTTTACAAACGACAAACAGAACATTCGAGTCTAGAACATTTAGTAGAAAGGGGTCCTATAATGCTAACTTTATGATTCCTTAGTGTATACATCGGGGATATATATTAATCGGATCTTATAGGTAGTAGGATGTATGCTTTCTACTTCATTTCTTGTTCCTTGTTCGGTTGTGGGCTTAGAGCAGATACATCCTGTAACGCCTGTGTTTCCGGGCTTGCCATTTTTAGCAATGTAATAGTCTTGGTTAACCTTTGTAACCCGTTTAGAAATAATAAGATTGTATTATTTGAGTATTATGTGTTTTGTGCTTAATTGCTTAATTATGTGGTTGGATTAATTAAGAATAAAAATAAGCGTCAAAATTTAAGTGTAAAATAAACTTGATATCTTTGGTTAATGTTGTAGTAGTTGAAACGAGGTTTCCGAATATATATAGAACGCCCAAATCTGACTTCGTATGAGGAAGTTATGACTTATCGAAGTTTCGGCTTAGCAGTATGCAGCCCGAAATACTCGATTTGAGATCGAGCGGTTTTTAGTCGAATCGATCTAAACGAGAATCGAAGATCTCGTTGTTGGTATCGAAGCGGTGAAAAGTTAGGTGAGAACGGACGTCAAACGAAGAAGTTATGAATTTATAACGAAGTTTTCCTGTCCCAGCTTATTAAAAATAAATAATAAAAATAAAGTTAAAATTAGCCGACGGAGTCTAAACGAAAATTGTAGAGCGTAGTCTCACCTTCGCGTGGATATAAAGAACGTCGAAAACGGAGTTCGTATGAAGAAGATATGAATTTCCGAAGTTTATTAAATTATTAAATTTCCGAAGAGGAGTCATCGGACTCATCCGAAGTACGCCCCGCGTACTCGTGTATGCCCCGCGTACACCGAGGAATGTCGACACTCGCACTCGAGCACTTCGGATACGTAAGCAGTGACGATTTCGGAGCAGTACGCCCCGCGTACTCCGAGGCTCCAGCCTCCTATAAATAGGAAGCGAGGGCAGCCGACTCAATTGCTATTTTTCTCTCTTCTCTCTCCCGTTTTGCATCGATTTGCGTGCCAGAAATACCCCGAAGCCCCGTTATTATTCTCGAGCCCTGAGGCAAGTTCCGAGATCCCGAAGATCCTGAGAAGTGCGGTTCCCGAGCCGAAGCTCTGCCCGCAAGAAGTTCGATTTTTGTGAAGATCTTCCAGATCTGCTGAGGATTACTACTTCTGCAAGTCGTAGTGCTGTCCGATCATCTTCTGATCAAGTGAGTGTATACTACCTTTCATAAACACGATTATAATACAAGTATGGTTCGAGTGTATTAAATGTATTGCTGTTTATAGGTGTGAGTGTGTGGTTACTTTCTTCTAATGCATAATTATGAAGTATTTTATACGAAATACGTGTTATGTGTGTCTTTTGTGTTATATGTGTGATTGTATATTCACTCTCTTCTATCTCATGGATCTGATTTGTTTTCTATGAAATACGTGTTATGTGTATGTGCCTCATCTGTTATGTGGAATATGTATTGATCAAAGCATGCTATACAGGTTTTTATCCATGTATAAAAATGTATATTTTATCTACTAATATGTTGGGTAGAACATGGGTAGATAGTTGGTGTGTAATAAACAGATGAGAGGCCTCGTTGTTGTTTGATTTAGTCATCTAGCGGAGTTTAGATGACGACCACGGACTTTTCTAGATAGTCTTGTGGAAACATTAGCAGGTTCGCCACCTGTAGGTGTTAATGAACTCGGGTGTTTATTCGCTGTACTCCATCCCCCTCATGGTTGCCTTATTTGACTTATATTGCTGAGCAACCCCCGAAGCATGTGTTGTCGCCCCGATGAAATATTCTTAGACTAGGTCCCTTATGTCAGTTGTCTTAGCGATGTAAAGTGAGAATAACGGGAATGGGTAATTGGGTTATTGTTGGTTGGTGGAAATTAAATATAATTATTTATTGTTGGTTCAAAACCCTATATGCTCACCAGGCTCCCAAGCCTGACCCACTCAGTTTTATTTGTATTACAGGAAGTGGCGCAAGGGCATGAGATGGATGAACCATCAAGTTGTTTTGTTTACAAGTCTGTATATGTATATATTTGTTGAATGACTTGTAATGTTATCGTTTATGCTTACTGGTCTGTATCGGAACATGACACCCCGAGTTTTGATTATATAATGAAAATACATTTCTTTTATGAAATGCTTTGGTAAACATTGTTTTATCATGTTTTGTTTTTGGGAACAAATTCCGAAACTCTCTTTCAAATCAAAAGGATTTACTCTGAAATTATTTTAAAAGCATAAATGAAAATCGGTCTTTTCTGGCCGAGATTTTGGAGATGTCACAGTTGGTATCAGAGCATTAGTTTAAGCGAACTAGGAATTTATAGGATTTCTAGACTTAAACTTAGAATGCTAAGTGAAATTTTGAGATGTGTGCCTGTCATATTTTAGACACGAGCACTATTTTATTTTAGGAAAGTTGCCTAAAATGCTTTATGTGCTAAATGTTATATGTTGCCATATATGATATTATTTGTTCGGATCAATGGTCTGTTGCCGACCGGATCTAGAAACTTTATGTGTGTAGGATTCTAAGCGTACGTCAACGATATTAGAACTAGCATGTAAACGTTTCGGAGCGATAAGGATGATTTGAATATCTATCGTGATTGAGGATCTAATTTCACCTTATTCGGTGTGTAGATCAAAATGGTGTGAACAAGAAGTGGAGTTGGAAATGCTGATGAAAATAGGAATCAACCACCAGTGATTGAACAAATACCTGTCGTAGCAGCAGCACCTGAGCCAATAACCATAGCTGGTGTGCAAATGATGATTCAAACGATGTTGGATCATCAGATGGATGAAACTAGACGGTTGCTTCAACAGAACTGTGAAGAATTGTCAATTCGTGTGGAAGAGCCTGAATTAAATGAAGGGCATTCGGAAGGTGGAAACTTCAGTGGGTCTGTTGGTCAAGCCAACCCACTGATAGTTAGGCAAAACAACCATGATGGAAGGAATGATGGAATGGGATGCAAGTACAAAGACTTTCTAACTTGCAAACCATCGACCTTCAATGGAAAGGAGGATCCAATTGGAGTTATGGATTGGATCTCCGAAATGGAGTTAGCCTTCATGACTTATGGTTGCAGAGGCAAGTTGCAGACTATCTATGCAGTGCGTCAGTTCCGAGGTAGAGCCGTGCGTTGGTGGAACAATCTAGGGAAGACGTTAAGCCCTAATGAGCCACTACAATTAACATGGGCAGAATTCTTGGTGCAGTTCAAACGCAAGTTCTGTTCGGCTCAAAATCTGTTGGAACTAGAGAATAAGTTTTTTGGCATTGACGAAAGGCAGCATGTCAGTTGATGAGTACACCAATAACTTCACCGATAAGATGGAGTTTGCCTTGCGTATCATCCCAGACGAGTTGACAAAGGTGGACCGGTATGCGAAGGGACTCCCATGGGAGTACGAGGTGCCAGTACGTCAGGCACATACTCTAGAGGCAGCTATCTGGGCTGCCAAGTCTGTTGAGAACATGATTAAGGGGAGAACCACCGACAAGGTTGAGGTTGGTGAGAAGAGAAAGTTTGAGGGAACATCTAGTTCCAGTAAGAAAAGCAAATTTTTGAAATCTGATTCGAAAAAGTTTGGTGGAGGAAAAGGAGGAGAAGCGAAGTGGTGTGATAAGTGCAAGAAAAAGCACTTTGGGAAATGTAGTGAGGATGTAACCTGCTACAAGTGCGGAAAAATTGGGCATTTTGCCAATGAGTGTCCGAACAACAAAAGGATGTGTTTTGGTTGTAATGAAGAGAGGCATATTTTGAAAGACTGTCCGAAGAAGAAGGAGGCAGCAAAGCCCAACATTCCACCAAAGCCGAAGGCGAGAGCCTTCCAGATGACACTTGAGGCTGCGAAAGATGAAGCTGATGTCGCTTCAGGTACCTTTCTCGTAAACGAATTACCTGCTCAAATGTTGTTTGATTCTGGAGCCAACTACTCCTTTATTTCGCATGAGTTTGGTAGAAAACTAGATTTGCCTGTTGATACACTAGATAATGCTTTATTAGTCGAAGTTGCTAGTGGCAAATTTGTACCTGTTAGCCATTGTATGAAAAACATCTTAATCGACCTTAATAGGAATAAGTTTCACAAGGAATTATTGCCTATCGAACTTAATGCTTTCGAAATCGTGTTGGGAATGGATTGGCTTAGCGCCAATGATGCCGAAATTTTATGCAAGAAGAAGATAGTTAAAGTAAACCCGCCTGGGAAGGATTCATTTATGGTGTACGGGGACAAACGGCGAGTAAATTCTGGAATCATTTCTCTAATGAAAGCCAGAAAGTGTTTAACCAAGGGATGTACATCATATTTAGCATTCGTAATTGATGCTAAGAAGGAAAAGAAGCTGATGCAGAGTATTCCAGTGGTGTGTGATTATCCGGAAGTATTTCCCGAAGATCTTCCGGGATTACCACCTGATAGACAAGTGGAGTTCAGAATTTACTTGTTACCAGGAACCACGCCAATAGCAAAAGCACCTTACCGATTAGCACCGACGGAGATGAATGAGCAAATGATGCAACTTCAGGAGTTATTGGAAAAAGGTTTCATTAGACCTAGTTCATCGCCCTGGGGAGCTCCGGTGTTATTCGTGAAGAAGAAAGATGGAAGTATGAGAATGTGCATTGATTACAGAGAGCTGAACAAGGCAACAATAAAGAATAGATATCCGTTGCCAAGGATTGATGACCTGTTTGATCAATTGCAAGGTTCGAGCTATTTCTCGAAGATCGATCTAAGGTCAGGATATCATCAGCTAAAAGTAAGAGAGCAAGATATCGAGAAAACTGCATTCAAAACTAGATATGGACACTACGAGTTCTTGGTTATGTCGTTTGGACTAACCAATTCTCCAGCAGCATTCATGGATTTGATGAATAGGGTTTGTAATCCGTTCCTTGATAAATTTGTGATAGTGTTCATAGACGACATTCTGATTTACTCGAAAAGCCAGGAGGAGCATGGCAGACACTTGCGAGAAGTGTTAGAAGTCTTGAAGAAGGAGAAGTTGTATGCAAAATTCTCTAAGTGTGATTTTTGGATTCGTGAAGTCCAATTCTTGGGTCACATGGTCAACCAAGAAGGGATAATGGTTGATCCAGCGAAGATCGAAGCTGTGATGAAGTGGGAACAACCGAAAAGTCCCACGGAGATTCGAAGCTTTTTAGGATTTGCCGGATATTACCGAAGGTTTATCCAAGGCTTTTCTTCGATTGCTACTCCATTAACAGTTTTGACCCACAAAGGAGCTACTTATGCTTGGAGTGATAAGCATAAAGAAGCATTAGAGAAGCTAAAGAAGAAGCTATGCGAGGCACCGATACTTTCTTTACCCGATGGAGTTGAAGACTTCGCTGTTTATAGCGATGCGTCTGGGGTTGGATTGGGTTGTGTTTTGACCCAAAGAGAAAAGGTGATAGCATATGCGTCTCGACAGCTGAAGGAGCATGAAACGAATTACCCGACTCATGATTTGGAGTTGGCAGCGGTAGTTTTCGCTCTGAAAATATGGAGGCATTACCTCTATGCAACGAAGTGCAAACTTTTTACTGATTATAAAAGTCTCCAATATCTCTTTAATCAGAAAGAATTGAATATGAGGCAACGACGCTGGCTAGAATTACTCAAGGACTATGACTGTGAGATACTTTACCACCCCGGTAAAGCTAATGTTGTTGCTGATGCTCTCAGTCGGAAAGTCAATCTTGAAAGGAAAAGGCCAAGAGCGGTGAGAATTGAAGTTGTCTCAACCATTTTGGAAAGTATAAAGAAAGCTCAAAGCGAAGCTTCTGAGAAGAATGACCGAAAGGAGGAACGTTTGGGCAAAACGTTGGTGTTCGGTGTAAACGGTCATGGACTGAAGGTATTCCAAGATCGTATTTGGGTACCTAAGTCAGGAGGAATTAGGGATCTTCTGATGGAAGAAGCTCACAAAACCATGTACTCGATTCATCCTGGTAGCACTAAAATGTATAGGGACCTGAAACCCTACTACTGGTGGCCGACGATGAAGCTTGATGTTGCAAAGTATGTGGCCGAGTGTGTGACTTGTACGAGAGTCAAGACACAACATCAGAAACCGTATGGGAGTTTAGAACCATTGCCTGTGCCTATGGGGATGTGGGAAGACATTGCTATGGATTTTGTCACTAAACTGCCCAGAACAAAGAATGGTCACGACATGATTTGGGTGGTCATTGATCGATTCACTAAGAGTGCGCATTTCATAGCAGCCAAGGAGAAATGGTCTATGGAGAATCTTGCGAATTCTTACATGAAGGAAATTGTGAGGCTTCACAGTGTTCCGTTAACGATTGTGTCAGATCGTGATAGCCGTTTCACCTCGAGGTTTTGGAAAAGTCTACAAGAGGAAATGGGTACCAAGTTATGTTTAAGTACAGCTTACCATCCGCAGACTGATGGTCAGAGTGAAAGAACAATACAAACACTTGAAGATATGCTGAGAGCATGTACCTTGGAATTCCTAGGTAATTGGGGTGAATATTTACCATTGGTAGAGTTTTCCTACAATAATAGTTTCCACTCGAGCATTAAGATGGCACCTTATCAAGCTTTGTATGGACAGAAGTGGCGTACGCCGTCTTGTTGGCTTGAGGCTGGAGAAAAGCAATTTATGGGTCCCGAGATGGTCCATCAAACTGCTGAAAAGTTGAAAATAATTATAGAAAGAATGTTAGCAGCTCAAGATCGTCAAAAGAGCTATGCTGACAAGAAGCGAAGGCCAATGACCTTCGAAGTTGGAGATTCGGTTTTGCTTAAAGTCTCGCCGTGGAAGGGACTTATAAGATTTGGTAAAAGGGGAAAATTGAGTCCAAGGTTTACTGGACCGTTTAAAGTTCTTCAGAGGGTTGGGAACCAAGCTTACAAGCTCGAACTACCAGAAGACCTGAATGGAATTCACAACACTTTTCATGTGTGTTATTTGAGGAAGTTCATGGGAGAACTTCCCGACATAATTCCAATTTCTGAATTGAGAATTGATGAGAACAAAAGGTTGATTGAAGAACCAGAGGCAATTGTTGACCGAAAGACTAAGAAGTTGCGACGCAAAATGGTTGGGTTAGTGCTTGTCCGATGGAAACACACGAATGGGCAGAATCTCACCTGGGAGACGGAGAGTGACATGTTGAGTTGCTATCCGCATTTGTTTGTTAATGTGTGATTCCGGGGACGGAATCATTCTAAGGTGGAGAGAATTGTAACGCCTGTGTTTCCGAGCTTGCCATTTTTAGCAATGTAATAGTCTAGGTTAACCTTTGTAACCCGTTTTGAAATAATAAGATTGTATTATTTGAGTATTATGTGTTTTGTGCTTAATTGCTTAATTATGTGGTTGGATTAATTTAGAATAAGAATAAGCGTCAAAATTTAAGTGTAAAATAAACTTGATATCTTTGGTTAATGTTGTAGTAGTTGAAACGAGGTTTCCGAATATATATAGAACGCCCAAATCTGACTTCGTATGAGGAAGTTATGATTTATCGAAGTTTCGGCTTAGCGGTATGCAGCCCGAAATACTCGATTTGAGATCGAGCGGTTTTTAGTCGAATCAATCTAAATGAGAATCGAAGATCTCGTTGTTGGTATCGAAGCGATGAAAAGTTAGGCGAGAACGGACGTCAAACGAAGAAGTTATGAATTTATAACGAAGTTTTTCTGTCCTGGCCTATTAAAAATAAATAATAAAAATAAAGTTAAAATTAGCCGACGGAGTCTACACGAAAGTTGTAGAGCGTAGTCTCACCTTCGCGTGGATATAAAGAACGTCGAAAACAGAGTTCGTATGAAGAAGATATGAATTTCCGAAGTTTATTAAATAATTTGTATTTAAATTTAATTATAAAATTCGGCATTATCCGAAGAGGAGTCATCGGACTCATCCGAAGTACGCCCCACGTACACCGAGGAATGTCGACACTCGCACTCGAGCACTTCGGATACGTAAGCAGTGACGACTTCGGAGCAGTACGCCCCGCGTACTCCGAGGCTCCATCCTCCTATAATTACGAAGCGAGGGCAGCCGACTCAATTGCTATTTTTCTCTCTTATCTCTCTCGTTTTGCATCGATTTGCGTGCCAGAAATACCCCGAAGCCCCATTATTATTCTCGAGCCCTGAGGCAAGTTCCGAGATCCCGAAGATCTCGAGAAGTTCGGTTCCCGAGCTGAAGCTCTGCCCGCAAGAAGTTCGATTTTTGTGAAGATCTTCCAGATCTGCTGAGGATTACTACTACTGCAAGTCGTAGTGTTGTCCGATCATCTTCTGATCAAGTGAGTGTATACTACCTTTCATAAACACGATTATAATACAAGTATGGTTCGAGTGTATTAAGTGCATTGTTGTTTATAGGTGTGAGTGTGTGGTTACTTTCTTCTAACACATAATTATGAAGTATTTTATACGAAATACGTGTTATGTGTGTATTTTGTGTTATATGTGTGATTGTATATTCACTCTCTTCTATCTCATGGATCTGATTTGTTTTCTATGAAATACGTGTTATGTGTGTGTACCTCATCTGTTATGTGGAATATGTATTGATCAAAGCATGCTATACAGGTTTCTATCCATGTATAAAAATGTATATTTTATCTACTAATATGTTGGGTAGAACATGGGTAGATAGTTGGTGTGTAATAGGCAGAACATGGGTAGATAGTTGGTGTGTAATAAACAGATGAGAGGCCTCGTTGTTGTTTGATTTAGTCATCTAGCGGAGTTTAGATGACGACCACGGACTTTTCTAGATAGTCTTGTGGAAACATTAGCAGGTTCGCCACCTGTAGGTGTTAATGAACTCGGGTGTTCAATCGCTATACTCCATCCCCCTCATGGTTGCCTTATTTGACTTATATTGCTGAGGAACCCCCGAAGCATGTGTTGTCGCCCCGATGAAATATTCTTAGACTAGGTCCCTTATGTCAGTTGCCTTAGGGATGTAAAGTGAGAATAACGGGAATGGGTAATTGGGTTATTGTTGGTTGGTGGAAATTAAATATAATTATTTATTATGGGTTCAAAACCCTATATGCTCACCAGGCTCCCAAGCCTGACCCACTCAGTTTTATTTGTATTACAAGAAGTGGCGCAAGGGCATGAGATGGATGAGCCATCAAGTTGTTTTGTTTACAAGTCTGTATATGTATATATTTGTTGAATGACTTGTAATGTTATCGTTTATGCTTATTGGTCTGTATCGGAACATGACACCCCGAGTTTTGATTATATAATGAAAATACATTTCTTTTATGAAATGCTTTGGTAAACATTGTTTTATCATGTTTTGTTTTTGGGAACAAATTCCGAAACTCTCTTTCAAATCAAAAGGATTTACTCTGAAATTATTTTAAAAGCATAAATGAAAATCGGTCTTTTCTGGCCGAGATTTTGGGGATGTCACACATCCAGCCTACTATCTATTCGATCTTAGCTTTATATATATTCCGTATACACCAAGTAATCATATGGGGTACCAGGTATGGGCCAGGTCATAGTATACAAATTCAATACACCGTTTTCTAGTACAAAACATACTTTTCTAATAGAACATTTGGTAGACAAAACTAGAAACTTACTGTAAAGGGTTTAATCCATTTTATTAAACCAGTATAAACTTAAATGACCTTAGGTGGTTAAGTCTATAATACCTTAGTTTATACATCATGATTATATATAATTAACTATCTATTTGATATTAGATTATATATCGCTAGTATAAACTAAGTGATTATAGAAGGAACCATTGTGGTTACCATTTTTAATAAAAGAAATAAAGGTTTTCTTAAAGAATCTTTTCATCAAATATAAATGAACTATTACAGTTAACTCCATGAGTACCAAGCAAATACAACTGGGTTATATACAACAATGATCTAACAAATAATGGGATGTGTGTTTTCCGCCTTACTTTGTATTCCTTGTTTGGTTGTGGGCTTAGGGCAGATACACATAATCGATTGTTTGTTTACTCTGGGTTTTTATATAACTTGGATCCATTTAGTACTCATATAAAGGATTGTAGAGTCATTTTTACTTATCTTTCATCAAAGCAGGAAATATAGGATTTTCTGGAGGAACAAGCGAACTTTTCTAAACAGAACTTACAAATCACTACAACTTACTTATATCAATTAAATCTTATGAACTCACCAGCTTAGATGCTGATCTACGCTTTCAAAATAACTTGTATTCTCCGGAGAGCAGTAGACAGGTACGCGCACTGGGATTTAGAAGATGGAGCATTATAGCTTCAAGGCTTATTTTGTTATTTACTTTGTAGTCTATGTTATGTGACCACATACTTTGTAAACACTTTCTTTCTAATGAAATGGTTGTTCATTACTTTGATTACTATGATGCATGTCTTGCGATACTAAACATGTCGTCCTCCACCCCCGAACGTTTCCGCCGTTCCAGTTTTTGGGTGTGACAGTAGGAGTGGTTTCAATACCTTTTACTTTCAATCCACTTTCAGTGATTCTTATAAAGCTTTGAAGTTGACTCAATATTACTTCTTCTTTGTTCAAATGATAAGTCATATTGAGCTGATCATAATAAGAAGGCAATGATTGCAAGATTATGCTAATAGCCAATTCCTTATCAAAGTTCACATTAAACTTTAAGAGACAATCCACATAGCGTTGAATGTGTTGCAGGTGGGTCGTGACAAAGTCTCCGTCCTTTATCTTAGTGGTTATGAGTGAATTGACTATCTCATACCTCTCTTGACGCGCTCTTTGATGGTACTTCTCCATCACGTCCTTGCACATCTTATAAGGCCAATAGTCCTCATAGAACTGCTTTAGCTCAGGAGTCGGAGTGGCCACCATTATAGATGACACTTTGGTCGCGTCGTTATAGTGATCCCTATACTCAGCTATTTCTTCAGGAGTAGCTTTTGATTCGTCTTTCTCGTTCAGCTCTTTGTCCAGGACATTTTCCTTGTCCCCGAATCGCAATCCCATCCTAGTGTTGCACATCCAATCATTAAAGTTGGAGCCATCGAATGTGACCTTGGCACAAATGCTCAAGAGCGAGAAGGTGTTCGCAGAGTTGTTGTTGGAAGTTGACATCTACAAAAGAAGAAAGACATGTTTTCATTAGATAAGCAAATCCTTAATATAACAACCAAATGAAATATTAAGGCTAGGGTCGAACTAAAGAATTCACAATTCGGAAGATGGATGCCATAATCCAATTGCAAATTATTTAAAGGTCGGTAAATCATGATTTACCAATTTCACCACGAAAAAACTAAATTTAAATGAATTAGGTTTTAAATGTAATTCCTAGACCTTTTGAGATTCATTGAACTATTTAATGACATCTTTAATCTCAATTATCCCCTTTCCGTTTGTGACTGGGATACCGAGGATCACAAACAATGTGTGAATAACCATGCAAATTAGCTTGGTACTCTCGATGCCATTTATCACCTAATCAATGTGACGATTAATAACACATGATCCATTGATCTATGATAATTTACGAGCTACCTATTTCCACCCTTTATTAGTCCATATTAGTGTGCTAGTTAACCACACACACTCCACTAACGACTTTAATGAGAGTTTATTGTCCTATCAAACCTATTTAGCTAACGACCCTCCCCTATTCAAGAGAGCGGTGGGTAATAGTGGATACCCAATGGTGGTCATTTTATAGGCCGCTTCCTTAAACTCACCTTATAGACCAACTTTGTGAATGAGGACTACTAACGGTAAGACTGACTTTTCTAATACAAATATATACACATTAACTTTTAATCTTACTATATATAAGGGTGTATTTTAAACTTTTAAAATACTAGGGTTCTAGAATTTAAGATTTCAAAATTAGGCTATTTAATTAAATTTTCAATTTCAAAACCAATGTGTGTATTTTTAAAACCTTTCAAAAATACTAGGTTAAATCTTTAATAATTAAATTAACAATTAATTTTCTCTTTATCTAAGGATTTAACCAAATCATAAATTTGGATATGGATATACAATTACCTTTATTAAAAAATTCAATTTTAGGCAGAAAAACAAATTAAGGTAATAATCCTAATCAAGCCAATATAACAATTATCAAAATTGAAAAATCAGGGATCTAACTAGCCAACTCGTCGAGTCTGTACAATGCACTCGTCGAGTTGAGCCAACTCGTCGAGTTCTATGAACATAATGACGATTTTGTTCCCTTCTCCTTTGAACGATTCACAATTGCATCAAATTTAACTAAAAAACATCCTAGGCTTTGATATCACTGATGGTTTTTTAGCATAACTACAAATCATATGTGTTCATGCAACCCTAATGCTTTGGATCTAGGTTTTCACTAATTAAACATGCAAACTTGAATACAAAGGAGAAACTCTAATATGCTTCTATATAATCAAAATTAACCAAATAATAAGGTTTAGATTCATACCTCAATTGTTATGCAGTAATAACAATTAATCCTAATAGATCTTGTAATATTGAAAGCAAGTGCCTCAAATGTGACAACTCTAATGGCTTACAAACACTCTTTACAAGAGGATGAGAGGAGAGAGGAGGGAATACTCTTAGAAATTTGGCTCTACTAGGGTTCTTATGAGGTGGCCGAAAATCCCAAGGGTAAACCTCCTTATATACTACAGGTTGCTTTGTCCCAAAGCTAGGGTTTGCAGGTGGAAACCCTAATTCCCTGTTTAAGGTCTATACAGCCAATGGACTCTTCTTTAAAAGGCATTAGACGAAAACTTATAGGGCCCTCGAATAATTTTATTCCACTCATATCTAAGGAGTCCAAGAGCCCTGTTTCGCAACTAAAAATGATTTGAAAAACAATCCATATACTTTTATTTAATTCCTTTAATCCAGAAATTAATTCGAAATTAATTTCTTATTAAGTATTAATTTAACAACATGATTTCCAATTAATATACTATTTTCATAAAAAAATATTTAATGATTTATATGAATTTATTATTCCAAATAATAAACTTAACTTCTCTCCAAAAGTCATCCTATCAAGTTGTAAGAGTGAAGGCAACCCAAAAGGACTATGGTACTATCAACACAAGTATATACGAATTATAGTTATGGGCTTAGACACCTAATCAAACATTAGGTAATGTTAATCTATGACTTTGGTTGTGTTAGAGAGCTTAGATATTCGTGCTATGCTTCAATTTATTGTCATGAATTTATGAAAAATAACTAGATCATATCATTCATAATTTGAATATATATAAAATAGTTATATGTTCACTAATTGCATGATCATTATCTTATTTCTTCAATAATTATTAGTACTAGGAAATCTGATCGAGATAACTAGTCACATTAGTATTCGGCAACCACCTAATAAATCCATTACACTATTAACAAAGTTAATCATGAATTTTGAGAAGTAATCCAATCTAAACTTGAGTACCTGAAGTGATTTGCTTCCAATCTAAACTTTAGCAATTGATTTAATTTACATTTTAATAATAAAAACCTCTCTTTTATTGCTTTATTTTATTTAGTATAACCTATAACCAAAATCTCTAATATTAATTCACTATCATTCCTCTTGAGATCGACACCCTTCCTTATCAAAACTATACTATACTCGATCAGTTTACTGCCTATAAGGTGTAGTTTAGATGCGATAAACTAGGAATTATAAATAAAAAACTAGTGCATTAAATATACACATCAAAATTTTTGGCGTCATTGCTTGGGAAGGATTTCAGTTAATTTAGTTTATTTGATTATTCATTACATGTTTTTATTTTTATTTTTATTTTTGTTGATATCATGTCAGTTGTTGGGAAGGTTTTTTATTTTTGTTATTTTGCAAGAATTCATGAACATATGCATTGCTTGGTTTGACTTTTTGCATGGGTTTCGAGATTGCAAGCGATTAGGGAATCTTGACATGTTTAGTCTACAAATTTGGTGATTTGTCCAACTCAATCCACGAGGCGTTGTATAGCAAGGCGTATCGAGGTGGTTTAGTGGAAGACCGAACTCTTATTCGACTTATTAGTTAATGGTGCAAAGAAAACAAAAGAAATAGCCTAGTAGGTCCCGAAAGTTTTTGTTTTTCCAAACCACTTCTTGCATGCAAGGGATTCAATCAACAATTTTAGCTTGATTGTGACAAAGAGGAGTGATCGTGATATCCTTTTTAGTTATTTTAGTTTGCTAACTTTTTGTTATTTTAGTGAGTTTTAATTTTTATTTTTTTAGTTTTGTTTAATTTTGTTTTCCATTTTGATGCTCTTGATGTTTTAAATCTTCGAATAAATTTTTTGCCCTTCGGATGCTTTCAGAAATTTCAAAAATTGGGGTCGAATTCTGATTTGTCACGAGAGAAAAAACAAAGAGAGTTTGAAGTTGATAATCGAGAGCCACAACATTTAATAAGTGTTGGGTGCATGCCGATTTTGTGAGGGGTTATTTATTTTCTAATAATGACCTTCATGACCTCATTGATTTTCATGGCATGGAAGAGTTGTTTCCACACTGGCCTTTCCACGGTGATAAAGAATCTGCTCTAAGAGTAGGGTAATCACGGTCATCCTCAAACATACATCCATGATAGGATTATTGGCCACCTTGCAATTAAGAGCATCGACCACCACGTTGGCCTTTCCAGGGTGATAAAGGATATCACAATCATAATCCTTCACCACATCGAGCCACATGCGATGCCTCATGTCCAGGTTTGGCTTATCCATTAAGTACCTCAAACTCTTGTGGCCCATGTAAATGATATAAAGAAACCCATACAAGTAATGATGCCAAATCTTGAGAGCAAAAACTATCGCCCCATATCCAAATCATGGGTGGGATAATTCGCCTCTTGAGGCTTTGGCTACCTCGAAGCGTAAGCAATCACACTACCCCTCTACATCAACAGTGCACTCAATCCCGAAATCGATGTGTCGCAATACACCACAAAATCATCCATACCCTTAGGTAAAGTGAAAATCGGAGCCTTGCATAACTTCTGCCTCAAGATCTCAAATGTCGTCTGCTGCTCAGGCCGCCAACAGAAAGTAACCGACTTCTTCGTCAATCTAGTCAATGGAACTCCGATCATGGAGAAATTCTCAATAAACATCTGATAATACCCGGCTAAACCAAGGAAACTCTGAATCTTATATGGAGACTTCAGAACCTTCCACTACATTACGGCCTCGATCTTGGTTGGATCAACCAAGATACCCTTCTAATTTTTGATGTGCCGCAAGAACTGCACCTCATGCAATCCAAACTCACACTTGGAGAATTTGACATAAAGCCTCTCCCTCATTCGAGTCTCCAGAACCTTTCGTAGATGATCCTCATGTTATTCCTTGGTCTTAGTATATACCAAGATATCATCAATGAAAAAAATCACCAATCGATCCAACATCGGCCTGCAAACCCTGTTCATGAGATCCATGAACGATGCTGGTGCATTGGTGAGCCAAAAAGGCATCACCAAGACGCATCATGTAACTGACATAACAGATCATGAATCCTCGAAAGTGGATAACGGTTCTTCATTGTTAACTTGTTTAGCTCCCGATAAACGATGCACATCTTGTGGGAGAAATCATTGTCCATCACAAACAGTTTCAACACTTCCCAAGGTGAACTACTCGGTCTAATAAACCCTTGTGTAACAGCTACTACAACTATGTAGACAACTCCTGCATCTCCAGTGGTGCTAACAAATAAGGTGCCTTGGCTATTAGAGTTGCACCTGGAACCAGGTCAATACATAACACCACCTGTCTCTCCGTATGCACTTTAGGAAAGTCTGCTGGTAACACATCTTAATACACTCGAACAATATCTTAATACACTCGAACAATTGGCACATGATCAGTTGTCCTCTTTCTCTCATCCATGGTATCCAATACATAAGACACAAAGCCAGAACAACCCTGACGTACATATCTACTAGCTCTCGTGATTGAACAGAGAGCTGGTACATGTTGAGCACCCTCACCATGAATAACTAGTACTTCCCCACTTAAGGTTCGAACCCGAATTAACTAGTGCCCACAATCAATCATCGCCCCATTAAGGCTCAACCATTCTAACCCTTGATACTCGAACTGGATGACCGCCAATGATCTCCACCTCTAACGGATACTCAAGCTCCCCTGGAGCATCACCTAATATCGTGTTAAGCACAAGAGATACGAACAATCGAGTGACGCCCGAATTAAAAAGATCTAAAGTTGAACAGCGTTCACTAGGAATGTCCCAATATAACATCGTGTGTGTGTATATATACATATATATATATATATATATATATATATATATATATATATATATATATGTATATGTATATATAGTAAGCATAATCATCAAAACAATAAACGAAATAAAAGAACGATACATACCAATAACCACATCTGATGTTGTGCGAGTATCCTCGGCTGTCAGATAGATAACTCGACTCCTTACAATCGGCACCTCCGCCTTACATATATATATATATATATATATATATATATATATATATATATATATATATATATATATATATATATATATAATAAGCATAAACATCAAAGAAATAAACGAAATAAAAGAAAGATACATACCAATAACCACATCTGGTGTTGTGCGAGCCTCCTCGACTGTCAGATAGATAGCTCGACTCCTTACAATCGGCACCTTCACCTTACCTTAGCGGTTGTTGGTAATCCTCAATGTAGCTGGATGGGGTGCTTCAACCGCTCATCCTAGCAAACTTGAACAATTTTCCTTCTTGTGGCCCACTGATTGCGATCGAAGAATATCAAATCAAATACTTTGATAATGGGGCAATCCCAGCTAATGTGACCGGTCTTGCCGCACTTATAGCAGCCAAACCCACCCATCCAGCAAACTTTGTTGTGCGCCTCGCCACACTTGTCATAGCAGCCCCAGCCCTATTGGTCTCTCGAATGCAAATCAAAAAACTTTGGCTTCTTAATAGAGCCCTCCGATACGTACGCATGAAACGACTTCCTCTTCCACATTGTCACCATATCAATCTCCTGCGCGCCAGCCAGAGATATCATGCCCTCTAATTTCTTGCAGTTGGACATGCTCATAAACTCCCATATGTTATCCTTCAACATATCATGGTACTTGGTCTTCTTCATATCCTCGTCCGCATCATACTACAGAACCAGCGAAGCCATCTCTCGGAACATGGAGTTAATATCTGCTATTGAATTATTAGTCTAACCGAGGCACTGAAACTCTCTTGCCAACATATGTACCTCAATGACTAGTGAAAAATCAGCCCTGAATCTCATCACAAAACCATCATAAGTCCTCTCACCAATAGTCACGCCTCCCAAGGCATGGCTTACCTCCTCCCATTGATATGAGCATATCTAGTTATAAAATTCATGCATTATCTTAATACTTTATGTTGATTTTATCTCATTTAATGAACAAAAGGTGCTTAATTAGTTTATAATTTCATTTTTCAGCAACAATTACATGCTCGAAAGGAAAATGAAGCGGAACTAGCGATTGAAAGCTTGGATCTTGGATTTTGAAGAAAGAAGGACGTTGCTGGACAGCTTGACCCCTCGTCAGTGTTTTGGCCATATCTCACGAACCGTAACTCCGATTGATGAGATTCAAAATGTTCTGAAAAGTAGACACAATTTTGAACGACTTTCGTGTTTTGAGAAAATGCTGATTCGAAAGGTACTCGGCGAGTAGGGTCGATTACTCGGCGAGTTGTATCGAACTTTCGCGATTCTGGACGCGCTGACTTGCCGTACACGGGTTTTAAGTGACGGACTCGCCGAGTAGGTCACTGGACTCGCCGAGTAGCCTCTGTTTTGTCAAAATCTATATAAAGGGACTTTCAGATCGATACCCTAGCATGGAGAGAAACCCTAGGAGGCTGAGAAACGATTGGAAGTGCTGCTAGGTCGTGAGGAACTGAAGAATCAACCCTACATTCAATTGTGAAGAGAATCAAGACAATTTTGGTTTATTCTTAGTAACTTTTTGATTTGAATCATGTTTACATACTTTGATTTCGTTTTTGAGTTTATGTTTACTGCAATCATGAGCTAAAAACTTATTCTTCTGTTAGGGTAGACAATTTTGTGAACATGGATTGATTATTTGAGTAGGATTAATTTTAATTGGTAATTATGTTTAGTTAAGCTTGTTAAAGAACCTTATGTGTTGACAATAAATATTCTTCTGTTAATAAATCAGTAATTAAGTTGTATGAACATCTCTTAGTTATTAATTTCATATGATTTATTGTGACCACATAGTTGTATGTCTAGGAATAACGAATGTGAAACTAGAATTAACTAGAAGATAGGTAAGTTAATGTGTGAGCTTGTTTGATGAACATCAGCAAGAGGTTAATTGAAGGGCCAATTTAGTTAACCACTACAAGTCTTAGTTAACCCGAATCAATAATCTAGGAAACCCGTTAATTTAGACAACTTGCCATTGCTTGAGTTAATTTGTTTTCTAAGAATTAGGAATAGCGAACGTGAACCTAATTATCTTAATCGGTAGCCAATGAAGAATTAATCTGATACATTAAAATCATCCATGGGAACAAATGAGTCATACCTAAACAGAAGTCCTCTTTACTATTGAATTTAGTTGGTAATTAATTGTTTTAGTTGCTAGTTAGTTAATTTGTGTGTTGGTTATTCTAATTAAGTTTCTAGTCTTGTAAAACTAGAGAAAACCCCCTTTTTGTTATTTGTTTTATTTAGATAATATTAGGATTTATTTTAATTGTTTACCGTTCCCTGTGTTCGATACCCTACATGCTTGAACTATATTACTAATCGATAGGTACACTGCCTTTCGTGTGTTTATTTTGTGTCTAAGTTAGTTGGATTAAAACTAGTTGGTTTTACACACATCAAGTTTTTGGCGCCGTTGCCGGGGAACGGTTCTAAATAGTTAATTTTTTTTGCTAATTGTTATTATTTTTTTTATTTGTTGATTAATTTTTTTAAATTAGTTCAATTTTTATTTTTATTTTTTATTTATTTATTATGTATTTTCCAAATCTCGGTGCTTTTGATGCTTTTCTTGAGGATGTAGTACAGGAAATTGAGCAAGAAGATGAGGAGTATGACTCAGATGAAGATTTGAAGAAATTTGATAGATGGATACATAGCATCTTGCCCAACACACAAGAGCAATCTGAGTTACAAGAGCTAAAGTTACAAGATGAAGAATTTAATCCAGAAAGAGATTTGGAGGAGTTGGAAAGGTTGCTAGCAGAGAGGTCAGACGAAGAATAAGAACAAACTGAATTGCAGGAACCAAGTTGTGGTTAGACCATTACGACGACATGGCCCCCTGTATTTTCAGTTTGTGTTTCGAAGCATGGGGTGACGATTCCAACTTTGGAGAAAGTTCTGAAGCGCGATCCATTTTTGATTAGTATCCAACCGGTCCCAATCCTTGTCAGAATTCTTGGGTTTTATGTATTCAAGCTTGTTTGGCCAATTTTAGAAGAAAAGAGCCAAATGTTACAAATTGGTCCAAAGAAAATATTCAATGCAACGGGTGGATTGGCATTGAGTATATTGGAAGTTTATTAAGTTGAGAGTCCAGCTCAAGACTCGCACAAAAAGAAGCGCTTGCGGGAGGCAACCCGTCATTAGAGTTTGTTTTTCTTTTTCTTTTAAACTTCTAGTATTTAGGGATAATATAGGAATTTTTATTTTGATGTTTGTTTTCCTTTTTATTACGTGGTTTTGTCTTTGATCTTTTTAGAAGCTAGGGTGATGAATTCTTAAAGCGTGAGGGAATTAAAGTGAGCGGTCGAGTCATTTACGAGAAGATTAGAAGATTTTGAGCGATATGTTGAGTCCGATGTTTATATTAAATTAAAAAGAGTCTCGTCCCTGAAGAAAATGAGGAGTTGTATTACCATGATACTCTCCTTGAACACAAAATTAAAGCCGAGGCAGAAAGAAGAAAAGACCTGATCAGAGTCAAGAACTCGTCGAGTGCATAATACTAACTCGACGAGTCCAAGCAAAAAATCACGATTTCTGCGAGTATAGCGATTCAACTCGGCGAGTCTCCACATAAAACTCGGCGAGTTACTTATTCTTTTTATATTTGATTTGACGATTTGATTCCATTCGACGTTGGCATTGTCTATATTTTTGAAGATCATTTTCCGAGCGGTTCCAAGATGCTTTTTCCCACATATTGAGAGTTGTCAACCACATGAGATTTGACGCCCAAGGCATGGATGCACTATTCCCATGCCAAAGTCAGCTGAAGTTGGAGCTTTACATGAAGAAGATTAACCTCGCGACTACTATCCTAGGGGAGTTTGTTCCAATTCTCTCTTTATTTTATTGTTCTTTATCATGCATAATATGCAATGGGGACATTGCATAAATTAAGTGTGGGGTAGGGGGTTGGTTAAATTAGTTAAAATTTTAGTTAAAATTCGAAAATGTTGAAATTTTAGTTAAATTTTGAAAATTTTGAAATTTTTGCATTAAAATTGCTAGGGCTAATTTAGAAAATTTTGGTAAAGCAATTAGGGATCATGCTAGTATTATATTTGATGATTGCATGAAAACCCAAATGTTTAGTTGAGCCTATATACGTTCTAGTGCATTTGTGGCCTCCTTATTCCAGTGAAATCATGGGACAAAAACACGACCTCGCTTAGTTTGAGGGATGAAATCTGTTTAGCATCGTGTACCAGAAATGTATTCAGGAAAATTATTATCGTTAACCAATAAAGGTTGAAGTTGAGCGCCCCTGCTTAAGCATGTAGGGTTTTGAGTGAAAAAAGTGAGTTACATGTTAAAAAAAAAGAGAGAATTACAAGAAAAGTTGAAGAATTTTTGGAGCATCAAAGTTAAAGTATGAAGTTCAAAGATCAAAAATTCTGAAGAAATTCAAAAAGTTGAAGATACCCAAAAATTAAAGATCAAATGTCAAAGAAGTGAAGAATTCCAAAGAGCTCCATAGTGGTATCATAAATTGTAATTGTCTAGATTATGTATGCTTGGGTTGCTCAACCAAAAATACCTTAAGGTTAAGAGGTTTTCTGAGGATGGATTCGGAGGGATGTATAAAATGAGCGTTGTTCAAAAGAAGTGGGCGAGTGTTTATGAGGATTGTGAGTATTTAGAATTGAGGGGGGTCCTTAGGAAAAATTTAGACACAAATGCATGCGTTGCGGTCTTGGCATAATGTCTGGGTTCAATTGGGATTGTCTTATGCGGTATTAGTATGTTAAAATTCAGTTTTGCTTGGGGGCAAGCAAAAGTCAAGTGTGGGGTATTTTGATATGAGCATATCTAGTTATAAAATTCATGCATTATCTTAATACTTTATGTTGATTTTATCTCATTTAATGAACAAAAGGTGCTTAATTAGTTTAAAATTTCATTTTTCAGCAACAATTACATGCTCGAAAGGAAAATGAAGCGGAACTAGCGATTGGAAGCTTGGATCTTGGATTTTGAAGAAAGAAGGACGTTGCTGGACAGCTTGACCCCTCGTCAGTGTTTTGGCCATATCTCACGAACCGTAACTCCGATTGATGAGATTCAAAATGTTCTGAAAAGTAGACACAATTTTGAACGACTTTCGTGTTTTGAGAAAATGCTGATTCGAAAGGTACTCGGCGAGTAGGGTCGATTACTCGGCGAGTTGTATCGAACTTTCGCGATTCTGGACGCGCTGACTTGCCGTACACGGGTTTTAAGTGACGGACTCGCCGAGTAGGTCACTGGACTCGCCGAGTAGCCTCTGTTTTGTCAAAATCTATATAAAGGGACTTTCAGATCGATACCCTAGCATGGAGAGAAACCCTAGGAGGCTGAGAAACGATTGGAAGTGCTGCTAGGTCGTGAGGAACTGAAGAATCAACCCTACATTCAATTGTGAAGAGAATCAAGACAATTTTGGTTTATTCTTAGTAACTTTTTGATTTGAATCATGTTTACATACTTTGATTTCGTTTTTGAGTTTATGTTTACTGCAATCATGAGCTAAAAACTTATTCTTCTGTTAGGGTAGACAATTTTGTGAACATGGATTGATTATTTGAGTAGGATTAATTTTAATTGGTAATTATGTTTAGTTAAGCTTGTTAAAGAACCTTATGTGTTGACAATAAATATTCTTCTGTTAATAAATCAGTAATTAAGTTGTATGAACATCTCTTAGTTATTAATTTCATATGATTTATTGTGACCACATAGTTGTATGTCTAGGAATAACGAATGTGAAACTAGAATTAACTAGAAGATAGGTAAGTTAATGTGTGAGCTTGTTTGATGAACATCAGCAAGAGGTTAATTGAAGGGCCAATTTAGTTAACCACTACAAGTCTTACTTAACCCGAATCAATAATCTAGGAAACCCGTTAATTTAGACAACTTGCCATTGCTTGAGTTAATTTGTTTTCTAAGAATTAGGAATAGCGAACGTGAACCTAATTATCTTAATCGGTAGCCAATGAAGAATTAATCTGGTACATTAAAATCATCCATGGGAACAAATGAGTCGTACCTAAACAGAAGTCCTCTTTACTATTGAATTTAGTTGGTAATTAATTGTTTTAGTTGCTAGTTAGTTAATTTGTGTGTTGGTTATTCTAATTAAGTTTCTAGTCTTGTAAAACTAGAGAAAACCCCCTTTTTGTTATTTGTTTTATTTAGATAATATTAGCATTTATTTTAATTGTTTACCGTTCCCTGTGTTTGATACCCTACTTGCTTGAACTATATTACTAATTGATAGGTACACTGCCTTTCGTGTGTTTATTTTGTGTCTAAGTTAGTAGGATTAAAATAGTTGGTTTTACACACATCACCCACCAATCATAGGCTCTGCCTTTCAAAAGATAGGACACAAGTTTGATCTTCACCTCCTCCAAACATTAGCTAGTCCAGAAAGTATCTATGATGTTTGCCAACCATCACCTGCTAATAATGGTTTCCTTCTTCCTAAAGAACTTAGGATCCCAACATACACAAAACTCTCAAAAAGTTAGAGAGTGTGCACCCACCATATCCACCATCTCGATACAGAATGCACCCAAACACTCATCCAAAATCTCCATAATGCCCTCATTGATCGTACCAAATATTATAGGAGTCTACTCTAGAATGTTGCGGGTAATCTCATACAAAATGAACTCTCACATCAGATCATCCAAGAGTCCTGCTCCAGAACCCAAACCCGAACCCGACCCCTCACCAGGACCTGAACCACCTCAAGTGACCACCATACTGATAACAAACAAAACACACCATCATTAAACACTCAAATAATCTCACACCTTGAGAGTTTCTTAGTATCCTCGTGAGTCCCCTTGACTTGAGTACAAATCCTGTACTTCTAGTAGTACAGGCCCAATACTACTTTCCATACATATCCGTACATTCCTCAAGAGTCGTCTCGATTCCCCTAAGTGACTCCTTTACTACAAACATTTGACATTCTCTCTAAACAATGCGTCTTCCAAGCTAACATACTTCTTAGGTTATCCTAGGATTCCTTTCCCACAACTCTCCCCCATCAACTGCAAAAGAAACCCCTACTAACACTCGTTAACTATCTTACAATTATAATTACATGTAACATTCACTACAAAATTCTTTGACTGCAAGGTCTCACCCTACAATGGTTGGACTCAAACAAGATCTACTTAATAGTGTTAAACCTAACCTTCTAAAATTATCTAATTTTTGTAACATGTGACCTGGTATATTCGCTTGATAGTTAACTGGTTTTAACAATAGTTCCTAAAAGCACAAAGCAAGCAACATTTGAAAATCGAGCTCTAACTAATGCACTGCCTAAACAAGCCATCCTTTATATCATCTAAAATCCATACTAGCATGAAGTTCTAGAGGCTCATATAGTAGGCATATAAAGGCATCTCCCATAACATACAATTATTTGTTGTTCCTTAGCCCTAATATAGAATGTTATACTCATATATACATACCAAAACAAATAAACATGTATGGGTATTTTGGGAAATACTTACTTGTGATTGGCCGATTGCACGCATCACAACCCATTTTTATAAAAAAAAACCATTAGAAAATCTTTTTCTTTTTACCATTTCCTCAGTTGAGTTCAGACAAACCTTAGAGTGTGCCTGAATCCCACAAACCAAGGCTCTGATACTAACTTGAAATGTCCCAAAAATACTAAGTAAAAATTAAATGTTTTAAATCAACCTTTCATTTTAAAACCATTAGAGTATATTCGTGTGGAAAATAGTTATCCAAGTGCAATCCATAATCATAAATTCAAAACATTGGTGGATGTTATGCCATCATGTCGGGCTCTTCCCCTTCGAACCGGAAGTACTTGAAAAACATTTTAAACATAAACTGTCAGCATAAAGCTTAGCGACTTCCCTAAAATACCACATACCATACATACATATCATCCTAAAGTTGTAATGGGTCTATTTCACCCTTAGTCCCTTCCGAATCTTTGGGTCCCTTTCGACTCCCTAAGTCCCTTCTACATCTGAGTCCCTTCCAAATCCCTCTATATCTTTCAACCAGTATGGATCTATTTCACCCCTACATCTAAGAATACAATCATATTATCAAGAGTCACTAAGACAAAAAGCACATATAAGCATGTCAATAAATGTCACAAAGACAACTATCATCTTACAACATAATCAAGTGGGCGTGCATTGGTGCATTCAACCCACAAGAACAGTGAATAGACTCACCTCAAACTAAAGATATCTGAATCACACACACACACACACACACACACACTGCTGCTACAAAGGCTCCCCACACTAAAAACACCCAAACCAACCCTAATTACTATTTAGAGTAATAACCCATAACCAAGGTCCAAAACATATTCTCTCTTGCTAAGGTTAAAAGGTAATTCTACCCTTTCCAAACAAAACCCAACTAAGCATCGCCTAAGGCCCAAATGGACTTCTAGGAGTACACTATGCGTACTCCAACATTATGCCATGTGTACTCGATGTCCACAAAAAGGCATATGGTGCGAACCCATTATGCGATGTGTACATAGAGTTTACGCCATGTGTAACTCTTTGTTGTCCAAAATCACTTTTAAGCTCTTAATACCTAAATCTTGGGAAGGTCTAAATCTTGGGAAGGTCTAAATCTTGGGAAGGTCTTAACTCATAAAGTTGATAGCTTTAAGCTTTTTGCATGGCTTCATAAAGCCCAAAATCAATCCCAGGTCCATACCTTCACAAATGACCAACAGTTCATGCATGTGAGGTATATAAACCTCAAGATAGAATTGCTATGACATAAGAACCTCGAAAAGACTAAAAAATGCTAATCCAAAGCCTTGGAGTAGCTTTTAATCACAAGAACCAAAACTATGGGACCAAAATCACCCAAATCTCCAAAGTAACCTAGATCTACACAAAGGAATCATAAAAGGTGAGAACTTTATACCTCTAGAAGCTTGTAAAGGTAAAGGAAACTATGGATCTATAAGCTCCAAGCCTAAGATTCCTCAATGGTGTGCTTCTCCTTCTTCGACAATAGTCCATAATACTTTAAAGGTCCAAAGTAAGCTCTAGAATTGAATGATAGAAAAAGGGAGAATGGAGGCTGGTATGAAAAGGCCTCAAGGATGGTAAGGTGTTTAAATAGGGGTCCAACCACAAAAATTTGGGTTTTGGGTTCATCTCAAGTACGCCTTGTGTACTCCTCAAGTACACCTGGCGTAGTGATGGAGTCTGCGTCCCTCATTAAAGATGTACGCCTTGCGTACACACCAAGTGCATCATGTGTAGGGACCGATTTTGCAAAAAAATTAATACACCAAGCCAAAATGAAAATATCTGGGAACACGGGTGTTACACGTAATCTGAACAAAGGATCTTAGATAAAATGCAAAGAAATTGCAGATTGTGGGAAAAAATCTAAGAAATTTTGGGAAAACGCAGGTAACGTGATGAACACTCTATGAAACAAGATCGAGTGTTAAAATTTGATGACGAGCTCAAAAATATTCTCGCTCAGATACCAATTGTTGGATCGTTAGATTCAATAAGAAAGAAATCATAGTCAAGACGAAATCAAAATGAAAACACAAACATAGATAAGATCTTAATTTTCATTACTGAGCGAAGGAATGCAATTACAAATTGTTGAAAGACTCCTTCAAAACTTACCAACTACTATCAACACACACTCTTTATGTACGACATAAAAAGAAGACGATTGAGAACGGGCCAACACAGGACACCTAGGCTATAAACAGTTGTCACAAAACAAAATAACAACTGCAAGCCCAAGTATGTCAATATGAATACAAACAGACGTTTTGCATTAATAACAAAACAATCCAATCACTATGATGTGTATTTCGCATTACAAACTCAATACAGTACATTAAATATGATCCTAATAAGAAGTTTTGAAGACTTTAACATTAAGTTCTTTCTGACATATACAAATACTCATATCACGTGTGCGGCGTGTTCCCGTACATTAGTTGTTGTATTGTTGAAGTGCATTTTATCACACACTAAAACTTCTTTGTAACCTTGCATCCCATGTTCTTTGAAAATATGGATAATTCATCTACATGTCACCAATAATACACATGAACAAATGTTTGCTCATTCGGAACCTTTTGCGGAGTTGTATTTATAATAAAAAAATGATTTTTTTAATTGTTGGAAAACGAGAGAGAGAGAGAGAGAGAGAGAGAGGGATAGAGAGAGAGATTCAACGGTTCACATAATCCCCGCTCTCCCATTTGGCAGCACCGCCTACGCTCAATGCCAACAGTACTGCCGTGTCGGTGTGTATACTCCATCGATCCTAAATAAATGCATTTTAAGATAACACCAACCATTTGTAAGAGATATTGATAGTAAGTGCCATCCAAAATAAATAGATTCATGGAATGTGCCTTGCATGTATCAAAACAACAAAATATAAAAACAAAACTGGGAAAAATAATCTTTCAAGATAAATTTAGCTCGATTTCAAACAATATCAGTTTAATGGACAACATCTACAACATCATAAAATTACAATTAAACAATTAAAACAAAATATTTATTATCAAGATATAATTCTCAACTAAACCATCACATAATTTAGTCCATTTTATATTTAAAAGTTAAGTCTACACCGTGTTACATGGATTCAGATCTGATTCCTAACCTACGTACCAAGATATAATCAGCCATTGTGCTTCCCTTTATTGCCTTAAAAGTTACCTGTTTTTTAAGTAAATTTTGAGTAAAATGAGGCAAATATTCTCCCTATATTCTACTTTTGTCTCTTTTAAGAAAAAAAAGATATATATATATATATATATATATATATATATATATATATATATATATATATATATATATATATATATATATATATAGAGAGAGAGAGAGAGAGATAGAGAGTTAGGTTCAAATGTTTTCACTATCTATTGTGTGCATGTATGACTGATTCTGGACCAATAGTTTTAGTTATTTTAATAAAGTATATATATATATATATATATATATATATATATATATATATATATATATATATATATATATATATATATCAAATGAAGGCACTAAATAATATGAGAACAATTCTCATCCAATCATTTCATTTTAGATATTTTATTTAATTAATACCTTACATATTATTTGAATATATGTAAATAAACATGTAAGGATAAAACTAACAAAATAAATTGAGATAAATAAGGAAAGTGGTGGATAAAGAGGATTTTTAGGGATAATAATTAATTAATTAATTTCGTATATGTTTCCCATTTTAAGGGATTCTAATGGAATACTTAATTGTTTTATTTTAAATAGTATATCCAGATTTCAAAATGTATTAAGAGTCCACATTTATATGGTTAATTGAGATTTTTAACTATGTTTTACTTATTCTATAAAGAACATATATAATGTACAAAAAATATCTATGAACAATACATATTCATCTTAAAATATCAAAAATATTATATTATTTGCAACATTATTATAAAAATTCAATGTGAATAAAGAAACAAACAAATTTCAATAAAAATTACCATTAATTCATATTAGAACATCACTTTCATTTTTGGTTCCACGACCAAGTAGTTGTACAAAAAATTGACATCAAGCTTTAGTTATGAATGTACAAAAAAAAAACCAAATAAATATGAGCATTTATATAAATAATAAAATATTTAAATATAAATTATACTATGACAATAGTAATGACATAATTATTCATCATGAAATATTCGATATAAGAGTTATTTAAATATAAATATAAGCATATATCAATGTAAATGATATCATCTTCCATTTAGAATATATAAAAAATAGACACAAACAATATTCATGATGGAATATTATCATCATCATAAACAAAAATAAATTAATATCTATTTAAGAATATATTTTCTTTCATGATAAAATAATGAAGCTAATATCCATCAAAGAATTATATATAATTTTTAATACATGGCTACTAATAAAACTAATATTCATGTAAGAATTAGAAAGAAATATTACTTTTAAAATCAATATTTATCATTCAAATACAATATTTTAGTGACCATACATGCCAAACATAAATGTAAAAAGGATCTCGTATCATTTATATTATTTTGACGGAAACAGAGAAACGAAATATCAAAAGGTATGGTATCATTTCTTAAATTTGGGTTAAAATTATGTGTAGTTTTATTTTATTTGACGGAAATATAAAACATCAAAGAGAAGATAGACTTTCCTTCCATTAAAATATGGGTTGAATTAAATCAGTTATTAATTGTCGTAGCAGATACATGAAATATTTTTTTTATAAATATTTTTTTATGATTAATTAAACAAAACGATTGGCTGAGAAGTGATTTCACGTTTTCACTTTATTTGGTGTTTTTATTTGAACCTACTTATATATATATATATATATATATATATATATATATATATATATATATATATATATATATATATATATATATATAAGGAAATGAATTTTTTTGGAAAAGTCAGATAAATCTGATTTTTTGCAACATTTCTTAAAAGGATTTTTGCTCTCTCAAAAACAAAGCCAAACACCATCTTAAATATCTACAAATATACATTAAATACCCTTACATGTATATTAATATTTTAAATGAAAACTTTTAATTTTAAAAAATTTATTTTAATCGTTGACAAAATATATGTATACCTTTATTTTTTATTTTTTATTTTTATTTTTACTTTTTGTATTTAACTTTCGATAATAATTTTTCACTTTGTTCATTTACCTTTATAGGTATATTAATATTTTCGGTTGATTAACAATCTATTATTGCAAGCAACCGTGATAATAAATGTGTTATATAGTGTCATAAACTATATTACATGTTTTATATTAATAAATTTGAAATAAAAAATTTGAAACGAGCGAATAAATATTAGAATTTTATAAATGTTAATATTACTTAGAATTTTATAAATGAAAGGATAACAGTTTTTTCAATCTATATTTTTAATAATATCTTAGAGTAATATATTAAGTAAAAGGTTAGAAATAAAATTCTAAAAAAGAAAAAGTAAATCTAGCATATGTTGTATATTTTTTAAATTAATGTTTTTTTTACAAAAGAAGTGATTAGTCATTATGGTTTGGGATTATAAGTAGTGTTTTTCTTTAACCTTGGTTTTAACGGGTTTAAACCTAGTGTATGTTTGTATATATATAAAGCAATAAGTTTTTTCTGTATTTTTTTGCGAACAAAATAAATGAATCAATAGATGAATAAAAATTACATGATTCACAAAACATAAACTCTAAAAAAAATCTCGATAATTTATTTTTGCGATTATTTTTAGTTTTATACTAAACTTGTCATATAAATAAACTTTTTCTTGATTTATTTAAAAATAAATAATGAAGGTGCTTCTTTTAGAAATTTTTCTTGTGAATCATCTTACGATTCATTTTGTTTGTTTACGAAAGAAATATGTATATAAAAAATTTCCTATCTTCCTATCAAAAATTTTCTTTTTCTTTTATATATATATATATATATATATATATATATATATATATATATATATATATATTAATAAAAGAATATTTTGAACGAAACAAAGTTTTGAGGTTACTTCTTAAACCAAATGATGTTTCATTAATTGGTTTAAAATGGATTTTGGAAAATAAAACCGATAAAGAAGGTAATGTGATTCGAAATAAGGCAATATTAGTCGTTAAAGGTTACTCTCAACAAGAAGGTATCGATTATGATGAAACCTTTTCCCCTATTGCAAGACTCGAGGTTGTTCGAATTTTTCTTGATTATGCAGCGCATAAAGATTTCAATGTGTATGAAATGGACGTTAAGTGTGCTTTCCTTAATAGAGTTTTGGAGGAAGTGGTCTATGTCGCACAGCCATTGGGTTTTGTCAATGATAATTATCCTAATCATTGTTATATTCTAGATAAGGCAGTCTATGGGTTGAAACAAGCACCTCGTGTTTGGTACAGATCCTTTACCGATTCTTTGAAGATTGCTAAATTTAAACAAGGATCATTTGATCCCACTTTTTTTCGAAAGAAGGTTGGGAATCACCTAACGCTTGTTCAAATTTATGTTGATGATATAATTTTTGGTTTAAGTGACCCTCTATTATCTAAGGAATTTGAGTTATGACTGTTGGATTAGTGTCTAAATCCATAACTATATTTGGTATCTACTTGACCCAGTCATGCATGGTCCTTTTAGGTTGCCTTCACCAAAGCAACTAGACAAGATGATTTATGGAGAGAGGATATTATGGTTTATTAATATATTATATGAATAATATATTAAAAGAGAAATCATATTGTTTAATAATATTGGTAAAGAATTAATTAAGAAATTAATTCTGTGGCTAAATGAGATTAATTAAAATAAAGGGGACTTCTTTTGCAATTATAAGATAATTGGTTTTGGGTTGTGAATCCTTATGGACATAAGGGGGACGCAATTAGGGTGGAAGCCCAACTTGAAATTGTCCAAGCCTTATTCTAGAAGGTTCCTTGGACTGTTTAAGGCTTAAGCTATCCAATTAGGGTTTTGGCTGAAACCATAGCAGCTCAAGTATATAAGGACCCTTAGGGCTTCAGTTTTCAACTACCACAAGTAACCCTAGGCTTAAGCTATCTAATTAGGGTTGTGTCTCCATTCCCTCTCTTCTATATCATCTTCTTGCCTTGGTGTTTATAAGCCATTAGAGGTATTACATTTGTGATACTAAGCTCTTGAAGTTGAAGATTCTTGATACTATCAAAGGTAATCATCTAAACTTGTAATAGTTGTAGATTTCGATTTTATAGTATGCTAGATTAGGTTTTGCAAGCTTTGGATAAATTTGCATGTACAATAGAGAAACCTAGATCCAAAGTTTTAGGGTTTTGCATGTGCACATAGGAATGTTCTTTTGCTCAAAAACCCATCAGTGGTAATAGAGGCTTGCTTGGTTCCTATTGTATTTGATGCATTGTATGTTTGCCCATTGCTCAAAATCGATCTTCTGGCCTTCTTCCTGACAGACTCGTCGAGTCACAAAGTGAACTCGTCGAGTCAGATGAACTTGACGACTCCAAATAGGGACTCGGTGAGTCGGGGAGTTAGACAGAGGGAAATTCGGGTTTTTTTGCTTATTTTGACTTGGGATAATTACTATAATTGTTTTTAATTAATAATATCTGAATTTTATTGATTCCTTATGATTATCTTTGTCAAAATAAAAGATATGTGTCATTTAATTAGATAATTATTACCTTATTTGATAAATCTTAATTATTTGAATTATTTGATCAATTATCTTGCATGAAATTGGATTATGTCAAAATTAGATAATCACCAATTAATTGTTTAATTATATTATTTGAATTTTGATCTAGATAGTTTTGAAATGTTTCAAAACTTGCCCTCAAGTTTTGGAATTTAAATTTTGATTAAAAAATTTAATTTTGAAATAATTAAATTCCAAACCCTAGAATTTTACAAGTTTAAAATTCATCCTTATATTATTATAATATTATAAGAATAATTATTATATATGTATAAGATAAATGCTAGTCTTACCGTTAGTAGTCCTCACTCACGAAGCTGATCTATAAGGGGGTATGAAGGTTATGGCCTATAAAATGGCCGTTTAATGGGTGTCCACTCTCACCCACCGCTTCCTTGATTGGTGGAGGGTCGTTAGCTGAACGGGTAGGATAGGGTAACTAATTCCTCATTAAAAGTATAATGATTAATAAAGTAACTAAATGTTTTTATAAAATTCCCATTCTTAGTTACTTTAGAGAAAATGTGAATTTGATGCTATTCCATGGAATTGCACTTTGTACCCTTGCCAAGATGTTAGTGGAGCGTGTGTGGCTAACCAGCACACTAATTTGGCTCTAGAAAAGGTGGCAAAGGGTGACTCGTTGTTTGTCATAGATCAATGAAGAGTATGTGGCTAACCGGCACATTGATTAGGTGACTATAACATCGAGGACACCAAGTATATTCACATGGTTATTCACACCTTGTTTGTGTTCCTCGGTATCCCAGTCACAAACTTTAAGGGCATATCGAGATTTAACATGCCATTGAGAAGTTCAATGAATCTCAAAAGATCTAGGTGTTTCAATACATTTAAAACTTGATCACTTTTGTTTTTCAAGGTGGAAATTAGTGGATCGTCATTCACTTACCTTCAAATTATTTGCAATTTAAATTACAACACCCCTCTTTTAAATTGTAAATAATGTTGTTGGATCCTAACCCTAATTTTTCATTTGGGTGTTTAATTGGGGATTCTTAGCTAATCAAACTTTGTCTCTTTTCCTCTTCAGATGTCAAACTCAAACAACGCTTCGGGCTCAAACTCTCCCGGCTCATTCTCACTCATGAATTTGTGTGGGAGGGTGATCTTCGATGTGTCCAATTTTAATGATTGGATCTGTGACATCCGAATGGTTACCCGCTATGAGGACAATGAGTATGTCCTCGCCAAGGAGCTAAAAGAGGTGAACATCAACACTGCTACTCCCGAGGAGATTACTGCTTTTGAGGCCCACGAGTGAGATGGTACGAAAGTCCATTGCATCATGCTCGCCAACATGACTATACAACTCCAAAAGTCCTACGAGGACTTCTAACCCTACGAGATGCATCATGATTTGATGGATAAGTACCATCAAAGCGCGAGGCAGGAGAGGTACGAGATCATCACTTCGATGATCACGACCAAGATAAGAGACGGAGAATCTGTCACTGATCGTCTCTAGAAAATGTAGAGATATGTTGACCTCCTGCAGAAGTTAAATGTGGACTTCAATGAGGAGCTGGCGATTGACATAATTCTTCACTCCTTACCTCCTTGCTACAACCAGTTCCACATGACCTATCACATGAACAAAGAGGAGGTCACGTTGATCAAGCTTCAAGGACTGTTGAGGACTTTTGAGAGAAACCTCAAGGACACATCTATTGCATCAACTGCTACTACTGCACCCATCCTGGCTATTGGGTAGGGGAAGGGTAAGAAGAGGATGGCTCCTTCCAAGAGCCACCATAATGGAAAGTTCCATGATGACACCTCTTCTAGTGGAACCAAGGCTGGTCCTGCTGCACCCACCTCCAACCCGAAGGATGCAGAGTGCTACTACAGCCATGAGAAGGGGCATTGGAAACGAAGCTGCCAGAAGTATCTGCAAGATATCACAGATGGAAAGATCAATCTATCCTTCGCAAGTATTTAAACTATTCAATCTAATAACTCATCGCATGTTATTTCTTGGGTACTTGATATAGGATGTGGTTTTCACATTTGTTCTGATTTGCAGGGGATAAGAAGAAATAGGGATGTGGAGCATGGGAAGCTAAACTTGATAATGGGGAACATAATATCGTCTCCTGTCACCAAGATTGGAGTTTAATCTTTAGTGCTTAGGAGTGGGTTAGGACTAGAGTTGAATAATTGTTTCTATTCGCCAGAAATGGCAAGAAACATCATTTCTTTTCATATTTTATATAAACAAAGATTTAGATTTTCGTTTGATAATGAAAAAGGTTCTATTGATGCTTTTCTTAATGGTGTTTTCTATTTTGAAGCATTGCCTTGTAACGGAATATGTGAAACTGTGATGGTTGTAGACAATCTAGGAAATGATGTGTTGTGTATCGATTCTTCCAATAGTTTAGATAAATCATGCTTGTGGCATTGTCGTCTTGGACATGTCAACAACAAATGCATAGCCCAACTCCAAAAGGATGGAGTGCTGGAGTAATTCAACCTTAGGGACGATGAAGTGTGCGAGTCTTGTTTACTTGGAAAGATGACCAAGTCACCTTTCACTGGTACTTGTGAAAGGGGTGAGGGTTTATTGGATCTCATACACACCGATGTGTGTGGGCCCTTTAGATCCACCACAAGGGATGCGAGCCGCTTCTATGTTACTTCACCAATGATTATAGCATATACGGGTATGTCTACTTAATCAAGCACAAGTCAGAAACCTTTGAAAGTTCAAAGAGTTTAAGCAAGAAGTGGAGAATCAGTTGGGAAGGAAAATCAAGATGCTTCGATGCGATCGAGGTGGAGAGTACCTTAGTCTTGAATTCCATGACTACCTGAAGGAATGTGGAATAGTTCCACAATTGACGCCACCTAGGACACCACAGTTGAATGGTGTCAGGGATATCCTGGTCTCACAAATAAGATGGTGAACCAACTGTGTAAGAACATGTGACCTTTGATTATATCTGATGGGTTAGGAGCATTCTAACACTCTTAAGTGTACATGCAACCCTAGGGAACCTTGGATCTATGTTTGTCTAAAATACATGCAAAATATGATTTCCAAGGTTCACAAATCTATCTAGCATACATGGGGAACTTTTAACATAAAAGATGGCTAGAATTACATACCTTGTAGTTGATTTGATTCCTTGAAAACCTTGAGAGCCTAGCACCCCAAGTGTGATGCCTCAAATGTTTCACACAACACCAAGTGCTTTGGAATAATGTTGAGAGAATGTAGAACACTTGCAAAATCGGCTTGCCCTCTCTATCTTGCTTCTAGTGCCGATTTTGATGAGCTTCATATCCTTTATATAGTGTGTTAAAATTAGGGTTACACCATGTAAATCCTAATGTAACATGGCTCTTCATTTCCATGACCCATGGGTTTGTAACTCCCATGGAGCATCCTATGGACCTTAGCCCAACTTGATAATCCATGGAGCATCTAGCCCACTATACAATTTATGGATGATTTACATAATCAACCCACTATACAATTTAATAAACTACAAGTGCTATTTATCTCATTTTAGTTTATCCAAATGCATGATGCCATGCAACCCAAATGGACCATGTCGGGTCTGGTCAAGTACATACCAAATATAATTATGGACTTAGACACTTTATCCAATAGTCTCCCACTTGGATAAGTCTAATGACTATAACTGCAAGTATGAATTCATGAACCGATCAGAAATCGTAGCTCTTTCAAGGTCTCTTGGAACTGAGAAGATGATGATACACCATTTAAGATAAGTGATCATATAATCCTCTGTTCTAGATATCAGCCGGAAAAATACATGGAACAATGTCTTACTTATTGTCCAGTAGTTTGTTTCCCGATTTCCGATTTGTTTGACGTTGAACTAAATTAAACCCAACAATTCGGTTCTAACCGGGCCCGGTACATAGGTCAAAACAAAATCATAGAGGGGAACATATATCCCTTCTAATCCAAGAAGCAATAGATAACTTCGAATCATATGCTTATTCTACTACTTGTTGAATCACACACAGAATTACGTTGTAAAACATCGAGTTACCAATGCATTTTTGTACGATGAATGCATAACCAACTCATAGGCAACAAGTCATATCTCTAGGTTTGAAGACTTATATGATATTAACGTCTGACAATCACTCGAGATAAATTACATGAAGTGATACCAGTGAGCGTGGGTTGAATCCAATACTCAAAAATTATGAGCACTCATGAGTGTTATAGCCATGTCCAACAACTTAGACCTCTGCAACCAACTCATGACAGTCTTGATTCATACCTACTTCCAACATATGACTGACTGTGGAGAGTTCGAATAATATGATATACTAAACATAATTATTCTGGAAGTCAAAACATGCAAAAGAAATATAGTAAACGATTGACAAAAGATAGCAACACTTTACTCATAAATAAACACAACTTTTTTTCATTATCAAATGACAATTACACTTTACAAATTTCAAAATTATCTAACTACTAAAAATAATATCATCCTTCAACCCTATGCTCCGAGCATGCTGGAGATGCTTAACCCAACTCAGTACCTTCATGAGGGGAACTGCTCGGTTCTCATCCGATGATACCATCTTTGCCACGAGGAGTCCTTCTTCTATCCGATGTCTGATGAAATGGTATTTTCTGTCGATGTGTCTGGATCTCCCGTGATCCCTTGGTTCCATTGCTAAGGCAACTGCACTTTCACTATCACAGAAAATTTCCATTGGCTCCTTTATAGCTGGTACAACTCCAAGGTCTCCAATGAAGTTCTTCAGCCATATCGCCTTCATTGCTACCTCGCTTGCTGCTATATACTCTGATTCGCAAAATTAATTAGCCACTGTCTCCTGCTTGCAACTCTTCCAAGTGATTGCTCCTCTATTTAAGGTAAAGACCCAACCTGACTAAGAGCAGAAATTATCCCTATCAGTCTGAAAGCTAGCATCACTATACCCTACAACTCTCAAGTCATCACTCCCACCGAGGGTAAGGACCCAGTCCTTAGTCCTCCACAGGTACTTGAGGATATTCTTTACCGCAGTCCAGTGAGCCTTGACAGGGTTCCCCGGATATCTGCTGACCATGCTCAAGGAAAAAGCCACACCAGGACGAGTGCAGGTCATAGCATACATGATCGAGCCTATTGAAGAAGCATAAGGTACTCGACTCATTTCTGCTATCTCGACCTCAGTACTCGGGCTTTGAGTTTTACTCAGCCTGGCGTTACACTGAATAAGTAAGTCTCCTTTCTTGGAATCTTTCATGCTGAACCTTTTTAGCATCTTATCCAAGTAGATACTCTGACTAAGTCAAATTAGTCTTTTACTCCGGTCTCTCAGAATCCTTATCCCTAGAATATACGCAGCTTCTCCTAGGTCTTTTATAGAGCAACACTTCCCAAGCCAAGACTTCACTTCTTGCAAGGTTGGGATGTCATTTCCTATGAGTAGTATGTCATCCACATACAATACCAAAAAGCTAACTATACTCCCACTAGCCTTGACATAGACACAAGATTCTTCTTCACTCCTCGAAAAGCCAAACTCTTTGACTTTCTCATCGAAGTAAAGATTCCATCTGTGAGGTGCCTGTTTTAATCAATAAATGGATTTCTCGAGCTTACACACTCTATTAGGGTATTCTGTACTGACAAAACCCTCTGGCAGACTCATGTAAACATCCTTAGCCAAACTTCCATTAAGGAAGGCGGTTTTGACATCCATTTGCCATATTTCATAATCATCAAATGCAAAGATGGCTAACAGAACCCTAACGGACTTAATCTTTGCAACTGGTGAAAAGGTCTCATCATAACAACTCTCGGTGTTTGATAAAAGCCCTTTGCAACCAGTCGGGCCTTATACGTGTGTACATTACCAACCATGTCAGTCTTCTTGAAGATCCACTTGCACCCAACTGTCTTACGACCTGGTACATTGTCAAGCAAGTTCCAAATTTTATTGTCATATATGGACCGTGTAACATCCGGATTTGGATTATCCATGATTAAGGTTCATGAGCCACGAGTCGGGGGCTAGGAGGTCTCGGGTTGAGGCGAGTTGCTAGAAACGTAGGGCATATCATTAACTTTCGGTAGGTATGATGATTTTTGGAATTCGAGTCATTTTGAAGATGCTATGGAAGTTTGGAGAGTTGGCAAGATAAGTCCCCAAAGTTGAGAGTTTCGGCAGCGAAGTACGTTCGGCGTACATATGCGTACGCTTAGCGTATAGATGTGTGTGTTCCTTAAGCGAGACTCACCTTGTACGCTCGGCGTACCATGGGGGTACGCTAGGCGTACTAGGCACAGAAGGAAACCCTAATTAAGTGAAGTGTCCCTATATAAAGAAAGAGATGGTCTCATTTCTGGCCACCTTCCTCAGTTAATAAACCCTCTCAAGCCCTAATATCCGATCTTGAGCTTGTGTGTGGCCATGATGAGGTTGTTTGTGTTCTTATGGGATTTTAGGAGTTAAGAAGGAGCATGGAAGGGAGTGAAGTTGAAGAACAGGTTGTGGATCTGAGCTTTCTTGGGGCTAGAGCACCATTTAAAGGTATAAAGATCCAAGCTTTCCCACTCTTTTTGTTTTGTGCATATTAGGGTCCATTTTTGAGTTTTTGGTCTCAAGCTTGAGGCTTTATGAGTTGATTGTGACAACCCAACGTTAAATCCATTATATGATTCTGTTTCCGCTAACGGAATATGTCATTTATAAAAGTTCCGTAGATTGGAGTCGTAAAATAAATGAATATTTAATTATTTATTTATATTTCATGTGATTATCATTTTAGTAAAAATAAATATAAGTCGTTAATGTTAGTTCCATTTAACGAAATAAAGTTATATTAATTTTCAACCACTTAACCCGGGTAAAAAGTTTAAACCCCGTTAAACTTTAGCATCGGGTAGTCGTGTACCGGGTACAATACCTGAGGCATATATAAGGAAGGTTAACACCTCCTTGAACTCTTTTACCACTCAAACACACTCTCTCTCTCACTACTTTCTCTCTCTAGCTCGTTTTTGGCTCCAAAACCGCAATTTCCGGCTCCTAAACGTAAGATTCTCAACCCTAACTTGTTCTAAACATGCATTATTGTCTTTATAGCTCAAAAATCACATGATTGGGACATGAAAAAGGAGTTTACGGCCTAGGAACCTCCTTAGGCCGTAAACACCCAAAAAGTTGCCAAAAGTCCCGATTTTCCTTCTATTAAGCTTAGATACTAGTTAGGGGTGTTACCTAGGAGTGTTTGAGCATCAAAACCATAAGTTTTAGGGCATTAAGGAGGGTTTATGACCCAAGCACATGCTTAGGCCGTAAACACCCTTTTTCCATGTAAAATGCCTCAAAACCCTTCCAATGCATGTTTAGGCTTGGGATATGATTTTAGGAAATTCCATTTCGAGTTTGGGGCCATTAAACATCACATTTTGAGGGGTAATTTAGAGTTTACGGCCCAAGCATAAGCTAGGACTGTAAACTCCCCCAAACCTCACCAAATGAGGGTTTAAACCCCCTAATTAGCCCTAGACCTTCACTGGAAAATTAAAGGGATTGATTTAAGGGCCTTTGGATCAAATTTGGGGAATGAACAAGAGTTCACGGCCAAGCCATGAGGCTTACGGACGTAAACTCCCAAGGAGTGGCCTTTGGGCCGTAAACTCCAAGGGAGTAAACTCTTGGACTCCCTAGTACCCCCTTTTGGTCTTGTACAATCCCCGAGAACCACTTTTAATCCGTAAGACCTCGAATCAATTTTAGGATATGTAAATGTTTTAATAAAGAGTATAAGTGACTAATTTCTTGTAAAACACATATCTCATATGTTAATAGGGTCTTAAAAGGTGTACAAGTCCTTAATTGACACCAAACGCTCAACCGTCACTTTCACCCTATTTACCCGATTTACCCGATTTCAGGTGAGTTCATACCCCTTAATGAACCTTTCTAATGTTTTCATATGTTTTAGGGGGGGGGGATACAAGTCAAATATACATTTCTATGGAAATCAATCATATGTGATTTACTATCCGTAGTTCAAATCACATGTGATTTATCACTATGCTTTATAAAAGAACTTTACGCTTTCAAAACTACTTTGGAAAAATAAACTGTTTTCTAAATGCTTTCTTTCGTTAAGATTTTATTTAAATTAATTTTCTTATAAAAGGTATCTACACTAATATATTTATATAAGTAAGACTTGAAGGGCTTAGGACCGATAACTCGCCTTATTTCCTGTTCTTGTTTGATGTGTTCTTAGGGTATTAGTTATCCGTCCGACTGTCGTTGATTTCTTAGTTATATATCATGCATGTTGGTGTTAGATACGAACATTTTCATCTCGTTCGATGTCTCTGTCATTCATTTACCAATAACCATACACACTAAATTAACTATAATAGGTATAGTTAAGGTCACTATTACTCGTTACTACTATTACGATACACACTATAATTCATACTACTACAAGATGATACATGAATAAAAGAACACTCTATGAACTATACAAAAGACTACTACACTATATTACAAGAGAAAGCACTAACCTAGAGATTAACACACTAATCCTCTACAAGACACTCTACGCGCTACATACTGTGACCAGGGCTTTCCGGAAGGAAGGCGACGCTACATGTATAGATCTATACAGGGCAGACACTATTATATCCCGACTGTTAACCTCAGTCCGAGCCAAGTAGGCCCAAGGATGGCACTACTTCACTACACTATGTATGACCGGGAAGGTCATGGGATCCTCTATTGTTCACACTATTGGTCACATAAAAGGAATACATTGTATCCACACTAAAATACTAAGACTAAAGTCTAAGTTAATATCCCAAAGTAAATAAGTATCTATTACTAATGGGAGTTTGCACCACTATTACTGACGACAGGCATAACTTTTCTTATTTACACCACGTACTGGAAATTTACTAATATACTTTTACAACAAATAGTTTTCAATGATGAAACTTACATGCAACTTAAAGGTTTTCACTTACGATATATTTTCTGGAAAATATAGGATTTTCTAGGATTTTTCTACTACTTATAAATGTAAATTGCAGTTGTTCACACTATATTTTCTGATACATTTTATACAAAATCCACACTAAATTCTTATGAACTCAGCAGCTTTATGCTGATACTCGTTTTCAAAATAACTTGTATCCCCAGGTCAAAGATAGACAGGTACAGGTGCAACATTGTGGAGAAGATGGAGCGTACAAGCTCCATCTCTTATTTTTGTATTACTTTTGGTGTCTATTAAAACTTTACAGAACACACTTGTAATTAAACTCACTATGAAATGAAATGGTTGTATGTTTCTTGTTTTTACTATTATGCAATTGTGATGATACTGTACATGATGTCCTCCACGCCGAAACGTATTCCGTCGTTATCGGTTTTGGGGTGTGACATTGATGCACTCCAGAGCTTAATAACCTGTCCTTTTAAGTGTTTCTAGTGGTGAAGAACCATAAAAGTAAGGCCTTGATCGTGTGAATCTACCCATGCACGAGTTATGAGCATTTTTGGTTAAGAAAGTAAGAGTTTTTATGTGTTGTGACCTTATCAGCCATGCAAAGGCTTAAAGTTATTAACTTTATGGATTAAGAGATGTTAGGAAGTCCAGATCTAAGAGATGAGTTATGGTCTTAACGGGTTAAGACCCAAAAAATGGACTAAGCAAGACTGAAGGTACGCGCCGTGTAATTCCTATATGCCCCGCGTACTGGGTTGAGGTCCCCGATCAGTTTCTTGAGTGTTTGGGTACGCCCCGTGTAACGCCTTCTGGGGGTTTTTGGGCTAAGCATTGTGTTGGGCCGAGAGTTTGGACTTCATGTAATAGAGTCATGGACTATATAAGTGTATGTATGTGCTTTGGGCCCTTGGTTTGGGCTGTGTGAGCATTTATTGTTGGGCCTTGGTGGGCCCAATGGGCTTAGGGCATTAATGGGATGGTAGGTGGTCTATCTTTAGACCCAATAAGTAAGAGGTTGGACTTAGCTCCTAATTGAGATTATTGTGGGTTGGGCACAAAGTTAGAGGTCGGTGCGTAGCAGCAGTGTTTATAGGAGCTGTTCTTCATCCGAGGTGAGACTTCTCACTATACTTTACCTAGAGTGTTAATTAGAGTTATATGATAGAGTATCTTGTATGCTATTTATGTGATTGTGATACACTGCATTATTTCTATGTGATTCATGTCGTGTATGTTCCAAATTTTCCAAAGTTAGAACCGGAAGGTTCACAAAGTTAGGAACAGAGGGTCCACAGAGTTAGGACCGGAGGGTCCACAGAGTTATAGCCTCGAGTGGCTAGTATGTGTTATATGTGGTATTTTGGGGAACTTACTAAGCTCCGTGCTTCAGTGCTATGTGTTATGTGTTTCAAGTTTTCAGGTTAGCGGGACGACACCAACTTTATTGTACACACCAGAGGAAGAGTTATGTTTTGAGGATATTGGATTATTAATTATTCAAATATGGAGTTATGTTTTGAAAATTGAACAAATGAGATTGTTTTACAAGTCTTATGAAAAGTATGCATTTTAAAAATGAAAAAGTTGTTTTACACTTTCACGTCGTTACAAGTTGGTATCAGAGCGTTGGTTTGCAGGATTTGGATGTACCTACGGGTATATCTAGACTCAAACTGAGGAGATGAGGAAAATTTTTAAAATATAGGATTTTTCTAAAACAAGCAAGAGTTTTGTAAGAGAAAGTGGAAGGAGCAGTGTGTACAATCAGCCAGAGCCCGAACATTGATTTCCCAAAAGATCATTACTTTTGTGTTATGAAATATGTTATGAGATATTGTGCATGCTAGAGATAGGCTAGGTATTTCATATTTTAGGACTAGAGTGGCCTGATTTGTGATGCCTTAGCCTAGGAGTTGCTGTTAACTGTGATGCACTTTCGATTATGTGCTAAGTAAAGTGTATCCAGCAGGAATCCTATGTAGAGAGGGATTTGGGTAGAGGAGTAATCTTGGAGAGATACCTAGATGCGCATTTGTGAAGCCTACCGAGAGAGTAGCTAGACACCCGCGGGGGTAGAGTTGCAGAGTTCGGTGATATCTTTTGAGTATGAGTAGAGCTAGTGAAGGTATCACCTAGAGCGGGTTATATGTGTTTATTTGATGCCCGAATGCTGCTTGCTTCGTGCTTTGTGGAACTCCCGATGATGGGAGTCAGCTACCAAGTGAATGTTACGATATTCAGGAGGTAGATAACTGGCATCATAAGGAGTTTCTCAGTAGGTGATGGCGGAGAAGTGTGAGAACCTAGGAAGAGCCTAGGAAGTGGCCTTAGTCAGATAAGTAGGCTGACATATTAGAGCATTTTGCTGGGGAGCGAGCACGCATGTTGAGATTGGCGACGAGAAGGTTGAGCAGCTACTTAGAGAATCTGGGGTGGTCCGTGTAGAGAGTATGGGTAGATGTGGCAGTTAGTATGGGCCCGTACTACTGAAAGCAGATGACCCATACTCGATGCAGGGAGTATTCCAGAGGTTCTAAGTAGTAGATCGAAAGGTGATGTCATGGTTTGAGTACCATGATTGGTAACGGATTGAGAGGTGATGTCATGGTTCGAGTACCATGATTGGTAGCAGATCGAGAGGTGATGTCATGGTTCGAGGACCATGATTGGTAGCGGATCGAGAGTTTGTCATGGTTCGAGTACCATGATTAGTAGCAGATCAAGAGGCGATGTCATGGTTTGAGCACCATGTTTAGTAGCAGAACGAGAGGTAACGTCATGTTCCGAGTACCTGCATGGTTGGGTTTTACTTTCCTAACCTTCACATCTTGCTGATACTTTGGGCAGTTCCGCTTCCAATGCGACTTTTCATGGCAATAGAATCATTCAGCCTCTTTTGGGTCAGAAGAAGGAGTGACGAAACCTTTCTTGGTTCTACTTGAAGAAGAGCCTTCAAGGATCTTACCCTTGGTACCCTTCGAAGGGCTCTTCCTCTTCTTCCCTCTACCTTTCCTGATTGCCAGGACAGGGGCGGATTTTGGAGTAGGAGTAGGAATGTTAACAACCAACTTACCTTTAAGACCTGTTTCTGCGGTCATTAGCAGTCCTTGAAGTTTGCTGAGTGTGAATTCTTCCTTATTCAAGTGGTATGTCATGCGGAATTGATCATAACACGAGGGTAAGGAGTGCAAAATGATATCTATTGCTAGCTCCTCGGGGAAGTTCACATTAAGCTTCAGCAAACTATCCACATACCTTTACATTTTTGCATATGGCCCATGACAGATTCTCCATCCTTCATCCTGGTTGTTATCATGGAGGAGATTATTTCATACCGCTCTTAACGAGCACTTTGATCGTATCTTTCCATCATATCTTCGTTCATCTCAAAAGGATGGTAGTCCTAATAGGACTTCTGGAGTTCAGCTGTCATGGTGGCCATCATGATGCATGCAACTTTGGTGGCATCTCCTTCATGAGTCCGGAAGTCAGTGGTCTCCTGGGGAGTAGCAGTGGACTCATCGATCTCCTTTAGCTCCTTATCGAGGACATATTCCTTTTCCTCATAGCGAGTCACCATCCTGATGTTCCGGATCCAATCCATAAATTTGGAACCATCGAAGATGACCCTCCCACATAGGTTGATGAGGGAAAAGGAGCCTGTAGGGGTTGAGCCAGAAACAGTGTTGTTGGAAGACATCTTTAGTTTAGATATAAAGATAGTCCTTAATAAAACACGCAAATGTAATACTAAGGCTAGGATCCAATCACAATACATCATAACTTAGAAGAGGGATGCCGTAATCTAAGCTATAACATATTTGAAAGATAGGTGAATGACGATTCACCAAGTTCCACCCTAAAAAATGAAATATAAATATTAGGTTTTAATTGGTTCTTAGAAATTCCAAGATTCTTTATTAGATTCATTGAACTTTTCAAAGGCATGTTTCAATCTCGAGTGTGCCTTCCAAGTTTTGGTGACTGGGATACCGAAGATCACAAAACGAGGTGTGAAGTAACCATGCAAATCACTTGGTACCCTTAAAGGTTATCACTCAATTGATGTGTCGGTTAACCACACGCACTCCACCGACCTATAATAAACCTTAACTCACCCTTTACCTACCTTTCTAAGTCCAAGTTAGTGTATCGGTTAACCACACACGCTCCACTAACGACTTAATCAAAGTGTAAAGTGTAATTTCATGGATTAGCACCTTATTCACATTTTCCTAAAGTAACTAAGATTGGGAATTTAATCAAATATTTAGTTACTTTATAGTAATCATTATACTTTTAATGAGAATTTTATATGTCTTTGTCCTACCCATTCGGCTGACGACCCTCCACCGATCAAGGAAGCAGTGGGTGAGAGTGGACACCCATTAAGCTGGCATTTTACAGGTAGCAGCCTTATACCCCCGTTATAGACCAGCTTCATGAATGAGGCCAACTAACGGTAGGACGACTTGATCTTATACACACACACAAACACACACACACACACACACACATATATATATATATATATATATATATATATATATATATATATTAACTTATAATATTATAAAGTATAAGGGTTGATTTTTAACTTTTAAAAATATAGGGGTTGGAACTAAAGTTTATTAAGATAACTTTATATGTTACAATACTTGAGGGCATGTTTTGTAACTTAACAAACTCTTCAATTCATAACTTATGAGTTATTAAAATGAAGACTCTTCAATTTTGTAACTTATGTGTTCTTTTAATGGGTTTAATACAAGTGACTTTAGGTTATCCATAATTTGAGGACAAGTTATAGACTCCATTAAAACACATAAAGATCTTGAATTAAGCATTAAACAAGTAATTCCTATGATCTATCAAGAACTCATAAGAACATGAATATTCATATGAAAATTTTAAGAGCATATGAACACATATAATCATGTCATTTTGATATTAGCCATTGTAAATGGATTAGAACAACCGTTACACCATCTAAAAAAAGTTTTACAACACCAAAACAGTTTAAGGTAATGTTTCTAGTGCATTTCCAGCCGCAAAAATCGAAATTTTGCACTCTGCCTGGCCAACTCGTCGAGTACATGAACTGACTCGCCGAGTTGGATGCAGTTTCACTTGGACTCGTCGAGTGCCCTGTGCAGATAGCTTAAAAATTCGATTTTTACACTATTTTGCATCAAGTATCAACAAACAAGCCTAGGCTCTGATACCACTGATGGGTTATGAGCATTCTAACACTCCTAAGTGTACATGCAACCCTAGGAAACCTTGGATCTATGTTTGTCTAAAATACATGCAAAATTTGATTTCCAAGGTTCATAAACCTATCTAGCATCCATAGGGAACTTTTAACATAAAAGATGGCTAGAATTACATACCTTGTATTTGATTTGATTCCTTGAATACCTTCAGAGCCTAGCACCCCAAATGTGATGCCTCAAATGTTTCACACAACATCAAATGCTTTGGAATAACATCAAGAGAATGTAGAACACTTGCAAAATCGGCTTGCCCTTTCTATCTTGCTTCTAGTTCCGATTTTGGTAAGCTTCATATCCTTTATATAGTGTGTTACAATTAGGGTTACACCATGTAAACCCTAATGTAATATGGATCATCATTTCCATGACCCATGGCTTTGTAACTCCCATGGAGCATCCTATGGAACTTAGCCCAACTTGATAATCCATGGAGCATCTAGCCCACTATACAAGTTATGGATGATTTACATAATCAACCCATATATTTAATTAGTTTTCTTTTGATCACTTAATTAATTCGAAATTAATTCTTGATCAATACTAATTGAATAATACTATTAATATATTAGAACTTATAATATATTAATAAACCACAAGTGTTATTTCTCTTATTTTAGTTTATCCAAATGCATGATGCATGATGCTATGCAACCCAAATGGACCATGTCGGGTCGGGTCAAGTACAAACCAAATATAGTTATGGACTTAGACACCTTATCCAACAATATCTTGGCTCTCAAATTGATGTGAGAGTTTTCCATACATGCTCTATCAACAAACCACAACCACAAGTGCCACATCATTTTCCTTTGGCGTCTCAAATTCATGTGTTATTTAACCACACACTCCCCTTAAATAGGCTCGTAATGAATATTGTGTGTTAATCATGGATTAGCAATTGTTCACATTTTCCTAAAATAACTAAGACCACAAACTTTGTTTTTGAGTACCTATACTTGTTGTACTTTTAATGAGACATCGTCCTATCAAACCCTTTCGACTAATTACAATCAACCAGAAAAAGAAGTGGTGAGTGAAAAGAAAACTCATTCAATAGTTATTTTATAGGCTATTTCCTTAAACCTCTCTTATAGTATGGTGTGACATCCCCAATTTTCCATTCGGAAGAAGACCTTTTCTTTATGCTTATTTAAAATAGAGTATTCTTTTATTTGTGTGAAAAGTTTCCATAACAATTATAATGTGAGATAAAACTATTTTCAAAGAAACGTTTTTCATTAATAATTAAAACTTGGGATGTCATCATCGATATAGAAACAGAAGCATAAACTAGTCATTAAATGCCTTACAACAATAATCATTAGCTCCTTAAATCTCTCAATACATTTAAACTCACCATCCACGTGCTTTTGTACTGCTACATTTGATACAAAGAAACTGAGTGGGTCAGGCTTGGGAGCCTGGTGAGCACATTAGGTTTTCAACCCACAATAATTAAATTCCCTGAATTATATATTTCACATCAAATAATTTACTCGATTACCCATTCCCATTATTCTCATGTTTGGATCCTAAAATACTGATCTTAGTGGAACTATTCTAAGGATCATTGTAAGAAATGAGTAGACAATACTGCTTCGGGGATTCCTTAGCAATATAAGACATTAAGGCAACCATCAGGGATAGAGTACATCGAATTAACACGTAGTGCATTAACATTTACTGGTTACGAGCCTGCCAGTGTTCCACTGGACAGTTTAAAATAGTCTGCGGTCATCATCTATACACTGCTAGATTACTAGTTCATCAATACGTTAATACAATAATAGTCCCGACCTCTAATTATCATTTCATCTTTCATAAACCTTCGATACCCAATGTATTTTAAATGCAAAAAATACATATATGAATAAATAAGGTGAAATAATATTATTTCATCTAACACAAATATCATGTATCCAAATAACTAGCACATATAACATTTAAACATCTAAATATTTTATATCTATGTGTAAGATAAAAGTTAATGGGTTTTAGCATAAACATACAATCCTATATGTGCATGCAGCCCTATAAGATCTATGTCTTCTCTAATTGAACATACCATATGAACAACAACACGCAAAACCTATATCTATAGACAATAATAGAAAATCACATAATAAGGATTAAAATACATACCTTTGATTGTTATGTAGTAATAACAATCCAAAACCTTGTAGATCTTGAATCATAAGAGCAAGTATCACAAGTGTAATACATCTACCAAATTACAAACACACTTAGCAAGAGAATGAGATGTGAGAGGGAGGCAGATGCTCCAAATTTTGGTTATAACTCTCTAGGGTTTCTAGTGGCTGAATTAATAAGGGGTATGGGTCCTTGTATAGTGAGGTGACTTAGAGCCAAAGCTAGGGTTAAGAGTAGGAAACCCTAATTGCTTTGCTTAAGGACCAAGCAAGCCTTAAACCTTCCATCTTAAGCCCTTGGATGAAAATTCTAGAGATTCTCTAGAAGATTTTCATCCAATCCTCTTTAGGAGGATTCTAGAGCTTCTATCCTCAACTATCAATAAATTGCCAAACAACCCCTGCACTTTTAATTAATTCAATTAATCCCATAATTAATTCCAATTAACTTCTGATTAACTATTAATTAAATAATACGATTTCTAATTAAAATATTATTTACATAATACTTTCATAAATCATTAATTTCAATTTATTAATCAAATTAATAAAATTTAGCTCTTTCTCAATTAATCATCCTGTCTAGTTGCTTGTATGAAGGCAACCCAAAAGGACTGTGTGCTACTATCAATTCAAATATATATCAAATATAGTTATGGACTGTAACAACCCATTATTTCAGGTCAAAGTAAGTCAAACTTATTTAAATAAAAGTCTAAACTACATCTTTATACAAGTGAGTTAACATCATAACATTTATACAGTAAGAATTTTGTATGCCTAGAGTGCATGTTCATTTAACTTATGTGTAAGTATATGTGGAAAACCATGTTGAAATAGGCCAGTATAAGCTAGGTACTTAACATAAAATCACACTATGATCAAATAAGGCTTATACTTTACTTAATTTATCATTATTTCTTACATAATGTAGTTTACAGCCATGGGAAGTTAATTCCAAAACTAAACCGTGAACACCCTCTTCTAGAAACCCCTGGACCAAAATCAAACTCTCCTAGAAGACCTATGGCCATGAACTCTTTTACATTTGACTTATTGGCAATGAACCCTTTTCTATTTGACTTTATGGTCGTAAACAACATATTGTGAATGTGTTGGTGTGATTTTTATCATGTTAGACCTAAATCCCTTTCATTTTGGCCGTGAACACTTGCATATTCACAGTAAACTCCTTAAATATCTTCATATCTTATCCTCATTTAACGTCCCAATGTGATATGATACACTTATCAATGTAAGTGTCACTTCATTATCTTAAATCCCATTTATATATATATATATATATATATATATATATATATATATATATATATATATATATATATATATATATATATATATATCAACTGTAAACACCACCTTCATAATTCCAATTCTTCAGTCTTAAGTTACGTACAATTGCTCTAAGAATTCATAAGGAAACCCTTTGAATCTTCAAACCTTCAAATCAGTTACCCAGTTAATCTTCAAACTTTCTAACTTTTATATGAACATTCAAATCAATACCCATGGATTTCTTCACTATTAATAAGTAATCTATACGAACTAATATTATTTATCTTGTTAAATTATTAGTTATCTAATTTATACATGGAATTATGTGTATAAATATTATTAAGATACCTTTATAATCACGTGTTCTAAGCAAAGGATCGTGACAACCACATCCAATCGAACCATAAACACGCACACGAGGTGAGTTCATATCCCTACGTTTTCATAAATTTTCACTATTTTAGGGGGAATTCAAGTGTAACAAAATAAAATTTGTGTTAATATCTAAATGTTTTCAATATTATATTAACTATTTCCGTTGTTGAAAATATATATTTATATATGGATAAATTATATAATTACGGTTAAATAGGCTTAAAATTCATAATTTGGCTCCATTTCCTGTTTCTCATTTGCTTGTGGGCTTGGGGTAGAATTATTTATTCAACTATCTATTAAATCATAATTGTATTAATATTTTATTTATATAAGTATAAAATGATTTCAAAGTTGTTAAACAAAAATATAATATTTGCAAACTGTTTTAATACCATTTAGATAAAAATATTGAATTTCAAGGGATAACCATAATACAAATTTTACAAATTAAACAAAGGTATTTGTTTCGGTAAAACACAAACATATAAGCTATAATAGGTATAGTTTCAGGAACTTACATGTTACTTTTAAAAATTTAGATTACAATACAGATAAAAACATATAAACTATAATAGGTATAGTTTATGAATCATATGCACTATTTTACACATTCATATATCATTACGGATAATAAACGTATAAATTATAGTAAATATAGTTTATGAGATATACTTACAATTGATGCATTACAAAGTAACTTTTTATTATTCTACACGTAACCGTCGATATAGCATTTGTGAGACACACTTCATGTACTTATCTAAGTACCAACCAAGTCCTAAAATTATAACCAGAGTGTCTTGTAGGGAGAGCATGACACTTGTGTATAGAGATCTATACGAGACTGACAATCTCGTACCTGAGCTGCTTGCAAAAGCTAGGCCGGCAGGTCTGTGGTGACAAATGTCATACCGATTGCGATGCCTGAAGGACGTCGTGTTTAGGCCATCTTAGGTCATCAAGCGTGGTTATGATAACTCATAATTTGGTATTGAACAATACGATTAGTGTAAGAATAGGTAAACATCTTCACATAGTTTTATTAAATAACAAAACTATAATACAATATTTTACAAAGTAAAAATACAGAATACTAAGTCAGTACAGAGAAAACATACTTTTCATGGTTTCATATGGATTAAAACTGAAGCATAATATATCAGAGTACGATAACTTTTATAAATTTTGAGTACAACATATCACAATAGAAAATATAGGATTTTCTGGGAAAAACATGTTTATATTTTCAACGAACAAGGACGGATTTCAATTGCGAACATGCAAATGAACTCACCAACTTAATTGTTGACACTGTTTTCAAAACTACTAGCATTCTCAGGAAACCAGTAGACAGGTACATCCATGGATTTTTGAGAAGACGGAGCTTCATAAGACTCATGTCTTTTAACTTTTGATATACATTTTGGTGTCATATATACAATGACTTATACACATATGTAATAACTTATACTTTTCATTACATGTTTGTTGTACTTTGATTGCTATTATGCATTTGTTGTGATACTGTACATGACGTCCTCCGCCCCCGAACGTTTCTATCGTTCCGGTTTGGGGGTGTGACATGGTCTTAGAGACCTAATCCAATAGTCTCCCACTTTGGTAAGTCTAATAACCATATTTTCTAGTATAACTTCAAAATATGATTAGCAAATTATAACTCTCAAAGCCGCTGTCGAATTCTGACCTAGTCTGTAATGTGTCCTAAGATAAGTGATCATATAATCCTCCGTTCTGCAAGATATCGTGTGGAAAAATGACATCGAACCGAGTCAATCTCATTGTCCAATACTTTGTTTCTCGATTTCTGATTTGTAATGAAAAAGAACTACAATTGAACATATCAATTCAATCGTGACCAGGCCCGACACTATAAAGAGACCTTCAACTTATATGCTTTCACTATTTACTCATCAAATCATGCACAACAATATGTTTTACAACATCAAGTTACTGATGCATTTACGTATCATCAATACAAAACCAACTCGTAAACAACAAATCATATATCTCAGTTTCAAGGGTATAAGATATTATCGTCTCAAAATTACTCATGATAAATTCCATATAGTAATTCTCTGAGCGTGGGTTAATCAAATACCTAAAATCCCCATTTCAAAAGTACTCATGAATACTGCAGCAAACCTTTTCTATGTCTAAACCCTTAGCCAATCTAAAGTCTGATTCATGACAGTCATAATTCACTACTTACTTCAAAAAGTATGATCGACTGTGGATGTTTGACTAATCCAATTATTCAGGAAGTAAAACATGCAAAATGAAACACAATAATAAAAAACTAACAAAAGATAGTAAACAATACACATAAATAAATCCCCATTAATTATTCATAAAATGTCAATTACATTTATTTGTTACAAGTTACTAAATATCTATCTAATTATTATAACTAATATCATCCTTCAGACCAATGCTCCTTGCATGTTGAACGTGCTTAACTCTATTCAGACCCTTTGTGAGGGGATCTGCAAGATTCTCTTCTGATGATACCCTCTTCACGACGAGGTGTCCTTCTTCTACTCGATGTCTGATAAAGTGGTATTTTCTCGTTGATATGTCTTGATCTCTCATCATCTCTTGGTTCCTTGGTTAAGGCAACGACTCCTTCATTATCACATAAAATCTCCATTGGCTCCTTTATCTCCAGCACAACTCCAAGATCTTCGATGAATTTCTTCAACCATATAGCCTCTTTTGATGCTTCTCTTGCGGCTATATACTCAGATTCACAAGTAGAATCAACCACGGTTTCCTGTTTGGAACTTTTCCAAGTTACTGCTCCTCCATTAAGGGTAAATACCCAGCCAGACTGAGAATGAAAGTTGTCTCTGTCTGTCTAAAAACTAACTTCACTATACCCATTTACTCTCAAGTCATCACCGCTACCAAGCACAATGACATAGTCATTGGTTCTTCGGAGATACTTAAGAGTATTCTTAAGTGCTATCCAAAGAGCATTACCTAGATTTCCCTGATATCGACTGGCCATGCTCAAAGAAAAAGCTACTTCAGGACACGTACATATCATAACATACATAATCGATCCAAGTATGGAAGCATATGGAACTCGACTCATTTCTGGTATCTTAACATCAGTACTTCGAATCTAAGTCTTACTTAGTTTGGTATTACTCTAGATAGGCAACTCTCCTTTTTGGATTTCTCCATGCTAAAATGCTTTAACACTTTATCCAAATATGTACTCTTACTAAGTCCAGTTAGTCTTTTACTCCTATTTCTCAAAATCCTTATCTCTAGGATATAGGCAGCCTCTCCCAGATCCTTCATAGTAAAACACTTTCCAAGCCAATACTTAACTTCTTGCTGTTGGATTAATGTCTAAGTCCATAACTATATTTGGTATGTACTTGACCCGACCCGACATGGTCCATTTGGGTTGCACTTCACTGACACAATTTATATGGATAATCTTTTGAGAATAGTATATTTATGATTTATATTAATATATTATTAGTTCTAATATATTAATATGGAATCATATTATTTAATTAGTATTGATCAAGACTTAATTTAGAATTAATTAAGTGATCAAAATGAACTAATTAAATATGGACTCTTATATAAATGGAATGGGCCAAGTTCAATTAGCTTGGGCTAAGCTTTCATGGATAGTCCATGGAGTGTTTAACCCATGGATCATATGAAATGAAAGGACATGGGTTTAACCCAAGTCTCCATACTATATAAAGATGTCCTTGGTTGGTGTGACACTGGTGTGGGTACACTAAGAGGGCTATCAAATTTCACTAGAGAGTACCAAAGTATTCTTATTCTCAAAGTCTTCCAAGGTGTTTTGGTGATTTGTGATTCCACTTGAGGCTTCCACACTATTGGGGCTAATCTCTTAAAGCTTGAAGACATCAACCTACACCAAAAGGTATGTCATCTAACTAGTCTTTGTAGTATAGTTGCCTCATAGTATGCTAGTTAGGATTAAAGCCTTGGAAAGTTCTTATTTGCATGTATGATAGAGAAAACATAGATCCAAGGTTTATAGGGTTGCATGTACACCATAGGAGTGTTAGAATGCCCAAAACCCAACAATGGTATCAGAGCCTAGGCTAGTTTTCCTGTTAGACTTGCAAAAATTGCTTAAAAATCGAATTTTGGTGCTGTCTGCATAGCATACTCACCGTGTCCATAAATGGAATCGACGAGTCCAAGGCAAAATTCATCCAACTCGCTGAGTTTGTTCGTGCACTCAACGAGTTGGACCCCAGACGACATATATTCAACTTTTTTGGCTGGAATTGGACTAGGAACATTAGCCTAAAATGTTTTTGGACTTATAAACTTGTTTTTGATGCAGTAATGTTCATGCTAATCCAATTTCAAAGATAATTGTCAATAGATTCATGTTTTGTATTAGTTTAAGAGTACTGCTAATTACATGGAAAAGTTTGATGTGAATTATCTTTGTTCATATGAGTTGCTTAGAGTAATAGTAAAGTTAATTGAATAGTTGTTTTCAATCCATCTTAATCTAAAAGTTGATTCTAAAATGTGTTTGTGTAACTTTTCCTGAAGTTACATGAAAAGTCACATTAAAGTTTCTTTAAACTCATATAAGTTGGAAATGGTTACAAAAATGAAGAATGTTGTCCTAATTAAATGGTTTTATGACTCCATAACTTGTCCTCAAGTTATGGAGGTTCAAGAGTAACTTCATTAAATCATTAAAATGTGTAACCTTAATTAGTTCCATAAGTTACAAAGAAGAAGAGTTACATTCTTTAATAGTTTAAAGTCTTCCATCACTTGTCCTCCAGTTATGGAACTTGAAGAGTTTTGTAATTAAAACTACTTTAAACACATAAGTTATGGAATTAATTAGTTTTGAATAGTTTCAAAACTAGCCCTCAAGTTTTGGAATTTGAAAAGTTTTCACTTATGAATACTTTAATTCCAAGTTTAGCCCTTAGAATTTCAAAAGTTAAAGTTCAACCCTTATACTTTATAATATTATAAGTTAATAATATATATATATATATATATATATATATATATATATATATATATATGTATAACAGCAAGTCAGTCTTACCATTAGTAGGCCTCATTCACGAAGCCGATCTATAAGGGGGGTATAAGGTTACTGCCTATAAAATGGCAGTTTAATGGGTGTCCACTCTCATCCATCGCTTCCTTGACTGGTGGAGGGTCGTTAGCCGAACGCGTAGGACAAAGACTAAAAATTCTCCATTCATTAAAAGTATTAATGATAAATACTAAGTAACTAAACCTTTTATAAATACCCAATCTTAGTTACTTAGGAAAATGTGAATAAGGTGCTAATCCATGAAATTACACTTTGCACTTTGTTTAAGTCGGTTAGTGGAGCGTGTGTAGTTAACCGGCACACTAACTCGTATTTAACAAGGTAGGAAAAGGGTAACTTAATGTTTATCATAGTATTGACGGTGCGTGTGTTGTTAACTGGCACATCGATTGAGGGGTAAACATTTAAGGGTACTAAGTAATTTGCATGGTTACTTCACACCTTGTTTTGTGATCCTCGGCATCCCAGTCAAAAAACCTGAAGGGCACACTCGAGATTGAAACATGCCATTGAAAAGTTCAATGAATCTCAAAAGATCTAGGAGTTTCAAATCCAACTAAAAACCTAATAACTTATTTCGTTTTTCATGGTGGAAATTGGTGAATCGTCATTCACTTACCTTCAAATATTCTATAGCTTGGATTATGACATCCCTCTTCCAAGTTATAAAATATTGTGGTGGGTCCAAGCCTTAATATTTCATATTGGGTGTTTTATTAAGGACCTTAGATCAACTATCTTGAATATCTCCCAAAAGATGTCTAGTTCAGACATCTATGATCTTCCCAAATCTCTTGGAACTTCACATCCTCCACCTCCTCCAATTATTCTTCCTAAACCACAAGTCCAAGTTCACTCAATCCCTATTGGCAAGCGAGGTCTATGTGTGATTACATCTTGCAAATGAAGTCACATACTGACAAGCCGGGAGAGTTGGGTGTCAAAGTCTTGAGAAAGTTAGTGGTTCAATCACTTTGTAAGTCACGTAGTGAGATCCTTTGAGACTCCTATGAAACAAACTATGACAAGACCCTTAATGATCTTATCGATTTGCTTGGTGCTGCTGAATCAGCAATGTTTGGAAGGCTAGTAAAGCAAATTTGATTAGAAGATCGACTTTCGAAAACTTTATGGACATTGAAAATGGTGACATAGGAAATCCAGAAAAAGCATTCTCTTGCCAATGGAAAGAGATCGGCCAGAGTCAACTCGGTTGACCAAATGGTAAAGAGAAAGGCTAAGTCTGAGATTATCCCATGTACCATTACCAAAGGATCCATATGGTTCTATTGCCAAAAAAAAGGAAAGGGCATTAGTTGCGAAGCTGCCAAATTTACTTGAAAGATGATAAGGCTGGTAAAGTCAATAAGTTTGACTCTACTTCAGGTAAATTCCACTATCAGACTCTATTAAGTTTCTATTCTAAGATTCTTATTACATGATGTGACTGGGTCACATGTTGATGTTTTAAGAATCAAAGGAAAAATGAAGGAAACTTAAAGAAAGAGTATGTTGAATCTGACCGCAAAGATGGATTTCTATCGCTTGATTGAAGATCAGATTCTTGAGCTACTTCTTAGGAGTTATGATAGATTGCTAGGAAACATTTAATAACATATTTTTCATTTCAAGTTACATTGTAAGGAAAAAGTTTTTCTGCAGTTTAAAATAAATAAAAATTTGTTTTACTTTATTTTTATCTCCTTACAATTACATTCATGAAAACTTGATGTTTGTATGTTTATAGCAATATTGGAAATATGAATTTGATTCTTTCATTTGTGGTAGTGTCTAAATTTACCAAATAAGGAAATATTCTCATCACCCAAGTTTCAATTGGACCGAAACTTGGAATCATACAAGGTGTTGAGTGTGATGTGTGGGAATTTTCAACTTTGGAAAATTAAGACTAGTTCCGTGTTCACATGTATATGTGACCCAAGAGAAGGACTAAGGTATCAAGTACACTTTCTTGTGCACTTGTCAAAGTGCACCACAAAAGATGGATAAGACTATTCATCATGATTTACTAAGGTTTAGTAAATATGATTATACTTACAAGCTTAAGTATAATTCTGAAACATTGGAAAAATTTCAATGTATGATAGAACGAATAAGAAGAATCAAATTAGGCAGAAGGATAAAAGTTTCTCAAATCTGAAAAGATGGGAGAGTATTTTAGCATCATGTATATATGATCATCTTAATAATTAAGAGACCTTATCACCATTCATCCTCTAAGTGTATTATGATAGTTAAGAAGAGGAGTTATGAATTGTTGAAGTGGTTAAATCAAGAAGATGATTCATACTTCGTTCCAAAAACAATTCATACAGTTATACCCTATGATTGTAACTTGAGTGACATGTCTTAAAGAAGGTTTAAAACAATTGTCAAATGTAAGAGTAAAAGTTTTCTACTCTTGTACATTTGAAATTGGTAAGTTGTGATGTTTTGGATAAATCAAAGACCAACTAAGGCTACTTGTGTTAAGTGTCTGTCTTGATTAGAATCCATACTATCTCTTGAATGTTTGGAAAGAAAGTCTTATAGGTCAAGGAGACAGTGGGAGTCTAAAAGATCCTGAAAGGGTTTCAAGAAGTAATCAAGAATAAAAACTTGTATTTCATCACTAGTACACAACTAGAGGATTATAACCTATCATGTTGACATTTTTGTGCCTATTCTAGTTAAGTTGGCTATACATTTGAGTTCTACATGCTCTCAATTGTTTGCATAGCTGCTTGGAAGCAATGACAGGCCCTTGAGCTGCCTGGTGGCAAGAGGTTAAGATTGCACAAGATCAATCCATATGAGTTAGGATCTGACACTAACCTAGTCTTGTCTTTATGGTTTGACAAATTCACATGGATAAGAACACATACACCATAAAATGTAAGTGTCATAAGGTTTCTCTCCGATTCATGAAAATGATGGTGAGGAAATTCTTTCACTAAGTAGATTTTAAATAGATAGCGATTGTGATATTTGCAGTTCTCAAAGTCGTTAGTGGAGCGTGCGTGGTTAACCGACACACTAACATTGATTTATGAGAAATGGCAAAAGGTCTAAACAATTGACACTATGCTTACGACATCCCTTTTCATTGTTCTGAAATTGTTTAGACACACCTGTGAGCTATCTGAGATAAGGTGTATGATTTTGATAAAGTCCTATCAAGGCAATCGACTATCAGAAATCTGAACATTGGTAAGAAAGTCAATAAAGTATTGATTTCTAGAAGTCTAGTTGATTTCTGGGTACATGTCAAAGCTAGTGGGAGCATAAGTGTTATGCTAATAATCATGATGTTAGTGGGAGCATGATAATTATGATAAGAATTGCAAGTTAGCAATGTTAATTATAGAAAACAAAAGTTTCAATTCGTGAGGTTGCAGGGGTTGAAAAAGTTGTTTTGCTATAATTAAGGGAGAGGAAATTATACTTCATTTCAATTCTAAAAGGCTTAGATTGAGTTTATAATCATTCTAAAGAGCTCATATTGAGATTTTAATCACCTTTAGTCAAGAATATATATATGAATTTCATGTTAGATTGGTTCAACTTAAGAAAATTCTATATATTGCATTCTCAAAATTCGACTATGATTACGACATCCCTTTTCATAGTCAAAATTTGAGAATATGGCAAACAAAAACTGTTATGGCAAAAGACTGGTCTAGAACCATGTATTTATGTGAAACATCATGAATCATGTCCCATTTACTTTGGGTACAAGATCGATTACATGTGAATAATATTTATCACTATTGTAAAAATTCCGACTAGGTACCGATTAATCTCCAATTAATCCCTATTCGCTACTCGACCGATTAGAGGGCGCTTAGCGAGTAATCCCTGCATACATAATGAGTGAAAGATTATAAAACGATGAAATTTTAACATTTTGAAGAAATTTTATCTCAATGGAACCTATTTGAGGCATGATTAGTGTTGTATTAATCATTAACCTATTTTGTTATCATATTTGTGGTGTTTACGAAGCTTGATATGATATTAGTCATATTTTTTTTTTCTAAAATTCAACAAATTAGCAATTAATGGTACCCGATTAATCTCCACCTAGTCGGTTAATCCCTTGACCCCAGTCCACCGACTAGCTAACGTCGAGTGATCTTTGCAACCTTGATATTTATCCTTTCTGAATTTTCCAAATGCCTTGGGGCATTAAGGGGAACAATGTCTAGAATTGGATATGACTAAAGTGATTAAGCAATTGTCGAGGACAATCAAAGGTTTTCCAAAGATTGGTTGCTCAAGGACAGTTAGAAGTATACTGCTAATATTGGAAGGACCATATTGACATAGTATGAAAAGAGGCAACTCTTGTTTAGAAGTGGTAGTCAAAATGGGAATATAGAGTTGTCTTCATAGGTGGAAGCAATTTGTGTAAGGTTAAAGAAACTTAATGCAAATGCCCTTTGAATTTGAGACATCGTTTCCATGGAATTCTTCTCCATTGGAATACTCTGTAATGATTATTGCCAAGCCTTTGTGGCTTTGTGCATAATCATTACAAGAGGAACAGTGCATATAAGTGTAAAATCTAAACGGATTTTGATAAATGATAAGAATTTGGAATTCTTACATTTAAGACAAGGAATTGGGAGTGTGAAAAGAGAATAATTGAAATTATGTTCAATTGATCTAGTTCACAAAGAAAATGATCATAGACAAACATAGAGTCCATACTTGGTGTATGCCAAAGCTATTGTTTAGAAAAACATAGTGTACATGCTTGGAGCATGGGACACCTAGTGTTTTAATTCAAGTATAAAGTTGATAAAACTGAAACAACGAATAATGAGTAATCAGTATGGTGGTAAATAGCAAGTGTTTGTGACAACCCGAAATTTCCATTCTATACAAACTATATCACTTCAATAGAAGTTATAGCAGTCACAACTAATTTTCAGACTTTTTTGCGTAAGTTTGAGTAATTCAGGGTTTACACTTCAGGAAATATCAGGAGAGTGGGTGCACTAGGGTTTTGTGCAACACTATTATTCCAACACTCTATTATATTAGAGATCATTTCAGGAGTAAAATATTTTCTGCCAAAAATATCTCAGGACTATAAATAGAATTCTGAACCAAATTCATTCATTATTCACATTTCCAACTAGAGAAAAGCCATTTTCTCTCTCACAGATCTTCGGGTTTTTATCCCAAATCGTGAGTACCTCTTTCTAGTAATGTTAGAAAGCTTTATATGTGTTAATAACATGATTTAGAAGGCTAAATCACTAGATCTAGGAGTTTACTCCCCAAGGTGTTCTTGGGCGGTAAACTCCCGAAACAAAGCCGAGACCGACCCTTGTGTAATGCAACTGCCTTAGACTCATATGTATGTGTGTTAGGGACAAGAAAACAACCTAGAATCACCCATGTTTGGGAGTTCACGGCCCAAGAGTTTCTTAGGCCGTAAACTCCCTTTTCAAACACAAAATGGTGTTTTAAGGCACCTAAGGCTTTAAGACTTTTATCAAGACTAGTTCCCATTTAATCTAAGGCCTTAAACACATCAAAATCACTTATCAAAGTGAGTTTACGGCCAAGACTTGTTCTTGGGCCGTAAACATGAAAGGATGGCACCAAAGTGTGCCTAATGCCTTCATATGCTTTAGATAAAAGTCTAGAACCTATCCTTGATATGCAAGAGACTTGAAAAGAACAAAAACACCATTCCAAGGGAGTTTACGGCCGTAAACGCCAAAGGAAATGGCCTCAGGGCCGTAAACTCCTAAATGGAGTGTTTCTAGACCTTAAACCCTTCCAAGAATTTAACCACCAAGTTAGAATAATTCTAGGAATCATTTGGAACTTCAAAACACACAAAACACCCATGGTTGGGAGTTTACGGCCGTAAACTCAAGAGTTTACAACCGTAAACTCCATGTGTGTTAGTATATGAGGAGTAAACTCATATATGGGGTCCTTTGGAACCCTAAACACAAGTGCCTTGTCCCACAATAGCTTAGATGCAATCCTTAGGGCTTAAAACACTTATATAAAGTGTTTATTATGTCTAGGATGTCTTAGCTTTATCAATTAGCAACTTAAGACTAATTGAGTGCATATATGTGTGATTATATGTTCATTAGGATCGTAGTGTGTGTACAAGTCCTCGCTTGACACCTAGCAATCCTATACCGTTCAGTTCATCCCAATCACCAACTACAGGTGAGTTCATACCCCTTAATCAATCTTTTAAATGATTTTAAATGCCTTAATGGGGGGGGGGGTGGGGGAATACAAGTAGAAAACAGTATGTTATTAAATCAATCTTATGTATTTTATAACTGTGTTTTCACTCAGTAGATTTCACATATTTCAAAAGGTGTTACATGAAATGGTTTTCTATCTTAAAATACCTTGATAACAAAAGTATTAGTTTTGAAATGTTTATTAAAATGACATCAAGTCATTCAAAATTATTATTCAAAACTCCTAGATATCTTGAAAAACCATTATTTTACCTTCTTGAATAAAACTATACTTATGCGCATATGTTCATTTATATGTTAGAGATTATAGTTTTCATCATTCGTTCAGTTTCCCACACCCTGGTGTATCGAGGGTGCATAGTTAGAAGAAACAAAACATTATTCCTATTACAAGGAATCACACAAGATTCAGTTCATTCATGAGTCCATACCAGTACATTACCTGATACATGATTACAATTACAGTTGATTACATGATACCTGAGTATGTTTACATATACTTACTTGATACATGATTATGCTTACATGAACACATTACATGAATACCATACAGGAACACTGTTACTTAGGTGCATTATCCTGTATTTACTTACCTGGATACTTGTACTTAGAATTACGAGGATGATTTATTAGTATTTACTGTGTAAATTATCTTTCCTGTCCCAGTTCAATGGGATGATTCGGCGGGACTTACCATTCCGAACCCCACTGATTAACACCAGTGGTCGATGAATGTCTACGGATGTTTAAGGTTGTTACTTACTTAGTAGTCAGTGACAGGACTAACCATCCCTCGGTCCAACTGTTGCAACAGTGGATGAGATGTGAATCTTCGGAGGATCATTAGGTTAACGATCGATATTAGGAGATCGATGTTGGGACTAAGCCTCCCTCCACCCTGCTGCCGCTACAGAGGATGAGGGGACATTCTTCGGATGTCCATAGGGTCTATCTTTCGCTTCGGCGATGTCGTGTTTGTCCTGGTAACCCAAGACAATAACACTTACATGATTATATTTTCCTGTTTACTTTATTTTGTGATACTTTCACATAAACGAGGAGTTAGACTAACTACTCTAGTACTAGTCAATAGAAAGGAAAAGATATCATATTACTTACAAAACATTCGGGTCTTGGTAGAAGACTACACTTCATACTTACAAAACATTCGGGTCTTGGTAGAAGACTACACCTCATACTTACAAAACATCCGGGTCTTGGTAGAAGACTACACTTCATACTTATAGAACATTTGGGTCTTGGTAGAAGACTACATAGTCATAACAAAACATTTGGGTCTTGGTAGAAGACTACACTTCATACTTATAGAACATTCGGGTCTTGGTAGAAGACTACATAGTCATAACAAAACATTCGGGTCTTGGTAGAAGACTACACTTCATACTTATAGAACATTTGGGTCTTGGTAGAAGACTACATAGTCATAACAAAACATTCGAGTCTTGGTAGAAGACTACACTTCATACTTATAGAAAATAAGGGTTTTTTCTAGGGTTTTTCATACTTACATCAACATTTTCACTTAAAGGTTTACATGGCCTTCATGATAGCTTTTCATAAGCATGACAATGACACTTAAATACTTATGAATTCACCAGCTTTAAAGCCGATACTCGCTTTCAAAATAACTTGTATTCTCAGGTCAACAGTAGACAGGTACGATGGCTAGGTTTTGAGAAGACGGAGCAGACAAGACTTGTCTTCTATTTTGATTGTATATTTTTGGTGTCTTACTACAATGAAAGAACACACATGTATTAAAATTCTACTTGTAATGCAATGGATGATGTTGTTGCTTGTTTATTATATTACACTGTTGTGATACTGTACATGACGTCCTCAACCCCTGAACGTTTCCGCCGTTCGTGGTTTTGGGGTGTGACAGATTGGTATCAGAGCATTGTTTATAGTGAATATAGTATATCAACCCATAAAAGATATACTAACTATAAATACATTGGGATTAAAACACTCTGTCTCAAAGTTATACTTTTAAATAATAAAATATTTAAGTAAGTATACGTGCCTGCATTCATACTAAAATCAGTGTCACAATGACAAGAACAAAAGTATTACGATTGTTGAATATCACAAGTAAGCCTGGGTATATATGGTCAGTCTTGGGAATGGCATAGCCTGATCAACTATGTTGGTCCGAGGAGTGATTAGCATATACCCAAGAATGGTTGTGATATGGCAACAAGTCTAAAAACTTACCAACACAACCATAAAGAAATACCATATGGGTATTTGATCTTACTGTAATTAGCTTAGTTAGTTCGTCTATTTTAGCTATTTCTTATCTCCCTTTTCTCGCGTAGATTAAAATGGCTGGATTTCACCATGGCGATCCGTACTTCCCAAACCAAGGCAATGCTGGTTGGCTAGAGGCAGAACCAGAAGATGATACCCAATCCCTTTGGATGATCACCATGCTGAAGGTTTTTCTGATAGTTCTGACTCGGAGCCAGAAGTCAACAACCTACCCCCAGGTGCTCAAAACCCAAACCTGAACCCCCGCCCTGTGTTTCAAGGACCCACACCTCTGTGGGCCACTAACTTGAATACATGGAGTCATGAACAGGGTCAACCCATTCCCTACAATGGAGACCGAAGTTTCTACAACCTCACTGAAGGGGGTTCTGCTGATAGAGTCCTACCGATCATGGTGCGTAGGATTTCTCGGAACACAATAATGGCTCAGGCGACTATCAATCAAGTTTTGGAAGTTGACGCCAACTCTGGTGTTAACACTGTCCACATTCGCCAACTAGAGTCTGCTCATGAAAGGACTCTGGTCCGCAATGCAAATCTACAGAGGGAACTTGCTGAAACCCGAGCTGAAGTTAGAGAACTTCGAGGTCAGCAAGCAAGGTCGGACAGGCGTATAAGGGACATTGAACGTCTACTGTCGGGCTCAAGGACTCATGCTAGCAGTTCTCGTCGCCAATAGAATCTCGTCAACTCATCTTTTGGATATAACCTAGTTTATGTAAAACTTTGGTCTAATTTCCTATCTGTATAAATCCTAGACCTGTTAGGTCTTGATCTAGTCCTAATTCTGTCAAAATTTTCCATCTTGGTTGATGTAAGGCCTAGTTCTAGGCCATTTTCCCGAACTTGTTACATCTATAATTCCAGTATTATTGGCAGATAGCTAATCTTATGGAAATTATTATCCAAATGCTATCTTCTTCATTTAGTCATACTATTCCTTCTGTTGTTGGACTATGGGGATTTAGTCCATGAGACACATTCATTAATCATTTATTCTTATCCATGTCGTCATCTTTTAAACGTACAGTTTAAGATGCCGCCACACAGAAGTACAAGACGTAACCCAAACAACGAAGCACCGATACCACCACCTCCACCACCACCTATACCTCTTCAACCACCAAATTCTTTAGATGCAAATATGTTCCAGGCAGCTTTCACAGTAGCAGTTGCAGCTGCTGTGTCAGCAATCAACGCTCCTGCCCCTAGTGGATCAGGAATAGGTGCACCACCCTCGAACCACGGCGAAAGCCATGGACACCCTCGGGAATGCACTTACAAGGACTTCACCAACGCCAAACCCCGCAGCTTCAATGGGTCTGGGGGTGTTATGGTGTTGAGACAATGGATTGAGAAGATGGAATCTGTCTTTGAAATCTGTGCTTTCTAGGAAGGCAAAAAGGTCAAGTTTGCAGCTTGTACCTTCTCTGACAGAGCACTAACATGGTGGAACAGCCATGTTAACTATCTGACTTTGGTAGTGGCGTATTCCATCAGCTGGGAAAAGTTAAAGGACATGATGATGAAAGAGTACTGTCCTCGAGGCGAAGTACAAAAACTCGAGCAGGAACTATGGGGTCTACAAATGGTTGGATCCGACATCACGACCTACACAAATAGGTTCTGTGATCTGGCAAACTTATGCCCCGACATGGTTGCTCTCCAAAGCAAAAAGATAGAGAGGTATATCTGGGGACTGTCGCCCCAGATCCAGTCAAGTGTGATAGCTTCCAGGCCTATTACTTTCGATAGCGCCAAAGAGCTAGCACAATCTCTCATAGACCACAGGAAACCTCAGAGCACATCAATCCCTATACCCGTACCACAAAAGTCCAACCCCGACCACAACAAGAAGGGGTGGAATAAGAGGAAAAGAGGGGCTTCGCAAGGATCCTCCAAGAAACAACAACTTGTGGCGATCAATGCTGCCACAGTTACTCCTATTGTCCCTGCGAACCTCTTACCAGCAAAAACATATGCTGGAACTCTCCCGAAGTGCACCAAGTGCAAATTCCACCACCACGAACCTTGCAAGGAGATGCAGTGCTCTAACTGCAACAGGAAGGGACACACAGTCCGTTTCTGCAAGACTCCAACAGCTAAGGCCGCCCAGGTTCCTAACGCTTGCTACGGTTGTGGCGAAGTGGGCCACTACAAGAGGAACTGCCCTAAAGCAGGAATGGCTGGGGGGTAGGAAGAGTTATGGCCCTAGGCCATGAGGAAGCAGTAGCTAATCCTACGATAGTTACTGGTACGTTCCTCCTCGATAACTCATATGCTTGCATACTTTTCGATAGTGGAGCCGAGAAAAGTTTTGTAAGTCACAAATTTGCACACCTGCTTAAAAAAAACCATGTGCATTAGATAGTTCATTCACGGTAGAAATGGCTAACGGGAAAACAGAGATTACAAACTGCATATACGTAGATTGTACCTTAACATTAGATGGCCATACTTTCAAGGTAGATCTCATGCCAGTCCTAATTAAATGTTTCGACGTTATCATCAGTATGGATTGGTTGAGTCTTCTTCGTGCCGACATTATGTGCTTCGGAAAAGCAGTTCTTCTTAACCTTCCTAACAACGAAACCTTAGTTATCTATGGCGACAAACCTAGTACGAGCCTTCGCATCATTTCATGCATTCAAGCCCAGAAGTGTTTGCGAAAGGAGTACCATGCATTCCTCGCACACATCGTCGATACTAGTCAAGAACTGAAAGACATCCAGAAAATCCCAGAAGTACGCGACTTTCCCGACATATTCCCAAAAGAACTTCCCGGTTTACCACCACAACGCCAAGTCGAGTTCAGAATCGACTTAGTGTCAGGGGCTACCCCCGTAGCCAAATCTCCTTATCGTCTGGCACCGGCTGAAACGCAGGAACTTTCCAGTCAACTTAACAAACTTCTCAAGAAGGGATTCATTCGACCAAGCTTCTCACCATGGGGAGCACCGGTCTTCTTCGTCAAGAAGAAAGATGGATCGTTTCGCATGTGCATCGACTATAGAGAACTCAACAAACTTACCATTAAAAATCGTTATCCCTTGCCCCGCATTGACGATTTATTTGATCAACTTCAAGGAGCCAACTACTTCTCGAAGATAGATCTACGATCCGGATATCACCAACTACGAGTGTTAGAGGATGATGTTCCCAAGACAGCCTTCCGAACTTGTTATGGGCACTACGAGTTTGTAGTGATGCCGTTCGGATTAACTAACGCACCCGCAGTATTCATGGATCTGATGAATAGGGTGGGTCGTCCTTACTTGGATCAGTTCGTCATCGTCTTCATTGATGACATACTCATCTACTCTCGAAGTAAGGAGGAGCATAGTCAACATCTTCGTAAAATCTTAGAAACATTGCGATTGGAGAAGCTCTACGCGAAATTCTCCAAGTGCGAATTTTGGATTCGACGAGTCGAATTTTTGGGCCATGTGGTTAGCGAAGAAGGTATACACGTGGACCCTTCCAAAATTAAAGCCATCGAGAACTGGTCAGCACCAAAGACACCTACTGAAATTCGTCAATTTCTAGGTCTAGCTGGCTACTATCGCAGGTTCATTCACAACTTCTCCAGCATAGCGAAACCTCTTACAACCCTGACCCAGAAAGGCGTGGCCTTTGACTAGGAAGAGAAACAAGAAAGAGCGTTCCAAACGCTCAAACGAGCCTTGTGCACCGCACCAATACCGTCCCTCCCCGAAGGGATAGAAGACTTCGTGGTCTATTGTGATGCATCAAACCAAGGGCTCGGATGTGTTCTGATGCAGCGAGGTAAAGACATAGCTTATGCCTCGAGACAGCTGAAGACACATGAAGTTAACTACACAACCCACGATCTTGAACTAGGAGCAGTTGTGTTTGCTCTGAAGATCTGGCGACATTACCTGTACGGTACAAAAAGCACGATTTTTACAGACCATAAGAGTCTACAACACATTTTCGACCAGAAAGAGCTCAACATGAGACAACGACGGTGGGTCGAGGTACTTAGTGATTACGAGTGCGAAATTCGTTATCATCCGGGTAAAGCCAATGTAGTAGCCGACGCCCTAAGTCGGAAAGAATATACTGGTCATAGAGTCAGAACTTTGACTCTAACTATCCATTCACACTTGTCCACGCAAATAAAGGAGGCTCAGCTCGACGCTTTGAAACTTGAAAACGTGGCTAGTGAATCCCTTAGAGGGATGGATAAGAACTTGGAAGTCAAGGGTGGCGGAGCCTTATACCTCATGGATCGGATCTGGACACCGAAACACGGTGGCTTCAGAGACTTGGTCATGACCAAATCTCACAACACTCGTTATTCCGTCCACCCGGGTTCAGATAAGATGTATCTGGATCTTAAAAAGTTATACTGGTGGCCTAACATGAAAGCAGATATTGCTACCTTCGTGAGTAAATGTCTTACTTGCGCAAAGGTCAAGGTCGAATACCAGAAACCCTCCGGTCTTCTACAACAACCGGAGATACCAGAATGGAAGTGGGAGCGGATCACTATGGACTTCATAACCAAGTTTCCCAAGAAGACGGGTGGACTTGATTCCATATGGGTCATCGTTGATAGACTGACCAATTCTGCACACTTCCTACCGATCAAAGAAACAGACAACATGGAGACACTTACCAGAACTTACATTAGCGAGATTGTAAGGCTGCACGGTGTTCCTTTATCTATCATCTCGGACCGAGATAGTAGATTCACTTCGAGGTTCTGGCAGTCATTACAAAGTTCCCTAGGGACTAGGCTAGACATGAGTACAGCCTAACATCCACAGACCGACGGGCAAAGTGAGAGGACTATCCAAACCTTAGAAGATATGTTGCGTGCCTGTATGATTGACTTTGGAAAAGCTTGGGATACTCATTTACCCCTTGTTGAATTTTCCTACCACAACAGTTATCATACGAGCATAAAGGCAGCTCCATTCGAGGCCCTCTATGCCGAAAGTGTAGATCCCCTCTATGTTGGGCTGAAGTGGGTGATACCCAGTTAGCTAATGGATGAGTTCCCGAAAGCACTCTCACGGGTCCGGAGATCATTCGGGAAACGACAGAGAAGATCGTTCAAATTCGTGAACGATTAAAAGCCTCTAGAGACCGACAGAAAAGCTACGCTGACAAGCGTAGGAAACCATTGGAGTTCCAGGTGGGCGACCGAGTCCTACTGAAGGTCTCACCCTGGAAGGGCTTGATACGCTTTGGAAAGCGTGGGAAGCTCAATCCAAGATACATAGGGCCTTTCGAGATTCTCGCAAGAATCGGCCCTATGGCTTACATGCTCAATCTACCGCAAGAACTCAGTAACGTACATCCTACCTTCCACGTGTCAAACTTGAAAAAGTGTCTATCCGACGAGACTCTTGTTATTCCACTCGACGAGATCGAGATCAACGAGAGCCTCATCTTCGTGGAGGAACCAGTAGAGATCATGGACCGAGAGGTCAACCAAACAAAGCAGAGCCGTATCCCGATAGTGAAGGTGCGCTGGAACGCAAAGCGTGGACTGGAATTCACTTGGGAACGTGAGGATCAGATGAAACTGAAATACCCTCACCTTTTTGCTTAGTTATTTGTAATTTCTTATTTGCTTAAATTCTAATTTCGGGACGAAATTCCTTCTAACGGGGGGATGATGTGACAACCCGAAATTTCCATTCTGTACAAACTATATCACTTCAATAGAAGTTATAGCAGTCACAGTTAATTTTCAGACTTTTTCGCGTAAGTTTGAGTAATTCAGGGTTTACACTTCAGGAAATATCAGGAGAGTGGGTGCACTAGGGTTTGGTGCAACACTATTATTCCAACACTCTATTATATTAGAGATCATTTCAGGAGTAAAAATATTTTCTGCCAAAAATATCTCAGGACTATAAATAGAATTCTGAACCAAATTCATTCATTATTCACATTTCCAACTAGAGAAAAGCCATTTTCTCTCTCACAGATCTTCGGGTTTTTATCCCAAATCGTGAGTACCTCTTTCTAGTAATGTTAGAAAGCTTTATATGTGTTAATAACATGATTTAGAAGGCTAAATCACTAGATCTAGGAGTTTACTCCCCAAGGTGTTCTTGGGCGGTAAACTCCCGAAACAAAGCCGAGACCGACCCTTGTGTTATGCAACTGCCTTAGACTCATATGTATGTGTGTTAGGGACAAGAAAAAACCTAGAATCACCCAAGTTTGGGAGTTCACAGCCCAAGAGTTTCTTAGGCCGTAAACTCCCTTTTCAAACACAAAATGGTGTTTTAAGGCACCTAAGGCTTTAAGACTTTTATCAAGACTAGTTCCCATTTAATCTAAGGCCTTAAACACATCAAAATCACTTATCAAAGTTAGTTTATGGCCAAGACTTGTTCTTGGGCCGTAAACATGAAAGGATGGCACCAAAGTGTGCCTAATGCCTTCATATGCTTTAGATGAAAGTCTAGAACCTATCCTTCATATGCAAGAGACTTGAAAAGAACAAAAAAACCATTCCAAGGGAGTTTACGGCCGTAAACTCCAAAGGAAATGCCCTCAGGGACGTAAACTCCTAAATGGAGTGTTTCTAGACCTTAAACCCTTCCAAGAATTTAACCACCAAGTTAGAATAATTCTAGGAATCATTTGGAACTTCAAAACACACAAAACACCCATGGTTGGGAGTTTACGGCCGTAAACTCAAGAGTTTACAATCGTAAACTCCATGTGTGTTAGTATATGAGGAGTAAACTCATATATGGGGTCCTTTGGAACCCTAAACACAAGTGCCTTGTCCCACAATAGCTTAGATGCAATCCTTAGGGCTTAAAACACTTATATAAAGTGTTTATTATGTCTAGGATGTCTTAGCTTTATCAATTAGGAACTTAAGACTAATTGAGTGCATATATGTGTGATTATATGTTCATTAGGATCGTTGTGTGTGTACAAGTCCTCGCTTGACACCTAGCAATCCTATACCGTTCAGTTCATCCCAATCACCAACTACAGGTGAGTTCATACCCCTTAATCAATCTTTTAAATGATTTTAAATGCCTTAATGGGGGGGGGGGGAATACAAGTAGAAAACAGTATGTTACTAAATCAATCTTATGTATTTTATAACTGTGTTTTCACTCAGTAGATTTCACATATTTCAAAAGGTGTTACATGAAATGGTTTTCTATCTTAAAATACCTTGATAACAAAAGTATTAGTTTTGAAATGTTTATTAAAATGACATCAAGTCATTCTTAATTAATGTTCAAAACTCCTAGATATCTTGAAAAACCATTATTTTACCTTCTTGAATAAAACTATACTTATGCGCATATGTTCATTTATATGTTAGAGATTATAGTTTTCATCCTTCGTTCAGTTTCCCACACCCTGGTGTATCGAGGGTGCATAAATCTACTTGAACAACCACATACTTTCCAGTTAATTATCATAGGGATAGTTAGAAGAAACAAAACATTATTCCTATTACAAGGAATCACACAAGAGTCAATTCATTCATGAGTCCATACCAGTACATTACCTGATACATGAGTACAATTACAGTTGATTACATGATACCTGAGTACGTTTACATATACTTACTTGATACATGATTACGCTTACATGAACACATTACATGAATACCATACGGGAACACTGTTACTTAGGTGCATTATCCTGTATTTACTTACCTCGATACTTGTACTTAGAATTACGAGGATGATTTATTAGTATTTACTGTGTAAATTATCTTTCCTGTCCCAATTCAATGGGATGATTCGGCGGGACTTACCATTCCGAACCCCACTGATTAGCACCAGTGGTCGATGAATGTCTATAGATGTTTAAGGTTGTTACTTACTTAGTAGTCAGTGACGAGACTAACCATCCCTCTGTCCAACTGTTGCAACAGTGGATGAGATGTGAATCTTTGGAGGATCATTAGGTTAACGATTGATATTAGGAGATCGATGTTGGGACTAACCCTCCCTCCACCCTGCTGCCGCTACAGAGGATGAGGGGACACTCTTCGGATGTCCATAGCGTCTATATTTCGCTTCGGCGATGTCGTGTTTGTCCTGGTAACCCAAGACAATAACACTTACATGATTATATTTTCCTGTTTACTTTATTTTGTGATACTTTCACATAAACGAGGAGTTAGACTAAGTACTCTAGTACTAGTCAATAGAAAGGAAAAGCTGTCATATTACTTACAAAACATTCGGGTCTTGGTAGAAGACTACACTTCATACTTACAAAACATCCGGGTCTTGGTAGAAGACTACACTTCATACTTACAAAACATTCGGGTCTTGGTAGAAGACTACACTTCATACTTACAAAACATTCGGGTCTTGGTAGAAGACTACACTTCATACTTATAGAACATTCGGGTCTTGGTAGAAGACTACATAGTCATAACAAAACATTCGGGTCTTGGTAGAAGACTACACTTCATACTTATAGAACATTCGGGTCTTGGTAGAAGACTACATAGTCATAACAAAACATTCGGGTCTTGGTAGAAGACTACACTTCATACTTATAGAACATTCGGGTCTTGGTAGAAGACTACATAGTCATAACAAAACATTCGGGTCTTGGTAGAAGACTACACTTCATACTTATAGAAAATAAGGGTTTTTCTAGGGTTTTTCATACTTACATCAACATTTTCACTTAATGGTTTACATGGCCTTCATGATAGATTTTCATAAGCATGACAATGACACTTAAATACTTATGAATTCACTAGCTTTAAAGCTGATACTCGCTTTCAAAATAACTTGTATTCTCAGGTCAACAGTAGACAGGTATGATGGCCAGGTTTTGAGAAGACGGAGCAGACAAGACTTGTCTTCTATTTTGATTGTATATTTTTGGTGTCTTACTACAATGAAAGAACACACATGTATTAAAATTCTACTTGTAATGCAATGGATGATGTTGTTGCTTGTTTATTATATTACACTGTTGTGATACTGTACATGACGTCCTCCACCCCTGAACATTTCCGCCGTTCGTGGTTTTGGGGTGTGATAGTGTTTTATTTATATTAATAGGTTTTGATACCATATTAGATTCATTTATTTTTGTGTTTCCCTTTGCATGTTTTGACTTCCATAATAACTAGGTTATTCTTTTGGAATGACTAAGTTATTCAAACCATCCACAGTCGGTCATATGTTGGAAGTAGATGTGAATCAAGACTGTCATGGGTTGGCTTGTAGAGGTCCAAGTTGGTGGACAAAGTTGTGCTACAACACTCATGAGAGCTCATAAGTCCTGAGTATTGGATTCAACCCACACTTATTAGAATCACTTCATGGATTTTATCACGAGTGATCATGAGACGATAATATCTTATATTTTTCAAACCTAGAGATATGAGTTGTTACTACGAGTTGATAGTACATTGATTGCACAGAAATGCATTGGTAACTCGATGTTATAAAACGTGCCTTTCTGTATGATTCGACAAGTAGCAGAACAAGCCATATGAGTTGAAGTTTATCCATTCCTTTTATCTTCGGGATAAAAGTAATATCTGTGGGCCCCTCGATGATTTAATGATGACACATGTGAGTGCTTGGCCAAGCTAGGACTGATTTGATTTGTTCAATCAGTCAGTCGTCGTGAATCGGAAATCAGGAAACAACGAATGGACAGAGAGAATGATTATAATCCATGTCTCAGTCCATATGATATCAAGAATGGAGGAATATATGATCCCTTTCCTAATGGACAAGTCATTTACAAGGTCAGAGTTCGACAGCGGGTTTAAGAGCTACGATTTACAGTTAGGTTTTGAATTCATACTTAATAATAGTTTTAGACTTATCCAAGTGGTAGAATGTTGGATTAATGTCTAAGTCCATAACTATATTTGGTATGTACTTGACTCGACCCGACATGGTCCATTTGGGTTGCACTTCACCGATACAATTTATATGGATAATCTTTTGAGAATAGTATATTTATGATTTATGTTAATATATTATAAGTTCTAATATATTAATATGGAATCATATTATTTAATTAGTATTGATCAAGACTTAATTTAGAATTAATTAAGTGATCAAAATGAACTAATTAAATATGGACTCTTATATATATAGAATGGGCCAAGTTCATTAGGTTGGTCTAAGCTTTCATGGATAGTCCATGGAGTGTTTAACCCATGGATCATATGAAATGAAAGGACATCGGTTTAACCTTAGTCTCCATACTATATAAAGATGTCCTTGGTTGGTGAAATTGGAACTAGTGTGGGTACACTAAGAAGGCTAGCCGATTTCACTAGAGAGTACCAAAGTATTCTTATTCTCAAAGTGTTCCAAGGTGTTTTGGTGATTTGTGATTCCACTTGAGGCTTCCACACTAATTGGGCTAAGCTCTTAAAGCTTGAAGAAATCAAGCTACACCAAAAGGTATGTCATCTAACTAGTCTTTGTAGTATAGTTGCCTCATAGTATGCTAGTTAGGAGTAAAGCCTTGGAAAGTTCTTATTTGCATGTGTGATAGAGAAAACATAGATCCAAGGTTTATAGGGTTGCATGTACTCCATAGGAGTGTTAGAATGCCCAGAACCGAACACTTGCAAAGTTGGAATGTCGTTTCTTATAAGGAGTATATCATCAACATACAACACCAGGAAGGTTATTATACTCCCACTAGCTTTAACATATACAAAACATTAATCCTCACTTCTAGAGAAGCCAAACTCTTTAACATTCTCTTCAAAGCAAAGATTTCGTCTGCGAGAAGCTTGTTTCAAACCACGCATCAATTTCTCAAGCTTACACACTCTATTCGGGTACTTAGCATCCACAAACCCTTTGGCTGATTCATATAAACATCCTCAGCCAACTTCCTATTAAGGACACGAGTTTTCACATCCATCTGCCAAATTTCATAGTCATGAAACGCAGCTATAGCCAACATTACCCTAATAGAATTATTCTGAGCTACTAGTGAGAAGGTCTCTTTATAGTCAACCCCACGGGGTTTGAGTAAAGCGCTCACAAGTAGTTGAGCCTTGAAAGTGTGAACATTTCCATCCATGACGGTCTGTTTCTTGAAGATCCATTTGCACCCAATTGTCTTACGACCCTGTACATTGTCAACCAAATTCCAAACTTGATTGTCATACATGGACTTGATATTGTTGTCCATTGCCTCTTTCCATCTAGCAGACTTAGGACCCGCCATAGCTTCCTTGTAGTTAGAAGGTTCATACAAATTTACTAGTTTACTACCACTGATAAATGTATCACCATCTGTAGTAATATGGAAACCATAAAACTCAGGTGAAATTCTAACTCTACTGGAACGTCAAAGAGGTAATGGCTCGACAATTGGTTCAACTGGAATTTCTTCCTCAGGTTGAGCCACAACAGGTTCAGAGGTTCCTTCATCATTTGACTCTTGAATTTCTTCAAGATCAATTGTACTCCCACCGTCTTCTTTGGATGTGAGCTCTCTCCCACAAAAGACTCCACTTCATGCTATGAAAACCACATTTTCACTAGGTCTTGAGAACAAATATCCAAAGGACTTTTGTAGGTAGCCGATGAAAATCTTGTTGGATAAGGTCTCTAAGTCCATAACTATTTCTGGTATGTACTTGACCCGACCCGACATGGTACATTTGGGTTGCATGACATCATGCAATTGAATAAACTAAATGAGAGAAATAACACTTATGGTTTATTAATATATTATAAGTTCTAATATATTAATAATATTATTTAATTCGTTTTGATCAAGAATTAATTTTGAATTAATTAAGTGATCAAAAGATAACTAATTAGATATATGGGTAGATTATGTAAATCTTCCATATCTTATATAGTGGGCTAAGAGGCTCCATGGATTGTCAAGTTGGGTTCCACCCATAGGATACTCCATGGAGTTAACCCATTGATCAAGAAATGAAGATCCATGTTACATTAGGGTATACCAAATGCAACACACTATATAAGCAATGTGTTTCTCCCCAAAATCGGCTACACTAACTAGAAGAAGAGGGCTTGGCCGATTTTGCAAGTGTTAGAGTGTTCTCTCAAGCTTGTTCATTGCATTTGGTGTTGTGTGAAGCATTTGAGGCATCACACTTGAGGTGCTAGGCTCACAAGGTTTTAAGGAACACTTTCAACAACAAGGTATATAGTTCTATCTTTCATTCAAAGAAAATTTGTTCCCCATGTATGCTAGATAGGAACATAACCATGGAAATCAACTTTGCATGATAATCAGACAAACATAGATCCAAGGTTATTAGGGTTGCATGTACACTTAGGAAGTGTTAGAATGCTCAAAACCCGTCAGTGGTATCAGAGCCTAAGCTTGTTTGTTGATTTTTTGTGCAAAGTGTTGAAAAAATCGTTTTTCTGTTTTCTGCTCGTATGAACTCGCCGAGTCCATGAACAAATGTATGCTACTCGTCGAGTCTGTTCTTGCACTCGACGAGTAGAGGCTACAGTTTTCAGAATTTTGACTTTTGTTGCTGGAAATGGACTAGAAACATTACCCTAAATTGTTTTCGTACTTGAAAACATGTTTTAGATGGTGTAATGTTTATGCTAATCCATATACAATGACAATTATCAAAATTACATGTTTTTAAGTGTAATTTTTGATTCTTGAAAGTGTTCATATTCACGTTCTTGTTCTTATGATGTTTAGATGATCATAGGAATTGTTTGTAACCTATGTGGTAGATTAATTCATGATCATTATGTATTTTAATAGAGTCCATAACTTGTCCTCAAGTTATGAAAAAACCAAGAGTCACACTTTTATTAAAGCCATTAAAAGAACACTAGAGTTATAAAAAATGAAGAGTCTTCATTTTTAATACTCTATTAACTGATAAGTTACAAGAATTGAAAAGTTTTGGAAGTTTACAAAACTTGCCCTCATGTTTTGGAAAAAGTAAAGTCTTGATTAAAATTTTAGTTCAAACCCTTAGAATTTTAAAAGTTAAAATTCAACCCTTATACTTTATAATATTATAAGTTAATAATATATATATATATATATATATATATATATATATATATATATATATATATATATATATATATATATATATATGTATGTATAAGATCAAGTCGTCTTACCGCTAGTACGCCTCATTCACGAAGTCGGTCTATAAGGGGGGTATAAGGTTGTTGCCTATAAAATGGCAACTTAATGGGTGTCCACTCTCACCCACCGCTTCATTGATCGGTGGAGAGTCGTTAGCCGAATGGGTAGGACAAGGACTTATAAATTCTCATTAAAAGTATGATGAATATATTAAAGTAACTAAATGCTTTTATTAAATTCCCAATCTTAGTTACTTTAGGAAAAATGTGAATAAGGTGCTAATCCATCAAATTACACTTTACACTTTGTTTAAGTCGTTATTGGAGCGTGTGTGGTTAACTGGCACACTAACTTGAACTTAACAAGGTAGGTAAAGGGTGACTTAATGTTTATCATAGTATTGATGGAGCGTGTGTGGTTAACCGGCACATCGATTGAGGGGTAATACTTTAAGGGTACCAAGTGATTTGCATGGTTACTTCACACCTCGTTTTGTGATCCTCGGCATCCCAGTCACAAAACTTGGAGGGGCACACCCGAGATTGAAACATGCCATTGAAAAGTTCAATGAATCTCAAAGAATCTAGGAATTTCTAAGAACCAATTAAAATCCTAATATCAATATTTCGTTTTTCATGGTGGAAATTGGTGAATCGTCATTAACCTACCTTTCAAATATGTTATTACTTAGATTACGAGATACCTCTTCTAAGTATAATATATTATGATTTGGTCCTAGCCTTAATATTACATTTGGGTGTCTTATTAAGGACTATCTCAATATCTAAGGTAAACTTTTCTTCTTTTCAGATGTCTGCAAACACTGTTGCTTCTGGCTCTAATCCTAATGGCTCCTTTTCTCTAATGAACTTGTGCGGGAAAGTCACTTTTGATGGGTCCAACTTTAATGAATGGATCAGAAACATCCGAATGATTACCCGCTACGAGGACAAAGAATATGTCCTCGATAAGGAGCTTAAGGAGATTGATGAGACAGTTGCTACTCCTCAAGAGATCGCTGACTTTAGGGCACATGAAAGGGATGCCACCAAGGTGGCATGCATCATGATGGCTACTATGACAGCCGATCTCCAAACGTCCTACAAGGACTTCTACCATTTTGAAATGCACCAAGATTTGATGGAAAAATACCATGAAAGTGCAAGACAAGAGAGGTATGAAATCATCTCCTCCATGATAACAACCCGAATGAAGGATGGTGAACCCATCACGGACCGCATGTAGAAAATGCAAAGATCTGTGGACCGGTTGCTGAAGCTCAATGTGAACTTCCCCGAGGAGCTTGCAATAGATATCATTTTGCACTCCTTACCATCGTGCTATGATCAATTCCGCATGACATATCACATGAACAAGGAAGAGGTCACTCTCAGCAAACTTCAAGGACCCTTAAAGACCGCAGAAAGTGGTCTTAAGGGTAAGGCGGTTGTTACTACTCCTACTCCTACCAACTCCGCCCCTGTCTTGGCAATTGGGAAAGGACGAGGGAAGAAGAGAAAGAGTTCTTCGAAGGGTAACAAGGCTAGGACCCTTGATGGCTCTTCTTCAAGTGGAACCAAGAAATGTTTCGTCACTCCTCCTTCTGACCCAAAAGAGGCTGAATGCTTCTATTGCCATGAAAAGGCACATTGGAAGCGGAACTGCCCAAAGTACCAGCAAGATGTGAAGGATAGGAAAGTTAAACCCAACCATGCAGGTATTTACACTATCTTATCTAATAACTCACCCCATTCTAACTCATGGGTCCTTGATACCGGTTGTTGTATTCATATTTGTTCTGATTTGCAGGGACTAAGAAGAAGTGAGAATGTGGAGCAAGGAAGAATAAACTTGATCATGAGAAACATGAAAGCTTCACCTGTCACCAAGATTGGAGTTTATACTTTATTGCTAAGTAGCGGGTTTACTTTAGATTTGAATAAATGTTGTTATTCGCCAGAAATGGCAAGAAACATTATTTCCTTTCATGAATTGTATAAACAAGGTTTCACATTTTCATTTGATAATGAAGTTGGTTCGATTAATGCTTTCTTTAATAATGTTCTTTATTTTAAAGCAGTACCTTGTGATGACGTGTATGAAACTGTATCTGTGGTTGATAACTTAGGAAATAATGTATTGTGTATTGATTCTGCTAATAATAATAACTTGGATAAAACATCATTATGGCATTGTCGTCTTGGACATATAAGCAAGAAACGCATAGGCCAACTCCAAAAGGAAGGAGTCTTCGAGTCATTTGACCTAAAGTCAAATGACAGTTGCGATTCATGCTTACTTGGAAAAATGACAAAGTCATCCTTCACAGGTTCCTGTGAGAGGGGTGAAGGTTTGTTGGATCTTGTACACACGGATGTGTGTGGGCCCTTCAAACATGCCACAAGGGATGCTAATCGTTATTATTTGACTTTTACTGATGATTATAGTAGATATGGATATGTCTACTTAATCAAGCATAAGTCAGAGACTTTCGAAAGGTTTAAAGAATTTAAACAGGAATTCGAGAATCAGTTGGGAAGGAACATTAAGATGCTACTATCCGATCGAGGTAGTGAGTATCTTAGTTAAGAGTTCCTCGACTATCTTAGGGAATGTGGGATTGTCTCACAATTGACACCTCCCAGAACACCGCAGCTGAATGGTGTGGTTGAGAGGCATAATCGAACCTTGTTGGATATGGTTCGTTCCATGATGAGTCGAGCTTCGCTACCAATCTCATTCTGGGGGTATGCCTTAGAGACTACCGCCCATATCCTTAATCTAGTCCTTACAAAGAAAGTTGCCAAAACTCCTCACGAGATGTGGACTGGTAAAGTACCCAAACTTGACCACATCATGATTTGGGGTTGTGAGGCTTTCGTGAGACGTGAGACTCATGATAAGCTTGAACCCCGAAGCGAGAGGTGTACTTTCATCGGCTACCCACAAAAATCCTTTGGTTACCTCTTCTACAGACCCAGTGATAATGTGGTCTTTGTAGCAAGAAGAGGAGTCTTTTGTGAGAGAGAATTTATAAGCCAAGGAGATAGTGGGAGGCAAATTGACCTTGAAGAACTTCAAGAGTCAAGTGGTGAAGGAACTTCAAACCCTAGCCCTCAACTTGAGGAGGAAACTCCTGTTGAAGCAATTGACAAGTTTATACCTCTGAGGCGATCCACGCGAGTTAGGAATGCACCTGAGCATTACTATGGTTTCCATATTACTGTGGAAGGTGATACACTTATTAGTGATGAGACACAAGTAGGTCTGGATGAACCTAATAGTTATGTGGAAGCCATGGCAGGCCCCAAGTCTGCTAAATGGAAAGAGGCAATGGACAACGAGATACAATCCATGTATAACAATCAAGTTTGGAACTTGGTTGAGAATGTACCAGGTCGTAAGACTATAGGGTGCAAATGGATCTTCAAGAAGAAGGCCGACATGGATTGTAATGTACACACTTATAAGGCACGACTGGTTGCAAAGGGCTTCTCTCAAACTCCAGGATTGGATTATGATGAGACCTTTCGTCCAGTAGGCAAGATTAAATCTATTAGGGTTATGTTAGCCATAGTTACATTTCATGACTATGAAATATGGCAAATGGATGTCAAAACCGCTTTCCTTAATGGAAAGTTAACTGGAGATGTTTACATGAGTCAGCCAGAAGGTTTTGTCAGCAACGAGTACCCTAATAGAGTGTGTAAGCTTGAGGAATCCATTTATGGATTAAAGCAAGCACCTCGCAGATGGAATCTTTGCTTTGGTGAGAAAGTCAAGGAATTTGTGTTTTCTAGGAGTGAAGATGAATCTTGTGTGGATGTCAACTCTAGTGGGAGTATAGTTAGCTTTTTGGTATTGTATGTGGATGACATACTACTCATAAGAAATGAAATCCCAACTCTGCAGGAAGTTATGTCTTGGCTTGGGAAGTGTTTCTCTATGAAGGACCTAGGACAAGCTGCCTATATTCTAGGGATAAGGATCTTGAGAGACCGGAGTAAAAGACTAATTGGACATAGTTAAAGTACCTACTTGGACAAGGTGCTGAAGAGATTTAACATGCAGAACTCCACGAAAGGAGAGTTACCTATCCAGAGTAATGCCAGATTGAGTAAAGCTCAGAGCCCAAGTACTGAGGCTGAGATAGCAGAAATGAGTCAAGTACCTTATGCTTCAGTTGTAGGATCGATCATGTATGCTATGACGTGTACTTGACCTGATGTATCCTTTGCCTTGAGCATGGTTAGCAGGTATCAGGGGAACCCCGACAAGGCACACTGGACTGCGGTAAAGAATATCCTCAAGTACCTACGGAGGACTAAGGACTTGGCCCTTACCCTCGGCAGGAGTGATGACTTGAGACTTGTAGGGTATAGTGATGCTGGCTTTCAGACTGATAGGGATAATTTCCGCTCTCAGTCGGGCTGGATCTTTACGTTATACGGAGGAGCAATCACTTGGAAGAGTTCCAAGTAGAAGACAGTGGCTGATTCCACTTGTGAATCAGAGTATATAGCAGCGAGCGAAGCAGCAAAGGAGGCAATATGGCTAAGCAACTTCATTGGAGACCTTAGAGTTGTACAAGCTATAAAGGAGCCTATGGAAATTTTCTTTGATAGTGAAAGTGTTGTTGCCTTAGCTAAGGAACCAAGGGATCACAGGAGATCCAGACGCATCGACAGAAAATATCATTTTATCATACATCACATAGAAGAAGGAATCCTCGTTGCAAATAGGGTATCATCAGATGAGAACCCATCAGATCCCCTCACGAAGGGACTGAGTAGAGCTAAGCATCTTCAGCATGCTTGGAGCATAGGGCTAAAGGATGATATAAGTATTAGTAGTTAGATAAATTATGAAATTTGTAAAGTGTAATTGACATTTGATGATAAATAATAGTTGGTTGTTTATTTATGAGTAAAGTGTTACAATCTTTTGTCAATCTTTTACTATAATTTCTTTTGCATGTTTTCACTTCCAGAATATTATGTTGTGTTTCTACATATTATTCAAATCTCCACAGCTAGTCATATGTTGGAAGTAGATATGAATTAAGACTGTCATGAAGTTGGTTGTTGGTGTCAAGGTTAAGGACAACACTTCATGAGTACTCATAAGTTCTGAGTACTGGAATCAACCCACGCTCACTGGAATCACTTCATGGAATTTATCTCGAGTGATCGTGAGACGGTAATAACACATAAGTCTTCAAACCTAGAGATATGATTTGTTACTTATGAGTTGGTTATGCATTGATTGTACGTAAACGCATTGGTAACTCAATGTTATAAAACGTGATTTTGTGTATAATTCAATGAGTAGTAGAACAAACATATGAGTCAAAGTTTATATGTTCCTTCTTGGATTAGAAGCTGACATCTGGGCCCCTCGATGATTTTGTTTTGACCTATGTACCGGGCCCGGTCAGAACTAAACTGATGTGTTCAATTAAGTTCTTTGTCAAACGAATAGGAAATCGGGAAACAAACTGCTATTCAATAAGTAAGACATTATTCCATGTATTTGTCCGTCTGATATCTAGAACAGAGGATTATGTGATTGCTTATCTTAAATGGCGTATCAATATTTTCTCAGTTCCGAGAAACCTTGAAAGAGCTACGATTGCTGATCGGTGTCACACCCCAAAACCAAGAACGGCGGACATGTTCTGGGGTGGAGGACGTCATGTAAAGTATCACAAAACAGTATAATAGTAAATAAGCAAACAACATCATCCATTGCATTAAATATATAATTTTAATACAAGTGTTCTGAATAGTAGTTATAGACACTAAAAAGTAAATCAAAATAAAAAGAGGAGTCTTGGATGCGCTCCATCTTCTAAAAAGCTGGCCTCGGTACCTGTCTACTGTCGAGCTGAGAATAAAATTTATTTTGAAAGAGTTTATCAGCATTAAGATGGTGAGTTCATAAGTATTTTAGTGTCGGTGTTTGTATCAAAACGTTTGACCGTAGTTTTAAGCATGAGTTTGTAAACATTGGTGATAAAAGTATGTAAATGTTTGTAAGTGTTTGTAAAAGTCTGAATCTCTCAGAAAAACCTATATGTTCTATTTAAAAGTAGCCTTCTACCAAGGCGTAACTGTTTTGTATGTTCGTTTATCGTAAAAGTGTGTAATTTCCAAGTGTAACTATCATTAACAAAATATAGTTTGTGCATTAGTGTTTAAGTGAAATAATCACTAAATATATGTAAAGGGTAAATTATTGTAGTACTGTAGTGTTGTATTATAGGAACTACTGCTGTACTAACCACCTTAAACCGTATTTATATTAAGGTATCATGTGATTAATTGTACCATACTATCGACTGGTAACAACGAGAAAGGTATGGTCGTAAAAAGGTATGACGTTTGGCACCCGCAGACCTGCAGGTCCTGCTGTAGCTAGCAGTAAGGTGTAGGATAGTCAATCCAGTATAGATCTATACGCAAACTCATGCTCTCCCTCCAAGAGACTCTGGCTACAACTCGGGTCATGACATTTAAGGCATGCTCCGATACAGTGGATCAAAATTTTGTTAACGTATTTATGTATATGTAATGTATTGTTACTTGTTCGAGTATCGTTGTATATGTTCTCTCTCTAGTGTAGTTGTACATGTTCTTCCTCTAGTATAATTGTATATGTTCTTCTTCTACTATAGTCGTATATGTTCTTCTTCTAGTATAGTTGTATATGTTCTTCTCCTAGTATAGTGGTATATGGTCTCATAGTAATGTAATGTATATGTTCTCATAGTAACTTACTAATGATGTAACTAGTACGCATGAATATGGAAGCACATTTATGTCTATATATGTACACATGATATATAATTAATATTGAAATGACCTTGGGACAGCTATTCGATATCCCACTAGACCACATCCATATCGAGGAAAAGGAAACAGGACGGACGCCCTTCCTAAGCCTTTTAAACATTGCTTATATAAATATACCTATATGGCCATGCAATTTATAATAAGTATAACAAAGTTTAAGTAAAAGTATTTGGTAAGTAAAAGAGTTTGTAAAGCAGCTTGACGTAAAACAGTTTGAACAGTAATAAAATCATTGGTTTTGTAGTTATTAATCACATGTGATTGATGTAATAACCATAAGTATTCAACTTGTATTCCCCCCATTAAAGCATTTAAAACATTTAAAAGTATTTCAAAGGTTAGTTAAGGGGTATGAACTCACTTGTGGTGAGTGGATTGGATTGAAGTGTCGGGTACGGTGCTAGGTGACAAATGAAGACTTGTACACACGCACGAGCCTAATTATCATATAATGAACATATATATAACTAATTAGCCAAATTATACTAATAAAATAAGTTGGGACACTCTAGAACATGAAAAAACGTTGATTCAAGTGTTAAAGATCACAAGGATTGCATCTAAGTGTTGGTAAAGCAAAGCTAGGGTGTTTAGGGTTCAAGGGTAAACTCCGTAGGAGTTTATGGTTTTGATGGTCATGACCTAGGGAGTTTACGGCAGTAAACTCTTGATTTTACGGTCGTAATCTCTAGTCCTAATGACCATGTGTTGTTTTGTGGTTTAACAAGCCTATTGAAGCATTTCTACTAAGTGGTTTGGCCTTTGGAAGGGACTAGGGCATCAAAAACACTCCTTGAAGGAGTTTACGGCCTCATGGACTTTTCCATTTGGGTTTACTACCGTCAACCCTCATGGAGAAGGGTATTGCCATGTTTTCAAGTCCTTAACACAATTAGGTAAGTTTATGTGCTAGTTTCTAAGCCTAAGGAAGGAAAATGACCAACTTAAACATATTTTAGGGTGTTTATGGTTTTGGGAGATCCCCAAACAGTAAACACCTATAATTGTTGGTTTTTGATGTTTTTCAAGGTTTAAACACAATAAGGAAGGGTTTAAACACGTCAAGGATGGTTTATACATCAACTAGGACTTAGATTAGGGGCTTAGGCATACTTTGGTGCCATTTATGGTGTTTACGGCCCAAAAACATTCTTGGACCGTGACCACCTCTAATCTTGTGTTCTTGACATAATTTCTTGATGTTTAAATGTAATACTTGCTTAAAATCACTCAAGGATGGAAGCACTTACTATTAGAAGGATTGATTTGAGCTAAAAGGCCAAGAAGACTTAGTGTGTGTTCTTGGTGTTTTGGAAATCTAGACAAAACACGCATATGAGTGGATGATTTGATGTATAAACACTAGGTTAAGTGTTTTACTAACTTGAAATGGTTAGAACACTTACAAGATTGAAGATTTGGAATTAAATCTAGGATGATACCCGAGAGAGTTTTTAGAGTTTACTCTTTTGTGAACATGGGGGGTAAACACAAATGACTAACTTTTGGGGAGTAAACTCATACATAGGTATGAGTTTACGGCTTATGGGTGGATTTTCAACCCAAACATAAAAGTTTGGTCAGGAATTTCTAAGACGCGAAGTGTTTGCGGTTTTTAAAATTCAAAACCCGAGACGACACTTTCTTTCACCCGTTCGTTTAAAAATAATATTAAAATAATCAAACGAACTTTATATTTCTTAAAAATAAGAAATAATGACATTAACTTATTATACAAAGTGGTTGACTTTTAGGGTATGACCGAATGGAAATTTCGGGTTGTCACATCATCCCCCTGTTAAAGGGAATTTCGTCCTGAAATTAAAGTCTAAACAAATAAAAGTTACAAACAACTAAGCAAAAAGATGAGGGTATTTCAGTTTCATCTGATCCTTACGCTCCCAAGTGAATTCCGGTCCTCACTTGGCGTTCCAGCGAACCTTCACAATCGGGATACAGCTTTGCTTCGTCTGCTTGACTTCTCGGTCCATGATCTCTACTGGTTCTTCCACGAAGTTGAGTCTCTCGTTAATCTCGATCTTGTCGAGTGGGATAACAAGAGTCTCGTCGGACAAACACTTTTTCAAGTTAGATACGTGGAATGTAGAATGTATGTTACAAAGTTCGTCGGGTAGGTTGAGTTTGTAAGCTACAGGGCCGATTCTTGCGAGAATCTTGAAGGGTCCTATATATCTCGGATTAAGCTTCCCACACTTACAGAAGCGTATCAATCCCTTCCAGGGTGAAACTTTAAGAAGGACCCGGTCTCCCACCAGGAATTCCAAAGGTTTCCTTCGTTTATCCGCGTAGCTCTTCTGTCGGTCTCTAGAGGCTTACAATCGTTCACGGATCTGAACGATCTTCTCTGTCGTTTCCCGAATGATTTCTGGACCCGTGAGAGTACTGTTAGAAACTTGCCCCTAGCTAATTAGGTATCACCCACTTCAGACCAACACAGAGGGGATCTACACTTTCGGCCATAGAGGGCTTCAAATGGAACAACCTTGATGCTCGTGTCATAACTGTTATTGTAGGAAAACTCGACATGGGGTAAATGAGTATCCCATGCATTTCCAAAGTCAATCACATAAGCTCTCAACATATCTTCCAGTGTTTGGATGGTCCTCTCACTTTGTCCGTCAGTCTGTGGATGGTAGGTTGTGCTCATGTCCAGCCTTGTTCCCAAGGAATGTTGTAGCGAATGCCAGAATCTTGAGGTGAACCTACTATCTCTATCGGAGATAATGCATATAGGTACACCATGTAGTCGTACGATTTCCCTAATGTATGTTCTCGTAAGTTTCTCCATCCTGTCAGTTTCCTTGGTAGACAGGAAGTGTGTAGACTTGGTCAATCTATCGACGATGACCCATATGGTATCAAGTCCACCCGTTGTCTTGGGCAACTTGGTTATGAAATCTATAGTGATCTGCTCCCACTTCCATTCTGGAATCTCTGGTTGTTGTAATAAACCAGAGGGATTCTGGTACTCGACCTTAACCTTTGCGCAAGTAAGGCATTTACTTATGAAGGTAGCAATCTCTGCTTTCATATTAGGCCACCAGTATAGCTTTTTAAGATCTAGATACATCTTATCTGAACCTGGGTGGACGGAATACCGAGTGTTGTGCGCCTCGGTCATGACCAAGTCTCGGAAACCACTGTGTTTTGTTGTCCAAATCTGGTTCATGAAATATAAGGCTCCGCCATCCTTGGCTTCTAAATTTTTATCCATTCCTCTAAGGGATTCACTCGTCACATTTTCAGGTTTCATGGCTTAAAGCTGGGCCGCCTGAATTTGCTTAGAAAAGTGTGAATGGATAGTCATTGTCAACGACTTGACTCTTCGAACAGAATATTCCTTCCGACTTAGGGCGTCTGCGACTACGTTGGCTTTACCCGGATGATAACGAATTTCACATTCGTAGTCACTGAGTAGCTCGACCCACCGTCGTTTTCTCATGTTGAGCTCCTTCTGATCGAATATGTGTTGTAAACTCTTGTGGTCTGTAAAGATAGTTCTTTTCGTTCCGTACAAGTAATGTCTCCAGATATTTAGAGCAAACACAACTGCTCCTAGCTCAAGATCGTGGGTCGTGTAGTTAACTTCGTGTGTCTTCAATTGTCTTGAGGCGTAGGCGATGACCTTTCCTCGCTACATCAGAACACATCCGAGCCCTTGATTCGATGCATCACAATAGACTACGAAGTCTTCTATCCCTTCGGAGAGGGATAGTATTGGTGCGGTGCACAAGGATCGCTTGAGCGTTTGGAACGCTCTCTCCTGTTTCTCTTCCCAATCAAAGGCCATGCCTTTCTGGGTCAGTGTTGTAAGAGGCTTCGCAATTCGGGAGAAGTTCTGTATGAAACTGCAGTAGTAGCCAGCGAGACCTAGAAATTGACGAATTTCTGTAGGCATCTTCGGTGCTGACCAGTTCTCAATGGCCTTAATTTTGGATGGGTCCACATGGATTCCCTCTTCGCTTACCACGTGTCCTAAGAATTCGACTCTTCGGATCCAAAATTCACATTTAGAGAACTTCGCATAGAGCTTCTCCGCTCGTAAAGTTCCTAGAACTTGTTGCAGATGATCGCCATGCTCTTCCTTACTTCGGGAGTAGATCAGGATGTCATCGATGAAGACAATGACGAACTGATCCATGTAAGGTCAGCATACTCGATTCATCAGATCCATGAAAACTACGGGCGCATTGGTCAATCTGAATGGCATCACCACGAACTTGTAGTGTCCGTAACGAGTTTGGAAGGCTGTCTTTAAAAATTCCTCCTCAAGCACGCGTAACTGGTGATATCCGGATCTTAGATCGATTTTGGAAAAGTAGTTCGCCCCTTGCAGTTGGTCAAATAGATCGTCTATGCGAGTCAGAGGGTAACGATTCTTGACCGTTAGTTTGTTGAGTTCTCTGTAGTCGATGCACATACGGAATGATCCGTCTTTCTTCTTAACGAACAAAACCGGTCCTACCCAAGGTGAGAAACTTGGTCTTATAAAGCCCTTGCTGAGCAGTTCGTTAAGTTGACTAGATAGTTCCCGTGTCTCTGCTGGTGCTAATCGGTAGGGCGACATGGCTACTAGGGTAGCTCCTGGGACTAAGTCGACTGTGAACTCTACCTGTCGTTGCGGAGGTAATCCTGGAAGCTCTTCTGCGAAGATGTCGGGAAAGTCGCTCACTACTGGGATGTTCTTTAGTTCTTTCGTTTCGAGGCTCGTATCGACAACATGAGCAAGGAATGCATGGTATTCTTTTCGTAGATACTTCTGTGTTTGAATACTTGATATAATACGAAGACTCGCACCCGGTTTGTCGCCGTAGACGATAAGAGTTTCGTTAGACGGGAGGTTTAGATGGACTGCTTTCTCGTAGCACATGATGTTGGCACGATGAAGACTCAACCAATCCATGCCGATGATAACGTCGAAGCTTTTAATCGAGACTGACATAAGGTGGATTGGAAATGAATGGTTATCTAGAGTTAGGGTACAACCTAAGTATATGCTAATCGTGCTTTCTGTTTTTCCATTAGCCATTTCTACTGTGAATTGTTCTTTAAGTGTGTGAGGTTGTTGTTTAAGCATGCGACAAAATTTGTGGTTCACGAAGGTTCGCCCCGCTCCACTATTGAACAGAATGCATGCATAGGAGTTATCGAGGAGGAATGTACTAGTCACCACCATCGGGCCAGCAACTGCTTCCCCATGGCCTATTGCTAGTACCCTCCCTGCTCCGCCATCATTTTTTGCTTTGGGGCAGTCCCTCTTATAGTGGTCTGCTTCACCACATCCAAAGCAGGTCGGGCTCACGCCAGAGCCGGGGACATGGGTGATCGGCCTCATCGGAAATTTACAGAAGCGGACTGTGTGTCCTTTCCTGTTGGAGTTAGAGAACTACATTTCACGGCAGGGGCCGTTGTGGTGGTAGTTGCATTTGTTGCACTTAGGTAAACTTCAAGCATACTGTCCCACCGGAGCAGTAGCAGCTGCAGGGGTTATTGCGGCATGTACTGTCACAATTTTCTGCTTTTTGGTAGCTCGCTGTTTCTTCTTCTTTTCCTCCCAGAACTTCCGCTTAGTGTCAGCGAATTTGGAGGGTTCCGAGATGGCTAGGGTTGTTGTTGCTGCTGGGGCTTTGACTCCATGGTCGATGAGTCGCTTTGCCAGTCTCTTAACACTGTTGAAGGTAGTAGGGTTTGATGATAGGACATTCCCCTAATACGGAGGCACTAGCCCCCATATGTACCTCTCGATATTTTTCCCTTCAGTGCGAACCATATTGGGGAAGAGGGCCACCAGTTCGCTGAACCTGGTGGTATATGAAACTACGTCGGAGCCCTTCATGGTTAGGCTCCACAGCTCCTGCTCCAATTTCTGGATTTCGCCCTTCGAGCAGTATTCCTCAATTATGAGGTCCTTCATGGTATCCCAACCCATGTCATTCGCCACCATGAGAGTTAGCGCTTTAACGTGGCCGGTCCACCACATCAGAGCTTTTCCTTCAAAGGTGCATGCGGCATATTTGACATTCCTCGCCGCTGGGCACGTACAAATTTCGAAGACTGTTTCAGTCTTCTCGAACCATTGCGAGAGGGCAATGACTCCGCTGGTTCCATGAAAGGAATTCGGCATGCAGTTGGTGAAATCCTTGTAGGAGCACTCTCTCGAACGCACAGGGATTTCAATAGGAATTGAGTCAACCGGGGTTCCACCTCTGCTGGAATCAATAGAGTGATACTGAGCCATGGCAGTTGCCACTGCTGTAGCTACGGCAGCATTCAGAGCTGCAATATCGATGACCGGAGGAGGAGGAGGTGGAGGTGCAGGGTTATTCCTGGGAGATTTGCAAGGAGGCATCTTTCAGCTATAAGTTTATAAAGATAAACAAAGTGGTAAGAATTAATTGTAAGTGGGGTGAGAGTGACACATGGACTAACTAACCATAGCCCAACAGTTGAATGAGTGTTTGAGATCACAACAAATAAGATTAGTAGGAAAGCACAAGTGTACATATTTTCCCCACAGATTAGGTAGTTGTCAATAATACTGGTATTACTAATGTATTAAGTTCAGGGAAAATCGACCTAAATGTAGGTCTTACATCATACCATACGGAAAGTTTGACAGTTCCTAGATAGAGTACTGAAAGTTAGGAATATTTTACAGACAAGTGCTACTTAGAGCACAGATACTAAAGGCTATTCCTTAACTAAAAGAAAAAGATGTACTAGACATCTTCTAACGGCGATGGGAATTCCTCGGGCGAACCCTGAGGTCTGCCACTTGATGAACCACTTCCTGAAGGTGTCGTTCATGAGCCCTCTGACGGGCTCAAAGTTTCATGACTTCGGCTCAGGAGGTAGCCAATTGTTGCTGCAGTGTCTCATTGGTTCTCCTGGTCCATTCCATTTCTTCCTCAAGACGGCGGATGCGAACTGTGTTGACACCAGAGTTGGCATCAATCTCCATGACCCGGTCGATGGCTGCTCAACATTACGAGCTATTATGCGGATAATAACGGGCAGAGCTCGATCCGAAGAGCCACCTTCGCTGACGTTGTAAAAGCTTCGGTCCCCAAAGTAAGGTAAGGGTTGACCCTGTTTGTCACTCCATCGATTCAAGTTGGTTGCCCACAAGAGAGTGGGACCTGGGAAAGTTGGTCGAGCGTTGTTGTTCGGGGCTTGACCTACTAGCGGTAGGTTGTTGACTTCAGGCTCAGAGTCAGATCCATCAGAAAAGCCTTCTGTGAGGTGACCATCCAAAGGGATTGGATGCTCATCTTCGGGCTCTTCTTCGATCCACCCTGCGTTGCCTTCATTTGGGAAGTACGGGTCGCCATGATGGAATCCAGCCATTTTTAAATCTACGCGAGAAGAGAGGTATAATAATATAGTATATAAGTAGCTTGTAGTAGCACAAAATACTCCTATATTATTTTAAGTTTAGGTTCTACTGATCTCCTTGTGGTATTTTTGGTATGTTTTTAGACTTGTTAACATATCATAACCATTCTAAGGAATATGCTAATCACTCCTCGGACCAGCATAGTTGATCAGGCTATGCCATTCCCAGGACTGACCATACATCCCTGAGCTCACTTGTGATATTTAACAATCATAATACTTTTGTTCTTGTCATTGTGACACCGAATTTAGTATGAATGCAGACTAGTATACTTAATTAAATATTTTAATATTTAAAGTATAGACTCTTGGTCAGAGTGTTTTAATCCTAAATGGGTGTATGGTTAGTATATCTTTTATGGGTTGATATACTCAATTCACTATAAACAATGCTCTAATACCAATCTGTCACACCCCAAAACCAAGAACAGCGGAAACGTTCTGGAATGGAGGACGTCATGCAAAGTATCACAACATAGTATAACAGTAAATAAGCACACAACATCATCCATTGCATTAAATATATAATTTTAATACAAGTGTTCTGAACAGTTATAGACACCAAAAAGTAAATCAAAATAAAAAAATGAGTCTTGGATGCGCTCCATCTTCTCAAAAGCTGGCCTCGGTACCTATCTACTGTCGACCTGAGAATACAAGTTATTTTGAAAGAGTTTATCAGCATTAAGCTGGTGAGTTCATAAGTATTTTAATGTCGGTGTTTGTATCAAAATGTTTGAACGTAGTTTTAAGCATGAGTTTGTAAACATTGGTGATAAAAGTATGTAAATGTTTGTAAGTGTTTGTAAAAGTCTGAATCTCTCAGAGAAACCTATATTTTCTATTTAAAACTAGCCTTCTACGAACGCGTAACTGTTTTGTATGTTCGTTTATCGTAAAAGTGTGTTATTTCCCATGTGTAACTATCATTAACAAAATATAATTTGTACATTAATGTTTAAGTGAAATAATCACTAAATATATGTAAAGGGTAAATTATTGTAGTACTATAGTGTTGTATTATAGGAACTACTGTTGTACTAAATACCTTAAACTGGATTTATATTAAGGTATCATGTGATTAATTGTACCATACTATCAACTGGTAACAACGACAAAGGTGTGGTCGTAAAAAGGTACGACGTTTGGCACCCGCAGACCTGCAGGTCCTATTGTAGCTAGCAGCAAGGTGTAGGATAGTCAATCCAGTATAGATCTATACGCAAACTCACGCTCTCCCTCCAAGATACTCTGGCTACAACTCGGGCCCTGACATTTAAGGCATGCTCCGATACAGTGGATCACAATTTTGTCAATGTATTTATGTATATGTAATGTATTGTTACTTGTTCTAGTATCATTGTATATGCTCTCTCTCTCTAGTATATTTGTGTATGTTCTTCCTCTAGTATCGTTGTATGTGTTCTTCTTCTAGTATAGTTGTATATGTTCTTCTTCTAGTATAGTTGTGTATGTTCTTCTCCTAGTATAGTTGTATATGTTCTAATAGTAATGTAATGTATATGTTCTCATAGTAACGTAATGTATATGTTCTCATAGTAATAAGTATTGACTCATGAATGAACTGACTCATTGATCTAGCAATAGTATAAGTATGATCCTGTGTTACCCCGATGGTAACTTACTAATGATGTAACTAGTACGCATGAATATGGAAGCACTTTTATGTCTATATATGTACACATGATATATAATTAACATTGAAACGACCTTCGGACGGCTATCCGATATCCCACCAGACCACATCCAAATCGAGGAAAAGGAAACAGGGCGGACGACCTTCCTAAGCCTTTTAAACATTGCTTATATAAATATACATATACGGGCATGTAATTTATAATAAGTATAACAAAGTTTAAGTAAAATTATTTGGTAAGTAAAAGAGTTTGTAAAGCATATTGAAGTAACACAGTTTGATAAACACTTTGAATAGTAATAAAATCATTGGTTTTGTAGTTATTAATCACATGTGATTGATGTAATAACTATAAGTATTCAACTTTTATCCCCCCATTAAAGAATTTAACACATTTAAAAGTATTTCAAAGGTTAGTGAAGGGGTATGAACTCACTTGTGGTGAGTGGATTGGATTGAAGTGTTGGGTACGGTGCTAGGTGACAAATGAAGACTTGTACACACGCACGAGCCTAGTTATCATATAATGAACATATATATAACTAATTAGCCAAATTATACTAATAAAATAAGTTGGGACACTCTATAACATGAAAACACTTTGATTCAAGTGTTAAAGATCACAAGGATTGCATCCAAGTGTTGGTAAAGCAAAGCCAGGGTGTTTAGGGTTCAAGGGTAAACTCCCTTGGAGTTTACGGTTTTGATGGTCATGACCTAGGGAGTTTACGGAAGTAAACTCTATAGTTTACGGTCGTAAACTCTAGTCCTAATGACCATGTGTTGTTTTGTGGTTTAACAAGCCTATTGAAGCATTTCTACTAAGTGGTTTGGCCTTTGGAAGGGACTAGGGCATCAAAAACACTCCTTGAATGAGTTTACGGCCTCATGGACTTTTCCCTTTAGGTTTACTGCCGTAAACCCTCATGGAGAAGGGTATTGCCATGTTTTCAAGTCCTTAACACAATTAGGTAAGTGTATGTGCTAGTTTCTAAGCCTAAGGAAGGAAAATGACCAACTTAAACATAATTTAGGGTGTTTACGGTTTTGGGAGATCCCCAAACCGTAAACACCTATAATTGTTGGTTTTTGATGTTTTTCAAGGCTTAAACACAATAAGGAAGGGTTTAAACATGTCAAGGATGGTTCATACATCAACTAGGACTTAGATTAGGGGCTTAGGCACACTTTGGTGCCATTTATGGTGTTTACGGCCCAAGAACATTCTTGGACCGTGAACACCTCTAATCTTGTGTTCTTTACATAATTTATTGATGTTTAAATGTAATACTAGCTTAAAATCACTCAAGGATGGAAGCAGTTACTATTAGAAGGGTTGATTTGAGCTAAAAGGCCAAGAACACTTAGTGTATGTTCTTGGTGTTCTTGGTGTTTTGGAAATCCAAACAAAACACACATATGAGTGGATGATTAGATGTATAAACACTAGATTAAGTGTTTTACTAACTTGAAATGGTTAGAACACTTACAAGATTGAAGATTTGGAATTAAATCTAGGATGATACTTGAGAGAGTTTTTAGAGTTTACTCTTTTGTGAACTTGGGGAGTAAACACAAATGACTAACTTTTGGGGAGTAAACTCATACATAGGTATTAGTTTACGGGTTTTGGGTGGATTTTCAACCCAAACATAAAAGTTTGGTCGGGAATTTCTAAGACGCGAAGTGTTTGTGGTTTTTAAAATTCAAAACCCGAGACAACACTTTCTTTCACCCGTTCGTTTAAAAATAATATTAAAATAATCAAACGAACTTTATATTTCTTAAAAATAACAAATAATGACATTAACTTATGATATGAAGTGGTTGACTTTTAGGGTTTGACCGAATGGAAATTTCGGGTTGTCACAATCGGTTCCTGAAGTATTACCATTATGGTTATTAGACTTATCCAAGTGGAAGACTGTTGGATAAGGTGTCTAAGTCCATAACTATTTCTGATATGTACTTGACCCGACCCGGCATGGTCCATTTGGGTTGCATGGCATCATTCAATTGAATAAACTAAATGAGAGAAATAACACTTATGGTTTATTAATATATTATAAGTTCTAATATATTAATAATATTATTTAATTAGTTTTGATCAAGAACTAATTTAGAATTAATTAAGTGATCAAAAGATAACTAATTAGATATATGGGTAGATTATGTAAATCTTCCATATCTTATATAGTGGGCTAAGAGGCTCCATGGATTGTCAAGTTGGGTTCCACCCATAGGATGCTCCATGGATGCTCCATGGAGTTAACCCATGGATCAAGAAATGAAGAGTCATGTTACATTAGGGTTTACCTAATGCAACACACTATATAAGCAATGCGTTTCTCCCCAAAATTGGCTACACTAACAAGAAGAAGAGGGCTTGGCCGATTTTGCAAGTGTTAGAGTGTTCTCTCAAGTTTGTTCATTGCATTTGGTGTTGTGTGAAGCATTTGAGGCATCACAGTTGAGGTGCTAGACTCACAAGGTTTTAAGGAACACTTTCAACAACAAGGTATGTAGTTCTATCTTTCATTCAAAGAAAAATTGTTCCCCATGTATGCTAGATAGGAACATAACCTTGGAAATCAACTTTGGATGATAATTAGGAAAACATATATCCAAGGTTATTAGGGTTGCATGTACACTTAGGAAGTGTTAGAATGCTCAAAACCCATCAAATACATCTCTCACTTCGAGGTTCAAGCTTGTCGTGAGTCTCTTGTCTAACGAAATATTCACAACCCTAAACGTTGATATGTGCCAACGAGGGAACCTTCCCTGTCCACAACTCGTGAGGTGTTTTTGGCAACCTTCTTTGTTAGGACAAGATTATGAATGTGGGCGACATTCTCTAAGGCATACCCCTAGAATGAGATTGGAAGTGAAGCTCGAATCATCATGGAACGAACCATGTCCAACTATTTCGATTATGCCTCTCAGCCACACCATTGAATTGTGGTGTCCTAGGAGGTGTCAATTATGAAACTATTCCACATTCCATGAGGTAGTCATGGAACTCGATGCTAAGATAATCACCACCTCTATCAGATCTAAACATCTTGATATTCCAGCCTAATTGATTTTCAACTTCTTGTTTAGACTCTATGAACTTTTCAATTGTTTATGACTTATGCTTGATTAAGTAGATATATCCATCTCTGCTATAATCATCAGTAAAAGTCACATAGAATTTAATTGCATCTTTTCTGGTGGACCTGAAAAGCCCACACACATCTGTCTGTGTGAGATCCAACAATCGTTCACTTCTTTCACAAGAACTAGTGAAAGGTGATGTAGTAATTTTTCCAAGTACACAAGACTCACCTGTGTCATCTTAGCTTAAGTCAAATGATTCCAACACTCCATCATTTTGGAGTTGGGCAATGTGTTTCTTGGTAACATGTCTAAGAAGATAATGCCATAAGCATGTTTTGTCTAAACCATTAGACGAATCAATTTGTAGAACACTATTACCTAAATTTTCAACAACCATCATAGTTTCATACACGCCATCACAAGGTAAAGATTCAAGATAAAATACACCATTATTATAAGCATAAATAGATCCATTCTCATTATAAAAAGAATATCTAAAACCTTGTCTACATAAAGCATGAAATGAAATGATGTATCTTGTCATCTCTAATGAGTAGCAACAATTGTTCGAATCTGAACATAATCCATTACTAAGCACTAAAGAGTAAACACCAATCTTGGTACGTATGTGATGATCTCCTCTTGCCCATGACCAGGTTCATCTTCCTATGCTCCACGTCCTCACTTCTTTTTAGCCCCTATAAATCATAACAAATGTGAAAACCACATCCTGTATCAAGGACCCAAGAATGAGAAAATGATGAGTTTTTAGATAAGATAGTGTAAATACCTGTCGAGGGTGGCTTCACCTTCCCATCCTTTATGTCTTTCAACTATTTGAGGCAACTTCATTTCCAATTCCCTTTCTCATGGCAATAAAAGCAAGTAGTCACTTTAGGATTAGAGGCGGGAGGAGCATTAGATTTGGTCTTTCCTTTAGATCCATTACTTGAGGACCCAACATGGCGCTTTCCTTTCCAATTCTGCTTAAGAGGAGATGTGCTCTTATTTCCCTTTCCTTGCCCAATCACAGGAGTAGTATCAGTAGGAGTGGAGGCAACAACTTTTCCCTTCATTCCACTCTCAGCAGTTCGCAGTGGGTTCTGAAGTTTAGCCAATGTGGTCTCTTGGTTGTTCAAATGATAAGTCATGATGAACTGATCATAAAAATTGGGCAATGAGTGAAAGACTACATCGATAGCCAATTCCTCATCAAAGTTGACATTTAGCTTCACTAGGCGTTCCACATATCTTTGCATTCTTTCCAAGTGGCTACTGACAGAATCTCTACCTCATTTTGTTGGTGATGACGGACTTTCCTAACGAGCTCTTTGGTGTTACTCTTCCACAAAGTCCTTGTTCATCTCGTATGGCTAGTAGTCCTCATAGAAACTTTGGTAGAATCATTGTACTATCTCCTATACTCAGCTTGTTCTTCAGGAGTAGCTATAGTTTCATCAATTTCAAGGATTTCCTTCTCGAGCAGCTCATACTCTTTTTACTTGAAGCGTAGAGCCGTCTTAATGCTATGCATCAAATCATTATAATTGGTGCCATCAAAGGTGTAACACCCGTCAAAATTAGGTCAATAACAATCACATGTGATTATGTCAATCATGTAATGTGATTTTGTTAAACTAGTAATGTGATAAACTTACTATGTAATTCATGTTAAAGTATGAACTTTCATGATACAACTCAAAGTATATGTTCATACGATTACAAAAATATAGAGAACATCTAAATCTGACTTCGCGTGAAGAAGTTATGAGAAATTCGAACACTATAAAATCTCTATAACATAAGGAATTTCAAATAGGCTTAGAATTAGCTATTGGAGTCTAAAAGAGAGTTGTAGTGCTCGTAAATACCTATGCGTGGATATAAAGAACGTCAAAAACGGAGTTCGTATGCAAAAGTTATGACATTTCGAAGTTACAGCTGTCAGAGAGCACGACACGTGTCAGAAACCCTAGTCTGACTGGACTCACGACGTGAGCATCAAAACTCACGACATGAGGGGTCAAAACTCCATATTTCGAAGCTATAAGTCTACGTAACGATAACCCAAAAGCTCACGACATGAGCAAGGATTTCTCACGACATGAGGACGCTGCATGACACGAATCGGGGCTAGAAACACGCGTTAAAGCTATGGGATGACTCTTGTCATAGCTCACGAAGTGAATCTATCATTCTCACGTTGTGAGAGACCAAAAATCAGCCTATAAATAGCAATTCCAGCCACCTCTCTCGTTACACCATTTTTATTATCTCTCTCTCGTTTGTTGAAGTTGTTTCGCTTCCCGAGCCCCAACGACCTCGTACCGCTGACCGTTTTTGCTTAGATTACATAAAATCCAGCTACTAAGGTGAGTTTCACGTCCCCACTATCTAATATTTTCGTGGGAAAAAACATGCTAAATATTATATATATATATATATGTTATTATTATGTCTATATGATAGTATATATCAGTATCAACGTAGATAGTTATAATAACCGGGATATAGGTATTTCGTATTTGAAAGTATACAACTATCGTAAAGTTGTTAGCATGTTATTGTCATACTAATGTAGATCTTGAGTTATACTTAGGATTCTATATATATTTTGTGTGCGATATAGTTCCATAGTTATACTCGGAAGTTCTATATGTGAATTGATAAGTATGTTGTTATTACTGGTTTTATGTCAAGATAAAATCGGATATGTTATATGTTGTTATTGTTAGTTTTATGTTAAGATAAAACGTAGTATTGTTATTCATAGTTTTATGTCAAGATAAAACTAGGAACGTTATGTGTTGTTATTATTGGTTTAAGGTGAAGATAAAACTTGGTTATACTTCAAGATATAGCTGCTATACTGCCTAAATGTTATGAAGTTAGGAGTAATGTTTAAAAGCATAGTCTAGTGACTTAGGGTTTTGGACCTGAAAATGCTTTTTTTTTGTTAGAGCTATAGGAAGCCGTCAAAGTCTACATGAGCTACCTCATTCATCAACTAAGATTGGATATCTTAGTGGAAGTCCTCTGACCTGTAACCGTTAATCCCGTGTGAGCGAGGAAGTCGTGTATGAATCAGATACGGGTTGACGACCCCACTCGTGGTTGTTAATTACAACCCAAGACAAGCGAGTGACGATTCGTTCCTTTTATTTTTTTTTTTCCGGCATCGATGAAGCGCGGGGTGTTGTTTCTCATGGTAAATCATGAGTGTATTGTTTCTCATGGTAAATCATGAGTGTATTGTTTTGTCAGAGGTTTTATTGTCAAACAGTGGTTACGGACTCATGGTAGCAGCTTGTTAGAAACATTATAGAATTGTATATTAAGTAGATAATTATACCTGACACACATACTCATATAGAATTGAAATAGATTTAAACGTAGTGGTTTTACTCGTATAGAATTGAAATAAGATTTATACATAGCAACTCTCGTTTGTATGGAATTACAAACACTTATATTCATAGTATATGAGACTTATAGGTAAACTACTTATTTGGTAAGTAAACTTTTATACCTAGGATATATATACTAAACTTTAGAGAGTCAAAATGATACTTTCAAAACTATACTTTTGAACTTGGAAAATGTATTATTTTTATATGGAGTCAAAACCTGTGAACTCACCAACTTTATGTTGATGTAATTTTAACTGCATGTCTTTTCAGGAAGTTGATAACTATGATACGAGAAATGACGTTACACTGCCCGGTATTTCCGCCGACAGCCGGGGTGTGACAAAAGGTAAATATCGAGAAGATTTCAAGAGCAAGAAGTTGTTATTGGAGGAGGAACCAAAAGCATCGTTGGGAGTTGACATTTGAAAACGAAGAAGGAAAATTTTCAGTTAAATAAGAAGATTCCTCAATTTAACACCCAAATGAAATATTAAAGCTAGGATCCAACTAGATATTTTGACAACATAGTAAACTATTTATGAAATAAATATGCAGGTAGGTTAATGACAATTTACCAATTTCACCATGCAAACGAAATTTTAAATGAATTAGGTTTTAAATGAAATTCGTAGCTCTTATGAGATTCATTGAACTATTGTATGGCATGATTAATCTCAATTATGCTCTTCCATTTGTGATTGGGATACCGAGGATCACAAACAATATGTGAATAACCATGCAAATTAGCTTGGTACTCTCGATGTCATTTATCATCTAATTAGTGTGCCGGTTAGCCACACACGCTCAATCAATATATGATAATTTACGAGACACACATTGCCACCTTTTATTAGTCCATAATAGTGTGCCGGTTAACCATACACGTTCCACTAACGAAAGTGTAATGTGAAATTTCATGGATGAGCATCAATTTCACATTTTTCCTAAAGTAACTAAGATTAAGAATTTATGAAAAAAAAACATTTAGTTACTTTATTAATTTCATTATACTTATTAAAGAGAATTAAGTGTCCTGTTGAACCCGTTCAACTAAGGACCATCCACCAATCAAGGGAGTGGTGGGTAAGAGTGGATACCCAATGACGATCATTTTATAGGTTGCTTTCTTAAACTCTAGTTATAGATCGGCTTTTTGAGTGATGCGTACTAGCGGTTCGACTGACTTGTCTTATATATATATATATATATATATATATATATATATATATATATATGTATATATATACATACATATATATATATATATATATATATATATAAAGGTGTATTTTTAAACTTTTCAAAAATACTAAGGCTATATTTTAAAATTTCAAAATTAATATCCATTTAACTAAATTAAAATATAACTAATCATTAAATTTAGATAAGGATATCAAATTACTATTTAAAATATTCAGTTTATACAATTAAATAATAATATAAAGGTAATTATCCTAATCAGTTTTAAAACATATCAAAAACCAAAATTTTTACATCTGACAGCTTACCACGTTGTGGTAACCAATTACCACGTCATGGAAACGCAAAAATCACCGGCACCACGTCATGGTGTAGACCACTACGTTGTGGTGGCAGAACAGAAAATAGATTCCAAAAAAAATACTTTACTTGTTCAAGTTAATATTAGTATCAATTAAATTGAAAACTAAACTTATGCTCTGATACCACTGATGGGTTTTAGCATAAACATACAATCCTATGTGTGCATTCAACCCTAATCAGATCTATGTCTTCTATAATTGAACATACCATATGAACAACAACATGCAAACCCTTGATTTATAGAAAACAATAAAAAATCACATAATAAGGATTAAAATACATACATTTGATTTTTAGGTAGTAATAACAATCTAAAACCTAGTAGATCTTGAAGCTTGAGAGTAAGTATCACAAGTGTAATACCTCTAATTAATCACAAACACACTTAGAAAGAGAATGAGATGTGAGAGGGAGGAAGACGCTTCAAATTTCAGCTACAACTCTCTAGGGTTTCTAGTGGCCGAAATTAATAAGGGTATAGGTCTTTATATAGTGAGGTGACTTAAAACCAAAGCTAGGCATAAGAGTAGGAAACCCTAATTGCTTTGCTTAAGCACCAAGCAAGCCTCAAACCTCCCATCTTAAGCCCTTGGACGAAAATTATAGGGCTTCTATTGAATATTTTCGTCTAAGCGTCTTTACGAGGATTCTAGAGTTTCTTTCCTCAACTATCAATAAATTGCCAAACAGCCCCTGCACTTTTAATCAATTCAATTAATCCCAAAACTAATTCCAGTTAATTTCTTATTAACTATTAATTAAATAATATAATTTCTAATTAACATATTATTTACATAATACATTAATAAATCATTTATTTCAATTTATTAATCAAATTAATAAATTCTTCCTCTTTCTATATTAATCATCCTCTCTAGTTGGTAGTTATGAGGGCAACCCAAAAACACTGTGCTACTATCAATTCAAGTATATACCAATTATAGTTATGGGCTTAGACACCTAATCCAACAGTCTCCCACTTAGATAAGTCTAATAACTATTCAAAAACCAATTAGCAAATTGTAGCTCTCAAAGCCGCTGACAAACTCCGACCTAGTCAGTTAAGTGTCCTAAGATAAGTGATCATATACTCCTCTGTTATGCAAGATATCATTTGGGCAAACGACATGGAACATAATAAATCTCATTATCCAATACTTTGTTTCTCGATTTCCGTTTTGTAATGACAAAGAACTACTAATAGAACACACTAATTTAGTCCTAACCGGTCCCGATACTATACATCAACACCAAAACATTGAGGGGCCTAAATTATCGCTTTTCCCGTTAGGGCAAAAGGAACAGATAAACTTTGACTTATATGCTTGCATTATTTACTCATAAAATCATGTAGAACAACACGTTTTATAACATCAAGTTACCGATGCGTTTACGTATCATCAATGCACTACCAAATCGTAAACAATAACTCACATATATCCGTTTAAAGATTATAAGATATTATCATCTCAGAATTACTTGTGATAAATTCCAAGAAGTAATTCTCTGAGCGTGGCTTAATCAAATAGTTAAATATCCATTTCAAAGTACTCATGAATATTGTGGCAAAGCCATTGCTATGTCTGAAAGTCTTTAGACAATCTACAATCCAATTCATAATAGTATGGATTCATTACTTACTTCCAAAAGTATGATCGACTGTGGATATTCAAATAATCAAATTATTCTGCAAGTAAAACATGCAAAATGAAACACAATAATAAACAATTGATAGAAGATAGTAAATAATACTTATAAATAAATCTCCATTATATAATCATTAAATGTCCATTACATTTATTTTGTTAAAAGTTTCTAGATATCTATCTAACTACTAAAACTAATATTATCCTTCAGACTAATGCTCCATGCATGCTGATCGTGCTTAACCCTACACCGACCCTTTGTGAGGGATCTACAGGATTTTATTCTGATGATACACTCTTCACGACAAGGTGTCCTTCTTCTACTCTATGTCTGATAAAATTGTATTTTCTGTCGATATGACTCGATCTTCCATGTTCTCTTTGTTCCTTTGTCAAGGTAATTGCTCCATCATTATCACATAAAATCTCCATTGGCTCCTTTATGGCTGGCACAAATCCAAGGTCTCCGATGAAGTTCTTCAACCATATAGCCTCCTACGATGCTTCACTTGCTGCTATGTATTCTGATTCACAGGTAGAATCAGCCACAATCTCCTATTTGAAACTTTTCTTAGTCACTGTTCCACCATTAAGGGTAAACACCCAGTTAGATTGAGAACGAAAGTTGTCTCTGTCTGTCTGAAAACTAGCGTCACTATACCCAGTTACTCTGAAGTCATCACTACCACCAAGCACAAGGACACAGTCCTTGGTTCTTTGTAGATACTTAAGAATATTCTTGACCGCTATCCAATGAGCTACACTTGTATTTACCTGATATCGACTAACCATGCTCAAAGCAAAAGTCACATCACGACGTGTACATATCATAGCATACATGATCGATCCAACTATGGAAGCATATGGACCTCGACTCATTTTTGCTATCTCTGCATCAGTACTCGGACTCTGAGTATTACTCAGTTTGGTATTACTCTGGATAAGCAACTCTCCTTTCTAGGAATTCTGCATGCTAAAATGTTTTATCACTTTATCCAAATACGTACTTTAACTAATTCCAATTAGTCTTTAACTCATGTTTCTCAAAATTCTTATCCCTAGAATATAGGCAGCTTCTCCTAGATCTTTCATAGCGAAACACTTTCCAACCCAATACTTAACTTCTTGCAAGGTTAGAATGTCATTTCCTATAAGAAGTATGTCATCAACATACAATATCAGAAAGGTAATTACACTCCCACTATTTATGCATATATACAAGATTCATCTTCACTTATAGCGAAGCTAAACTCTTTAACTTTATCTTCAAAGCAAAGATTCCATCTGTGTGAAGCTTTTTTCAATCCATAGATTGATTTCTCAAGCTAACACATTCTATTGGGGTACTTAGTATCCACAAAATCCTCTGGCTAATTCATGTAAACATCCTCAACTAACTTACCATTATGAAAAGCAGGTTTTACATCCATCTGCTAAATTTTATAGTCATGAAAGTCGGCTATGGCTAGCATTACTCTAATAGATTTAATCTTAGCTACTGGTAAGAAGGTCTCATCATAGTCAACCCCTGAGGTCTAAGTAAAGCCCTTCGCAAACAGTCAAGCCTTGAAAGTGTGCACCTTTCCATCCGTGTTGGTCTTTATCTTGAAGATCCATTTTCACAAAACTGTCTTATGACCTGGTACATTGTTAACCAAATTCCAAACTTGGTTGTCATACATTGACTTGATCTTGTTTTCTATTGCCTCTTTCCGATTCACAGACTCAGGGCCCGCCATGGCTTCCTTGTGGTTAGAAGATTCATCCAAACATACTAGTGTATTGTCACTGATAAACGAATCACCATCTGTAGTAATATGGAAAACATAAAACTCAGGTGGCATTCTAACTCTACTGGAACGTCTAAGAGGTAAAGAATCATCAATTGGTTCAACTGGAATTTCTTCCTCTGGTTGAGAAATAGCATTTGTAGAGGTCCCTTCATCATTTGACACATGAATTTCTTCAAGATCAATTGTACTGCCATTGTCCTCTTTAGATATAAGCTCTTTCTCATGAAAGACTCCCCTTCATGCTACAAAGACCACGTTGTCACTAGGTCTTTAGAACAAATATCCGAAGGACTTTTGTAAATAGCTGATGAAAATACATCTCTCACTTTGAGGTTTAAGCTTTTCGTGAGTCTCTCGTCTAACGAAAGCTTCATAACCCAAAACCTTAATATGTGCTAACGAGGGAACCTTTGCTATCCACATAGCGTGAGGTGTTTTGGAAACCATCTTTATTGGGACAAGATTAAGAATGTGGATGGAAGTCTCTAAGGCATACCCCAAAGTGAGGTTGGAAGTGATGCTCGTCTCATCATGGAATGAACCATGTCTAACAAGGTTCGATTACGCCTCTCAGCCACACCATTAAGTTGTGGTGTCCTAGGAGGTGTCAATTGTGAAACTATTCCACATTCTTTGAACTCTTTGAACTTTTCAAAGGTTTCTGACTTATGCTTGATTAAGTAGATATAGCCATATCTACTATAATCATTAGTAAAAGTCACATAGAATCGATTTGCATCCTTCTTGGTGGAACTGAAGGGACCACACACATATGTGTGTATGTGATCCAACATTCCTTTACCTCTTTCATAAGAACCAGTGAAAGGTGAGTTTATCATCTTTCCAAGTAAACAAGACCCACGTATCATCCGACCTTATGTCAAATGATTCCAATACTGTACCCTTTTGGATTTGGGCGATGTGTATCTTGTTGACATGTCCAAGACGACAATGCCACAAGTGTGCTTTGTCTAAACCATTAGACGAATCAATTTGTAAAACACTATTACCTAAAACATCTACAGTCATCACAGTTTCATACACGCCATCACAAGGTAAAGCTTCAAAATAAAATACACCATTTTTAAAACCAGAATTATATCCATTTTCATTATCAAAAGAGTATCTAAAACCGTGTCTATAAAAAGCATGAAATGAAATGATGTTTCGTGTCATCTCTAACGAGTAGCAACAATTATTCATCTAAACATAATCCACTACTAAGCACTAAGTTATAAACTCCAATCTTGGTAACAGGTGATGATCTACTATTGGCAATGATCAAATTCATTATCCCATGCTCCACATCCTCACATTTTCTTAGCCCCTGCTAATTAGAACAAATATGAAAACCACATCCTATATTACAGACCCAAGAATGAGAATATGCTGAGTTTTTAGATAAGATAGTGTAAATACCTGCCGAGGTTGGATTCACCTTGCCATCCTTTATGTATTGCAAGTACTAGGGGAAACTTTGTTACCAATTCCCTTTCTCATGGCAATAAAAGTAAGTAGCCTCTTTAGGATCAGAGGCAGGAGGAGCATCAAAACAGACCTTTCCTTTGGCTCCATTGCTTGAGGACCCAACTTGGGACTTTCCTTTCCAATTATATTTAGGAGGATCTTTCCTCTTCTTCCCCTTTCCTTGACCGATGGCCAAGAAAGGAGCAGCAGCAAGGGTGGAGGCAACACATTTTCCCTTCATTCCCGCTTCAGCGGTTCGTAGAAGCTTCTGAAGTTGAGCCAATGTGGTCTCTTGGTTATTTAGATTATAAGTTAGGATAAACTGATCATAACAGTTGGGCAATGAGTGCAAGACTATATCAATATCTAATTCATCATCAAAGTTCACATTAAGCTTTAACAAGCACTCCACGTATCGTTGCATCCTTTGCAGGTGTCTACTGATGGACTCTCCATCTTTCATCTTGCTAGTGATGAGGTACTTTACTACCTCATACTTTTCTTGACAAGCTCGTTGGTGGTACTTTTCCACCAAGTCCTTGTTCATCTCATATGGCTAGTAATCCTCATTAAACCTTTGGAGCTCGGGAGTCATAGTAGACACCATGATGCATGCCACTTTGGTTGCATCATTATAGTGCTTCCTATATTCAACTAGTTCTACGACAGTAGCTTGGGTTTCATCAATCTCGAGAAGTTCTTTTTCGAGCACATACTCATTTTCCTTAAAATTTAGAGCCATCTTGATGTTAGACATCAAATCATTATTGTTGGGTATTAGATGTTGCGTCATTGGGCTTATTGTATTTAGTTTATTGTGTATACGGTATTGGGAATGTCCAGCCATCTCATTTATTAGGGTTTATGTATTTATAGTGCATGCATGCACCGTAGGAGGTTAACACTTTCATCTTGGAAATCCTTTGTAAACCCTAATCATGCCTCTATAATAGAAGTTCTTTGTCGAGCTCTTCTGAGGCCGTGAAGCTTGAATCATTCAACTTATTTTGAATCATTTTCATGTTCTTATTTACTTCCTGTTTTGAATCTTATCGATCTTTAAAAAGTTTATTCTAAAAATTGGTATCAGAGCAGGAGATTGTGTAATCTATACGCATCTCTTCTACTAAAAGAAGCTACGAGGGTATCCGTTAATATTGGATCTTGTTCAGATGTCATCTCTGTGTTCTTGACGCAGTGATCTCAATATTACCCTATAGTTTTACATATTTGATTCTTAAACAGGTTACAGATATCTTGTTAAAATGTCACACGACGATTCTCAAATCAATTCCATCAGCAGTATTGGGTCAACAACAAGGATTCCAATTCTCTTTCCTAGAGATTATGAAGTCTGGGCGCTTCATTTTGAAGATTATGTTCTAGGTTTATAAGATAATGGTTACTTGATCTGGAAAGCTATTACTATTGGAACTTCCGTTCACTCTGGAACAAGAAAGGTTATTAAAACTTAGGCCGAACTCAATCAACTTATTCTTGATGTCAAAGAAGTTCCTCAAGATGAGAAAGAAAAGCTGTAAAGCAACATCAAAGGGATGGGAATGATTAGATTCGCATTGCAGGCTGATACCTTTTGCCTTGTCAATTTTTGTGATACAACCAAAGCTATATGGGACAGGCTTAAAGAGCTCTATTCAACAGATGCAGATCTGGAGCATTCTACTCAAACTCTCCTATTGTCCGAGTTTGCTGCTATCACACAAAAGACTGATGAAAATCTTAGTCAAGCGTTCAATCGCTACGATCATCTTTTGAGAAGCATGACGAAACATGGCATTGGACATGAAATCATCGAGTAGAAGGTAATGTTCATGAATGGGTTAAGGTCTGAATGGATCGCAGTGGTATCAATGGTGAAAGCTCATGAGCTGTTTCGATATTACACCTTAACGAAGGTGGTAGGTATTCTGAAGTCACATGAAAGCAAAGTGACTAAAGAAACAAAAGTTGTGTCTAGCATGGGTACGTTCGAACTAGTTGCAAAGGGGAAACAAGTCGCTGAGGATGAAGATGAGACTAATATTTCTGACTGTGAGCTCAAAAGTGAAGAGTTCACTTTGATGGTGTCAAATCTTAGGAGATTCGCAAAGAAGAAGTTTCCCTCCAATAGAAACCGAAATTGGTAGGGAAGCTACAGTTCAGAAAAATAGAAGGAGGAGAATGTGAATAGAATCCAGAAAGAAGAAGAAAAGAAAGAGAAACATCTTGCAGGTGATTCAAGCTATGATTGCAACTATTGTCATGGAAAGAATCAATTGGCTAAAGAGTGCATGCTGAGGCGATTGAATGTGAAGAAAGAGGGAGAAGAAGATGAGGCCTACCATCATCGCAAGCTTGAGGAAATCAAGCATAAAAAGAAAGTTGATAAATCGATGTCTGCTTTGATTGTGCAGGTTAATAATGATGAATATGAATTCGGTGGAGTGGAGGTATGGTCCACTAAGGATAAAGAGGTTAGAAGGCCCACTCACGGAAATAGTTTTGTAGCAAATGAAGGGGATTCGCATATGGGTGGAAAGTGTTTTATGGTGAAAAATGATGTGTCACAAATGCGAGGGTATGCAATAGATGGAGGACAAGGAGAGGCGAATGGAAGAAAGGATGACAGCTGCTTCACTGCGAAGCCAATTCTTGCACAAATCAGCGAATGTGATCAGTTGATTAATAAGGTACATCCCATTCTTGAATCTCTTAATATTCATGTATCTAATTATGAAACTGGATTAAACGATTTAAAATTCACCTTTTCGAATGTAAGAGAAAGGTTGAAACAAACTTTCCCATCAAACGCTAACATAACCGATCAAATCAGCAGGGTGTCGTCCAAGAGTGAGGAACGAAGGATGTGGATAGAGAATATAGATTCTGAGCTATCTAAGTCAAGGGATGAGTCTATTTATTTACAATGATACAATTTAAAGCTTTTAAAACAACGTAACATTTTTTGTTTGATTGCTAAGAGGCTTTATTTTAATATTACGAAATTACATTTGGATTGTGAAATTGGTAAGAAAATTCATAAAATGATCACGCCATTTTTGGAATTAAAGGAAGATGAAATTGAAGTTGATTGTTATCAATGTGAATCTATCTTCTCATCTGACGAAACCTTAGAAGCTTTTAAAATTGGACTTGAAAAAATTGACTCATACATTAAGTCCAAAAACCACAAGGACATGCTGAGATAGTTACTTGATGAAAATGACAGGTTAAAGATCAAAATCGAAACTATACATAAATTTGATTCATTGAGTTCGAAATTGAGTTCAGACAATAAGTTAAATGTTGATAATATTTTGGAATTCGATGAGGACAATGAGATGAGTGAAATATCTATTGCAGATGAGGTTGACTCTTCACAATTCCTTAAAAACGAACCTGAAAAAGCGAAAGCTATGATTTCAAAAAATTCAGTTGAATTTGCACAACTTTATCAAAATAATCCAAACGTTCTAAAGGATGTTGCGGCTGTCTTTCCAAAGGTCCAAACATCGCCTAACCAAGTCTTTACAGTTAATGGTGTATCTAAATGTCAAACTAGTTAACTGACGTCCTTAGTCGAAGCTAATAATGCTAACGTGTGTGATGAGCACTTCTGGTTCTCCCCGATTGACAATGGAGACAAAACAGTAGGTCTATCTAAGAAGACCTCTTGGAGAGTTAAAGGAATGTAGTTGAACCTTTAAATAAGGTTAATACTACCTACAAAAAAGGAAGTTCCAGTGGAGCCAAGGATAATCTCACTGATAACTCTTAAGTTCAAGAAAACACTCCTGTGTGAAAGAAAAGGTCAAAAGCGAATGTTCACAAATTTGCTGAACGGTTCGCAACATAAAAAAGTCAACGAAACGCTAGGTACAACAAAACATGTGCAAGAACGAAAACAATTTTTGAAGTCAAGGAAACCTAACTTTTTTCACATTGAAAAGCATTTCAATCCTCAGATGAACGTTGGATCAAATGCCAAAAGCCAAAAAGTCTCTTCAAACGCGAATCCAAAAGGCTTCTCATCTCGTAAGTCTCACAACCCTTAGGATCAAAGACACACAATTTATCTCAGATCAACTATCTACAAACCCACATATCCTTCATATCATAAGTCAGGTCCCAAGAAGACCTTTGTTTCTAAACCAGGAGTTTCGCGCTCTTCTACCTCCTCACCAGACGATAAAGGAAGGGTGAAGATTGTTTCAAAGTCAAACACTCCTTCGAGAATTACGGAGAAAGAGCGAAAGTTTGTTAAAAATCAAATAAGAAACAAACAAAAAAAAACAAACTAACTTGAAAGAATCAAATCATAAAGATAATCGTATCAAGTTTTTCACAATAAAGAATAAAGATCAAACAACCTTAATAAAACAAACTTATATGGTTGATCTCTCTATAAAGAGAACTGAAGAATGGTGGTCTCGTGAAGTTCGGTAACAATGCACTTGGGGAAATCAAAGGATATTGCATAATAACGAATGGTAAATTCTCAATTCGCAAAGTGGCATATGTTGAGGGACTGGAACACAACTTAATAAGTGTTTCGCAGTTGGTAGTGGGTATAGGACTAAAGGTCTCGTTTGATGATGAAGGATCTGAAATTATCGAAATGAGGATGAAATCATTATTGCTTAAATCAAAACGTAAAGGCGAGATGTATCCATTAGAGATCAATAGGATACGAGGGAAACGTTCTATATGTCTGCTCACTAAGGTTGCAATAAACGATAGTTGGCTGTGGAATAGGAGACTTTCGCACCTCAACTTCAAAGACATCAAAAAGCTAGTTCTTGGTGATCATATGCGAGGTCTTCCTCTCTTGAAATATGACAATGATCATCTCTGCGCCACTTGCGAAATGTGAAAGAAAAGCAGGAAAAGTCATCCAACTATAGAGAACACGAAGGTTATTGAGCTACTCAAACTACTCCACTGTCACAACAATGGAAATAGTGATGAAAGTAAACACAAGCAACATATATATAATTGAAAGAGTTAGGCCATTGTATGAATTACATGTTTCAAAATCAATTACAATATGTTGAAAAAATATCAAATGTTGATGCCTTAACGTCCCATCCTCAAAATGCACTTGATTTCATGTTTAGTGATTTCCTGAGAATACAAGTTGTTTGAAAAAGTGTCACCACAAAGGTTGGTGAGTTCATAAGCATTTGTAGACGGTTTATGAAAAGCTTTTTCTTGTAAAAGTAGTGTTTGTTCCAGAAAAATCCAATATTTTCCTTTATAAAGTTCTGTGGTCCTAAATCCCAGAACGAAGAATAAACAAGTATTTTCCATACTTAATGACATAACCGTGGTTTTAAATCGGCATAAAACCCTTTTTGATTATGAAAATTGCCGTAAACTTTATGAGTTGTTAACTTCCTAAGTGAGTCGCTATAACTATACTATGACTGAATGAACCTGCCACGACGTTTCTCAGGCGTCGCGAAACTGATATGACATTTGTCACCATAGACCTGCCGGTCTAGCTGTTGCATGCAGCTCAGGTGTGGGGTGTCTAACCCAATATAGATCTATACACAACTATCACGTTCTCCCTACAAGAGACTCTGGATATAGCTACCAGGAATTTAGATCCCACACTCGGATGTGCGGGGAGAGAATGTCTCACAATTTAAGTTAACTAGTTTACGTGTGGTGTGCGTGAATGTAAAACCTTTTTGTATAAATGTACCCTTTTTGTATGAGTGTGTTATGTGATGTATCATAAACTATACCTATTATAGCTTCTCAAAACAAGGGTAAAAGTGGTAATGTACATAAATTATACTCAACATAGTTTATTCAAATGCTTGTATGTAATAGATGTACTTTGATTATAACAATTTGTTATTTTTGTGCTTTGTCTAGAAAAAACCCATTTGTTAACTGATGTATGTCTACATACCTAGACAATATTGTCATATATTGGAATAACATATAATCACATAAAGATATACACCATGCTCAACATCTTACAAGGTGAAATGAAATTGATAGTATTTTTCTGTTGATAACATTTTCTATCCATGTTCTTAGAAAATTTATAGAAAAATCATCAAAGGTCCAAATCAGAATCCAAAAATTCTAAGAGTTTGGAAAATTAGTCTAGTTTCTCCATAATTTTTCTCATTATTTTTAATGACCTCTAACTTTTGTGAATAAGTCCATAATCACAGACTGGTCCGGATTGATGTTTGAGATGATAGGCAGTTTTGTAAAAATCACCATAATTTGTAGAAAAATAGTAGGGAGATGTGCAAGTAGTCATTTTAAAGCTAAGAACTTGATGTATTTGCACCTGTTACAGTTTTGAAAACTAAAATGTTTATGTTGTCCAAAACAGTCCGTGAATGGAGTCCAACTTTTCTGATGAAAGCTGTTAGAAAAGTTTAGTTATGTTCTTGGTGTTTTAACTTGTATTCCCCCCTAAGAACATGAGAAAACATGAAAATGTAGGGGTATGAACTCACCTTGAGTGATTTCAGTAGATTATTGTTGAAGAATGGGAGTGTTCAACTCAAGAACACTTGAAGTTGCCTTGAAGATTTTTGATAATCTAACGTTAAAGTGATGGAGTTTGTGTAAGCAATCGATGATTAGAGTAGAATGAAGTGTAATGACCGCATGGAGGATGTTAATACTTACTAAAGATACAAGAAAAGCTTGGAGAATGGCCTTGAATCTCGAATTTTAGAGAGATGAAATGAGAGAAAGTGAAGTTTGATCATGATGGAAGAATGAGAGAAAATGAGAGAAGTTAGGAGAGACCTAGCTAAGGTGGGGAGGGCTGGTAATTGAGTGGAAAGGACATTGAAGTGACCTAGCTAAGGTGGGGAGGTGTGGTTGGTCATAGAGTGGGTGTGGGGGTGGTTGCTTGTGTCATAAGGTAAGGCAAAGTCAACACTCAACCTTTGTACTTCACCCACCCATTTCTTGGATAATATTTATATTAAAAACGTGATTAATCAATATTTAGGGGGCCTTATATGTTAAAATAAAGTTTTGGGTGAAAATATCGCGTTGAAACAATTAAAAACAGGCCTAAAACGCAAAACTAGTCGAAAACCGGGTGAAAATGAGCCTCCTGCGAGACCTCTCGGTCCTAGGCCGAGGTTCGGTCCCTTCTGCTGCTGGGCCGAAGGCGAAATGGAGCGAAAGGGTAGGAAGCGAAATGGACCGAAGGCACCTTCGGTTCCCTATGCGAGGTTCGGTTCATCATGCGAGGCTCGGTCCGAGAGGGTTCGCTTCTGATGTCTTCGCTTCTGACAAGTTCTCTTCTAACAAGTTCGGTTCCTAAGAGGGATTTGGGTCCTTAAGAGGGTTCGGCTCCTTAAGAGGGGTTTCGGGTCCTTAAGTTCTTTTTATCCGTTTTTACCCCGTTTTAAGCGGTTTTTGACCCGGTTAAGGGTCGGGATGGCCCGAAAGACTACAAAAAGTTTAAGGAGCTTTTGAGAGAGATTTGGGAGAGATTTCACATTCTTGGAGAGATTTGGGAGACATTTGACATACTTGGAGAGATTTCTCATACAAAGAGAGTTTTGGGAGAGATTTCACATTCTTGGAGAGATTTGGGAGAGATTTTACATACTTGGAGAGATTTCTCATACAAAGAGAGATTTGGGAGAGATTTCACATTCTCGGAGAGATTTTACATACTTGGGGAGATTTCTCATACAAAGAGAGATTTGGGAGAGATTTCACATTCTTGTAGAGATTTGGGAGAGATTTCACATTCTTCGAGAGATTTGGGAGAGATTTGATATACTTGGAGAGATTTCTCATACAAAGAGAGATTTGGGAGAGATTGGAGATAAATAGAGATAGAGTGAAAACGATTGAGAGAGGTTTCGTGTGTGACATTTGTGAGTGTTTGGCTCCATAACGCAAGGTCCGTAAGTCCCGTTAAGCCATGTTCAAGGACCTTACACACTCCCGATGAGTATGCAACATTGTTTTATCGGTTTGGTTCATTGTCTAGCTCTAAGGCTAAGGAAAATTAAACACACAAATTTTCCAAGTGATATTTTCTCATTAAAATAGTGAGTTATACAGTAATTACATAACACAAACCCTAATATACAAGGTTTAATTGAGTTGACCGGTTTCACTCGATGACTTTGATTGAGTTTGACTTGACCCGAAATTGACTATTGTCACATCCACATTGAAAGTATTGGTGGTAACAAATATATTCTCATAATTATAGATGATTTTTCTCCTTTCACTTGGGTGTTCTTTCTTAAGCAAAAGTCTGAAACAACTCCTAGGCTTAAAGATTTTATCAAGAAGAATGAGTTACAACTGCAAAAGGTGGTTCGCAATGTTCGAAGCAACAATGGTCTGGAATTGAACAACTAAGCATTCGATGCATTTCTCACTGATAAGGGAGTATCTCACAATTTTCTGCTCCCTATACTCCACAGCAAAATGGGGTCATTTAAAGATGAAATTGTTCATTGTGTGAAGCAGCCAGGACCATGATTTCATTCGCATCACTGCCTCTTTACTTTTGGGCTGATGCCGTTACCACCGCCTGCTTCACTCAAAATAGATCGCTTCTTAATAAAAGATTTTCTGTCACTCCTTACGAAATTATCAATAAACGAAAACCTAACGTGAAGTTCTTCCATGTTTTCGGTTCTAGGTGTTTCATTTTCAATTCAAAATGAGCAATGAAATAAGTTTGATACGAAGGCTGATGAAGGCATTTTTCTGGGATATTCGCTAACGTCGAAGGCATATAGGGTTCTAAACAAACAATCCAAAAGGATTGAAGAAACTTATTATGTCACATTCGATGTTAATTAGTTATAGAAGACACAAGCGAATGACAGTCAACCTCAAGAGATCATTCCTCAATCAAACCAAGTGACCATTCCATCGGCCAATCTCTATGAAGAATTCATTCTTCTCTTTGACAAACTTGAGAAATCCATTACATCTGAAGCGAAGGAAGCTAATAATAAAGTAGACGAAGTGGAGAAGATATTTGATGACGCTGCAAAAGATATGCGAAGTCAGTCATCAGCTGCGAATCAGTCTTAAAACATGAGCACTGCTTTCCAAGAGGAGGAATTCTAACTCCAATGCAAGTCCTCAGGAGAAAACGGGTAATACATTCCAGGGGGAGGGTTCATGATCATCATCTAGCTCACATCTCCCAGGGGAGGATCCGCCTTCAATAGTAGCACACGAAAGTCCAGTAGCGGAGGAAGAAACGAATCCAGTCTTTCAGACTCACTCATCATTTGAGGGGGAGAATACAAATGCGAATGATGATACAGACATTCAATCAGAATTCGAAGAGGTGGATGCTGAATTGGATCCATCTTATGATCCAAATTATCCTCTACTAGCCAAATGGACCAGGGATCACCCCAAAAATAAAGTCATTGGTGAATCTTCTATAGGTGTTCTAACGAGATTTCAAATAAAAGCGAAACGAACTGCATTATTCTCTAAAGTGAAGTTCTGCATGTTCAATTCTTTTGTTTCCAAAATTGAACCCAAAACTGTCAATACAACTCTTGATTGCTTTGATTGGGTGCAAGCGCTGCAAGATGAACTTAACGAGTTCGAAAGAAACTAGGTTTGGAGGTTAATTCCTACTCCACCAGATGCATCGGTTGCTGGTTTAAAATTGGTGTTTCGCAACAAAATGGACAAATAAGGCAATGTTATAAGGAACAAAGCGAGACTCGTGGTTAAAGGATATTGTCAGGAAGAAGGTATCGACTACGAAGAAACCTTAACACCTATTGCAAGGTTGGAATTTGTTCGCATCTTCTTGGCATATGAAGTGTACAAGAACTTCGAAGTTTTTCAAATCGATGTTAAGTGTTCTCTCTTTAATGGAGAATTAGAAGATACCGTATACGTGGAACAACCAATGGGTTTTTTGAATGAGAAGTATCCTAATCACTACTATATATTGGACAAGGCAGTCTATGGTCTAAAGTAAGCTCTAAAAGCCTGGTATGAAACTCTCACTCGCTTCCTTAAAATGTTCAAATTTAAACATGGTTCGGTTGACCCAACCTTCTTTCGCAAGAAAGAGGGTGACCACTTAATGTTTGTCCAAATTTATGTTGATGGCATCATCTTTGGCTCTACGAATCCTAGCTTACTAGCTGAATTCAAAAAGCTGATGAAAACTAAATTTGAGATGACCTCTATGGGTCCAATTAATATTTTCCTTGGATTGAATATAAGACAGGGACCAGAAGGCATTTTTATAAATCAGGAAGCATACATGAAGACCTTATTGACTAAGTTCGGCATGATGGGAGACTCCAAAGTGAAGGTTCCAATGGCATTCAGAACGAAACTAACTACATCTCTGGAAAAAGTAGTTGTTAATCTGACTCTGTATCGCCAAATGATAGGATCCTTAATGCATCTAACAACTAGTAGACCATATATTATGTTTTCCGTTTGTTATTGTTCCAGGTTTCAAGCTAATCCATGCAAACCTCATATAGTGGCAGTTAAGAATATCTTTAGATATCTGAAACGAACCTCTTCACTTGGTATATGGTATCCTGCGAAATTTGGTTTCTTCGTACAAGCATTTTCAGATGCTGCTTTTATAGGATGCGGGTTAGATCGAAAAAGCACGACTGGAGGATGCCAATTCCTTGATGACAAACTTGTCAGCCGGCAGTCCAAAAGGTAAACATGCGTCTCGTTGTCGACAGCAAAAGCTGAGTACATTGCTACCACATATTGTACTTCTCAGGTCATATGGATTCAGATTCAATTGCAAGACTATGGCTTGAACATGATGTAAATCCCAATCTATCATGATTTTGAAAGCGCAATTTGCATCTTTCACAACCCAGTGCAACACTAAAAAACGAAGCACATAGCATTGAGGTATCATTTCATCAAGGATCATGTAGAAGATGACAACATTGAGATTCATTTCGTTCGATCCGCAAATCATTTGTCTGACATATTCACGAAATCCTTGTCGGAAGCATCATTTAATAGAATACTCCAAGGCTTGGGAATGATGCAAGCTGAATCAGTTCCAAAGCCACTTTCACTTTCAAAGTAGCCCGTTCGCCTTTGGGTTACCTGTTCGCTTTCGTTTTTATTTTTTGACAAGTGAAATAGAATGAACGCTCGCTCTATTTTTTTCCGATTTTTTCGGCACACGAAATGAGAGAAACATTCTCCCTATTTCACACCTCAATTTTTTTTAAGCGAACGCTCATGGTCTAATCTTTTTGTATATTTTGTATATTACGCTTGTTTCGTTTTATTTTTCATTAAAGATTTCAAAAGTACAAAAATATTTTGTTTTCTTATTTAATATTTTTCTTTGAGTACCATTTCAGGTTGCATTCCAAAAACGAATGATGGGGCAGGTACAATTTCCATATCTTTGTACTAGCTAAGTGTCCCTAGAAGCATGTTGTTGCATGTTGTCTGAAAACTCAATAGACTTAATGTGAAGCCTTAATGAATCGAATCTACCATTCGTTTCTTCCAAACTAGGCTGTTAAATTCTCATTAGTCACGAGCTACTTTATTCTTCTCATCTTGAGTTAAGAGTTATCTGATTGGTCATACTCGCATAATAGAGGTACATTTACTTCTCCGGAGCGACCTTCTCTTTTCTCCATTTGCCTTCATACTCATACATGTAACCCTTCAAACTCTCAGCTACACCAATGAGGTTTATGGTTATGAAACATCTGAGTTAATGATCTTAGCTTCGTTCACTAGAAACTGAGTGAAACCCAACATTTAACACACACAAATAAATTGATCGTGAACCATTGAAAGTTCTAGATTTTCACCATGGCAATGTCATAACTCAACCTTTGTGGATTGTACCACGAAATCTCTTTTTCCTTTTGTGTGATCTTTATGAATTGTTCTAAAACCAAAACTTTTCTACCCATAAGATCCACGTTTTTTTTAGGTTTCTAAAATTACCCAGTCACTAAAATAATATCAAACCTACTTGTGGTTATGGCTACAACGGTCACACAAGTACTTCATCCAACTTTCGTACTTATGTTAAGTTTCGTACTTTGGATTGGAGAAGAACGCACATTTTATATACTAACTTTAAAAGATTCATTTCATTGTTTTTTAACAAACAAATGATCGTACTTCAACGGGAAACCACACAGGCACTTATTCGTCTCTTTTGACTTAGAAGGAAGCGATTTGTGCCCGGGATCCACAGTTTCATGTCTTTATTGACATCACTTTAATCCCATTGTTATAATTTTGCTTTATTTCCTTATCTTTGGCACACTCTTGTACGAAGATCTTTATCATTTTCCCAATGTCTGGTTCGTGACTCTTATGGCATTTTTCAGTTTCACAAATTCGCTTTTATATGTATTTATGAAGTTTGTTTCTCCAAAGAGAAAGATGATTATCTATCTAAAAGAACATCAGGAATTTGCAAAGATTGGGGATAAATATTGTTGACACTGCAATTGAAGATCAGATTTTCGAAATAAAAGGCTCGTGGAATTTAAAACGGTTCCAATTCTCACGCCGCCTGATGTCACCTGACACCCTATCATCCGCTACAGTTGTCACATCCCATTTTTCTAGGCGTCCAATCTGGGATTGTCACGCGATCTTCGTTTGGTTTCTCACTTTCATTATAAATAGAGATTTCAATCAACGATTCAACCTTTACCACTCTCAAAGATTTTACGAACCCTAAAAGATGATTTTTCTCTCAACTGTTCATCTTCTACTCCGGCCTGCAAAAATGGCTGACTCTTCCTCAGTTAAATAACAGTCTGCTCAGTCATTCTCTTCTCACTATCAAACAGAATCAAAACTTGTTTCTCGATTTGGCTCCGATCAAATATGATGTATTCATGTTGTCGATCATCGAATGTCTGAAGTACTTTCCTTTAGTTATTGCCCTAACCAAGTTTGAGTCTGTTCCAATGTCGCTACTGTCAAAAGGTTATTCTTCAGTGACCTACGTCAAGGGGGAGGAAAGGATTACCTTTGAGGTATTTGAGAAGAAGATTTCCCTCATGAAGGCTAGATTTTGCTCTCTTCTAGGGCTTTCCGATGACGATTCAATGGTCAACCCAAATTTGATCTCCACTGCTCAAATCATCGACATGTTCTATCAGAAGGGGTACATAGATCCCATCCCCTCCATAACCAAGTTCAAGAAATCTAGCCTTCCTCCCCTATGGAATGGCCTCTTTACCCTTCTCTTCAAGGCATTTTCTGAACGTGTAGCAGGTTCGGATTGTGCAAGTAGGTCTTTCATGACGATCCTCTATGGCCTCTACCATGGGATCAACCTAGACTATGGTTCCCTTTTATGGGCTTAATTGGTGCAAAGCACAAACTCTACTACTCGACACAACGAGATTTCATGTGGTCGATTTTGGACCATAGCAGTACAGCATGCAATCGCGAAGCTCAACATACTAGTCATGGCAGATTCTTTGACATCTTCGATTTCTACCTTCCACAATACCAACATCATTGTTACTAAGAACTCCAAGTTTTCTTTCGTGGGTTCCATTCCTGAATCCCTGTACAGGTGTCTGTCTAGGGCAAGCACAATTATTGGGGAATACCAGAAGCTTCAAGTTTCAGGACCCAAGGTCATCACTCCTTAGATGCAGCATACACTTGATGAAGCTAATAAGGTCAAGAAAGGGGGGAAACCAAAGCAACCGAAAGAGGGTCCGTCTGCCCTTACTCAGATTACTAAAAAGCGAAAGACAAAAGGAGATTCTTCCAAGCCATCTCCCTCTTCTCCAAAACGAAATCGAGTCAAGAAAAAAGTTCGTAAAATTCGCATCCCTTCCAAAACTTTATCTGAAAGCGAACCTGATGATGCAAATCGAGGCGAATTTGAGGATGATGTCAACCGAACTGACCAAGAGGTAAATTTTGTTATTCCATCCCCTCCACCATCACATATTTCCTCATCTGTTCCTACCATAATTTCTCAGTGCCCATCTCCTGTTACCACTCAACAACTAACTTCTATTCCTCAACACTCAAGTATTTTCACTAAAACCACTACAATTACCAGCATAGGAGAACCTCTTGTCAATGTCAACTCATCTGATGCAGGGGTAAAGACTTCAGGGTTTGCAAGTACTTCTACCACATCTCGTATTTCCCCTCAACCTCAACATGGTTCTGATGACTTTCTCAGTGCTGAAGGACTTGACTTTGATACTTTTCACTATAGTCCATTCTCGATCCAAGGAGAGAGTGATGCTAACGCCCCTCTCACTCAGAGGCATCTCAAAGATCTGAACGCCAAGCTGGATACTCTTATTGCATCTTCTATTGCCACCTCAAGCCAAGCCTTTTCTGAAGCAGCGGTTAAGAGTATGCTTGATACTCTTGTAAAAGAACATGCAGCCAATCTCGTAAAAGCAAACCAAGCAATTGAAGATTCCACTCTCTCACGTCAACAAGCGACCAAAAAAGTCGATAAACTAATCTCGAAAATGAAGACTTTTATGACAGAGCTTCATATTGCTGCTGAAGCGAATGCTACCAAGGCGAATGATTTGATCACAAAGCTTAGCACTTCGCTTCACATTGAATTGGAGAAATTGGAACATATTCATACAGGTATCTCCAATGATAACACAACATTTCAATCTTCTATTTCTTCGAGGATCACAAAGTTTCAAGACGATCTGGCTCTTGAAAGTAAAATAACATACGAACTTGCTCTCCACACCACTCAAATCCGCACTAAAAACGTCAAACTCAAGCACACAAACAAAGAAATTGAAGAGTTCACATATGAACGATCAATTCTAAAATCATGCATCAACGATGTTAATTCATTACTCTCCAATCTTATTGAAGCCCATGATCCCATTTTGACCATCACTATTCGCAGACACTTGGCTGATAAGCTCGGTACTGCCTTTGCTCTTCTAAACAGACTTGAAGGTGTTTCTGAGGCCCCTATCCATCCTAAACAAGGGGGAGAAGATAAAGCTACTAAGACGGGGGAAGTACCTAAAAACAAAAACGAACCAAAGGGTAATGTAGCTTTGGGTTCGAAAAGGAAAGAACCAATGGGTGATGAAGAAGAAGAAAACAAAAAGGTCAGCTAAAGCGAAAGGCTCGCAACCATGCGCAAAACGAAAAGTGCTTGCATTGCGAGAGAAGTTGAAGAGAAAGAAAGAAAAGATAAAGAATATCATGACACTTTGGAGAGCAGAAAAACACTCTTTCCATTGTGTATGTTGGAGCGAATGTTGCATGAGGTTGTCGATTTCCCAAGTGTTCACTAGTTGGAGCCAGTAATTTCTTTTGATGTGGAAAACACGAAGGATTCCTAGTTCAACATGTCGAAAACACAAAGAGTTGTCGTTTTTCACTGCTTTGATTCAATTGCAACAGTTCCCTCTCCTGATGCGAAAGTGGATGAAGCCTTAATTGACTTTTATCTCACTCAAACCTCAGTTTATGACCTGGAGTGCTCCGAAGTTAACAACAATCAAGGTCACAGGGCCAATTGCTACAGGAAGCTTTGTGAATATGAAGTTCAAGGCTACAAGAGGCTCATAAAATGTTCTACACGAATTCACACTTGCTGATCTGCCTAATCTATATCCTCATGATTGGATTCTCTTGCTCAACCTCCTGCTGACTAAAGAGAAAAAATACGAACCCATTCTGGCTCACCTAAAGCAAATGTTGGTTTCGTATATATATATGAAGTTGAAAAGCTTGACATCGAAATAGCTAAATATCTGAAACGAAAGCCCACTGTCAATCCGATTGGAAAAGCTAGTGACATGAGTGAAATGCATATGGGTAAGATTGATATAGACCACTAGACAGTAATGCTTCAACATGGGACTAATGTTCCTAGAGCCTTACAAAAGTGCCTCTTCGCTTTGCCCAACAAACACTTGTTCTCTATGACCTGCTTGGAACATATTTTAGAGACCATTAACAAGTGTAGCCTGAATGATGCTACTGTGAAGAAGAACTCCAATGATATGACTAGGTGGTATATCGCCTTTCGCAGTACTCTACTCACTGTGATACCCAAACTCTTCAAGACAATTAAGAAGACTCAGCAGTGAAGCATCTCTCGCCTTAATTGACGCAAAGGGGAGATTGTTGGTATTAGATGTTGCGTCATTGGGCTTATTGTATTTAGTCCACTGTGTACACGGTATTGGGCCTATCTAGTTGTCTCGTTTATTAGGTTTTATGTATTTATAGTGCATGCATGCACCGTAGGAGGTTAACACTTTCATCTTGGAAATCCTTTGTAAACCCTAATCACGCCTCTACAGTAGAAGTTTTTGTAAATCTCTTCTAAGGCTGTGAAGCTTGAATCATTCAGCTTACTTTGAATCATTTTCGTGCTCTTATTTACTTCCTGTTTTGAATCTTATCAATCTTTAAGAAGTTTATTCTAACAATTATAATTGGCGTCGTCAAAGTTAACTCTCGAGAAGATGCTCAGAAGCGAGAAGTTGTTGTTGGAGGAGTTATTATTGTTGAAGGAGGAACCAAAAGCATCGTTGGGAGTTGACATCTGAAAAAGAAGAAGATCAAGTTTTAGGTTAGATAGGAGTAATACTCAATATAACACCCAAATGAAATATTAAGGCTAGTATGCAACTAGATATTTCACAACTTAGAAAAGGGATTTTGTAATCTAATTGTGAAATAAGTAAAGTTTTTTAATGAAATTCCTAGATCTTTTGAGATTCATTGAACTATGCAATGGCATGTTTAATCTTGATTATGCCTTTCCATTTATGACTGGGATACCGAGGATCACAAACAGGATGTGAATAACCATGCAAATTAGCTTAGTACTCTCGATGTCATTTATCATCTAATCAATGTGTCGGTTAGCCACACACACTCCATTATTCAATGATAATTTACAAGACACCCATTGCCACCCTTTATTAGTCCATATTAGTGTGGCGGTTAACCACACACGCTCTACTATCGACTTAAATAAAGTGCAATGTGCAATTTCATGGATTGACATCAAATTCACATTTTCCTAAAGTAACTAAGATTGGGAATTTTATAAAAAAAACATTTAGTTACATTATAAATTCATTATACTTACTACTGAGAATTATTTTTCTTATCAAACTCGTTCGGCTAACGACCCTCCACGAATCAAGGGAGCGGTGGGTGAGAGTGGATACCCAATGGCAGTCATTTTATAGGCCACTTCCTTAAGCTCTCCTTATAAATTGGCTTCATGTATGAGGCATACTAACAGTTTGACTGACTTGTATTATACATATAGTAAATATTAAACATTTAATTTTAGATATAGTATAAGGTGGATTTTAAACATTTCAAAATATTAGGGTTTTATAATCCTTTTAAAATTTGAAATTAAAACAATTTAATTTAAATTTAAAATAAATTGATTTAATAATTATCTATTAATTAAACCGTTAATTAATTTATTAAACCATTTGATGATTATTCAATTAAATTAATCAAAATAATTTAACCTAATCCTCTCCCCTTAATTTTCGAAAAACATGGGAGAGATAATTCAAATTTTATAATTATCCAATTAATCACATAAAGTGATAATTACCAAAAATAAGAAAACCCTATCATGAAACCCTAATTTTTGAAAAAGGCAAATCTTGGGTAGGAAGGCAAGCATTTCAATCCTTGTCATATTTCGAAAATCAAGAGGGTTAAGGAATCCTAATTTTTTAAACTTGTAGGACAAAGGAAATGGTTAAAACCCTTTTCAAAAATTTTGAAATATAGGGTTAAGAAACACTGATTGCGAAAAACCCTAAGTCCAAAGGGTTTAATTGCCATAAACCCTAATTGATCAAATTCAAAGAATCGAATTCAATTCAATAGAAAATAAGCCAAGGCTCTAATACCAATGATGGGTTTTGAGCATAACATACAAAATTCATATGTGTGCATCCAACCCTAATCTTGGATTTATGTTTTCTATAACTGAACAAACAATTAATGAACATCAAATGGAAAACCCTAGGAGGTATATGTTATTTTCGAAAATCATAAAACTAGGGTTAGAATACATACCTTAATTGTTATATTGTAAAAACAATGAATTCCTAGTGTTCTGTAACTTTGAGAGCAAGTGTCACGCCTCTAGTAGATCACACCCAAACTTGGCAAGAGGATGAGAGAGGAGAGAGGAGGAGGGAGCTTGAAATTTTGGCTGCTCTTTTTAGGGTTTTAGGTGGCCGAAATTGTGAAGGGGTTAGGCTCCTTATATAGCGAGGTAGCTTAGAGCCAAAGCTAGGGCCTTAGAAGGAAACCAAAATTCCTTAGCTTAAGGACCATGCAGTCCAAGAATCCCTATCGAAGACCCCATAGACGAAAATTCTAGTGCCTTCTTATAAGTTTTTGTGACAACCCAAAATTTCCATTTTGTACGAATATTATCTATTCAATAGAAGCTAGACCAGTTTCAATGAATTTTAGACTTTTCCGAATAAGTTTGTGTACATTAGGGTTTATGTTTAAGGAGATATCAGGAGAGTGGATGCTCATGGGTTCGTGAAACTTGAGTATATCAAAACTTCAAAATGTTAGAGTTCAATTCCGGAATAAAAATATTTTCTGCCAAAAATATTTCAGGACTATAAATAGATTTCTGAACTAAATTCATTCATTATTCACATTTCCAACTAGAGAAAAATCCATTTTCTCTCTCACGGATCTTCGGGTTTTCATCCCAAATCGTGAGTACACTTCCCTAGTTGATTTATAATGCTTGTTATATGCTTAATAACATAGATTACATGTCGAATACATGAGATTCGGGAGTTTATCGCCCAAGAACGTTCTTGGGGAGTAAACTCCAAAATGAAGCTTAAAGGCTATCTAGTCCCATTTCATTGTTAAGTAACTAGCTAAGGATTATATGTATGTACATTTGAGACTAGAAAACAATCAAAAACACCTAGCTTAGGGTGTTCACGGCCCAAGAACTTCTTGGAACGTGAACTCCAAATTCAAGGGCCAAAATATGCCTTAATCACTCCTAAGGCTTTAGACATTAATACCCATTTACTCCTAGCTAATTTGTGGACTTAAAAACATCAAGAAAACCCCTCAAAGTGAGTTTACGGCCAAGGAATACTCATAGGCCGTAAACTCCAAACAAGGGCACCAAAGTGTGCCTAGGGTCCTCATTAGCCTTAAACAAATGCCTAGAAATTATCCTACTTGTGCTTGGGACTTGAAAGAATAAGAATACCCATCCCATGAGAGTTTATGGCCGTAAACTCTAAGGGATTTGGCCTTGGGGCCGTAAACTCCTCAAAGGAGTATTTCTATGCCCTAAACTACCCAAAGGATTAAACAACCATGCAAGGCTTATTCTAGAAATCGAATAGCACTTCAAACATCAATTACCACCAAGATTGGAGTTCACGGCCGTAAACTCAAGGGTTTACGACCGTAAACTCCTTGTGTGGGGTTTATTGAGGAGTAAACACTTATATAAGGCCCTTTGGTACATTAAACCCCTTTAGCCTTGTCCCATAACAACTTAGATGCAACCATTAGGACCTATAACACTTATACAAAGTGTTTATATGTTCCTAAGTGTCCCAACTTATTTCATTAGTTATTATTTGGCTAATTAGTTATATATATGCTCATTATATGATAACTAGGCTCGTGCGTGTGAACAAGTCTCTGTTTGCCACCTAGCACGGTATCCGACACTTCAATCCAATCCACTCACCACAAGTGAGTTCATACCCCTTTAATTAACCTTTGAAATAATTTTAAATGTTTTAAATACTTTATGGGGGGATACAAGTTAAATACTTATAGTTATTACGTCAATCACATGTGATTAATAACTAGAAAACCAATGATTTTATTACTGTTCAAACTGTTTATCAAACTGTTTTACTTCCAACTGTTTTACAAACTCTTTTACTTATCAAATACTTTTATTTAAACTTTGTTATACTTCTTATAAATCGCATACCCATATATGTATAGATATATAAGCAATGTTTAAAGGGCTTAGGAAGGCCATCCGCCCTATTTCCTTTTCGCGCTTGACATGTCGTCTGGTGGGATTTCGGGTAGCCCTCCGAAGGTCGTTTCAATATTAATTACATATCAAATGTGCATATATAGACATAAAAGTACTCCTTTATTCACGCCTATCAGTACATCATTAGTAAGTTACCATCGGGGTAACACAGGATCATACTACTATAATTTCTAGATCAATGAGTCGGTTCATTCATGAGTCAATACTTATTAGTAAGAGTACATATACAACTATACTAGGACGAGAACATATATAACGATACTAGAGCAAGTAACATTACATTACATATAAATGAATACGTTAACAATTGTGATCCACTGTATGGGAGCATGCCTTAATTGTCATGACCCGAGTTGTAGCCAGAGTCTCTTGAAGGGAGAGCGTGTGTTTGCATATAGATCTATACTGGATTGACTATCCTACACTTGGCTGCTAGCTACAGCCAGACTGGCAGGTCTGCGGGTGCCAAACGTCATACCTTATTTTTCGACTATACGTTGTCGTTGTTACCAGTCTATAGTATGGTGCAATTTATCACATGATACCTTAATAAAAATCCGGTTTAAGGTAGTTAGTACAATAGTAGTTCCTATAATACAACACTACAGTACTACAATAATTTACCCATTACATATATTTAGTAATTATTTCACTTAAACATTAATGTACAAACTATATTTTGTTAAATGATAGTTACACTTGGGAAATTACACACTTTTACAACAAACGAGCATACAGAGCAATTAAGTCTTGGTAGAAGGCTACTTTAATAGAAAATATAGGTTTTTCTGAGAGATTCAAACTTTTACAAACACTTACAAACATTCACTTACATTTTACAAACTTACACTTGAGACATGTTCAAACGTTTTGATAACAAACACCGACTCTAAAATACTTATGAACTCACCAGCTTAATGCTGATAAACTCTTTCAAAATAACTTGTATTCTCAGGTCATCAGTAGACAGGTATCGAGGCCAGCTTTTGAGAAGATGGAGCGCATCCAAGACTCATCTTATTATTTTGATTTACATTATTTTTGGTGTCTATAACTGTTCAGAACACGCTTGTATTGACATTATATATTTAATGCAATTGATGATGTTGTTTGCTTATTTATATTTACTATGTTGTGATACTCTACATGACGTCCTCCGCCCCAGAACGGTTCTGCCGTTCTTGGTTTTGGGGTGTGACAGATTGGTATCATAGCGTTGTTTATAGTGAATCAAGTATATCAACCCATAAAAGATATACTAAACTATAAACCCATTAGGGATTATAGCACTCTGACCCAGAGTCTATACTTTAAATATTAAAATATTTAATTAAGTATACTAGTCTGGATTCATACTAAAATCAGTGTCACAATGACAAGAACAAAAGTATTACGATTGTTAAATATCACAAGTGAGCTCGGGGATGTATGGTCAGTCCTGAGGATGGCATAGCCTGATCAACTATGCTGGTCCGAGGAGTGATTAGCATATGCCCTAGAATGGTTATGATGTGTTAACAAGTCTAAAAACTTACCAACAATACTACAAGAAGATCAGTAGAACTTAAACTTAAAATACTATAGGTGTATTTTGGTACTACTAGCTACATGTATACTATATTCTTATACCTCTCTTCTCGCGTAGATTTAAATGGCTGGATTCCATCACGGTGACCCGTACTTTCCAAATGAAGGCAATGCCGGGTGGATCGAAGAAGAGCCCGAAGATGAGCATCCAATCCCTTTGGATGATCACCTTGCAGAAGGCTTTTCTGATGGATCTGACTCCGAGCCTGAAGTCAACAACCTCCTGCTAGCAGGTCAAGCCCCGAACAACAACCCCCGACCAGCTTTTCCAGGTCCTACTCCCTTGTGGGCAACCAACTTGAATCGCTGGAGTGATGAACAGGGTCAACCCTTACCTTACTTTGGGGACCGAACCTTTTACCACGTTAGCGATGGTGGCTCTACGGATCGAGCTCTGGCCGTCATTATCCGTAGAATAGCTCGTAATGTTGAGCAAAGTCGAGCAGCCATCGACCCGGTCATGGAGATTGATGCCAACTCTGGTGTCAACACAGTCCGCCTCCGCCGTCTTGAAGAAGACATGGAATGGACGCGAAGAACTAATGAAACCCTACAACAACAACTAGCTGCCTCCCGAGCTGGAGTCTTGGAACTTCGAGCCCGCCAGAGGGCTCAGGAGCGACACCTTCAAGAGGTGTTTCATCAAGTGTCAGACCTCAGGACTCGCCCGAGGAATTCCCATCGCCCTTAGATGATGTCTAGTACATCTCTACCTTTTGGTTAAGGAATAGCCTTTAACATCCGTGCTCTAACTAGCACCTGTCTGTAAAATATTCCTAACTTTCAGTACTCTAATTAGGAATCTAAGAACTGTCAAGCTTTTCCGTATGGTATGATGTAAGACCTACTGTTAGGTCGATTTTCCATAAACTTATTACATCGGTAATACTAGTATTATTGACGTCTATCTAATATGTGGGAAAAATCTGTACACTTGTGTTTTCCTACTAATATTCTTTGTTGTGATCTCAGACACTCATTCAACTGTTGGTCTATGGTTAGTTAGTCCATGTGTCACTCTCACCTTACTTACAAATTGATTCTTACCATTTTTCTTATCTTTATAAACTTATAGCTGAAAGATGCATCCTCGCAAATCTCCCCGGAATAACCCTACGCCTCCACTGCCTCCTCCGCCTCCGGTCATCGATACTGCAGCCCTAAATGCTGTCGTAGCTGCAGCACTGGCAACTGCCATGGCTCAGTATCACTCATCTGATGCCAGCAAAGGTGGAACCCCTGTTGAATGAATTCCGGTTGAAACCCCTGTGCGCTCGAGAGAGTGCTCCTACAAGGATTTCACCAATTGCAAACCAAAGTCTTTCGATGGCACCGGCGGAGTCATTGTCCTCTCGCAATGGTTCGAGAAGACTAAATCATTCTTCGAAATCTGTTCATGCCCTGCTGCGAGCAAAGTCAAATATGCCGCATGCACCTTTGAAGGAAAGGCCCTGACATGGTGGAACGGCCATGTTAAGGCACTAACCCTCGTCGTAGCCAACGACATGGGCTGGGAAATGATGAAAGACCTCATGATTGAGGAATACTGCCCAAGGGGCGAAATCCAGAAATTAGAGCAGGAGCTGTGGAACCTAACCATGAAGGGCTCCAACGTAGTCTCCTATACCGCCAGGTTCAGCGAACTGGTGGCCCTCTGCCCCAGTATGGTTCCCACTGAAGGGAAGAAGATCAAAAGGTACATATGGGGGCTAGTGCCTCCGTATCAAGGGAATGTCCTATCATCACACCCTGCTACCTTCACCAATGCCAAACGATTGGCACAACGATTCATTGACCATGGAGTCAAAACCCCTGCAACCACAACAACCCTAGCCTTCTCAGAACCCTCCAAACCCGCTGACACAAAGCGGATACTCTGGGAGGAAAGGAAGAAGACGAAACGAGCTGCCAAAAGGCAGCAAATTGTAGCAGTGCATGCCGCAATAACCCCTGCTGCTACTGCTCCGGTGGGACAGTATGCTGGAAGTTTGCCTAAGTGCAACAAATGCAACTACCACCATAATGGCCCCTGCCATGAAATGCAGTGCTCGAACTGCCACAGGAAAGGGCACGCAGTCCGTTTCTGTAAATCTCCGGCGAGACCGATCGCCCAAGTCCCCGGCTCTGGCGCGAGCCCGACCTGCTATGGATGTGGCGAAGCAGGCCACTATAAGAGGGACTACCCCAAAGCAAAGAATGCTGGTGGAGCAGGAAGGGTACTAGATATAGGCCACGGGGAAGCAGTTGCTGACCCGACAGTGGTGACTGGTACGTTCCTCCTCGATAACTCTTATGCATCCATTCTGTTCGATAGCGGAGCGGAGCGAAGCTTAGTAAACCATAAATTTGCTTGCATGCTTAAGCAACAACCACACACACTTAAGGAACAATTCACAGTAGAAATGGATAATGGAAAAACTGAAAGTACAAATAGCATATACTTAGGTTGTACTCTAACTCTAGATAACCATTCATTCCCAATCGACCTCATGCCGGTCTCAATAAAAAGCTTCGACGTTATCATTGGCATGGATTGGTTAAGCCTTCATCGCGCCGACATCATGTGCTACGAGAAAGCAGTCCGTCTAAACCTTCCGGCTAACGAAACTCTTATCGTCTACGACGACAAACCCGGTGCGAGTCTTCGTATAAGATCAAGTATTCAAGCACAGAAGTATCTGCATAAAGGATACCATGCACTCCTTGCTCACGTCGTCGATAAGAGCCTTAGAACATCCCGGTAGTGAGCGAATTCCCTGACATTTTCCCAGAAGAGCTACCAGGATTACCTCCACAACAACAGGTCGAATTCAGAATCGACTTAGTCCCCGGAGCTACCCCAGTAGCCAAGTCGCCCTACCGATTAGCACCAGCAGAGATGCAGGAACTATCTGGTCAACTTAACGAACTGCTCAGCAAGGGCTTTATAAGACCAAGTTTCTCACCTTGGGGAGCACCGGTCTTGTTCATTAAGAAGAAAGACGGATCATTCCGTATGTGTATGGACTACAGAGAACTCAACAAACTGACGGTCAAGAATCGTTACCCTCTGCCTCGCATAGACGATCTATTTGACCAACTGCAAGGGGCGAACTATTTCTCCAAAATTGATCTGAGATCCGGATATCACCAGTTACGAGTACTAGAAGAGGATGTGCTGAAGACAGCCTTCCGAACTCGTTACGGACACTACGAGTTCGTGGTGATGCCATTTGGATTGACCAATGTGCCCGCAGTCTTCATGGATCTGATGAATAGAGTATGCCGACCTTACTTGGATCAGTTCGTCATCGTTTTCATTGACGACATCCTAATCTACTCCTGAAGTAAGGAAGAGCATGGCGATCACCTGCGACAAGTTCTAGGGACTTTACGAACGGAAAAACTCTATGCGAAGTTCTCGAAATGTGAATTTTGGATCCAAAGAGTCGAATTCTTAGGACACGTGGTAAGCGAAGAGGGAATCCACGTAGACCCATCCAAAATTAAAGCCATTGAGAACTGGTCAGCACCGAAGACGCCTACAGAAATTCGTCAATTTCTAGCCCTCGTTGGCTACTACCGCAATTTCATACAGAACTTCTCCCGAATAGCAAAGCCTCTGACAACCCTGACCCAGAAACGCGTGGCCTTTGATTGGGAAGAGAGACAGGACAGATCGTTCCAAACGCTCAAGCAACCCTTGTGCACCGCACCAATACTATCCCTTCCCGAAGGAATAGAAGACTTCGTAGTCTATTACGATGCATCGAATCAAGGGCTCGGGTGTGTTCTGATGCAGCGAGGTAAGGTCATCGCCTACGCCTCCAGACAGTTGAAGACACACGAAGTTAACTACACGACCCACGATCTTCAACTAGGAGCAGTGGTGTTTGCTCTGAAGATCTGGAGACATTACTTGTACGGAACGAAAAGCACTATCTTTACCGACCACAAGAGTTTACAACACATTTTCGATCAGAAGGAGCTTAACATGAGACAACGACGGTGCGTCGACCTACTCAGTGACTACGAATGCGATATTTGTTATCATCCGGGTAAAGCCAACGTAGTAGCAGACGCCCTAAGTCGGAAGGAATATTCTGGTCGCAGAGTCAAGTCATTGTCAATAACCATCCATTCACACTTGTCTAAACAAATTCAGGCGGCCCAACTTGAAGCCATGAAACCTAAAAATGTGACGAGTGAATCCCTTAGAGGAATGGATAAAAACCTAGAAGTCAAGGGTGGCGGAGCATCATATTTCATGAACCGGATCTAGACACCGAAACACGGTGGTTTCTGATACTTGGTCATGAGCGAGACGCACAACACTCGGTATTACGTCCACCCAGGTTCAGATAAGATGTATCTGGATCTTAAAAAGCTATACTGGTGGCCTAATATGAAAGCAGAGATTGCTACCTTTGTAAGTAAATGCCTTACTTGCGCAAAGGTTAAGGTCGAGTACCAGAAGCCCTCCGGTTTACTACAACAACCAGAGATTCCAGAATGGAAGTGGGAGCGGATCACTATGGATTTCATAACCAAGTTTCCAAAGACAACGGGTGGACTTGATACCATATGGGTCATCGTCGATAGATTGACCAAGTCTGCACACTTCCTGCCTATCAAAGAAACTGACAAGATGGAGAAACTTACGAGAACATACATTAGGGAAATCGTACGGCTACATGGTGTACCTATGTCCATTATCTCCGATAGAGATAGTAGGTTCACCTCAAGATTCTAGCAATCACTACAACATTCCCTAGGAACAAGGCTGGACATGAGCACAGCCTACCATCCACAGACCGACGGACAGAGTGAGAAGACCATCCAAACACTGGAAGATATGTTGAGAGCCTATGTGATTGACTTTGGAAGGGCATGGGATACTCATTTACCCCTTGTCGAGTTTTCCTATAATAACAGTTATCACACGAGCATCAAGGCTGCTCCATTTGAAGCCCCCTACGGCCGAAAGTGCAGATCCCCCCTGTGTTGGGCTGAGGTGGGTGATACCCAATTAGCCAGGGGCAAGCTTCCGACAGTACTCTCACCGGTCTGGAGATCATTCGGGAAACGACAGAGAAAATCGTTCAGATTCATGAATGATTGAAAGCCTCTAGAGACTAACAGAAGAGCTACACTGATAAGCGAAGAAAACCTTTGGAATTTCAGGTGGGAGACCGAGTCCTTCTCAAAGTCTCACCCTGGAAGGGCTTGATACGCTTCGGAAAGCGTGGGAAGCTTAATCCGAGGTACATAGGGCCTTTCGAGATTCTCGCAAGAGTCGGCCCCGTAGCTTACAAACTCGACCTACCTGACACACTTCCTAACGTACATTCTACATTCCACGTATCTAACTTGAAAAAGTGTCTGTCCGACGAGATTCTTGTAATCCCGCTCGACGAGATCGAGATCAACGAGAGCCTCAACTTCGTGGAAGAACCGGTAGAGATCATGGACCGTGAGGTCAACCAGACGAAGCAAAGCCATATCCCTATCGTGAAGGTTCGCTGGAACGCCAAGTGAGGACCGGAATTCACTTGGGAACGCGAGGATCAGATGAAACTGAAATACCCTCATCTTTTCGCTTAATTGTTTGTAACTTCTTGTTTGCTTAAATTCTAATTTCGAGACGAAATTCCTTCTAACGGGGGGATGATGTGACAACCCGAAATTTCCATTTTGTACGAACATTATCTATTCAATAGAAGCTAGACCAGTTTCAATGAATTTCAGACTTTTCCGAATAAGTTTGTGTACATTAGGGTTTATGTTAAAGGAGATATCAGGAGAGTGGATGCTCATGGGTTCGTGAAACTTGAGTATTTCAAAACTTCAAAATGTTAGAGTTCAATTCTGGAATAAAAATATTTTCTGCCAAAACTATTTCAAGACTATAAATAGATTTCTGAACTAAATTCATTCATTATTCACATTTCCAACTAGAGAAAAGCCATTTTCTCTCTCACGGATCTTCGGGTTTTCATCCCAAATCATGAGTACACTTCTCTAGTTGTTTTATAATGCTTGTTATATGCTAAATAACATAGATTACATGTCGAATACGTGAGATTCGGGAGTTTACCGCCGAAGAACGTTCTTGGGGAGTAAACTCCAAAATGAAGCTTAAAGGCTATCTAGTCCCATTTCCTTGTTAAGTAACTAGCTAAGGATTATATGTATGTACATTTGAGACTACAAAACAATCAAAAACACCTAGCTTAGGGTGTTCACGGCCCAAGAACTTCTTGGACCGTGAACTCCAAATTCAAGGGCCAAAATGTGCCCTAATCACTCCTAAGGCTTTATACATTAATACCCATTTACTCCTAGCTAATTTGTGGACTTAAAAACATCAAGAACACCCCTCAAAGTGAGTGTACAGCCAAGGAATACTCATAGGCCGTAAACTCCAAACAAGGGCACCAAAGTGTGCCTAGGGTCCTCATTAGCCTTAAACAAATGCCTAGAAATTATCCTACTTGTGCTTGGGACTTGAAAGAATAAGAATACCCATCCCATGAGAGTTTATGGCCGTAAACTCTAAGGGATTTCGCCTTGGGGCTGTAAACTCCTCAAAGGAGTATTTCTATGCCCTAAACTACCCAAAGGATTAAACAACCACGCAAGGCTTATTCTAGAAATCAAATAGCACTTCAAACATCAATTACCACCAAGATTGGAGTTCATGGCCGTAAACTCAAGGGTTTACGACCGTAAACTCCTTGTGTGGGGTTTATTGAGGAGTAAACACTTATATAAGGCCCTTTGGTACATTAAACCCCTTTAGCCTTGTCCCATAACAACTTAGATGCAACCATTAGGACCTATAACACTTATACAAAGTGTTTATATGTTCCTAAGTGTCCCAACTTATTTCATTAGTTATTATTTGGCTAATTAGTTATATATATGCTCATTATATGATAACTAGGCTCGTGCGTGTGAACAAGTCTCCGTTTGCCACGTAGCACGGTATCCGACACTTCAATCCAATCCACTCACCACAAGTGAGTTCATACCCCTTTAATTAACCTTTGAAATACTTTTAAATGTTTTAAATACTTTATGGGGGGATACAAGTTAAATACTTATAGTTATTACATCAATCACATGTGATTAATAACTAGAAAACCAATGATTTTATTACTGTTCAAACTGTTTATCAAACTGTTTTACTTCCAACTGTTTTACAAACTCTTTTACTTAACAAATACTTTTATTTAAACTTTGTTATACATCTTATAAATTGCATGCCCATATATGTATAGATATATAAGAAATGTTTAAAGGGCTTAGGAAGGCCATCCGCCCTATTTCCTTTTCGCGCTTGAGATGTGGTCTGGTGGGATTTCGGGTTGCCCTTCAAAGGTCGTTTCTATATTAATTATATATCAAATGTGCATATATAGACATAAAAGTACTCATTTATTCACGTGTATCAGTACATCATTAGTAAGTTACCATCGGGGTAACACAGGATCATACTACTACAATTTCTAGATCAATGAGTCAGTTCATTCATGAGTCAGTACTTATTACTAAGAGTACATATACAACTATACTAGGACGAGAACATATATAACGATACTAGAACAAGTAACATTACATTACATATACATGAATACGTTAACAATTGTGATCCACTGTATGGGAGCATGCCTTAATTGTCATGACCTGAGTTGTAGCCAGAGTCTCTTGAAAGGAGAGCGTGAGTTTGCGTATAGATCTATACTGGATTGACTATCCTACACCTGGCTGCTAGCTACAGCCGGACCGGCAGGTCTGCGGATGCCAAACGTCATACCTTATTTTTCGACTTTACATTGTCGTTGTTACCAGTCTATATTATGGTGCAATTTATCACATGATACCTTAATATAAATCCGGTTTGAGGTAGTTAGTATAGCAGTAGTTCCTATAATACAACACTACAGTACTATAATAATTTACCCATTACATATATTTAGTGATTATTTCACTTAAACATTAATGTACAAACTATGTTTTGTTAAATGATAGTTACACTTGGGAAATTACACACTTTTACAACAAACAAGCATACAAAACAGTTAAGTCTTGGTAGAAGGCTACTTTAATAGAAAATATAGGTGTTTTGAGAGATTCAAACTTTTACAAACAGTTACAAACATTCACTTACATTTTACAAACTTACACTTGAGACATGTTCAAACGTTTTGATAACAAACACCGACACTAAAATACTTATGAACTCACCAGCTTAATGCTGATAAACTCTTTCAAAATAACTTGTATTCTCAGGTCATCAGTAGACAGGTACCGAGGCCAGCTTTTGAGAAGATGGAGCGCATCCAAGACTCATCTTATTATTTTGATTTACATTATTTTTGGTGTCTATAACTGTTCAGAACACGCTTGTATTGAAATTATATATTTAATGCAATGGATGATGTTGTTTGTTTATTTACATTTAGTGTGTTGTGATACTCTACATGACGTCCTCCGCCCCAGAACGTTTCTGCCATTCTTGGTTTTGGGGTGTGACAGTTTTCATCCAAGCTTTTCTAGGGAGGTTCTAGAGCCTCTTTCCTCAACTATCAATAAATAGCCAAATAGCCCCTGGACTTTTAATTAATTCTTTTGATCCCAAAATTAATTCCAACTAATTTTTGATTCAATATTAATTAAATAATATGATTTCTAATTAACATATTATTTTCACAATACATTAATAAATCATTTATTTCGATTTATTAATCAAATAACAAATTCAAACTCTCTCCAAAAGTCATCATGTCTAGTTGCTAGTTATGAGGGCAACCCAAAAGGACTGTGTTATTATCAATTCAAGTATCTACCAGTTATAGTTATGAGCATAGAAACCTAATCCAAAAGATTATTGATAATCTCACAAAAAACTCTAAAAATGGAAGCTCAAAGTAATCTATATATGTAGTCCGTCCACTATGCTTGAACCGGTTTTGGGTATCTTGACATGTCTTATATTTTGATATTCAATATACCCGTTAGTGTGTAATTTGGTTGTATCTCTCAAAACTTGGTCTTTATAGTTAGTGATAACCATACATAAATACTTTTTGTTTTAAATGAAAGACTCTTTTGGTTTCTACCAAAAAATGAGACATTGGCATTAGAGTTTTAGCGAGTTTTAAATCCGCAATGCTACAAAATTAATGGTGGAGGTTTCTCTATGATTTTGATTTGTTTTATGTTTGAATCATAGAATCTCTTCATAGTATTTTAGTTGGTTTAGGCCAATTGATAAGGACTTGATGATGAAAGGACTTCAGTAAAAATGACATGGAGAATTTTGTTGAACTACATACCTACTACTATACCGAATTTGATGTCTAGAGGATTTGACCTCTCAAGTAACTTGTGTCAGATTTGTGAGGGCTTCAAGAGGAGTTAGATTATCTTTTTTTTTATGTTTGTAGTGTTCAATTATATGATTTCATTTTCTAAATTTAAACATATGACTTTGAAAGTAATTCTTTTCACTTCACGGTAGCTCCTTCGAAAGTATCACAACATTTTGGTGCTTCAGTCTATTAATAGTAGAAGTAATTATGTATTTTATACTATTGTTGTTGTTTCTTCTAAATTGTGTATATATAAAAATCATATATTTATCATCAATTATGTTCCTTGGTTAGAGAACTCAATCATGGTTATCCCTTTAGAAAAAGATCTTCTTTTCAACTTCCTAGCATCCAGATACTAACAAAATTTAAAGGGTTATTAGTATGAAAACCATATGAAGTTTGTATTTCATCCTTAATTGGTCCTCAAAGTTTATTTTGACCCTCTGGGGCCATTTAAGCATCTTAATAATGTTTTTAAAAAGGTATTATGTTAATTGTTTATTCTTTATTTTTATAATCAGCTGATGTGGACAATGTTATTTTATGTTCCTTCCACCTCATTAATTCCACATGTCATTTTGAAATTATATGATAATGGTCGTTGGTTTCCCACATATTTAATCACACTAAGACACACCATCTTGATCAATTTTATCTCAGGTTTTTTGTCATGTATTTCACCTAAGAGATACTGGTTGCACGAAGAGCATCTCTCTAAGAAGAACATTTGTCTGAGCTTAGGGAATTCTCATTACTTTGAGTTGCATGGCTGAAGAACATCATGAAGGTATTTACTTGAAAGTGTATTTGAACTTTAATGATGTTTTGAGAACACACCCATGATATTATGTTGGATGTGATAATTTTTTATTTACTGATTTCGATTTTGCAATTTTGCTGGAATGGATTTTGGTGAGTGTGTGAAATTTTTAGAAAGATTCATTAGAGAACCATTTGAGAACCTTTACTATTCATACTCTCCGTTTTCAACTGGTATTAGGTTTGTAGGAAATGATATGGAGTATGTCGATTTTCTTGATACAACTTATGATGAACTAGAAATATTAATTTCTATTTTCATGGTCATACTGGGGATGGTTTAAGGGATTGGTTTGACTCATGTAGTGATGTGACTGGTAGTATTATACAAGGTGAGGATACATTGGAAAAAGAACCATGAGAAACATCCCATGTGTTTGAAGGAACTGGTTTTGGTAGATGAAATCATTCCAGATTACTTTAATGTAAACCTAAACAAGACTTATGATGATGAATTCCTCAATAATTTATGTTCAGATGTAGTAGATAACGACGATGAAGACATGGAGGAGAGTTTGTTCAACCCCACTTTAAATGTTGATTTACACTAGAAGCAACAAAACCCAGTTCTACGTATGACATTTGAGAGCCCTGGACAACTTAATAGCATGTTATGTAATTATGATGTCCATAATGGTTATCCACAATGTTTTGAAAAAAAATGACAAAAAGGCTTCTAGTAAAGTGTTATAAAGGTGTTTGCAGATTTAGATTATGGTCATCATGGATGAGCGAAGAACACTCATTTCAGATTAAGTCATTGAAAAGTGACCATCAATGTTCTAGAAACTAAAAGCAAGGTTCCATTCTCAACTACAAGTGGCTTGGTTCACACTATACCAAAGAGATCCTGCATAGATAAAAAAATGACTATCAAACAAGTTAGAATAGAGGTCATAAAAAATTGGGATTCATGTAAGTTTAGGTAAATATAGGAGGGCCAAGAAGCATGCATTGACCATTTTTAAAAGTAATCTTATAGAGCATTATGCCAAGTTGGGGTCCTATAGGGAGGATATAAACAGGACTAATCCTTGTTCTATCGTAAAATAGATGTATGAACAATGCCTGATGGGAAAACTTACTTCAGTGAATCCTATGAGTGTTTTGAAGGTTCGAAGAGAGGTCGGATTGAAGGGTATGTTAATTGATGGATGTTTCTTAAAGGGAGTATATTATGGAGAACTATTATGTGTTATGGGAAGGGATAAAGACAACCATATTTACCTAACTTCTTGGGCAATTATTTGTGTTGAATACAAGGAAAATTGGAAATGGTTTCTTGAATTTCATACTGGCGACCTTAACCTAGATGTGGGGAAAGGGCTTACCTTGATCTTAGATCAACATAAAGGTATGCATTTACTTAATTTCTTCTTATTTAATTTGGGTTTACTAATATATGAATAACACAAGGTCTATTTGAGGTTGTTAAGGAAATCCTACCCCAAGATGAGCATATGCAATATGCCAAGCACATTGCCCAAAATTTTAGAAAATATATCTTGTGACCCACTTTGACAACCTTTTTCATAAAGCATACAATGCCACAACTGATAGTACCTTCAATTTTGTTTTGAAAGAACATGAAACACATTGTCCAGGAGCACACAAATATTTCATGGACAAGGACCCTAAAACATGGTCAATGGCTTACTACAAAACAGGTCGATGTTGTGATTTAGTAGAAACTGGTGGAAATGAGAGTTTAAATGCAGTTATACTAGATGCAAGAAAGAAGCCTACTCTCCATTAAAGGATATAGCCAACTGATGTTGCACCTTCAATTAGGATGATGTTGGGTTTTTTGAAAAATGACCAAAGATCCTAGTAAGTGTTACCAATTGTGTTAGAGAAAGTTGAGACAAGATAAAGTAAATAATCATATAATGTTGACCCAGAGAAAAGAACATGCTCTTGCAAACTTTGGTAGCTAAATGGGTATAGTTGAGTTCATTCAGTGACTATAATTTCATATCTAAATATGGATCTGGAGTTGTATGTGGATCCAATATTTACTTGAGATATATACTTGAAAACATACAAGTACAATATGTCTCCCCTTGATGGTAGTAGTATGTGGTCTGGAACCACATACACCCCTACCCCAATTACCTCAAAAATCAAGAAGAGTGCCTAGAAGAGCCACAACTAAGAGGAAAAGAGAAGCAACTATAAAGTAAGGATGCATAAGATCTAAAAGGATAAAAAATAAGGTATCTTGTGGTATTTGTAGTGAATAGGGACATAATAACAGAAGTTGTCCCACACTTGATAAACAAAATAAACTACCAGTAAAGAAAGTTAAAAAGAAAGCAAATGTACTTCTAATGATATCATTATGTATATTGCTTAATATTATCTATTAAAATGTGTATTTCAATGTATGATAGATTGCAATAGAAGGATGAGAAGGAATTCAAGTTCATGGTGTTGATGGTGTTATAGAGGGAGGACAAGGTAGTCAAGTTCTTGGTGGTGATGGTGCAATGGAAGGGAGAGAAGGCAGTCAAGTTCTTGTTAGTGATGGTGCAACGGAGGGAGGACACGGTAGTTAAATTCCTGGTAATGATGATACTATGGAAGGAGGACAAGGAAGATAAGTCCATCGTATTGATGGTGGAAATGGTAGAGTGACTAGAAAGTCAAAGTGGTAAAAGAGTTGACAGGAGGAAACCTTTTGAAAGAATCATAAAAAAAAAAACTTGAAAAAATATTTGTGCCAAAAAATGGTGAAGGATGCGGCAACAACAAGGCAATCAGAATCGAATAGTATAACAATAGGGTGGAATTTGTCTTTTGTGTTGAAAACAGTGTAACTATTTTGATGGTTACTACATGTGTAGTCACACATTGTATGTTAGCTTAAATATTGTTACTACGATTCTGTCACTTTTGGTTGTATAATATTAATGACAATAGAATCAACTTTATCCTTATGCTAGGATCCATATGCTTGTGCAATATTTTTATAAGTTAGTGGTCCACTATGTGAATACATGTCTCTTTATGGTTGGTCTACCATTAGTAGTTATTATATGGACAATAAAGTGTCATTCTCAAGCCTTTACACATTATGGACCACATACCGAATAATAAATAAATACAAAATTTATGTTGCTGATATGATCTCAAGATTGTTTCCTTCATTTATGTTGCGGATATGATCCCAAGATTGTTGCGGCCATCTATATATAGTAGCATTACAAAAGTTTGCATATCCCTTCACATACATACTATCCTAGATCAGAAGTCCCATGCCAAAAAACATCAAAAAAGTACATGCCCAATGAAATTCCCACACACACCATCAACAAGACACTACCAAATTTCAATCGCATCTTCAACTTTAATACCACACTTTCTAAATGTGTGATCTTGTTTGCAATTAATTCATTCGCAACTACTCTTATTGTTTCTACAATAACAACTCCTCTACAACATTTACAAGATCATTCCTCATATTTTCTAGTTTATTCCTCACATTAGCCAATTCAACATAATTACACATTGCTTTTAACTTCAACAATTTAAGTTTATAGTGATTTTTCACTTCATAATCAACCCACATAAAGTATTTTCATTTTGGATGATCTAGTACCTGCATACAGATCATGAAAACATAAATTATCTAAAACTCATATAAGTTGCAATAGTATATTAATGTATCATGTGTTACCCTAAATGCATGTACATTGCTCTTTCATGTATTACCCTAAATTTATGGACATTGTTATTTCCTACATTACCCTAAATGTATGTACATTGTTATAGCAAACTAAAGTTGTTTTCTTGCATTACCCTAATTAAAAGTAACCCATATATATCATCCATACATGAACCAAATCATTGATATATTATGATTTCCATACAAAAAATGGTTTTCAAAACTAAACCTACGTTCAGTGTAAATACATGTATGGATGATATATATATATATATATATATATATATATATATATATATATATATATATATATATATATATATAGGTTATTGTCATTACCCAAACCATCTGGATCATTGTGATACACTAATTTACATTACCCAAATAGGCAGATGAAAAATTAAGGTTTTACCGATTTTAAGTTTTTCTACAAAATTTGGTGTGGCTTATAAGGAACTATCAAAATCATGACAAAGTAAAGGGGAATAAAAAAAACAATAACATGTGTAATCACTAAAACGAGCTCCAAAAAGCTTGAATTTTAACGATCAACTACACAAACGGTCATCAAACCACCAACATAGCTTCAAATAACAATTTCAATAAAAGATAAAGGACGAAGGACGGAAAATATTTTACACTAAACAATGATGAAGCATAATTGAAGAATTGTCTAGTAAGGTTTCTTCCATTCCAAGAACCACGTAGCTTCGCAGGAGGTTTACCATCAGAGCTGCAAGGCTCGTCCGGTTCGGGATCATTAATTATTTCATGACCTTCTTGACGAGATGAGCCTGATGAAGACATAGGAGTTAGAGCTGAAAGGTTTAGATCGTAAAAGGGGAAGGAAGTGTGTCTTTTGGTTTCAATACATCCCTCTGTTATATAGAGGGTGAGGTGTCGCCCAATTCAGCAAAATATGTCCATATGGCATGAACTTTGTCTACCTGACATTTATCCAGTGGCGAATGTAGAACCAATGGAGTCGGGTTGGGTCATATATCTTAAAATAGATAAACATAACTTTAATATTTATAATAAAGTTTTACATATGAACTTTATCAGCTCTTATATCTTGAAATATATTTATAATTATATAGTTATCGATACTTTCTAAAACATTTTTTTTCAATATACAGCATTAAACTATCATTCAAAAAATGAAATATATAAAATACTGGCAAGCGACGGTGATGCCTGGTGGAGGGGCGATGGTGGCCGGTGACCTTTTCGGACGAAGGACAATAGGATCGATTGATAAAGTTGGGGAGAACGTGATGAGGTGTCAAAGGTTAGGAGGTGTTGATCAGTGATAACATTTCGTGAGTTTTTTTTCTTTTAATTTTAAATGGATTAAAGCAGATGACTATTTTAAGTGGATTAGATTATATATATATATATATATATATATATATATATATATATATATATTACAAGGTAGATACTATAAAAATAATAAGATAAATCACAAGTTGTTTCATATATATATATATATATATATATATATATATATATATATATATTATATATATATATATATATTATACCAACCTTCAACTTAGCTAAGCCTCTGCATTTATCTAAACGTGATTTGTAACAATAATTAGCAGAATACCTTTTTAAAACATTATTAAGCTACAAATGATCTCAGCTTGTCAATAAAAACTAATGACTAATTATGGATAAAAGCCAAACTTTGTAGGGTTTTCATACCAATAACCCAAAATTAAATCGTTTCAAAGAAACATATATTCTAAAAAAATCATATAGTGGTTTTGTTATTATCCCTATAGGATTTTATCATGAGACATCAAAGTAAATAGGTGAATATTATGATAAGGAATATGAATGTGAGGCTAACATGCATTGTTAGAAGTGGACAAAACAATGGAAATCAATAACCATGATTCATAATGAATTTTACAAAAAATACTAATGGCCAAGGCTTGTTAAGTGGGCCTTAGGAATAGTTTGCATTAAATGATTATACCATGTCACTTTGTGATATATATTTTCAAATAAATGTATAAGATGGACATAAATCAATAAATGTTCTATGTGCTTTTCTTGGTTAGTACATGTAAACAACATTACATAAATGGTCAATAAGACTTTCTTGATTTTCATATTTTGTCCTTCAATTTCTTTTGTAGATGAAGATGATATTTATGGTTTTAATTTCTTATTTGGTTAGTTCTTAACCCATATAAAGTGACATTTTTATCCTTTTTAATTTATTTTATAATTGTTTTAACAAAGTTTAATTAGAAAAATAAATAAATAAACCCCATCTCTACCTTAATTACCCCATTAAAACCTTATCTCATGGTCACTTTGTAACCTTCCTTCCATCATCATATAATTCGCTTTATTTATATTCTTTCATTCCATTGTCGACACCGATGCCACAACTTTAACCATCTCAATTTTTGTCGATTCGCATCTCCATATCCTATGACAAAGAGTAAAAAAAACAAATAAAAAGATAATTAGAGGTGGGAAACAATGATTGAACCATTAAATATTGTGATCGGAGGCAAAGAATTAGTATTGATACCGATAGTCGTTCACGATGAATCCCTACACCATGCCACTCTATCCCTACCATCCTTTCCCTCTGTTACTCGTATCGCACCACCACTAACCAACATTTCTCTTGCTATCCTTCAACTTCTTCCTTTACTTGAAAACCACCAAAACCTTCTCATCCGTCACTTACCCATTACCTACGACCCACTTTCTCTCACCCTTCTCTTCTCCCTTTATTAAAAAACCACCACATAGCACTCCTTATCTTTTTTTTGTCTTCATTTGGTTTTTATTATAGTCTTATCAAGTAGGTTTATGGTTCTTAAACATTTATTGAATTTGTTTGATACTTCGATCGATCTTTTTGGGTTCTTAAACTTTTATTAGTTTTTTTTGTGACATCCCCATTTTTAAGGTGAATTAAAAAAATTTCTTTATGCTTATTGAAAACAGAGTATTAATTTATTTGTGAGGAATTTGTCCCAAAGCATTATTTCATTCAAAGAATTTATGAAGAGATGGTTTTCTTTAATATGTAAAAACTTGGGATGTTATAACTGATATAAAACAAAATTATAAACATGTCTTAACAGACCTTACAACATATTATTATAATGATGGCCTACATCTCCTCGAATCTTTCATCAGATTCCAAACATCCCTATCCATATACCTTTGTATCACTATCTGTGATACACAGAAACTGAGTGGGTCAAGATGGGAGGTTGGGTGAGTACCACCTTTAGTGACGCTTCTCGATCTTTTTTAGTGTTCCTCTTTGCTTTTTTAGGTGCTTCCATTTTGCGTTTTTGTTTTTTTCTCAATTTCTGCTCATTTCTTTTGGTTTTTACTTTCGCTTTGTCTGATTCCTTCGTATGATCGGTGTACATTGAGACCAAATCCCATTCTTTCACTTTTTCAGCCCTTCACTCACTTATTTTATCTGTAGCTTTCTCATGGCTCTGAAAGTTTTTTGAAGGCTTTGAACTCCTCCATTTCCATCTCTTCCGCTTCCAAATTCTTTTTACTCATTTCTCCTCCTTCTATTTATGGGTCTTTCGGCGTCACGTTATTCTTTTTTATAACTCTTGGAATCTATGGCGTTTTTTCATTTTATTTTAGGTTTTGCATTCTTGTGACCGGACTCGTGTCAACAAAAGAGTTTTCTTTGATGGTTATTTATCATAGATTCCCATGGATGACATCACTTGACGCCTCACTGGGTTCACCTTCCATTTTCTGTGAGATTCATTGATTCCTTCACAGTTCAATTAAGAAGGAGACATTAAACAACTCATAAGTTGATTGGCTGGGAGGGGAATATACTTGGTTCGGTGTAGTGAGGGTATACATGTAGCTTCAAGTTAGTTTATACACTATTAAGTCCCCTGCCCCTAGTTGGGTTTGTTACTTTTCTGCTAGAAGTAACAATTCAAAGTTAAAAAGCTTTGTAAAGTAGCCGTTGTAATTGGATAGGGATAGACACCTCAATTGAACTTTGACGTGACGATTCAGCGTATTATAGTTTTTATCATTTCCTATAACCGTCTCCTTAATTCTTTTCCATTTAAAGAGGCAACATTGTGTACCTACCACTTTGTCTGTTTCATAAATATAGCTCTTCTAGGTCCCCTATAAATACCACCCTTGGTTGATTTCTATTCTTCTCCGTCTGTAATTTAAAAAATTAGTCTTCTTTCTACCTTATTCATTTTCATTTCTTTGCTTCACTCCAATGGCTAGCAAATGAATTTCAAACATTCATACCATGAGATCCAAACTTACCCCTAAGTTGCTTTTTGATATTATGAAAAAAATATCACATTGATCCATAATTTAACCTACGGTTCCTGAGCCTAGGGATGCCATTATTGACGCTCCAGAAGGTTTTGTTGGTGTTTATCGTGATTTTTTTAAATCGGTTTTACGATTTCCAACATTTCATTTCTTGATCACAGTCTTGGATGATTATCATCTGGACATTGTTCTAGTTACCGCCAATGGTTTTTGGAAGAATCATTTGTTTCGTGATGTTGTCTTCTGTTGTAGGCGTTGTTCCATCTATCACTCTATTCTACTATTTCTATGTTATTATGTCCAATGTTGATTGGGTATCTTTCTCCTTTCACCATAGCTTGGTTGAAATCTATGACGGGCTTCCAATTTCTATTAAGTATTGGAAGGAAATATTTTTCTTTGTGCGTGTTTCTAGTTTCCCTTGGTGGATGTTTTATAGTGCTATTGCTGACAGGGATGCTGATCCTTCTACTAATTTGTTTCTCAAAGAACAGAGTTTTCTGAGTCATTTTTTAGATAGTTTCGTCAAATAGGTCGATCTTGCAGAAATAATGCTAGGTATGGTGGGGATAAGTGCTTATTGGAACAAATTGATGAGGAAACCTTAGCGGGTTATGAGATTACTCTGTTAGAGCGGTTACACACGAAGAGCTTTGTTGGTTCTTTTTTGGTCACACATGAAGCAACGATCCTTAATTCTCCCTCTCAGTCGGAGTCTAGTATCAACTTTTTTTCCAATCCTTCTGGTATGGATACCATTGTGCCCATGGCGCGTTCTCTTACCAATAAAATTGTGAAAGTGGAGCTTAATAGTAGAAAGCCCCCATTTTCTTCTGCCATGGTTTTGTTAAAAGGTTCATCCTCTAAAAGGAAAGTTGTGGTAGGGAAATTATTTCTTTGGAAGGAGTAATGAGCCTTCATGACAAACCAATTAACATAACTTCTCCTAAACGAAAAGGGAAAACTCGCAGTGGTGCAACAAAATTTGTGTTTTATCAACGTCAAGCAATATACCTTCATCTAAACATCTGAATCTAGAGCCTTCTTTGGAACCACCTGCAACAACTACTCTTCATGATTGTTCGGTTAGCGGTAATCGTGAACTGAAGCATGCCGAAGAAAAACTGGCTTCTCTTGATGTTTAAACTCCAAACCCTAAGATTCCTATCCCTTGTACTTCGAGGGAAACCCATGTTATTGAATCTCTAGAACCGTTGTCAAACATTCAAACCCTTGTCACTTTGTCGACAACTGTTGTATTCCAACAAAAACATTTTGGACTGGATTTGTGCTCTTGCGTATGTCAAACACTGATTCTACATTTATAAAGGTGGAGCCTCTTCTTTTGGATTCGGGTGTTCTAATTAATTCGAGTGCTGCTCCATCCTTGACGCTAACACCTTGTTTAGGGATGACTCTTAAGATGAACTATCTCGTGACGCCTTGCATAATACTTCTAGAAAAAACTCGTATATATTTTATGTTGCTTCTCTGTTTTAGTTTTCATTCTCTCTTTGTTCTATGTTTTTTCTTGTATTAGATTACTTATTATATCTGTATTTTAGTTATTCCTTCATCTCGAAAGGAGGTTATTCTTCCTACAATTGTTGCATTTGCTGCCTCATTGACTTAATTTCAACAACCCTTTTCCATGACTTACATTCCTAAAAGTCTAGATATTGCAAATGATTCTGATGAGGAGAGCCTTGACAGGGCTCACTCCTACTTGATGGAAAGAATCCACCTGCTAAATGAAGTTTCTTGCCGCACTCGAAACTGGTCTAGCATCCTTGTTGTGAAGCAATTAAAGTTCAAGGGCATTGAAGAAGATTTGTTTCCTTCATGATGAAATAAATGTGGAGGCAACGGTTCTTCATGAAGAGGTTCATGGTTTATCAGAGAGATGCCTCGGATTTGCAGTGAGTTATGAAAGAAGGTATCCCTTCCTTTTTTTCATTCGTTATTGAGCTCAGACAATTTTGGCAATTTTAATGCCGCCCTCAAAAATGTGACCACCCAATTGGGGCAACATCAGGCCTATGTTGAGATGAAAGACAAGTATATCGAATCACTAAATGGAAAGAAAACCATCTACTCTTATCCGGATGCACATCATTATATTATCGATCGCTTATCTGATATGATTACCTATAGGTATTCCTTTTTTGGTATTTTATAAAAGGATAAGCTAGACATCAATATGTTAAAGAAGAAACTGACATATTTGGATCTGCTTTCTAAGTGTGATGACGGGGGTACTAGAGCTTGATTGGGCTATGGTTTGTGTTTGTTTGTACTTGTTCGGTTATATTTTGGATGTTTTTTGTTTGTATGGTTGAACTGACATGTTATCCGATAGAATTTTGTTTTCATGTGTATTTGTACCTGGTAACTTGCAATCCTTGTGTACTTTTCTCAATCCTTGTTACTTTGATTAATGTTGAAGAAAATAATATCGTAAAACCGAGAATGAATGTTGATTCAATTTATCTTATATTTTATGTTTAATCATACAGATATAGTCAGACCATGATTTGGTGGATCATGGTGATTTATAATACTGACATGTAAACTACAAAGAGTTATCTTTAATGTAAATATGATCGAAACATGATTTGCTAGATCGCGATGACTGAGCCATAAGCTACAAAGACTTATCGCTTAGTTTTAATGATTATACAGTCGAACCATGATTTGGTGGATATTGGTGACTGAACCATAAGCTAAAAAGACTTATGGATCATGTTTAATGAACATAGGATGGAACCATGATTTGTTGGATCATGGTGACGCAACCATAATCTACGAAGACTTATAGTTCATATTTAATGTATATAGGGTCGAACCATGATTAGGTGGATCATGGTAACTAAACCATAAGCTACAAAAACTTATGGTTCATGTTTAATGAATATAGGTTCAAACGATGATTTGGTGGATCATGACGATCGAACCCTAAGGTAAAAAAAACTAAAGGTTCATGATTAATGAATATAGGGTTGAACTATGATTTGGTGGATCATGGTGACAAAACCATAAGCTAAAAAAAACTTATGGTTTAACTTTAATGAATATAGATTTGAACCATGATTTGGTGGATCATGGTGACCGAACCATAAGTATGTGTAAACATTTGATTTTGTGGTATTTGTGTGTTTTTAGTCATTAGGGGTATTTGACTGTGGTAAGTGAGAGTGATGGTAGTGGACAGTGTCACGCCCCAAAACCAAGAACGGCGGAAACGTTCTGGGGCCGAGGACGTCATGTACAGTATCACAACAATGAAAAGTAGTAAACAAGCAACAACATCATCCATTGCATTAATAATATAATTATTATACAAGTGTTCTGTCAAATTTTGATAAACACTAAAGCATAAATCAAAATGAAAGATGAGTCTTGAACAAGGTCCATCTTCCTTTCTCCTTGCATCGGTACCTTTCTATGATGACCTGAGGATACAAGTAATTTTGAAAGCGAGTATCAGCTTTGAAGCTGGTGAGATCATAAGTACTTTAGTGGCTTAATTTGTATTTAAGAATTTGTAAGTTTATGAACTATAAGTATGGAAAATGTAAATGAACTGTAAGTATGGAAAATGTAAATGAACTATAAGTATGGAAAATGTAAATGAACTGTAAGTATAAAAATGTTTGTAAAACAACTGTAAGCGTTTGAAAAACTCTAGAAATCCCTATGATTCCTACTATTATAGAAGGGTGTCTTCTACCAATACCTAAATGTTCTCAATGTAGTCTTCTACCAAGACCTAACTGTTCTATATGTTCGTTTCTTGTAAACGTGTGTAATTTTCCCAAGTGTAACTATCATTATCAAAATATAGTTTTTATATTAAATGTTTAAGTGAAAAGATCACTAAATATATGCAAGGGAAAATAAATGTAGTACTGTAGTGTTGTATTATAGGAACTACTATTGTACTAACTACCTTAAACCGGATTTATATTAAGGCATCATGTGATTAATTGTACCATACTATCGACTGGTAACAACAACATACGAATGGTCGTAAAACGGAATGACGTTTGGCACCCGCAGACCTGCAGGTCCGGCTGTAGCTAGCAGCAAGGTGTAGGATAGTCAATCCAGTATAGATCTATACGCAAACTCACGCTCTCCCTTCAAGAGACTCTGGAAACAACTCGGGCCATGACAATTAAGGCATGCTCCGATACAGTGGATCACAATTATTAACGTATTCATGTATATGTAATGTAATGAACTGTTCTAGCTGTAATGTACGTGCTCTCTACCTAGCAAGTATAGTAATGTACTCGTTCTAGTATCGTTGTATATGTTCTCTTCCTAGTATAGTTGTATATGTTCTTCTCTAGTATAGTTGTATATGTTCTTCCTCTAGTATAGCTGTATATGTTCTTCCTCTAGTATAGTTGTATATGTACTCATAGTAATGAAATGTTCTAGCTGTAATGTTTGTGCTCTCTATCTAGCAAGTATAGACTCATGAATGAACTGACTCATTGTATGATATCACGTTCTAGTAATAGTTCTAGTATCTTCCTAAACTACCCATATGGTAGTTTACTAGTAATCTAACTGGGACGTATGAACCTGGATGTATACCCTTGCTACCCAAGGGCATGGGATGAACTGGAAGAGCTTTTATGACTATATATGTACACATGATATATGACTAATATTTAAACGACCTTCGGTCAAGTACCCGATATCCCACCAGACCATATCTCAAGCGCGAAAAGGAAATAGGGTGGATAACCTTCCTAAGTCTTTTAAACATTTCTTATATAACTATACATATAGAGGCATGCAATTTATAATATAAAAACATAAATAAGTTTTTGTAAACCTTTGAACATAATCATTATCTAAGAAAAGATCGACTTGATGTCGATCTATAAAACGGTTTGTAGGCATGGGTTTGATAAAACGGTTTAAGTATAAGGAAACATTTTTTTGAAACACAATTGTAAATAAGTTTGAAATAAAACATACAGAGTAAAATGTACAGTGTAATAAGGACTATAAAATGTTTATGAACATCATTTGAAGGAAACTGTTTGGTATAACGGCTAATGAGTGGTAAATCATTTAAATGCTGCTTATTAATCACATGTGATTGATATAATAAGTAGCATGATTCTACTTGTATCCCCCCACCATAAAACATTTAAAATAGTTAAAACATTGATTAAGGGGTATGAACTCACCTGCAGCAAGTGACTGGAATTGAACGGACTGTTATCGTAAGGAAGGATCGGACAAGTGCTTGGTGTCAAGTGAAGACCTTAGACACACACAATGATCCTAATTACATATGAAGACATATGTATATAAATAATTACTGATTAAAACACTAATTATACAAGTATAAACATTTTAACGCGAGGAAAACACTTTTGGTCAAGTGCTAGGAGGCTAATGGGTTGCAACAAAGGAGTGCAAGACCCCTAATGGGTGTTTATGGTTAAATGACCATATGTTTTGGAGTTTATGGCCCAGGGGAGTAAACTCCTGGCCGTAAACTCTCAACAAGGTCTCTAATTGAAGCATATCATTTATATAACTAGTTTGGTGAATTGTTTCAAGGCTAAATCAAGCGTTTGGGCTTCTTATTAACTCCTTTGAGGATTTTACGGCCCTGGGACCATATCTCATGGAGATTACGGTCGTAATCTCCTTTGGGGGAAAGTTTATGGTGCTATAAAGTCCCAATATTATCAAGGAATGCATCAAGGAAATTATCCAAGGCTTTAGGGGATTTATGGCACCATTTGGCACCTTTCAATGGAGTTCACGGCCCTGGAACATCTTGGGCCGTGAACACCTTTTTCTTGGTGTTCTAAGTGTGTTAGCTACCCCTAAACTCATTTAGGTACATGCCCAAATTAGTATCTTGGCTTAAGGAGGGTTTTTAAGGCATTTTGGCACTTAAACATGGAGTTTACGGCCCAAGAACCTCCTTGGTCGTGAACTCACTTTCATCATTGATTTTAATTGCTTTTGGTGTCCTAAACATGCAATGGTGGGTTCTAGTTCGAGTTCTAAAGCTTTGAGGGTCATTAGGACACTTTTGGCCCTTAAAATGGAGTTTACTCCCCAAGTGTTCTTGGGCGGTAAACTCCCAAATCTTGGTGTCTTGTTCCGATTTTGATGCTTTCTAGTCATATACACACTAGCATACAAGTCTAAGGTAGTTACAATTCACGGGGAAAGGACTAGGTAGCATTTAAGCCACATATTGGAGTTTACTCTCCAAGAACGTTCTTGGGCGGTAAACTCCCGAATCTAGTTGTTTTGTTATGAAATTGATGTTTCTAAACACAATCTAAGCTATATAACATAACTAGATCGAAGTACTCACAATTTGGGATAAAAACCCGAAGATCCATGAGAGAGAATTTTGGCTTTTCTCAAATTGGAAATGTCACTAATGAACTATTTGGTTCAGTTTTTTATATATAGTCCTGGGATTTTTTTTGGCAGAAAATATTTTTATTCCCGGAATGAACTCTAATATCCTAGAGTATTGGAATAACAGTGTTGCACAAAACCCTAGTGCATCCACTCTCCTAATATCTCCTTAAGTGTAAATCCTGAAAACTGCCAAACTTATACTCGAAGTTTGAATTTTCACTGTAACTGTTCTACTTTTATTGGTTTGATATGGTTTGTTCAGAATGGAAATTCCGGGTTGTCACAGACAGTGTTGGTGGTGGATGGTGATGGTAATGTTGGTGGATCTAAGACAATAGAGGAAAAAGGTTATGTAAGACTTTTCTAATTTGGTAATATAAACTCTAATAAGTAAAAAAAAGTAAAAGATAATAAAAAGGGTAAAAATGTCATATTTAATGGGTTAGGAACCAACCATGAAACTTTGTGAAGCACAAGGACCATTCTCATCAACAAGAAAAAGTTAGGGACGAAACGTGTAAATTTAAGAACCCACACGGACCATTTATGAAAATTTTGATGGGTTTTGAGCACTACAACAATCTTATGGTGTACATGCAGCCCTAATGCTTTCCATCTAGGTTTTTCTCAAATAATAGATGCAATACTAATCATCCAAAGCATGAACCCTAACTAGCATACAATTTTCGAAATTGACAACTGATACAAAGTTAGATGAATACCTTTTTTTGTAGCTTGATTAATCTTGACCTTCAAGAGCTTAGTGCCTCAAATGTTGCACTTCAAATGGATCACAAACACCAAGTAGCAATGGAGGATTATTATAGAGGTGGGAAGGCTCTAAAATTCGGCTAGGGTTCTTCTTGGGATCAAGTAGTCGATTTAAGGAGTCCTAGGTGTTCCTTATATAGCTGAGCTGTTAAGGTTTCTTAATGGAACTCTAATTCTCTGCTTAGGATTTAAGCAACCCATTAGATCCTTCCATAATCCCGCTTTGCACGAATTCTATGTGGGATACATATTGAATTTCGGCCATCCCTTCCAAGGGATCCATAAGCCCAACTTGCAACAATCATATAATTGCAATATCAGTCCCCGTAATTTAATTAGTCTCTTTTGATCACCAAATTAATTTCTGATCATTACTAATTAGATAAAATGATTTCTCAATTAATATATTATTCTTATAATATACTATTAAACCATAATTAACCTCTTTCTCCATAATTCATCCTATTAAATTGCTATGATGAAGGCACCCCAAAAGGACCATGCTACTATCGGGTCAAGTACATACCAATTATAGTTATGGGCTTAGACACCTAATCCAATAGTCTCCTGATGTAACACTTCCTAAGTTTACATGCAACCCTAATAACCTTGAATCTATGTTTTCTCTATATACATGCAAGTTTCATTTTCAAGGTTATTTCCTAACTAGCATGGCATGGGGATTACATAAAACATAAAAACTAGTAGAAATACATACCTTGTTGTTGCTTGGATTCCTTCAAGATTTTGTGATCACCCCAAATGTTGTGCCTCAAATGCTTCACACAACACTACAACCTTGGAATAACTAGATAGAATACTTCTACACTTCAAAATCGGCTATGCCCTCACAAGAATACTCTTAGTGCCGATTTTGCATTCTATAGGGTTTCTTTTATAGCGTGTCATAATTAGGAGTTACAAATGTAAACCCTAATTGTCATGACTCTTCATTTCTCATGACCCATGGGTTTGTAACTCCCATGGACTATCCATGGAGCTCCATATGGTTATAACCAAACCCATAAACCATGGATCATTAATCCACCATAAAAGAATTGATGATTGTCATAATCAACCCTATATATTTAATTAGTCTCACTTTGATCAGCAAATTAATACTAGATTAATACTTGATCAACACTAATTAAATAATACTATTATTAATATATTAGAACTTATAATATATTAATAATCACAAGTGTACTTTCCCTAATTTTGTCTATCCAAGTATTGCAATGCCATGCAACCCAAATGGACCATGTCGGGTCGGGTCAAGTACATACCAAATAAAGTTATGGTCTTAGACACTATATCCAACAGTCTCCCACTTGGATAAGTCTAATAACTATATTTTCAAATATGACTTCAAAATCCGACTAGCAATCGTAGCTCTTTCAAAGTCTCTCAGAACTGAGATGATGATGATACGCCATTTAAGATAAGTGATCATATAATCCTCTATTCTCATGATATCAGCCGGACAAACACATGGAACATGGTCTTACTTATTGTCCAGCATTTGTTTCTCGATCTCTGATTTGTTTCGACATAGAGCTAAATTGAACGCATCAATTAGGTTCTGATCGGGCCTGGTACATAGGTCAAAACCAAATCATCGAGGGTCCCAGATATCGCTTCTATTTCTAGAAGGAACATATAAACTTCGACTGATATGCTTGTACTAACTACTTGTTGAATTATTCACAAAGGCACGTTTTATAACATCGAGTTACCAATGTGTTTTCGTACAATCAATGAATAACCAACTCATAGTCAACAACTCATATCTCTAGGTTTGCAGATTTATATGATATTATCGTCTCACGATCACTCGAGATAAATTCCATGAAGTGATGCAAGTGAGCGTGGGTTGAATCCAATACTCAGCCCTCATGAGTACTCATGAATGTTGTAGCAACCATTGCATTGTCTAAAGCACTTTAGACAAATCATACAAGCCAAATTCATGACAGTCTTGATTCATATCTACTTCCAACATATAACTGACTGTGGATGGTTTGAATAATATGATATATACCATAACATAATTATTCTGGAAGTCAAAACATGCAAAGTGAAACACAAGAATAATACTAATCTTATATGGCCCCAATAGTTTGAGTGTAAATAAAACACCTTTTATTTAAGCACCATATTGATTACTCATTATTTATGTTTCGATTAATCAACTTTATGCTTGAATTAAAACATTAGTTGTCTCATGCTCCAAGCATGTACACTATGGTTTTCCAAACAATTATGCCATACTCTAAGTATGCATACTATGTTTACATATGGTCCTCTCTTTGTTAGATAGATCAATTGACAATATTCCAATGATGCTCATTTCACAATTCCAATCCTTGTTGTAAATGCAAGAATACCAAACTCTTGCCATTTACTTTAAGCGGTTAGATTCTAAACTTATATGCAATGATCCCCTTGTAATGACTATGAACAGAAGTCACAAAGACTTGGCAACAGACATTACAAAGCATTCCAATGGAAAACAATTCCATGGAAATGAAGTCTCAAATTCAAAGTACATTCCTTTGAACATCCTTCTTGCATTAAGTTCTCTAATCTTACACAGATTCAAAGAGTAACTTCCACCTATGGAAACAATTCCATATTCCTTCTTGCATTAAGTTCTCTAATCTTACACAGATTCAAAGAGTAACTTCCACCTATGGAAACAATTCCATATTCCCATTTTGACCATCACTTTTGAACAAGAGTTGCCTCTTTTCAAAATATGTCTATATGGTCCTAACTCTATACTTCCAATTGTCCATGAGTAACCAATCTTTGGTAAGCCTCAAACTGTCCTCGACAATTGCTTAATCATTTTAGTCATATCCAGTTCTAATCCCTTTTTCCCTTCTTAATTCCCTAAGCATTAGGAAAATTTAGAATGGATGAATACTATAGTACATGCAATCGATCCTATATCCGAAGCATACGAGACACGATTCATGCTATAAAATTTTTATTTTCCATGTTCTCACAATACGAACTATGAAGAGGTATGCCGTAATCATAATCGAATTTTGAGAACGCAACATATATAGAAATTCCTTATGTTGAACAATTCCAACATAACATTCATATATATCCTTGACTAACGCTGATAAAATTCAATCTAAGCTGGTAGAATTGGAATGAAGTATAAAATCCTCTCCTTTAATTATAGCAAACAACTTTTCAAAGCAAATTGAAACTTGTGTTTTCTATAATGAACATTGCTAACTTGCAATACTTAACATAATCATCATGCTCCCACTAGTATAATGATTACCAGCATAACACTTTATGCTCCCACTAGCTTTGACATGTACTTAGAAATCAACTGGACTTTTAGAAATCAATACTTTATTGACTTTCTTACCAAAGTTCATATTCCTGATACTAGATTGCTTTGATAAGACTTTATCAAAAACATACACCTTTCCTTAGATAGCTCACATGTTTGTCTAGACCTTTTGCAATTCTCACTAGTTAGTGTGCCGGTTAACCACACACGCTCCACTAACTATATGAGAATGAAAATATCACAACCGCTATCTACTTAAAATCTTCTTAGTGGAAGCGTTTCCTTACCATCATTTTCATGAATCGAAGAGAAACCTTATGAAACTTAGATTTTATGGTGTATGTGTTCTTTTCTATGTGAATTTTGTCAAAACCATAATCACGGGACTAGGTTAGTGACACTTCCAAATTCATATGGACTGAACTTGTGCAATCTTAATTTCTTGCCACCCGGCAACACAAGGGCCTACCATTGCTTCCAGGTTGTTATGCAAACAATCGGGAACTCTCAGAACTCCAATGCAAAGCCAACCTTAACTGGGATGAGCACAGAATATGTCAACACAATAGGTTACAAACCTCAAGTCGTGGTCTAGTGATTAACAAATCTCTTCATTAGTTCTTGAAACTATTTCAGAATCTTTTAGACTCCCACTGTCCTCTTGACATATACAAATATTCAAGAGCTAGTGCGGATTCTTATCAAGTTAAACACTTCTCACTATTGGTCTTAGCTAGTCTTTGTTTTATCCAAAACATCACAACTTACCAATCTCAAATATACAAGAATAGGAAACATCTTACTCTACATTTGACAAGTGTTATGAACTTTCTAAAGACTATTTCACTCAAGTTACAATCCTGGAGTATAACTCTAGGATTTTTTTTTGGAACGAAGTATGAATTATCTTTCAATTTAACCATTTCAACAATTCACAATTCCTCTCCTCAAGCAACAAACACACTAAGGTGTCCTTAGAGGATCAATTGTAATATGGTTCCATAATCACTATGATAATCATAAAACAAAATACACAAGTACTCTCCCATCTCTTCAGATTGGAGAAACTTTTATCTTTCTACCTTATTTGATTCTTCTTATTCATTCTGCCATACATTGAAACTTTTTCAATATTTCAGAATTACACTTAAACTCGTAAGCATAACCATATTTACTAAACTTTAGTAAATCATAACGAATAATCTTATCTACCTTTGTGGTGGACCTGAATAGTGCACAACTTAATGTACCCGATCCTTTAGTCCTTCGCTTGACTCACATGTACATGTGAACAAGGAATTAGTCTTAATTTCCCAAAGATGAAAACTTCTCATTCATCATACAATACAAGGGTCATGATTCCAAGTTTCTAACCAACTGAAACTTGGGTGATGAGAATCTTTCCTTATTTGGTAAATTATGACACTACCAATAATGAAAGAATCAAATCCATTGACCCATATTGCTTATCAATGGAAACATATAAGTGACAACCTTTTTCACAAATGCCATTGTAAGGATACTTAAAATAAATAAAATCAAAACCATTTTTCTTTTATTTTAAAACATTGCAGAAAACTTATTCTTACAACCCATACGGAAAACTTGTTGGTATCTATTCCTAAGCACTATATCTCAACTCTTAAGTAACAGCTCAAAATTCTGATCACCGAACCATGCAATCAAAATCCATCTTCACGATCAAAATCAGCATATACTTCCGTTAAGTTTCTTCACCCTTCTTTGATTCTTAAAACATCAATATGTGACCCAGTCACATCATGCAATAAGAATCTCATAATAGAAACATCATAAAGTTAGATAATGGACTTTACCTAAAGCAGAGTCAAACATTTGACTTTACTATCCTTATGGACTTTTAGGTAAATTTGGCAGCTTCGCAACCAATGCCCTTCCTTTGGCAACAGAAACATTTGGACTCTTTGGAAACGGTACACGAGACTATCACAGACTTATCCTTTCTCTTTACCATTTGGTCAACTGAGTTGACTATGGCCAATCCCTTTCCATTGGGAAGAGAAAGTTTTTCTGGACTTCCGATGTCACCATTGTCAATGTCCAAATCGGTTTGGGAAGTAGATCTTCCGGTCTAATTTGCTTTACCAATGCTCCAAATCATTGCTGATTCAGCATCATCAAGCAAATAGATAAGATCATTTAAGGGTCACATCGTGATCTGTCATCAGGGAGTGACCAAGCCAACAGCCAGCTACCTTGAGACTTCGACACCCGACTCTCCCGGCTTGTCAATATATGACTTAATCTCCAAGACCTAAGCACATATAAAATTTGTTTGCCAATAGGGATTGAGTGACTTAGAACTTATCATGTCTTGAAACTTGTGGGATAGGGAGATTTATTGGAGTAGATGAAGGAAGTGAAGTATGATTTTCAGTCCCATTAATGCACAACAAAGGGATTGATCTTTCACCTTGATTGCCATTCGGGATATCATCTTCATTAGAAAGCTTCTTCCTAAAGATTTGGGAAGACCATAGCTATCTAAACTAGATATCTATAATGGGAGAAATTCAAGTTAGTTGATTTAAAGTCCTTAATATAACACCCAATATGAAATATTAAGGCTAGGACCCAATAACCTATTTATAACTGGAAGAGGGATGCCATAATCCAAATTATAAAATAGTTAAAGGTAGGTAAATGACGATTTACCAATTTCCACCATGAAAAACGAAATATTTTATTATTAGGTTTTATTGGTTTTGGAACTCCTAGATCTTTTGAGATACATTGAACTTTTCAATGGCATGTTTGAATCTCGATTGTGCCCTCTCAAGTTTGTGACTGGGATGCCGAGGATCACAAACAAGGTGTGAATAACCATACAAATTGACTTGGTACCCTTAACAATATTACCTAATCGATGTTCCGGTTAACCACACACGCTCCACCAATCTATAATAAAGTCAAGTTACCCTTTGCCACTCTTACTAGTCCATGTTAGTGTGCCGGTTAACCACACACGCTCCACTAACGACTTGGTAAGGTACAAAGTGTAATTTTATGGACTAGCACCAATTTCACATTTTCCTAAAGTAACTAAGATTGGGAATCTATAATGTATAGTTACTTTATAATTCATTATACTTTTAATGAGAATTTAAAGTCATATCCTACCCGTTCGGCTAACGACCCTCCACCGATCAAGGAAGCGGTGGGTGAGAGTGGACACCCATTAAGTCACCATTTTATAGGCAACAACCTTATACCCCCCTTATAGACCGGCTTCGTGAATGAGGCATACTAACGGTAAGAATGACATATTCTTATACATATCTATATAATAAAATTATAATAATAGTATAAGTGTTGATTTTTAAACCTTTTAAAAATCTAAGGTTTAATTTGGAATTAAAGTATTAGTGTATAAGACTTTTCAAATTCAAAAACATGAGGGCAAGAATTGAAACTATTCCAAGTCTCTTCAATTTGTAACTTATGAGTTTTAATCGTTCATAAAAATGAAGACTCTTCATTTTATGAAACCTCTTTAGTTCTTTAATCACAATTAAAAGAAGTGACTTTTCGTTATCTATAACTTGAGGACAAGTTATGGACACCATCAATACAATTAAGATCAAGAATTAAACACACATGGTGGTTACACATAATTCCTATGATCTTCTAAAAACTCATAAGAACACAAATTCATGTCAAGCAATTTCAAGAAATCATATGAACATATATAATATTTTGAAATTGTTAAAAGTCATCTAAAATGGATTAACATAATCATTATCATTTTGAAAAACAGATTTTACAAGTCCAAAACAGATTGGGATAATGATTCTAATCCATTTCCAGCAACAAAAACTTGAAAAATCTGCCCAGCTCGATCCTACTCGGCGAGTGCGTTATCCTACTCGGCGAGTAGGATGAATTTGTTCATGGACTCGGCGACTCCTCCCCATGGACTCGGCGAGTACAGTCGTCAGAATGCAGAATTTTCGATTTTCAAGCAGTTTTGCATCAAGTATACAGGAAACAATCCTAGGCTCTGATACCACTGATGGGTTTTGAGCATTCAAACACTTCCTAAGTGTACATGCAACGCTAATAACCTTGAATCTATGTTTTCTCTATATACATGCAAGTTTCATTTTCAAGGTTATTTCCTAACTAGCATGGCATGGGGATTACATAAAACATAAAAACTAGTAGAAATACATACCTTGTTGTTGCTTGGATTCCTTCAAGACTCTGTGAGCCTAGCACCCCAAATGTTGTGCCTCAAATGCTTCACACAACACTACAACCTTGGAATAACTAGAGAGAATACTTCAACACTTCAAAATCGGCTATGCCCTCATAAGAATACTCTTAGTGCCGATTTTACATGCAATAGGGTTTCTTTTATAGTGTGTCATAATTAGGAGTTACAAATGTAGACCCTAATTGTCATGACTCTTCATTTCTCATGACCCATGGGTTTGTAACTCCCATGGACTATCCATGGAGCTCCATATGGTTATAACCAAACCCATAAACCATGGATCATTAATCCACCATAAAAGAGTTGATGATTGTCATAATCAACCCTATATATTTAATTAGTCTCACATTGATCACCAAATTAATACTAGATTAATACTTGATCAACACTAATTAAATAATACTATTATTAATATATTAGAACTTATAATATATTAATAATTACAAGTGTACTTTCCCTCATTTTGTCTATCCAAGTATTGCAATGTCATGCAACCCAAATGGACCATGTCGGGTCGGGTCAAGTACATACCAAATAAACTTATGGACTTAGACACTATATCCAACATCTCCCACTTGGATAAGTCTAATAACTATAAATTCAAGTACGACTTCAAAATCCGATTAGCAATCATAGCTATCAAAAGCCGATGTCGAACACTGACCTAGTCAATAACACCTCCTTTAGATAAGGGATCGTGTAGTCCTCCGTTATCAAGATATCGTGAGGACAAAGACATGGAACATAATCATTCTCAAAGTCCAACAGTTTGTTTCTCGATTTCTGATTTGTTTGACATAGAATTTAATTGAACACATGAATTCAGTCCTAACCGGGCTTGACACATAGGTCAACACAAACTCATCGAGGGACCCAAGATATCGCTTTTAATCCTCTTAGGATAAAATGAACAAATAAACTTTGACTTATATGCTTGTACTATTTACTTAATAAATCATACACAACAATACGTTTTATAAAATCAAGTTACCGATGCGTTTACGCACTATCAATGCACAATCAACTTGTAAACAACAACTCATATATCTCGGTTTAAAGACTATAAGATATTATCGTCTCATAATCACTCGTGATAAAATCCATGAAGTGATTCATATGAGTGTGGGTTTAATCCAATACTCAAATCTTATTTCAGGAGTACTCATGAACGTTGCATCAAACTTTTGCTATATCTAAACGCTTAGAAAATCTACAAACCAATTCATGATAGTCTAACCTCATAGCCTACTTCCAAAGTATGATTGAATGTGGATAATTCAAATAATCCTATTATTCTAGAAGTCAAAACATGCAAAAGTGAAACATTAGTAAACAATTGAAAAAAGATAGTAACTTTACTCATAAATAAAACTCCTTTATTCAATAGTCAAATGTCAATTACATTTTATCTGTGATAAGTTTCCAAATAACTATCTAATCACCAAAACTAATAACGTCCTTCAGACCAATGCTCCTCGCATGTTGTAAGTGTTTAACCCTACTTACACCCTTTGTGAGGGGATCTGCTAGGTTCTCCTCTGACGATACCCTCTTTACTACGAGGAGTCCCTTTTCTACCCGATGTCTTATGAAGTGGTATTTTCTATTGATTTTCTTGGATCTCCCATGATCCCTCGGTTCCTTGGTCAAGGCAACCGCTCCTTCGTTATCGCAAAAAATCTCTATACGATCATTTATGGCTGGTATAACCTCAAGGTCTCTGATGAAGTTCTTCAACCATATCGCCTCCTTCGATGCTTCGCTTGCTGCTATGTACTCTAATTCGCATGTTGAATCAGCTACAGTCACTTGCTTGGAACTTTTCCAAATCACTGCTCCTCCATTTAGGTAAATACCCAGCCCGACGGAGAGCGAAAGTTATCTCTGTCAGTCTAAAAACTAGCATCACTATACCCTGTCACACTCAAGTCTTCACTTCCACCAAGTACAAGGACCCATTCCTTCGTCCTTCGTAGATACTTAATAATGTTCTATAGTGATATCCAGTGAGCTCTACCAGGGTTCCCTTGATCTCAGCTGACCAAGCTCAAAGAAAAATCCACATCAGGGCGAGTACCTGTCATAGCGTACATGATCGAGCCAATGGCGGAAGCATATGGCACTAGACTCATTTATGTTATCTCAGCATCGATACTCGGGCTTTGATTCTTACTCAATTTGGTATTTCTCTAGATTGGTAACTCCCATTTCTTGGAATTCTCCATGCTAAAATGTTTCAACACTTTATCCAAGTAAGTACTTTGACTAAGTCCTATTAGTCTCTTACTCCTATTTCTCAATATCCTTATCCCTAGAATATAAGCAGCCTCTCCGAGGGCCTTCATAGAGAAACACTTCCCAAGCTAGGACTTAACCTTCTATAAGGTTGGGACGTCTTTTGATATGAGTAGTATGTCATCCACATACAATACCAGGAAGCTAACTATGCTCCCACTAGGTTTGATATATACGCAGGACTCATCCTCGCTTCTAAAAAATCCAAAATCTTTGACTCTTTTCATCGAAGCAAAGATTCCATCTGCGAGATGCTAGTTTCAATCCATAGATGGATTTCTCAAGCTTGCGCACTTTATTCAGTTACTTTGCATCCACAAACCCCTCGGGCTGATTTATGTAAACATCCTCAGCCAACATTCCATTAAGGAAAGCGGTTTTGACGTCCATCTGCCATATTTCATAATCATGAAAGAGAGCTATGGCTAGCATAAGCCTTAAAGACTTGATCTTAGCCACTGGTGAGAATGTCTCATCATAGTCAACCTCAGGGGTTTGAGTAAAGCCCTTCGTAACCAATCGTGCCTTGAGCATATGCACTTTCCCATCCATGTCGGTCTTCTTCTTGAAGATCCACTTGCACCCAACCATCTTGCGACCCGGTACATTGTCAAACAAGTTCTAAACTTGATTATCATACATGGACTAAATCTCTCTGTCCATCACCTCTTTCCATTTCGTAGTCTTCGGGCCTGGCATGGCTTTGTTGTAGGTGTTAGGTTCATCCTATTTATTAGTGTACTATCACTAATAAACGTATCACCCTCAGCAGCAATATGGAAGCCATATAACAAGGGCGGCACACTAACTCTACTGGAACGTCTAAGAGGTAAGGACTCGTCAATCGGTTCAACAGGAGTTTCCTTGTCGGGTTGAGCGCTAGTGTTTGAGGTTCCTTCATCACTTGATTCTTAAAGCTCTTCAAGATCAATTTCCCTCGTACTATCCTCTTGGCAAATGGGTCCTCTCTCTCTCGGAAAACTCTTCTCCTCGCAACGAACACAACTTTGTCACTCGGTCTATAGAAGAGATATCCAAAGGACTTCTATGGATAGCCAATGAAATACACCACTCACTGTGAGGTTCAAGCTTGTCGTGAGTCTCTCGTCTTATGAAAGCTTCGTAACCCCAAACCTTGATGTGTGCCAACGAGGGAACCTTCCCTGTCCACATCTCGTGAGGTGTTTTGGCAATCTTCTTACTTGGGAATAGGTTAAGGATATGGGTAGCAGTCTCTAAGGCATACCCCCAACAACGTTCGAGTACAGCTCTTAGCCATACCATTCAGTTGCGGTGTCCTAGGCGGCGTCAGTTGTGAAACAATTCCACATTCCTTAAGATAGTCATGGAACTCAATACTAAGATACTCACTACCTCGATCGGATCAGAGCATCTTTATCTTCCTGCCCAATTGATTCTACACTTCTTGCTTAAACTCTTTGAAGTTTTCAAAAGTTTCTAACTTATGCCTGATTAAGTAGATATACCCATATATGCTATAATCATGGGTAAAAGTCACGTAGAATTGATTTTGATCCATTATGGTAGATCTAAAGGGCCTACACACATCGGTGTGTATGAGATCCAAAAATCCATCACCTCTTTCACAAGCACCAGTGAAAGGCGACTTAGTCATCTTTCCAAGCAGAAAAGATTTGCACGTGTCATCCGACTATAGGTCAAATGACTCCAACACTCAATCCTTTTGGAGTTTGGCTATGCGCTTCTTGTTGACATGTCCAAGACGACAATGCCACAAGCATGCCTTGTCCAAACCATTCGATGAATCAATATGCAACACATTATTTCCTATGTTCTCCATAGCCATCACAATTTCATATATACCATTACAAGGCAATGCTTCAAAATAAAAAATACCATTATAGAAAGCATTAATAGAACCAATTTCATTATTGAATGAAAATCTAAAACCTTGTCTATACACACCATGAAATTAAATAATATTCCTTGTCATCTCTGACGAGTAGCAATAATTATTCAACTCTAAATCTAACCCACTACTAAGAATTGAAGAATAAACTCTAATCTTGGTGACAGGCGACACTTTCCTATTCCCCATGATCAAGTTCATACTCCCACGCTCCACGTCCCTACTTCTTCTTAGACCCTGCAAATCAGAAAAAATGTGAAAACCATACCCTGTGTCAAGGACCCAAGAACTAGCATGTGATGATTTATTAGATTGAAAAGTGTAAATACCTGTGACGATCGGCTTTATCTTCCCATCCTTGATATCTTGCAGATACTTCGGGCAACTTTGTTTCCAATGGCCTTTATCATGACAGTACAAGCACTTTGCATCTTTTAGATTAGATGAAGGAGCAGCAGAACCACCTTTGGTTCCACTTGAAGAAGAACCATCATGAGACTTTCCCTTGTGGCTCTTAGAAGGAGCTTTCCTCTTCTTCCCTTTCCCTTTTCCAATTACCAAGACAGGGGCAGCAGCAGTAGGAGTTGATGTGACAGCTTTGCCTTTTTAGCTAGTTTTAGCAGTTCTTAACAACCCTTGAAGTTTGCTCAAGGTCACCTCATCCTTGTTCATATGATAAGTCATCTTGAACTGTTCATAACAAGTAGGTAAATAGTAGAGGATAATATCAATGGCCAGCTCTTCATCGAAGTTGACATTCAACTTGCGTAAATGATCCACATATCTTTACATTCTTTGCAAGTGGGTCGTGATGGACTCTCCATCATTAATTTTGGTTGTTGATAGGATAATAATCCTTATAATATCGATTTGATTCAAAATAGATTCAAAGTAAGAATAAAAGACAATGATTCAAAGTATGCTGAATGATTATATTCCACAGCCTCAGAAGAACTCGATTAAGAATTGCTACTATAGAGGCACGATTAGGGTTACAAGAATAATTTCCAAAGTTGTGAAAGATGATGCATGCATGCACCTTAAATGCTCTAACCCTAATAAATGATGGGTGGACAAGCTGTAGTGGTGTTGATTATGATGGCATGTGCGGAATAAGAAAAGATCTAGTGAATCATCATATAAAATGAAGAACACAACGAGTAAATAAATTTGTGTAAGCTCATATTAGATCTAGAAAGGATATACAAATGGGTTTGTACAAATTTCACTCTCTAGTCTAACACTCCAAAATGATCATTCTAAATATGAGTGTCACTCACTTCCTATTTATAGGAAAGACAACTCATTTACACATCAATAAGGGTAAGCCACATCCAAGCGTGTCTTTGCACCCTAACACAAGCCCAAGTCTGTTAACAAAAATAGACTAACAAAAATACAATGACGCAACATAATATCCTTAACAATCTCCCCTTTGCGTCTATTGAGGCGAGAGTCTACCAAGGCTGAGTTCACTTCTGCACTTCAAATACTTTAGGAATGATGCGCAGTAGAGACTTGCGAACTTGTATATACCACATAATCATATTCAAAAAGCACTTCTTATCTCATGGGTTCTTGCCTTTGATTTTTATTAATCATTTTCAAAATATACTCAAGGAAAGTAGTGGAGTACAGGTGTTTATCATCAAGGAAGAAACAAGCCTTGTGAAAGTCAGCATCATTTCATTCTCGTGCCTGAAAAACCACATACCAGCCTTCCTTGTATATTTTCCGAAGCTTCAACTTTTCAAACCCTTCTGGTGCATCTTTAGGTGGAACAGATGGCTTCCTTCGCAACACAACAACTATTTCCACATCCATTCTGCCAACCTCTTGAACATACGAAACTAACTTTAATTTGAGGTGAGCAATAATGGTTTCGTACTTCTGTCCGTCTCAGTAGTAGGGTGTAAAGCATGATTAACTCATAGGGATTGAGGCTTGGTAACTCAGCGAGAGTGAATTCACAAACTTGACTACCAGAACCTGTCACAACCTTAAACTTTGCATTAGAAAGCTTTCGGTTTCTATTGAACCTATAAGCTTCAGAGCTGTGATCTTGCTAGCACTCCACGTTTCATATTGTGTCTTGATGTGCTTGAGATAGAACGAGAAGGGCAATTGATTGGAACCATTATCAGTGGAAGGGACATTCGCCACTTTGACAAAGGAGCGAAACATGAAGGATTTTGGAGTAATTGGAAGATCCAGCTGCAAATCTTGTGTATTCTGAAGTTCGAATGAGACAACTGGTTCTAGCTAATACTAACTTGGCAAATCAATGGCTTCATTCTGGATTCGCTTCAGAGTCCACTTTGGAAATAAAAGTTTTTGGCTTTCAAAAGTAACCTAAGCTTCACGTTCTGCTTTCTCTTTCACTTCAGCCTCCCTGATTATGCTTTGATGTTCGATGTTTCAGCCACTCGTGCCTTTGTCCTCTTCAGCTCATTTTCGTCAGGCTCTTCATCTTCGCTATTATCAACAATGGGTTCTTCACTGAAAAGATTTTCTTCTCCTTTAGGCTCAGATTCGCACTTAACAATGTGCTTAACTGAAGGTTTGGGGTTTTCGTTTTTAGATTGAGACACACCTTCTTCCCCTTCTTTCGGAATGAAGCCAGATTCCAGAACACCTTCCAGCCGATGAAGCATTGTGAAGACATGCCTCAATTTTTCAGCAAGATATTTCTTCACCGTAATAGTGATCATTGAGTCGCGAGTCTCAATGATATCAGAAAGCATACCATTAACTTCTGCAATGTAGCTCTTCATAGCAGCTTTCTCTGATAACAGATCGTTGACCTGCTTCTTATCATTTTCAAGCATAATAGTCAATACTTTCACCTTTTCAGTATTGAGGGCAAGGGCATCCATTATTTTGCTCTCTACTGCCAGATCTTCCTGAAGCTTTGAGAGTTGAGAAGTAATAGAAGATTGGAACTTGTCATGGTCAGTTTCAAGACCAGTACCAACCTCTTGAAGTTTCGCCTTTTCTGTTTTGAGTGTGGATCCCAGACTAGAAATCACTTTGTTTTCCTTGGCAGTGTTCTATTCAAAGGAGCTTTGGAATTGCTCCATGAAAACTTGAGCATCTGAAATTAGTTTATCGACTTTTTCGGTCGTTTTGTTGCAGACAGAGGTGGAATCATCAACTACCTTTTTCATCCTTTCAAGATCACAAGAATGTTCCATAGTAAGGGTCTCAAGAATAGACTTGACTGTCGCTTGAGAATAATCATCTGTAGATATGTTCTTTGCAGTACTGAGCAACGAGTCTAGTTTCTCATTTATCAGCTTAAGTTGACCTTTCGTGGCAGGAGATTCATCATCAATTTCAGTCCTGATGTTGAATGGAATGTAACTGAATCCCGCGAAGTCGTCATCATCCCCAAAAATCATATCCGAGTCATTGTAGCAAAAAAGGGAAATGGAGGGTGAAGAATGAGCTGTTGTGAAACCTGATGTTCCAGCCTCCACATCAGATGTGTTGACAGAAACAGGGGGTACAACAGATGTTGCTAGTGTGGTTGTTGAATTAGTGAAAATTGGTGGAGGTTGCAAAACACCTATGATAGGAACTATGATAGGAATCTCACCAAAATCATTAAAAATTGGAACTATGATAGGAATCTCAACTGTTACCTCGGGAGCAGTGGAAATAGGTCGCGAAACCTCTGGTTAAGAAGTTGTTGCAGTACCTTCCATTTGAATAGGCTCCTCCACTTCAATGCGAACGTCTGAGTGAGATTCAGACTGCGAATGTTGGCTTTCACTGGGAGTCGGGGATTTGGACTTGCTTGCTTTCTTTTTTAACTTTTGTTTCTTTGCTGGAGAGGGAACTGAGGTAGTAGTGTCAGATTGTGACTTTTGTTTCTTGGAAGGACCCTCTTTAGCAGTTTATGTCTTTTCCCCTTTCATGCGCCCCTTTAGCCCTCCTTTCTTTGGTTTATCGACTTCATTAATAATTGATTGCATCTCCGGCGTGAAAGGACGAAATTCGGAGATAAGGAGTTTACTGTAAGCTTCAAGAATTTTGCTAACAACTGGAACAACGCGAAACATAGCCTCTCGAATGGATCCAACAAACAAAAACTTGGAATCATCAGCAAGTACAATGTTTGTGGTATGAAAAGTGGAGATGACACACATGAAAGAGTCCCGTATGGCAAGAATGTTGTGCTTATCAATTGCCCTCTAAACAATGATTGTCCAAAATCGAGCACAAGAGATCTCGCTGTGTCTCGTGGACGAATGTGTGCTTTGTACCACTTGAGCCAAAGAACAACTCAAAAATCGATGTTGATTTCTTTGTAGAGTCCATACAAAATTGACATAAACAACTTGCTAGCCCAATCTGATCTAGTGACACGCTCCGAGAAACATTTATACAAAAGAGTGAAAAGCTTGTTCCATAGTGATGGCAGATTGGGCTTCCTGAATTTTAAAATTGTAGTTAGGGTTTCTTTGTACCCCATTTGATAGAACATCTCCATGATGGCAGCGATGGAGATGGAGTCAGGATATATCATATCAGCGACGGAGCAAGCCCTAGCAATGAGAAAAATCGAGACTTGCTGATGGAGGTTTTCTGAATGTGGACTTCAAACGTGATCCATTGTTCTTTCTTGATGTAGCAAGCGGTGGAGTAAGCCTTCGACAGGAGTGACATCGGAACGATTTCTGATGTGGTTAACGCTTTGACCAGTGGTGAGTACTTCAAGCATTCAACGATAGGCAACATGTAGTTGTCGTTTTTGAGAGGGTCGAGATCGAGAACTAAGTTTTGATTTTGCTTGATGTTGAGAAGGAATGACTGCCCTGTGTGTTCATCAACCGAAGGAGTTTCAGAAGATCCCGGCATTGATGAGTTCTTGAGGATGAATATGATGAACAGTAGAGAGAATTTTGATCACCAAAATCTTTGAGAGTATTTGTGAGTAGTAAAGAGAGATATAGTGTCAAAATCTCTTTATACCATTTTTTGTGAGAAAAATTAGGAGAGAGAGTATATCGATTACTGAAACGTCTCCTGAAAAAGCATGATATGACAACTAAGACATTAGTAACGTGTGTCAGGCAACAAAAAAGAAGTGTCGATTTAAATTTTCATGCACCCATTTGAATTCTTATCTACAAAACTACTGCTTCAGTTTGTCCCCTTTCACTTTTGAGCATATATCACCATTTGCACCGAAAACAAACTTTTGCTTTTAGGGAAACTTGAGTTGAACTGCGAAACTGAAAAGAGAGTAAATACCATGAACCATACTTTTGGAAAACCACAAGGATCTTCGTGCTAGAGAGTGCCAAAGATAAAGAACAAAATCAAAGCATATGTGTGGGATTTAAGTGATGCCTATATTAAGAAATGAAATCGTGGATCCCGAGTAAAGATCTCTTCCTTCAAAATCAAGAGAGACTAAGAAGTGTCTGTGTATTTTATTGATTTTGGAATGGATTCAGCTTCTATCATTCCCAAGCCTTGAAGTATTTTATTGATGGTTGTTTCAGGCAAGGCTTTTGTGAATATATCAGCAAGCTGATCAGCATATCTTACGAAGTGTACTTCAACATTACCATCTTCCACATGATCCTTGATAAAATGATACCGCAGTGCTAGGTGTTTCGTTTTTGAGTGTTGCACTGGATTATGACAGATGCAAATGGCACTTTCGAAGTCACAGTATAAGGGGATTCGTTTCATATTCAGACCATAGTTATGAAGCTGGCTTTGAATCCAAATGACTTGTGAAGTGCATGAGGCTATAACTATATACTTTGCTTCAGTAGTTGAGAGGGAGACGCAAGTTTTCTTTTTCGACTGCCAACTTACGAGTTTTCCATCCAAGAATTGGCATCTCATGTTGTACTTTTTCTATCCAATCTACATCCTCCAAGATTAGCATCCGAAAAAGCTTGGACGAAGAAACCTGAGTTTGATGGATACCATATACCTAACAATGAGGTTCGTTTAAGGTACCTGAAAGTGTTCTTGACGGCCACCATGTGAGGTTCCCGAGGATTCGCTTGGAACCTGGCACAATAACAAACGGAAAACATAATGTCTAGTCGACTAGTAGTTAAATACACTAATGAACCTATCATTTAACGATACAGTGTCATATCTGCACCTGGTTTTTCCAGAGATTGTGATAGTTTCGTTCTGAATGTCATTGGCAGCTTCGTTTTTGAGTCTCCCACCATTCTAAACTTAGCAAGGAAGGTCTTCGTTTATGCCTCCTGATTGATAAATATACATTCCTGGCTCTATCTTATATTTAATCCAAGGAAAAAGTTAATTGGACTCATTGATCTCTTCTCAAATTTCGTTTCCACTAGCTTTCAGAATTCAGCTGTTAAGTTGGGATTACTTGATCCGAAGATAATGTCATCAACGTATATTTGGACAATCATTAAGTGGTCACTCTCTTTTTTGCAAAAGAAGGTTGGGTTAACTGAACCTTGTTTAAATTTAGACATTTTCAAGAAACGAGTTAGAGTTTCGTACCAGGCTATTGGAGCTTGTTTCAAACCATAGACTGCTTTGTCCAAAATGTAGCACTGGTTGGGATACTTTTCATTTATAAACCTTGGTGGTTGCTCCACATAAACCGTCTCTTCTGGCTCCCCATTCAAAAAAGCACACTTGACGTACATTTAATAAACCTCAAAGTTCTTATGTGTTGCGTAAGCCAAAAAGATGCAAATTGATTCTAGCCTAGCAACAGGTTCGAAGGTCTCTTCGTAATTAATGCCTTTTTCTTGACAATACCCTTTTACAACCAACCACGCTTTGTTTCGTATAACATTTCCTTCTTTATCAAGCTTGTTGCGAAACACTCACTTTAACCCTACAATAGATGCATCGTTTGGAGTAGGAATCAGCCTCCCGACTTTGTTTTTTTTTCAAATTCATTGAGTTCCTCCTACATCGCTTGTACCCAATCCGAATGATCCAGAGCAATCGGAACATTTTTGGGTTTGACTTTGGAGATGAACGAATTGAAAATGCAATATTCACTACTAGAAAAACAGCCTTTTACAACGCTCATTGCGCGTCGTAAAAGGCTCAGACGACGCGCAAATGCGTGTCAAGGAAGGCCCTGTCATAAAGAGAGACGATGCGCTTTCGCGCGTCGTCTATAGACGCGCATTTACGACGCTCATTTACGACGCGCAATTACGACGCGCGTTTACGACACGCAATGCGTATCAAGGAAGGCCCTGTCATAAAGGAAGACAACACGCATTCACGTGTCGTAACCTTACGACGCGCGTGTTAATGACACGCAATGCGTATCAAGAAAGCCCATGTCAAGAAAGGCCATGCCATAAATGAAGACGACACACATTTTTGCGTATCGTAAATTTAAATGTTTAAAAAAAATAAATTTATATATTTATTAATTTTTAAATTAAATTTTCATTTAATTTCTCATAATAGAAATAAAATACCATATACAAAAAATACAATCCACTGCATAATATAAAATAAAAGTTCATACTCAAAAAATAAAATAAATTGCACAAATTATAATGTCATACAAAGAATCATTCAAATTTTAAACAAAAATAATACATTGCTAACATGGGTTATACATTCCTATAAAACTAACAAATAATCATACAACTCTGTTTGTTACTGGAAAGGAATGTCAAACATGATTACCAGTCTCCCTTAATCTTGATTACTCACCTGCTTAAGTATAATGTTGTTGTTGAGAAGGTTACCTAGCAACAGAGAAAAACACAACATCTCTCCCACAATCACAACATCATTTACAAAGAAAGGGTTGTCAATTACTTTCATTAAGACTTTCATTCAATCACAAAAATATTAAATAAAAGGGTGAAAAAGTAACTTACTTTTGATAAGTTGATCTCCCTTAGAGCAAACACAGCTAAAGCATTGAACAAGACCCTATTTCAAAATTTTATAAATACACAAATCATGATACCTGATATTGGAATACACACTTTGAGACATGAATTAATACGTTTAGATTAACCTGGATACATAGGAAGTAAAGATGGAAGGTGCCAGAACTCCGGGGGCATTGGGTTGGTTCCTTCCCACTCGCACACACCAAGCCAGAACTCCACTGAATCCAGCACCAAAATAAGCCTGCATTCAGAAAGCTGCAGGGGTGAGTCACAATTCAAGAATCTGTTAAAATTTGAGGAATAACATGTTCAACCAAAACAATATTAGAAAACAGGGTTAAATGTGAAACATAGCAATGTAATAATTATCAAGGTGCTGGAATACTTGAAATCCAATTCTAAACACATTAAAAAATAAAAATAAATAATGATTATTGCAATAGATGCAGGAATCTTGATTTTTGGCCTGCAAACTACATAAAATCAGAAATAAAGACAAAGTGGAGCTTTAATCTTACCTTGAAAACAAACCAAAAATCAAGAATATACCATTCAAACCCAAGCCCAACAAGAATAAGTGACATGAACTCCCAAAATTTTATTGGTTGCATATTTGTTATAAAGTAAGCCTGGAAATTTAAAAAATAATAAAAAATCCATATATTATATTGTCTCAAGTAAAATTGAAAACGTTTATTTAAATTACCTCTCCTGCAGCTCTCTTTGAGGCAGATCCATCTGAAGCTAAAGCTCTTTCAGCACATACATGAGCATGTGCAACATTCTCAACATATGTGAAATCATACATGTTTGTTCCATCCCCTATAATAAACTAGTAATCCAAAAATCAACCAAAGAATGTAAAAATTAAAATCAGTTTCAATTAAATAGAGACTCATTAAAAACTTATATAATCGAATTTCAGATTACCTTTGATTTCCCTGCCCTTGCTGCAGCAAAAGATGGAACAAGCAACTTATCACCAGGGCCAAAATATTATTGGATAGTCAGCCTTTGAATATTATTAGTGGTGTTGTAGATGAGATCTTGACACTTTCCCCAATCCACCAGGCCACCACGAAAGAAAAGATTAAGAGAGTGGAAACAAAGTTGAATTAGAAAATACGAAAAAATATCAAAAAGTGGAAAAACAAAGAGAAAAGGGGGGAATCTTTATATAAGAACAATCCATTTCATGTTACTTGCTTTGCTTGAAGTTAAAGTAGGACTGTGAAGGACAAACTCGTCCGTTTGGGGATCAAATGTTGCAGTTGTTTCAAGACTAGGAGCTTTTTGGTCAAATAAGCTTTAGACTAAATCAAATCTCCTATCGGAAAGCTATTTTAAACCCACATCTTGTTCACACAGGTTTCTGCAGTTACAAGATCAAACATAGGAGGTTTTTCATTGTTTTTTCTTTATCTTTTATTCTTTTTATTTTATTAATTACATGTAAAAATTCCTTTTTTGTTTAATTTAATGTAAACTAGTATATATTATACTTAAACTTACAAAAAGCTTTTTTTTATATTTTAAGTGTTAGAAATTTAGTAACATTTGGAGATACATAAATATTAGAAAACTAACTTTAATCTAATTTAAAACATAAGTATTTTATTTTAAAAAAGTGGAAATTAGAATTTAATTTAGAAAACATATAAAACTTGTATTTTGATTCTATACTATTAATTTATTTTGGTTGAATTTCGAATATATCTATTTATATAAAAGAGAATAAGATAGATATATATATAATAAAAATTAATGGGAATCATAAAAAGGTTTTTGTTATTGTAGATATGTTCAGTGTTTTAGTTGTTGGGTTGACAATGACGTGGCACAAACAAGTTGTACTAAAAAAAGCCTCCTATGTGGACCAACTAAAGTATTTTAAGCGAAAACCTGTTGCTCCTTTCTGCACAGAGTGTGTCTTAATTCTTCCAGAGTTTGAATTAGCATAGATTCTCGTTCCCTGGCCTCCTTTAGGCCAATCTCTAGTTCAGTTCTAGCTTCATCATTTACTCGTGCCTCTGCTACTGCTTTTGCTTCCTTGGCTACACTTAATGCATTCAGATAGTATTCCTTTTGTATTGCAACTTCAGACTGGTTTTTCTCTATTGTTTCTTGCAGCAGTTTCTCTGTGGCTGCTTTCTTACTCTTCAAATTTTCCACTTTGTTCTCTTCAGCCTGAAAGTTATTGAAAAAGTTAAATAAATTTAATGATGAGAGAAGAAATGATAAAAATATGACAGGACATTGAAACAAGAAAGAAGAAGAAAATTCGGGTATGATGAACTATCTGTTATTCATCTGATACTCTACTTGTGGCCCAAAATAATAGAACCAAAACCACAAACATTTGTTAGATGTAATTCATCCACACTCATGGCCTGTATGTAAAATATTTTGTGGAACAAAAATATAGTCGCAGGGTAGAGAAGTAATTACCTGTAGCTTGCTTATAAATCCTTTCTTCTCTTCTTCAAACTCTCTAATCTAGGGATCTCACAAAACAATGTTCAAATAATAAGAGAATGTACAGCTGAATATTTATAGGGTCCAAAGGAAAGATAGTATATGACATAACATACCTGTGCCCGTAGTTTTCTTATTGTAGACTCTTGAACAGCTTGTTTCTTTGAAAGCTTTTCACCTATATGAATGAAAAAGGAACAACATCATCATCTGTAGTATAGAAAATCTGGTCTTTGAAAGCTTCATCTAGAACTTGGGAAACCTCTTTTCTAGCAGTTAGATATTTCATTACCCTCTTCCATAACTTGAGTGATTATGTCATCCTTTTCCTTTAGAAGCGCAGTGGCATCACTTCTTTTATTTTGCTCTCTATGTAGTGTATCCCTTTCTCTTGTAAGAGCATAAACCTGAGTCATTGAAGCTGAGTTAATATATAGCAACTAAACATCAGAAATATTAGTTATATGGACACTTGAACATTGGATCAATGACCAAGTTATGTTTGTCCAAACAAACATCCATAAGCATGTTCATAACTAAGACTTAGGAGTTGGGAAGGACAAGAAATTACCCAGTGGAGATTCAAGTTCAGCCATGTCTGAAATCAAACATACCGTGATTTCAATGGGCACACGAGTAGGAAATAGAAACATGAAATGAATAATCTGAAATCAAACATACCGTGATTTCAATGGGCACACGAGTAGGAAATAGAAACATGAAATGAATACGACCTGTGAGGTTCAAGAAAACCCCATCCGTTTACCTTCAATCACCAAAGACCACCACTTCTTCATTCTTCTTCCTTCGATCTCTCCAAACCCCAAAGGTCCTCCGATTTCTACCGATGACGGAGTCTAAGAAGCCAAGGAAGGCTCACCGGGAACCAATAATTTCCTCCTCCTCCTCATGAATAGATCGATCATCCTGATCTACCAGTCGTTACTTGCCCTACTCCATCGGACTAGTTGAGTCCCCTCCCTACATGTAATCTGCTGGCGACAAGGAAGAACAGCCAAGGAGACCACCGGAGCACCTCCCCCCCCCCCAAGCTGTGGCAGACAAGAGAAGTGTCGCTGCTTCTCCCTTCTCCTTTTGTCAAATCGATCCGGCACCAGAGGTGCTTCCCCTTTCTCGATTGATTTCCATCATTGAGCCACTATGGTTGCTTGTGTTCCCATCTTCCTTTCTCGATAGATGAACCACGACCACCGGACCAAAACTCCCGCTACCTTCTTCATTCTAATTCCCCTTTTTTGATTTATCTGTGGGGAATAAGAAATAAACGAGAATCAATATTTGGATTCTAATATTGAGACTTGAGAGTATAATACTTAATTAGGGCTTTTTCTAAAAATTTCAACATCGAGTGGGGAATAAGAAAACTATTGGCGAGTATTCTCAATAACAGCAGAGAGATGAAGAAGGTGAAATTACAGCAACGATGAAGTAGATGAATGGAAATCAGAAGCCCTTTTTCTTGATTGAGATGATGAAGTCGAGACATGGAGATGAAATCGTAACCTTCGATCTTTGATTGAGAAGTTGCCCAACAGTGTGAGGAGAATGAAAGATGCGTGAAAATGCTTAGGGCAGGGAGGGTAGCGGGCTTTTCTAATTTTTTGACTTTTCTTTTCCCGCTTGTAACTAAGGAACGCGCGTTCATTAAAATTATAAAGCGACACATATAGAGGGCGCGCATTTAAGGTACAGCGCCCTCCGTGTTTTTAATTTTTTTTCTTTTGACACTAATTTAAAGGCACGCAATAATGCGTGACCTAAATCCTTAAATTTTCTAAAGAGATGACACTTTTTTAATGTCACTCTCGTTTGCGTAACATATATTAATGAGTGTCGTAATTTGCGCGTCGTAAAAGGCTATTTTTCTAGTAGTGATTCTACATTGGAGAGTAAAGTCGTTAATTTCGCCTTTTTTTGTGCTCTTGTAAGAACTCATGGAGACGATTCGCCTATTACCTACATTTTTGGATGATCTATTGTCCATTTAGTTGGAGGAGCATAATTAGGATCATAAGTGGGATCCAATTGAGCCTTTATGTCCTTAAATTCTGATTATACATCCGGATCATCTCTCGCATCATCTTTTTCCCCCTTGAATAATGAGTATATCTCTTCTTCAGTTGTCGGATTCTCCCCCTGGAGTGGACTTTCGTGGGTATCTGTTGGACTTGAGTTCTCCCCCTGAAAGGTTGCATCGATAGTTGATTTGGAACGTTCCCCCTGAACTACAACATTCGTGACTTTTAGATCATCCGCACTTGGTTGCTCTTTGTGCATATCATGTGCAGTGGTGTCAATCATCTTCTTCAATTCATATACCTTGTTTCCAGTTGCTTTAGATTCGAAAATAATCGTCTTCTTTGGATCATCAAACAGTAGCATGAACTCTTCATAGAGATTGGATAGAGGAGTGGTGGTTCGGCTTGGTTTAGGAAAAATCTCCTTTGACTAACTTACATTCACTTGAATCTTCTTTAAGTAGTTCTCGTCGAACGTCACATAATAGGTTTCTTCTATTCGTTTTGATCGTTTGTTAAGAACCCTATATGCCTTAGAGGTTAGCAAATATCCCAAGAAGATACCTTCGTCAGCTTTCACATCGAATTTGTTCCTCTGCTCTTTAGAATTAAAGATAAATCACCTGGAACCAAAAACATGGAAAAACTTTACGTTTGGTTTTCGTTAGTTTAATATTTCATAGGGAGTGACAGATAATCGTTTATTGAGAAAGGTACAGTTTTCGGTATAGCAGGCAGTTCCTATCGCATCTGCCCAGAAGTAAAGTGGCAGATTCGCAAATGAGAGCATGGTTCTTGCAGCCTCACACAATGATCAGTTTCTCCTTTCAACGACTTTGTTCTGTTGTGGAGTGTAAGGAGCTAAAAGCTTATGTGAAACTCCTTTCGCAGTCAGACATTCTTTGAACACCTAGTTTTTGAATTCTAACCCATTGTCACTACGAATATTGGAAACCAACTTTTGCAGTTGTAGTTCAATCTGCTTTACAAAGTCTTGGAGTTTTGAAGTGGCTTCATATTTCTGCTTATGAAAATAAACCCAAGTGAAACGAGAAAAATCATCCACAATGACGAGGATATATTTATTACCAACAATACTTTCGATCGCAAACGGACCACAAAGATCTATGTGCAATAACTCGAGTGGCTCAATGACTTTCGTATTTACCACTGTTGGATAACTTTTCCTGCTTTGCTTTTCCATTTCTCATTCAGCGCAAAGATGATCCTTGTCATACTTTAGGAGAGGAAGTCATCGCACATGATCACCAAGAACAAGCTTGTTGATATCTTTGAAGTTAAGGTGCGAAAGTCTTTTATGCCATAGCCAACTATCGTCTGTAGGAGCTTTCGTTAGAAGGCAGATGGATGGCTTCCCTCGTATTGGATTTAAGTTCAATGGATACATTTCGCCCTTACGTTCAGCCTTTAGAAGGACAGTCTTGGTTTTCTTTTCTATGATCTCAGAACCTTTGTCATCAAATGAGAATTTTAATCATGTACCAACGACCAAGTGCGAAACACTTATAAGGTTGTGTTGCATACCCTCGACAGATGCAAATTTACTAATTGAGAATTCGCCATTTTTTATCATCCCATAACCTTTTATTTCTCAATAAGAGTTATTCCCAAACTTCACCTTTCCACCGTTCTTCAGTTCCCTATACTCTCGCAATTCCTCCTTCCTACCGGTCGTGTGACGAGAACGGCCACTGTCGATATACCATTCAGTGCCAAACTGTTCGTCACGAATTACTTGCAAAAAACCAAGAAGATTTAGGAACCCAAAGTTGTTTGGGTCCTTTTGAGCCTTTTGCAGAGAGAGGGAAACTCATTGAAAGATCAACCATATAAGTTCATTTTATTAAGGTAGTGTTATCTTTCTTTGTGATTTTAAAAACCTTAATCCTTTTATCTTTTAAGTTAGTATCTTTTGAAGATGATTGATTTTTGTTTTCTCTTTTCACAAACACTTTTTCACTTTTCTTTGTGTTAGTTTCGAACTTCTTGACTTGAACATGATGATCTGAAACCTGCTTTCCTTTTCCTTTAGTATTTGTTGATGTCTTGTGAGGATGCAAAACATTCTTGGTGTGTAAGTGATGTTTTGGACCCTCCACAGGGCTTTTTTGCATTGAAAGAATGCGTTTTTGAAAAAACCTTTTATTTAGAATTTTGTGGACTTCGAAACTGATTTTGAGAAAAGTTCCTTGGATTCGCTTTTGGTACTACTTTCGCATTTTGATTGAGAGATTTCTGAATGTGAACAAAGTTGGGATTTTTGGATTGCAAGAACTATTTTCTTTCCCTAAGTTTTTTGTTGTGTCTGATGTTCCTTCGTTGTTTCTGTGCTGCGAACTGTTCTGAAGATTTGTGAACGTTTGCTTTCACTCTTGGTCTTCTCACTGAAGTTTTGTTTTGCATAGAAGATGTGTCGCTAGGAACATTCTTTGTTCCATTGGGACATCCTTTCTCATAGCTAGAATTGACTTTGTTTAAAGGTTCTGCTACATATCTTCCATTTACTCTCCATGTTGTCCTTTCAGAGAGACCGACTATTTCATTAGCGTTATCGATAGGAGCTGATCAAAAGTACGCATCACACCCATCTGTGTGGTCTTTTTCTACTAAGGACTTTAATTCATGGGTTTGGTTTTTGTCAAGTCCTTTTTGTTGTAAAGACTTGGTTGGGTACAGTTTGGACTTTAGGAAAAACGGTCGCTTTCGCTTTTAAATCCTAAGATTTAGTTTTAGAAATTTGTACGAACTCTACTGAATCCTCGGATATTATGACTTTCGCAGTGACATGTTCATTTTTAATGAACTCAAAACAATCAACCTCATCCTTTACCTAAATTCACTTATATCACTATACTCATCAAATTCAGATGTATTTTCAGCATTAAGCTTATTATCTAAACATAACTTGGTACTCAATGAGTCGAAATTTAGTATAGTATCAGATTTAATTTGTCTCTTGTTATTTTCGTCCAAAAGCTTCTTTAACATGTTCTTATTGTCTTTGGACCGAATGAATGATTCAATTTTGTCCACACCTATCATATAAGCATCTGAATTTTCATCAGATGAAGCTATTGATTCGCACTTGTAACAATCAGCATCGATTTCATCTTCCTTTAACTCAAGGAATGGAAAAATCATTTTGTGAATTTTCTTACCAATCTCACAATCAAGATGCAAATGAGTAATGTTAAAATAAAGCCTTTTCGCAATCAAACAAAAAATATTACGTTATTTCAAAAGCCTTAAGTTGTCTCGTTGTAAATAAATCAACTCATCCCTAGACTTGGCTAAATCAGACTCAATCTTAACTATCCAAATGCGTCTCTCCTCACTTTTTAATGAAATCCTAATGATTTGATCAGATGGGTTAGAATTTGTCAAGCGATTTTTGTTTTAAACTGTAACTGATACTTGAAAATGTGATTTTTAATTCATTTATTTCAGTTTCGTATCGTTACAAATGAATATTAAGTGATTCAAAAATAGAGTATACCTTATTGATCATTTGATCACATTCGCTGATTTGTTCAAACACTAGTTTCAAAGCAAAATAAATATCACTCCCACGTCCACTATCAGTGACATATCCTCGCATATGTGACACATCATTCATCACCACAAAACATCTTCCTTTAGAGTGCGAATCCTCCTCTTTCTCAACGAAGCTTTTCTTCTTGATTTCTTCAAGCTTTCGCGGATGGAAAGCGTCATTATATTCTCCCTCTTTCTTTTTGTTCAATCTTCGCAGCACGCACTCCTTCACTAAATGGGTTTTGGCATGGCAATAGTTGCAATCATAGTCGGAGTTACCCATGGGATTCTTTTCTTTCTTGTCTTCATCCTTCTGCGAACATTTCGCGTTTTCCTCTTTCACCTTTTAAGAGCTGTAACTGCCCTACCAGTTTCGGTTCTTGTTCCGATTGAAGTTCTTCTTTGCGGACCTCCATTGATTCGACACCATCATTGCAAACTCTTCTTTAGAGCATTCACATTCAGAAAGCTCAAAATCTGAATCATCTTCTTCAGCAACTTTCTTACACTTCAAGACAAGTGCTAATGATCCCATCCCAGAGACAACTTTTTCTTCATTAGTCACTTCATCTTTATGTGACTTCATGATACCAACTGTTGGAATAGTGTCTAAGGCTGCAACTATATTTGGCAAGTATTTGACCCGGTTGTGCATGGTCCTTTTGGGTTGCCTTCACCATAGCAACTTGACAGGATGATTTATAATGAGAGAAGAAATATTATTAATATATTATGAGAATAATATAAGGAATAATAATATTTTTATTTGATTAATATAAGTCATAAATTAATTAGGGATTAATTTGGTGACTTAAAGAGATTAATTGAATAAAGGGGCATAAACTGTCAATTGTATGATAGTTGTATTTTGGGTTGTGATTCCTTATGGATAAGAGGTGGACGATTTTAGGGTTTGGAAGAGCCTAGAAATCATCCAAGGCTTATCATTAAGGAGATTGGATTGCTTAGGGCCTAAGTTATCTAATTAGGGTTTTAAGAGTGAAACCCTAGGAAGCTAACTAGTATATATAGACCCTTTGGATGAAGGAAATCGGCACTCTTGCATCTGAAGAAACCCTGGCCGATTTCTCTCCCTCTATCTCTCTCTCTCTCTCTCTCTTATCATCCTCTTGCTAGTTAGTGTTTGTAAGCCATTAGAGGAGTGACAATTGTGACTATAAGCTCCAAGGACAAGAAGATTCAACTACTACAACATTATCCAAAGATATCAAGTTTATTTTACACTTAAATTTTGACGCTTATTTTTATTCTTAATTAATCAAACCACATAATTAAGCAATTAAGCACAAAACACATAATACTCAAATAATACACTCTTATTATTTCAAAACGGGTTACAAAGGTTAACCAAGACTATTACATTGCTAAAATTGGCAAGCTCGGAAACACAGGCGTTACACTTAATGGGTGTACACTCACACCCACCACTTGCTTGATCGGTGGAGGGTCGTTAGCCGAACGGGTAGGATAGGGCAACTCTATCTCCTCATTAAAAGTATAATATGAAATACAAAGTAACTACATGTTTTTTTTTCAAATTCCCAATCCTAGTTACTTTAGGAAAAGTGAATTGATGCGATCCCATGAAATTACACTTTGCACCCTTACTAAGAAGTTAGTGGACGTGTGTGGTTTACCGACACACTAATTGGTTCTAAGCAAAGGTGGCAAAGGGTGATTCATTGTTTATCATAGTTCGGTTGAGCGTGTGTGGTTTACCGGCACATCAAATAGGTGATTGTAACAATGAAGGCACCGTGTAGATTTGCATGGTTATTCACACCCACTTTGTGATCCTTGGCATCCCAGTCACAAACGAGAGGGACATATCGAAATTTAAACATGCCATTGAAAAGTTCAATGAATCTCATCGAAACCTAGGAATTCTCAATACATTTAGAACTTAAGGTTATGTTTTCATGGTGGAGAATTAGTGAATCGTCATTCACTTACCTTCAAATTGTTTGCATGTTGGATTACGGCATCCCTTTTCTAATGTGTAAATAATGTTGTTGGATCCCAGCCCTAATTTTTCATATTGGGTGGTAATTAGGGATTCAAATTCTAATCAAACTTTGTCCTTTCCTTTTTGTAGATGTCGAACGTGAACAACGTTGCTGCTAGCTCATTCACGCTAATGAGCCTTTGCCAAAAGGTGACTTTCGATGGAACGAACTTTAGCAAATGGATAAGATACATTCGCACGATTGCTCGCTATGAGGACAAGGAGTATGTCATTGACGAGAAGCTCGAGAAGATCAATCCAGAAGTCGCTACTCCGGCTGAAATGACTGCTTTTGAGACTCATGAACGTGATGCAACAAAGGTTCATTGCATCATGATAGCCACAATGAACGCCGAATTCCAAAAGTCCTATGAGGACATGTATCCGTACAAGATGCATCAAGACTTATTGGAGAGATACCATCAAAACGCGAGGCAGGAACGTTACGAGATCTTCACAAACATGATCACTACTAAAATGGGAGATGGAGATTCTCTAACCGTACACTTGCAAAAGATGCAAAGGTATGTCGATCGTCTTCGCAAGTTGAATGTCGACTTTGGGGAAGATTTGGCTATCGACATGGTACTTCACTCCTTGCCTCCGTGTTACAACCAATTTAGGATGACCTACCACATGAACAAGGAAGAGGTCACCCTAAGTAAACTCCAAGGTCTCCTAAGGGTTGCTGAGAGCAACCTCAAGGACAAGTCTGTTGCACCAACTCCCAATCTACCCGCTGCTCCTGTTCTGGCTATTGGGCAAGGAAGGGGTAAGAAGAGGAAGGCTTCGTCTAAGAGCCACCACAAGGGAAAGTCCCGAAATGGTTCATCTTCTAGTGGGACCAAGGTTGATCCGTCTAAACCCAACCCTAACCTGAAGGAAGCAGAGTGCCACCATTGCCACAAAATAGGGCATTGGAAGAGAAGCTGCCCAGAATACCTGCAAGCCATAAGGGAAGGAAAGATCAAGTCGTCTTTCGCAGGTGTTTACATAGTTAAATATAATGGTTCATCTCATGCTATTTCTTGGGTCCTCGATACCGGGTGTGGTTACCACATTTGTTCTGAATTGCAGGGACTAAGAAGAAATAGGGATGTGGAGCATGGAAGAATAAATCAAATCATGGGAAACAGAAGATCGTCGCATGTGACCAAGATTGGAGTGTATTCTTTAGTGCTTAGGAATGGATTAAGTTTACATTTGAATAATTGTTGCTACTCGCCAGATATGGCAAGAAACATCATTTCATTTCATGGTTTGTTTAGACAAGGATTTAGATTTTCTTTTAATATTGAGAATGGTTCAGTTTATGCTTATCTAAATGGTGTCTTATATTTTGAAGCAATACCGTGTAATGGAATTTATGAAACTGTTATGATTGTAGATAACCTAGGAAATGATGTTTTATGTATGGATTCTTCCAATAGTATGGATAAAGCATGTTTGTGGCATTGTCGTCTTGGACATGTCAACAAGAAGCGCATATCCCAACTCCAAAAGGATGGAGTGTTGGAGTCATTCGACCATAGGGAAGATGACACATGTGAGTCTTGTTTGCTTGGAAAGATGACCAAGTCACCCTTCACTGGTACGTGTGAAAGGGATGAGGGTTTGTTGGATCTCATACATACCGATGTATGTGGACCATTTAGATCCGCCACAAAGGATGCAAACCGCTTCTATGTGACTTTCACTGATAATTATAGTAGATATGGGTATATTTACTTAATCAAGCACAAGTCTAAAACATTTGAAAAGTTCAAAGAATTCAAACATGAAGTAGAGAATCAATTGGGCAGGAAAATCAAGATGCTTCGATCCGATCGAGGAGGAGAGTACCTAAGTCTTGAATTCCATGACTATCTCAAAGAATGCGGAATAGTTTCGCAATTAACGCCACCTAGGACACCGCAGTTGAATGGTGTGGCAGAATGGCGTAATCGAACCTTGTTGGACATGGTTCGTTCTGTGATGAGTCGTGCTTCACTACCTATCTCATTTTAGGGGTATGCCTTAGAGACTGCCGCCCATATCCTTAATCGAGTCTCTACAAAGAAGGTTGCCAAAACACCTCACGAGATGTGGACAGGGAAAGCTCCCTCGTTGGCACATATCAAGGTTTGGGTGTGCGAGGCTTTCGTAAGACGAGATACTCACGACAAGCTCGAACCTCGTAGTGAGCGATGTATTTTCATCGGCTACCCGCAGAAATCCTTTGGATATCTCTTCTATAGACCGAATGACAATGTTATCTTCGTTGCGAGAAGAGGGGTTTTCCGAGAGCAAGAACTCATAAGCCAAGGAGACAGTGGGAGGCAAATCAAGCTTGAAGAGATTCATAATCGAGTGATGATGGAACCTCCACCGCTGGTGCTCAACCCGAGGATGAAACTCCGGTTGAACCAATTGACGAGTCCTTACCTCTTAAACGTTCCGAAAGAGTTAGAGTTCAACCCTAGTTTTATGGTTTTCATATTACTACCGAAGGGGACACGTATATTAGTGATGGTACACTAATAAATTTAGATGAACCTAATAGCTATAAGGAAGCCATGGCAGGCCCGGAGTCTGCAAAATGGAAAGAGGCAATGGACAGCGAGATTCAATCAATATATGACAACCAAGTTTGGAATTTGGTTGATAATGTGCCCGGACGTAAAACCGTTGGGTGCAAATGAATCTTCAAGAAGAAGACCGACGTGGATGGAAATGTACACACATATAAGGCGCGATTGGTTGCGAAGGGCTTTACTCAAACTCCCGGAGTTGAATATGATGAGACCTTCTCACCAGTTGCGAAAATAAAGTCTATTAGAGTGATGCTAGCCATTGCTGCATTTTATGATTATGAGATATGGCAGATGGATGTCAAGACCGCTTTCCTTAATGGAAATTTGGCTGAGGATGTTTACATGGCTCAGCCAGAGGGTTTTGTCGATATGAAGCATCCCAATAGAGTGTGCAAGCTTGAGAAGTCCATTTATGGGCTTAAGCAAGCGTCTCGCAGATGGAATCTTTGCTTCGATGAGAAAGTCAAAGAGTTTGGATTTGTACGAAGCGAAGATGAATCATGTGAATATGTCAAAGCCAGTGGGAGTATAGTTAGCTTCCTCGTTTTGTATGTCGATGACATACTACTCATAGGAAACGACGTCCCGACACTACAGGAGGTTAAGTCCTGGCCCGGGAAGTGCTTCGCTATGAAGGACCTCGGAGAGGCTTCCTATATTTTGGGAATAAGGATAGTGAGAGAACGAAGTAAGAGACTAATAGGACTTAGTCAGAACACTTACTTAGATAAAGTACTAAAACGTTTTAGTATGGAAAATTCGAAGAAGGGAGAATTACCGATACAAAGTAATGCCAAGTTGAGTAAGACTCAAAGTCCAAGTACCGAAGCCGAGATAGCAGAAATAAGCCGAGTACCATACGCTTCCGCAGTTGGCTCAATCATGTATGCTATGACCTGTACTCGCCCTGATGTAGCCTTTGCTTTGAGCATGGTCAGTAGATATCAAGGGAACCCTGGCAGAGCCCATTAGATTGCGGTCAAGAATATCGTTAAGTACCTTCGGAGGACCAAGGAATGGTTTTTAGTCCTTGGGGGGAGTGATGACTTAAAGGTGCGAGGGTATAGTGACGCCAACTTCCAGACCGACAGGGACAACTACCGTTCGCAGTCGGGCTGGGTCTTTACCCTTAATGGAGGAGCAGGAACTTGGAAAAGTTCCAAGCAGGAAATTGTAGCTGATTCAACGTGCGAATCAGAGTACATTGCAGCGAGCGAAGCATCGAAGGAGGCAATATGGTTGAAGAATTTCATCGGTGATCTTGGAGTTGTACCTGCCATAAAGAAGCCTATGGAAATTTTCTGTGATAATGAAGGAGCAGTTGCCTTGACCAAGGAACCAAGAGATCATGGTAGATCTCGACATATCGACAGAAAATATCACTTTATTAGACATCGAGTAGAAGAAGGACACCTCGTGGTTAAGAGGATATCATCAGAAGATAACCTAGCAGATCCGCTTACGAAGGGATTGACTAGGGTTAAGCATTTGCAGCATGCTAGGAGTATTGGGATGAAGGATGATATTAGTTTAGATTAGATAGTTTTAGAAACTTGTAATAGATAAATGTAATAGACATTTGATGATTAAGTAAAGAAGTATTATTTATGAGTAAAGTTACTATCATATGTTAATTGTTTAACTATTGTTTCAATTTGCATGTTTTGACTTCCTGAATAATTGAGTTTATTTAGAATAATCGAATTATTCAAACGATCCACAATCATTCATATGTTGGAAGTAGGTATGAATGAAGATTGTCATGAATTGGTATATAGATTGTCTAAATGGTATCAGACATAGCAAAGGGTTGCTACAACGTTCATGAGTGCTTACGAACTAGTTTTGAGCATTGGAACAAACCCGCACTTGCTGGAATCACTTTAAAGTATATATATATATATATATATATATATATACACACACACACACACATATATATATACTGTAAGTGATCGCTAGATGATAATATCATATGGTCTTAAAACCTAGATATATGGTTTGTTATTTGTTAATTGGTTGTACATTGATGATGCGAAACCGCATCAGCAAATTGATGTTATAAAACGCATTGTTGTGTATAATAAATGCATATAAGTCAAAGTTTATCTGTTACTTTTATCCTAAGAGGGTAAAAGCGATATCTCGGCCGCTCGATGATTTGATTTGACTTATGTGTCGGGCCCGGTCAGAACTGAATTGATGTGTTCGATTAAGTTCTATGTCGAATAAATCTGAGATCGAGAAACTAAACGCTGGACTATGATTATGTCTGCATGATATATAAACAGAGGACTATACGATCCCTTATCTAAAGGACAGGACTGATAAGATCAGAGTTTGACAGCATCTTTGAGAGCTACGATTGTGAATCGGATTGTGCTTGTATATATAGTTACTAGACTTATCCAAGTGGGAGACTGTTGGAATAGTGTCTAAGGCTACAACTATATTTGGCAAGTATTTGACCCGGTTGTGCATGGTCCTTTTGGGTTGCCTTCACCATAGCAACTTGACAGGATGATTTATAATGAGAGAAGAAATATTATTAATATATTATGAGAATAATATAAGGAATAATAATATTGTTATTTGATTAATATAAGTCATAAATTAATTAGGGATAAATTTGGTGACTTAAAGAGATTAATTGAATAAAGGGGCATAAACTGTCAATTGTATGATAGTTGTATTTTGGGCTGTGATTCCTTATGGATAAGAGGTGGATGATTTTAGGGTTTGGAAGAGCCTAGAAATCGTCCAAGGCTTATCATTAAGGAGATTGGATTGCTTAGGGCCTAAGTTATCCAATTAGGGTTTTAAGGGTGAAACCCTAGGAAGCTCACTAGTATATATAGACCCTTTGGGTGAAGGAAATCGACACTCTTGCATCTGAAGAAACCCTGGCCGATTTCTCTCCCTCTATCTCTCTCTCTCTCTCTCTCTTATCATCCTCTTGCTAGTTGGTGTTTGTAAGCCATTAGACGAGTGACAATTGTGACTCTAAGCTCCAAGGACAAGAAGATTCAAGCAAGCAATTCAAGGTAATCCTTTAGATCTGTTTTCATATGTTATGATTTGAATGTTAGATCTATCAATCAAAGTCTTGGATACATTGCATGTTCGATTAGAGAAACCTAGATCCAAGCATTAGGGTTTGTATGTGCACATAGGAATGTTCTTAAGGCTCAAACCCATCACCAACAAGCTTGGCCAAAGAATAATTCTTGAATTACTCATGTGCCTTAACTGTAGACAAGACCGCCTTCCACCTCGATATGAGCCCATTCATGAACATGACCTTTTGTTCAATAACTTCATGTCAAATGCCATGTTTCGTCATTCTGCTTAACAGATTATTGTAACGATAGAAAGTTTGACTCAAACTCTCTTCAGACTTCTATGTAAATGCACCAAACTCTGAAAGCCAGAGCATTTGTGTTCAGTGCTCAAGATCTGCATTTGTTGAGTAGAGTTCCTTAAGCCGATCCCAGATGGCTTTGGTTGTGTCACATGAACTAACCAGACGAAAAGTATCAGCTTGCAAGGCAAATTGAATGATTCTCAATGCCTTAACATTGCTAATCAGTTTTTCCTTCTCATCTTGAGGAACATCCTTAATATCAAGAAGAAGTTCGTTGTAGTCATTTTGATTTTTGATAACTCTTTTGCTTTCAGTGTGAACAAACGGTCCAATAGTGATTGCCTCCCATATCAGATATTCATTGTCTTCTAGGCCAAGAACATAATCTTCGAAATGAAGTGCCCAAACTTCATATTCGTTGCGGAAGAGAATTGGGATCCTTGTGGTCGATCTAATGCTGCTCGAAAGATTTATGGAGTTGAAGTGAGAATCATCGTGCTGCATGATGATATAACTTTTGTAACCCTTTTAGAATCACATATGTAAACTCAAGTAGTTTTAGGGTAATATTAGAATCATAGAATAGCATCAAGAACATAGTGATGATGGCTGAAACAAATCCAATATCAACAAAAACCCTAATAACTCAATAAACAGAAGAAATGTGTATAGATTACATGGTCTCCTGCTCTGACCAATTGATAGGAAAATAATCCTTAGAAGATCGATTAGATTCAAAACAGATTGCAAGTAAGAATAAAAGAAAATGATTCAAAGTGTGCAGAATGATTATATTCCACGGCCTTAGAAGAACTCGATTAAGAATTGCTACCGTAGAGGCGTGATTAGGGTTACAAGAATAATTGCCAAAGTTGTGAAACACGATGCATGCATGCACCTTAAATACTCTAACCCTAATAAATGACGGGTTGACAAGCCCAATCCCGTTTACAAAAATGGACTAACAAAAAAATACAATGACGCAACATAATATCCTTAACAGTTGTTATTAACGAGGCAACTATCTCGTAACCCTCTTGACACGCAATTTGATGTTACTTTTCCATAAAATCTTGGTGCATGTCATAAGGCCAATAGCCCTCGTAGAACTTTTGAAGCTCGGGACTCATGGTGGCTACCATGATGCACTACGCCTTTGTCGCCTCTTTGCATCAAGCCCTATACTCGGTGATTTCTTCAAGAGTAGCAGTAGTTTCGTTGATCTTGACGAGTTCTTTTTCTAGAATCTCTTCCTGTCTTCATAACTTAGGATATACGAATGTTGTCAATCCAATAGTTAAAGTTGGATCCATCAAATGTGACCCTCCTATAAATGCCCAAGAGGGAAAGTAGGTTCGAGGTGTTTTCATTGGAGGAGTTTGAGCCTGACATATGAAAAAGAAAAGAGACAAAGTTTAGATTAGATAAGAATCCTTAATATAAAACCCATATGAAATATTAAGGCTAGGACCCAACATAATATTCTACAATTCGGAAGAGGGATGTCGTAATCCAATTACAAAATATTTGAAGGTCGGTAAATAACGATTTACCAATTTCCACCATGAAAAACGAAAATGAACCTTATGTTTTAAATTAATTGAAATTCCTAGATTCTTTAAGATTCATTGAACTTTTCAATGGCATGTTTCAATCTCGAATATGCCCTTCAAGTTTGTGAATGGGATACCGAGGATCACAAACAAGGTGTGAATAACCATGAAAATATGCTCGGTACTCTTGATATCATTTATCACCAAATCAATGTGTCGATTAACCACATACGCTTCAAAGACAAGGTGCTGAAATGAATTTGGTGCAAACTGAGCGAATCGAGCTCTCCAATCGCAATCACCGGTGAAACAAGTGTGTTCTTGGTGAGAACTCATATCAGATTTATGGGAGACGCCTCCCTCACACAGGTTTTATCCACCCTCTTCTCCTTGATCAATATGTAGTGCATCAATAGTTGGTCTTGCGACATATGATGCTATTTTGAGATAAATAGAAAAGAAAACAAATAATGCATTTCGAGTAGGTTTATCGTCAGCGATTAGGGACCGTGGGGATTTACTGATGGAGTGTTAGGGGTAGATTAGGTATTTCTGGTGGCTATTGATATTAATCAATGGAGGTCATCAAAGTTGTTGAATTTTTCCATAGTTCCACGTAGCAGGATAAACAGAATAGAGGGAAAAGGAGGGTTTTTGTGGTATTGAGGGGCAGTTGCAGTTGTGTGTTTGAGATGGATTTCTCGACGATAGAAAGAGAAAGGTTATATTTGTGTTTGTAGGTGTTTAATGAAGGAGATGGATAGAGCGTGGAGTCTCTAATTTTGTGTTTCTCACAAAAGAATTTGAAAGTTGGTGATGAAGAGGGGGTAGGGGTTGGTTATTTATTAGTTTCTTTTTCTTTTGTTTAAATTTAAAAAAATGGGAAAAATAACAATAAGGGTATAAAAGTACTTTTAAGTGGGTAGGGACCAAAATCACTAAAAAGATCTAAAATTCAAACATTCATGTACCACCAAATATTTTTAGACCAAAATCACATAATTTTGACAAACATAAGGACCATTTTTGCAATTTTTTATTTTCAATTTTTGGATTGATGGTCATTTTAAGTTTAGTTTCATTACGGATTTGGTCCCTGTCCAGACTAAAAAGACTATAATAACCTTCTTATTATTTTTAATTTTTTTTAAATATTTAATAGATATTAAAAGAAGATGGACCCATCTATCTCTCTCTCTCTCTCTCTCTCTCTCTCTCCCCCTACTTCCTATTGATTTTCTTTTTAGATCCTTTCCATTCACAAACTTGTCCAACTTAGGTGGATTAATCTGTGTGTTTTATACCTATGTGTGGCTGAGGTCCTAGTTTTAAACCTTGAGGGATACCACTTTCAGTGCTGCAAGTGGGGAATTTTTCCCTAGAAATCCTTACGGGGGTTGGGTTTGCCTGCTTTGCGGACCTCAAACTCGGGGTGTACATTGAAATATTGTGTGTAGGCTTTCATTTGTCACACACCCAAACCAGGACGGCGGAAACGTCCGGGGCGGATGACTTCATTGTATTGTATCATCACAATTGAATATAACTGAAAACATAGCAACCAACATCATACATTAAAGATACCAACATACATTGTTTATAGAATTGTATTTGTTCACAACTTTACACAAAAGTGACAATAAATATGATTTTCCAAAAATGTAGTAAATATCCAAAATCCATAACCCAGGTACCTGCTCACTGAGTCCCTGAGAATACAATTCGTTTTGAAAAGAGCAAACTAAAAAGTTGGTGAGTTCATAAGCATGTTTGTATAAAAACTTTGTAACATCTTTGATTTGTAATAATTTGTAAAACTCTAGAAATCTGATATTTATGTGAAAATGATTTGTAAGTCTTGTTCCAAAACTATGGATAATTGCATGTGTGTTCTTCGTTTTCTTTTGTTCGTAATTGAAAAGAGTGTTGGTTCCCAGAAAATCTCATATTTCCTGTTTTATGAAAAAGTATAGTCTTAAAACCCTAAGAGTGGAGTCGTGATAGTAAAGTACAAGAGTGATGCATAGTTTTATATTTTTATAAAACCAGTGAACTGTATATTTTTGTTAATCCAAAATACCCTTGTTAATCCCTATGTGAGTCGTTACAACCATGCTTTATATGGCTAAAATGTTTGTCATGACGCTCTCCAGGCGTCGGTTTCGATAAGATATTTGTCACTCTAGACTGGCCTACTCTAGTTGTAGCGAACAACTCAGGTGTGGGTGTGTCAACCGCGTATAGATCTATACACAATTACCTCACTCTCCCTATAGGAAACTCTGGTTATAACTACAAGACTTACGGTGTACGCTAGGTAGGTACGGCGAAGGAAAGTCTCACAAGTGCCTTAACAGGTTTATGCAAAATTTTCTGTTGTAAAAATTCTGGTTTGTATACCATTTTAGTTAAATTATTGATAACGCTTTTTATAAATAATCATAAATGAATTTATCTAATCGGAATATACGTTGATAGTATAATCCTTTAAGTATTTAAACTACTAAAATGTGACAATCTGTTATGACTATTTTACTAATAAAAATAGTTTTTAGTAAAACAACAAAGTTTTGTAGTTTGTTTAACACTCCAAAAATTTTGTTTAAGAATTTTGTAACACAAAATATACTATCTTGGTGTGCCTCTAGCTTGTCATGATTTTACCAAAATACTTATAGAAATCTTGAAAAATTATTATACTCCATTATTTGTGTAAGTATAAAGGTTAAAACTTCATATGACCGAAAGTTAACCACTTTTTGAGTGTAACCCATATTTTTACCATTTCGAATGAACAAACATACTACAAAACTTTTATAGCACAAGATGTTATTAACATATACTTTGTGAGATTTAACATATATTAAGACCTCTTTTTAGTGGTGAACTTGTTTCATCTTCAGCACATAACGAAGATACATGAACTTTCCGAGGAATAAATTAACTCTAGCCTCATGAGACTTGTAAATCTCGATTTTTTTTGGAGTATTAGCATGACGCATTCAACGTTTTGAACACAAGTAGTCACATAAACACACAAGAGGATGCAAAACATCCAAATATTTCAACAAAACTTGACGTGTATTCCCCTTCCCTCCAAAGGATGAAAAACATGAGAATAGTGGGGTATGAAGCTCACCTTGAGGATTTTCGAGATGTAGAAGAAGAAGAAGAAGAAGAAGAAGAAGAAGAAGAAGAAGAAGAAGAAGAAGAAGAAGAAGAAGAAGAAGAAACTTCGAGCCCAACTTGTGTTCTTGGTGAGGTTCTCAAACGTGTGGTGTTTTTAAGAGTTTTAACACAGAACAAAGGGTGTAAACAAGAGTTCTAGCTTGAAAGATGTAAGGATATTTGAAGTTAACAAGAACACTTACCAAATTTATGAGCTTTTGGAGAAGATTCTTTGAAGAACACCCTCACACACACGAAAATCCTTGGGAGAGAAAGGTGAGATGTCCTTGAGAGTGGAATGGAGTGAAAATGAAAATGTGAAGTGTATGTGTGTGTGTGTTCGGCCGATGCATAAAGAGAGGGGGGGAGAGCAGAATTGACCTCTTGATAAATTAATGGGATATGCATGGATGTTTGATGGTCCAAAGCCTTGTTGTATGCTAGACAAAGATGAGGTGTCATGGCAATCTTCCTTTCTTTTTCCCTTTTCTTTTCTCTTTTTTTTTGTCTTAACCAAACCTTAATCGAACCCAAGAGGGTTCTCAGCCTAAGGATGACCTAAAAAGGATAGTGGGCTTCGATCTTGACTTTCCCCAAAAGAGTTCTCCGCCCACTAATATTCAATGAAAGCTTTTGGGTCAAATTAAGCAGTGTTCGGCCGAAATAAGGCCCAAGTATAAGTTTTCGGCTCAAAGAAAAGCCAATTAAAAGCTTTCGGCCCAACAAGGCCCATTAATGTGCTTCCGGTCCAATGAGAGGCCCAATAGTGGTTTTCGGCCCACTAATGCTCAATAAAAGGTTTTCGGCCCAATATAGAGCCCAATAGAAGTTTTTGGCCCATTAGGGCCCAGTGAAGAAGTCTTGGTCCAATAAGGGTTTTGGGTCGAGAATCCTTGGGCTAAGGCCCAAAATTGATTGGACTTGGCTTATTGGATCAAGTTTTGGACTTGCATGAGGTTGTTTTGGCTTGAGTCACAATGTAGGAACGTATGAACTTAAATAGCATGACAGTTTGAATTTCACTAAAGCAATGTTGCAAGGTTACATAGAGGAAATTGTCTTGTACAAGGATAAACACATTAACCCTAATTTGCCAGTAGTGACATCGTTAAATCATTTTCTGTTTCCAAAAGAAATCATTTCCATTCTTCTCTCTAACTTCTTTGTTATTCCCACCAAAGTAACACATCCACTATCCACCACAAACCCAAGTCATGCTACACCCTTCATCCCGCCGATAGCCACCTATGTCAGCCACAACAGCTTGTTGAAAACAGTTGACCTCCACATCAAGCAAGCCATCCATGCCGATTTTAACATCATTCGACTCCCCTTAGCCCCAACATCAAACCCTCGAAGAAAACCGTTCAAAATCTCGCTGGAAAATAGGTTTGGCAACACCCTTGTCCCAATCCTATAGCCAACCATTTTAAGGAACTTTCGGCCATTTATTTACATAACGAACACCACCATCGAAGTCTCCATACAATCTGATTGAAACCCGCCTTCTCCACTGGCACGAGAGGCTTGTCATTTTCTTTTATTAGAGGTGTGCATCATGGGGCTCCGTCGTCCCGAACTTCTTCACTACATTCTCCAACAATAGTGGGGTTGTTGGAGATGAACACCAAAACACCACTAGAAGATGTATATCACAGAGAGAGGTGGGGCTTCTCTTACTTTTTAATTATTAAAATAGATAAGTATTAAATTTAAAAAAAAAAGTGAAAGAAAAATAGCAAATAAATACATACAGGGTATTACAGTCGTTTCATTTTTCGGATAGAGCAAAGCCATAATGAAACTAGCTCAAAATGATCACTATTCCAAAAATTTTGATGGTTTTAACATTATAACTATGTTTCTTGTATTTCCAGATATAATTCTCATCAATAAGTTCTATATTCTTAATTATATTCTTATTAACTTAAAAGATTTATCCACTAAAGTATACCATATGACAAATGTTAATATATAATACTCCTTCCGTCCCAATATTATTGTCCACAGACAAAAAACACACATATTAAGAAAATCATTAATTACCACTAACTTTATATAATAAAATGACAGTTTTGTCCTTATTTTGCATTTAATGTTCCATTAAATGCTTAGTTGGTTAAGTAATAATGAGGGAGTATTTTGGTAAAAATGTTATTTATTTTTAAAAGTGAACTATTATTTTGGGACAAACCAAAAAGAAAAGATGGACTATAATTTTGGGACGGAGGGAGTAATAATGACGAGCAATCTTATAATTTTATGAATATTTGGTAAAAGAATCCTTCTAATTGCAGTATGCATACTATAACAAGTTGAGTACATCACTAACTTGAGTTATATGGATTTTGATTTTTTTTAACAATAAATTAACCTACTATTAAATTACCGCTTATCTTTCAACAAGACTTGAACTATGAATCCTTAATTGAGAAAGTATTTTCTTACCATATAAAAAGAAAATGCTGCAGTAAAATTGTAAGCTTAATAATAATTGGCACGATATAAATTAATTTAAAAATATATATTAATAAAAATAAACCCATACAAAGTAATCCGGTTCGGGTGAAATAACCCAAATTGTCGACATTAGATAGAATTAGAGATGTTGACTGCTGTTTCCCGCATTGATATCTGCATGCTTTTAGGCATCTTGGCGTGAAAATTTTCACTTTTTCTTTTCCCAATAATTCATTTCAAAAACACATGGTGAGCATTTTTTAAATTATTGCTTTAATTGGTTGTACATCTTGGTTGGACATAGTTTTTATTATTTTGATAAAATTAAATTGTTTAATTGATCATTTAAATTGAATGTTTTTTTTAAAGGGCACCAAATCTACTCTAATAAATGATTTTTTTTTATCATTTGTTACACACTTATTCAATTGACAAATGTAATCTTTTGGTTATTTTGAATTATTTTTCTTTTTCACATGTTATTTTATTAGTTTTTTTTTTATTTTATTAAATTTCACATAATATTTTAATATGATAATTGTAATCAATGTAGTAATAAATTAATATTAATTTTCTTAACAAAAATACCTTTTAATTTCAAATTTTCCAAAATTAATTTTTTTATTTTCTTAAAAATTCAAAGTTCTCAAATATTTTAAGTTTTATATTTAACTTATTTTTTTTTATTAACACATGTAATACATGGGTCTAACAACTAATATATATTAAAAACCCGAAGCCAAAAAATTAGCAAAGAGTTAGAATAAAAAGCATGTCAAGCTAGGATTGGATTTTGTAACCACGCAATCTAATTTATCCTAACCTTAGAGTTGCGATAAGAAAATCGATGAAAATAAGTTTCAACAATAGAATCTAACAACAAATGTTTTCTAGGCTTAGGATTACGAAAAAGGATTGTGTTCCGATAAGTCCAAAGCACCTAAATAACCCCCGAGAACACCAAATCTACTATGACTCATACCATTATAGGATTAGGCCTAACATTCATCCATTCCATAATATCACCTATCGAATTAAAGGAACGAATGTCCAATTCTAGCCCAAGCCCGACATGTCTCCAAATCTGAGTTGCAACAAAATATTGAATCTGATAATTTTGATTAAGATGTTCAGATTTTTTGAATCGTTTTCACCAAAATCAAATTATGATTGTTATTTTGCATTGATTTGGTATATAAACAAGAATGGATAATTCACAAAATCGAATAACAATTTATTATTAGTTTATTTGTATTATAATTATTTATTAGTTTAATAAATTATTTTTTCTAATAGATTTAAAATGTTTTGTCTAATAACAAACTTTAATATATATATATATATATATATATATATATATATATATATATATATATATTCTCTCAAAAAAAATTTATCTACGAAATATTTAATTATAATATATGTTTTAGTAGTTATTTATACATTTTAAACTACAATTGAAGAATTTATTTTTGTTTCTTCCAGTGTTATAAAAATTCCGACTAGACTCGGATTAGACTCTAGGCGCTTCCCGACCGAGAAGATACCTATCGATTAATATCTACCTATAAAATGAGCAAAATGATTAAATTTTAACACTTTGATAAAAATTTATCTGTATAGAAGCTATTCGATGAATGATTAGTGTTTTATTAATCATATTAACCTTTTTTTGTTATGATATTAGTATTATTTACGAACTTTGTTATGATATTAACAATGTTTAATGTTTTTTTAATTCAATGAATTAGCAATTTAGGGTCCCTGCTTAATCTCCGGATTAATTTCCACCTAGCTGATTAATCTCTTAACCTCAGTCCACTAACTAGCTAACGTCACACGTTCTTTACGACATTGGTTTCTTCTATAAAGTTGTTTAATATTCTAATTATATGTGGTTTTAAAGTGTCCTGGTTCTTGAAAATTGAATTAGCATGCTGATCCAACCAAATTGTAATTTAGTTGGATCGGATAAGGATTTAAATTTAGTTTCGAATATTTGGATTCACTTTTGTAACGTATGTTTTCCAAGTGGGTTTATTTATTTATTTTACGAAAATAAGAAGGATGATTTTAGGATGAAATTGACTTCACTACATAACCATGTGTTAGTCGCAACATCAGGGGAGAATCTTGGCTACAAGTCGTGATGCATCACCCGCCAACGACCCAAAACCCTAAATCTCGGGATTTGAACATTATTTAAAGGCACTAAACCCTAAGGTTTTCTCTCATGTGGGTTGTAAACCTCCAAAAACGCTAGAAGCTTGAACCCCTAGCCTCCTTTCCTTTATACTTGTGTTCTTGGTGCCTTTGGTGTGAAGCTTGAAGAAAAAGAAAGTGTTTTTTGGTGCAAGGAGGAGAGATCCAAAGAGTTGCAGCCTTCTTGTCATCTCATATTGCTATGTAAGTATTAATGTTGCACCTTTCTGGATCTATGCTTCTAGATCTAGTGTTTTTACTATTTTTGTCATCTTTTGGCCCCCTTTGCTATGATATTCATGGAGTTTGGAAAACTCCAGGTTCATGAGTGCTTTGGAGAACTCTTCTGGATTTGTTGAGGTGAATAGAATGCATGCATAATCTCTTTTTGATCCTTGTAAGAAAGCCCTAGCGTACTTGGCTTTGTTTTTGATCTATCGTTAGTGTTTAGCATGTTTGGGATGTGCATATTCGTAATGTTTGGAATTTTATCCATTAGACTCGAACACCCCATTTTTTACATTTACTATAGATTGTGATATAAAATGTTTGTTATAAAATTCAAAATATAAATAGATAACTTTTCAGCCAAAATAATCACCAAAAACATGTATTAGAGATCAATACGATTTCTGTAGATATAGAGAACGTCCAAATCTAACTTCATATGAAGAAGTTGTGATTCTTCCAAGTTTCGTGTTCAGCCATATACGAAAAAGTGTGTCGTAAAATACGAATCTAAGATATGTTGCTTATTAGCCTAAGAAATTTAAACATAAGTCGTAGTAATCATAAAAGTAAAAGCGTACATATAAAGAACGCATGACTTCGTACGAGGAAGTTATGATATTTCGAAATTTTGATACAACAGTGTGCGACACAGAAATTGAAATTTAAATCGGTTGAGTGTTAGCCAAATGAATGTAAATGACAGTTGAAGATCTCATACATACGAATCAGTCAACATAGAAACAGTCAAGAACGGTGTTCGTTTGAAGGAGTTATTATTTTCACATAGACTTTAACAGTGTAACCTCTATAAAAATATGAATTTAAAATAGATCGAGAATTAGCTGTTAAGGTCTAAAGGAAAGTTGTAGTACTTAGAGTTACCTATGAGTGGATATAAAAAACTTCAAAAACGGAGCTCGTACACAGAAGTTATGAACATTAGAAGATTAAGACTTTACCTTCAAAAATCGATGATGTGGCACCACCGGAGGGCGCCACATGGCCTTGTCGGATGGGACCCTTCTTCCACAAACAGCGTGACGTGGCACCATATGGTCTTGACACGTGCTATCAACATATATGAGCCAGCACCCTGCCTTCCCACCATAGACATGACGCACCTCTATCCATGGTGTGGCTCGCCCTTATTTGGGGCCTATAAATAGCCTTCAAGCTTTCATTTATTATGCACTCAAATATCTTATATCTCTCTCTAGTTTCGATTTTCTTTAGTTTTTGGGATTCTGGGAAGTTTCATTCTAGCGAGGTTCTAAGGCATCAGAGAGCCCATAAATATAGAGTGTTCGATATCGAGATTCTTCCTGCGACTCTCCGAACTTTTTGTTAAAAATTTCTATAAGTTTAGTTACACTTACAACACTTTAAGTGTAATGTAACATCCTAAAACCAAGGCTGATTTTTTTTTTTAAAATAACGTAACATCCATTTTCATAAAATTACATTCAGAATAAATCATTTGTTCATAACCCATTATTCAACAATTAGAGTTATAATGAAGACAATGTGGAATCTCGAGTCATAAAGTATTGTTCATGTATGTGTACAGTCCTGCCTTCGCAATCTGACAAGTACCGGCAAAATAGTTAATCCAAAACTATAGGCACAAAGCTTAGTGAGTTCCCTAAAATACCACATACAACACAACATAAAAATCAGCTAAAGGTTATCAACAAACTCTAGAAATTATCAGCAGTCTCAATCAACAGTAGTTCGATGGACATATAACAGTCCAAGACTTATCAACAACTCATTTTCACATATAACTGAATCAACAAATAAGACCAAGCTGGTCAACATGCGTATACTATCAAACATGCAAGTATAGTTAGAAGACTCACCTAAACTATTTAACAAAAGCCCACCAGCTACCTCAACAACAGAACAACAAACCCAAGCTTCCTAAAGGAATACCGAAACCTATCCTTCGCCAAATAATCAATTCTACCCAAGCTTGACCAAAAGTCAACTGGTCAGAAAGAAAATGATCAAAGCTACGGTCAAAATTTCCAACAGCAATCCTCCACGTTGTGGCCTTTATTGGCCACACCGTGGGTACAAAATACCAAAACAATTGATGATTCCCCAGTGACCACGTCGTGGCAGCTTAAGAACAAGTCGTGGGTACTGGTCTGAACACAAACGAGCTTAATCCATTTTCTTCCAATTTCAAGAGCACCAAAGCTTATATCTGATTCTTTCCAAGGTCTTAATGGATAACGTTTCTAACTTTATCCAGTAGGAAGGTTCAAACAACCAACAGGTTGACTTTAAGTCTCAAAGGGACACCAAAATGTATCTTTCTTACATTAATCCATTAAGTCTAATTCTCCAACCTTCAGATCTGAATCAACATGATATTTAGGTGGATATAGTTTCCAACTTTATCCATAACAATGCCATAAACTTTCGAGATATAAACTTTAATACACCAAAAACCCCAAATGGAACTTTATACTTACAATAGTCCAAAAAATGAAGCGCCTTTGATGGCTCCAAACTTGAAACAACTTTCCTTGCACCCATAAGAACCTTCTTTATCTTTAAACTTCATCAAAATAACATAAAAAAACATCCAAAAGAGGATAGCTGATAGAAGAAATGATCAAATCTTGAAAATAGAGACTATGGTTTCTCCCAAGGGGTTCTAGATATGATGGAAGCTGCTAAATTGCCCAAAAAAAGTGGAACCTTATGCTTATATACGTTGAAAACCCTCAAATCATGGGCTTGGGCCTGACCTTCTGCCACTCTATGGCCATGTTTCTCCACTCTATGGACTCTGATATCCACTCCATTCTATGGCAATGGTTTTTCACCCAAATCCATTCCAACTTTAATCAACCATAACTTCTTCATTCCAACTCCATTTTTGGTGATCTATATATGAACAAAAAGGTATTAAAGAGACCCAAAACTCTATCTAATTACTTTTGACTTAAAACACACTGAACTAAAATCCTTAATTAATGAAAGAAGTATGAAACATCACATTTCCCATTCTACCCATTGACTCCAAGACACAAAGCAAGGGATTAGATCACATAACCAATATTATCAACATCTAATAGGGTCTAAACCCTATTCCCTAGAAGCACAATGCCTTTACTTGATTCATTTATTGTTTACTATCCTTAAATAAGAAACATCTCAAAACAGGATGTTACAAATCTCCCCCACTTAAACGAGATTTCTTCCTCGAAATCCGTCTTGGTGAGAATCTCCAAAAACAACGCCAATATATTCTATAAGCTTCCTTTAACCACTTAGAGATCAAGGCATATATAAAGAAAACTTGAGAGATCACTCGGAAACCCACAACTGCCAATAAACAACCCAATAACTTGAAAATACTCACTCATCCTCGAAATCCGTCTTGGATCGAGGCAGACAATATATATATATATATATATATATATATATGTGTGTGTGTGTGTGTGTGTATATATATATATATATATATATATATATATATATATATATATGAACATTTCTTTTATTTATTATAAATTATTTGGGATTACATCATTTAAAAGTCAAGCACACAACCTAAACATTACTAGAAATGATCAACAGAGAGAACTAAATTCCAGCAAGCTTCCTTGAAAATTTCGTCCACCTCGACACAACTATTCTCCTCACTCATCTCCATGAAAATGCATGTATTTCGAAAACGTCAATATAATATTGGTGAGTGCACAAGTTTTATGGATTTCGGCTTTTAGTTGGTTGTATTAATTTAAAAATCCATTTTCTTTTAGAAAAATATTTCCTGAAGTATTTTATCAACCCTAGCTTACTTTTGTATTAGGATATCTAACGATCCTATCGTATTATCTGTTTAGGATATTTATTAATCCTGATTAAATATCTTTGTAGGTTTTTAACTAACCTTGACGTATTTTATCTACCATTCTAAGGCATCCCTAAAGGTAGTTAGATCTCTAAGGAGTTTTTAATGTATTACCATGAGCCCCCATGATCGACGCTGTTTGACTAAGTATTTGCCCCGTCACGATGCTTCATTGGGACGTCGAATAATGAATAAAAATAAAGTTATCTTGTCGGGATTGTAGCTAGAAATCACAATTGGGGTTGTCAATACCCGTATAGATCTACACATATCTTTCTAGCTCTCGCAATATTAACGATTATAGGTAGCGGGGAAGCCGAATTTAGGCCTTTAAACGAGTATTAACATCTCACTAAAGCATTAATCTTAGGTAATTTATCTTGTATCTTTTATTTTTTATATTTTATCTTTATCTTTTATATTTCCTATAACTATCAGAATATTAATCTTTTACCTTATATTTGATAATTATAACCTTATGATCTCCTAATTATTTTGTATATATAGCCTAATTATAGTTATTTGAAAACAAAATATTTGTGCAGAGTAAAGATTAGGTACAATGCATATCATTATATTTGACCAACATAACTTTAAGGTATTATGTTTTTGTAGGGATTTGGCCATTATAACATCTAGGTTTTATCTCTTCCTAGACTATCAGACATTATAACTATTAGGCATAATATCACACTTTACAACTAGGCATAGTATCTTTAGGTATATTATCCTATGGATTTAAGATCTATAAAACGGTTGATATTTATAGATATACATATATTTGGATAAAACCATTTGATATGCAAGTATTCCGTACCCCCCCCCCCCCGGCAAAACATTTAAAATATTGAAAATAGGGGTCGTGTACTCATCCTAGCTGTGTGAGACCTTTGAAGTAGGGTTGAATCAGGCTCGAGACTCCAGGGGCCGCTCCTAAGGGCAGCTACTTCGAGATTGTAAAGAGAGTGAATGAGAGTGGTGTGCAGAAATGGTCTGCCAACTTCTCGATTTATAGTCATAGATTTGGGGTGTGCCTTGTGCAAATATTTGTTCACGTCGCTCTTGATCATTGTGGCTCCATCAAGAGAATGCTACGTATCATTTCCCAAATTGGCCACGTCACTCGAAATCTACTTGAATCTGGTGTCAGGTGCGCAACATGTAGAGACGCGCCCCTCACGCGCACGAAGAGATTTCGTAAAAATCATAACTTCTTTTTGCGAGCTCTGATATAAGCCCTCTTTATATCTATGTGATGATCTCAATGGGTACTAAAACTCTCCTTTTGGTTGTTTTAGCTAGTTTTGACTTTCATTTTGTCCCTAACGGGGGTAAAAATAAATGATTTTACAAAAATAATATCTCTCTCATAAAGATCAGTTTTCAGCGAACTTTGTCCTGAAGCATCGGAATATACTATGAAGTCATCAGTACCTTCTGGAAGGGATAGTATCGGTGCACTACACAACATTTTCTTCAGCTTTTGGAAAGCTATTTCATGATGGTCTCCTTAGATGAACTTTATTACTTTTTGGGTTAATGCTGTGACGGGTTTGGTTATGCGAGAAATTTTTTCTATAAATATCCGATAATAGCCAGCCAGCCTTAAAATTGGCGAACCTCTGTTGGCATATTGGGTGCTTCCCAATTCTTTACCACTTCGATCTTGGAAAGGTCGACATGAATTCCTCTGTTGCTTACCACATGGCCAAAAAAATCTACTTCTCTTATCTAAAATTCACACTTAGAGAATTTTACATACAACGTTTCTTTTCTTAACAACTCTAGGATCACTCGAAGATATTGCCCATGCACTTCCTAGGTTCGTGATTATACCAGAACGTCGTTGATGAATACAATTATGAATTTATACAAGTAGAGCTTGCATACTCGATTCATGAGATCCATAAAAATAGCTGGGAATTGGTCAATCCAAAGGGCATGACCAAGAACTCATAATTACCATAGCGCATCCTGAAGGCAGTCTTTGGAATGTCATCTTCCATGACTCGAAGTTGATGATATCCTGATCTTAGATCGATCTTAGTGAAGTAATCGGATCCTTGCAGTTGATCAAAGAGATCGCTTATTCGGGTAATGGATATCTATTCTTAATGGTCAACTTATTTAACTCTCTATAGTCTATGCAAATTCAAAGAGATCCATCCTTCTTCTAGACAAATAGAACGAGTGCTCCCTAAGGCAAGAATCTTGGTCTAATAAAACGCTTTTCAAGAAGTTCTTGTAGTTGGATGGATAGTTATTACATCTCCGAGGGTGCCAATCAAGAAGGATACTTTGCTACTGGGTCAGCTCCTAGAACTAGATCGATCTGAAACTCTACTTATCGAGTTGGCGGTAGACCTGGCATGAGGACGACAAGATGAAGTCTATACTGATGATGAAGTCAACGTGGTTAGAGCATAACCAGTCTCTACCGATGATGAAGTCAAAACATCCAATGACCATTGGCATAAGGACGACAAGAAAAGTATGATTATCTAACGATAAAGCATAGTTCATAAGTATTTCCTTAGTACTACCGACTTGGCCATTAACCACTTCTACCCTATAGGCTTCGCTAAGTTTACCAGTTAGGTAATCTAACCACTTCCAAAACATAGGGTAGTATAGCTTCTATCGGCACCAGTATCGAAAAGTATATTTGCATATAATTTATTGATTAGGAACGTACGTAACTACCGTCAGATCTTAGACGACCTTTATGGCTCCTATAACAAATGCTCTACTCCTAGCATTATCTACATGCCCCTTCATCTTTGGACAATCCTTCCTAATATATCCAACTTCCTTACACTTAAAGCATGATCGACTTTTTGTTTTTGCGGTACCTCGATTGGGTGGAGTTATGCAGACCAAAAATGCTTCATTGAGGTGACATCTACACTCATTACATCTTGTACTACTTCTAGAGGTAGTCTCTATCGAGAGTGTTGAAACCATAAATGCTTGAATAACATCGTTCCACCTTTTCCGAACTTCAATTTTCCGAACTTCAATTTTCTATCCTCCACCTTCAGAAGATCAGCCTTCTGGAACATCGTTCCACGATGAACCTCTTGATAGTCAAACTAAAGGCTAGTCTCTTGGTGTTGTCGAATGTGGTTGCAATTGAGGCGGTGACTAAGCCTTGGATAGGCTAAGACGAAACCCCAATATACCTCTCTATCTTCTTACTTTTTTGGGTAACCATCCCATGACATAAGTTGGCAAGGTTATTGAATCAGCTCATATGGGTGGGAACATCAGCTTCTTGCACCATCAGATTCCACAGCTCCTACTCTTGCTTCTGCATCCCTGGGCATGGACTGTATACCCCAATCATGACATGCTTTAACTCACTCTAAGACATGGCATTTGCTACATAAACGCCTATGGTCCCTGTGTAACTGGTCTACTAGCTTAGGGTTGCATCTGCCACGGTGCAGGTGGTGAACTTGACTTTACAGTCCTCTAGACAGAAGCTTATCTCAAAAACAGACTCCATCTTTTCCATCCATCTAGTCAATCCAACTACACTTTCATTTCCATGGAATGGTTTTGGCTTTAAATTTCATAAAATCTTTATATGAACAAACTCTAGTTGCACCTAAATTATCTGCTTGCGAACTCTCACCTCCGTTTCCCCCTGATCCTAAGTGCCTATGGGTTTCTATGCTTTCTATTGCACTAGCAATGTGTTGGGCTACTATTGCCTCAATCACAACTGAGCTCATAGGCTTGGATTGGTTTTGGGTTATTTTGGGTTTCTTTTAGTGCGAGGCATGATTCTAAGTTTATGGCATATGTTAGTCGTTATGATAAATTTTGAGTTTTACTTTGATAATTTAGTTAAGAGAGTTAATTATATCAACAAAACAATCAAACAAGTAGCACAATAAACATTAAGAGCACAAAAATTTCATTAATTTCCACAAACTTTTACATTATATTTTCCAAAAAAGAGCGTATAATGGTGTGGTTTGAGCAGGAAAAGTATCTGATTTACAACAAAAAACTGATGGGTTTTGAGCACTATAACATCCATATGGTGCACATACAACCCTAATGCTTTGGATCTAAGTTTTCTCTAGTTATACATGCAAATTACATTTTTCCAAAGCATGAAGCCTATCTAGCATACAACTTGATATATGAATCATAAAACAAGTTAGAAGATTACCTTTTGTTGTAGCTTGCTGAATTTGGCCTTTTAAGAACTTAGCACCTCAAGTGTGATGCCTCTAATAAGTCAAAAACACCACCAACAACTGGAGGACTTGAGAGAGAGGTTGAAAACACCCTAAAATCGGCTATACTCTTGTTATATCACTTATGTGTCCAATTTTGGCCAAGGGGTTACATATATATTATAGAATTCCAAGAGTCATATGTAACCCGAATTCTTACACTTAGGCTTATGATCCAATACCCCATATGGACTAACTCTTTAGGGACTCTCACATAAACTTAGCCCATCATGGATTAATAGCCCAAACCATATGTATCACTGATTTACATAATCAATCTCCATTAATTTAATTAGTCTCTTTTGATTACTAAATTAATTCTTGATCAATACTAATTAAATAATATTATTTATCCAATAATATATTATAGTTATAATATATTAATAGATCAAAAATAACCTATTTCTCAAATATCCATCCTATCAGATTGTTCTGGTGAAGGCAACCCAAAAGGACCATGCTACTATCAGGTTAAGTACATGCCTATTATAGCTATGAGCTTAGACACCTAATCCAACCGTATCCCACTTGGATAAGTCTAATAATTATAACTGTAAGTAAAACCGATTAGCAATAGTAGCTCTCAAAAGCTGCTGTCGAACTCTGACGCGTCCTTTAGATAAGGGATCATATAATCCTCTGTTCTTTAAGATATCATGCGAACAAATACATGGAACATAGTCATACTTATTTTCCAGCAGTTTATTTCCTGATTTTCGATTTGTTTGACATAGAACTTAATTGAACACAACAATTTAGTCCTGACCGGGCCCGACACATAAGTCGAAAAAAATCATCGAGGGGCCCAAGATATCACTTTCAATCCTCTAAGGATTAAAAGGAACCGATAAACTTCAACTTATATGCTTGTACTAACTACTCGTTAAATCATACACAATAGCACGTTTTATAACATCAAGTTACTGATACTTTTTCCTACTATCGATGCACAACCAAATTTTATTAAACAACCCATATATCTTTGTTTGAAGACTATACTATTGGATTAGGTGTCTAAGCCCATAACTATAATTGGTATGTACTTGACCCGAGAGTAGCATGATCCATTTCGGGTTGCCTTCACTAGAACAATTTGATAGGATGGATTTTGAGAAAAAGGTTATTTGTGATTTATTAATATTTTATAAGAATAATATATTAATTAAGAAATCATACTATTTAATTGGTATTGATCAACAATTAATTTGGAATTAATTCAGTGTTCACAAGAGACTGATACAACTTACGGAGACTGATTAGGTAAATCAGTAATACTTATAGTTTGAGCTAATGATCCATATCGATTAGGATTGGACTAAATCTTTGTGAGAGTCCATGAAGAGTTAATCCAAAAGGCTAATGAGTTATTGGATTAAAACCCCAAGTGAATTAGGGTTTACAAGTTCAAACTCTAAGAATTCCAAGCTATAAATTAAACCCTAGCTAGCTAAAATCGGCCCTAAGACTCCTAAGGTTAAAACCCTAGCCGATTTATGCTTCATAACTTTTCTCTCATTATCCTTCCGTTGTTCATGGTTCTTGTGACTTGTTTGAGGCATCACACTTGGGGTGCTAAGCTCTTGAAAGGCCAAAACTCAACAAGCTACAACAAAGAGGTAATAAATTGACTTCGTTTTATGTTGCAATATTAAATTTGTATGCTAGTTATAGGTTTCATGCTTTGGATAATATTGTTGCATGTATAACTAGAGAAAACATAGATCCAAAGCATTAGGGTTGTATATGCACCATATGAGTGTTCTACTACATAAAACCCAACAGTGGTATCAAATCCATGGGTGTTTTCTATTATATAGATGCATTGGCTAATTGTTCAAAGTTGAAGAAAATTGAAAACTGCTCTCTACATGATGAACTCGATGATTCCATAAGGTGACTCAACGAGTTGGTCCAACTCGTTGAGTCGATTGCTTGAATCGACGAGCTTGCAGATTTTCGGGTTTTTTTTTTTTCCAGAATTGGATTAGGATCATTACCATGAACTGTTTTGTATCATAAAATCTAATTTTTCTGACATGGTAATCACTATCCTCATCCAATTAAAATATATTTGCCAAATTTTAAGTTGATTACTAGTTTATTTGATAAAGCTAATTATTTGAAATTTTTTATTTGAAATTATCTTGCTACAAGAGTTGCATTAGGTCAAATTGGCAAAAGATATATATATATATATATATATATATATATATATATATATATTATTTTAAATTTGAAATTATCTTGCTACAAGAGTTACATTAGGTCAAATTGGCAAAAGATATATATATATATATATATATATATATATATATATATATATATATGATTATATTATTTTAAATTTGATCTAAATGGTTTTGATAGGTTACAAAACTTGCCATCAGGTTTTGGAACTCAAAATGTTTTTTTAAGGAGTTATAAAACTTATCATCATGTTTGGAATCCAAAAGTTTTTCAAGAGTTACAAAACTTGCCCTGAAGTTTTGCAACTTAAAATGTCACTTTTATGAAACATTAATTCTAGTAATTGAAATGTTTCAAAAGGTACAACTCTTGAGTTTATAACTTAAAAATTAATTAAATAGTTTTTTATTTTGAATTTTTATAACCTTGATGTCTTGAATAGTTCTATTACACACTTATGGATTTTATTAAGTTAATTAAATGTTTTATTAAGAGAGTATTATTAAATCCATAATGATATGGTTTAAAGTTAATTAAATTAAAAGTTCAATTTATTAATAGATTAAACCACCTAGTATTTTAAAAGTGTAAAATACACCCTTATACTATATAAAATTAAAAGTTTAATATATTATATATGTATAAGTAAAAAGTTAATCTTAACGTTAGTAGGCCTCATTCACAAAGCCAGTATATAAGAGGTGTTTAAGGAAGCGGCCTGTAAAATGACCGTCATTGGGTATCCACTCTTACCCACCGCACCCTTGACCAGTGGAGGGTCGTTAGCCGAACGTGTTTGATAGCGCACTTAAATCCTTATTAAAAGTATAATCAAATACAAAGTAACTAAACACTTTATAAATTCCCAATCTTAGTTATCATAGAAAAAATGTGAATTTGATGCTAATCCATGAAATTGCACATTGCACCTTATTGGTCAATTAGTGGAGCGTGTGTGGCTAATCGGCACACTAATGTGGACTAATGAAGGATGTAAATGGGTTTCTCATAAATTATCATTGATCAAAATGGAGCGTGTGTGGTTAACCAAAACATTGATTAAGTAATAATGATATCGAGAGTACCAAGCTAATTTGCATGGTTACTCACACCTTGTTTGTGATCCTCGGTATCCTAGTCACAAACCTGAAGGGCATAATCAAGATTCAACATGCCTTTGAAAAGTTCAATGAATCTCTAAAGAATCTTGGAATTTCAATTCATTTAAAACCTAATATTCTTTTTTGTTTTTCATGGTGGAAAGTAGTAAATTGTCAATTACCTACCAACAAATAGTTTGCAATTTGATTACGACATCCCTCTTCCGAATTGCAGAATATTGTGTTGGGTCCTAGCCTTAATATTTCATTTGGGTGTTATATTAAGGACTTATATCAACTAAACTTGAATTTCTCCCCTTGTAGTTGTCTAGTTTTGACAATTATGGTCTTCCCGAATCTTTTGGAAAAAGCTTCCTCATGAAGATGATGTTCCACGTTTTGATCAAAGAACTAGAAATCATACTTCACTTCCTCCACCTCCTCCAATTATTCTCTTTGACCCATATGTTCGTCGACATGAAAAGTTCAAGGTCACTCAAGCCCTATTGACAAGCAAACATGAAGATGAAAAGTCTGTATGTGCTCACCTCTTGGAGATGAAGTTGCATATTGACAGGTTGAGAATGTTGGGTGTCATTTTCCCGAGGAATTTGGCTATTGACTTAGTTCATCAATCACTTCCTAAGTCATATAGTGAGTTCATTAAAGACTACTATATGACAGATCATGGCGTGACCCTTATTGATCTTACATATTTGCTAATTGCTGCTGAATCAGCAATGATTTGGCGCACTAGTTAAGAAAATTTTATTGGAAGATCTACTTCCCAAACTTCCATGGACATTGAAAATGGAAACATTGGAAGTCCATAAAAGTATTCTCTTCCCAATGGAAAGGGATTGGCCATGGTCAAACCGTTTGACCAAATGGTAAAGAGAAAGGATAAGTCTGTGATTGTCTCGTGTACCATTATGAGAGTGTCTATTTGTTTATATTGCCAAGAAAAGGGGCATTGGATGCGAAGCTGCCGTATCTACCTGAAGGACCATAAGGATGGTAAAGTCAAAATGTATAACCCTGCTTCAGGTAAGTCCAAGTTCCTATTTGAAGATTCTTAATACATGATGTGATGACATCACATTTTGATTTTTTGTAGGATCGAAGAAGAGAAAGGAAGCTTAAAGAAAGAGTAGACTGAGTCTAATTGCGAAGAGATGGATTTCGATCGCATGATTCGATGATCAGAGTTTTGAGCTGCTGCTTAGGAGTTATGATAGATTGCTTTGGAATATTTAGAAACATATTTTGCATATGTACTTGCATTGTAAGGACAAAATTTTCCTCAATTTTATAAATAAAGAAAATTTAGATTTTATCTTATTTTATATTTCCTTGTAATGGCATTTGTGAAAATTGATGTTTGTATGTTTCTATTTTTAGCAATATGGATTTGATTCTTTCGTTTATGGTAGTGTCTAAATTTACCAAATATGGAAAGATTATCATCACCAAGTTTTAATTGGACAGAAACTTTGAATCATGCAACTTGTATTGTATGATGAATGAGAACCTTCATCTTTATGAAATTAAGACTAATTCGTTGTTCACATATAGATGTGAGTCAAGTGAAGGACTAGGGGATCTAGTACAAATTGTTGTGCACTGGTCAGGTCCACCACAAAGAACGATAAGACTATTCATCATGATTTAATAAAAGTTTAGTAAATATGATCATGCTTAAAAGATTAAGTGTAATTCCGAATCATTGAAAAGGTTTCAATGTATAGCAGGACGAATAAGAAGAATCAAACAGGCAGAAAGATAAAAGTTTCTCCAATCTGAAAGGAAGGAGAGTACTCTACTATCGTGTTTTATGACTATCTTAATGATTATGAAACCATATCACAATTGATCCTCTAAGGACACCTTAGTACACTTGTATGGTGAAGAAGCGGAATCAGAAATTGTTGAAAAAGTTAAATCAATTAACGTGAGGCACACTTCGTTGCAAAATCAAGTTTTAGAGTCATACTCCAAGATTGCAACTTAAGTAACATATCTTAAGAAGGTTTATAATACATCATGAAATATCAGATATAAATGTTTTCTAATTCTTGAATATTTCAAATTGGTAGTTGTGATGTTTTGGATAAAAACAATCACAAACTAAGACCAATTGTATGAAGTGTTTTTCCTTGATAAGAATCCACACTAACTCTTGGATATTAGTTTGTCAAGGAATGTTTCTTGACTGAGAGTCTTACATGTCAAGTGGTTAGTGGGAATCTTAAAAGATCTTGAATAGTTTCAAGAACTAATCAAGAATAAACCTATTGTTTATTACTAGCACACGACTTGAGGTTTATAGCTTATCGTGTTGACATATTCTTTTTTTTCAGTGCCCATTCCAGTTAAAGTTGACTATGCATGTTAGTTCTATGAGTTCTAGATTGTTTGCATAAGGCAAAGCGCCTTGATCAGTGAAAGTTCATTGACCAATATATGTGAGTTGCTAGATAACCTGGAAGATATGGTAGACCCTTGTGCTGCTAAGTGGTAAGAAATTAAGATTGAACAAGTTCAGTCCATATGAGTTTGAATCTACCACAGACTTTATCTAATGATAATGGTTGGAAATGACAGTTTCACATGGATAGGAACACATACACCATAAAATCTAAGTAACATAAGGTCTCTCTCCAATTCATGAAAATGATTGTGAGGAAAGACTTTCACTAAATAGATTTTAAGGAGGTATCAATTGTGTTAATTGCGTTCTCAAATTCGATTATGATTACGGCATCCTTCTTCATAGTTCGAATTATGAGAAATGGCAAATAGTTTGAACATTTTGGACTTACTGTTGTAATTTTGAAATAGTTTAGAAACACATGAACTTTCTAATAAAAGATGTATGAGCTTAGATAAAGTCTTATCGAAGCATCTCGTATCAGAAATCTAAACTTTGGAAAGAAAGTCAATAAGTATTGATTTCTAGAAGTCCAAATGATTTCTAGATACATGTAAAAGCTAGTGGGAGCATAAAAGTTATGCTAGTAATAAAATAATTGTTATGCTAGTGGGAGCATGATTATTATGTGATGTGTTACAAGCTAGCAATACTAGTTATAGGAAACAAAGGTTACAAATTTGCAAAGTGGTAAAATTTGAAAAGTTGTTTCGCTATGGTAAGGGAGAGGATACTTATACTTTATTTCGAATCTAAAAGTTTAGATTGAAGTATTAATCAAAATTAGTCATGAGCATATATGAATACCATGTTGAAGTGGTTCAACATTGGAAATTCTATATATGGAAATATTATAGCAAAAGAATGGTCAAGTGTCATATCTTTATGTAAGACACTATGAATTGTATCTTACATGATTTGGGTATAGGATCGATTGCATATGGTATAATATTCTCGTGTTCAAATTTTCCAAATGCCTAGTGAATTAAGAGGGAAAAAGGACTAGAACCGGATAGAACTAAAGTTATTGAACAACTGTCAAGGACGATCTAAGGTTCGCTAAGGATTGATCGCTTGTAGTTGGAAGTTTAGTAATGGAAAGACCATGTTGACATTATTATGAATAGACATGATTCTATTTATAATGAGTTGTCATATGGCATTTATGGAAATGTTTCCATAATGGGAGATGGATATTAAGAATCTATTTGTGCAAGAATGATGTTCAAAGGAATGTACTTTGAATTTGATACATCGCTTCCTTGGAATTGTTTTGTTATCAATCTACAGCGGAAAGCTTTGTAATATCATTGGCAAAGTCTTTGTGACTTTGGTACCTCGACATTACAAAATATGCATTGCATGATAGTTTAGAATCTAACACATTCTTATAGTGACAAGAATTAGGTATTCTTACACTAAGGATTTGGAATTGTCAAAGAGGATCATTGAAATGTTTTCAATTGATCTAATTCACAAAGTAAGGATCATAGATAAACATAGTGTGCATGCTTAGAGCATGTGACAACTATTGTTTTAATTAAAGTATTAAGTTAATTAGTCGAAACATTATACAATGAATAATGTGTAATCAATATGGTGATTAAGTAATAGGTGTTTTATTTAGGGTTTAGATCATTTTTGATCACTTAACTTTTGATTTTGTGCTCATTTGGTCACTTAACTCTTTTTAAGTTTTAAAAGGTCATCAAACTTTTGCCTTTGTGCTCATTTAGTCACTTAACTTTTGTTTTGGTCACATTTAGTCACCTAACTTTTAAAATTGTGCTCATATGGTCACTAAACTTTTAAATTTTTTTAAAAGTTTGGTGACTAAATAAGCAAAATTTTAAAAGTTAGGTGACCAAATGAGCACAAATCTAAAAGTTAAGTGACTAAATGTGACCAAACCAAAAGTTAAGTGACTAAATGAGCACAAAGTCAAAAGTTTGATGACCTTTTAAAACTTAAAAATAGTTAAGTGACCAAATAAGCACAAAACCAAAAGTTAAATGACCAATAATGACCTAAACCCTTTTATTTATGTTCAAAAGTTTTCTAACCATATTGGATTCAATTATTCTTATGTTTCACTTCGCATGTTTTACTTCCCGAATAACTAGGTTATTCAAACATCCACAGTCAATCATACTTTGGAAGTAAGTAATGAGGTAAGGCTGTCATGAATCCGACTGTAGATTGTCTAAGGTGTATAGACATAGTACAAGTTTGCTGCAGTGTTCATGAGTACTCCTGTAATAAGATTTGAGAATTGGAATAAACCCACCCTCACATGAATCACTTAATGTATTTTATCAGGAGTGATTGTGATATGATAATATCTTATATTCTTTAAACCAAGACATGTGAGTTGTATTTTACAAGTCGCTTGCACATTGATGACACGTAAACACACCAGTAACTTGGTGTCATAAAATGTATCGTCCTGTGTGGCCTGATGAGTAAGTATAACAAGCATATGAGTCGAAGTTTATCCATTCCTTTTACCCAATGTGGGATAAAAGCGGTATATATGGGCCCCTCGATGATTTACTGATGACACCCTAAGCGCTTGGCCAAGCCTGGACTGATTTGATTTGTTCAATTAGTTAGTTGTCATAAATCGGAAATTGGGAAACAACACATGAGTAGAGAGAATGATTATAATCCATGTCTCAGTTCATTCAATATCTTGTAGAATGGAGGAATACATGATCCCTTATCTAATGGACGCGTCAGAGTTCGACAACGGCTTTTTGAGTGCTACGATTGCTAGTCGGTGTTTAAGTCATACTTGCAGTTATAGTTATCAAACTTATCTAAGTGGGAGACCATTGGATTAGGTGTCTAAGCACATAACTATAATTGGTATGTACTTGACCCGAGAGTAGCCTGGTCCATTTCAGGTTGCCTTTACCAGAACAATTTGATAGGATGGATTTTGAGAAAAAGGTTATTTGTGATTTATTAATATATTATAAGAATAATATATTAATTAAGAAATCATACTATTTAATTGGTATTGATCAAGAATTAATTCAGTGTTCACAAGAGACTGATACAAGTTACGGGGACTGATTAGGTAAATCAGTAATACTTATAGTTTGAGCTAATGATCCATATTGATTAGGATTGGACTAAATCTTTGTGAGAGTCCATGAAGAGTTAATCCAAAAGGCTAATGAGTTATTGGATTAAAACCCCAAGTGAATTAGGGTTTACAAGTTCAAACTCTTAGAATTCCAAGCTATAAATTAAACCCTAGCTAACTAAAATCGGCCGTAAGACTCCTAAGGTTAAAACCCTAGCCGATTTATGCTTCATAACTTTTCTCTCATAATCCTTCCGTTATTCATGGTGCTTGTGACTTGTTTGAGGCATCACACTTGGGGTGCTAAGCTCTTGAAAGGCCAAAACTCAACAAGCTACAACAAAGAGGTAATAACTTGACTTCTTTTTATGTTGCAATATTAAATTTGTATGCTAGTGATAGGTTTCATGCTTTGGATAATATTATTGCATGTATAACTAGAGAATACTTAGATCCAAAGCATTAGGGTTGTATCTGCACCATAGGAGTGTTGTAGTACATAAAACCCAACATATAGGATACTATAGTATTACAATCACTCATGATAAATTACATGAAGTGATTCTTGTGAGTGTGGGTTTAATCCAATAATCAAATTTTATTTCACGAGCACTCATGAATATTGTAGCAAACTTTTGCTACGTCTAAACACTTTAGACAACCTACAAGCCAAATTCATGACAGTCTTGCCTCAATACCTACTTCCAAAGTATGATCGACTATGGATAGTTTGAATAATCTTATTATTCTGAAAGTCAAAACATGCAAAATGAATCAGTAGTAAACAATTGACACAAGATAGTAACTTTAGTCATAAATAAACCTCCATTTATTTAATTATCAAATGCCAATTTCATTTTACCTATTACAGGTTTCTAAACAGCTATCTAATCATTAAAACTAATATCGTCCTTCAGCCCAATGCTCCTCGCATGTTGCAAGTGCTTAACCTTACTCGGTCCCTTCTTAAGGGGATCTGCTAGGTTCTCCTATGACGATACCCTCTTTACTATGAGGAGTCCTTCTTCTACCCGATGTCTTATGAAGTGATATTTTTTGTCGATGTGCCTGGATCTGACATGATCCCTGGGTTCCTTGGTTAAGGCGACCGCACACTCATTGTCACAGAAAATCTCCATAGGCTCCTTTAGAGCTGGTCCAACTCCAAGGTCTCCGATGAAGTTCTTCATCCATATCGCCTCCTTCGACGCTTCGATTGATGCTATGTACTCTGATTCGCACGTTGAATCAACTACAGTCTCATGTTTGGAACTTTTCCAAGTTATTGCTCCTCCATTCAGGGTAAATACCCAGCCCTACTGAGAGTGGAAATTATGTTTGTCGGTCTGAAAGATGGCGTCACTATACCCTGTCACTCTTAAGTCATCGCTCCCACTGAGGGTAAGGACCCAGTCCTTAATCCTCCGTAGGTACTTAAGAATGTTCTTCACCATATTCCAGTGAGCTTCACCAGGATTCCATTAAGATGTACTAGCCATCCTCAAAGTAAAGGTCACATCAGGGCGAGTACAAGTCATAGCATACATGATCGAGCCAACTGCAGAAGCATATGGTATTCGATTCATATCTTCTATCTTGGCCTCTATACTTGGACTCTGAGTCTTACTCAGTTTGGTATTGCTTTGGATGGGTAAGTGTCACACCCCCAAACCAGAATGGCGGAAACATTAGGGGGTGGATGACTTCATGTAGTACCATAACAATTGAATATCGTAAAGAAAGTAACACAACCATCATATATATAATAAAAACGTACATTGTTGCTTACATCGTAAAGAAAGTAATACAATATGATGATTTAAAATGTTTGATAATAAATGCCTTAGCGTTCCTTCTTCAAAAGATGGTAGTTACCTGTATTACTGATTCCCTGAGAAATACAAGTGGTTTCGAAAAAGTGTCAACAATAAAGTTGGTGAGTTCATAAGTGTTTTTGTACTGAAAAAGTATGTCTTTTTGGAAGAAAATAGATGAACGTAGTTTCCAGAAAATCCAATATTTTCTACATATAGTTTGAAAAGTTCTCAAAGTTGGAGGGCATTAGTATCTTTCGTAATTAAATGATAAAGATGAATGTACTCAAAATAATGTAAATACTAAATGCATATATGAGTCTCGTAAATCAAGTTTGTTTTTATACTTTCGTGTGAGTCTTATAACCATACTATTGACACAGACTACCTGTAACAACATTCTTCAGGTGTTGTAGTGTTATGACATTTGTCACCCCAGACCTGCCGGTCTAACTGTAGCTAACAGTTTAGGTGCGGGTTGTCAATCCCGTATAGATCTATACACAAGTATCACGCTCTCCCTCCAAGAGATTATGGCTTATAAATACAGGATTTGAAATGCATACTTAAGAGTACGTTGAAGTTGAATATCTCACATCACTTAGTATAAATAGATTTACGATAAGAAAGTCTTTATTTCACTTTAGGTGAAAGTATTTTGTTTTTCAAGATGTATACGTAAGAATGTATGAATAACTCGCAACTATACCCATTATAGTTTTTCTAAAAGTATGTTCCATTTGGTGAAAATAACTTGTTGAAATACTAAACTTTATACGTAAAGTAAGATGGTGGTATCGAATAATAATACGATAGATGTTATATTTATATTTATATAAAATGATACGTTTTCTTATATTGTACTTGTATTCCCCCCCTAAAACATGAAACGACTTGAAAAGTAGGGTTATGAACTCACTTGTTCGGTTTGAAGAGAGTGAGACTAGAGTCGGGCAGAACTTCAACTGCGGAAAGCTGCGTCTTCGAGCTCCTCGAGGATCTCGGTAGCGTAGAACCTTCGTCGGGGGCTTGGGTGTGGAACCGAGGGTGTCGGGATGGCCTCTGGTGCTTGCAAGTGTGTGAAAGTGAGTGGGAGTTTGAGAAAAGTGTGCCAAAATCCGGAGTTCATGGCCTTTATTTATAGGGTTGAAGGCGTGAGTACGCTGGGCGTACCACCGGAGTACGCTGGGCGTACGCGTTACATTGGGCGTAACTTTGTGTCATGGCTTACGACTCGGGTCTATCTAGGCGTAGAGCTTGCAGCCGATGGGACTCGACCCTGCACCTGAGTACGCTGGGCGTAATTCCGGCATCAATCTTCTAAATTCCATAACTTTCGCGTACGGGCTCCGTTTTTCACATTCTTTATATCCATGCGTAGGTGAGACTATGCTCTACAACTTTCATTTAGACTCTATTGGCTAGTTTTGACTTTATTTTTCAATACTATGTTTTTAATAGGCCGGGACTGCTAAAGTTCGTTAAAAATTCATAACTTCTTTATCCGACGTCTGTTTTCGTTTGTCTTTTTATCATCTTACTCCTCTTGTGGAGACCTTCAACCCTTGTTTAGGTTGCGTTAGCTAAATATCGTTCGATCTTTAATTCGAGCTTTTAGCTCTCTACTGCGGTTACGAAACTTAGAAAATTCGTAACTTCTTCATACGAGGTCCAATTCAGGCGATCTTTTTATATACGTTTATGGTTTAACGAACTCTACGACTTTTGTTTAGATACTTAAGGCTAAAATGCATTTTATTGGAATTTCACTTTTTACGTTAAATAATGTTTTACTAGGTGTGTCGTGAATATTTGAGTGGTCATAATTCCTTCATTATAACCCCGTTTCGAATGTTCTTTATGTTTTTGGAAACCTTGGCTCGATATCTAACATTTGATGCATTCCAAATTTAGATTTTTGAACACTTTATTTTTGAGGTTAATTTCGTTGATTCCAAATAGTTTCGTTGTATTTGACTTTTGAGTGTTACATTGCTTTGGAAAAATATAGGGTTGTCACAGTAAGTCACCTTTCATGGAATTCTCCATGTTGAAACGCTTCAACACTTTTTCCAAGTAGGTACTTTGACTAAGTCGTATTAGTCTTTTACTCATGTTTCTCAATATCCTCATCCCTAGAATATAAGCAGCTTCGCTAAGGTCCTTCACAGCGAAACACTTCCCAAGCCAAGACTTAACCTCCTATAAGGTTTGCATGCCATTTTCTATGAGAAGTATGTCATCCACATACAACACTAGAAAGCTAACTAGAGTCCCACTATCTTTGACATATACGCAGGACTCGTCCTCGCTTCTCGAAAATCCAAACTCTTTGACTTTCTCATTGAAACAAAGATTTCATCTGCAAGATTCTTGTTTCAATCCATAAATGTATTTCTCAAGCTTACACACTCTATTAGGGTACTTTGCATTGACAAAACCCTCTGGATGACTCATGTAAACATCTTCAGCTAACTTTCCATTAAGGAAAGCGATTTTGACATCCATTTCCCATATTTCATAATCATGAAATGCAGCTATGGCTAGCATAACCCTTATAGATATAATCTTCACTACTAGTGAGAAGGTCTCATCATAGTCAACTCCATGAGTTTGATTAAAGCCCTTCACAACCATTCGCGCCTTATCTGTGTGTACTTTCCCATCCATGCCGGTCTTCTTCTTGAAGATCCATTTGCACCTGACCGTCTTACGATGTGGTACATTGTCAACCAAGTTCCAAACTTGATTTTCATACATCGAATGAATCTTGCTGTCCATAGCCTCTTTCCATTTTGCAGACTCAGGGCCTGCCATGTATTCCTTGTAGTTATTAGGTTCATCTAAATTTATCAATTTACTATCACTAATAAACTTATCACCTTCAGTTGTTATATGAAAACCATACAACACAGGTCAAACACTAACTCTATTAGAACGTCTCAGAGGTAAGGACTCGTCAATCAGTTCAGCTGGAATTTCCTCCTTGGGTTGAGAGCTAGTGGTTGAGGTTCCTTCATCACTTAACTCTTGAACCTCTTCAAGGTCAATTTTCCTCCCACTGTCCTCTTGGCATATGAGTTCTCTTTCGCGAAAACCCCTATCCTTGCAATGAAGACATCATTGTCTCTCGATCTATAGAAGAGATATCCAAAGGACTTCTGTGGGTAGCCGATGAAAATACAATGCTCACTTCAAGGTTCGAGCTTGTCGTGAGTCTCTCATTTTACAAAAGCCTTGCAACCCCAAACCTTGATATGTGCTAACGAGGGAACCTTCCCTGTCCACATCTCATGAAGTGTTTTGGTAACCTTATTAGTTGGGACTAGATTAAGGATATGGGTGGCATTCTCTAAAGCATACCCCCAGAATGAGATAGGTAATGAAGCTCGACTCATCATGGAACGAACCATGTCCAAAAAGATTCAATTGTGCCTCTCAAACACAACATTAAGTTGTGGTGTCCTAGATGGTGTCAATTGGGAAATAGTTCCAAATTCCTTAAGATAGTCATGGAACTCAATACTAGGGTAATCACCACCTCAATCGGATCAGAGCATCTTTATCTTCCTGCCCAAATGATTGTCCACTTCTTGTTTAAACTCTTTGAACTTTTTAAAGGTTTATGACTTATGATTGATTAAGTAGATATAGCCATATCTGTTGTAATCATCAGTAAAAGTCATATAGAAGTGGTTAGCATCCCTTGTGGCGGATCTGAAAGGTCCACACACATCGGTGTGTATGAGATCCAACAGACCCTCACCTCTGTCACAAGTACCAGTGAAGGGTGACTTTGTCATCTTTCCAAGCAAACAAGACTCTCAAGTGTCATCCGACTTTAAGTCGAATGACTCCAAGATTCCATCCTTTTAGAGTTGGGCTATGCTCTTGTTGTTGACATGTCCATGATGACAATGCCACAAGCATGACTTGTCCAAACTATTGGATGAATCGATGTGCAATACATTATTTCCTAAGTTGTCTACAACAATCACTGTTTCATATATACCATTACATGGCAATGCTTTAATATAAAATATACCATTATGAAACACATTAATAGAACCAATTTCATTATCAAATGAAAATTTGAAACTTTGTTTATATTTCTCACCATATCGGACGAGTAGCAACAATCATTCAAATCTAATTCTAACCCACTAGTAAGAAATAAAGAATTAACTCCAATCTTGGTGACAGGTGACACTTTCCTATTCCCCATGATTAAGTTTATCTTCCCGTGCTCCATATGACTACTTCTTTTTAGTCCCTACAAACCAGAACAAATGTGAGAACCACAACCTGTATCAAGGACCCAAGAATTAGCATGTGATAAGTTATTAGACATTATAGTGTAAATACCTGCATGGGTGGCCTTTATCTTCCCATCCTTGATGTCTTGCAACTATTTGGGGTAGCTTCGCTTCCAATGTTGTTTGTCATGACAGTAGAAACACTATGCTTCCTTTTGGTTGGTTGAGGGAGTAGCAGAACCACCTTTGGTTCCACTAGAATAGGATCCATCATGGGACTTTCCCTTGGAGCTCTTAGCAGGAGCCTTCCTCTACTTCCCTTTCCCATGTCCAATTTCTAGAACAGGGGAAGTAGTAGTAGGAGTAGATACAACAGATTTGCCTTTTAGACTACTTTCAGCAGTTCTCAGAAGGCCTTGAAGCTTGCTTAGAGTGACGTCCTCCTTGTTCATATGATAAGTCATATGAAACTGATCATAACAAGGAAGCGATAAGTGTAGGATAATATCAATAGCTAACTCTTCATTGAAGTTAACATTCAACTTCAGCAAGCGGTCCACAAACCTTTGCATATTTTGCAAGTGGGCTGTGATGGACTCTCCATCCTTCATTTTTGTTGTAATCATGGAGGCAATGATTTCATACCTTTCCTGTCGAGCACTTTGATGGTATCTTTCCACCAAGTCTTGGTACATCTCGAAAGGGTAGTAGTCCTCATAGGACTTTTCATGTTTAGATGTCATAGTGGCCAACATGAAACACGACACCTTTGTGGCGTCCTTCTCATGATTCCTATATTCAGCAACTTCTTCAAGAGTATTAGTTGCTTCATCAATCTCCTTAAGCTCTTTATCGAGGATATATTCCTTGTCCTCGTAACGAGTGACCATCCTAATGTGCTGAATCCAATCATTGAAATTCGAACCATCAAAGATGACCCTCCTACACAAGTTCATGAGAGAGAAAGAGCCAGCAGGGCTTGAGCCAAAAGTGGTGTTGGAAGACATTTGAAAAAGAAAGACAAAGTTTAGATTATATAAAAATCCTTAATATAACACCCAAATGAAATATTAAGGCTAGGACCCAACATAATATTTTACAATTCGGAAGAGGGATGTTGTAATCCAATTGCAAAATATTTGAAGGTAGGTAAATGACGATTTACCAATTTCCACCATGAAAAACGAAATTGATTATTAAACTTTAAATGAATTGAAATTCCTAGATTCTTTTGAGATTCATTAATCTTTTCAATGGCATGTTTAAATCTCGATTATTCCCTTCAAGTTTGTGAGTGGGATACCGAGGATCACAAACAAAGTGTGAATAACCATGAAAATATGCTTGGTACTCTTGATGTCATTTATCACCTAATAAATGTGTATGTTAACCACACATGCTCCATTAATCTATGACAAACATGAAGCTACCCCTTTCCACCCTTTTTGTTTAAGTTAATGTGACGGTTAACCATACATGCTCCACTAACGACTTGGCAAGGTGCAAAGTGCAATTTCATGGAATAACATCATATTCACGTTTTACCTAAAGTAAGTTAGATTGGGAATTTTATGAAAACATTTAGTTACTTTATAATTATCATTATACTTTTAATGAGAATTAATGTCCTATCCTACCCGTTCAGCTAATGACCATCCACCAGTCAAGGAAGCGGTGGGTGAGAGTGGACACCCATTCAATCGCCACTTCATAGCCAATTTCTTTATACCCCCTTATAGACCGACTTCGTGAATGAGGCCTACTAACGGTAAGATTGACATGTCTTATACATATATATATATATATATATATATATATATATATATATATATATATATATATATATATATATACATACATATATATAAGTACTATCTTTTAATATTATAATAGTATTAGGTTTGAATTTTAAACTTTTAAAATTCTAAGGTTTGGAATTAAATGCTTCATAAGTGAGACTTTACAAATTCTATAACTTGAGGGCAAGTTTTGTAACTCTTCAAAACTTTTGGCTTCCATAACTTATGAGTTTAATGTTCATGAATGAAACTTTTCATATTTCATAACTTGAGGACAAGTTATGAAACTCTCTTTAAGAACCATTTAGATCAAATATAACTAATTCAATTATCATATAATTTACTATTTACCAAGTTGATCTAATCTAATTAACATAGCAAGGCAATTCAAATCAAATAATACAAATAATCAACTTATTATCTTAAAATTTGATAATTTTTCTTTAATTGGATGGGGATAATCATCACCATATAAAAAATGAATTTTATGATACAAAACAATTTGTGGTAATGATCCTAATCAAATTCTGGCCAAAAGGCTCGAAAATCTATAGGCAGAAGATTCTACTCGTGGAGTGCATGAACTTGACTTGTCAAGTTGCCAGTTTGTGAGTGAACTCGTCGAGTCAGATCATTGGACTCGTCGAGCTCATCAGTTAGAGGCCAAAAATGTGACTTTTTCAGCTTTGAAAATCAACCATGCATCAATATAACAGAAAACTACCCTAGGCTCTGATACCACTGATGGGTTTTGAGCACTATAACATCCATATGGTGCACATACAAACCTAATGCTTTGGATCTAATTTTTCTCTAGTTATACATGCAAATTACATTTTTCCAAAGAATGAAGCCTATCTAGCATACAATTTGATATATGAATCATAAAACTAGTTAGAAGATTACCTCTTGTTGTAGCTTGTTGAATTTGGCCTTTAAAGAGCTTAGTACCTCAAGTGTGATGCCTCTTATAAGTCACAAACACCACCAACAATTAGAGGACTTGAGAGAGAGGTTAGGAACATCCTAAAATCGGCTATACTCTTGCTATATCACTTGTATGTCCAATTTTGGCTAAGGGTTTAATATATATTGTGTAGAATTCCAATAGTCATATGTAACCCTAATTCTTACACTTAGTCTTATGATCCAATAATCCATATGGAATAACTCTTCATGGACTCTCACATAAACTTAGACCATCATGGATAAATAGCCCAAACCATATGTATCACCGATTTACATAATCAGTCCCCATTAATTTAATTAGCCTGTTTTGATCAGTAAATTAATTCGGAATTGATTTTTGATCAATACTTATTAAATAATATGATTTATCCATTAATATATTTTACTTATAATATATGAATAAAACACAGATAACCTCTTTCTCAAATATCCATCCTATCAGATTGTTCTGGTGAAGGAAACCCAAAAGGACCATGCTATTATCAGGTTAAGTACATACCTATTATAGTTATGGGCTTAGACACCTAATCCAGCTAAAACGTAGTCTTTTCCTATCATCAGCTACATTATTATTCCTTCCTTCAAACCAAAAAATCTAGTTCCTACCTTCCATAGGCTAGAACTATCTACCACAACTCAAAAAAAAACTAACATCCATAGTCGTTGGAACTATCTCCGATCCTAACATCCTCAATTCTGTCTCCCTCACATGATGCTCAAAGACTCTCAATCACAATCTGTTGATACCATATTAGAGAACGAGTCTCCTCCAGATAATCATAATCATTTAGGATCTTTATCTCATCATAATATCTCCCTTGCTCTAACTCCCTAATTATACCAGGAAACAACCTGACCTCCCTCCTCATTAAGTCACGATCCTCCTCCACCTGATGTATGTGATCCTTGTGAGGTGCTACACGTAGGACTACCATTGATATCACTCTATTTGTGGGATCCTCTAGGATGGAATCGTGCCTTGGCGCCTGGGATAACTCTACGATCTCGTAAAACCCAATACTATCCTCCTCAATCCATTCATCCACATGGGGTGTCCATTTATGGGTGGGGCAAGGTTTCTTTGACGGATTCGGGGATGATGGTGGTTAGGATGACCTATTGCGGGATGGGAGGGAATGGATTTTTTATGTGATGAGTTGAAAACTCTTTTAAGATCGTTTAGATTCTTAACAAGTAAATCAGAATGAGAATAAAAGCATGAACACACAATGAATCAAACAAGTATTGAATGATTAAACTGCAACACCTCAGAAGAGCTTGACTAAGAAATTCTACTATAGAGGTGTGCTTGGGTTACAATGCAATCAAAGAAATAATAATTGAGAAGCGTACTAATAACGATGCATGCATGCACCATAAATACTAACCCTAATGACAAAAACACGGCCGGACAGGCCCAAACCATGACAATATTGGACTAAGCTAATAAGCCTAATGACGCAACTTCTAGACTTTACAATCTCCCATTTGCGTCAATTGAGGCAAGAGATCATTTCGGTTGAGTGAGGGTGGATTTCTTCACAGTCTTGAATAGCTTCAGTATGATGGCGAGAAGAGTTTGACGAAAGTCAATATACCACCGAAGCATATCCAAAAAAATCGTCTTATCAGCTTCACTATTTTGATTACATCTGTAAATGATGCCAAGAATGTGCTCCAGACAAGTAGTGGACAACAGGTGTTTATCATCAAGAGCGAATAGACACTTTTGGCCTTCGACTCTGGTGAACTTGACTATGTGATAATTTGGTTCGATCTTACCCATTTGCATCTAGTTGACGTCGCTTGCCTTCCCAATTGGTTTGATTGTAGTCTTCTTCCTTAAGATAGAGGCGATCTCTTGATCCATCTTAGTAACTTCAAGAATATAGCACACCAACATTCGCTTGATGTGATCGATGATAGGCTCGTACTGCTCTTGAGCAGTCAGCAAAATGTTGTTCAGGAGGATCCAGTCATGTGGGTTTAAGTTTGGCAAATCAGCAAGAGGGATCATATTGTGACAACCTGAAAATTTCTAGCTTGCATTCTTCATTTCTTATCAATAATAGAATCGTTTTGCTATCTTGTAGTACCATTTAGGGTCTAATGGAGCGTTCTAAACGTGTTATAATCAAGGTTGGAGTGTGGAAATGGGTTAACTCAAAGTGTAGGAATCAAAAAGAGGCCAAACACTCCAACACATGGAGTGTGCGGCCACACATATGTGTTTGCGGCCTCACACCCTTCCCAACCGCACACTCCACCTATATATACCACACTTACTCATTTTTGAACACTTCTTTCACTTCTTCAAGCATAGAACTCGAAATCCTCTCAAGTATCATCCTAACCTCCTTGAAGATCTTCATAAAAGGTACCAAGAACACCAAGAACACCAAGAACACCATCTGGCCGCACACATGCCAGCACACACCATCTGGCAGCACACATGGCCGCACACAGAGCCGCACAAATGTGCTGGCAGCACACTAGGCCACACACCTGGCCGCACACACACATATAGTGTGTATTTTGGCCATACACCCTCTTGTATAGCCTTATAAACCCTCATACAATCATATATGATTGTAACACTTCATTATAAGTGTTTACTAGTCCCTAAGGTGGTCCCAAAATCATTATTCAGTTGTTCATAACACTAATTATATTCATATATATGCCAATATATGCTATATAGGATTCGCGTGTGTACTCAAGCCACCACTTGATACTTAGCAACTGATCCAACATTTTCATCAGAACCACTCACTACAGGTGAGTTCATACCCCTTAATCAATGTTTTAAACTGTTTTTAAATGTTTTATGGGGGGGATACAAGTAGAATTATGCTAATTATTATATCAATCACATGTGATTAATAAGCAGCATTCAAATGATAGGCTACTCATTAGCCGTTTTACCAAACAGTTTCCTTCAAAAGTTTTCATAAACACTTTATGTGTTTAAAAACTCCTTATTACACTGTACATTTTACTCTGTATATTACATTTCAAACTTATTTACAATTGTTTTTCAAAAAAATGGTCTTTATACTAAACTGCTTTATCAAACCCATGCCTTCAAAACCATTTAATAGATCGACATCAAGTCGGTCTTTTCTTAGAAAATGTTTATGTTCAAAGGTTTTACAAATCTTATTTTATGCTTTTAAATTCTAAATTGCATGCCTCTATATGTATAGTTATATAAGAAATGTTTAAAAGACTTAGGAAGGCTATCCATCCTATTTCCTTTTCACGCTTGAGATGTGGTCTGGTGGGATATCGGGTACTCGTCCGAAGGTCATTTAAATATTAGTTATATAACATACGTACATATACAGTCATAAAGGCCCTTCCAGTTCATCTTATGCCCTTGGGTAGCAAGGGTACACATCCATGTTCATACGTACCAGTTAGATTACTAGTAAACTACCATATGGGTAGTTCAGAAAGATACTAGAACTATTACTAGAACGTGATACCATACAATGAGTCAGTTCATTCATGATTCAATACTTGCGAGAACATTACAGTACATTACTATACTTGCTAGGTAGAGAGCACGTACACTACAGCTAGAACATTACAGTACATTACTATACTTGCTAGATAGAGAGCACGTACACTACAGCTAGAACATTACAGTACATTACTATACTTGCTAGATAGAGAGCACGTACACTACAGCTAGAACATTACAGTACATTACTATACTTGCTAGATAGAGAGCACATACACTACAGCTAGAACATTACAGTACGTTACCATACTATTACATAGATATGGTCACATGATCACATTTACATGAGTACACTTACAAGAATTACTAGTATATTTTATATGTATAGATTCTGTTATATAATCCTCATTCTTATCTTTACCTTGTGAGTCAATCACATAATCGACGAGATAGATTGGATTTAATATCCTAGTACCAAAGGATACGTTGCGGGATTGACCATTCCTAGAATCTCTGTTAGCTACAGAGGTAAAAGCACATCCACGGATGTCAACGGTTGATACCATCATAGATATACTTTTGGGGACTGACTATTCCTATACCCAGCTGTTAGCAACAGAGGTAAATGTACATCTACGGATGTCTTCAGTTAACATTGTTAGTTGCCCTTGTTCCAAAGGGTAATACTAATACAGCTTGGTCTTGGTAGAAGACTACATTCAGAGCAGTTAGGTCTTGGTAGAAGACTACATTCAGAGCAGTTAGGTCTTGGTAGAAGACTACATTCAGAGCAGTTAGGTCTTGGTAGAAGGCTACATTGAGAACAGTTAAGTCTTGGTAGAAGACTCCTTTTTGTTACTAGTAGGAATCATAGGGATTTCTAGGGTTTTCAAACGTTTACAGTTGTTTTACAAACATGTTCAATACTTACAATTCATATACATTTTCATACTTACAGTTCATTTACATTTTCAATACTTACAATTCGTATACATACAAATACTTACATTTCAAATACATACAAGTATTTACATACAAATTAAGACACTAAAATACTTATGATCTCACCAGCTTCAAAGCTGATACTCGCTTTTAAAATTACTTGTATCCTCAGGTCATCATAGACAGCTACCGATGCAAGGTTCAGGAAGATGGTGCTCGATCAAGACGCATCTTTCATTTTGATTTACACTTTAGTGTTTATCAAAATTTGACAGAACACAATTGTATAATAATTATATTATTAATGCAATGGATGATGTTGTTGCTTGTTTACTACTTTTCATTGTTGTGATACTGTACATGACATCCTCCGCCCCAGAACGTTTCCGCCGTTCTTGGTTTTGGGGTGTGACACATATGAACCGAGCTGTCAGAGCCTCGAGTCACCTTGAACTTCACCTTAATTAAATTCCCTGCTAAAGTTGGTTTCAATACCTTGACTGATGTGATCTTTTGTGCGCTCCAAGTCAAGTATTGTGGTTGAGAGAATGCGATATAGTAGTCAATAAATTCTTGATCAACCTTCAGGTCAGGAGAGGGGATAGCAACGGTTGGCTCAAAGCAATGAAATACGAACGCCTTTCGGGTGATCGACATGTCGAATTGAGAGTCTTTAGAATTCTCATGATCAAACGAGATGACCGGTTCGAGCTAATGAGTGCTGGGAGACTCGATTGCTTCTTTTAAAAGTTTCTCCAACGACCACAGAGGAAATAGAGTTTTTCTTCGTTCCAATGCTTTGTTCGCTTCTTTTCATTTTCTTTCCCTCTCTTCTTCTTCTTTTGCGATGTGAAGCTTTTCATCACGCTCTATGTGATGTTGCTTTCTTTTGAGAGCATCTACTTTGGATTCTTCTTCATCACCATCACCGATAATCTTTTTGCCTTCGTCCTTCACACTAGAACTCGAAGCTTCATTACCCTTCGATTCAGTGGTGACTTTCAGCTGTGAAGTAGATTTGCTTGTTGGAGGTTGTTGTGGTTGACCCTGAACTGCTTCTCCCTCTTGTTTCGGAGGGACAACAATCTTCAGAACACCTTCAATATGGCTCAGCATGTCAAGAGCTGGTCGTATTTTCTCAGCCAAATGCCTTCAAACGGTGAGAGTGAGGACCGAATCATGTGCTTCCAGGATATTGGAGAGAAGAGAGTGCACATCACCAATACATCTTTTGATAACTGCTCTCTCAGACTTGAGGTCATCGATTTCCTTGTTCACCTGATTGAGCTTCAAGGTCTGAGTCTTAAGCTTTGTCGTTTTTAGGGCGATATTATCCATGACTTTCTTTTCCATGGCAAGATCAGCCTGGAGTTTGGTAAGGCGAGCATGGATCGATGTTTGAAGCTCGGTGTTGTCAGACTTGATGCTTTGGTGTGCTTCTTCAAAGCATTTTTTTTCTCAGCCTGATGCGATTTGGTGAGGTTCCTAACAGAGGCATTAACAGTTTGGGCATTCTTTTGAGTAGCCGCCTGAAGAGTATCGATAAAAACATTAGCATCAGAAATTAGTTTTTTGATGTTTTTGGTAACTATCTTGCAATCTTTTGTTGATTCTTCAATAGAAATGGTTGCTTTCTGGCAAGAGGAGGTGGAAGCTTCAATGGCTTTGGCAGCGTTCGAAATAGAGGAGTCGTGCTCCTTGACAAAAGTTGCCAACATAGCCTTGATAGCTGTCTCAATGTAAATCTCGCTTGGAGTGGAAGAGGAAGAGGAAAACAACTTGTCAGGCGTCTCGTTAAGATCCATTAAATGTCGTTTCGTTACAGGAGCATCATCATCATCATCGATCTGAACTCTTTAGGGGCTATAGTAGAATGAATCAAACATAACATCCGCTCCACCCAAAACGGTGTCAGATTCATATGAGTTAGGTGGAGAAAGCAGTTTAGAGGTAATGGGGGTTTTGGTTCTTGAAGTAGGCACCCCCGTATCAGATACGTTGACACGAACTTGAGGTTTGGTTGTAATTGGTATAGTGGTGGTGGTAATTTCGGTGAATAAGGAGGTTAGTATTCGTATATAAGTTACAATTAGAGAGTACATGGGAGGAGCGCATGGAGCAATGGTGATAGAAACAGAGTGAGTAGGATAGGAAGGAGGTGAGGTTCGGTTACCCTGATGAGCCATCTTGAGAATCTTCACTATCGCTTGACTCTTGTTCGGGTATATGATAAGAGGGAACATATTCTGTATCACTTGAAGATTGAACCCTTTGCTTGTGCACCTTGTTCTTGATCTTTTGCTTCTTAGGAATGGAAGGAGCTGCTTCATCTGACTTTCGCTTTTTAGGCACATCAGCTTTAGACGATTGTCCTTCTTTCTCGCCCTTTCATTGATCAACCTTCTTCCCTCGATTCTCTGGTTTATCAGCATCATCCATCGATCTTTGCATTTTAGGGGTTAGCTGCCTCGATTCTGTAGGAGGGATCTTCTTGTATTCTTGGATAACCTTGCTTTCCCCAGAAAGCCATCGATACATCGACTCAGGGATTGAACCAATAAATTAATACTTGGTTAGGTCGGCTACGATGATTTTTGTCGTGTGAAACTTCTCCATTGCAAATTGAGTGATAATGGTCCAAAACCTGCCACATGAGATTTTGTAATGACGAGAAGAAGAATTAAGGCTTTGTACCAGTTGAACCCATATAATAGACCCATAGTCCATGTCGATTCCATAGTAGAGACCATAGAGAATGGTCATAAACGATTTGCTTGCCCCATCTGACCCTGCAACCCTTTATGATAAGCCCTTGAAAAGAATTGTAAATAAACCATTCCATTATGGAGGAAGACATGACTTCTTGAATTTGGTCATAATAGAAAGAAGGTCATTGTACCCCATATCGTAAAACATGGTGAAAAGCTGATTCGTGGTGATCGAATCGGAGTTCGTCATGGAGTCGTTGACGTTAAGCCCTAGCAACGAACAAAACCTAGCCTTTAAAATCAAAGTCTTCAGATTGAAAATATCAAAGAAAATTCTCTCATTGGCTTTATCGTATATCGCCGTTGAGTAGACTTGAGAAAGGAGAGACATCAGAACAGACTCCACCTTGGTTAGAACAATAACGAGTGGTGAATATATGAGGCATTCAACCATCTGAAGCATGTAATGATCGTACTAAAAAGGAGAGTGTTCAATGATGAGGTTCTGATCAGGCTTGATAGTGAGCAGCGACGACTATGCGCTTTGATCTTGAAGGGATGATGAGTCTGCCATTGATGAAGCTTATAGAAGAAGATGAACAGTAAGAGGAGATAGATCGCCGGTGAATGCTCGAGAGGATTTTGGTAGTGGTAAAGAACTAAAAGTGATGTGAGAGATCCTTTTATACAATTACCATGAGAGATAAAAATCTGGAGTGATGATTGCTCGATCCTCTCAAGCGACGGCTGAAAAAGCACGATTTGACAACTGTTTCCCCCCAAAAGGTGTCAGGCGGCATGATCTTAGGTAGCCGTTTCAAATTCACGCGCCCTTTTTCAACCTTATCCTTTCACCTTCTTTTAATTTTGAAACGGTTTAAATTCCCGTTGAAATGCAAACTTACCCTTTCGCTTCATACATATTAAATAGCCTTCGCTTCCTACATAGTGTACCATCACATCATATTGAACTGAACTGTATATCTGAGAAATAGCCATTAGTACCACGATCAAGACTTGTGGAAAATCATAAATATCTTCGTGCAAGAGTGTGCCAAAAAAAGAAATAAAACGAATTATTTGTGGGATATTAGTGATGTCAATTAAGACACGAAACAATGGATCCTGGGCACAAATCTCTTCCTTCAAAGTCAAGAGAGACTTACAAGTGTCTGTGTGGTTTCCCATTAAAATACGATCAAATGCTTATTAAGAAGCATTGAAAGGCATCTTTTTAGTATAAGGCTATTAGGTTGGCTTTCGCTTCAACCACACTATGGAGCTTGATATAAAACCGAAAGTGGGATTAAGTACTTGTGAGACCAATGTAGCCTAAAAACAAGTAGGTTTGAACATATTTTAGTGACTTGGTTGTATTGTGGAAATCTCAAAAACAAAAATAAACTAGATCATTTGGGTATAAAGTCTTGGTGTTAGACAATTTAATAGAGATCGCTCAAAAATAAAAAGAGATTTCTTGGTACCTCCCACTAAAGTGGTTCCGTTAATACTTGGGTGAAAACTAAAACGTTTGATTGTTCACCGTCAATTCATTGTGGGTGTCGGATTTTGGGTTTCACTTAGCACGTGGTGAAACAACACTAAGATCATTAACGCAGATGTTGTGTAACCGTAAACCTCAGTGGTAAATTTTGAGAGTCTCAAGGGTTACAAGAATGAAATGAAATATAATGGATAAAATTGTTGAGGTGGTTAAAGAACCGAAAGTACCTCTGTTATGCAAAAGTGACCAAGCAGTTAACTCTTGACTCAGTATGAGAAGAGTAAATTAGCTCGTGACTTAAGTGATTTCATCAGCCTGATTGGGAAGAATCGATTTGTATATATCGAATCACTAAGGCTTAACTTTAAGTCTTTGAGGCTTTGGACAACATACAACAACATGCTTCTATGGACACGTAACTAGTGCAAAGAATGAGAGTTATACCTCCTCCATCTTGATCATGTGAAGTTGTCCATGAGCCATTTAGTGCGAAGATGTTAAAATTAAAACTAAGCACACGAAAAGAAATAAGACATAAAAGAAAATATTTTTGATTTTTGTGAATTTTCTGAAAAAGAAATAAAAACAAAGAAGAATTTTTTTTTGGATTTTATGAATTTTTCTTGAAAAGAAAGAAAAACAGAAAAGAAAATATTTTTGGATTTTATGAATTTTTCTGAAAAGAAATAAAAGCAGAAAAGAAAATATTTTTGGATTTTATGAAAAGAAATCAAAAAAAATAAAGTTAATTTAGAAAAGATATACATAGTGTACAAAATATACAACCGAAATTTCACCATAGAAGTGATGAAGCGAAATGGACCGAGCATTCGGTTCATTTTTTTTTTCCGTTCCCGAAAAATCTGGAACCAAAATAGACCGAGCGTTCGCTCTATTTCACTTGTCTAATTTTAACGAGGCGAAACCGGTTTTGGTACTGATTCAGCTTCCATCATTCCCAAGCCTTGGAGTATTTTATTAAAACTTGCTTCTGGTAAGGCTTTCGCGAAAATGTCAGCTAATTAATCATCGGATCGAACAAAGTGGATTTACACGTTACCATCTTCTACGTGATCCTTGATGAAGTGGTATCTCAGTGCTATATGTTTCTTTTTTTTAGTGTACCACTTGGTTATGACATATCTGAATAGCACTTTTTGAGTCACAATAGAAGGGTATTTTCTTCATGTTTAGGCCATAGTCTCTAAGTTGACTTTGTATGCATATAACATGTGAAGTGCAAGACGCTGTGGTGATGTATTCAGCTTCGGCCGTAGAAAGAGACATGCACGTTTGCTTTTTAGATTACCAGCTAACAAGTTTTCCATCCAGGAATTGACACCCGCCTGTTGTTTTCTTTCGGTCTAGACCGCATCCTCCAAGATCGACATTTGAGAATGCTTGAACAAAGAAGCCAGATTTCACCGGGTACCAAAGACCAAGAGATGAGGTTCACTTCAAATACCTCAAGTTATTTTTCACAGCCACCATATGAGGTTCTCATGGATTAGCTTGGAACCTGGCACAATAGCAGACAGAAAACATAATATCTAGTCTACTAGCTGTTATATAAAATATAGACCCCATCATATAACGATAGAGGGTCATATCAGCAGCTGGTTTTTCCAGAGATGGTGTTAGCTTCATTCGAATGCCATTGGAACCTTTACTTTAGAATATCCCATCATACCGAACTTCGCCAATAGAGTCTTCGTGTAAGCCTCCTGATTAATGAATATGCCTTCTGGTCCCTGTCTTATGTTCAGTCCAAGGAAAAAGTTAATCGGACCCATTAAGCTCATCTCAAACTTAGTCTCCATCAACGTTTGGAATTCAGCTGTTAAGCTTGGATTCGTAGAGCCGAAGATGATGTCATCGACATAAATTTGGACGATCATTAGGTGTTCACCCTCTTTCTTGCTAAAGAAGGTTGGGTCAACCGAACCTTGTTTGAATTTAAACATTTTTAGAAAGCGAGTTAGTGTTTCATACCAGGCTCTCGAGGCTTGTTTCAGACCGTAAACCGCCTTGTCCAGAATGTAGCAAGGATTAGGATACTTCTCGTTCACAAATCCAGGTGGTTGCTCAACGTACACAATCTCTTCTAGTTCTCCATTCAAGAACGCACACTTGACATCCATTTGAAAAACTTCAAAATTCTTGTGAGCAGCGTATGCCAGAAAGATACGAACTGATTCTAACCTTGCTACAAGAGAGAAGGTTTCTTCGTAGCCTATCCCTTCTTCCTGGCAATATCTGTTAACCACTAGCATTACCTTGTTGTGTATAACATTTCCTTCTTGGCCCATCTTGTTTCGGAATACCCATTTTAAACCAACCACAGATGTATCATTTGGTGTGGGAATCAGTCTCCAGACTCGGTTTCGCTCAAACTCATTTAGCTCGTCTTGCATTGCCTATAATACCCTATCAGAGTGATCATGTGCAGTATTCACTGTTTTCGGCTCAATCTTGGAAACAAACAAATTAAACACACAAAATTCTACTCGAGAGAATAAAGCAGTTTGCTTCGTTTTTAGTTGAGAGCGTGTAAGAACTCCCTCAGAAGATTCGCCAATTACTTGAGTTTTTGGATGATCTCTTGTCCATTTTGTGAGTGGAGGGTAATTCGAATCGTAAGCAGGATCTAATTCATCACTTATTTCTTCTTCAAATTCTGATTGAGAATCTTCATCATTTGTATTGTGATTCTCCCCCTCGAATGACTAAACAGTTTCAACATCCGGTTCAGAATCCCCCCCCCCCTGATTGGACTTTCATGGTTCATTTTTGGAGATAGGTTCTCCCCCTAGAATGGCAAATCAGGTCGCTTTGGTGTAGATGAACCCTCCCTCCTAAAATGTGGAGTGTCTATGTGTAGGTTCTCTTGAGCTTTGAGGTTCACCTTGACTTTGAGATTCACTTTGAACTCGAGGTTCGCTTTCCATGGCTTTTGCAGCTTCGTCGATTATCTTTTTCAAGTTGTCAACTTTATTATCAGCTGCTTTCGCTTCGGAGAGAACAACATTCTCTGGTTCATTAATGCGAAACATGTACTCTTCAAACAGATTGGATATTGGAACCGAGACTTGACCTGTTTTGGGAAAGATTTCTTCCATTGGCCCTTCGCTTGACGGGAGTTTCTTCATGTAACGATCATCAAATGTGACATAATAGGTTTCTTTGATTTTCTTTGAGCGTTTATTCAGAACCCTATATGCCTTTGAAGTGAGTGAGTAACCAAGAAAAATCCCTTCGTCTGCCTTTACATCAAACTTGTTTCGGTTCTCTTTAGAGTTAAAAATTAAGCACCTGGAACCGAAAACATGGAAAAACTTGACGACTTCACACAACGAACGGTTTCACCTTTCAACTACACCATTTTGTTGTGGAGTATAGCAAGCAGCTGCAATTGCATCAGCTCAGAAGTACAGAGGTAGAGAAGCGAAGATGAGCATGGTTCGGACGGCTTCACACAACGAACGGTTTCGCCTTTCAACTACACCATTTTGTTGTGGAGTATAAGGAGCAGAGAAGTTGTGAGACACTCCCTTTTCAGTAAGAAAATCTTCAAACTCTAGGTTTTTGAATTCCAACCCGTTGTCACTTCGGACATTTCTATCCAGCCTTTTCAATTGTAGCTCCACTTGCTTTATACATTTTTTGAGCTTAGGAGTCGCATCTGATTTCTGTTTAAGAAAGAAAACCCAGGTGAAATGTGAAAAATCATCAACTATTACAATAATGTATTTACAACCACCGATACTTTCTATGGCCGATGGACTGCACAGATCGATGTGTAGAAGCTCAAGAGGTTCGATGTTCTTCGTGTTAACACATGTGGGATGACTCTTCCGGCTTTGCTTTCCCATTTCGTATGCAGCACACTAATGTTCCTTGTCAAACTTTAGAACTGGCAGTCCTTGCACATGATCACCAAGAACTAGCTTGTTGATGTCTTTGAAGTTAAGGTGCGAAAGTCTTCGATGCCAAAGCCAACTTTCTTCAGAATGAGCTTTCGTTAGAAGACATACAGCAGGCTTCCCTCGTATCGGTTTTAGATTTAATGGATACATTTCGCCTTTGCGCTAGGACTTCAACAGAACCGTCTTAGTTTTCTTTTGAATAATCTCGGATCCTTAGTCATCAAATGAGACCTTCAGGCCAGTCCCTACAGCTAATTGCGAGACATTTATGAGATTGTGTTGAAATCCTTCCACGTAGGCCACCTTTTGAATCGAAAAATCTCCATTCATGATCATTCCATCGCCTTTAATTGTGCCAAATGATTTGTTTTTGTACTTGACACATCCACCATTTTCGAGAGCCCAAAACTCCCTTAGCTCTTCCCGTCTCCCTGTCATGTGACACGAGTAGCCACTATCTATATACCATTCATCGTCGAACTGCTCATCGCTGACAACCTACAGAAATCAACCAGATTTAGGAACCCAAAGTTGCTTGGGTCCACGTGAGCCTTTTACAGAACAGGGAATAGCAATAGAAAGATCAACCAAATATGTTCGTTTTATTAAAGTGGCTTCGTCATTCCTTTTGATGGTGAAAACCTTAATTTTGTTAGCTTTCGTTTTGTTTGAATAAGGTTGTGGAATTTTATTTTGATTCTTAACAAACTTGTTCTCTTGTTTCCTAGTATTAGCTGTCGTCTTCTTTGGTTGTGTTTCGTGTTCTGAGATGAGCTTTCCTTTTTCCTTGACATCCTAGTTAGGATTTTGCTTTGGTTGAGAATGAGGAGGATGGGATTTAGGACCGAAACTGGTTCTTCAGTTCGTCTGACTACAAGATTGACAGTGAGTGTATGGACCAGAGTTAGCCTTTGATCTTTCTTTTGTCTTGAAATTGGACGCCTTTTCAGTGCGAACAAAGTTGGAGTTTTGGGATTGCCAAAACTGCTTCCTTTCATTGAGATTCTTTTGATGTCTTCTGTTTTGCTGGCGTTTCTATTCTGACAGCTGCTTTTGAGACTTGTGAATGTTTACTCACGGCTTTGGTCTTCTAGCATGAGTTTCACTCTGAGGTTTCACTTGCCGCCTTTGCAGGTTCGCTTGGAATCTCTTTTGTACCACATGTGCTTGGTACATCAAATCTTGTAGGCTTATTGATTGGTTCTGCCACGTATGTACCTTTAACTGTCCATGAGGTTCTCTCTGATAAACCGACAGTCTCATCTGCATTGTCAATAGGGGTGGACCAGAAATGATCATCACAGCCACCAGCGTTGTCTTTGTTTACCAAGGTTGTAAGTTCGGTTGTGTGTTTCTGAGTAACTCCTGTTGTGGTGTATACCTGATTTGGTACTGGTTGTACCTTTTGATACACCACAGCCTTCTATTTCAGAACTTTTGATTTATCTTCGGACATCCGAGCAAACTCGACTGAATTTTCATATATAAGACCTTTGGTAGGTTTGGTTTCACTTTTGACAAATTCTGAACAGTCAACTTCATCCTTTATAAATATTTCACTCATATCACTGTCCTCGTCAAATTCAGAAGTATTTTCCACGTTTATCTTATTTTCTGAACTCAACTTGGCATTCAATGAGTCAAATTTCTGCATGGTTTTGGTCTTGATTTTCAAATTATCGTTTTCATCCAAAAGGTTTTTAATCATGTCCTTATGGTCTTTGGACTTAATAAGGGACTCGATTTTGTCCAGACCGATCTTGTAGGCGTCAGAAACTTCATCTGAAGAGACAATAGATTCACAGTTATAACCATCAATATCGACTTCTTCCTCCTTTAATTCCAGGAAGGGCAAAATCATTTTATGAATCTCTTTACCGATCTCACAATCTAAACGCAATTGAGTGATATTAGTATATAAACGTTTAGCAATCAAGCAAAAAATGTTTCTTTGTTTCAAAAGCTTCAAATTATCACGTTGCAATACTTCATCTTTCGCCTTAACTAACTCCACTTCCTTCTTCTCTATCCACATCCTTCTTTCCTCACTCTTGGAAGACACCCTGTTAAGTTGATCAGTTAGGTTAGAATTTGCTAGGCGATTTTATTTTAGACTACCACTTAAACTAGAAAACTTGAATTTTAATTCGTTTAATTCCTTTTCATAGTTCGTGACTGGTATTTTTAGTGATTCGAGAATGGATTGTACCTTCTTGATCAAGTGATCGCATTCGTTGATCTGCTCACCCATCGGTTTGGTAGCGAAGCACTTGTCTTCTCTTTCCTTCGCCTCCTCACCTTCGCCATCGGTTATGTAGCTTCTCATTTGTGACACTCCAGTAGTCACCATCAAACATCTTCTAGCAAACTCAGAGTTATCTTTCTTCGCCACAAAAGCCCTGCCATGCGTGGGCTTGCAAACTTCTTTATCTTCGGAGTCTATAGACCAGACTTCTATGCCTCCGAACTCATCATCAACAATGTTTTCCTGCACAATTAAAGCATTCATCGTAATGTTAGCAATCTTTTTCTTCTTGATCTCTTCCAGCTTACGCAAATACTAAGCTTCATCATCTTCATCCTCATTATTTTCGGTCTGCTTCCTCAAAACGCAATCTTTAGCAAAGTGATTTTTGCCCCGACAAAAGTGACAATCATATCCAGAGTTACCCACTGGATTGCTCTCCTTCTTTAGTGCTTCTTGCTGAGGAGCGTTTTTAACCTCTTCCTTCGCCTTTTCAGAACTGTAGCTCCCTTGCCAGTTTCGGTTCTTGGAGGTAGGGAACTTTTTGCGAGCAAACTTCTTGGGATTAGAGACCATCAATGCATATTCTTCATTTGTGAGATCACATTCAGAAAGATCCAACTCTTCTCCTTCTTCAGCCACGCTCTTGCCCTTTAAGAGAAGAACCAAAGATCCCATACTAGACGCCACATTCATTTCCTTAGTCACAAAACTTTTATGTGACTTGAGTATTCCCACAAGCTTCACCAACGAATACGTTTTGAACTGTTCATGAGCTTTCACAGTCGAAACCACCGCCATCCATTCGGATCTCAGGCCATTCATAAAAGTGACCTTCTGCTCGATTACCTCTCTACCAATTCCATGCTTGATCATCTTGCTGAGAAGATGATTGAAACGATCAAACGCTTGAATGAGTTTTTCTTCTGGCTTTTGCTTGAAGTCACCAAACTCAGAAAGTAAAAGTGTTTGAATTAAATGCTCTAGATCCTCATCTGTAAAATATAGCTCCTTAAGCCTATCCCATATTTTTTTCGCTGTTATGCATGAACTAAACAGACGAAAGGTGTCAGATTGTAAGGTGAATCTGATAATCCTCATAGCTTTAATGTTGCTCATCAGTTTGTCCTTCTCGTCTTGAGGAACTTTCTCTATGTCAGTCATAAGCTGATTGTATTCCTTTCGCGTCTAGATGGTTTTATTCGTTCCAGAATGAACAAACGGACCAACGGTAATCGTTTCCCATATTAGATAGCCATTTTCCTCTGAACCAAGAACATAGTCGTCAAAGTGATGCATCCAGACTTCATAATCATGAGTGTATAAATTCAGGATTCTCGTTGTAGATCTGATACTGTTGGATATGTTAATGGGGTTTGAATGAGAGTCGTCGTGTGACATGATGATTTGGTTTGATAACCTGCCAACAATCAGACTAGTAAACTGAGTTAGGGTAAAATCAAGTTCTAAGAACAACGTCAATAACAAAATGACACCACTAACAAAAACGATGATAACGGAAACCCTAAAACCTACATCAACAGAAGAGATCCGTATGGATTACACAGTCTCCTGCTCTGATACAAATTGTTGAGTTGTAAACCCTTTTACGATCGTTCAGATTCATAACAAGTAAATCTGAAAGAGAATAAAAGCATGAACACACAATGAATCAAACAAGTGCTACATGATTAAACTGCAACACCTCAAAAGAGCTCGACTAAGAACTTCTACTGTAGAGGTGTGCTTGGGTTACAATGCAATCCAAGAGAATAATAATTGAGAAGCGTACTAATAACGATGCATGCATGCACTATAAATACTAACCCTAATGACAAAAACACAGTTGGACAGGCCCAAACTGTGACAGTATTGGACTAACTTAATAAGCCCAATGACGCAACTCCTAGACTCAACATTACGGGTAGTTATAATCCTGTGTCCTAAAGCATGACTATCTAGAGAGGATGAGGGAAGTGGAGCAACAATCTTTAGGGATGACTTTGACTTAGTAGGTTCCTCCTCCTGAGTCTCCTCACAATCCTGGTGGGAATAGAATCTAGGTAGGGTGAAGTGTCTGTAGGTACTCTACCGATCTCAGTGCCAGGATGCTCCTCCTCATTGGGTTCTTCCACATCTTCAAATGGCTCCTCGTCTGCTAATACCCGGGTAGGCGGTAGGGGAATCGTCAGATTGTATTCGCTCTTTGTCTCGGGCGTGCATGGCACCACTTGATCTTCTTCCAGAAAAGGATGCAACACCCAATCACATATATTCTCCATATCGCTTTGAGTTCCTGCTTAAGACATCAAACATGAAAATGTTTATTAGAAATAATATATAATACATATAAGTTCCTGTTATAATATATATATATATATATATATATATATATATATATATATAGGTAGACAGTACCATATCTTAGTTGTCTGGGAGGTATGTCGTATGTTGTCTCTCTTCCATATATCCTCAAGGTATACCATCCTCTTGCACTAGGTCTTGATCTAAGACTCTATTCTCCGAGAAGTCGATCTATGCTATTAATCTAAAGATCCTCTAGTAGTAGGTCTCTTCCTAATCTCTTAACTAGGCGTGCTAACCTACTAATCCATAAATCCTCAAGCATTTAGATTGTCAACTCTAGCATCTAGGTTTAGGCATGCGTCAGTTAGAGCATAATAAAACTTAGTTTTGTATTCTAGTTCTAGTTGTGGTATGGCCGCAATACTAGACTAATCCTAGGATTCATTTTTGACCAAAAAACTTAAGTTGTGATTTGAATTGATAGCTTTTATGATACACTAGTGTATTTATAAGATTTTATATAGCTCTTTATCTGATTAGTGTTCGATTAGGGTATTTTAATAATTCTACGTTTGTGTACTTGAAGACCACTAAGCAACGATTGGCTAGGTAGGAAAATTAGGAGGGCGTGACCATTTTACCATATAACCTTTCTGAAATACAACAACCCAAACGATCAATTTTTCCATCATAGGCACCTTTCCTATAAGTAGTCTATCTGTACGGTTATTAATAGTAATAATAATATTATTAGGTTTAATTAATTCAAAGTTTATGCCCTAGGTTATAGACTTAGTTTCTAAGGAATTACTAATTTGATATAACATGTAGCCCTTATACCAATCTATCACACCCCCGACTGCTGACGGAAAAACCAAGCGGTGCGAACGTGGGGAAATCGGATTGGGGCAAACATAGATATATAGCAAAACACAAAAGTATATCACAGACATTTCTTTTATTTATTATAAATTATTATTGATTACATTGTTTAAAAGTCAAGCGCACAAACTAAACATTACTAGAAACGATAAACAGACAGAACTAAGCTCCAACAAGCTTCCTTGAAAATCTCCTCCACCTCAGCACGACTATTCTCCTCGCTCATCTCCCTAAAAATACATGTTTTTTGAAACAATGCACAAGTTTTTATAGATTTCATCTTTTAATTGGCTGTACTAATTTAAGAATCGGTTCTCTTTTAGAAAAATGTTTCCTAAAGTATTTTATCAACCCTAGCTTCCTATCTTTTTAGGATATCTAACGATCCTATTGTATTATCTTTTTAGGATATTTATTAATCCTAGTTAACTATCATTGTAGGTTTATAACTAAACGTAAAGTATTTTATCTACCATTCTAAGGTGTCCCTAATGGTAATTAGATCTCTAAGGTGTTTTTAATGTACTACCATGAGCCCCCATGATCGACGTTGTTTGACTAATATTTTGCCCCTCCATGATGCTCCATTGGACATCGAATAATGAATAATAATACAGTTATCCTGACGGGATTGTAGCTAGCAATCGGTATTAGGGTTGTCGATCCCTATGTAGATTTATACAGATCTTTCTAGCTCTCGCAATATTAACGATTATACGTACCGGGGAAGCCAAATTTAGGTTCATCTCACAAACGCATTAACCTTAGCTAATTTATCTTTTATCTTTTATCTTTTATATTTATCTTTTATGTTTCCTATAACTATCACAGTATTAATCTTTTACCTTATATTTGATAATTATAAACTTTTGATCTCATAATTATTTAGTGTGTGTATATATATATATATATATATATATATATATATATATACACACACACACCCTAATTATGGTTATTTGAAAACAAAATATTTATGCAAAGTAAAGATTAGGTACATTGCATATCAATATATTTGACCAGCATAACTTTTAGCACTACTAGAAAAACAGCCTTTTACGACGCGCAATGCGTGTCGTAAAACGCTTAGACGACGCGCAAATGCGTGTCAAGAAAGGCCCTGTCATAACGAGAGACGACGCGCATTTACGACGCGCATTTATGACACGCATTTACGACCTGAAGTTATGACATGCAATACGTATCAAGAAAGGCCCTGTCGTAACGAGAGACGACGCGCATTTACGACGCGCATTTATGACACGCATTTACGACGTGAAGTTATGACATGCAATGCGTATCAAGAAAGGCCCTGTCATAAAGGAAGACGACACGCATTTGCGTGTCGTAACCTTACGACGCGCGTGTTTATGACACGCAATGCGTATCAAGGAAGCCCCTGTCAAGAAAGGCCATGTCGTAAATGAAGACGACACACGTTTTTGCGTATCATAATTTTAAATGTTAAAAAAAATTATTTATAGATTTACTAATTTTCAAATTAAATTTGCATTTAATGTCTCATAACAAAAAATAAAATACCATATACAAAAAATACAATCCGTTGCATAAAATTTAATGTCATACAAATAATCGATCCATGGAAAGATAAAACAAGTCAATAGAAGTTGTTTTCTCCCTATACATGATTATCACATACTAAATAACAAACTTTATTTCATATTCATACATATGATTACATTATTCACTAAAAACACATATACCTACATCTTCCCCTAAAATGGTATTACATGATGCAAGTTGGCCACTTCATTGATGGATCACCAAGAGGAAAACCAACAACTGCCCTAAAATGTTCCATGATGTGCCGATAATCATGTCCTGTAACTTTAAACATTTAATAAAGTAAAATACCTCCTAAAAATAAAATTGCACAAGAAACAACACATCATAATGAGAAATTACTTACATGAATGGAAGAAGTACACTCTAAATTTGTTTTACCATGAGTGGCATGGACGATCAGGTGCTACAAAGTTTGTCCAAGCTACCAACCAATGACTGCATGCAAACCAAAACATACATACACTATAAATTTAATTACCATACCAATCATATTCATACATACGAGTTTGTTTTAACATTTTTGCCTCATATCTATATTTTTTTTATTCTTATTAGCCATGGAGTGTTGGTGTTTTCTTTTCTTTTGTTCAATCAACCCTTTGTTTTACTTTGAAAAATTAACAATTTCCCTCCCAATTGACACTGCATCAAACAGAAAAAAGTAAGTCAATCAATAGTCAATGGAGTGCGGATGTCTTAATCTGAAACTGTTGTCCATCTTAAGAATAGGATCTAAGTTAGCTATCAAAACAACCCATACAAAATATCCTGGAGCAAAGTAGTCAGCATCTACAAGTCTACTCACGGGTTTGACCTATATACCTGACAGATCCATCCCTGTTTTTTTATCCAGAGACATATGTCGCACCCATCATGAAGAATTGCAAGATAATCATTACAAGAACCCATTCATATCAAAACAAAGATTATTCATATTCGATCGATTGAGGTTGATTTCAATTTCAATTTCCAGCAGTGTAAAATATGCCAGAATTTGCCAAATAACATGTGGATGATGATGATAGCGTATACGTTTTGCAAGCAGTTGAAACCCAAAAGGCCAAAAGTGTCGAATATTCATAGATTAGAAGTCAAATCTTACTCTGAATTCCATTTTTTTTGGTAATTTCGTACGTTAAAGAAATTAGATCTTCAGCAATCAATCAAATCACTAGAGAAGAAACAAAAACGATGGTGAGGTAGTAAATACCTCTTATAGACTTCGCCAAACATCCCACCCCAAAGCCTCTTTCGGAACAATCCATTCGTACACTGATGCCCTTCCCACAACTCACGTCCACCGGTTACAATCACTAGCACAAACACCATCAGATGCTTCACCTTCAAACCATCTTTCAAACATTTAACATCGGGAGGATCCAAAAAAGGTCCGGTAATTGCCTCCGTCACAAACTGTAGAAAAGAGGCAGGCATCTCATTGTATAGAAACAACAACAGCCACCACGCTATACATACACATCCTACAAACCAACAACAGTTTATTTAGATAAGAATCGGATAAGGAGCAACAAAAAAATAAGTTATGTTTCTCTTTTGTTCTCTCGGCTAGATAGAGATATCAACATCAAAGAGAGGATTCAGAGAGGAATTTACAGAAGGTGCAGAGAGAGGGGTGAAATAAGATCTAATGGTTGTTGAACTCTCGGAATCAAGCCCTGCAACTTCTGATCAACACATTAAGGATGACGACGTTATTAAGAGGGAGGCTTGTTGTGTGAGAAAGATCAAAAAGAAGATCTGATGGTCGTTAAACCAGACCTAGGGCTTGTAAACTTAAGCATCTATGGTGGTCTCCGTCGAGGTAAGGTTAGCCCAAGCTCTCCGGCTAAAAGAGATGAGTCGAGATCGTTGGTAGATGAGGTCAGCCAAGGTAGCGGAAGTTTCCAGAGAGCACTCCCATCTTGAAAAGAACCCTAGAATGATCCCTTCGAATTTTAGATAAAATAAATAGTCCGGAGGCACGTTCAAAGAGTTATAAAGCGACATACTTACACGACACGCCTTTTATGATGGGTGCCCTTCGTGTTTTTATTTTTGTTTTTTTCTGACACAAATTCTAGGGCATGCAAAAAATGTGTGTCCTAAATCCTTCAAAATTGTGGAGAGATGATGTTATTTTTATGTCACACACTTTTGCGTATCGTAAATTCGTGCGCGTCATAAATTGCATGTCATTAAAGGACTTTTTTCAGTCATCATAACTGTTAGGCATAATATCACACCTTACAACTACGCATAGTATCTTTAGGTATATTATCCGAAGGCTTTAAGATTTATAAATGGTTGATATTTATAGAGAAAAATATATTTTAATAAAACCATTTGATATGCATGTATTCCCTCCCTCCCTTCAACCTCTCCCAGTAAAACATTTAAAATATTGAAAATAGGGTTCATGTACTCACCCTAGTTGCGTAAGACCTTTGAAGTTGGTTTGAATAGGGCTTGGGACTCCAAGGACCGCTCCTAAGGGCAGCTACTTCTAGATTGTAGAGAGAGTGAATGAGAGTGGTGTGCAGAAATGGTCTGGCAGTTTCTCTATTTATAGTCATGGATTTGGGGTGCACGCAAGGAAAATATTTGCGCACGTCGCACATGATCATCGTGGCTCCCTCCATAGAATGCTATATATCACTTCCCAAATTGGCCACATTATTCGCAATTTACTCGAATCTGTGTCAAGTGTGCCGCATGTAGAGACGCGCCCCTCATGTGCACGAAGAGATTTTGTAAAAATCATAACTTCTTTGTGAGAGCTTCGATCTAAGCCCTCTTTATATCTATGTGATGATCTCAATGGGTACCACAACTCTCCTTTAGCTTGTTTTAGCTAGTTTTGACTTTCATTTTTGTCCCTAACGAGGGTAAAACTAAATGATTTTACAAAAATAATATCTCTCAAATAAAGATCCGTTTTTGACAAACTTTGTCCTATAGCTCATATCTTAAGGATTACCACGAAATTCCTTTTTGAAATTTTCGTCAAAACTCAACCAATCTCTAAGTACCGTTTTTACGTAATTAATTTTAGTTACACGGTTGATCTGTATTGTTATAAAATCCATAATTCTCTCCTTTGGAGTCGAATTTTTACAAATCTTATATCCTTGAGATCACGTTAACGAGTACTTTCGAAGTATGTTAACCAGCTCAGGAAATGGTACAACTTTGTGGATGCTAATTTTTGAGCCTAATGGATGTTTTAACAAATAAATGTAATTGCACATTTGATTTTTTATCTCAAAATCAAATATTACAATACTAAGCTATTACATCTATTTTCTTACTCTTTCCTAATGGTGATCAGTGATGGAAACCTCTCAGTTGTCACATTCTCTCCCCATTTAGGAAATTGTGTCCCAAAATTTTATCTTGTCGTCGGGCTTCCTTCGAACAATTGAGGGCACTTGTCCTTCATTTTATCCTTTCGTTCCCATGTGTACTCTCATCCTCGCTTAGAGTTCCATCGCACCTTGAAAATAGGAATCTGACTCTGATTGATTCATTTGACCTCTATGTCCATTATTTCGAATGGCTTTCCGAAGAAGTTTAGTTCAGAGGTAATCTGAATTTCATCAAGTGGAATGAGAAGCGTATCATCGGAAAGACACTTTTTAAGATTACACACATGGAAGAAATCATGCATGTTATTAAGCTTTTGGAGTAATCTTCTTCGATAGGCAACTGGACCTATCTTGTCAAGGATTTCAAATGGTCCTATGTATCTCGGATTTAGTTTAGCCTGCTTTCTAAACTATACAACTCCTTTGTAAGGATATAATTTGAACTTTAACCTATCTCCGACATGGAACTCCAGGAGTTTACGCCTTATGTCGGTGTAGCTCTTCTAACGGTCACGTGCTGCTTTCATGTGCTCTCGTATATACACTATATTTTCAGTCGTCTCGTGGATAATCCTTGGGCCTGGTCGTAGGGTATCGCCTGTGAATTTCTTGTCCAGTTGGTTATCGCCAACTTATGTCCAACAAATAGGAGATCAACATTTTTGGTAGTATGGTGCTTCGAGCGGTGCTGCTTTGATGCTCATGTAATAGCTATTATTGTATGAGAGCTCAACAAGAGGAAGGTGAGTATCCCATGCACTTCCAGAATCTATTTCACATGCTTTGAGCATGTCTTCCTGTGTTTGGATGGTCCTTTTACTTTGGTAATTTGTTTGCGGATGATAGGTTGTACTTATATCTAGGTGCGTACTAAGGAACTTTTGCAAACTCTGCCAAATATGAGAGGTAAATATGCTATCCCTGTCAAATATAATAGATAAGGGTCCCCATAAAATTTGTCGATTTCTCTAAGGTATGTCATGGTCAACTTCTCCATCTTATCCATCTCTTTTATTGGTATGAAGTGGCTAGACTTGGTTAATCTATCGACAACTAACCATATATTGTCAAAACCAGAATTAGTCTTTGGTAATTTTGTAACAAAGTCCATTGTGATATGCTCCCACTTCCACTCAGGAATATCTGTTTGCTGAAAAAATCCTGAGGGTCATTAATATTATGCCTTGACCTTGGAACATGTTAGGCATTTACTTATCTACGATGCAATCTCAGCCTTCATGTTTGGCCATTAATAGAGGGCCTTAAGGTCCATATACATCTTTTCTGCTCCAGGATGAATGGAATATCTAGTCCTACAGGCCTCATGTAGAACTAGTTCCTTGACCTCTCCAAATTTCAGAACCCATGCCCAATTCTTTACCACTTCAATCTAAAGGACATGACCAAGTACTCATAATGACCATAGCACATTCTGAAGGTAGTCTTTGGAATGTCATCTTCCATGACTCGAAGTTGATGACATCTCGATCTCATATCAATCTTAGAGAAGTAATTGGATCCTTGAAGTTGATCGAATAGATCGCTTATTCGGGGTAGTGGATATCTATTCTTAATGGTCAGATTATTTTGCTCTCTATAGTCTATGAACATTGGAAAAGATCCGTCCTTCTTCTTGACAAATAGAACGAGTGCTCCCCGAGGCAAGAAGCTTGGTCTAATAAATCCCTTTTCAAGAAGTTCTTCTATTTGGATGGATAGTTATTGCATATTTGAGGGTGCCAATGAAGAAGGAGACTTTGCTACTGGGGCAGCTCTTGGAACTAGATTGATCTGAAACTCTACTTGTTGAGCTGGCGGTAGACCTGGTAGATCTTCAAAGAAAACATTAGGGAAATCGCACACCTGAGGTACTTCCTCCATCTTTTTCTTCTTGTTGTCTTTCCTATAGACAATATAAGCTAAGAAGGTGAAATACATTTTCTGCAAGTATTTTTTGTCCTTCATGCAGGAGATGATCCTAACATCTCTACCGTGTTTGTCACGGTAGACGATTAAGGAGTCTCCGTTTGGTAGGGGTAGACGTAAGGATTTCTCGAAGCATAGCACCTTGATGTGGTTAGAGGATAACCGGTCTATAATGATGATGAAGTCGAAACATCCAATGACCATTGGCATAAGTACGACAAGAAAAGTATGATTATCTAACGTTAAGGCATAGTTCATAAGTATTTCCTTAGTACTACCGACTTGGCCATTATCCATTTCTACCCTATAGGATTCCCTAAGTTTACTAGATAGGTGATGTAAAAACTTCCAAAACTTAGGGGTAACATAGATTCTATCGGTGCCAGTATCAAAAAGTATATATGCATATAATTTATTGATTAGGAACGTACGCATAACTACCGTCAGATCTTAGATGACCTCTATGGCTCCTATAACAAATGCTCTGCTCCTAGCATTATCTACCTACCCCTTCATATTTGGACAATCCTTCCTGATATGTCCAACTTCATTACACTTAAGCACACTCGGCTTTCTGTTGTTGCGGTTCCTGGATTAGGTGGGGTTTTACATCTATTTGTGAGATGACATTTCTTGTCGCAGTTGGTGCAGACCCAAAATGCTCTATCGCAATGAAATCTACACTCATTGCATCTTGGACAATTTCTAGAGGTAGTCTCTATCGAGGGTGTTGAAACCATAAACGCTTGAATAACTTCCCACTTCTTCTTTGTTGGTTGCCTAGCCTTCCCTTTGGACTCTTTTCCAAACTTCCATTTTCTACCCTCAACCTTCAAATGGCCAGCCTTCTGGACCATCGTTCCATGATGAACCTCTTGATGGGTCAAACTAAAGGCTAGTCTCTTGGTGTTTTCGAATGTGGTTGCATTTGAGGCGGTGACTTAGCCTTGGATAGGCTAAGGCAAACCCCCAAAATACCTCTCTATCTTCTTATTTTCCGTGGTAACCATCCCGGGACATAAAGTGGCAAGGTCATTGAATCAGCTCGTATAGGTGGCAACATCAGCTTCCTGCATCATCAGATTCCACAATTCCTACTCCAGCTTCTGCATCTCTTCGAGTGGACTGTCTTCCCCAATCATGACTTGATTTAACTCACTCCAAGATATGGCGTTTGCTACAAAAACGCCCATGGTCCTTGTGTAACTGGTCCACCAGCTTAAGGTTGCATCTGCCAAGGTATAGGTGGCGAACGTGACTTTTATAGTCCTCCGGATAGAAGCTTATCACAAACTCCATCTTTTCCATCCATCAAGTCAATCCAACAACACCTTCATTTCCATGGAAGGGTTTTGGCTTATAGTTCATAAAATCTTTATATGAGCATACTCTAGTTGGACCTAGATTATCTCCTTGTGATCTCTCACTTCCGTTTCCCCCTGATCCTAAGTTCCTAGCGGTTTCTATGCTTGCTATTTCATTAGTAATGCATTTGGCCACTAATGCCTCAATCACGGCTAAGCTCATAAGCTCGGGATTGGTTTTGGGTTGTTCTGGGTTTCTTTTAGTGTGAGGCATGATTATAAGTTTATGGCATATGTTAGTCGTTATTAAGAGAGTTAACTATATTGAGAAAACAATCAAACAAGTAGCACAAAAACAATAAGATCAAACCAAATTTCATTAATTTCCACAGACTTTTACATTAGATTTTCCAAAAAAGAGCACACAATGGTGTGGTTTGTAGAGGAAAAGTGTCTATTTTACAACAAAAAAATGTAGCGTTTTCCTGTCATCATCTACATTACTATTCCTTCCCTTAAACCCAAAAATCATAGTTCCTACCTTCCATAGGCTAGAACTATCAAACACAACCCAAAACAAACTAACATCCATAATGGCTGTAACTATCTCCGATACTACCAACCTCAATTTTGTCTCCCTCACACGCCGCTCAAGACTTTTAATCACGATCTGCTAATACTATACTAGAGAATGAGTCTCCTCCAAATGATCATAAGTGTGCAGGATCCTTATCTCATCATAATCTCTCCCCTGCTCAAACTCCCAAACTATACCAGCTAACAACCAGACCTCCCTCCTCATCGAGTCGTGATCCTCCTCCACCTGATGTATGTGACCCTCGTGTCATGCTACACGTAGGACTACCACTAAGATCGCTCTATCTATCGGATCCTCTGGGATGGAATCGTGCCTCGGTGCCTGGGATGACTCTACGATCTCATAAAAACCCAATACTATCCTCCTCAATCCATTTGTCCACATGGGGTGTCCATTTGTGGGTGGGCCAAGGTTTCTTTGATGGATTCGGGGATGATGGTGGTCAGGCTGGCCTATTGCGAGATGGGAGGGAATGGATTTTGTTAAGGGTAGTTATAATCCTATGTCCTAGAGCATGAATATCAGGAGAGGATGGGGGAAGTGGAGCAACAATATTTAGGGATGACTTTGACTCGGTGGGGTCCCCCTCCTGAGTCTCCTCACGATCATAGTGGGAATAGAATTTGGGTAGGGTGAAGTGTCAGTAGGTACTCTACCGATCTCATTTCCAGGTTGCTCCTCCTTACTGGGTTCTTCCTCATCTTCAAATGGCTCCTTGTTAGCTGATATTGGGGTAGGCGATAGGGGCATCGTCAGATTGTATTCGCTCTTTATCTCGGGCGTACATGACACCACTTGATCTTCTTCCAGAAATGTATGCAACACCCGATCACATATACCCTCTATATCACTCTTAGTTCCTGCAGAAGACATCAAACATGAAGATGTTTATGAGAAATAATATATAATACATATATGTTCCTGTTATACTATATATATATATATATATATATATATATATATATATATATATATATATAGTAGATAGTACCATATCTTAGCTGTCTGTCCATATGGGAGGTATGTCGTATGTTGTCTCTATTCCATATATCCTCAAGGTATACCATCCTCTTGCACTAGGTCTTGATCTAAGACTCTATTCTCCGGGAAGTCGATCTATGTTATTAATCCAAAGATCCTCTAGTAGTAGGTCTCTTCCTAATCTCTTAACTAGGCGTACTAACCTACTAATCCATAAATCTTCAAGCGTTTAGATTGTCAACTCCGACATCTAGGTTTAAACATACGTCAGTTGGAGCATAATAAAACTTAGTTTCGTATTCTAGTTCTAGTTGTGGTACGGCCGCAGTACTAGACTAATCCTAGGATTCATTTTTAACCTAAAATCTTAAGTTGTGATTTGAATTGATAGTTTTTATGATACACTAGTGTATTTATAAGATTTTATATAACTCTTTATCTGATTAGTTTTCGTTTAGGGTATTTTAATAATTTAACGTTTGTGTACTTCAAGACCACTAAGCAAGGATCGTCTAGGTAGGAAAATTAGGAGGGCGTGACCATTTTAGCATATAGCCGTTCTGAAATACAGCAACCAAAACGATCAATTTTTCCATCATAGGCACCTCTCTTATAAGTAGTCTATCTGTATGGTAATTAATAATACTAATATTATTAGGTTTAATTAATTCAAAGTTAATGCCCTAGGTTATAGTCTTTGTTTCTAAGGAATTACTAATTTGATATAACCTGTAGCCCTGATACTAATCCTGCATCCCTGAGCATGAACATCTAAAGAGGATGGGGGAGTGGAGAAACAGTCTCTAAGGATGACTTTGACTCAATAGGCTCCTCCTCCTGAGTCTCCTCGTGATCCTTGTGGGAAGATGAATTTGGGTAGGGAGAACTGTCTGCAAGTACTCCACCAATCTCATTGCCACGATGCTCCTCCTCACTGGGTTCTTCTTTATCTTCATATGGCTCCTCGTCAGTTGATACTAGGGTAGGCGGTAGGGGCATCGTCAGATTGTAGTCGCTCTTTGTCTCGAGCGTGCATGGCCCCACTTGATTTTTATCTGGATAAGGATGCAACACCCAATCACATATATCCTACATATCGCTCTAAGCTCCTGCATAAGACATCAAACATGAAGATTATTATGAGAAATAATATATAATACATATAATTTCCTATTATATTATATATATATATATATATATATATATATATATATATATATATATTAGGTAGTACCATATCTTAGGCGACTGTCCATATGGGAGGTATGTCGTATGCTGTCTCTATTCCGGATATCCTCAAGTTATACCATCCTCTTGCACTAGGTCTTGATCTATGACTCAATTCTTTGGGAAGTCGATCTATGCTATTGATCTAAAGATCCTCTAGTCGTAGGCCTCTTCCTAATCTCTTAACTAGGTGTACTAACCTACTGATCCATAAATCTTGAAGCATTTTGTCACACCCCCGAACCAGACGAAAGAAACGTCCGGGGGCTAGTGTGACTAACAATTGAATTATCATCATAATGAATATACATGAAACATAAGACATTCAGCACCAACATTACATATAACAACCAACATTGTTCACATCAAGTACATTGTTATAAATTACATAAATTCAATGTATTAATTGTATGATGAGTGAAGTTACATAAAATAAATCCATACATACTTCAAAATCTTCCTGCTTAACGATTAACTGAGAATACAAGTTATTTTGAAAACGGTCAGCATATATAATGTTGGTGAGTTCATAAGTATGTTTGAATAAAAGTCTTTGTATCTTTCGTAAAAACCCAGAAAATCCGATATTTTCTGTAAAATGTCCAAAAATGAAGTATAAATGCATGTGTGAATTTCATAGTTGTAACATTTATGAATGTAGTTTAGAATTTTTGAATTGTAAGTAAGTGATAATCGTATATTAATATTTCCGCAAAAAAATCCGATATTTTCTGATTTATAACAATGTCGAGGTTCCTGTATCGTTAGGTATGTTGTTTTGTATTGACACAATCGAAGAGTTAATCTCCGAATTGTTAAATTGGTATTAAATTTCTATATGAGTCGTTATAACCATGCATGATAACGACTAGGTTTCCCGTCTTGGCATCTTTCCAAATGCCGGTATTTGCTCAAGGTTTTGTCGCCCTAGACTGGCCTAGTCTAGCTGTAGCGAACAACTAAGGCGTGGGGGGTCATCCCGTATAGATCTATACATGAACTCCCGCTCTCCCTCCAAGAAACTCAGGTTATAACTACAGGCTACGATTGTACACTCAGAGGTGCCAACCGACATGTCTCACCAGATTCTCAACCTTTTGTACTATGTTTAATGTTTACGTGTATGTTGTGTGTTTTCATATTCAAAAGGTACATATATAAGTATACGAAGTTCAATGAATATGCAAAGGTATAGTTACGACCTACTAAGCATATAAATTTTAGTCCAAGCCCAATTAGCATGTAAATGGGCCACAAAGGCCTAATAACATGTAAGATGGTAATTTGGACCCAATAGGCATGTAAGTGGACCACCAAGGCCAAACAAACATGTGACCCATAACTCAGGCCCAAATTAACATGTATATGGGTCGCAAGGCCCAATAAACATGTCATGGAAAGTATTAGACTCAAGATACACTTAAACCGGCCCTTAAGGCCCATTGCCATGTAACGTGAATATTAAGCCCAATAGAATTGTTATCGATGTATTTCGTCCGTTTGTTATTACTTCGTTTTTCGTTTTCGTTCGAGTTTTACCAGATTCAATATAAAAAGTCCCCTTTTTCTAAAAACGACGTTCTTGGCCAATAAATCTCAAAAATTCAATGAAGGCCCAAAGTTTTGTAAAAATAACCCTTTAATCCATAATTTATAAAAATTTGTAATTTCGTCCCAAATGTTTAGAAATTCAAGAATTTAATCCACAAATTTATATTTTGACATTGATGGTCCAGTTTTGCAGAAAATTACATTTTCAGCCTCTTGTTTGTAAAAATTGACACTTTCGGCCTAATTTTGATAAAAGTTACATTTTTGGTCCAATTTAGAAATAAATATCATTTTCACCCCTAACTTTGGTTTGTTTACATTTATGACTCAAACTTTGGTCAAATAGCATTTTTAATTCCAAAACTTCCTTTTTTTTCGCAAATTTGGGCCCAAAACCGTGAGGCCCAATTATTTTGCCCATTAAGCTCAGATTTACATTTTTGGCCTTTTGGAAAGTATGTTTAACATAAAAACCCCTTTTTATAGAAGTAGGACCTGTTTGGTCCCTATAAAAACATAAGTGTCACTTTTTACCCTTATCTTTAGTTTTATTGACAATTTTAACCCTTAACAAGGTTTTTGTTTTAAACTTTTATATCTTAAATATATAATCACTTTTGACTTGATAATATGATGTATAAAGTGTCTTGGTGCATGGATCTGTACTCAATGTTACTTAAAATGTCAAGATTTGTTAAGATCCAACACATTTTTACAAAATAAACTAAGAAATCACACAAGACATGCATATAACACATAGATCTACACATTTTACTTGCATTCTCCCCCAAAAATCATATGAAAACCGAGAACAAGGGGGTATGAACACACCTTTGATTAGATGTTTCAGTTTTGAAGAAGAGATGTAGAGATTTTTGGTCCTAGCAACACCTTGAAGTAGTTTTCAAGCTTTTGAAGTTTCTAAGGTGTGATCATGGAATAAAACTATGTAGGAAGGAGTTTTTCATGTTAAGATGAAAGAAGATACTTGTGTTCGACAATAACTTACCAGAGATTGGAAATACTTGATGAAGATCCTTAGAACTCTAGCAAATTTTCGAGATCTTGGAGGAAGGAGGATGATCTTTAAGAGTGTTTGGAGAGTGTTTGAAAGAGTATGTGTGTGTATGTGTTTTGCCTCTTGGCCATAAGTAGACGAAGAGAGAGGGTGAGATGACTTTGTATAGCAATATAAAAGACAATTGCTTTGTTACACGGTGAATAATATGGAGGTGGCACCACCAAAGTCAACCCCTATTTCATTTCTTTTTTTTCTTTTTTTTACTCATGAGCCGATAATTTTTGGTCTAGGAGAAGGGGTGGAGTAGTTTGGGCCTATACTTGTCTTTACTCGAAATCATGAGGCCCAAATGATTACTTTTCAGACCAATGGGCTCATTAGATGGTTCACAGCCCAAATAGAATAAAAGAATGGATTTTATGGATTACTAGGGTTAATTGGATTAGTTATGGCCCAATAAGGCCCATTAGGGTTAGAATGAATCATTTTAGGCCCAAATGGTCCAAAATGTTATAGATTTGTGAATTGGGTCCAATTAGAATCCAAATAGGGTTTCCAAGCCCAAAATAGTTGAATTGAATGCTTATTGGTCCATTAGGCCTAATAAGGAAATCCTAGTCCAATGTGGGTTCAAACCGGGATTCTTAGGATTTTCAGACTCTTTGCTGAACATGAAAGGTGAATTTAAATTAGCACTGAGTGACATTTACTTAGAGTATATGTTTTACAGTAGTTGAATGATTACACGAGAATAGAATTTCCTAGCTAAAATGCTAGTTCTGACATCATCCCCCCGTTAGAGGGAATTACGTCCCGAAACTCTTTTGAAAACTAGGATTGTGAAGGAAAAAATAAGTGAGGGTACTTTTGCTTCATTTGGTCTTCACGTTCCCACGTGAATTTTGGTCCATGTTTAGTGCTCCATCGAACCTTCACAATCGCAATGCGACTTTGATTTATACGCTTCACTTCCCTATCCATAATCTCGATGGGTTCTTCGACGAATAGGAGATTCTCGTTTAACTCAATCTCTTCCAAAGGGATGACAAGGGTTTCATCTGATAGATACGTTTTCAGATTCGAGACATGTAACATCGGGTGTACGTTGTTGAACTCGGCTGGTAGATGCAGCTTATAAGCCACTGGACCAATCCGAGAAAGAATCTCGAACGGTCCAATATATCGTGGGTTCAATTTTCCTCATTTCCCAAAGCGAATCATTCCCTTCCAAGGAGAGACCTTAAACAACGCGCGATCCCTAACTTGAAATTCTAATGGCTTTTGTCGCTTGTCAGCATAACTCTTATGTCGGTCTCATGATGCTTGAAGTCTAGCTTTGATTTGGACTATTTTTTAGTCGTCTCACGGATGAGTTCGGGTCCTGTAAGAGCATTGGCTGGAGATTGCCCTTTTTCTAGTTGAGTGTCACCCACCTCAGCACAATATAGGTGTGATCTGCATTTTCGACCATAGAGCGCCTCGAAGGGAGCAACCTTGATGCACATATAATAACTGTTGTTATAGGAGAATTCGATCAGAGGAAAGTAAGTATCCCATGACTTGCTGAAGTCAATCATGCAAGCTCGGAGCATATCCTTGAGTGTCTGGATGGTGCGCTCACTATGACCATCCGTCTGTGGGTGGTAGGCAGTGCTCATATCTTGTTGTGTTCCCATTTCCTTTTGAAGAGATTGCCAGAATCTTGAAGTGAATCTGCTATCTCGATCCAAGATAATAGATACTGGCACTCCGTGGAGTCTCACAACCTCCTTGATGTAGATTTGGGTCAACTTTCCATCTTGTAGGATTCTTTTATTGGCAGGAAATGAGCGGATTTTGTTAATATATCGACGATAACCCAGATAGCATCCAATTTGTCTGTTTTCTTTGGCAATTTGGTTATGAAGTCCGTAGTAATCCTTTCCTATTTCCACTCGAGTATCACTGGTTGTTGTAGTAGTCCCGAGGGATTTTGGTATTCCACTCTCACCTTGGTGCAAGTAAGACACTTGCCCACGAAAGTGGATATCTCTGCCTTCATATTAGGTCACCAATATTGTTGCTTGATATCCAAATAAATCTTATCTGACCTCGGATGAATAGAATATCGCGTCTTGTGGGCTTCATGCATGATTACTTATCTGAATCCCCTAACTTTGGGAAACCAAATTCTATTCATGAAGTAGTGAGTTTCGTTGTCTTTAACTTCGAGCGCCTTCTCCATTCCACGTTCACTAGCAACATTCTCCGGCTTTAAAGCATCCAATTGGGCTTCCTTAATCTGTGAGGCTAGATGAGATTGGATGGTGATTGATAGGCTCTTCACACGACGACTTGAATACTCCTTTTGGCTCAGGGCATCGGCTACCACGTTAGCCTTGCCTGGATGGTGTTTGATCTCACACTTATAATCATTTAACAGCTCAACCCATCTCCGTTGCCTCATGTTTAGTTCCTTTTGATTTAGAATGTGTTGGAGGTTATTGTGGTCTGTAAAGATGGTGCACTTGGTACTATATAGGTAGTGCCTCCAAATTTTTAAGGCGAAGACCACTGCCCCCAGTTCGACATCATGCGTGGTATAATTTCCTTCATGTGTTTTCAGTTGTCTAGATGCATTAGCAATTACCTTCCCGTGTTGCATAAGGACACAACCTAAACCTTGATTCGAAGCATCACATTAAACTATGAAGTCTCCAGTTCCCTCCGGTAAGGATAGCACTGGAGCACTATAGAGGGCTTGCTTCAAGGTTTGGAAGGCAATTTCTTGCTTCTCGTTCCAGTTGAAGGGTATGCCTTTTCTGTCAATGTGGTGAGGGGTTTGGCTATCTTGGAAAAGTTCTAAATGAATCATCGGTAGTAGCCTGCTAGACCCAAAAATTTGGCGAATTTATGTTGGCGTTGTTGGAATTGCCCAGCCTTCAATGGCCTTGACTTTGGACGGATCTACGTGGATTCCTTCCTTGCTGGCAACATGTGCTAATAAATTTACACTGTGGAGCCAGAACTCGCACTTGGAGAGCTATGCATACAACTTTTCAGCTCGAAGGGTCTCTAAGGTCTATCAGAGATGTTGACTATGCTCTTCTTTGCTTCGAGAGTATACGAGGATATCATCGATGAAAACGATCGTGAATTTGTCAAGGAATGGGTGACAGACTCGATTCATGTGGTCCATAAATGCAGCGGAGGCATTTGTTAGACCAAAGAGCATCACGAAGAATTCGTAATGACTGTAACAAGTTCGGAAGGCAGTCTTAGGAATGTCCTCATCTCGGACCTTGAGTTGATGATAATCGGATCTCAGATCTATCTTTGAAAAGTAACTAGCCCCATGAAGCTGGTCAAATAGATCATCGATTCGTGGGAGTGGGTATCAATTTTTGATGGTGAGCTTATTTAATTCCCTATAGTCGATGCACATCCTAAAGGATCCGTCTTTCTTTTTAACGAAAAGAACCAGAGCTCCCCATGGAGAGAAGCTTGGTCTTATGAATCCTTTATTCAAGAGTTCACTTAGTTGGCTTGACAATTCTTGCATCTCATCAGGAGCAAACCTATAGGGTGATTTGGCGATTGGAGTCGCTCCAGGCACAAGTTCAATTCGGAATTCAATTTGTCATTCTGAGGGTATTCCCGGAAGTTCCTCTGGAAACACATCTGGGAAGTCACCTGCTACTGGAATGCTTCGAATGCTTGCTTCCTCTTCGGTTTTATCCACCACATGATCAAGGAATGCGTAGTTCTTCTTTTGTAAACACCTTTGTGCCTTGATACACGAGATAAGGCGAAGGTTTGCGCCGGGTTTAATTCTGTAAATTATTAGGGTTTCGTGATTAGAAAGATCAAGGCGAACGGCCTTCTCATGACACATAATATCGGCATGATGGGTACTTCACCAATCCTTGCCGATGATCACACCAAAACTCCTAATATTTACTGGCATCAAATTTATTTGAAAGGATTGGTTTTTTAGTGTTAACGTACATCCTATATAGATATCTTTGGTGGATTCAGTTTTCCCATTAGCTATTTCCACCGTGAAGGCTTCGTTGAGCTTCTAGGGTTGTTGATTTTGCAACTATTTGAATTTATTACTAACGAAGCTTCGCTCCGCCCCACTATCAAATATGATGCATGCATACGAGTTGTTAAGTAGGAACGTACCGGTGACAACTGTTGGGTCCTGTACTGCTTCACCCTAACCCATTGTCAGCACTCTCCATGTTGCTCCTGCCGCCTAATTGTTTGCGTTGGGGCAATTTCGCCTAAAATGCCAGGTTTTCCCACATCCGTAACAGGTACAACTAGCCCCAACATTGGTTTTGTTGTTATTATTGTTGTTGTTGTTGTTTGGCATTTGGTTTTGTTGAAGCTGAGTCCTACAATACTTTGGTGTGTGACCCTTCCGGTTGCACCTTGTGCAAATCATCTCTCTGCATTCCCCATGATGGTGGAAGTTGCATTTGTTACGCTTGGGGAGATTTCCTGAGTACTGCTTTGGAGCATTTGGTGTGGACGAGGCTAGAGCATGTGGTGTGGTGGTAGCTTGAGTTGCAGCATGGACAATCATAGTTTGTTGCTTCTTAGATGATTCTAAGTTCTGTTTTCCCATTCTCTTCTTCCCTCTTAACCTCCGCTTCCACTGTTTTGGCACCCTTCTTATTGCCATGATCATACAGTTTCTTGGCCAGTCTCTTGGCGCTATCAAACGTCTCAGGATTTTCCGCAATGACATTCCCTTAGATAGGTGCAGTCAATCCCCAGATAAACCTCTCAATCTTTTTCCCTTCTAAGGTGATCATTCCGGGACACAGAAGAGATAGCTCACTAAACATGGAGATATATGCGTCGATATTAGAGTTTTGAACCGTGAGGTTCCACAACTCTTGTTCCATCTTCTGAATCTCACCTCTAGGACAGTATTATGCCAACATCATCTCCTTCATCTCTTCCCAGGGTATCGCGTTCGCCACCGGGAGTGTCATGGCCTTTGCGTGGCCATTCCACCAGGAGCGGGCTTCATCAATGAATGTGCAAGCTGCGAACTTGACCTTACACTCATCCAGACACCCGCAGATTTCAAAAACGGATTCTACTTTCTCGATCCATCGCTTCAGGGCTATTACGCCTCCTGTCACATTAAAGGTTTGAGGTTTGGCGTTGGTGAAGTCTTTGTAGGTGCATGGCCGTGCGGCTCCATGGGTTGTTCCTTGATTTGTGCTTCCGGTTCCCTATCCGCTGCCTTCTCTATTGTTTCCATTGCGAATCTGCGCAAGTGTTGCAGTGACCGCAGCCGACACTACTGCCTGGAATACAACCGAGTTTATTTCCGATGGGGTTGGTGTTGCGTTGTGTCCATGGTTGTGCCTTTGAGGCATCTTTCTGTCATGGAACGGAAAGATGTTGAGTGCCTATTGTTTTGTGAGTTTGGAATCCCTAGGCTAGGTGTATCGAGTGTGTATTTAAGTAATTTCGCATATTTACATACAACATGAAATAAAACACATAGTAGATGACAACATCATGATAAAACATAAAGCATTTTTCATTAATACTAATTGTTTTGATACATTAAAATTTGCCAGAAGGCATACGGTACATGGAGTAATACAAAATCCGGCAGCATGATGACCCTATGAGTAATGTGATAATTTAAACATAGAGTCGATAGTGCATAGCATAGATCGCATAAACATAATACTAAAGAAAGATACGGCTGGTTCTAGTCATGGTGGGATGTGCCAAAGGGTGGTGATGAAGAAGTGGATGTTCCCTAAAGGCGAACCACCTGTCACTCTGCGTCTCGAAGTCGCGTCTCCCACCTCACCTGCCTCATGTAGAACTCCCGGATAACCTCTCGTGATTCCTGTTCTGCTCTTGCAATTCTTGCTCGAATCTGGTGCATCTGGTCGGTGGTTCTTTGAGCCAGATCGCCGGTATCCCTCAATCGTCTCACCATTATTGGAAGTGCTCGATCAGTCGGTCCTCCATCCCTCAAGTCATAGAACTCTCATGCCATGCCAAACGGGGGTCGTTGTCCCTGCTGTCTGCTCCACTTCCAAATGTCGATACGATAGGGAGGTGTATGGCCACTAGGGCCCATTCAGTGAGCTAGCTCCCTCACTAGGTATGGTGGGTTGATGACTACGGACTCTGCGTCCGAATCATCATCGTTGTCATCACCCGCCTCATCTTCTCCATCGTCTGCCACGGGTTCCGCAGGTCCCTCTTCAATTTCTTCTTCCGCAGGGTGCTCTTCAGGTTCCTCTTCGGATTCCTCTAGCCATCCGTTATTTCCCTGATTGGGAAAATAGGGATCTTAGGGGTGGTGGAAACCATCCATACTGACTGCATGAGAGTGCATAAATAAATCATGTTTTAATTACCCTTATAGTATGTTTTTTAATTATTTAGGTTTTGGGTTCCTAGAGTTATTGGAGAGTGAGGTAGGCTTTTGGATTCATTTCCCGCTATGACTACTCCCGAACACATGTTGGTCATATTCTGAATAAATATAGTTGATCAGGCTATATTTATCCCCAATATGACTACATAACTGCCCAGGTTTAATCATAGTGTTCAATTTCCTGCAAAAGCGTTTATTAAATATTGTTAGGTTATTATCCTAATATGCGCACATAAGTGTGAAAATTTTATTTTGTTTAGAGTTATTTAGTCCCATTGTGTTTATAGCTGCATATCATGTATGGTTAGATATGGTAGTTCACTATAAACATTGCTCTGATACCAACTTGCTACACCTCGAAACCAGACGGCGAAAAAGTCTGGGGGCTCGTTTGACTAACAATTGAATTATCATCACAAGGAATATACATGAAACATAACACATTAACCACCAACATTACATATAACAACCAGCATTGTTCACATCAAGTACATTGTATGATGAGTGATGTTACACAAAATAAATACATATATACTTGAAAATATTCCTACTTAACGATTACCTAAGAATACAAGTAATTTTGAAAACGGTCAACATATATAATGTTGGTGAGTTCATAAGTATGTTTGAATAAAAGTCTTTGTATCTTTCGTAAAAACCCAGAAAATCTGATATTTTCTGTAAAATGTCTGAAAATGATGTGAAAATCAAGTATAAATGCATGTGTGAGTTTCATAGTTGTAATATATATAAATGTAGTTTAGATTTCTTGTATTGTAAGTAAGTGATAATCGTATATTAATATTTCCCCAGAAAATCTGATATTTTCTGATTTATAACAATCTCGAGGTTCTTGTATGGTCAAGTAAGTTGTTTTGTATTGACACAATCGAAGAGTTAATCTCCGAATTGTTAAATTGGTATTAAATCTCTATATGAGTCGTAATAACCATGCATGATAATGACTAGGTTGCCTGTTTTGGCATTTTTCCAAATGTCGGTATTTGCTCAAGGTTTTGTCACCCTAGACTGGCCTAGTCTAGCTGTCGCGAATAGCTAAGGCGTGGGGTCACCCCGTATAGATCTATACACAAACTACCGCTCTGCCTCCAGGAAACTCTGGTTATAACTACAGGCTACGATTGTACACTCAGAGGTGGCAACCAACATGTCTCACTAGATTCTCAACCTTTTGTACTATGTTAAATGTTTACGTGTATGTTGTATATTTTCATACTCAAAAGGTACATATATATAAGTATACGAAGTTCAATGATTATGCAAAGGTGTAGTTACGACCTACTAAGCATGTGAATTTCAGTCCAAGCCCAATTAGCATATAAATGGACCACAAAGGCCCAATAACATGTAAGAGGGTAATTTGGGCCGATAGGCATGTAAGTGGACCACAAAGGCCCAACAAACATGTGACCTATAGCTCAGGCCCAAATTAACATGTAAATGGGTCGCAAGGCCCAATAAACATGTCATCGAAAATATTGGACTCAATATACACATAAATGGGCCCTTAAGGCCCATTGGCCATTTAACGTGAATATGAGGCCCAATAAAATTGTTATCGATGTATTTCTTCCATTTGTTATTACTTCGTTTTTCGTTTTAGTTCGAGTTTTACCGGATTGAATATAAAAAGTCCCTTTTTTTGTAAAAACGACGTTCTTGGCCAAGAAATCTCAGATTTTCAATTAAGGCCCAAAGTTTTGTAAAAATAACCCTTTAATCCACAATTTATAAAAATTTGTAATTTCATCCCAAATGTTTAGAAATTCATGGATCTTTACTCAATGTTACTTAAAATGTCGAGATTTGTTAAGATCTAACACATTTTTACAAAATAAACTAAGAAATCACACAAGGCATGCATATAACACATAGATCTACACAATTTACTTGCATTCTCCCCCAAAACTCATATGAAAACCGAAAAAAAGGGGGTATGAACTCACCTTTGATTTGATGTTTCGGTTTTGAAGAAGAGATGTAGAGATTTTTGGTCCTAGCAACACGTTGAAGTAGTTTTCGAGCTTTTGATGTTTCTAAGGTGTGACCATGGAATAAAGCTATGTAAGAAGGAGTTTTTCAAGTTAAGATGAAAGAAGATACTTGTGTTTGACAATAACTTACCAAAGATTGTAAATACTTGATGAAGATCCTTAGACCTCTTGCAAATTTTCGAGATCTTTGAGGAAGGAGGATGATCTTTGAGAGTGTTTGGAGAGTGTTTGAAAGTGTGTGTGTGTGTGTTTTGCCTCTCGGCAGTAAGTAGAAGAAGAGAGAGGGTGAGATGACTTTGCATGGAAATATGAGAGACAATTGCTTTGTTACAAGCTGAATAATATGGAGGTCACACCACCAAAGTCAACCCCCATTTTATTTCTTTCTTTTTATTACTCATGGGCTGAGAATTTTTGGGCTAGGATAAGGGGTGGATTGATTTTGGCCTTTACTTGCCTTTATTTGAAATCATGAGGCCCAAATGATTACTTTTCGGCCGAATAGGCTCATCAGATGGTTCACAACCCAAATAGAATAAAAGAATGGATTTGATGGCTTACTAGGGTTAATTGGATTAGTTATTGCCCAATAAGGCCCATTAGGGTTAGAATGAATCATTCTAGGCCCAAATGGTCCAAAATATTATAGATTTGTGAATTGGGTCCATTTAGAATCCAAATAGGGTTTCCAAGCCCAAAATAGTTGAATTGAATGCTTATTGGTCCATTAGTCCCAATAAGGAAATCCTAGTCCAATATGGATTTTAACCGGGATTCTTAGGGTAAAAGACTCTTTGTTGAACATGAAAGGTGAATTTAAATGAGCATTGAGTGATATTTACTTAGAGTATATGTTTTACAATAGTTGAATGATTACACGAGAATAGAATTTCCTAGCTAAAATGCTAGTTGTGACACATTTAAATTGTCAACTACGGCATCTAGGTTTTGACATGCGTCAGTTGGAGCATAATAAAACTTAGTTTCGCATTGTAGTTCTAGTTGTGGTACGATCGCACTACTAGACTAACTTTAGGATTCGTTTTTGACCTAAAATCTTAAGTTGTGATTTGAATGGATAGTTTTTATGTTACACTCGTGTATTTATAAGATTTTATATAACATTTTATCTGATTAGTGTTCGATTCGAGTATTTGAATAATTCTACATTTGTGTACTTCAAGACCACTAAGCAAGGATCAGCTAGGTAGAAAAAGTAGAAGGGCGTAACCATTTTAGCATATAGTCGTTCTAAAATACAGCAACCCAAACGATCAAGATTTCCATCATAGGCACCTTTCCAATAAGTAGTCTATCCGTACGGTAATTAATAATAATAATATTAATATTAGGTTTAATTAATTCAAAGTTTATGCCCTAGGTTATAGTCTTAGTTCCTAAGGAATTACTAGTTTGATATAACATGTAGCCCTGATACCAATCTGTCACACCCCTGACCGAGAGCGGAAAAACCGGTCGGTACGAACGTGGGGAAATTGGATTGAGGCATACAGATATATATATATATATATATATATATATATATATATATATATATATATATATATATATATATATATGTAGAACATAAAACAAAAGTATATCACAAACATTTCTTTTATTTATTATAAATTATTTGGGATTACATCGTTTAAAAGTGAACCGCACAACCTAAACATTACTAGAAACGATAAACAGATGGAACCAAGATCCAACAAGCTTGCTTGAAAATCTTCTCCACCTCGGCACGACTATTCTCCTAGCTCATATCCCCTTGAATACCTGTATTTTGAAACAGTGCATATGTTTTATAGATTTCGTCTTTTAATTGGTTGTATTAATTTAAGAATCCATTTTCTTTTAGAAAAATGTTTCATAAAGTATTTTATCAACCCTAGTTTACTATATTTTTAAAATATCTAATGGTCCTATATTTTTATCTTTTTAGGATATTTATAAATCTTAGTTAACTATATTTGTAGGTTTTTAACTAACCCTAACATATTTTATCTACCAGTCTAAGACGTCCAAATGGTAGTTGGATCTCTATGGTGTTTTTAATGTATTACCATGATCCCCCATAATCAACGTTGTTTGACTAATAGTTTGCCCCACCACGACGCTTCATCGTATGTCGAATATTGAATAATAAGAAAGTTATCCATCAGGATTGTAGCTAGCAATCACAGGTGGGGTTGTTAAACCCCGTATAGATTTACACATATCCTTCTAGCTCTCGAAAGGTTAACGATTATAGGTACAGGGGAAGCTGAATTTAGGCCTTTGGATGAATATTAACATCTCACTAACACATTTTCCTTAGGTGTTTATCTTTTATCTTTTATCATTTATTTTTATCTCTTATCTTTCCTATAACTATCATAATATAAATCTTTTATCTTATATTTGACAATTATAACCTTTTGATCTCATAATTATATATATATATATATATATATATATATATATATATATATATATATATATATATATATATACCCTAATTATGGTTATTTGAAAAAAAAAAATGATATTTGGGCATAGTAACGATTAGGTACAGTGCATATCCCTATATTTGACCAACATAACTTCTAAGTACTATGTTATCCTAGGGATTTGGCCATTATAACATTTAGGTATTATCTCATCCTAGACTATCAGGCATTATAACTCTTAGGCATAATATCGTTGCTTACAACTAGGTATAATATCTTTAGCTATATTATCCTAAGGCTTTAAACTTAATAAAATGGTTGATATTTTTAGATATAAATATATTTTGATAAAACCATTATGTATCCCCTACCCCCTTCCCTTATAAAACATAAAATATATTGAAAATAAGGGTAGTGTATTCACACTAGTCGCGTGTGACCTATTATTTAGGGTTGACTCGGGCTCGGGACTCTCGGGACCGCTCCTAAGGGCAGCTACTTCGAGATTATAAAGAGAGTATATGAGAGTGGTGTGTACAAATGGTCTTCCCGGCCTCTCTATTTATAGTCATGGATACGGGGTATGTGCGATGAAAATATCTATATGCATTGAGCGTGATCATCATGGCTCCATCCAGAGTATACCACATGCCACTTCCGAAATTGGACACGTCACTTGCCATCTACTCGAATCTGGTGCCAGGTGCGCAGCGTGAAGATACACGCCCCTCATGCAGACAAAAAGATTTTGTAAAAATCATAACTTCTTCGTGCAAGCTCTGATCTAAGCCCTCCTTATATTTATGTGATGTTCTCAATGGATACTACAACTCTCCTTTAGGTTGTCTTAGCTAGTTTCGACTTTCATTTTTGTGCCTAATGGGGGTAAAAATAAATGATTTTACAAAAATTATATCTCTCTCATATGGGTCCCGTTTTTTGTAAACTTTTTTTTAAAGTATATATCTTAATGAGTATTACGAAACTCCTTTTTTGCACTTTTTGTCAAAACTCAACCAATATCTATGTACCGTTTTGACGTAATTAATTTTAATTACGCGGTTAATCTAACTATTTCCTTTGGAGTTGGATTTTTATGAATCTTATATCTTTGAGATCATGTTAATAACTACTCTCCAAGTATGTTAACCAACTTAGGAACCGATACAAGTTTTAGGACGCTAAATTTTTAGCCGAATTGATGTTTTAACCAATAAGCGTAATGACACATTAAATTTTTTATCTCAAAATCAAATATTACAATACTAAGATATTACATCTATTTTCTTTCTCTTTCCTAATGGTGGTCAGTGACGGAAACCTCTCGGTTGTCACAAAAACCACTCATACGGTGCAGTAAGAATCCTCAAAAGATCCCGATCGTGGATTTCAAACAATTCCCAAACCGGAAATTCTGCCAAAAAAATTGGAATAAACACTTGACTTCATGACAAACTATCACTAAACCACTTCTCCCACGAGTGAAAACATGGTGAAAACCAAACTTGCATGACATATATGCTCCCGAAACCGCCCAGGTGTACAATCATCATCCAAGACATCCAAGAGACTTATAACCACATGCATCATCGAACTCCAAGTATTCTAACCAACATGCTACCACCCTATGTTAATATGAATAATTACGAGTTATCGACAACCCTATGACTATCAACAATCCTAAAGTTATCAGCAACTCTGTGAATACTCATAACAAACCATCAGCTACTGAACTTAACTAGTCTAGCATCTGCCTAACAATGACATAGGTAAAATTAGTGAGAGAACTCATGCGAGACCTTATCATAAAATGAAAATGAATCCACTAAGAAGAATCTCAGTAAAAAAACTCCTAGTACACCACGATGACCTTTCTAGCAAGTCAACACCCTAAAACTACTCGACCAAACCTGCCGGTCACTAGACCACCAGTGACAACACTATACTGCTCATGCACCTGCCAATGCCACATGATTAGCAAACCAAGACATGGGTCTCTTCTACATATCCAACAGCACCACTCACAAAATTGAAAACCACGATGGATCATGACACACTATGATGACATCCAACCAATGGGATGAGGAACTCATGGCTCCTTACCGTTCCTACCAACACCCAACTGACTAGTAAGTACCCAAAAACCAAACCACTCAACACTCTGCCAAAATACATGAGCCATGCCCTTCTGAGACAACACACTCTTCCACAAACTAGCTACCACTGACACATCGACAAACGAATCATGATTGCGCACCACTAGAACAAGTTAGACAATCGAACCTAGTTCAAACCTGAAATCAAAATCATTTTACACCTTCCAATAGGAAACACATTGCTCCTCAGCCGATTGTGTTCCTTCTTAGTGGTGGCCTTACCTAAAATGGTAATGCACTAGTGAATTAAACAAAACGAAAAACCTCAACCGCTATAGATATCATTATTCTAACAACCACAACAATATCTCATACCTCGAGGATGTTGAACATATCCCATCAATGAAAAACAGGCCGATAAAACTTCCAATCGCAGAGGAGAACTCTAACATTACCAAGAAATTCTACCAAAATCCTGGTCGAATCAATCCAAATACTAACCCAGTCGACTCGACCTACCAAAACTGAACTTTGTATAACCTCGACGATGCCTAAAAACTGAACAACGTCGCTTAGATATTCGCTCTTCCAATAACTAAGGCTAACTGCCATCTCAAATCAACTAGGAACCATAAGTCCATAACCAAGAAGTCGAGAGAACACCTACACAGAGGCCAAGATACAAGTTTTACCAAGTTTGGCTTTGGACTGACTCATCAGTTACACCGGTATGTGATATAGCTTGAATCCTTCAAAAAAACTCAACTGCTACTGATAAAAGATACATCCTACAATCGAAGATAGTTCAGGAACTAAACCCGATGATCCTACACATACTGAACACAACCCCTAGGAAATACTCTTATCAAACTCTAAAGTTGCCTGCTACATCAATGACTACCCATTCTTGGATATAAATAATCGAACCATACCGCGAGTTAGCCATGACCTCTAAATTTGATGCACAACTTGATCGGCTCAATGTCCCCTTACCAAGATCCCTAACACTTACATAACAAGTTCTTCACCCATCACATTCCTGCTACAAGAACAATGCATGCGTCCTTGCAAATATAACTTCTCAGTAACCTGATCCACACTCACAATCTAACCAATCCTTAAAGTTTCCATAACCATGGAGGACTCTGATAGATCCTTGCAACGAGAAACTTCTTAATCACGAGCATTTCGATGGTAACCCAATTTCCTTCCCTCATGCAACTATAAACTTGAACTAAAAACTGAGCTTACCTGATATGCCGATTCCATTGACACATCGCAATGAAACCATAAATTTGAACCAACCAAAGATCCCCCAAGCAAACTGCCTAGTTCTCACCAACTTAGGGTTTGAACCATCATCAATTGACGTCTACAATACTAAAGCCTCAGAACGAATTAACCAAAAAATACCCTACCTGACTCTCATATTGTATAAACAACCAAAAATTATCCTTCAAACAAGAAAACTCTGAATCTCAGATGAAGACTTCAGAGGCCATTCTCTCAAAATTGCCAACTAAATTTAGCCAAATGGATAAGAACACCATCGGACAGACTAAGCACCTTCTAAAATGAACATATACATAGAAAGTATTACACTTGGGGAGTTGATCCACAACCTCATCCTCCTCTTGAAACTTCAAGAAACCCCTAGAGATGCTCAAAACATAGCTCCGACAAACTCAACATAATTACATAACTGTCTCCAGACTTAAAACAGAAACTACTATATGCCCTGCTCACGGATAAACGTGACGCTCAAGGACCTGCAATATATATTCCAACTGCAACATAGTCTTTACTTTGGCCATCAACCACAAGAACCATCAAGTCTCAAACATCCCTTAACTACGACATAGATACGATTTACTGCGAACCAAAACTTCAGCTTCTTAAGACAGAACTAATAAGAAGATCACCACCTTCTATCTCAACCATCGACTGACCCACATCCAATATCTCCCCCCTCGAGCAAAGTAGGAAGGAAAACACAACCTCAATTTAGAAGGTGACATCCCGTGTCATCGGCTGACCACTCAGCCGCAAGCAGTGTTGCAAAACTCGAACTACTCGACCAATTACTCAGAATCGGCCCTCCACCAAGGCGAGTAATGTCAACTCGGCCAAAAAAACTCGGATTTAGTCAAAATCGGCTAAAAATCGGTCAAAATCTATCAAAAATCGGACAAACTTGGTCAAACTCGGGCCTACTCGGTCTTACTCGGGCTTACTCGGTCAAACTCGGCCAACTCGGTCAAAATCGGTCAAACTCGGTCAAGGGGTCAAAATTGTCATAAAAAGAGAAAAAAATCAAGAATTTCAAGATTAATATATATAATGCACTTAATGGTTTATTATTTAACACAAGCATGTGATTATTACTACATATATATCTTATATTTTTAGTAATTATCCACGAAGTGAGACAATTTTGTGTATTTCAGTTTTTATGTATTCACATGTATCTAATTTTGGTTATATATTTCAATCGAATTATGATTTTAACTTATGATTTTGACATACATAATTTTCCAAAAAATATTTCTACATGAATTACCGAATCCAAGTACTCCCTGAGTACTCCCGAGTACTCGCTACTCCCCAGTCGGCAGAGCAGGTACCGAGTAGCGAGTTCTACAACCTTGGCCGCAAGCTGCAATCATTGAGTCGATTGCCACAACGACTTCCTTGTTGAGTCATGTGAATCATATTGGCACTACTTCGGGCAAGGTCCTTGATGTCTCAAAATCAGTTAACCCTCGCAGGTCTACACCAACCAGACCCTAACTGCCGCAAATACTAAGGCCCAAATGATTACCGGTCTTATTCTGCACAATCATAGTCGAGAGTTTGACAACAACGGAAATGATTGTAACTACGCTAGTGCTATACCATACTATCTACCCTTTCATATCTCCTTAGAAATATGTTTGACCCTTCCCGGTCCCTATACGGGTCATGTGCTTTAAGTAGTATGGGCCCCTACTACCTTCCACACTTATTCGTACGTGTCCCAAGAATTGCCTCAAAGACTCTAAGTCACTATGCTAAACAACTAACAATCTCAGATACATATGCCACCACAAGCACACACTATTGTCCACCCTAGACTCTCTCACTCTAGGATTCTGCTAACGCATGTGCACGTATTAGAATGCTTTTATAGGAACTCTATCATTTCTAGGTAGGGGTGAGCATCGGAACATGGTACCCACTTTTGGAACCGGAACCGCCAATTCTGGAACCAAAACCGCCTTAGCCGGTTTTGGTTCCGGTTCCTAAAATTGTGGAACCGCCTTAAGTGGTTCCGGTTCCAGTTTTTATTTTTTCGGAACCGCTACCCGCCGGTTACTCGACGGAACCGGTTTGTGTTTATATATATATATATATATATATATATATATATATATATATATATATATATATATATATATATATATATATATATAAAGGATGAATTGTTCATTCTTGACTACAATTAGACATTGTCATACATTAAAACTGATGTGTTAATTTGCATTGTGCACCTCTAAAAATGAAATTGCATGAAACCCATTTGCATGTTAACCCTTTATAACATATAATAAGTTACGAACTAATTGGAGTGGAAATTCGGATATTTAATATCCTGTCTTTTAAATTTGAACATTGAATCATAGAACTTTTAAATGTTTTTTTTTTGCTATCAAATTCAAATCACTGTTTCGTTGTCTTCTTTTTTTTATTAGTTTGTAAAACGTTTACATATATATTCTCTGTTTGTTTAAATTACCTCAAAGTTTTGCTTATCTTTCTTTGTAAATTAAAGTTTCCATCGTCAATGTCTATAACATTTAATATTTTTTGTATTTACGTTGTAATCGTCAATTTTTATAAAAAAAAAAAAAAAAAAAAAAAAAAAAAAAAAAAACAACTGGGTATCCGGTACCAAAACCGGTTCCGGCGGTTCCTGGACCGGTTCCAAAATCTAAAAAACCGGTGAAACCGGTTCTGGTTCCGGTTCCAAACATTAAGGCGGGTACCCTCTTATGCTCACCCTTATTTCCAATTGTATCAACACACACAAATGCTTAGAAAAATCCATCGTAAACTGCCTTGATACCTAACTTAGACTTCCTCATATACAATCGCTCACACCAGTACACTCTAGCACTCTCCCAAGATCACTAGGAATACTCACCCCCACCCCACTATCAATTATGAAAGAAACTTCTATCAATATCAACTAGCTATCTTATGAATACAATTACATGCATCAAGGATTTAATAGTCCTTCAACTAAAAGATCGTACACTACAACGGTTAGACTCAAACAAGAGTTACGCAATACGACAAATCAAGCATTCTAAAACTATTCAATCATTGTGGCATGTAACTTAATGTATTTAATTAATAGCTAACTACCATCGATATACTTTCACATAGCACAAAGCTGATGGGTTTGAGCCATAAGAACTTTCTTATGTGCACATGCAAACCCTAATTGCTTGGATCTAGGTTTCTCTAATTGAACATGCATTGAATCCAAGACTTACAATACTAGATCTAATGTAAACAATTGAATCTAATCATATGAATTGGGATCTAGAACAATACCTTGGATTACTTGCTTGATACTTCTTCTTCTTGGAGCTTAGAGTCACAATTGGCACTCCTCTAATGGCTTACAAACACCAACTAGCAAGAGGATGATATTGAGAGAGAGAAGATGGTGGGAAATTGGCCCTAGGGTTCATTGCCTTGCATGAGTGGCGATTTCCCTCACCCTAGGGGTCTATTTATGCTATGAGCTACTACGGTTTCACCTTAAACCCTAATTGAATAACTTAGGCCATAAGCAATCCAAGATCCTCCTAGATACTAGGCTTGGACGATTTCAAAGTTCCCAAACCCTAAATTTCGTCCACCCTCATATCCATAAGGATACATAGCCCAAAACACAACTATGACACATTTGACAGTTTATGCCCCTTTATTCAATTAACCTCTTTAAGTCACCAAATTAATTCTTAATTAATATATGACTTATATTAATCAAATAACATTATTAATCCTTTAATATATTATTCTCATAATATATTAACAATAATATCTCTTCTCTCTTAACAAATCATCGTGTCAAGTTGCTATGGTGAAGACAACCCAAAAGGACCATGCGTAACCGGGTCAAGTACTTACCAAATATAGTTACAGCCTTAGACACTAATCCAACAGTCTCCCACTTGAATAAGTCTAGTAACTATATATGCAAAGACAAACCGATTAGCAATCATAGCTCTCAAAGACGCTGTTAAATCTGATCTTATCTGTCTCCTGTCCTTTAGATAAGGGATCGTACAGTCCTCTGTTTAGATATTATGCGGACAATCTCATGGAACTTATTGTCCAGCAATTGGTTTCTCGATCTTAGATTCATTTGACATAGAACTTAATTGAACACATTAATTCAGTCCTAACCGGGCCTGGCACATAAGTCAAATCAAATCATCGAGCGGTCGTGATATCGCTTTTATTCTCTTAGGATAAAAGTAACAGATAAACTTCGACTTATATGCATTTACTATTTACTAATCAACTATACACAACAATGCGTTTTATGACATCAATTTACTGATGCAGTTTCGCATTGTCAATCCACAACCAATTAATAAACAATAAACCATATATCTTGGTTTTAAGACCATATGATATTATCTTTTTGCGATGACTTGTTTCACATTCCATAAAGTGATTCCAGCCCAATTTATTATGCATTCCTTGAGATAGTCGTGGAATTCAAGACTTAGGTACTCTCCTCCTCGATCGGATCGAAGCATCTTGATTTTCCTTCCCAATTTATTCTCCACTTCATGTTTGAACTCTTTGAACTTTTCAAATGTTTCTGACTTGTGCTTGATGAAATAAATATCCCCATATCTACTATAATCATCGGTGAAAGTCACGTAGAAGCGGTTCCCATCCTTTGTGGTGGATCTAAAGGGCCCACACACGTCGGTATGTATGAGATCCAATAAACCCTCACCCCTCTCACAAGTGCCAGTGAAGGGTGACTTGTTCATCTTTCCAAGTAGACAAGATTCGCACGTGTCATCTTCCCTAAGGTCGAATGACTCCAACACTCCATTCTTTTGGAGTTAGGCTATGCGCTTCTTGTTGACATGTCCAAGACGACAATGCCACAAAGATGCTTTATCCATACTATTGGAAGAATCCATACACAACACATCATTTCCTAGGTTATCTACAACCATAACAGTTTCATAAATTCCATTACAAGGCATTGATTCAAAATATAAAACACCATTTAGATAAGCATAAATCAAACCATTCTCATTATTAAACGAATATCTAAATCCTTTTCTAAATAAACCATGAAAAGAGATGATGTTTCTTGCCATATCTGGCGAGTAGCAACAATTATTTAAATCTAAATTCAATCCATTACTAAGCACTAAAGAATACACTCCAATCTTGGTAACAGGCGGCGATCTTCTGTTCTCCATGATTAGATTTATTCTTCCAAGCTCCACATCCCTATTTCTTCCTAGTCCCTGCAAATCAGAACAAATGTGGTAACCACACCCTATATCAAGAACCCAAGAAATAGCATGAGATGGACCATTAGATTTAATTGTGTATATACCTGCAAAAGATGGCTTGATCTTCCCATCCTTGATGGTTGTAGATATCCCGGGCAGCTTCTCTTCCAATGCCCTATTTTGTGGCAATGATGGCACTCTACCTCCTTTGGGTTAGGGTTGGGCTTAGCAGGATCAACCTTGGTCCCACTAGAAGAGGAATCATCTTGGGACTTTCCCTTGCGGTGGTTCTTTGAAGAAGCCTTCCTCTTCCTGCTCCTTCCCTGCCAAATAGCCAAAACAGGAGCAACAGACGGATTGGGAGTTGGTGCAATAGACTTGTCCTTTAGGTTGCTCTCAGCAGTCCTTAGGAGACCTTGGAGTTTGCTTAGGGTGACCTCTTCCTTGTTCATGTGGTAGGTCATCCTAAATTGTTTGTAGCATGAGGGCAAGGAGTGGAGAACAATGTCGATAGCCAAATCTTCCCCAAAGTTGACATTCAACTTGCGAAGACGATCGACATACCTTTGCATCTTTTGCAAGTGCACGGTTAGAGACTCTCCACTTCCCATTTTAGCAGTGATCATATTCGTTATGATCTCATAGCGCTCTTGCATTGCGCTTTGGTGGTATCGCTCCATCAAGTCTAGATGCATCTCATAAGGATACATGTCCTCATAGGACTTTTGGAATTCGGAGTTCATTGTGGCTATCATGATGAAATGGACTTTCGTTGCATCACGTTCATGTGTCTCAAAGACATCCATTTCTTCGGGAGTAGCAGTTTCTGGATTGATCTTCTCGAGCTTCTCATCGAGAACATACTGCTTGTCCTCGTAATGCGCGATCGTGCAAATGTATCTTCTCCATTCGCTAAAGTTCGATCCATCGAAAGTCACTGTTTGACAAAGGCTCATTAGCGTGAATGAGTTAGCAGCAGCGTTATTCGCGTTAGACATCTACAAATAGAAATGAAAAAAGTTGATTAGAATTAAATCCCTAATTAACACCCAAATGAAAAAAATTGAGGGCTAGGACCCAACAACATTATTTACACATTAGAAAAGGGATACCATGATCCAGTATGCAAATAATTTGGAGGTAAGTGAATGACGATTCACTAATTCTTCACCATGAAAAACATGAGCTTTAAATTTTAAATGTATTGAGAATTCCTAGATTTCTTTGAGATTCATTGAAACCTTTCAATGGCATGTTTAAATCTCGATATGCCCCTCTAGTTTGCGACTGGGATACCGAGGATCACAAAGCGAGTGTGAATAACCATGCAAATCTACATGGCGCTTTCATTGTTACAATCAGCTATTTGATGTGCCGGTAAACCACACACGCTCCATCGAACTATGACAAACAACGAATCACCCTTTGCTACCTTTGCTTAGAACCAATTAGTGTGCCGGTTAACCACACATGCTCCACTAACTTCTTAACAAGGGTGCAAAGTGTAATTTCATGGGATTGCATCAATTCACTTTTCCTAAAGTAACTAAGATTGGGAATTTTATAAAACACATTTAGTTACTTTATATAGATTCATTATACTTATTAATGAGAAGAGGTTTGCCCTATCCCACTCGTTTGGCTAACGACCCTCTACCAGTCAAGCAAGCGGTGGGTGTGAGTGTACGCTCATTAAGCGTCATTTTATAGGCAGCAACCTTATACCCACCTTATAGATTGGCTTCGAAAATGAGGCCTCCTAAAGGTAAGACAAGCATCTTTAATTTAATATATATATATATATATATATATATATATATATATATATATATATATTAAACTTGTAATATTATACTAGTATAGGTTGAATTTTAAACTTGTAAAATTCTAGGGTTTGAAATTTAAAGTATTCAAATTAAACTTTTAATCACAAAACTTAAATTTCAAAACTTGAGGGCAAGTTTTAAACGTTTCAAAACATAAGAATCAAATAGCAAATAATATAAATCAACTAATTAGATTATCTCAATTTGATCTTATTCAACATTACTTGCAAGAGAATTCACCAATTCAATTCAAATAATCAATTATTATCATATAAGGAAATTATTATTCAACTTATTGGTAATTATCTTTTGTTTGGTTAAGAATATACTCATATATATGTTTAAAATCGGATTTTAATGACCCAAAACAGTTAAGGCAAGTTTCCTCAAGTAAAACAGCAAGAAATCCCGAAACTACCTCTTTCTGACGCTCAAACTCGCCGAGTTCCCACTATGGACTCGCCGAGTTGGAGCTACTCACCGAGTCCACGGTGGCACTCGCCGAGTTCATCAGGCAGAAGCACAAAATTCGAATTTTTTAACCAACAAGCAATCAATCAATGCATCAATTCAATAGAAATCAACCAAATCTCTGATACCACTGATGGGTTTGAGCCATAAGAACTTTCTTATGTGCACATGCAAACCCTAATTGCTAGGATCTAGGTTTCTCTAATTGAACATGCATTGAATCCAAGACTTACAATACTATATCTAATGTAAACAATTGAATCTAATCATATAAATTGGGATCTAGAACAATACCTTGGATTACTTGCTTGATACTTCTTCTTCTTGGAGCTTAGAGTCACAATTGGCACTCCTCTAATGGCTTACAAACACCAACTAGCAAGAGGATGATATTGAGAGAAAGAAGATGGTGGGAAATTGGCCCTAGGGTTCATTGCCTTGCATGAGTGGCGATTTCCCTCACCCTAGGGGTCTATTTATACTATGGACTCGCCGAGTTGGAGCTACTCACCGAGTCCACGGTGGCACTCGCCGAGTTCATCAGGCAGAAGCACAAAATTCGAATTTTTTAACCAACAAGCAATCAATCAATGCATCAATTCAATAGAAATCAACCAAATCTCTGATACCACTGATGGGTTTGAGCCATAAGAACTTTCTTATGTGCACATGCAAACCCTAATTGCTAGGATCTAGGTTTCTTTAATTGAACATGCATTGAATCCAAGACTTACAATACTATATCTAATGTAAACAATTGAATCTAATCATATAAATTGGGATCTAGAACAATACCTTGGATTACTTGCTTGATACTTCTTCTTCTTGGAGCTTAAAGTCACAATTGGCACTCCTCTAATGGCTTACAAACACCAACTAGCAAGAGGATGATATTGAGAGAAAGAAGATGGTGGGAAATTGGCCCTAGGGTTCATTGCCTTGCATGAGTGGCGATTTCCCTCACCCTAGGGGTCTATTTATACTATGAGCTACTAGGGTTTCACCTTAAACCCTAATTGAATAACTTAGGCCAGAAGCAATCCAGGATCCTCCTAAATACTAGGCTTGGACGATTTCAAGGTTCCCAAACCCTAAATTTCGTCCACCCTCATATCCATAAGGATACATAGCCCAAAACACAACTATCACACATTTGACAGTTTATGCCCCTTTATTCAATTAACCTTTTTAAGTCACCAAATTAATTCTTAATTAATATATGACTTATATTAATCAAATAACATTATTAATCCTTTAATATATTATTCTCATAATATATTAACAATAATATCTCTTCTCTCTTAACAAATCATCCTGTCAAGTTGCTATGGTGAAGGCAACCGAAAAGGACCATGCATAATCGGGTCAACTACTTACCAAATATAGTTACAGCCTTAGACACTAATCCAACAAAAGCAAGCATCATTTGATCAGAAACACAATAGGAAAAAAGGCATCATATGGATCAGGTAATTCTAACATGTAATTCCTGAGGATCCTTAGCTTACACACTATCATACATCCCTAATAGCTCATACATCACACATAAAAGGCATCTCTCCTAAACATGCACTCTAGCATGCAACCTTGAGTAGATCCATAGCCTAACTTATAGCATGACATCATACTATAACACATATAATAACAAGTCAAGTACAACATATAAAACAAGTATGCATATTTTTGAAAATCACCTTTTGAGCTCTAGCTAAATGTACACATCACATCTTCTCCATTCTTTTCTTCAAATGAATATTCTCCAAAAAGGTTTAGCAAAAGTTTCAGCTCCATAGTTTGAGTTTGGAATCCCATGAGTGTTCAGCCAAATCCCTCAAACTATGGCTATGATACCAACTTGTAACATCCGAAAACCTAGGCTGATCTTTTTTATTTTTAAAATAACATAACATCCATTTTCATAAAATTACATTCAAGATAAACCATTTGTTCATAAGCCATTATTCAGCAATCAGAGTTATAATGAAGATAATGCGGAATCCTGATTCATAAAAATAACTATCGATGTGTGGGTATAGTCCCTCCTTCGCAATCTAACAAGTACCTAAAAATTGTTAATCAACAACTGCAAGCACAAAGCTTAGTGAGTTCACCAGTATAACACATACAATACAACATAAAAATCAGCTAAATGTTATTAACAAACTCTTAAAACTATCAGTGGTCCCAATGGGCTAACAACATGCCTTATGGATTAACAACACACCTCACAGGTTATCAGCAACCCCGGAGACTTTTAGCAGTCTCATGGACTTATAGCAGTCCAAGAGTTATCACCAACTTATTTCACATATAAAAAAACTCAACAAATAAGATCCAACTGGTCGACATGCATATACTACCACACTGTCACACCCGCGTCCTAGCAGCGGAACTGCCGAGTGGCACGACGTTAGGATGTCGGTTCATAGATAAGTATTTCACATATCATTCATGTCATAAATATTATTTTCATTCAATGATTGATAACTTTCAAAAGAACTTTAATCTTATTACATTGAGGTTTGTCATCGTAATCATACACTTCAATTGATTGTAATTCTTTCATAACCTTTTGTTGAATGCGATTTTGTCTCCATCGGTGACCTAGGAATACAAGTGATTTTTGAAAGGGTCAAAATAATTTCGGTGACTCCACAGGTTTTGTATACTTGAAAATACTTTTTCGAGTTCCAGTAAGTTACCTCTTGTTGTATTCTTAACTTATGATGTGCATTAACTATTCCTTTAATGTTTCTAGTAGTGGGTTTAGATAGTTTAGTGACTAAATTTAAACCTATATGAATAGATGGGCGTATCACATTACTTTCATTGATTTCAAACGCCATTGTTGGTACCAAGGTTGTATTCCCTAATATTCTTTTATCGTTTTGTATGTATTGCTTCCTTATTGAAGGCGTTTTGAATTTGATAAGGGTAATTTGAACTCATTTCCTCGAGTTCGAGTGTACTATCACTACTTATTTTATTTGTAGTATTTGATAGCTAGTTTAGGTTTAACAAAGTAAAGAAGAGTTAGTATAACTGTGCAATGACTGTTGATTCTGAAAACCATGACGCTTCATCGAACATTGCAAATGTGTTTAAAAAGTTATACATGCTTCGACATGTTGTCAGGTTGTATCTAGCAACCACAAGTGGGAGTGTCAATCCAGAATAGATCTATACATATCTCTCCCACTTACTTTAGATTTGACGATTATAGGCCAGGATCTAGCTGAAAATCTTTCAGCATGTTAATGAATCGTGTCTCATCTTACTCTTGTTGTGCGGGCCTCCTTGGTCGATCTTGTTTTTATTCTCGTTGTATTCATATGTGTTTACTTATTATTATTATTATTATTATTATTATTATTATTTGGTCGTTTCGGCTAATTCTGACTTTAGTTTTTAGCTTGTATTTTATAATCTATATGCTTTCATAAAAATCATAAGTTTCTCATACATATTCCGTTTTATTTGTTTTTCAAAAGTCAACCATTCTCCTTGTAGTTTTTGTCGTTGTAAATTCTTATGTACGGTAGACATTTATTCACTATAAGAGTCATAAGTCACCCAAACTGAGTCGATTTGTTGAGAAATTTAATTTTCCGTGATCGCGATAGCTTATATAATCTATAAATGTTAACATGCTCTCAAAGCGAAGCGACTTTTTGTGTACATATTTCTGAGCTTAAGCGTTGACGAAATCAAGAATTTTAGTATATTGACATTTACAGGACCTCCATTTTTATGTTTACTTGTTTTATTGTTAACTACTAACAACGGTTGTGGTCGTATTTTCCAGGTTGTCGTATCCTCACCTTGTTGAAGGAAATTTCGTTCTGAAACATGTGTAGTACTCAATGCGGAGGCACTCGCTGGGAGGATCTTAGTGGTTTTAGACTTTCAAAATTATTCTTATGGTATAAATTTTTTAGAATAAATTTTTCTTCTTAAGGTTTGTTTTTGCAATGAGGTTTGGCATCCCTTTGGATTTTTTTTTTGCTTATCTCAAAACTGCTGGAAGCTTGCTGACTAGGGAGAGGTTTTTTTCAAGAGGCATTTTAAAGTTTATTTATTACTTCTAATTCTTCAACTTCATGAGGTGTTTTCTTTTTACACCAATAGGAAGCCTAGAATTCCTATTGATTAGTTCTGTTGAGGTCGTATTGAACCTCTAACTTTTTGCTCTACGATCTCTTTGATTCTATGTCATGTATGCTTATGAACTAAGCAGTTAATATCGGCGATTTCCAGGTGATTTCCAGGTGGGATATCGGTTATCGGTACTTTTCAAAATAGCGGTGTCAAATATCGGTCCAAAATATCGGACCGCAAATATCGGTGATATTTACCGATATTTAACCGATATTTCCAGGCGATTTCCAGGTGGGATATCGGTTAAGTAATTTTACTTGCTTTTTTTAGTGTTAAGTCATGGCCTTAAGTCTTATGGACTTAACTTAACTGAACCTGCTATTATGTTAAGTACTTAATTGCAAGTTTTAGATCATAAACTCATGTTTTAAGTATTAATCAACAGTATTGTTATGTTAATTGTTACATACTTAAGTGTTAACTTGATAGTTTCTATATGTTGATGTGCTAAGTACATAATTCTTAAATGATGGTGATGATATTAGAGTTGATGTGGATGATCTAGATAAAATAATTGGATGCCTCGGTTGATGTGGACTTGGAGGAAGATTCAATGGCTTACGTAAAATTATGTTTCAAACATTGACAGTTTTGAATTTTTACTTTTTATATTACTTTTATATATGTTTTATGTTTATATATATTAATTATGCATGATATAAAAATACCGATATCCCATTGATATCCCACCGCGATAACCTATATCCCAAATATCACCCCTTGACCGATATTTGATTTTGGACCGCTATAACTGCCTAGCTTACGAATTTACTTCGAGTTGTGTGTTCCTATCTTTTGTCTAGTATCTTAATTTTTTCATACTAGATATGTTGGTCTTTCTAACAGGTTACCTTATGTTTATGTTACTTTTGGATACTTGACATATTTTATTTATTCTTGGCATTCGTAGACTTTGTTTGGAGCTTTACTCTTAACAAAACGGTGGAACGTTTTTGAAAAGAAATGGGAATGTTACGGATTTACTTAACCTAGCTGCTTGTCATGAATTTTATATTTTTTATTGTTTCGAAGTGACTTATCAAAAACTCTTCTTGACTAAGTCTACGACTAGTTTGTAATGTATTGAAATTTAAGACCAAAAATTGATTTTTAATAATAATAAAATCATCATCCAAAACGTTTTCGTAAAACCATAATGGAAAATCAAAGTAAGTTAAGCAATCATCTCAATATGTTAGAGTTATATAAAACGGAAGTCGTGGTGTGTGTGTGTGTGCGAGATGCGATCACCCTGACGTCTTCCCATTCGATCCAAAAGGACATGAAACATAAACTATAAACCGTAAGCACGATGCTTCGTGAGTTCCCCAAAATACCTCATACCATACATATCAAACATACATTGGGCCATTCCAACAACCATCGGGCCTCGCCCAACATTAGGCCCCCCCGACATCGAGCCCCGCTTGGAACAGATCTGTCAGTAACATGAAATGGGCCCCGCGTATCACATTCATCAGGCCCTGCCCGACATTCATACATACACATAAACACATGCAAGAATCACTAAGATAAATAGCATACAATACACCCATCAAGCCTCACCTAGTATCGAACCCCACCCGGTATATATATATATATATATATATATATATATATATATATATATATATATATATATATATATATATATATATATATATATATATATCACATACTACACATGAAAGAGTCACATAGACAACTAACATCCTAATCATAATAAATCATGGTTCGACATTGGTGCCTTCCACCCGTCAAGCATAGTGAGAAGACTCACCTCAAACTGCTGAAATTCAGATAAATGCTCGGACTGTTGATCTGAAAAGTCCCCACACTATTCAATCAAATAAAACCCAATTAATAATTGGGTCATAAACCAAATAGGAATCTATCTCATTTTCCATCTCCTAGGGTGAAAGACCATTTTACCCTTTCCTCACTTGTCCGAACAACCAAGGCCCGACCCATTGGCCCCAAAATCCTAACATGGCCAAAATTCCTAAATGACACCCGAAGCCCACTATGGGCCTAAATCTAAGAAGGCCAAGATCCTAACAATGACCCAAAGTCAAAAGGCCTTGGGTCCAAACAAGGCCCATAACCTTAGTAGTCTAAACATAGCCTAAAACCCAAAAGTCAACAAAAGTCTATGGTAGTTGAGTACACCCGGCGTACTCAGACTTACGCCCACATACAATACACCTTCTTTGGCCAGTATGTGCAGCGTACTCTGCAGCTAACCCAAATCACCATTAAGTGCTTAATTGGTTAAGCCACTATGTCCAATTCTTAGATCTGTTCCTAAATGATGTATCAACACGTTAAGTAGGAAATTTTACTCCTTTGCATATTTTTAATGGGACCCAATACTTAATAAAATCCATAATAAGCACCCAAACTCATGCATGGTCCAATATAACTCATCAAGATTGCATTTTTATGAACACGGGACCTCAAAAATGCTAAGATATAACATCCTTATCTTCTGGTGTATCTCATACTCTCATGCATGACTTTAAGGACCATAAAAAGCACAAAAACAAGCTCTAACTTGATCTAACAAAATGAACCATCAAGTTAAGAGCCTTATACCTAAAAGAGCTTTCGAAGTTGATGATTATTCTAGATCCACAAGCTCTAGCCACACCAATGCAACTTCTACAAGTTCCTCTTCCTTCAAAATCACCAAAAACACCTTCAAAGCTTACTTCCAAGCTTAAAACACTCATAAGGCAATTAGGACTTTGTTCTTAGGGTTTGGAGAGGTGGAGGCTGGTCATAAGAAATTCCCAAAGCAGCATAAGGTGTTTAAATAGGGCACAAACCTTAAAAATTAGGGTTTTTCCCTGCTGACCATATGCCAGGCACACCTCCACCTATGCCCCGCGTACGTGGGTTTCCACCACGACCAACTTTGACCCAATACGCCCAACGTACTCATAGCATACGCCCAACATACTCGGCTAAGGACTAAAACCACCAATCTTTCGAAGGCCATAACTTCTTCGTTCTAAGTCGGATTTCAACGTTATTTATATCCACAACAAGGTAATGAGAAGCTCTATATTCTATCAACTCTCCTTCAACTTAAAACTTCTCGAACTTTAATCCAAAATTCATAAAACGCCCAAACTATCGCTTTAAGGTTATACCCTTGTGCACCAAAACACAAACCAAACTCTCGGATAAGGTAATGTACATTATCCACATCCAAGGGTTCTAAATCCCTTCTTCCCCAAGGCCCGTAGCTTTATGATAACAGATCTTCAGTTCACGGCCCCGAATTAGGAAACGATTCGAAACGGGGTGTTACATAGTTTCTTTTGGTGGCTTGATTTTATAGTACTTACTATGTGATTTCGACTTCTATGATTTCTAGTTGTGTAGCCCTTCAGGACATAGTTCTAACAACTTAGTTTTCTACACTCTTTTGTGTAACGCTCGCAGATCCGGGCTAGTCAATTTAGAGGCAATAAGGGTCGAAAACGACTTTTCGACAAAAGATTATTTAGAATGAATAATCTTAACCAGGTTGTATAATATGTCACAAGGTTTCCGTACATATAAAGAACACCAAAATCCGAGTTATAACGAAGAAGTTATGGCCCGTCGAAGTTTTTTTGCAAAACCGGTACGGCACCGGGAGGCATAAAAAGTGAATTTACGATAGAAGACCTTTTAGCCTTAGTAGTCTAAACCAAAGTCATAGATTATTTTAAAACGAGAAAATCCATAAAAAGAACGCCCAAATCTGACTTCGTATTAGGAAGTTATGATTTTTCAAAGTTTCGGCTTAGCAGTGTATAGCCCAAAACTCGAATTTTAGTTCGAGCGGTTTTTACCTTACGCGACCTAAATGAGAGTTGAAGATCTCATTAATAGGAAGTCAACGTTAAAAAGATAGACGAAAAGAGTCCGTACGAAGGAGTTACGAATTTTTCGCGGTCATTTAACAGTCTAAACGCCTCCTACTGTTAAATTTAAGATCGGTCGAGAATTAGCCAACGAAGTATAAACAAAAGTTATAGATCTTGATTTTACCTACACGTGGATATAAAGAACGTCTAAAACGGAGCTCGTATACGTGAGTTATGATTTTTCTAAGTTTGAAGGCTGATACGCGATAGGGGGTGACGTGGCACCACCAGAATTGGACACGTGGCACCACCAGAAGGTTGCCACATGCACCAACTCGGCGAGTAGGTCAGTCAGCACCCCTATAAATAGAGGTGTCGGGCATTCCAACTTCCTCACCCCTCAACCCTCTTCTTTCTCTCTCTAAACTCTCTCTCTAAGCCTCCCTAACCCCCCAAAGCCTAGGGTAACTCCCTAGCACGAGGCGGAAGCCCCGGAGCGCCCGACGGCTCCGAGTAAAGAGCCTTTCGACTTGAGAACGCTGCTCCAGCGAAGCCCAGTTTTCATGAAAACCCGCTGTAAGTGAGCTATGTCTACCCTATCTTTAGTATAGCTTATGTTTTAATATAGTAACATTATTAGGAACTTATAATAAGTATTTGGGCTATTACTATGAGTTATATTGAGTGTTATTTAACGCTTATATAATAATAATAATAGCTAGATATTAATTTGTCGCGGTTATCGTTACACTAAACCCTAGTGGTATTAATACTAGGTTTTGTCGAAGGAAAATTGTTTTGAAAGTATTGAAGCGTTGTTCAAGTGCTGAGTCACCACCTTTCAGGTGAGTGCATAGTCCCTTTCACCTTACGCATAGATATGAAGTATTTTAATAAAAATTGCGTGCTATGTGTGCATATTGTCTGAATAATTGCTGTCTATGCTGGGTGAAAGATTTTTATACATGTTTTAAATGATTTAAACTGTATATATATTTTATATCTACAAAATGTGTTGGGTAAAACATGGGTAGATGAAATAGTTGTTTTGTGATTACATGATGGAAGACATCAATGTTGTAAGTGATCCAGTCACCTAGTGGAATATAGATGATGCCCATGGACGATACTAGACAGTCTGGTGGAACGCTAGCAGGCTCGTAACCTGTAGGTGTTTTTGAACTAGGTGCTCATTAGGTATTTTTGAACTGAGTGTGTTCACTTGGTATCTTTCAACTGAGTGTGTTCACTACGTATCTTTGAACTGAGTGTGTTCACTAGGTATTTTGAACTAAGTGTGTTCACTAGTTACTTTTGGAATAAGTGTTTACCAGATGTCTGGACTACGTGTTCACCAGTTGTAATCTATAAGCTTTGGTAACGATGGACATCATGCCGATTCCTTAGGATAATCCTTAGGAATGAATGAACGAGAAATAGCTAATTCTTAGGGTAGATCCTTAAGAGTAAAGAAGATAATGGGGATGGGTAATTGGGTTTAATTGGTTATTGTTTAAACATAATAGTTATATTATTGTGGGTTGAAAACCCTATGTACTCACCAGGTTTCCCAACCTGACCCACTCAGTTTATTTATATCACAGCTGTTGATACGAAGTCACATTACACTGAGAGATTAAAGAGATGTAGATCACTAGCGTAAATAAATGTAAATTCCGTTTATGCTTATGTTTCTGTATTTACAATGACATCCCAAACATTTTAAAATGAATAAAATACGTTTCTTTGAAAATGATTTGATAACGTATTTATCGTGTTTTTCTGGAAACAAATTCCGCAGCATTTTTATGAAATGAAGTACTTTGATTTTTATAAAGCATAAACAAAATCGGTCTTTTCTGTCCGTGAAAATTGGGGATGTCACAGTTGGTATCAGAGAATTAGTTTAAGCGAACTAGGAATTTGTAGGAAATTTCTAGATGTAAACTTAGAATGCTAAGCGATGATTGTGAGATGAGTGACCGCTATATTTTAGATGCAAGCACTAGTTTATTTTAGGGAAGATGCCTAAAATGTTTTATGTGCTAAATGTTTTATGTTATAGCTATAAAGATACATTATATGCTATTATTTTTTCGGATCTATGGTCCGTTGCCGACCGGATCTGGAAACATTATGTGTTTAGATTTCTAAACGTTTGATTACGGTATTACAACTAGCATATAACTTTTCGGTGCGACAAGGAGATCTATACTTCTATTTTAAATAAAATCTTTCCTATCTTAAAAATTCTCGCCTCGGTACACCGAACGTCTGCTTGGATGTACAAAATGTCATGGTGAAGACGGACTAGGAAATATCCGAGGAAGATGACAACCTGAGCCTAAGAATGTGATGGGTCATGCATCGGTCGTTGCGCCTACACCCGAACCTATCACAATGGCTGAAGTTTAGGAAGTGATGCGAACCATGATGGACCGAGAAAATTAAGGAAATGAGATGGCTTATGATAGTGAATGATACCTATCGGAAGATACCATAAGGGAGGTATCTTGCCTTTAGAATATGTCTGATAAAATATTAGTACGTCTAGAGAAGTACGGTACATCTGAATGTACACATTTGATTGGCGGGATGATAGAACGATTGGTGTAATTCCTAAAGTTTAACTATCATCTAGAATTTTCATCACCAACCGAGTTGAAGCAGATTTGATGATTGATGATACGCATCGAAGAAGTCCTAGTAGAGTCTAATGGAAATTTTTATGATTATTTGGACACACTCGCATGCATTAAATTGTTTTGTGATTTTAGGACTTAGGGACTGTCACACCCCCAAACCAGACGGCGGAAACGTCCGAGGGTGGATGACTTCATTTGTAGTATCACAACACATGTATCATAGTAATCAAAGCACAAACAACCATTGTATTTAAAAGTATAATATTTACATGTGTTCAATCATTGTATATTGAAACCAAAATAGTTAAACAAAAGAAGAAGATCAGACTCCTAATGGCTCCATCTTCTCAAAAAGCTCGGGGAGTACCTGTTATTATTTCCCCGATAATACAAGTAATTTGAAAAAAGAGTATCAACAATAAGTTGAGTGAGTACATAAGTCTTTATGTTTGAATGGGTGTCTTTGTATTTTGAATATGAAACACTTCTAGAAAATCCCATATTTTCTGTGGTATGTGAAAAGTAGTTTTATTCCCATAAAACCGTCCTATTTGTAAACCACTGTATTTGTAAAACTTGTATTTGAGAGTGTGCCTGGCTTCACCAGCTGTTATTGAAAACTATAGTATACCATTGTACTTTGCATTTTGTAAACTGGTACTTTGAAGATATACTTACATTTAGTTGTATATACACTAACGTGTTGTTAATATCTTTTTAATGAGTTATTATAACCATACTAAGACATGAACGCCAGAAACAAACGCCTGATGAACGCTTAAACTGTTGATAACAATTGCCACTCATTGGCGTGTATGCCTGACTGTAGCTAGCAGCCAAAGTGCGGGGTTATCAATCCCGATATAGATCTACACACAACTTGTTTCGATCCCCGGACTGGAGATTCTGGTTATAATGTCAGGGCTTTACTTTGGTTGTCTAAAATGAATTAAACAACCTGAATTTAATGTCTCATAAAAAGCATATAAACGTTACATGTATATTAGTTATGAAAACCCAATCATTCAGAAATAAATGATTGACAGTATGTTCTTGACTTGGTATCCCAAACATGTATTTGATAAGTGTAAACCCTTGATTTGTTTTGAATTAAAACCCTTGTTGCATGTAAAACAGTGTATTCATATGAATTATTGCTCTATGTATCATAAATTATACCTATTATAATTTATATGTACTTTATGAATTGGTAAATAACTATTTTTACATGTAATCCTTTGCTCAACATGTTACAAAGGGAGATTTAACTGATGAAATAACTTTTATATTTATATACATATACAATTTCATATATAAGTAAAATTTGAACAACCTTCGGACAAATAACTGGTACTATAATTCCACATCCAAAGAAGGAAAAGGACCTAGAATTAATTATTAGTCCTAAGCCTTTTAAATCTTATTTATATTAAATTATATATACAAATATGTATATTTGGGAAAAATATAAGTTTATAAAAGAGTTCAATATTTAAAGTATTTTTGATGCTGTAAAATCATTTTATCGTGATTTGAAATCATTTATTTATAACACAAAGTTGTTGTGTTATACTTGTATTTCCCCCCTTAAAACAGTAGAAGTTATGATAATACGGGGGTATGAACTCACTTGATAGGTGGTAATTCGGACAGAGTTTCGTTTCACGAAAAGGAGTTTATTTGTCGAGAAACCGGCTCAAATCGGGCAGAGTTTTGACAGGAGAGAGGATGAATTCTCGAGAATTTCGGGGTTTCACGGCTTACTTCGGGCTCGTGTCTTGATACCGGGGCTTTAGGGGCTGTATATGAGCTTAAGAGAGTGGAAAAGGTGAAAGAGGATAAAATTTAGGGTGAAAAAGTGAAATTATTCAGAAGTCCTCGCATGCTATATATAGACCGAAGGCTCGGACCCGAAGCTATGCGAGGGTGACACGCGTTTGACAGATGGCAAGGCGAGGGCAGTTCTTCGGACCGGAGGCTCGCTGCTGGCTGGCTCGGATTGGACCAACCCTCGGTCCAACGGAAAGACGACGCGTGCGAAGGAGGCTGGTCCGAGGCGTGCGAGGGGTGTGCGAGGAGCGTTCGAGGGTGAGGTCCGGTGTGTCTCATGCGAGGCTGTCCGGTTCTAAGTGGACCTCGGACTTGGTCGAATCAGGAGGTGACACGCGAGGCTGCGGTCCAATCATAAGATGCCACGTGGAGGCTCACATGCGAGGGTGACGTGGCAGTTACTGTTCATGCGAATATTCCCGGTTTTTATTATTTTTCTTTATTTTTTTGTCAAAACTTGTATGATTTCGTAAATTTTGCATACGAACTCTGTTTTTGACATTTTTTATAAGCACGCGTAGTTAAAATTATACTCTACGACTTTCGTTTATACTTCGTCGGCTAATTTTGACTTTATTTTTAATATTATTATTTTAAACAGACCGGGACGTGAATCCATTATAAACTCATAACTTTTTCATACGACGTCCGTTTTTGTCTGTCTTTTAACCGTTGTACTACTAATGACGAGACCTTCAATTCTCGTTTAGGTTGTGTCGGCTAAAAACCACTCGATCTTTATTTCGAGTTTTTAGTTGTACACTGCTATACTGAAACTTAGAAAAATCATAACTTCCTCATACGAAGTCAGATTTTGGTGTTCTTTTTATGAATGTTCTCGGTTTTACATAAACAATAACTTTCATTTAGATTGTTAAGGCTAGAAAGCCTTTTATTAAAAATTCAGTTTTTACACTGAATAGTGTTTTGCCGGTTTTGTCGCGGATTTTCGATTGGTCATAACTTCTTCGTTATAACTTGGATTTTAGTGTTCTTTATATTTTTGGAAACCTTGTTACAATCTCTATCACTTGGTTCAACCCAATTGAGATTATTTAATAATTTATTTTTGATGGTCAATTATGTAAATATACGTAGTATGCCAAAATTTCTCTTTATTAATTTACAAATAAGTACAAATTGACCTACACTATTACATAGGTTTGAAATAACGGCTTGTTACATTATCCCCCCGTTAGAGAGAATTTCGTCCCGAAGTTTACTTTACAGATAGACTAGGGAAAAAGATGTGGGTATTTTTGTTGCATTTGATCCTCCCGCTCCCAAGTGAATTCAGGTCCCCGCCTTGCATTCCAGCGAACCTTCACTATCGGAATGCGGCTTTGTTTGGTTTTCTTAACTTCCCTGTCTAGTATCTCTACGGGTTCTGATTGGATGTACAAAACGTCATGGTGAAGACAGACTAGGAAATATCCGAGGAAGATGACAACCTGAGCCTAAGAATGTGATGGGTCATGCATCGGTCGTTGCGCCTACACCCGAACCTATCACAATGGCTGAAGTTCAGGAAGTGATGTGAACCATGATGGACCGAGAAAATTGAGGAAATGATATGGGTTATGATAGTGAATGATACCTATCGGAAGATATCATAAGGGAGGTATCTTACCTTTAGAATATGTCTGATAAAATAGTAGTACGTCTAGAGAAGTACGGTGCATCTGAATGTACACATTTGATTGAAGGGATGATAGAGCGATTGGTGTAATTCCTAAAGTTTCCCTATCATCTAGATTTTCCATCACCAACCGAGTTGAAGCAGAATTGATGATTGATGATACGCATCGAAGAAGTCCTAGTAGAGTCTAAGGGAAATTTTTATGATTATTTGGACACACTCACATGTGTTAAATTGTTTTGTGATTTTAGGACTTGGGGACTACGAGACAATACTTGGGACGAGTATGAGTAGGTGTGAAAGGTAGTAGATGTATATACTACCGGAAGCACAGGACTCACACTTGGATCAGGGAAAGTCACAAGGTTACCAAGAGGCTAGTAAATGATTTCGTTTTATTCAAGCATGTCGTTACCATCATTTCGGTAATGACTAAGAGGATGATTGTTATTCCGACCCTAGTGATCATATAGAATTGAGTCCGACTACGATAAGTATGTTACGTGGTTCGGAGAACCAAGTTTGATGTAGCGTCCGACTTAAACCAAACGATTGAAATCAAAGCAATCAATAGAAGTATTGTGCTCGTTGTTAAAAGAAGTTGATAGCTAGAAATGCTACATGTTAAAATGTGATTATATCACATTAGACCATGAAGGAAGGCATATTCCATTCCGGAATTTGACACATCGGTCAATTGTAGTAATCAAATTAACCTATCCTAAGTTTGTTAAGAAGAAGGATTCTCTGATAAAGAATGAGTTTGTGACATGAAGGTCATGATTGAAAGTCTAACGAGCAAGTGCAAGATCGAGCACCGCCTGCAGTCAAGGAGTCCAAGAGATAGATACTCATTCGAAGAAACGAGGAAGTTAAGATTATTACCAAGGATGAAGAGATAACGAATGAAGTCATTATACTATCCTGTTTCGTTGATGATTCCGGGACGTAATCATCCTAAGGGGAGATAATTGTAACGCCCGCAGATCCGGGCTAGTCAATTTAGAGGCAATAAGGGTCGAAAACGACTTTTTGAAAAAAGATTATTTAGAATAAATAATCTTAACCAGGTTGTATAATATGTCACAAGGTTTCCGTACATATAAAGAACGCCAAAATCCGAGTTATAACAAAGAACTTATGGCCCGTCGAAGTTTTTCGGCAAAACCGGTACGGCACCGGGAGTCGTAAAAAGTGAATTTATGATAGAAGAATTTTTAGCCTTAGTAGTCTAAACCAAAGTCATATAGTATGTTAAAACGAGAAAATCCATAAAAAGAACGCCCAAATCTGACTTCGTATGAGGAAGTTATGATTTTTCAAAGTTTCGGCTTAGCAGTGTACAGCCCGAAACTCGAATTTTAGTTCGAGTGGTTTTTGGCTTACGAAACCTAAATGAGAGTTGAAGATCTCATTAATAGGAACTCAACGGTAAAAAGATAGACGAAAAGAGTCCGTATAAAGGAGTTACGAATTCTTCGCGGTCATTCAACAGTCTAAACGCCTCCTACTGTTAAATTTAAGATCGGTCAAGAATTAGCCGACGGAGTCTAAATGAAAATTGTAGATCTTGATTTTACCTACGCGTGGATATAAAGAACGTCAAAAACGGAGCTCAGATGCGAGAGTTATGATTTTTCTAAGTTTGAAGGCTGATACGCGATAGGGGGTGACGTGGCACCACCAGAATTGGACACGTGGCACCACCAGAAGGTTGCCACATGCACCAACTCGGCGAGTACGTCCTCCTACTCGGCTAGTAGGTCAGTCAGCACCCCTATAAATAGAGGTGTCGGGCATTCCAACTTCCTCACCCCTCAACCCTCTTCTTTCTCTCTCTAAACTCTCTCTCTAAGCCTCCCTAACCCCCCAAAGCCTAGGGTAACTCCCTAGCACGAGGCGGCAGCCCTAGAGCGCCCGATGGCTCCAAGAAAATAGCCTTTCGGCTCGAGAACGCTGCTCCAGCGAAGCCCAGTTTTCATGAAAACCCGTTGTAAGTGAGCTATGCCTACCCTATCTTTAGTATAGCTTATGTTTTAATATAGTAACGTTATTAGGAACTTATAATAAGTATTTGGGCTATTACTATGAGTTATATTGAGTGTTATTTAATGATTATATAATAATAATAATAGCTAGACTATTAATTTGTCGCGATTATCGTTAGACTAGACCCTAGTGGTATTGATACTAGGTTTTGTCGAAGAAAATTGTTTCGAAAGTATCGAAGCGTTGTCCGAGTGCTGAGTCACCACCTTTCAGGTGAGTGCATAGTCCCTTTCACCTTACACATAGATATGAAGTATTTTAATAAAAATTACATGCTATGTGTGCATATTGTCTGAATACTTGCTGTCTATGCTGGGTGTAAGATTTTTATACATGTTTTAAATGATTTAAACTGTATATATATATTTTATATCTACAAAATGTGTTGGGTAAAACATGGGTAGATGAAATAGTTGTTTTGTGATAACACGATGGAAGACATCAATGTTGTCAGTGATCCAGTCATCTAGTGGAATATAGATGATGCCCATGGACAATACTAGACAGTCTGGTGGAACGCTAGCAAGCTCGTAACCTGTATGTATTTTTGAACTAGGTGCTCATTAGGTATTTTTGAACTGAGTGTGTTCACTAGGTATCTTTGAACTGAGTGTGTTCACTACGTATCTTTGAACTGAGTGTGTTCACTAGGTATTTTGAACTAAGTGTGTTCACTAGTTACTTTTGGACTAAGTGTTTAGCAGATGTATGGAGTACGTGTTCACCAATTGTAATCTATAAGCTTTGGTAATGATGGACTTCATGCCGATTACTTAGGATAATCCTTAGGAATGAATGAACGAGAAATAGCTAATTCTTAGGGTAGATCCTTAAGAGTAAAGAAGATAATGGGGATGGGTAATTGGGTTTAATTGGTTGATTATTTAAACGTAATAATTATATTATTGTGGGTTGAAAACCCTATGTACTCACCAGGTTTCCCAACCTGACCCACTCAGTTTATTTATATCACAGGTGTTGATACGAAGTCGCATTACACTGAGAGATTAAAGAGATGTAGATCACTAGTGTAAATAAATGTAAGTTCCGTTTATGCTTGTGTTTCTGTATTGACAATGGCATCCCAAACATTTTAAAATGAATAAAATACGTTTCTTTGAAAATGATTTGATAACGTATTTATCGTGTTTTTCTGGAAACAAATTCCGCAACATTTTTATGAAATGAAGTACTCTGATTTTTATAAAGCATAAACAAAATCAGTCTTTTATGGCGGTGAAAATTGGGGATGTCACATTTTGTATGGTGGTATAGGTATGAATTGTGAAGTGGGAGTATCCCTTAAGGGTCACAACATGGCTTGCCCTAATTGGCTCCTTCTATTATAAGCGGCTAGGGTTTTCCTACCCTAGTAAGTTTTTAATCACTTTGGGTTCTTCCATTTAGTGTGTTTCCTACTTTTTCTAATTTCTATCATTCCTGAGTGGGCGGTGTTCATACTTACATTAGAATTTACATACATTAGAAATCGTGTTCTTTTTGCCATATGGTAATGGGGTTTTTGTCCTACTTCTAGAAATGTTTCCTTTGGGTAGAGTTTCACCATCATCATCCTCTTCATATTCTATTAAGGGATTGAATATGCATCATCTATTCCTAAGGTTTTGAAATTAGCATTCAACTAGTTAAGTGATACATTATTGTTGGCGAGCTTTACCCAATTGTTCTTAGCATGGTAGCGGGTCTATAGGATTGTTTCTATTTTATTTACCTGATGGTCTAGGCTAAATGAATCGTTATCTCTATTGAAGGACCCTGGTGCATGCTTTTTTTTGTTGGTTGCTACTATGCTAGAGGTATCTTCATCTTTTGTTGACTCCGAAATTTCTTGTGATGTTTGTGACATTATTTCTTCTTGTTGTGCTTGAAGGTTTGTGGCTAAATTATGGTTAGTGTTTGTGTTAATCTAATTTCTTAGCAACATATATGCTTATCCTTTTCTTGGTAGGTTTGTTGACTTAAGTTGTTTTTCATTCTTTCACTATCTGTTTTTTGTTCGTTTATTCCAGTTTATAGCTTTTTGGTGCATGTAGACCTCATTTAATTAAAATATATGGTATTCTAGGTAAATTTTCTATGGTTTTAGGTTGAAAAGGGTCATGTAAAATAGTGCAGGGTTAAAAATGAAAATTTAGAATTTAGTGATGCACGTCGCGCATATGAGTACGCCGCACGTATGGGACCAGGCATATAAAATGCACGTTGGTCCCTCTGTCGACGTTCACTTCCCTTAATTACCCGTTTTTAGGTGTTGGGGATTTTGGGTTATTTCTGATTTTTGGTTGGAAAAGTGAAATTAAACGATTATATTCTTAGTTTATCAAACGATCAACATGTTTATAAAGTCGATTTCTCCTAAAATCTAACAAATAGCCTTCAATTTCTAGTTTTTTTGGGTTTGGGTGAAAATTTAGGGTTTTATTTGAATCCGGCTTTCTATTGTGTTTCAAACCAAATTGGTGTTGTAATATGCTTATAAATGCATCGATAATCGATACCTAATGTTCCTTAAGTCGAAATTTGGACATAATCAGTCCCTATGTTTGATCTATCATCGACGAGTTCTTGGCGCATGCGGTACATATGAAGATGCATGAGGCGCATCTTCAAATGCACATCAGGCATCTTGAACTGTGTGCGAGTGGTAAAAATTTCAGATTTTTCATTTTTATGTCTTATTTTACATTTTTCCTAATGTTTCTTGTTAATTTTCTTAGGTTCCAAAATGAATAGGAGACAATAGGCTGGTATGTTTCCCCATGACTAGCTAACACATTTGTTCCTATCATTTCCGACTACTCTTCCTGACCGAGAGTCTTATATCAGGAGGGGTATGGATTTGTTGACCCGGCAGTTTAGTATCCCATAGTCCTCGATTGGTAGATTGCAGGTAACGTCGGTTTGACTACACTGTTGGAACCATTCCTCCCACGGTCTTTCTATGATGAAGCGGGTCTCGTGACTTTTGTTAGTCACACATGGTGCCATGTTATGATGATTTGAGAGGTTATTTTAAGGGAGATCTGTATCTATTTTCTTTCTACTGTTCGGTTCAATCGGAAGTCCAGGATTTGGATAGACAATTCATTATTTCCATTCCGTCTAGGTGGGGTTGCTTGTTCCTATAGTTTGATAGAGTTAGGACAGCGATTAGGGATCTATTCTGCAAATGATATTGATCATCCCCTTTTTGTATTCCTATTTGAACTAGTGTATTCTCTTGGAGCCGAGGGAGTACAACCATTTGGATATTGTCACACCCCAAAACCCTTAACGGCGGAATACGTTTCGGGGTGGATGACGTAGTGAACAGTATCATCACAATTGCATAATAGTAGAAACAAGAAACATACAACCATAGTATTACATAGTGAATTTAATTACATGCGTGTTTTGCAATGTTTAACAATCACCCAAAAGTAAATCAAAAATAAGAGATGGGTCTTGTGTACTCCATCTTCTCCAAAAATGCCGCGTCTGAACCTGTCTATCTTTGACCTGAAGATACAAGTTATTTTGAAAACAATTATCAGCATAAAGCTGGTGAGTTCATAAGAGTTTAGTGTGAGTTTTTGTATACAAAGCATTAGTGTTAAAGATGTATCATTTATGTTCATAAGTAGTAGAAACTTAGAAAATCCCATATTTTCCAGGAAATACATTGTAAGTGACAATCTGTGAAAAGTATGCATTCTTTATTCCTTTGAAAACAGTTTATTTTAAAAATACATTGGCAAATCTCCAAATAACAAGTGTGATGGAATAGGTTGAGCCTGTAATCAGTGATAGAGGTGCAAGCTTCCTTTAGTGATAGATACTTACTTACTTCGGGATGCAATTTAGCACTTAGTGTGGTATTTTAGAGTAGTTGTAGCGTATTACTTGTATATTACTAATAGTGAGGGTAATAGAGGATCCCATGACCTTCCCGATCATGCACAGTATAGTGAGTAGTGGCATCCCTGGGCCTGCACGGCGCAGACTGAGATTAACAGTCGGGATGTAATAGCGTCTGCCCCGTATAGATCTATACATGTAGAGTCGTCTCCTGCTGGAACACTCCGGGCGTAGTGAATAGCAAATAGAGTATCTCGTAGCGGGTTAGTGTATTATTGTTTGTTTAGTGTTTTCTCTATTGTTATAGTGTAGTAATCTTTTAGTATGATCATAGTGTATTCTCTTACTAGTGTATCGTCTAGTAATAGTGAGTATTATAGTGTCGTTAGTAATAACTTTAGCGAGTAGTAGCGGTAGCGACCCTAACCATACCTATTATGGTTATCTTAGTGGGGATGTTTCTTAGCACGTTAGTGACTTTAGCATTAAGTGAAAGCAGTAATATTCGTATCCCATACTGATATACAGATTATATAAGTAAGAAATCAACGACATTCGGACGGATAACTACTACCCTAAGCCCACAATCAAACAAGACAGGAAATAAGGCGAGATATCGGTCCTAAGTCCTCCAAGTCTTATTTATATAAATATATCAGAGTGGTTACATTTTATAAGTAAATTGATTTAATAAAAGTATTTTTCCAAAAGAACATTTATTATCTGACTCACTGTTTAAAAATAGTTTGAAAAGGGTGAAACCCGTTTATAAGGCATAGGGACAAATCACATGTGATTTGAACTAAGAGTAGTGAATCACATGTGATTAATCCTTGTAACTCGGAAATCGTTCTGTAAAACTTTACATAAACATTTATAAGCAACTTGTATCTCCCCCCCTAAAACATGTAAAACACTTGAAAGGTTCATTAAAGGGGTATGAACTCACCTGAAATCGCAGAAATCGGGTGAATCGGGTAATAGTGTCGATTGAGCGTTTGGTACCAAATAACCACTTGAGCACCTTTTAGGACCCTAATGTCATATGAAATATGTATTTTACAAGAAGTTAATCATCTTATGCTTTTCATTATAGTATTTGGACATTCTAGTGTCGTTTTCGGGGTTTTAAGGCCTAGAAAGGGTTCCCGGGAGTGGTACAAGGCCATGAATGATTTACGGGAGGGTCCATGAGTTCACTCTTTTAGAGTTTATGGCCTAAAAGCCACCCATTGGGAGTTTACGGCCGTAAGCCCCTTAGGCTTGGCCGTAAACTCTTGTGACACTCCAAAACATGTGTTTAGGGCCTTATCTCACTTCCTTAATTTAGTGGTGTGTGTTTTGGACCAAAAGGAAAGGATTAAACATCATAAATTGTGACATTTTTGGGGAGTTTATGGCCAAGACTTGATCTTGGGCCGTAAACTCCTATAGATCCCTCAAGATGCAGGTTTTACTTGTACAACATGGTCTCATATGTCATAGAAAAATCCTAGAAGGTCCTATAGTGAGTTTGGAACAATTTGGCATACATTTTTGGGGAGTTTACGGCCCAAGAACATCCTTGGCCGTAAACTCTTCATTTTGTTCCCAAATGTGAAGTTTAATTGTACAACACACTTCCATAGGCCTTAGATAAATTCCTTTCATGCATTAGGGTAGTTTCGGGACTTGTTTGACACAAAAATTTGGGTGTTTACGGCCCAAGCTTAGCCTTGGCCGTAAACTCCTCTTTTTGTGTTCAAATGATGATGTTTAATGCACTTAAGCCTTCCTTGTTGTCATGTCTAAATTACCAAACACCCTAATTGATCTTTTGGGACTTTAAACATAGATTTATGAGGTGTTTGAGGTGTTTACGGCCTAAGCACAAGCTTGGGCCGTAAACTCCTTTTTACATGTCAAATCCTTGTGTTTTAGTGTCCAAACCCTTCTAGATATATGCCTTAGTTAGTATACTAGCTTGAAAGAAGGAAAAACTTGGTCTTTGGCATGGATTTGGGGGTTTACGGCCTAAGGAGCTTCTTAGGCCGTAAACTCCTTTATGGTCCTTGGTTTCCATGATTTTTGGCCCCTAAATTCCATGAAACATGACTAGATTAAGATAGAGGATGAGTACTTACGTTTGGAAGTCGGAAATTAGCGGAATTGGGGTCGATTTCGAGTCTAGAGAGAGAAAGTAGAGAGAGAGAGTGGGTGTGTAGTAAATGAGTGTTCAAATGTTGTGCACACCCATGGCATATGTCTCGGGAATCGCACCAGATACACGGCTACCCGATGTTTAAAGTTAACTGGGTTAAAACTTTTTACCCGGGTGAAGTGGTTGAAAAGGTAATACAACTCTATTAGGTTAAACGGGGTTAACACATACGAGTTATATTTCTTATAATAATATCAAGCCATGCATAAACTTAGATATTCGGATATTGACGATTCCAAATATTACATAAAATAACGTATAGCGACACGTTCCGTTAGTGAAAATGGGATCTGTAACGGAATTAGATTTGGGGTTGTCACATCATCCCCCCCTTAGGGGAATTTCGTCCCGAAATTTTAGAATACAAACAGATACCATATTACAATACTACTAAGCGAAGAGATGAGGGTATTTGAGTTTCATTTGATCTTCGCGCTCCCAAGTGAATTTCGGTCCTCGCTTGGCGTTCCACCGAACCTTCACAATTGGGATGCGGCTTTGTTTCGTCCGCTTTACTTCACGATCCAAAACCTCAGCAGGTTCTTCCACGAAGTTGAGGCTCTCGTTGAGCTCGATCTCGTCGAGGGGAATCACGAGAGTGTCGTCAGACAGACATTTCTTCAAGTTTGAGACGTGGAAGGTCGGATGTATATTACTTAGCTCGCGGGGTAAGTTTAGTTTGTAAGCTACAGGGCCGATTCTGGCAAGAATCTCAAAAGGCCCTATGTACCTTGGGTTTAACTTTCCACGCTTCCCAAAGCGTATCGTGCCTTTCCAGGGCGAGACCTTCAGAAGGACTCGGTCTGATATTGACGATTCCAAATATTACATAAAATAACGTATAGCGACACGTTCCGTTAGTGAAAATGGGATCTGTAACGGAATTAGATTTGGGGTTGTCACATCATCCCCCCCTTAGGGGAATTTCGTCCCGAAATTTTAGAATACAAACAGATACCATATTACAATACTACTAAGCGAAGAGATGAGGGTATTTGAGTTTCATTTGATCTTCGCGCTCCCAAGTGAATTCCGGTCCTCGCTTGGCGTTCCACCGAACCTTCACAATTGGGATGCGGCTTTGTTTCGTCCGCTTTACTTCACGATCCAAAACCTCAGCAGGTTCTTCCACGAAGTTGAGGCTCTCGTTGAGCTCGATCTCGTCGAGGGGAATCATGAGAGTCTCGTCAGACAGACATTTCTTCAAGTTTGAGACGTGGAAGGTCGGATGTATATTACTTAGCTCGCGGGGTAAGTTTAGTTTGTAAGCTACAGGGCCGATTCTGGCAAGAATCTCAAAAGGCCCTATGTACCTTGGGTTTAACTTTCCACGCTTCCCAAAGCGTATCGTGCCTTTCCAGGGCGAGACCTTCAGAAGGACTCGGTCTCCGACCTGGAATTCCAAGGGTTTTCTTCGTTTGTCGGCGTAGCTTTTCTGTCGATCCCTAGCGGCTTTTAGTCGTTCACGTATCTGCACAATCTTCTCGGTCGTCTCTCGAATGATCTCCGGACCAGTGAGGGCACTGTCAGGAACTCGTCCTTTAGCTAACTGAGTGTCTCCCACCTCGGCCCAACACAAAGGGGATCTGCACTTCCGGCCGTAGAGGGCTTCGAATGGAGCTGCCTTGATGCTCGTATGATAACTATTGTTGTAGGAAAACTCCACAAGAGGTAAGTGTGTATCCCACGATTTCCCGAAGTCGATCACACAGGCTCGCAGCATGTCTTTTAATGTTTGGATCGTCCTCTCACTTTGTCCGTCAGTCTGAGGATGGTAGGCTGTACTCATATCCAGCCTCGTCCCTAGTGCCTTTTGTAATGATTTCCAAAATCTAGAGGTGAATCTACTATCTCTGTCTGATATAATAGATATAGGGACGCCATGCAATCGCACTATTTCTTTTATATAAGTCCTAGTGAGCTTTTCCAACTTATCCGTCTCTTTGATGGGTAGGAAGTGGGCAGACTTGGTCAACCGGTCAACGATGACCCAAATGGTATCTAATCCACCTGCTGTCTTGGGCAGCTTGGTGATAAAGTCCATTGTGATTCGCTCCCACTTCCATTCTGGTATTTCAGGCTGATGGAGGAGTCCTGATGGCTTTTGACATTCTACTTTGACCTCCGCACAAGTAAGGCACTTACTTACAAAGGTAGCGATCTCCGCTTTCATGTTCGGCCACCAGTATAGGTTTTTGAGATCCAGATACATCTTATCTGAACCCGGGTGGACAGAGTAACGAGTGTTGTGTGCTTCTCTCATAACCAAATCTCTAAAACCTCCATGGCGTGGAGTCCAGATTCGGTCCATAAAGTAATAGGCTCCGTCACCCTTAACCTCCAGATTTTTATCCATTCCGCGCAGGAATTCTCCCGTCACGTTTCCCGGCTTTAAAGCTTCCAGCTGAGCCTCTTTGATCTGCGTGGATAGATGTGAATGTATAGTCATTGTCAACGACTTGGTCCTTCGTCCGGAATATTCTTTTCTGCTCAGGGCGTCTGCTACTACGTTGGCTTTCCCCGGATGATATCTAATTTCGCAATCGTAATCATTAAGTAACTCAACCCATCGACGCTGTCTCATGTTGAGTTCTTTTTGGTTTAGTATATGTTGGAGGCTTTTATGATCTGTGTACACCACGCTCTTCGTCCCATACAAGTAGTGTCTCCAGATTTTTAATGCGAAGACGACCGCTCCTAACTCGAGGTTCTTTAGCTGTCTCGAGGCATAGGCGATAACCTTGCCTCGTTGCATCAAGACACAACCGAGCCCCTGATTGGATGCATCACAGTATACGACGAAATCTTCTGTCCCTTCGGGAAGGGATAATACTGGTGCGGTGCATAGGGCTCGCTTCAAGGTCTGAAAAGCCTTCTCCTATTTCTCTTCCCAGTCGAATGATACACCCTTCTGTGTTAACGTGGTGAGAGGTTTCGCAATCCGAGAGAAATTTTGGATGAATCGACGGTAGTAGCCAGCGAGGCCTAGAAATTGACGAATTTCCGTAGGCGTTTTTGGTGCCGACCAGTTCTCAATAGCTTTGATTTTGGAGGGGTCCACGTGGATTCCTTCTTCACTGACCACGTGTCCTAAGAATTCAACTCTCCGGATCCAAAACTCGCACTTAGAGAACTTCGCATACAACTTCTCGGATCGCAGGGTTTCTAGGACTAATCGTAAATGATTTATGTGCTCTTCCTCGCTTCGAGAGTAGACGAGAATGTCGTCAATAAAGACGATGACGAACTGATCTAGATATGGACGACACACCCTATTCATCAAGTCCATGAATACTGCAGGGGCGTTAGTCAGTCCAAAGGGCATCACTACGAACTCGAAATGCCCGTAGCGGGTTCGGAAAGCTGTTTTTGGAACATCTTCCTCAATCACCCGTAACTGATGGTACCCCGATCTAAGATCAATCTTGGAGAAGTAACTGGCTCCTTGGAGTTGGTCGAATAGGTCGTTGATACGAGGGAGAGGATAGCGATTTTTGATCGTGAGTTTATTGAGTTCCCTATAATCGATGTACATCCGAAACGACCCATCCTTTTTCTTCACGAACAAGACCGGAGCTCCCCAAGGTGAGAAGCTCGGTCTTATAAAACCCTTGCTAAGCAGTTCGTTGAGTTGACCAGATAGTTCTTGCATTTCGGCGGGCGCTAGGCGGTAGGGCGACTTAGCTACGGGGGTAGCTCCTGGGATTAGGTCGATTCTGAATTCAACCTGCCGTTTGGGAGGTAGGCCTGGAAGATCCTCCGGAAAGACGTCAGGAAAATCGCATACTACAGGAATATCTTTTGGATCTTTCGATTTCTGGTTAGTGTCGACAACGTGAGCAAGAAAGGCGCGATATTCCTTGCGCAAGTATTTCTGAGCCTGAATACTAGAGATGATACGAAGGTTTCCACTTGGCTTATCTCCGTATATCAATAGGGTCTCTCGATTCGGAAAGTTCAGGCGAATGGCTTTCTCGGAGCATAGGATGTCGGCGTAGTGAAGGCTTAGCCAATCCATACCAACAATGACATCGAAATTTTTGATTGAGACTGGTATAAGATCGATTAAAAAGGGGTGATCATCTAACGTGAGAGTACAACCTATATAGATTTCATTAGAGCTTTCTGTCTTCCCATTAGCCATTTCTACGACGAATGTTTCTTTTAGTGGTTGAGGGGTTTGTTTGAGTAAATGTTTAAAGTTTTGATTTATGAAGCTCCTTTCTGCACCACTATCGAATAAGACACAGGCATAAGAGTTTTTGAGAAGAAACGTACCCGTGACCACCGTGGGATCGGCTACCGCTTCATTGTGACCGATAGCAAGTAACCTTCAAGTTCCCCCAGCATTTGCGGCCTTCGGACAGTTCTTCTTAAAATGGCCCGCTTCACCGCAGCCATAACAAGTTGGGGTCACTCCCGTACCAGGAACCTGTGTGATAGGTTTGGGAGGGGCCTTGCAAAATCGGACAGTATGGCCCTTTCGTCCGCAGTTGGAACACTGCAATTCACGGCATGGACCGTTGTGGTGAAAAGGGCACTTGGGACACTTAGGCAAGTTCCCACTGTAAGCTTTCGGTGGGGCTGGAGCAGTTGGTGCGACTAGGGTAGTGGCAGCATGGACCGCCACAATTTGCTGGTCCTTAGAGACGGTTTGAGTCTTCTTGCCCTTTTTCTTATCCCATCGTTTCCTTTTTCTGTCAGATGATCCGGATGGTGCAGTGGTAGTTGTGGTTGTTGTTGCTGGAGTGGAGGAGATTTCGTGGTTGATCAGACTCTGGGCCAATTCCTTGGCGCTGTCAAAAGTGGTAGGGCGTGAGGCCAGAACATTTCCTCGATACGAGGGCACTAAACCCCAGATGTAACGCTCAATCTTCTTGCTTTCAGAGGGGATCATGTTGGGACACATAGCCGCCAAGTCGCAAAACCTGACCGTATAAGCCGTTATGTCGGTCCCCTTCATCTTGAGGTTCCAGAGTTCTTCCTCAAGCTTCTGAACTTCGCCCCTAGGGCAGTACTCTCCTCTCATGAGATCTTTTAGAGTGTCCCAGCCCATGGCATTGGCTGTGACCAAAGAGAGTGCGTTGACATGGCCGTTCCACCATGACAAAGCCCTGTTAGTGAGGGTAGCGGTAGCGAACTTGATTTTGCTCTCTTCGGGGCAAGAGCACATTTCGAATACAGCTTCGGTCCTTTCGAACCATTGGGACAATGCCAGAATTCCTCCGGTACCATCAAAGAAAGCAGGTTTACAATTCATGAAGTCCTTATAAGTGCATCCCTGCACTCGTTGGTGGACTTCACCAAATCTAGAATTTCCACCGCTCGCATCACCCGAGTTCATTTGGGCCATGGCTGCTGTTACAGCCGCAGTCACAGCCGCTTGAAACAGCACCGGATCGAACTGCGGAGGAGGAGGTGGTGGAGGAGGGGTTTGAGTTTCAGGTCTTCCTCTGCTGGGACGCTTTCGTGGGGGTATCCTTCACTGGAAGATCATAGAAATGATAGCAATAGTAAGAGCCTATTGCGAACATGAATAGTGAGTTTCGTGGATTAAATCAACATAATCCAAGATCAGGGTAAGAGTTATAGCAATAGAGAGATCGTCTGCCAATATACTGGTATTAATGATGCAACACAAGTTCATGAAAATTGACCTAGCAGTAGGTCTTACATCATACCATAGAGAAAATGTTGGCAGTTTAGAGGTTCAACTAGAGTACTTTTAAACTAGGAATGTTTACAGACAAGGGACCTACGGAACATAGAGATAAAAGGCTAGTCCTATAAACAAAAGAGTGAGGTAACTAGATGTCTTCTACTGGCGACGATTGTTTGTTGGGCGAATTCTCAGATCCTCTAGTTGACGCATAACTTCTTGGAGGTGTCGATCATGGGTCCTTTGGCGTGCTCGGAGTTCCCTAACTTCAGCTCGGGATGCAGCCAGCTGATGCTGCAGAGCCTCGTTGGTCCTCCTTTTCCTGTCCACGGCTTCCTCGAGTTGGCGAATGCGAACAGTGTTGAGGTTTGAGTTGGCATCCACTTCTACCACTCGACCAACGGCAGCTTGACTTTGCTCAACATTCCTGGCAATTCTTCGGATCATGATGGGCAGAACCCGATCTGCTGATCCTCCTTCGCTTATGTTGTAGAAACTTCGGTCTCCATTGTAAGGTAAGGGCTGACCCTGCTCCTCGCTCCATCGACGCAAGGATATTGCCCACATAGGAGTGGGGCCCTGAAATGCCGGTCGGGGGTTAGGGTTCGGGGCATCAGGGGGGTTGGTTGTTGACTTCTGGCTCGGAGTTCGAGCTATCCGAGAAGCCTTCAGCATGATGATCATCCAAAGGAATAGGGTGATCGTCGTCTGACTCCTCTTCGAGCCATCCTCCATTGCCCTGGTTCGGAAAGTACGGATCGCCGGGTAGGTGGAAGCCAGCCATGCTATCTACGCGAGAAAGGGGGAAAGAAGATTAATAGACGTACTATTCTAAGATACTTATAGGAGGAATCATTACCAGTTGACCCAATACTTGCATAGTGCATACCGATTACATGTAATCGAAGCAAGATAGTCCTTCGAATAAACCACCCTAACTTCAGACCCCCAATCAAACAAGAACAGGGAATGAAGCAAAGGCTGCAGATTCTGAGTCTATAGCGCCCTAATCACATGTAATCGTGGGGTATCCACTTAGCAACTATTGTCCTACTAGTAACGACCCTTTTTGTTAACACATACGTATAATCTAGAGATACCGAATACTCCTATAGTATTCTTATGGTAGCGTTATTGTGGTATTGTTGGTAAGTTTTAGACTTGTTGCAACATCACAACTAAACTTAGGCACATGCTAGTCACTCTCAGGAAAACGTAGTTGATCAGGCTACATCATCCTGAATGTGACTGTGTCTCTAAACCCGATTGTGCTGCCCAACAATCTTAATACTTTCGTTTTGTTCTAGGACGATACTGATTCCTGTGTTTCATAGTGATGTGTGTATATATATACTTAGTTAGATCTTTTAGATACTTAACAGTATATATTTTTAGTAAGAGTGTTTTAGTCCCGAAGTGTTTATAGTTCGTATATCTTTTATAGGTTGATATACTTGATTCACTATAAACAATGCTCTGATACCAATCTGTCACACCCCAAAACCCTTAACGGCGGAATACGTTTCGGGGTGGATGACGTAGTGAACAGTATCATCACAATTGCATAATAGTAGAAACAAGAAACATACAACCATAGTATTACATAGTGAATTTAATTACATGCGTGTTTTGCAATGTTTAACAATCACCCAAAAGTAAATCAAAAATAAGAGATGGGTCTTGTGTACTCCATCTTCTCCAAAAATGCCGCGTCTGAACCTGTCTATCTTTGACCTGAAGATACAAGTTATTTTGAAAACAATTATCAGCATAAAGCTGGTGAGTTCATAAGAGTTTAGTGTGAGTTTTTGTATACAAAGCATTAGTGTTAAAGATGTATCATTTATGTTCATAAGTAGTAGAAACTTAGAAAATCCCATATTTTCCAGGAAATACATTGTAAGTGACAATCTGTGAAAAGTATGCATTCTTTATTCCTTTGAAAACAGTTTATTTTAAAAATACATTGGCAAATCTCCAAATAACAAGTGTGATGGAATAGGTTGAGCCTGTAATCAGTGATAGAGGTGCAAGCTTCCTTTAGTGATAGATACTTACTTACTTCGGGATGCAATTTAGCACTTAGTGTAGTATTTTAGAGTAGTTGTAGCGTATTACTTGTATATTACTAATAGTGAGGGTAATAGAGGATCCCATGACCTTCCCGATCATGCACAGTATAGTGAGTAGTGGCATCCCTGGGCCTGCACGGCGCGGACTGAGATTAACAGTCGGGATGTAATAGTGTCTGCCCCGTATAGATCTATACATGTAGAGTCGTCTCCTGCTGGAACACTCCGGGCGTAGTGAATAGCAAATAGAGTATCTCGTAGCGGGTTAGTGTATTATTGTTTGTTTAGTGTTTTCTCTATTGTTATAGTGTAGTAATCTTTTAGTATGATCATAGTGTATTCTCTTACTAGTGTATCGTCTAGTAATAGTGAGTATTATAGTGTAGTTAGTAATAACTTTAGCGAGTAGTAGCGGTAGCGACCCTAACCATACCTATTATGGTTATCTTAGTGGGGATGTTTCTTAGCACGTTAGTGACTTTAGCATTAAGTGAAAGCAGTAATATTCGTATCCCATACTGATATACAGATTATATAAGTAAGAAATCAACGACATTCGGACGGATAACTACTACCCTAAGCCCACAATCAAACAAGACAGGAAATAAGGCGAGATATCGGTCCTAAGTCCTCCAAGTCTTATTTATATAAATATATCAGAGTGGTTACATTTTATAAGTAAATTGATTTAATAAAAGTATTTTTCCAAAAGAACATTTATTATCTGACTCACTGTTTAAAAATAGTTTGAAAAGGGTGAAACCCGTTTATAAGGCATAGGGACAAATCACATGTGATTTGAACTAAGAGTAGTGAATCACATGTGATTAATCCTTGTAACTCGGAAATCGTTCTGTAAAACTTTACATAAACATTTATAAGCAACTTGTATCTCCCCCCCTAAAACATGTAAAACACTTGAAAGGTTCATTAAAGGGGTATGAACTCACCTGAAATCGCAGAAATCGGGTGAATCGGGTAATAGTGTCGATTGAGCGTTTGGTACCAAATAACCACTTGAGCACCTTTTAGGACCCTAATGTCATATGAAATATGTATTTTACAAGAAGTTAATCATCTTATGCTTTTCATTATAGTATTTGGACATTCTAGTGTCGTTTTCGGGGTTTTAAGGCCTAGAAAGGGTTCCCGGGAGTGGTACAAGGCCATGAATGATTTACGGGAGGGTCCATGAGTTCACTCTTTTAGAGTTTATGGCCTAAAAGCCACCCATTGGGAGTTTACGGCCGTAAGCCCCTTAGGCTTGGCCGTAAACTCTTGTGACACTCCAAAACATGTGTTTAGGGCCTTATCTCACTTCCTTAATTTAGTGGTGTGTGTTTTGGACCAAAAGGAAAGGATTAAACATCATAAATTGTGACATTTTTGGGGAGTTTACGGCCAAGACTTGATCTTGGGCCGTAAACTCCTATAGATCCCTCAAGATGTAGGTTTTACTTGTACAACATGGTCTCATATGTCATAGAAAAATCCTAGAAGGTCCTATAGTGAGTTTGGAACAATTTGGCATACATTTTTGGGGAGTTTACGGCCCAAGAACATCCTTGGCCGTAAACTCTTCATTTTGTTCCCAAATGTGAAGTTTAATTGTACAACACACTTCCATAGGCCTTAGATAAATTCCTTTCATGCATTAGGGTAGTTTCGGGACTTGTTTGACACAAAAATTTGGGTGTTTACGGCCCAAGCTTAGCCTTGGCCGTAAACTCCTCTTTTTGTGTTCAAATGATGATGTTTAATGCACTTAATCCTTCCTTGTTGTCATGTCTAAATTACCAAACACCCTAATTGATCTTTTGGGACTTTAAACATAGATTTATGAGGTGTTTGAGGTGTTTACGGCCTAAGCACAAGCTTGGGCTGTAAACTCCTTTTTACATGTCAAATCCTTGTGTTTTAGTGTCCAAACCCTTCTAGTTATATGCCTTAGTTAGTATACTAGCTTAAAAGAAGGAAAAACTTGGTCTTTGGCATGGATTTGGGGGTTTACGGCCTAAGGAGCTTCTTAGGCCGTAAACTCCTTTATGGTCCTTGGTTTCCATGATTTTTGGCCCCTAAATTCCATGAAACATGACTAGATTAAGATAGAGGATGAGTACTTACGTTTGGAAGTCGGAAATTAGCGGAATTGGGGTCGATTTCGAGTCTAGAGAGAGAAAGTAGAGAGAGAGAGTGGGTGTGTAGTAAATGAGTGTTCAAATGTTGTGCACACCCATGGCATATGTCTCGGGAATCGCACCCGATACACGGCTACCCGATGTTTAAAGTTAACTGGGTTAAAACTTTTTACCCGGGTGAAGTGGTTGAAAAGGTAATACAACTCTATTAGGTTAAACGGGGTTAACACATACGAGTTATATTTCTTATAATAATATCAAGCCATGCATAAACTTAGATATTCGGATATTGACGATTCCAAATATTACATAAAATAACGTATAGTGACACGTTCCGTTAGTGAAAATGGGATCTGTAACGGAATTAGATTTGGGGTTGTCACAGATATCTAGGCCTTGGCCAGTGGGGAGTATGTATCTAGGATGAAGAAGAAGAGTAGTTTCAGATCCCCTTTTCATATATGGGTTCATCACTTGATCGCCTCTACGATTCTGTAGTGGTGTTGATTATGATGGCATGTGCGGAATTAGAAAGATCTAGTGAATCATCATGTAGAATCAAGAACACAAGAAGTAAATAAATCTTTGTAAGCTCTTATTAGATCTAGAAAGATTATACAAATGGGTTTGTATACAATTTCTCTCTCTAGTCTAACACTCCAAATGGTTCACTTACATAATGGGAGTCAGTCACTTCCTATTTATAGGAAAGACTCAACCCATTTACACATACAAAGAGGAAAGCCTAAAACACTACATCCAAGCATGACTTTGCACCCTAACATTCTCCCCCTCAAATGTACGATTGGATGTATGGCATTAATCTCCAACGAGCTAGCGCGATTAAGACCAAACTCCCCCTCGAAGTAACACCGGTCTTCAAATCCGCAAATGAATATTCGACAAACCCGAGAAGCTTCGAATACCCATCATTCTCCCCTTTTTATAATCAAAAAATGATTATAAAACCCACTAAGGATGAGAAGTGCCCGAGGAATAGACAATACAATACTCCCCCTTGATGTGTACCAAAAATGAATCACCAAAAATCTTGCACTGAAAAACAATCACAAAAAAGCCACAAAAAATTTCCGTTTTATGAAATTTTTTGACTTTTCGGGTGAAAGTTGCAAGATTTTTCAAAAACTGGGTAAAAAATGTAACTTTCTGAATTCTTGCAGGGACCTGTTGCACCAAAAACAGCTTAATATGCGAAACTCTAGCCCATTTGTGAAACCAGGCATAAAGCGTAAATTCGCACAAACTTCAGGGACCAGAACTAAAAATTCTGCAATTTCTCAGTTTTTATTACCCATTTGCAAAGTTGGGTATAAACTGTCATTTCGTGAAAAGATCAGGGGTGCAAACTGAAACTCTTTGTGTTCTTCCCTAAATCACCATATGCAGTAAAAGACTTCGCACGTCACTGATGCAAACGAACAAATTCTTCGCATCTTTCATCCAATATAACCAAATATGCGAAATTGATTGAGACTCAAACGCGAACTCATGTTTGAAACCCAAATGCGAACACAAATTGATTTCACCCATATGCGATCAATGAATATCCAGATGCGAACTCAACTGATTTCATATGCGAACCATATCCCCATTTGCGAACATTCAATCCAGTTAATCGATTTTAAAAATCAAATTCTTCAATTATCTTGCCTTCGCGTTTAATACACAAACCAAATGATCGACTTTAAAATCCATGGCTTCGTGTTCTTCCAGTCGATTTTGAAGATACAAAATGTAAAAGTGATACTATTCACAAATCGACCTAATCGACTCCAAACTATCATTCCAGTCAATTTAGATTTTAACTTCAATCGATTCCGAGAAACCTTCGTATCTAAAAATCCCAAATTAAGGTCGATTCCATTCTTTATCATACCCAAACCAAATATGCGAACTTGATTCACATAACCATTCGATTCTTCAAAATCCAATACTTCGCTTTTACTGTCAAACACTCTAAATCGATCCCCGATCCATTTCGACTGTCGAAATCAAACAATTATCGAGATTTTAATCAATCGACCGACATCATTTATCAAACCCATTCGACATTAACAATCAATTCCCAGTTCGTTCTTTGAGCAACCCAGCACACCGATATTTGACTTTGGAAATCAATCGACTCCATTCCTTCTTTTTTTTTACTTCGCATCGATCAACTCTTGCATTAACTTTTCTTTTCATCACAAGAAGTTTAATTTCCATGTCTCGTTCAAGATGCGAACATGACCCATTCATAGTGTTCGTTCATCATGAACACTCCCATTTAACTCCAAAATTAAACCCCAATTAACCTCGATTTCGACTTTCCCAGACCAAATATAACTCGTATCAACCAATTTCAACTTTCAATTCACTGAATCAACAATTGCAAATTGAGTTTGACTTTTCTTCAGTTTGACTTTTCAAAACCAAATGCAAATAAACACAAAATCGATGTTTCTAATGTCGAATTTCAGATCAAAACATGAACGTTCATTTGTTCTTCATCAAGCTATCTGTTAACCAGCATCGATTGCTTGACTCCTTTCGTTCATCAATCGACTCTAATTTAGACATCTCGACTCAAAAACAAACCAAATCGATTTGAGTACAAAGCATAGACATATGAAAAGAAATCGAAACTTATTTTCAGATAAGTTTTGAACATCAATCGATGAAAAAAAATTAACGAGATGAAGAACTCAAGAACAACTCATCATGACGATATACGAGCCGAGGGTACAAATAAAGGATGCGTGTGAACTCACGATCACCAACATGATTTCAATCTACTAAATCAGATCAAAGAGTTCTAATTAATTGGGCTTAAACATGGATAAGAACTGTAGCAGATAGAAGATATTGGAACATTAGAGATTATGGGTTTAATTCGTTTGGATAGTAACAGAATTTATCAAACTGGGCTTTTATGAATCAGTAGAGGATTCGATATATGAGTTTTAAAATAAGATCAATGAATTTAAAAAATATGAAAAGTGGATTTCGAATTTGTAAGTTTGATCTAAACAAAAATAATTGGATCAACAATGGGGTTAAAACTGATTTGATCCAACGAGGCAAATCGATCAAAAATGAAAAACGTAAAATATGAATCGAAATCATGGATGTTTTGGAATCCATTTGAGAATTTGAGATACCTTTTTGACGAATCGAGTTCTGTTTTCAAAAAAACAAATCGATTTTAGAAGATCTTGGTTCTTTTGTCGGAATGAGAAAATATCCAAATCGAACATTGTACCACCCACCATGCGAGATGTACAACTCGTTCTTCATGTTCTTCGTGTTCTTCAACGATCCAAGAACATCTTCAAAACAACCACCAACACTTTTGGATTTTGACTTGAAATTCAATGCTACATTTAGATATTGTTGCTTTGGAACCCAAATTTGTTTCACGGATTTTGGCTTCACAACATATGACGATTTTTGTGAGTAAACCCGCTTATTCTTCCAATTCATCTTCTTCTCCTTTTTCTTTCTCATCTTTTTGCATCTTGAAGACTTGATTTCATGAACAAACCCACTTTCAACAACATGAACATTTTGAGTTTGAATCAAATCTTTTGGAGTTTGATATTTGTGAATTTCTTGAACCACCGGCTTCCGATAAGGAATCATTCCTTCAAACGATTCACAAGAACACAAAATATCATCGGTTTGAACTCCAATCGAGCAAAAAACTTTTTCATCATGAGAATCAACTTGAATCTTCTTATCATGAACTTCAATAACATCACATTGAACTCCATTGTCTTGAACTTCAACAAACTTAAGAGCACGAAGATCATTTGGGTTTTCAATTAGAGAAATGTATTTCTTATTGAACAAATCTCGTTCTTCTCCTTCCTTTTGATTTCTACTACGAACTAATATGGACAAGGCAATTTTATTCAACCATGCAATCTTACAAATTGGTTGAAATACCAAGCTTCCATGATCATCCTTCAAACCTCCATAAGAAACCAAATTACCCCATGAAATCAATTTGCTTAACACCAACCCATAAAATTGATCTTCATTGACTTTGTATTTGATATCTTCAATGATCACAATCCAAAAATCATATGGCAAATCCACCATGATCACAAGAACTTGAAAATTTCTAGAGAGAGAAAGTGATTTTGAATGGGTTTTCTAGAGAGAGAAAGTAAATATCACTTGAATTCTAGTGAAGAAAATCGAATTATGAATAGAATCAAAGATGAATTCAATTTCTAGAATCCAAAAACTCTCTAAAACACAAAGATCCAAGATCATAATATGAATCCAAGAAAGCCATCAAGGATCAATTCTTGATCAAATCAAGAACACCGGCTCTGATACCAATTGTAGTGGTGTTGATTATGATAGCATGTGCGGAATTAGAAAGATCTTGTGAATCATCATGTAGAATCAAGAACACAAGAAGTAAATAAATCTTTGTAAGCTCTTATTAGATCTAGAAATATTATACAAATGGGTTTGTATACAATTTCTCTCTCTAGTCTAACACTCCAAATGGTTCACTTACATAATGGGAGTCAGTCACTTCCTATTTATAGGAAAGACTCAACCCATTTACACATACAAAGAGGAAAGCCTAAAACACTACATCCAAGCATGACTTTGCACCCTAACAGATTCATCATCATAAGGATCATAATAAGGTTCCCATGGGTGATCATTTTCCTATGTGGTTCTTGCTTTGCATCGATGCCCACATCGACATTCCTTACACCATTGCCTCCTTCCTCTCCTCTAGCCTAGCTTCGGCCACTCATCTACGGAGCAAGATTGATGGTCGCCATATAATTATTCGCTTGGATCATTCCTATGGGGTTGATACTCATGGGATGACTCGTTTCCCATCCGGGAGTTAGATGAAGTGGCTCTGAAGAGGATAGAGGAGATTGTACATGGGCCGGACCACATCTAGAGTATCCCTCCTGATGATTTCGTTATAGATATTCACCAGGTGGACGCAGAGCGTGGAGAGGAACATGATTTTGAGCAGGACCGTCATTAGGAACAGGTTCGATGTGATCCACTGGCTGCTCAGCAGGTTCTTATGCCCAAGATAGATATATCTATTCTTTCTAGGCATATGGATGAGCTTCATGGGGAGTTTTATGATTTCATGTTGGAGGTTCGTTGGGATCATTTGTGGATGATGGATTCCATGGTGAGTTACTTACAGAGTGGAAGATAGCTAATACCCCTCATCCTCGCCCGAGGGATGGAGCGAGCACGTTTGGGACGCATCCATGCAATGATGATGATGACAACGAGAGTGATGGTGATGGCGATGATGATGAAGAGGAATATGATGATAGAGAAATTTAGTTATTTTCTATATTGTTTCCTTTGTATATGATGTTTTGTTAGTTTGTATGAGTAGGTTATGTTGTATGGGTACATACCTTTCTTTTGTAGACTACTTTTGTAATTATTTTCTCTTTTCTTGTCAGGGTGGTTTTGTTTATTCTTTTTGAATTTTGCAAGTGTTAAGTTTATCAATTACCATGTTTAAGTTTAGTAGTGCATTAGGCCTGTCCAAAATAACACATAGCTAATCAGTTCTACGTCTAGTCTTGGCTTGACCAATGTACTATTAAACTTATTTAGGGTACTAATATTGAATTCAAGGAATTTCTAATGTGTATTTTGTTACTTTTGTTTTATACTTCAAGACTATCAAATAATGTTGAGCCAGGTGAGAAGTACCAGAGGGTAGGATGATTTTAGCATATAACCATTCTGAAATCCAGCAACCCAAGTGATAGTTCAAACTAGTCACCTTTCATGTAAGTAGTCTATCGGTAGTTTAATTAATAATGATACTTTTAGTTATAAGTCTAAGTACAAATCTAAATAGAGTATATGTCCCTAGGTGATAGTTGCATTTCCTAATGAATTACTAATTCTCTATAACCTTTAGTTATACCAATCTGTCACACCCCACCCCTAGCGGTGGAAACGCCAAGTGGCACAAAGTTAGGATGTTTTCTAATAAATAAGGATTTCACCTATCATTCATGTTATAAATATCACTTTCATTTAACGATTGATAACTTGCAAAAGAACTTTAATCTTATTACATTGATTTTTGTCTAGGCAATCATACACTTCGGTAGACTGTAATTCATTCATAAACTTTTGTTGAATGGTCTTTTGTCTCCATCGGTGACCTAGTAATTCATGTGAGTTTTGAAAGGGTCAACAAAATGTTGGTGATTCAACAGGTTTTGTATACTTGAAAATACGTTTTCGAATTTCGTTAGGTCAGCTCTTGTTGTATTCTTCACTTATGTTGTGTACTAACTGTTCCTTTAATATTTCTAGTAGTGGGTTCATATAGTTTAGTGACTAAATCTGAACCTATATGGATATATGGGTATATCGTATTACTTTTGTTTATTTCAAAACCTATTGTTGGTACCAAGGTAATATTCCCCTCATATTCTTTTATCATGTTATGTGTACTACTTCCTTATTCAAGGCGTTCTGAATTTGATAAGGGTAACCTGAACTCGTTTCCTCGGGTTTGAAGTTACTATCACTTCGTATTTTATTTGTAGTATTTGAAAGCTAGTTTTCATTTGACAAAGTTACGATGATTTCCTATAATCAAGCTATGACTGTTGATCCTAAAAACTGTGACTCTTCATCGGACGTCGCAAATGTGTTTAGAAAAATATACCTGCTTCAACCTGCCACCTAGTTGTAGCTAGCAACCACATGTCAGAGTGTCAATCCTGTATAGATCTATACCTCTCTCTCCTGTTCACTTAAGATTTAATGATTATTGGCCGGGAGCTAGCTGAAAGTCTTTCAGCGTGTTGATTAATCGTGTCTTATCTAACTCTTATCGTGGGAACCTCCCCTCATCGATTGTGTTGTTATTCTCGTTGTATTTATGTTCTTACTTATTATATATATATATATATATATATATATATATATATATATATATAATTTTTCTTATACTTATATATAATTTGTGTGTGTTGCGTAGCTGAGTATTTAGGCAGAGTAACCATTAGGTACTAAGCTTATCCAAAGGGTGGCTATGATAACAACTAGAGTATCGTGTCATGTAAACCGGCATCATAACTAGGTATGATCTTATCTATCAACTTGAATCAGCATAACAACTAGGCGTAATATTAGCTAAAAAGTTTAATAAGAGTATCTACCGAGCATAATATCATCTTAATGTTATCAGGATAATTATTTAACTATAATTAGTAATAACTATGTAATAGTTGCATGTTAACATATACCCCCCCCCCCCCGAAAAGGTTTGGAAAATGGGGCTGTGAACTCACTTGTAATTCATGAAACCTTTGATGTAGGGTAGAATTTGGGAGTCCAGAACTTGTGAGGCGCTTCAGGAGCCAGTGGCATGAAAATCGAGAGAGAATGAGGTGTGAGAAAGGTTCAACCTAAGCTTGCTATTTGTAGCAATTTTTGGGGTGGATGATGCGCAGTACGTCTAAAACACCTAATGTTGACACATGTCCTCTTCTTATGGTTCCACATCATCTGTATCCTAACGAATCAGGGTGTCAGAATGCACATCGCACGCTATGCGTGGGTGCGGTGAGGATGTTTTATAATCTTTGAAAATTCATAACTCTCGCCTATGAACTTCATTTTCATTGACTCTTATATATCCGTGTAGGTCTCGATGTACTCTACAACCTTCCTCTTGGTCGTTTTGGCTAATACTGAGTTTACTTTTTAGCTTGTATTTTAAAATCAGTATTCTTTTATAAAAATCATAACTTTGTCATACAGGTTCCGTTTTAGATGTTCTTCGGCTCGGAATTTCTACTTTGAGTAGTGCTACGATTTGCTTTTGGGTGACTTTTTCCAAAATTCAACAATTCTCCTTGTAGTTTTTATCGTTGTAAATTCTTACGTACAGTATACATTTAATTACTATGGGATTCATAATTCACCCATACTAATTCGGTTTGTTGCGAAATTCACTTTTTTGGGATCGCGGTAGCTTATATAATCTATAAATATTAACCTGCTTTCAAAGCGACACAATTTTCATGTACTGATTTTCGATCTTCATTGTTGACGAAATCAAGAATTTCAGTATATTGGGGGTTACAGAACCGCACTTTTTATGTTTCTATGTTTTATTGTTAAGTACTAACTGTGGTTTTGGTCTTATTTCCCAGGTTGTCACACACAGACATGCAAGTATAGTGAGAAGAGTCACCCGGACGATTAAACAAAATCCCAACAGCTATCTCATCAATAGAATAGCCAACCCAAGCTTCCTGAAGCCAAACTAAAACAAATCCTTATTCAAATAGTCAATTCTACCCAAAGCTTGACCAAAAGTAAACAGGTAAAAACTCAACGGTCAAAGCTAACGTCAAAATTTCCAAAAGCAACCCTCCAAGTCGTGGCCTTCCTTAGCCACATCATGGGCACAAAATGCCAAAACAGTCGATGATTCCCTAATGGCCACGTCGTGGCAGCCTAAGGCCATGTCGTGGGGACTCGTTTGAACAACTCAAACGAACTTAATCCATTTCCTTCTGATTTCAAGAGCACCAAAGCTCCGATCTGATCCTTTCCAAGGTCTTAATAGATAAAGTTTCTAACTTTATCCATTAGGAAGGTCCAAACCACCAAGATGTTGACTTTCTGTCTCAAAGGGACCCAAAAATGCATCTTTCTTAACTTAATCCATTAAGTCCAAGTCTCCAAACTTTAGATCTGAATCAACATGATGTTTAGATGGATAAAAAGTTTCCAATTTTATCCATAACAATGTCACAAAATTTCAAGATCTAAACTATAATACACCAAAATGACCTAAAGGACCAAGATAAATTACATGGTTATAAGGGAGGGAAAAAGATCACAAATCTCTTAATCCGTGAGGTCCAAGAAGCATTCCAAATTGATGAAAATATGGTGGATTTGCATCAACTCCAATATCACCTAGAAAATGGACCAAAAGTGCCAAAAACCGCAAATGACAAGATCTAAAGAGCTAGATAGCAAGATTGGAACTCTATACTTACAATAGTCCATAAATGAAGTGCCTTTGATGGATCCAAACTTGAAATAACTTTCCTTGCACCAGAAGAACCTTCTTGATCTTTAAACATCATCAAAATAACATACAAAGCATCCAAAAGAGGATAGAGGAGGGAGGAGAAGTTCAAATCTTGAAATGGAGCCTAGGGTTTCTCCCAATGGGTTCTAGATATGATGGAGGCTGCTAAAATGCCCGAAAATATGGAACCTTATGCTTATATACGTTGAATACCCTAAAATAACGGGCTTGGGCGTGACAGACGGTCTATCCGTGGCCACATTTCTCCACTTAGTGGGCTCTGATCTCCATTCCAGCTTCAATCAGCCATAACTTATTCGCTCCAACTCCGTTTTCGGTGATCTTTCTATACATAAAAAGGTATTGACGAACCCCACAACTCTATCTAAATATTTTTTACTTAAAACACTCTAAGACATAAACCAAGGGCTTAGATGTAACACCTAGTTTTGAATCGTTTCATTATTTGGGGCCGTGACCCGGTTATTGGTTATCCTAAGGCTTAGGGCCTTGGGGAAGAAGGGAATTGGTCATTTTTGGATGTGTTAGTTATAGATTAACTATTTCGAGTGTTCGATGGTGTTTCAGAGCCCAAGATTAGCAGCTCGATCCTTTATCAATTTTGGGTTTCTATTTAGGAAGCTTTAGGGCGAGGGTGAGTTGATAGAAGTGTAGGGCTTCTCGTCACCTTTCCATGGATATAAGTTTCGTCGAAAACAAATTTAGAATGAAGGATTTATGGCTAAATGAGGTTAAGTGTTGTAGGGGATCATCTACTACACGGGGTGTACTAATCATGTATGCGGGGCGTACTGAGTGGCTCGGTCGCGATTTCTCCTCTAGTACGCCAAGCGTACTAAGAGGTACGCAGGGCGTACTCCCTTCAGCATCAAACCCTAATTTTGGGTTTTTACCGCTATATAACCAACATTATATCCTTCCTCTGGACATTTTAGGTCAGCCTCCATCCCCTTTAGCCCATATTGTAACCCTAGAGTGCCTTGAGTGAGTTTTGGAGCTTGGAAGAGTATTTTGTGGTGGTTTGTTTAAGAGAAGAAGAAATTTGAAGACTCATTCTTTGGAAGAGGGCTTTGAGATCCACCTTTATCATCTCATTTAGATGCTTGTAAGGTATGAAGTTCAAACCTTGCCATTTCATTTCTTAGATCTACTTCTTTACATGTTTTTATTCATTTTGGTCCTTTTCTAGCTGGTGATTGGGAGTTAAGGTCGTTTTGGAGCTTAACCATATAGATCTGCACATATTAATTTTTTCATGGGCATAAAGGTGCAAACTTTATGGTGGTCTTGGTCTCATGCATGTATTAAGTCATTAATTAAGCTCTTTTGATCTCTAAAACCCCATTTAGCCATGCATGCACATAAAGTTGGTAGGTTTATGTGATTAACCACCTTGTGGAAGTCAAATATGAGTTTGGATCGAAGTCTTATTGGGTTAAGAGATGAAACGGAAAAGTTGATCATGTTGGTGAGTACGTTGGGCGTGCAAGCCTTTTTTGCAGTACGATTGGTGTATAGGCTGAGTACAACCCATGTACTCAGTAGGATTGGTTTCTCTTGTTTGGGCTTCAGTTTTGGGCTTAAGTGGGATTAGTTTTCTTGGGCCATCAGAATCCATAGGTTGGGCTGTTGAGATTTTGTTGGACTTCTTGGGAAAAGGCCTATGAAAGGGATTGGGCCCAATTTGGGAAATTGGGCCATATGTGGGCCTTAGATGCTTATTTTAGATTCTAGGATTTTGGACATTTGGTTTGGGCCTTGTCCTTGGGCCAAGTTATAGATAGGTTAAAAAGGTCTTTTACCCTAATTTGGACTCTTAGTGTGAGTCGGTATCTAGTTATTAATGGGTTATCATTTTAGTATTTGATAGCGTGTGGAGTTTAGCGGATCTGCTGTCGGAGTTTTATCCCTGGGTTTTAGTTGTACTTACGGGTCAAAGGCACGATGTCGGCCCATTGGTTTGATGTCCTTATATTCACTGATATGTCGAGTATGAAATAGATATGCATGATTATATTCACTGACATGTCGGGTATGAAATAGACTGGTGGATCTATAGGACTACATATGATTCTGTCAGCATGATTATCTGTATATGGTTGTTATATTTCGACATATTATGTTGGGTTGAGGTTGTACTGCTTCTTGTTGTATCCAAAAAACCTTGGAGCATTCCAGATATAAACTAAGGATCGGGTTGTATACCAGACTCATACTGAGGGATAAAGTGCACTCCCGATATGAGCTGAGGACCCGGTGGTAAGTCAGACTCGTACTAAGGACTTGAGGGTATTGGATCATTCTAGGTATCAGCTGAGGGTCGGATAGTGTATGCTAGACTTGTATAGAGGACTCAGTTGCATTCCAGATACGATCTGAGGACCGGTTGGTAGGCTAGACTCGTATTGAGGGTTGAACATTTGTATGCCAGTATGACGACTAATTGGACTAAGGAACAAGCTAGACATAAGTTGTGGGCCCTGAATGTAAGCTGGGCTTAATTTGTGGACTCGGGAACAAGCTAGATATAAGCTATGGGGCCGATAGGCAAGCCATAATCATATTGTGGACTGAGGGGTAATCCAGTCTTTTATTTGTGAACCCAAAAGATGCATTTATTTGTACATGTTATATGTTTCTGTGTTGGTACTTTGGGGGAACTCACTAAGCTTCATGCTTACTATTTTGTTTATAGTTTCAGGATCTTCAGAGGAGTGTTCCAAGGAAAAGGCGTGACCATACACATCCTTGGTTTTACAACTGATTGGATATTGAGAGACTCTGATTTTAAAGAATGTTTTGGAAACAATTATTTTGTAAACAATTTTTATTAGTAAATGAGTTGTTTTGAAAGGTTTTCACTGGTTGTGATTTTCGATGCATTACAAGTTGGTATTAGAGCCTTGGGTTGAGTGAATTGCAGGAACACTCGTGTGAATACAGTCTCAAATTAAGGAACTGCAAAGGTTTTAAAAATGATTTTTTTTTATGTTTTCAAAATAATAAAGAAAGGATGCGATGTGTACGATCAGCCGGAGCCAGTAAGTAGACGCCAAATTACCACATCGTTATTTTATATTATGATATGTTATAATTGTTTGTTATTGATAGGCTAAGGATCTTCGGGAATTGCATGGTAGAATTGTTTTATTATATGATTTCTGATATCCTAGGGTTCTTTCTTATATGAAATTGACATCGTTATTGTGGTCACTTAGTGTGTGCATCATAGTTGTACATGACGAAGATTCTATAGACTGAGAATGTTTGATTTAGCTTTACTTCCTGTTAGAGTCAATTCTGATGGGTTTTGTGCATAGCAAACAGTCCTTACATGTGCATGCAACCCTAATATGTTGGATCTAGGTTTTCTCTATTAGACATACAAGCATTGAGCACAAAACAAGAAACCCTACGAGGAAACTATAATTTTCGAAAATAAGAATAAACTAGGGTTTAGATACATAACTTGATTGTTATATTGTAATAACTATGAAATCCTTGAAGATCTTGGACTTGAGAGCTAGTATCACAAGTGTATCACCTCTAATGGCTCACAAACACACAAAGCAAAAGGATGAGAGGAGAGAGGGGGAAGATACTTCAAAATTTCGGCTATCCTTAGGGTTTGGCGGCATTGTCGAAATCAGTAAGGTTGAGGATCCTTAAATAGTTGTTGGTTGCTTAGAGCCAAAGCTAGGGTTTGCTAGAGGAAACCCTAATTCCCAGCTTAAGGCCTAAGGAGCCCAAGGACTCCCATCCCTTAGGCCTTGGACAAAAATTCTAGGGCCTCCCTAGAATTTTTCGTCCAACACTTCTACGGTGGTCCAAAAGCCCAAAACCACAACTATTAATCAATTGCTAAATAGCTCCTATACTTTTAATTAATTCCTATAATCCCAAAATTAATTCCAAATTAATTTCTGATTAAATATTAATTAAATAACATGATTTGTAATTAAAAATTACTTTCATAATATATAAAAAAATCATTTTTCTATATTAATTTATTATTCCAAATAATAAATCATTCCTATTTCTCAATAGGTCATCCTGTCTAGTTGCTAGTATGAAGGCAACCCAAAAGGACTGTGTTTCTATCAATTCAAGTACATACCAATTATAGCTATGGGCTTAGACACCTAATCCAACAGTCTCCCACTTGGATAAGTCTAATAACTATAATTGCAAGTATAACTTCAAAAATTGATTAGCAAAACGTAGCTCTCAAAACCGTTGTCGAAATCTAACCTTGTCAGTAATGTGTAATAAGATAAGTGATCATATAACGCTACTTTATGCAGTATATCATGTGGAAAAATGATATGGAATAGAATAATTCTCATTTTCCAATAGTTTCTTTCCTGATTTCTGATTTATAATGACAAGGAACTACAATTGAACACATCAATTCAGTCCTGACCACGCCTGGAACATAAGCCAACACCAAATCATCGAGGGGCCCAACATATCACTTTCCCCGTTAGGGCAAAAGAAAAAGATAAACTTCGACTTGTATGCTTGCACTATTTACTCCTCAAATCATGCAAAACAATACGCTTTATAACATCAAGTTACTGATGTGTTTACACATTATCAATGCACAACCAACTCGTAAACAACAACTCATATATCTACGTTTAAAGATTATACAATATTATCATCTCAGAATTACTCGTGATAAATTCCATAAAGTAATTCACTGAACATGGGTTTAATCCAACACTCAAAATCCCTATTTTCCAAGTACTCGTGAACATTGCAGCAAAACCATTAATATGTCTAAATCCTTAGACAATCTACAACCCAATTCATGACAGTCTTAATTCACCACTTACTTCCAAAGTATGATCGACTTTGGATATTTGAATAATCTAATTATTCGGGAAATAAAACATGCAAAAATGAAGCACAATGATAAACAATTGACAAAAGATAGTAAACGATACTCATACATAAATCTCTATGATTTAATCATCAAATGCCAATTACATTTATTTGTTACAAGTTTCCAAATATTTATCTAATCACTAAAACTAATATCATCCTTCAGACAAATGCTCCTCGCATGTTGAACATGATTAACCCTACTTAGACCCTTCGTGAGGGGATCAACAAGATTATTTGCATATGATATCCTCTTCACAACGAAATGTCCTTCTACTCGATGTCAGATAAAGTGGTATTTTATGTCGATATGTCTAGATCTGTCATGATCTCTTGGTGCCTTGGTTAAGGCAACCCCTCCTTCATTATCGTAGAAAATCTCCATCGGCTATTTAATGGCTGGCACAACTCCAAGGTATCCAATGAATTTCTTCAACCATATAGCCTCAATTGATGCTTCGCTCATTGCAATGTACTCTGATTCATAGGTCGAATCAGTCACCATTTCCTGCGTGGAACTTTTTCAAGTCACCACTCGTCCATTAAGGGTAAACACCCAGCCAGATTGAGAACGGAAGTTGTCTCTGTCTATCTAAAAGTTGGCGTCACTATACCCATTAACTCTTAAGTCATCATTGACACTAAGCACACGAACCGAGTCCTTAGTTCTTCGTAGATACTTAAGAATGTTCTTGACCGCTATCCATTGAGCTTTACTTGGATTTTCGCGATATCGACTAACCATTCTCAAAGCAAAAGCCACGTCAGGGAGAGTATATTTTATAGCATACATGATCGATCCAACGGCAGAAGCATATGTAACTTGACTCATTTCTGCTATCTCTGCATCAGTACTCGGACTCTGAGTCTTACTCAGTTTGGTATTGCTCTGGATAGGCAATTCTTTTCTCTTGGAATTCTCCATGCTAAAACGCTGCAACACTTTATCCAAATATGTACTTTGACTAAGTCTAATTAGTCTTATACTCCTATTCCTCAAAATCCTTATTCCCAAAATATAAGCGGCCACTCCCATATCCTTCATGGCAAAACACTTTCCAAGCCAAGACTTAACCTCTTGCAAAGTTGCAATGGCATTTCCTATGAGTAGTATGTCATCAACATACAATACCAGGATGGTGACTATACTCCCACTAGCTTTGACATATACACAAGATTCACACTTATTTAGAAGTCAAACTCTTTAACTTTCTCGTCAAAGCAAAGATTCCATCTGTGAGAAGCTTTTTTCAATCCATAGATTAATTTCTCAAGCTTACACACTCCATTGGGGTACTTAGCATCCACAAAACCCTCTGGCCGACTCATGTAAACATCCTTAGAACACCTCTTTCCACTGGCAGACTCAGGGCCCGCCATTGCTTTCTTGTAGTTAGTAGGTTCATCCAAATTTACCAGTATGATATTACTGATAAACGTATCACCTTATGCAATTATATGGAAACCATACAACACAAGCAAAATGCTAACTCTACTAGAACGCCTAAGAGGCAATGACTTGTCAACTGGTTCAACATGAGTTTCTTCCTCAAGTTAAGCTCTAGCGTCAGAGGTTCCTTCATCATTTGAATCTTCAATTTCTTCAAGATCAATTGTACTCCCACTGTCCTCTTGGCATATGAGCTCTCTCTCATGAAAGACTCCTTTTCATGCTACAAAGACCACGGTTTCACTAGGTCTGTAGAACAAGTATCCAAAGGACTTTTATGGGTAGCCAATAAAAATACATCTCTCACTTCGAGGTTCAAGCTCGTCATGAGTGTCTCATCTAACGAAAGCTTTACAACCTCAAACCTTGATATTTGCCAATGAGGGAACCTTCCCTGTCCATATCTCGTGAGGTTTTTTGTAACCTTCTTTGTTGGGATAAGATTAAGAATGTGGGTGGCAGTCTCTACGGCATACCCCCAAAATGATATTGGAAGTGAAGCTCGACTCATCATGGAATGAACCATGTCCAACAAGGTTTGACTACGCCTCTCAGCCACACCATTAAGTTGTAGTTGATGGGTTTTAGCCATAAGAACATCCTATGTGCTCATACAAACCCTAATGCTTGGATCTAGGTTTCTCTATTGTACATGCAATTCATCCAAGACTTTAAACCCTAGTTCTAGCATACAATTAATCATATTAACATGTGAAAGGGTTTTAGATCTTACCTTGATTGTTATGTAGCAATAACAATCTCAAATCCTCTTTGTAATGACTTTAGAAAGCTTAGAGTCACAAGTGTCACTCCTCTAATGGCTCACAAACACCAAGAGCAAGAGGATGAAGAATAAGGAGAGAGGAGGCTGCCCAAAAACGTCCAGAAACCCTAGTTGAACTCTTAGCCACGTTTTTGGGGCTTAAGGGTACTATACATACATGTAGGCTATTAGGGTTTTCAACTAGGAAACCCTAATATGACTGCTTAAGCCCAAAGCAAGCCATGGACCCTTTTTGAATATCCCTTGGACGATTTCTAATGGGTTTCCCCATAGAAGTCGTCCAACCTATTATTCCAAGGTAATCCATAGCCCAAATGCAATTATCTTATAATTACAGTTCCAGTCCCTTAAGTTTAATTAATCTCTTTTAGCCACAAAATTAATTATCAATTAATTCTTGACTAATATTAATTAAACAATATGATTTCTCCTTTAATATATTATTCTCATAATATATTAATAAATCATATTTAATCCTTTCTCTCCATAATTCATCCTATCAAGTTGCTTTGGTGAAGGCAACCCAAAAGGACCATGCACCATCGGGTCAAGTACATACCAAAATAGTTATGGACATAGACACTAATCCAACAGTCTCCCACTTGGATAAGTCTAATAACTATTATGCATATGACTTCAGATCTTGATCTGCAATCGTAGCTTTCAAAAGTCGCTGTCAACTCTGATCTTATCAGAAGCGTCCTTTAGATAAGGGATCATATATTCCTCCATTCTAGATATCGTATAGACTGAGACATGGATTTAAATCATTCTCTCTGTCTATGTGTTGTTTCCTAATTTCCGATTTATGACGACTGACAACAGACTACAATTGAACACATCAAATTAGTCCCGGCTTGGCCAAGCACTTAGGTGTCATCACTAAATCATCGAGGGGCCCACAGATATCGCTTTCATCCCACTTTGGATAAAAGGAACGGATAAAATTTGATCCAATGCTTGCTTGCACTCACTTACCGAATCACACACAACAATATGTTTTATGACACCAAGTTACTGGTGCGTTTACATATTATCAATGTGTAACCGACTCGCAAGATACAACTCACACATCTCGGTTTCAAGAATATAAGATGTTATCGTCTCACAAATCACTCGTGATAAAATCCATGAAGTGATCCAAGTGAGCGTGGGTTTAATCCAATGCTCAAATCATATTCGTAAGCACTCGTGAACGTTGCAGCAAGCATTTGCTTATGTCTAATACACTTTAGACAATCCACACACCAATTCACGACAGTCTTCATTCATACATACTTCCAACATATGAACGACTGTGGTCCGTTTGAGATTGTTCTGAATCAATTTAATTATTCAGGAAGTCAAAACATGCAAAGTGAAACACAAGAATAATACTAATCCCATATGGCCCCAAACTCTGGGTATAAATAAAAACATTTTATTTAATCACCATATTGATTACTCATTATTTTTTGTTTCGGGTAATCAACTTCTTATTACTTGAATTATTACTACACATGTCCCATGCTCTCAGCATTCACACAATGTTTACCTACGGTCCTTACTTTGTGAAATAGATTAACTGAACACATTTCCAACCATACTCATTTCACAACTCCCAATCCTTATCACAAGTGTAAGAATATCAAATTCTTTCCACTTATAGAATATGCTAGATTCTAACATTTTATGCAATGATCCTTTCGTAAAGTCACAGCTCAAAATCATCAAGATTTGGCTAATCTCTATCAAAAACAATTCTATAGATATGATGTCTCTCACTCAAAGTACATTCCTTTGAACATCCTTCTTGCATAATAGTTTCTAATCTAGATATAGATTCACAATATCCAACTCCCAATATGGAAACATTTCCATATTTTCCAGATGACAACTCATTCTTAATAGAATCTTATCTATTCATAATAATGTCGATATGGTCCATCCAATACCATACTTCCAACTACTCACAAGCAACCAATCCTCAGCGTGCTTTGGATCGTCCTTTGATATTTGTTTAATTATCTTAGTCAAAACCGATTCTTGTCCTTTTTCCCTCTTAATGTGCTAGACATTTGGAAAATTTTAGAATGTTTAAATATTATAGCATTTGCAACCGATCCTGTACCCGAAGCTTATGGGACACGATGCATAATGTCTTACATAAAGATTTTATACTTTATCAATCTTTCAAAATAATATTTTATGTGTCACGTTCTCATAATTCGAACTATGCCAAAATCATAATCGAAATTTGAGAACACACTATGTATCCTTGACTAAATTTATTAACATTCCACAACCTAAGCCTTTAGATTTGAAATGAAGCATAATATTCTCTCCCTTAATTATAGCAAAACAACTATTCAACCCTTACAACTTTGCAAAGGATAACTCTTGTTTTCTATAAGTAATATTGCTAACTTGCAATACTTGTTTTAATAATCATACAAGAACAACATTTATGCTCCCACTATCATGATGATTATTATCAAATAATCATAACACTTATGCTCCCACTAGCTTTGACATGATAATCCTTTATTTAAGCATCTTAAACTTATACACCTTTGCCTTAGATAGCTCATATGTGTGTCTAAACAATTAAGACTAATTGACAAATCTCACAATTCGAATCATGGAAAGGGATACCGTAACCATAATCGAATTCGAGAATACAATTTCACAATCACTATCTTCTTAAAATCTCTCTTAGTGAAAGCATTTCCTGACAGTCATCTTCATGAAGGAGGGAATTTTATGACACTTAGATTTTAATGGTGTATTTGTTCCTATCCATGTGAATTTGTCCAAAACCAAAATTTGCGACAAACCCAAACTCATATGGACCGAACCTTCTCAATCTTGATTTCTTGCCTTATGGTAACACGGCTGCCCACCATGTCTTCCAAGTAGTTAAGCAGCTCACCCTTTCCTATCAATGTACTTTTCATTGAACAAGGTGCTTGCCTTTTATGCGTTCAAATGAGAACTCATAGAACTCACATGCATAATTAACTCAATTGAAACCGCACAGAAACAAGATAGTGTCAACACGATAGGTTGTAAACCTCAACTCGTGTGCTAGTGATGATCGATAAGGTTTATTTTTGATTAGTTCTTGAAACTTTTCAAGACTATTAAGACTCCCACTGACTCCTTGACATATAAGATTATCTTGTCAATCAACATTTCTCGACAAACAAATATTCAAGAGTTAGTGTAGCTTTTATCAAGACTAAACATTTCACAAAATTGGTCCTAGTTGGTCTTTGTCTTACCTATGACATCACAACTTTCCAATTTCAAATGTGCAGTAATAAGAAAACCCTTTTTTTCAAATTCCACATTTGATGAATGTTATAAACCTTCTTAAGACTTGTCACTCATTGTCACAATCTTAACTCTAAGACTTGGTTTTGGAATGAAGTATGATTGACTTCTTGATTTAACCATTTCTTCAATTCTTGATTCCTCTTCTCAGACATACAATTGCACTAAGACTCACTTAGAGGATCAATTGAGATATGGTTCTTAATCATTAAGACCTATCATAAAACATAAAAAAAGGTACTCTCCCTTCTTCTTAGAATACAGAAATTTTTATCTTTCTGCCTACTTGATTCTTCTTATTCGTTCTGCTATTGATTTAAACTCTTTCAAATCAACTCGGAATTACACTTAATCTTATAAGTATAATCATATCCACTAAACCTTTAGTAAATCATGAAGAATATCTTTGTCACTCTTGTGGTGGACTTTATCAATACACAACCTTGTGTACTTGATCTCCTAGTCCTTCACTTGACACTTTGTCAACAAATTAGTCTAATTTCCAAATATGAAATTTCTCATTCATCATGCAATACTTGTTGTACGATTCCAAGTTTCTATCCAATTGAAACTTGGGCGATGAGAAACTTTCCATATTTGGTAAATTCTTGACCTTTCCACAAATAACATAATTAAGAATCAAATCCATTATTGCTAATAATAGAAACTTTCAAACATCAATTTTTCAAACACGCCATTGCAAGGATAAATAAATAAATAAAAAATCAAAATTTATTTTATTGCGGAAAAATTTGTCCTTACAATGCAATTCAATTGAAAAACTATGTTAATACATATTTCTTAGCAATCTTATTCTAACTCCAAGTAGTAGCTCAAGATTCTAATCTTCAAGTAATGCGATCGAAATCCATTTCTTCACGATTAGATTCCACTCACTTCTTCCCTTAAGCTTTCTCTCTTTTCTTCGATCCTACAAGACATCGAAATGTAATCTTATCACATCATGTATTAAGAATCTAGAATAGGAACTTAAGAGAGTTAGTTAATGGATTTTACCTAAAGTAGAGCCATACGTTTTGACTCTCCCATCTCTTAGATCTCTTAGGTAAATAGGGCAGCTTTGTCTCCAATGCCCCTTCTCTTGGTAATAAAAGCAAATTGACTCTTTTGGAACAGCACACAGAACTACTTCTGACTTTGCCTTTCTCTTATGATCAAACTTTTCGATCATGGCATGCTTTTCGTTGCCATTGTCTATATCCATAGAGGTCTGGAAGGCAGATCCACCAATCAACTTTGCTTTTCCAGTGCGCCAAATCATTGTTGATTCAGCAGCAATAAGCATATAGGTGAGAACAATGAGGGTTACGTTGTGGTTCATCATATAGTACTCTCTTACGAACTCACTATATGAGTTAGGAAGTGACTGAAGAACCCAGTCAATAGCCAGCTCCTCACAGACAACAGATCCCAACATTCTTAATCTATCAATGTGTGAATTCATCTCTAGGATGTGTGCACACACTAACTTTCCTTCTTCATGTTTACTTGCCAAAAGGGCTTGAGTGAGTTTGAACTTTTCAATCTTTTGAACTTGTGGGTTAGGGAGAATAATAGGAGGAGGTGGAGGAAGTGGAGCATGATCTCGTGTTCCTCGATCGAATCGTGGAATATCATCTTCATGTGAAAAGCTTGTTCCACGGGATTTGGGAAGACCATAGTTGTCATACTTTGACATCTACAAAAAGGGAGAAAAATTAAATTCAAGTTAATTGATTGATTGAGTCCTTAATAAATCACCCAAATGAGATATTAAGTCTAGGACCAAACACAATACTCTGCAACCTAGAAAAGGGATGTCGTAATCTAGTTGCAGAATATTTGAAGGTAAGTGAATGACGATTCACTAATTTCCACCATGAAAAATGAAAAAGAAACTTAAGTTTTAAATCTGTGAAAATTCCTAGATCTTTTGATATTCATTGAACTTTTCAATGGCATGTTTAAATCTCGATATGCCCCTCTAGTTTGTGACTGCGATACCGAGGATCACAAAGCGGGTGTGAATAACCATGCAAACTTCCATGGTGCCCCCACATGTTACACTCATCTATTCGATGTGTCGGTTAACCACACACGCTCCACCGAACTATGACAAACATTGAGTCACCCTTTGCTACCTTTTCTTAGAACCATTTAGTGTGTCGGTTAACCACAGACGCTCCACTAACGTCTTCGCAAAGGCACAAAGTTTAATTTCATGGAATTTCATTAATTCACTTTTTGCCTAAAGTAACTAAGATTGGGAATTGTAAAAGCATTTAGTTACTTTTGTACTTCATTATACTTATAATGGAAGGTTTCTGTCCTATCCTACCCATTCGGCTAACAACCCTCCACTAGTCAAGAGTGCGGTGGGTAAGAGTGGATACCCATTCAATCGCTATTTTACAGGCAATTTCCTTAAACACCCCTTATAGACCAGCTTCGTGAATGAGGCCTACTAACGGTAACACTGACTGTTTACTCATACATATATAATACTAGACTTTTAAGGTTATATATAGTATAGGGTGTATTTTACACTTTTAAAATACTAGGTGTTCTAATTTAATAAATTATACTTTTAATTTAATTAAATGTAAAACCAAAAATTTATGGGTTTATTAAATGTCTTTTAATTATACACCTTAATTAATTAATAAAACCATAAGGGTGTGATTTTAACGTTTTCAAAACAATACTAGGGTTTTAGAATTTAACATTTCTAAATTAAACTTTTAAATTCCAAAACATGAGGGCAAGTTTTGAAACATTTCAAAACATTAGGGTTCAACTTATTTAAATTTCAAAACCAAAAATTTTAAGTTCTAATTTAAACTATAAAACCTAAAGGGATTAATTTGAAATTTTTCCAAACTTTGTCAAGAATATTCTAGATCACATAATTCAAATAAGGCAATTAACTATTAATTGGTGGTTATCTAATTAGATCTAGTTTAAAGTCCTGCAAGATAATGATCAAATAATTCATATAATTTAACATTTATCAAATAAGGTAATAATTATCTAATTAGATGACCAAAATCTTTTATTTTGACAAAGATAATCATAAGGGATCAACAAAATTCGAATTTTATTAATTTTAAACAATTATGGAAATTATCCTAAGTCAAAATAGGTAAAAATCCCAAAAATCTGTCTGTCTAACAGCTAAACTCGCCGAGTCCCCCTATGGACTCGACGAGTTCACCCTACTTGACGAGTTCACATTGGAACTCGACAAGTTTGTCAGGCAGATGGCCAAAACCTCGATCTTGCAACATGAATGAATGTACTAGGCATCAATACAATAGAAACCAATCAAGTCTCTGATACCACTGATGGGTTTTAGCCATAAGAACATCCTATGTGCTCATGCAAACCCTAATGCTTGGATCTAGGTTTCTCTATTGTACATGCAATTCATCCAAGACTTTAAACCCTAGTTCTAGCATACAATTAATCATATTAACATGTGAAAGGGTTTTAGATCTTACCTTGATTGTTATGTAGCAATAACAATCTCAAATCCTCTTTGTAATGACTTTAGAAAGCTTAGAGTCACAAGTGTCACTCCTCTAATGGCTCACAAACACCAAGAGCAAGAGGATGAAGAATAAGGAGAGAGGAGGCTGCCCAAAAACATCCAGAAACCCTAGTTGAACTCTTAGCCACGTTTTTGGGGCTTAAGGGTACTATATATACTTGTAGGCTATTAGGGTTTTCAACTAGGAAACCCTAATTTGACTGCTTAAGCCCGAAGCAGCCCATGGACCCTTTTAGAATATCCCTTGGACGATTTCTAATGGGTTTCCCCATAGAATTCGTCCAACCTATTATTCCAAGGTAATCCATAGCCCAAATGCAATGATCTTATAATTACAGTTCCAGTCCCTTAAGTTTAATTAATCTCTTTTAGCCACAAAATTAATTATCAATTAATTCTTGACTAATATTAATTAAACAATATGATTTCTCCTTTAATATATTATTCTCATAATATATTAATAAATCATAATTAATCCTTTCTCTCCATAATTTATCCTATCAAGTCGCTTTGGTGAAGGCAACCCAAAAGAACCATGCACCATCGGGTCAAGTACATACCAAAATAGTTATGGACTTAGACACTAATCCAACAGTAGTGCCCTAGGACGTGTTAATTGTGAAACAATTCCACATTCCTTGATATAGTCATGGAACTCGATACTAAGATACTCACCACCTCCATCAAATCTGAGCATCATGATCTTCTTGCCCAGTTGATTCTCGACTTCATTTTTGAACTCTTTTAACTTTTAAAAGGTTTCTTACTTATGCTTGATTAACTAGATATATCCATATCTGCTATAATCATCAATGAAACTTGCATAGAATTGATTTTCATCCCTTGTGGTGGATCAAAAAGGCCCACATACAATTATGTGTATGAGATCCAACAATCCTTCACCTCTTTCACAAGAACCGGTGAAAGTTAATTTAGTCATCTTTCCAAGCAAATAAGATTCGCATGTATCATCTGACCTTAATTCAAATGATTCCAACACTCCATTCTTTTGGAGTTATTCAATGTGTTTCGTGTTATGTCCAAAAAACAATGCCACAAGCTTGCTTTGTCTAAACCATTAGACGAATCAATTTGCAAAAGACTATTACCTAAATTGTCTACAACCATCACAGTTTCATACACGCCATCACAAGGTAATACTTCAAAATAAAATACTCCATTTTTATAAGCATAAATAGAACCATTCTCATTATCTAAAGAATATCTAAAACCTTGTCTGTATAAACCATGAAATAAAATAATATTCCTCATTATTTCTGACAAATAGCAACAATTATACAAATCTGAACATTACCCACTACTAACACTAAAGAATAAACACCAATCTTGGTAACAGGTGAGGATCTCCTATTTCCCATAATCTGGTTCATCTTCCCATGATCCACATCCTCACTTCTTTTTAGTCCTTGTAAGTCAGAGCAAATGTGAAAACCACATCTTGTATTAAGGACCTAAGAATTAGAATGTGATGAGTTTTTTGATAGGATAGTGTAAATACCTGCTGATGTTCCCATAACCTTGCCATCCTTTATGTCTTGCAAGTACTTGGGGCAGCTTCGTTTCCAATTCCCCTTGTCATGGTAGTAAAAGAGAGTAGCCTCCTTAGGATCAGAGGCAGGAGGAGCATCAGAGCTAGGTTTTCCTTTTGTTCCGTTGCTTGAGGACCCCGCTTGGGACTTTCCCTTCCAATTCTGTTTTGGAGGAGCTTTCCTCTTCTTCCCATTCCCTTGCCTAATGGCTAAGAAAGGAGCAACAGTAACAGAATTGGAGGCAATATGCTTTCCCTTCATTCAACTTTCAGTAGTTCTCAGCAAGCTTTAAAGTTGACTAAATGTGGTTTCCTCCTTGTTCAAATGATAAGTCATAATAAACTGATGATAACAACTAGGAAATGAGTGCAAGACTATGTCAATAGCCAATTCCTCATTGAATTTCACATTGAGTTTTAGCAAAGGATCCACATAACATTGCATGCATTGCAAGTGGGTCGTGACAGACTCTTCGTCCTTCATCTACTAGTTAGGAGGGACTTGGCTATCTCGTATCTCTCTTGACGAGCTCGTTGATGGTACTTTTCCATCAAGTCCTTACACATCTCATGCAGCCAGTAGTCCTCATAAAAACTTTGCAGCTCAGGAGTCATAGTATCCACCATGATTCATGCCACTTTGGTAGCATCATTGCAATGTCTCCTATACTCAGCTATTTCTTCAGGAGTAGCAGTTGTTTCATCAATCTCGTTCAGCTCCTTTTCAAGTACATATTCCATGTCCTTGAAGCGCAAAGCCATCTTGATGTTGTGCATCCAATCATTATAATTGGAGCCATCAAAAGTGACTTTTGAGAAGATGCTCAAGAGCGAGAAGTGGTTTGAGGAGTTGTTGTTGGAGGAGGAACCAGAAGCATTGTTGGAAGTTGACATCTAAAAAAGAAGAAGGACAAGTTTTGATTAGATAAGAGAATCCTCAATATAACACCCAAAATGAAATATTAAGGCTAGGATCGAACTAAATAATTCACAAATTCAGAAGAGGGATGTTGTAATCTAATTGTAATTATTTAAAGGTATGTAAATGACGATTTACCAATTTCACAATGAAAAATGGAATTTAAATGAATTAGGTTTTAAATAAAATTCCTAGATCTTTGGAGATTCATTATACTATTCAATGGCATGTTAAATCTCAATTATGTCATTTCCATTTGTGACTGGGATATCGAGGATCATAAAAAATGTATGAATAACCATGCAAATTAGCTAGACACTCTCGATGTCATTTATCACCTAATTAATGTGTCAATTAGCCACACACGCTCCATTAATCAATGATAATTTACGAGACACCCATTGCCACCCATTATTAGTCTGTATTAGTTTGCTGGTTAACCACACACGCTCCACTAACGAATTATATAAAGTGCAATGTGCAATTTCATGGGATAGCATCAATTTCACATTTTTCCTAAAGTAACTATGATTGGGAATTTAATAAAAACATTTAGTTACTATATTTATTCCATTATACTTATTAATGAGAACTAAGTGTCCTTTCAAACCCATTGGACTACTGAACCTCCACCAATCAAGGAAACAGTGGGTAAGAGTGGACACCCATTCAACCGCTATTTTATACGCAGTTTCCTTATAGGCCACTTGTAGATCGGCTTCACGAATGAGGTGTATTAGCGTTTCGACTAACTTTTCTTATACATATAGTAAATATTAAACTTTTAATTTTACATATAGTATAAGGGTGTATTTTAAACATTTCAAAATACTAGGATTTTTAAATCTATTTAAATTTTGAAAATTAAAAATAATTATAATTCAAATTTTAAAATTTAAAAGCTTTGATTTAATACTTATCTATTAATGAAACCTTTAATTAATTTATTAAATCAATTAAGGATTATTCATTAAATTAAACAAATTAATTTAACCTAATCCTTTATACCTTAAATCTCGAAAATATGGGATGGATATATCAAAATCTGTAATTATCTAATTAAACAATTAAAAAGATAATTACCAAAAATAACAACCCACCCAAAACCCTAATTTTCAAAATCTTTAAATGGGGTGGAAGGCAAGGCTTTCAATCCTTGCCTTATTTTCAAAAACCATAGGGTTAGGAAACCCTAGATCTCGAAATTTTGGAGGCCAACGGAAAGGGTTGAAAAACCCTTAGCAAATTTTCGAAAATAAGGGTTATGAAACCCTAATTCCGAAATCATAAGGCCTAGGGATTAATTGCCATAAACCCTAATTTTTTCAAGTTCAATCAATTGCATCAAATCTAATTGAAAATAAAAAACCAATAGCTCTGATATCACTAATGGGTTTTGAGCATAGCAAACAATCCCTATGTATGCAACCCTAATATGTTGGATATATGTTTTCTCTATTAGACATACAAGCATTGAACACAAAACAAGAAACCATAGGAGGCAACTATAATTTTCGAAAATAAGAATAAACTAGGGTTTAGATACATACCTTGATTGTCATATAGTAATAACAATGAAATCCTTGAAGATCTTGGACATGAGAGAAAGTGTCGCAAGTATAACACTTCTAATGGCTCACAAACACACAAAGCAAGAGGGTGAGAGGAGAGAGGAGGAATATACTTCAAATTTTTGGCTATCCTTAAGCTTTGATGGCATTGCTAAAATTAATAGGGTTGAGGCTCCTTAAACAGTTGTTGGTTGCTTAGAGCCAAAGCTAGGATTTGCTGGAGAAAACCCTAATTCCCAACTTATGGCCTAAAGAGCCCAAGGACTCCCATCCCTTAGGCCTTGGATGAAAATTCTAGGGCCTCCCTAGAAGTTTTCATCCAACCCTTCTAGGATAACCCAAGAGCCCAAAACCACAACTCTTAATTAATTGCTAAATAGCCCATGTACTTTTAATTAATTCATTTAATCCCAAAATTAATTCCAAATTAACTTCTGATTAAAGATTTATTAAATAACATGATTTCTAATTAATATATTACTTTCATAATATATTAATAAATCATTTATCTATATTTATTTTTTATTCCAAATAATAAATCCTTCCTCTTTCTCAATAGGTCATCATGTCTAGTTGTTAGTATGAAGGCAACCCAAAAGGACTATGATTCTATCAATTCAAGTACATACCAATTATAGTTATGGGTTTAGACACCTAATCTAACAAATTATTTGATTGTCTATGGGATCCAGCTTTATGTATGATTAGCATGCACGAGTGGCTGCAGGGTTGGTGTAAGCTTCATAAGTGGGTATAGTTTATAGTGGGTCAGGAGGAGGAATGATTAAGCACTCTTCAGAGTGGGAGGGCAGTACGAAGGTGTATCCAAGATGTTGGGAGATAGAGATCGAGAATTTCGTATGAGGATCTGTCTAATTTTATTGTGTCATAGTCCCAGTCGGCTCCTCTGCTTGAATGTTGCTTGCTTTGTGCTTTGTGAGACCTATATTGATGTGAGTTAACCATAAAATGAATACATTAAATTACATGTTATGAAGGTTAATAATTTTAGAATGAAGGACTTGGACCTATTGTGTAGCTCTTGTCTGAGTCCAACCGTTGTAGGGTTGAGTCCTTTAGTCGAAAGATTATTTAAGCTTTGTTGCATGTAATTGTTTTCATGAAGTTGTTAGCTAACATTAGTAGGGGTTCTTCAGAAAATCATGGCAAGGGAGGTGGGGGAATCCCAGGGGAGCCTAGGAGGTATCTTAGAGCGGTTGTTTCGCTATTGAGTAGGTATATGGAGTATTATTATGAGTAGGTCTTAAAGGACACAATATGATTCTTGAGGAAAGTATGGATAGGTATGGAAGGTAGTATTGGGCCCTTAATACTAGAAGCACATGATCCATACTCGAATTGAGGAAAATTTTAGGTGTTCTAACGGCTGGTCGGGAGAGATAACATGGTTTGATACCATGATTCGTGACAGTAGTCCGGTATCTGTTGATCTTTTAGTTATGGTTGCTCAGGCATAAGGATGGGTCTGGTAATTGTTTTGGGCCCCCAGTGATGATAGCAGTTTGAGTTGATTGGTTTAGAACTCGATGAGTTTGTTAATTTTGAGGTGTTGTGGGTTTTGCTCGAGTTCGTGCATTGAGTCGCGTGACTCAAGAAGGAAACGGTTGTTATGATCGGCTTGGGAATTGCAGTTGGAAATTGAGCAGTGGATTGATGGATGGGATTGTCGCTATATGCAGGAAGGATTATGCCATTTCAGTTTTTCGAGTTCAGAGGAGTGAGAAGGCTTGTCGACGTTAGAGTGGGGACGTAAACCCAGCAAGGAGTCTGTTGCCACGGTGTTTGGTGGCAGTATGTCAGCGTGGAAGTATGTAGGTGGATGGATGTGTATGGATTCTTTATGATGTGATCGAGGGTGGGATTGTAGGCAAGGAGGGTATGTTTTGGATAGTCATTTGGTATTTGCTTATGCATTTGCATAATTGGAAAAATTTAGAGGTCTTTAGCTGAAATTCAGGATTCTCTTAGGATTTGTTTGATATTTATCTAGAAGATCATCCTGCTTTTTTTATACACTCCAAGAGTCAGGGGTGGTTGTACCTGGTTAAGCCGGTTTGAGATATGGTCTGTTCGCAACACCAGTGGGTGGTAGTTTGAACCATAAGTGGAGGAGAACTAGGAATTCTACTTGGAGGATCATTGATCTATTTGATTTTGTGGTGTTGGAAGAATGGTTCATAGGGGTGTGCGATGCGGGTATACGGGATTTTAGTTTAAGACTTGGTCAAGTCAGGGGTATTGCACAAGCGGTGTATTGGGTTATTAGGTTAGTTGTCAATGCAGTCTTGATCATTGGTCTTTTCATTCATCATTCAACGGAGGTTCTCCAAAATTCCATGTTGTGACAGTTGAATTTCAATGGACGGGTTAACCTATCATCAAGTTCAGTATGTTATATGTTCCTTCAGTCTTTAGGTATGTTGACCCTCAACGGCGGAGTAGAATTTTGGTTCATAATAGGCTCAGGTTTTGGTAGCATTCGGGATCACCTTGGAAGTCTTCTAGAGCTAGTTTCTTATTACTGGAATCTATTCAGTCTCAATCAAGTATGGGATCTTGTTTCGACTGATCATGAAGATGTCATATGTTATTGGTTGATGTGTCGTTACGATAGAAATCTTGTATTTCTTCCCTTTTTGGATGAGGTTATGGGTTCCCTAAGGATGTGCATGGTTCTTTTTGGGTTATAACCTTTGAATTGGATCAAGAGTATGACCGATTATCCTATTCTCAGGTTGTGTGCGACCATATTTTCTTAAGGTTTTCATTGGTAGCAACTTGATCTGTGAAGGGAATCGTGTGAGGTAAGATTTTGGCATTGCTGTGCTTGGTTGGAGTTATGAGGGATGTTGATTAAGTCCCTGCAAGGCGATGGAATGAGGTGAGTATCTATAGGCTCGGAGTGTCGGCCGAATGATTTAATGTCGATAAGATCAGTGTGATATCAGGAGCATTCCATACATGGGCTGATGGCCAGGTACGCATTCCAAACGCATGTTGTGGGCTCGGAGGCAATCCAAACCTATGTTGAGGACCTTGTAGGGGTATTCCAGTCATAGGCTATGGGTCAGTGATCATGATTGTTAATTTCTTCTGATTGCGGTATTATCGGTATTAGAACGTTGATGGAAGTTGGGATGGTTTAGATAAAAGGAGCAGTTAAGGGTTGTTAGGAGTATCATTCATGCATCGAAAGGCCTCTTCGAAATTTTTGCGTTATAAATCCCATTTGTTCACAATTTGTTATTAAGATTTCAATTATTAAGATTGGGTATCGGTTATGAATTCTCGAATTATAAAGTGCCAGGTGAGTGTCTTGAGTGATTTCCCAGGTGGGGATATGCCTGAGTTAATAAGGATTGGAGGCAAATGTGAAAATTCTTGTATTTTTCATCTTTTCTCGTAGGAGTAGTGGTTAGAAATGGTGTGTCAGAGAGTCACGGGTTCATTAAAGGCTTTTGGTTCGTATTATTTAGATGGATTAGACCAGAGTAGGTCAGTTTGTAAGACTGTGGGAAGGCCACAACATGAATGGAATCAGGAATTGGTAAGTCGTTAGAGGACGGTTGTGATATAAGACTACAGTTGGTCATGTAGCATTCACTTTTAGCATTGGGTTTGGTGGCATCAGTATAAGTCAAGCCGGTATTAGTGATCTAGGACACGTCTGTGGAGTCACTTATTATTCAGAGAATATTCTAAGTCACTTGCAGCTTGGATTAAATAATCTCAGAGTAATTTATTTGACCCTGTTACGCAGCTCTCGTCTGAGTCTAACCATTGCATGGATGATTCTTGTACTCGAAGGATTATTTAAGCCTTCTGTCAAGTATGAGTGTTTTGCAACAATATATGGTCAGTGAGTTTGTTCCCAATAGAAGCAACAATATAATCAAGGGTTGGGAGCATTTTGTTTAAGTATGGACTTCAATGAGGATTTGGCATGGTAGTGGTTCAGTATGGGTGGTCTGACGGGGAGTCGGACCAATTCGAGATTTCTGGTTTCAGGGAAAGTATAGGTGGTTTTTTGCATGGGATTAAGGATTCATTCTTCATCGGGTTGGAGGGTTCTGCTAGGTTTGGGTTCGGTTGCGTTTGGGAAAGCTGTTGTACGTGTGGGCTTGTCATCGTATTGTTCAAGCTGTATGGTGTGCCAGGAATGATAAGGAATGATTTCAAGGACGAAATCAAATTTAAGTGGGGAAGAGTTGTAACACCCAGTTTTGAATCGTTTCAATATTCGGGTCTGTGGCCCGATCATTGGTTATCCTAAGGCTTATGGACTTGGGGAAGAAGGGAATTAGCCCTTTTTGGATGGGGGGCTTATAGATTAAGTGTTTCGAGTTTTCGATTGTGTTTCGTAGCCCAAGGGTATAATAGTAATTTGGTATCTCAGTCCTTTATGAACTTTGGGTTTATGTTCGGAAAGTGTTAAGGCGAGGGTGAGTTGATAAAATTGTAGGGCTTCTCGTCACCTTTATGTGGATATAAAGTTTGTCGAATATGGATTTAGAACAAAGGAGTTATGACTAAATGAAGTTAAGTGTTGTGGAGGATCATCTAGTACGCGAGGTGTACTAGTCATGTACGCGGGGCGTACTGAGTAGCTTGGTTGTGGGTTCTCCTTGAGTAAGCCAACCGTACTAAGGGGTACACGGGGTGTACTCCCTTCAGCATCAAACCCTAATTTTGGGGTTTTACCCCTATATAAGCAACATTATATCCTTCCTCTGGACATTTTAGGTCAGCATCCATCCCCTTTGGCCCATATTGTAACCCTAGAGTGCCTTGAGTGAGTTTTGGAGCTTGGAAGGGTGTTGTGGTGGTTTGTGTAAGAGAAGAAGAAACTTGAATACTCATTCTTTGGAGGAGTGCTTTGAGATCCAGCTTTATCATCTAATTTTGGTGGCTTGTGAGGTATAATGTTCAAACCATGCCATTTCATTTCTCAGATCTACTTCTTGGCATGTTTTTAGACATTTTGGTCTGTTTTAGTTGGTGATTGGGAGTTAAGGACGTTTTTGGACCTTAGCCTTATAGATGTGGACATATTAAGGGTTCCTTGGGCATAAATGTGCAAACTTTATGTTGTTTTGGGTCTCATGCATGTATTAAGTCATTCATTATGCTATTTTGAGCTCTAGAGCCCCATTTAACCATGCATGCACATAAAGTTGGAAAATTTATGTGATTAACCACCTTGTGGAAGTCAAAGAGTTTGGATCAAAGCCTTAATGGGTTAAGTGCTGAAATGGAAAAGTTGATCATGTTGGTGAGTACGTCGGGTGTGACAACCCAAAGTTCATTTCGTTATATTACCCCGTTTCCGTTAACGGAATATTCCATTTTTTAAAAGTTCCGTTAATTTGAGGTCGGCAAATAAATAAATGTTTTATTTATTTATTTATATCTTATGTCGTTATCGTCGTGATAAAATAAATAAAGACAAGTAACTTACATTTCCATTTAATTGGAAAAAGTTAATTTTTATTACGACCATTTAATCTGGGTAAAAAGTTAAACCTCGTTAAACACTAGTAACGGGTAGTCGTATACCGGGTGCAACACCCAAGGTATATTTATAGGGAGTTGGATACTCCATTTGAAACTTTTACCACCCTAAACCCACTTCCTCTCTCTACTCTCTCTCATCAAGCCAATTTCGCCTCAAATCCGCGAGTTTCCGCCTCCAAATCGTAAGTTCTTGTACCCTAGCTTGTTTTACAACCCATTGCATGTCATTATAGCTCAAAAATCGTCCAAGAAGGCAAGGAGTAAGGAGTTTATGGCCCAAGAACACTCTAGGTCCGTAAACCCCTAAAATGATGCCAAACTTGCCCTAAAACTCCTCCTTAAGGTTGGAAATCAATTTAGGATTAAGCCTAGAAGTGTTTGAACCTCAAAACAACAATTTTTAGAGCATAAAAGAGGGTTTACGTCCCAAGCACATGCTTAGGCCATAAACACCCTCTAACCATGCAAAAATGCCCAAAAACACTTCCAAATCATGTTTAAGCTTGAGATATGACTTGGGGAATTTCCATTTCGAGTTTGGAACAATTAAACATCATCATTTGAGGGGCAAACTAGAGTTTACGGCCCAAGCATATGCTTAGACCGTAAAATCCCCCAAACCATGTCAAATGAGAGTTTAAGCCCCCTAAATGGCCCTATACCTTCACTAGAAATTGTTGGGGTTGAAACAAGGACCTTAAAATCAAAGATTGGAGGGTGCACAAGAGTTCACGGCCTAAGCCATGGGGCTTACGGCCGTAAACTCCCAAGGAGTGGCCTTTGGGCCGTAAACTCCAAGGGAGTATACTCTTGGACCCCTAAACACCCCTATAGCCTTGTATAATTCCCTAGAACCACTTCCAAATCCATATGAGACTTGAAAGATATCAAAAACACTCCTCCCATGAGTTTACGGCCGTAAACTCATGGGGGATGTGGCCTCCCAACCGTGAACTCACATAAAGTGAGTTTTAGGAGAGTAAACTCCTTATCCAAGTCATACACACCCTTAAATGTTACCCGGGACACCCCTAGCACTTAATCAAAGTGTTTTTTGCACTTTATGATGCGTATACTTGTTTAATTAGTATTATATGTACTAATTGTATGTAAACATATGTTATCATATGTTAATAGGTCACTAAGTGTGTTCAAGTTTTTACTTGACACCGAGCACCCACCCGGCACCTTCGTCGGATCCACTTACAACAGGTGAGTTCATACCCCTTAATGAACCTTTTCAACTGTTTCTACATGTTTTAGGGGGGGGGGGAATACAAGTTAAACATGTCAGTTATCATATCAATCACAAGTGATTGATAACCCGCATGCACAAGGATTTATTACACTGTCAACTATTTTACCAAGTATGATACTGTAAATGGTTTTCTAAAACGTCTTTACTTGTTCAAAACTTTCCTTAAATTGACTCTCGCGCTGAATGTTTATCAAAGTTTCATTAAAACTCATTTACGAAAGGTTTTTAAAAGGTTTTCAAACTTATTTTACAAAAGAATACCAAGTCGTGATTTTCTTAAGTATAAAGGTTTTCCAAAGTTTTCTTCCATGTTTTTATACTCTTACTTGGTTAAGATACTACTGCTTCACTTCTACTTAGTTAATACTCTTACTTGATAACGCTTTTACTTCGTGATACGCTTATACTTGTTAACGCTTCTACTTCTCTTATACTTATTAACGCTCCTACTTCACGATACGCTTCTACTTCACGATACGCTTCTACTTCACGATACGCTTCCACTTAGGTAATGTATGCCTATACATGTATAGTTATATAAATAGTGGTTAAAGGACTTAGGAAGGCTAGTTCGCCCTATTTCCTTTTCTTCATTGAGATGTGGTCTGGTGGGATCGGATATCCATCCGAAGGTCGTTTGATCATTTATTATATATCATTTATACATGTATAGACATATGGATTTACATAGATCGGTTCAGTTATGAGTCTCTACTGCTAGTCCAACACTTACATCAGAATCCACTATTCGGGATACATCTTCAGGACACGGCCTTCTCCGTTGTCTAGTTGGTAACCAGAGTCTCTTGTAGGGAGAGCGGACATTGTGTGTATAGATCTATACGAGATTGACACCCCCGCACCCTGACTGCTAGCTACAGTCCACGGCCTACCAAGCCAAGGGGTGACAAATGTCACATCTTTATTTTGACGCTTGCAGGGCGTCGAGTTCTCTAGTGTCTATCAGTATGGTTACGAGTATCTCGGGTTACCTTATAATTCATGGCCTTAAGGTAACGACGCTTAACACTGTATGCTGGAAACACACACCTAGAAAATACACACCTCGGATATGCACACCCAAAAAATACACACCTCGAGTATACACACCTAGAATTACACTTTTTAGACCTTGCTAGACGTATCATTCAATTGACACTGTCTGGGGTCTGTATCCTCTGTTTTAGACCTTACTAGACGTATCATTCAATTGATACTGTCTGGGGTCTGTATCCACTGTTTTATACCTTGCTAGACGTATCATTCATTTGATCATGTCTGGGGCCTGTCTCTCTTTGTTTTTAGACCTTGCTAGACGTATCATTCAATTGACACTGTCTGGGGTCTGTATCCTCTGTTTTAGACCTTACTAGACGTATCATTCAATTGATCCTGTCTGGGGTCTGAGTCTCTCTGTTTTAGACCTTACTAGACGTATCATTCATTTGATACCGTCTGGGGTCTGTATCTCCTTTGGTTAGACTGATCCAGGCGTGTCGTTCATTCAATTCTCTCCTGGAGTCTATGATCTCTTTTGCCTTAGTCAGTAGTCTTCACTGCTGAGGCATACGTTATGTTCCCTGATGTTCTCCTACTTTCTTTAAAATCAAACACCGCATTTTGATAATGATAGTGTTAAGGAAAAATTACTTTTTACCACATAACTCTGTCCAGTCTTGGTAGAAGACTGCTTTTAATTAGAAAATATAGGATTCTCTGGAAAGGACTCTAATTCACTGTATACTTTAAAACTACTACTTATATAAAGTTATTTGGATAAAATGACACTAAATACTTATTAACTCACCAGCATTTGTAAAAATGTTGATACTCGTTTTCAAATAACTTGTATTCTCAGGTCAGCAATAGACAGGTACATCTCAGGTGCTTTGGTGAAGACCGTTTAGTACCAAGTTGCACCTATATTATTACTTGTATTACTTGATGTTTTTTATGTATTGTAAACCATGTATAACTATTACTATTAATGCAATGGTTGTTGTACTTTGATTACTATACTGCATATGTTGTGATACTTGACATGACGTCATCCACCCCAAAACGTTTCTGCTGTTCCGGTTTTGGGGTGTGACATCGGGCGTACAGGTTTGTACGTTGTGCGGACAAGACGTTTATGAATACTCTAGGCATATAGGCTGAGTACGCCCCGCGTACTCAGCAAGTTGGGTTTCTCTTGTTTGAGCTTCGGTTTTGGGATTGAGTGGGCTTGGTTGTCTTGGGCTACTTTGGTCCATCAAAATTCATGTTTTGGGTTATTGAGATTTTGTTGGACTTCTTGGAAAAAGTCCTATGAAAGGGATTGGGTCCAATTTGGAAAATTGGGCCATATGTAGGCCTTAGATGCTTATCTTAGATTATGGGCTTTTGGACATTTCATTTGGGCCTTGTCCTAAGGCCAAGTTAAAGGTAGGGTAAAAAGGTATTTTACCCTACTTTGGACTCTTAGTGTGAGTAAGGATCCAATTATTAATGGGTTGTCATTTTGGTATTTGATAGCGCATGGATTTTAGCGGATCTGCAGTCAGAGTTTTATCTATGGATTTTAGCTGTCCAAGGTGAGTTTTCCTCACTATACTTACGGGTCGAAGGCACCAAGGTCGGCCCATTGGTTTGGTATCCTGATATTCACGGATATGTCGAGTATGAAATAGGTCTGCATGATTATATTTACTGATATGTCAAGTATGAAATCGATTGGTAGATCTATAGGACTACATATGATTTTGTCTGCATGATTATCGTTATATGGTTGTTATCTTTCGACATATTGTGTTGGTTTGAGGATGTATTGCTTCGTGTTGTAGCCAACAAACATTGGAGCATTCCAGATATAAGTTGAGGACTGGGTGGTATGCCAAACTCATATAGAGGGATTAGGTGCATTCCAGATACGAGATGAGGACCCAGTGGTATTCCAGAATCATACTGAGGACTTGAGGGTATTGGATCATTCCAGATATGAGTTGAGGGCATATAGGGCATGCCAGACGCATTCCAGATACGAGCTGAGGGTCGGTTGGTAGGCCAGACTTATACTGAGGGTTGAACATTTGTATACCAGTTCGAAGACTAATTGGACTAGGGAGCAAGTCAAACATAAGTTGTGGGCCCCAAGGGTAAGCCAGGCTTATGTTGTGGACTCGGAAGCAAGCTACATATGAGATGTGGGTCCGATAGGCAAGCCAGACTCATATTTTGGACTGAGGGGTAATCCAGTCATTTATTTATGGACCAAATACATGTAGTTATTTGTACACATTATATGTTTGTCTGTTGGTCTTTGGGGGAACTCAATAAGCTTCGTGCTTACAGTTTTGTTTATGGTTTCAGGTTCTTCAGAGGACCGTGCCAAGGCAAAGGCGTGACCATACACATCCTTGGTTTTACAACTGATTGGATCTTGAGAGACTCTGATTCTAAAGAATGTTTTGGAAACAATTATTTTGTAAACACTTTTATTAGTAAATGGGTTGTTTTGAAAGGTTTTAAATAGTTGTGATTTTCGAGGCGTTAGATTAGATCACATAACTAATGTTATCAACATCCAATAGGGTCTAAACCATATTCCCTTGAAGCCTGAGGCCTTTACTTGATCCATTTATTGTCCATAATCCCGAAATAAGAAACTCTCTCAAAACAAGATGTTACATGTAATTTATATCTATATTCATAGTTGTTATTGTCAATTTATAAATAAGATTATCGGTGATTCCAATCATAATACTGATTGATCTACTTACGGGAGTGACGTATAGACTAGATTCAGTGAGGTGTTTAAAGTGGGATTTCCAAAGAGTATACTCTATATACCAAACAGACCCTACCTCTGGTATGATCTTACCTGGTTGTTCCTTATTTGATAGAATTTTCGGTACTCATTGAGATTAGTGAAAGATCTAGTCTCTATTACTAGGTTGCCATAGAGATTAATAAGTTATAGTATTATAGGTTAATACTTGTTAGGTGTGTTGCTCGCCAATTGGATCACCTTGGTACGTGTTAATTGTCTAAGTGGTTGTCCAGGTGAGTTTTCCCACTATACTATATACTACAGTATGTATCCTCTGTATGTTAGGATGTAGTTGCATTGTGTCATGCTATCAGACAATCCAACTAGTTTAGTTAGTTGCATGTTGTATTGGACTGCTTGTCTGTATAACTATTATATGCTGATATATTATGTGGGTAGTTGAGGGCGGACCAGCTTCATGCTGAAGGCAAATACACTCGTGCGGACCAAATTTATGTTGAAGGCAAAGGGGTGGAGCAGCCTTACGCTAAAGGACAAAAAGGGGTGGACCAACTTTATGTTGAAAGACACTATGTGTATGCATTGTATATTTTTCTGGTATATGGTATCATGGGGAAATCATTAAGCCTCGTCTTACGGTTGTTGAATAACTATTTTTCAGGTTGTTCTTCTGATTGTGAGAATACTCCATCATGACTCTACCTGCATCAAATAAATTAATAATAATTTTATACTTCTGCTAAAACTCTCTTTGAATAAGTGTATAATGATGGTATTGTAATACAAATGGGTAAAGTTATGTTTTATATGTTTAAAAATGAAATAATTTACATTCAAATTCGGGACATTTCAAAGCCTCCTCCCAAGATGGTATCTAGAAAGTTATAGCATCTCACTTAATACATTAAGCACTTAGTAAAACAGGTTGAGTCGCCTAGTAGACGCGGCACGATAGCCCCTTGGTCACATTGTGACATGAAGGAATGATCACGACTATTTTGGACTGTTGTGGTCGTGGCGCGACCATGAGCTGGTCGTGACACGTTGACCGTTGAACGTTTGCTATTTTGACTTTTGGTCAAACTTTGTCGAAGAGTGAGTTTGGGATTAAGTTTTGAACGTTAATTAGTAATGTTTACTGAGATGCGTCTAATGGTAGATTTAGATGGTTCATGCTAGTTGATACACATGTTGAGTCTTACATGTGAGACTTGGATTACTAGCTTCAAGTGAGTTTTCTCACTATACTATGTATGAAAAATATGTCCCTTGTGTGATTAGGATCTTTATGACCGATGAGACTAGAGTAGTCTTTTGTTATGATAGCTAGAAGGTTTGATGATGAGATTATATGCCTTCGTATGGGAAGGTGGTGGAATGATGATACGCAGTGATCCTACATGTTGCTGATGCAATGATGGGGGAATGACGATAAGCCGTGAGCCTACATGCCCAATAGGATGATGGAGGTATGATGTTAGGTCGTGAGCCTATAGGCCCAATAAGAAAATGTCATAATGGTGTTAGTTCGTGAGCCTACAAGCCCGATAAGATGAAGGTATAATGGACCGCGAAGCTACTTGCCCAAAAGAATGGGGTGCCACGATGAGATCGTGAGCCTACGGTTGGTATGTAATGCATTTGTGATATAATATGTGGTGTATTAGGGAATTCACTAAACTTTATGCTTACTTGTTGTTTATAAAATGTTTTCAGGTTGTTTCGGTTAGAATGGAAGGGGATGGTGTGACTGTACTCGCATCTAAGTAAATGGTTTGAGTTGTTTAAATTAAATTTTTTTTAAAAATGATCTAAATTTTGAGACGTTACACACTTGATTGGGTCGGATCAAACCGATCCATCCAAACAACCACCCCTAATCTTGGAACATTGTTTTGTTAATTCTGTTGAGAATGACTATGAATTACAAAATAGTCCCTATAAACGACAGATCATAAAATTTTAGTCTAAATTTCTATTTTTCTCACAGCTTTCATCGAGTTGTTTCGTGCTATCATATACTTCGCTATCGATACAAGTAAATGGACTCCTATTGTACCAATGTTATTAACTTAATCATAAACTTTATTAATCATATATTCAACTTCTAGTGCTAGCATAAAGTAACGAAGAATGAAGATAAGTTTAACGTTTTAAGATGTGATTATGGATAAGTCTTTGGTGTGACTCACCTATTTTGATTGGTTACTTGAGTCCGTTATAATTAAAAACAAATTAGTTGATGATATCACATTTTGGTGCTATTTTTGCTTTATGTTAAGTTGTATTTGATTATTTGTTTCAACATGTAACATTTTCATCGTATGGTCTTATTTACATGGTGAGGGTATTTGAACATTTTGTCTGACGTGAGTAGATTGAGTTGAAGTCACTATTTATATTTTTTGGTCTTATTTACATGGTGAGGGTATTTGAACATTTTGTCTCACGTGAGTAGATAGAGTTGAAGTCACTATTTATATTTTTTTCCTGTTTGTGTTGTCTAATAAAATAATATGATATTGTTGTTTAATTTGTTTCGTCAAGTAAAGATGAAGATAAAAGTAAGGATGAACAAAAACCGAACCATATTTAATAATAACAAAAAAAACCATATAAATTAAAAACAACTGTTCGGTTTTTAATTTTTCGATAACTATAAATAACCTAACCACACCGAATGCAGTGTTCGTTTAAATGGATCGGTTTGATCATATCCAATCAATTGAATCCAAATTGATTTCGGTTTTCAAAACATGGATCCGAATAGTTCAAACTAAATTCAAATCTGATCCGATCCGATCTAATTACAATTCGGTTGAATCCGTTTTTATAATTCGGTTTTTAAAAACTGAAACATATTAAAACGACATATAATTATAATATTACCCAACTTTACACAAGAAACAAAAACAAATTATTTAGTTGTGATTTGAAATTTATAAACAACTGATACGAAGATATATTATAGTTAAATATCTATAGATAAAAAATTGAGAAGAAAATGCATATTAATGTTTTTTTTATCGGATGAAACGTTATGAACCTATTTGAATATATATATATATATATATATATATATATATATATATATATAATAAATGTTTATTCGGTTTTTTTTTACTATTCGATTCTTATTTTATAAATCCAAGCCGATCCGAAATCCAAAATAATGATTCGGTTTTGCTGAAAATCAATCTAAAAATTTGAATATGCAAACCAAATAGTACAATCCAAATTGTCCAATTGGATAATTCAGTTTTATCCGAATAATGAATAGTCCTACCGAATGATATACACTTGTTTATATATATATATATATATATATATATATATATATATATATATATATATATATATATATATATATATATATATATATATATTAAGTATATCCTAAAAGGCATATAAGTTTGTATACCTAAACCCATCAATAATGGCATTATGGTAATTAAATGAAAATAAATAATTACTTTCTTTATTGAAACTCCAAGAAGGGTAAATTAGACATTTTTGTTTTAAACAAGTTAAGTGAAAATGGATTTTACGGATATGTTTTTGACTAAATTTTTATGAGTACTCATTTCAATTTTATCTAATTTTTAATCAATTTCAAATGCAAAAAGAATTCTTGAAGAATGTAGTGTTTTATCCTAAATTTTAACTTGATTCTTTCAGGGGAATAAGGTTAATAATTTGAAGAATAAGACAAAAATTACAATAATAATACATTTCAATTGCAGATAACATTTTTTAAGAATATAAATTATTTTTTGGTCAACAAATAAACAATATTCTTGAAATAAATAACATTCTATAAGAATGGAAGAATAAGACAAAAATTACAAGTACATAAATGAAATTCTTGAAGAATAAGATATAAAATAGAAATTCATAACTTGCATTTTTGATGAATTATTTAACATTCTTTAAATAATAAAAAACATTGTTTTAGGAATAATACATGAAAAACAAATACAAATAAATGAAACATTCTTCTTCTGTACATGTTTGGTGTGCAACTGTATTCCTCTACGTTCCATTCTTCATGAATGTTGTATTTTTAAAGAATATGTGAATGGAGAGATTTCAGTATTGCTTTGTACTGCTTTGCTTGGGTGAGCATCAAAGATGTGATCAACATCTTATACCTCTTGCTCTTATAATCTTCAACTACATCATAAGTTTTTAACCAACAAAACCCAATTAAAATATTGAAAATTTCAAATATATGCATAGATTTACAAACCTGAAATTCTTTAAAAATAAGACATATTTAGCATTATATCTTAATCAACCATTCTTATTAGCAAAACCATTATTGTTATAAAAATAGAAATAAATAGTAATTATTCCATTAAGGCCAAACATGCAAATAGTGAATCAAACATTTAATACATATATGTATCTTTGGATCTAATTTTATCTTATATCCAATTATGTGATTGAGAGATTTGAAATGTGTTAGCTTGGGGTCCTTCGAAATTATTATGACTTAAATAGATTATTAAGACTTCGAAATTATTATGACTTAAATAGATTATTAAGACTGAAAAGAATCATACAATCAGTTTTGTATTCAAAGAATCAAAATTATAGTCCGTTTATCTAAACACTAGGCGAATGTCCGTGCGTTGCGCAGAAACACCTATATAGTTGAAGTCTTTACAAATATATGATATTTTAAATATAACAATAACGTTGTTGTTATATTTGATATAATAATTTGTATATACTAAATTCATATAATATATTGATTATTTTGAATTATATGATAATATATACATTTATTATAACTTCATAATCTCAATCGTTTGAATGAATTCTACCCGCGAGCTACACATGAATAAAATTAAATATAATATATGATTTGATGTTATTTATAGTTGTTTTTATTGTTAATTAATTTTTTAAAACTTATTTGCTTAATGTTCTAATTTCTATCATTATAATTATTTAAAACATCAAACATTGTTTTTTTTATTTTAAAGCTAACAATATAATCATTTATATAAAATTGTTTTTAACTATTATTATTGTAAGTTATTTTAAGCTACTTATTTGGAAACTTTTAACGATTATAAAAATATATTTAAGAAATATTTTAGTTAAATTGAAATTACAATTTAGTTTTTGCTTTTATCACTACAATTTATCACTTTTAACTATTTATAAAATAATCTTTAGTTTTTTTAAATGGAACTGAAATTTATATTTGAGTTGACATTTTAATGCACGGAAACACCTATATAGTTGAAGTTTTTACAAATATATATTTTTTAAAATATAACACTAACGTTGTTGTTAAATTTGATATAATAATTCGTATATTAATTTGATATAATATATTAATTATTTTGAATTATATGATAATATATAAATCTATTATAAAGTCATAATCTACATCGTTTGAATGACTTCTACTCGCGAGTTACACATCAATAAAATTAAATATTATATATGGTTTAATATTATTTATAGTTGTTATTTTTAACTAATTTTTTAAAATTTATTTGTTTAATGTTTTAATTTCTATTATTATAATTATTTAAAACATCAAACATTTTTTTTTTGATTTTAAAGGTAACAATATAATCATATATATAGAGTTATTTTTAACTATTGTTATTATAAGTTATTTTAAGCTACTTATTTGAAATTTTTTAACGATTATATAAATATATTTAGGAAATATTTTAGTTAAACTAATATTACAATTTAGTTTTTGCATTTATCACTTTTAACTATTTACAAAATATTATTTGGTTTTTTTAGTGGAACTGAAATTTATATTTAAGTTGACATTGTAATGTTATATTTATATTAATAATTTAAGTATTTTGTCCAAACTGTTCAAAAATTGTAGCTTTAAACTGATAATGATTTACATGCAACAACATTTTAAATCTAATAAATTAAGTATAATATGTTAAAATTTAAAGACATAACTTTATAAATAGAAGTAAAGATATTATTTTAAAATTGAAATTTAGTCTATTTATGATTACACTTTAGGTTTGATATTTATTTAACCTTATTAACCAACTTACAATCATTATTAGAAAGACACTACAATTTATCACTTTTAACTATTTATAAAATAATCTTTGGGTTGTTTAAGTTAAATAAAATTTATATTTAAGTTGAGCCTATAATGTTATATTTTAATTAATAATTTAAGTATTTTATACAAATTGTTTAAAAATTATACCTTTAAAATGATAATGGTTTACATCCAACAATATATTAAAACTAATAAATTAAGTATAATATGTTAAAAGTTAAAAAACATAATTTTATAAGTAGAATTAAAGATATTATTTTAATATTGAAATTTAGTTTATATATGAATACACTTTAGATTTGATATTTATTTAACCTAATTACCAAATTATAATTATTATTATAAAGAAATTGAAAAGTCATGGGAGTTTCAAATGAATGTGGTGAAAGAAAAAAAGAATGGGGGTTTCAAATGCATGAGATTCAAGAAAAATGATAGCTTTATAAGTATGTATGATCTTGAACTTATGATTGATTACTTCAAAATAAAGAAATTAAATTAAAGTGGCATCCAAGTAGTTTCCTAATTTCATCCCATTAGATTTGAAATTTACTTATGAATCGATTTTGGTGTTTGAATCATTTTTTTCAAAAGTTTATGGTGTCTTAATTTATGATAATCAGTTGCATAATGAAAAACTTAAAATCACATAAGGTTTATTTGAAAAAACTAGAACTGATTATTACTAGGGCCATCGATGACATTAACATTCGGATTCGTCGATTAACAAGTTAGGGTATCCATGGGATATGCAAAATGTGTCTTTAAGCTTCTTGTTGTTCATCAAAATCCATCCAAAGCCCTAACAAATTCTTGATTTTTGAACAGAGACAAGTCTAATGTCAATGGTTGTGGGGCGGGATGAAAAAGTTGATATTGTTATGCCTTACAGAATATGAAACTGTTGTGTCAATAACATATGGTTATTAATTTATTTAATAGACTTCCATATTATGTAGAGTTAAAATTCCTATTACATCCTTATCAAATGATTGGTCTATAATTAGTCACACATTCACACAATATTTGATTGTTATATATGAACATCTCTCTATCTCTCTCTCTCTCTCTCTCTCTCTCTCCTTATATATATATATATATATATATATATATATATATATATATATATATATATATCGACTTTTTGTCATAAGGATGGAGGGTGTCTATGGGAAACTCTCCTCGCTTTTTCTCTACCACGTTATTTTTTCCCCCACTTTCCTTTCCCCCACCAAAAGTCAGGGTGTGTTCGGGAAACTTCCTTCACCCTTTGTTTTTTTTTAAATAAAAATTATTGATTTTGATGATTTATAATTTTTTTAAATGAATGATAAACATAAAAATTAATTAAAAATAAAAACCAATTCATTAATTAAAAATTACATAAAAATATTCATTAAACTAAGCATTATTAAGAATAAAAAAACTAGAAAATAACAAATATTAAAAAACCACAACCTAGAAACATAATTAATATCCGAATTTTTATAAAACCAAAATACATCACTCGGAATCGTCGTCCTCATCATCGACATCATCTTCATCGTCATTCTCATCAACGTCATTCCCGTCATTGTCATCGAAATCCTCGCTCTCGAAGAACATATATGAATCATCATATGATTCATCAAACAAATCATCGTGCCAATGCTTTGTTGGCAGATGAATATGAGCCTTGTAAACGTGATGAATGTCATGATTGTGTAATTCTCTTCCATTTTGCCTATACTCTTGCGTACCAACGGCTACTCCTTCAACATTTGGCAAAACTTTGTTTTCGTTGTATTGACATATCGTTATTCCTTTGTCTTCAAGAATCCTATTATGCAATATGATACACACACACATTACATGTTGCAACCTTCTCACTTCATATGACCGTGCCCCGACTACTAGTAATTGTCAACGCCTCTTGAGTACAACAAATGTTTGCTCCACGTCCTTCTTAGCTGACTCTTGTGCGTCTTTTAACTTTATTCTTTTTTCGTCGTTCGGATATGTAAATGATTTCACAAAAACAGATAAGGGAGGATATATACCATCAGTAAGATAGTACCCGCGCTTATATGCTACCCCATTTGATTGAAAAGGTACATCGTGCGACTTTCCAAGGTAGATATCGTTGAATATTGGCGACTGGTCTAGAACATTGATGTCGTTGTTTGCACCAGTTGTACCAAAGACTACATGACATATCCAAAGATCATGTGATGCGATTGCTTCTAGAACGATTGTCAACTCCTTGTGGTCACCTCGCATGTACTAACCACGCCACACATTGGGGCATAATGACGAAGTCAAATGCATGTAATCGATACTACATATGCATTCCTGGGAAACTATGCTTGCCTTCATGCACTGTGTACAATTGATGTACATCGTTGATAGTTGGTTTGCGTAAATATCGATGCCCGGAAACCAAAGAGATGATTTTGCAAAACTTGTACACACACTCCTGTACGGTAAGCTCGGACATCCTAAAATACTCATCGCATTTGTTTGCGCCTATGTCGTATGTTAATTGACGAATTGCGGTCGTGCATTTTTTAATTAGAGAGAAACCTTTTTTTGCCTCTCGCATCCATCTTCCATTTGAAATATGGAAAATGACCTTCCAAATCGCCAAGAATACGTAAGAATAGCACTTTTCTCATGCGGAACCGCCATCAAAACTTTTCAACGTACACGCCATCATCTACAAAGTAATCTTCTATAAGACGATCGTGTCCGGCTTCACGATTTCTCAATATCGACGATTTTCTTGTTTTAGGTTGTGGGAGTGAAGTTTGGCATTGTCGGTTTTAAAGTATGCAACGGTCTTTGCCATGATGGAACCGATAAACATTGCCTCCTCTAGAGCTGTCGAATCGGACGACGAAGATGAAGACATTGTATATTAGTTTTTTTTTTTTGGAGAGAATATGGTGAAATGGGTTTAAAATAATGTTGGGTAGAATTGGTATCTATAGCTGGAAAAGACATATATATATATATATATATATATATATATATATATATATATATATATATATATATATATAATTCTAGCCGTTGTCTTAAAAAAAAATTCAACCAATAGGGTTTCCTCCTATGCATTTGTTGTCTCGAGGGCCCAATCTTGGGCATTATAAGAGCATATCTTACGTGACAGTGACATATGTTGTATGGACTCTGATTACCTATGTGTTATGACTCGTCTTAACGATATTATTCCAGGATTCGACTGTAGCGGTTTCACTAATAAGGACACCGCCTCCCTAAATCCCAAAAAGTATTGGCGTGTGCCCTTTTTAGCAAAATCGTCAAAGATATGGAAGTCGACTTCGACATAACTGTTAGACAGAAAGCAGTCTTTGAGTGTCTGCGGGCACCTCATGCTCAGGATTTTCTGCTAAGTATCCCTATTGATGGCCTTGCTCAACATATGTATCCATGGAGTACCGAACTATCATTCGTTACCGCCTCATGATTCCTCTATTCCCAATTGACGAGATAGGCCTAGTTTGCCGCAAGGCATGCTTGGATACCTTTGGAGAACATGTGGTTCATTGTAGAGAGCTCCCTGGTTTCAAGTACATACATGATGTCGTTAGGGATGTTCTCTTTGATGCTTGTCGGCGTGCTGGTATTTCTGCGAAAAAAGAAGCGTCAGTGAACTTTTTAACGGACCCGTAGGATGAAAGGTCCACACTTCGACCAACTGACATTTTGGTCTTTGGATGGGTAGGAGGGAAGCACGCGTGTGTTGATTTTACTGGGGTCTCTCTTCTCGTTGGTTTGAGGAGAGGGGTTTCTTCACAGCAGGGCATGCCGCTTTGAAAGCCGCTGCATGCAAAGTGGCAAAGCACGAGAATGCATGTATAGATAATCAACATGTGTTTGTACCTTTTGCATTTGATACATTTGATTTTCTCGCACCAGAGGCGTGGAGCTCCTCAACAGAGTCTAACAGGTCATGCATTCTAATGTCATATCTCCTACATCCACAGATGTTGTTTTCAAAAGAATTAGTTTTGTCATTCAGAAAGGCTTTTGGTTTGTAAGATAGAAGGTGCGGCAGACCCTCCCCCACCTCCTTCCAACACCCCTTTTCCCTCATCGGTGGTACGGTGTTCCGGTGAGCGGGACGAGCCCCGAATCTACTCCGTCCAGCCAAAATAAATAACACTATATTTAGTGTTATTCATAATTTCATACATTTATATCGTAAAATTTTATTCTTAAATGAATATAACTAATTCCAATTCTGTCTATACATATTTATTTCCTTTGATGTTGCTGCTGTATGTTTCCTTTTATCTTGCATCGAATATGTCGACTTGAAATGGATTGCTTCATTATAAATTTGTGTTTCTTTTTAGATGGTGAAATTCATGAGTTGGGTTACGAGCAAGAGTCCCAACACATTTTCTTTGATTAATCTCTACACATATTTTCTTTGATTAATCTCTACAAAATGAAAATAATATGTAAATACAATAAAATTATTAAAAGAATGATTACTAGTGGATTACAAGCAACAACATGTAACATGAATATGATATAAATTAAAGTTGCATTTTCATATATTTGTAATTATATTCGTAAATGAATAAATACCTCTAATTAATCATCCTGAACATAATATATAGGTATATGGTTTTTGATTCATGGTCTCTTCCATTGCTTTTTAACTTTGACCATTTCTAAATAGACTAAATTATATAAATGGTCTTTGTGATTTAGGATACGTCACAACTTCGGTCATTATCAATTTTTTTTTGACGAATATAGTCCTTGTGGTTTGTAAAACTTGTCTTGTTAGCTCTTGTGGTTTGTAAATATTGAATGGTTGGTTCTTAAGTCACATAAAATGACATTTTTGCCATTTTTAATTTAGACAAAATTACATATATATGGTCCTTGTGGTTGAAAGAATATACCAACTTTAGTCCTTATGACAATTTGTTTGCATAGATGGTTGTTGTGGTTTCAAAATGTTGCAAAGACGATCATTTAAGGCTAACGGTGCTAAAATTTTCAGTTAAGTCTTTTGTGAAATTACACATTACCCTTCATGTTATAGGGACCGTTTATGTAATTTGTTAAAGCCACAGGAACCATTTATGTAATTTTGTCTATTGTTTATTATCTTTATATTTTATTTATTTATATTTTTTATGAATTAAATTTTTTGATGTTTTTTCTAATTTTTTATTTTTTTCGCTTATATTTTTTTATTTATCTTTTTGCTCCAATAAATTTCTTCAAATTTTTTGACACTTTATTCGAATACATGTATTAATTTTTTTTATGTTTGATTTGAATAAATTTAATTGATGTTTCGCTCGAATACATTTTTAATATATTTTTTAGGTTTTGTTTTTTTATAGGGTAATTGAGTAATCTAACCATTTTTGTATTGTAATTTTTTTAATAACCATTTTAAAAAAAAAAAAAATAACAACTTAGTCCAGAATTCATATTAAACGAGTTAGATTTGACCTCATATTGGAGCGCTGCACCGGTAGAAGACAATTTTCGAAGTTGGAATAGCATGGAACAAAAAAGTCTAGAACATAGTACGAAATGGATGTCTTGGTCTAAGAGACTATAGTAACTAGCCGGATTTGACACGTTTAATAATATGACCCATGATTTATACACATTGTTGACTAAGTGGTTATTTAAAAAAAAAAAAAGTGGTTATTTTTTTATAAAATACAATAAAAAATGGTTAAATTACTCATTTCCCTATAAAAAAACAAAAAGTAAAAAAAAATATTAAAAATGTACTTGAACAAAACATAAAAAAAATATATATATATTCGAACAAAATATAAAAAAAAAAACAACATTAATAAATGTTCTCGAATAAAACGTCAAAAAATTTATGAACTTTATTTGAGCAAAAATATCAACAAATATAGGTGAAAAAATTATTAAAAAATTTAAATAATATATTTGAAAAGAAAAGTTTAAAAAATTAATTCATAAAAAATATAAATAAAATAAAATAAGAAGATAATAAATAAGAGACAAAATTACATAATTGGTCCCTGTGGCATGAACAAATTACATAAACGGTCCCTATGACCGAAAAGGCATATGTGTCATTTTGCAAAGGATTTAACTGGAAAAGTTAACACCGTTAGTTAAAATGATCATCTTTGTAACATTTTGAAATCGTAAGGACCATCTATGTAAACAATTCTTCATAAGAACTAAAGTTGGTCTATTTTGTCAACCATAATGACCATTTTTGTAATTTTGTCTTTAATTTATTTTATCTTCTCTTTTAACAAAATTTATTTAAAAGAAAAAAAATGAAAAAATAAGCAATTAACTTAACCATGTTCATCATCTATTTCCCTTAATGTTTGTTTTTTTCATTCTTACCCACCTACCACCCTTCTTTCTATCTTCTTTTCGGTAACCCCATCTAAATCCAACTTGTCTAAACTGCCAACAACTACTGCCCTTCAGTTTTCATTGACAACCAAACTTACCCTTATCTTTCTCTCGTTCATATTAACAATCTAAACCACTCTCTCTCTCTCTCTTACACCAAAAAGGAGATGGATGTTTCCTTTCCCTGACAACTCCACTAAATTCATGAAGAGCATGTGACACTCATCAATCCCTCATAATTCCATTCCTAATCTGCAAGTTATAATGTAATCTGGTTTGATCTAAATCCATTTACATTTAATAGGTAATTTCATCATATTGTGTTTCTGGTCGTCTAACATCATGCAACGCCCACGTTTCTCGCTAGACATTAATAAGATGATGTAATAGTTAGGATCAACAATTATATATTTTTGTTATGTTCAAGATTCAGAATCTAAAATTTGAATACAAAATTTTTTAGTTATCATCATACAACGAATGAGAAGGCAAATGGGCAACAAGTTGCACCGCTAACCCCATTTGAATGGTAAAACCAATTTTTTGAAGACTACATCCATAGATCTAGGGGATATAACATGGCTATGTATGATCCGTTGTAGTCTACTAAGAAGCTCCACCGCATCCGGCGCAAGGAAACCAAACGTATCAAATGCAAATGGTATGAACGCGTGTTGATTTTCCATGCACGATTTCTCATTTTGGTGACCTTGCATGTAGCAGCTTTTAATGCAGCCTGTCCCGCCGTGAAACTCGCGGCCCTCAAACTTACGAGAGGGGATACCCTTGTAAGGTCCACACATGCGTGTTTCCCTCCAACCCATCCAAAAATCAAAACGTCAGCCGGTCTAAGGGTTGATCTTCTTTTTGTCGGGTGAGTAATGCGGATCCGTCAACAAGGTTAAAGGCATTAGAGAAGTTCATAGTAAGCATGGAAAGAGACCCGTCATTGTGGCGCTCACTCAACACCGTGTTGGCGCTATGTAATACGGCTTCAGCGCCACCCGACACCCCGACCCCGAACTAAAAATCATTGAAATACTTGGCCATTTCTTTATCAACACCTTTCATATCCAGCTTGGAAACCAAACGTCTCCATATAGTTCCTACTGTAATAGGTCGTATTCCCTTGTCAGGTTTTAGAAGCAATGTAAGAGGAGCAGAGGCAACAAATTCTGCCAAACTCGAAGGGAATTTCCCCTCTAGCCATAAATTAATTACACATGTGATAGCACATAGGAGGTCTTTGGAAATTGTTGAACCTTTTCCACAAAGAGCATCTAAAATGTGTTGAGCTCTCAACCCATCTCTCCCACACGAGGTTCCTTTAGGAAATGATTAAATTCCCCCAATGACATTGTTAATATCAACCACAAGGGGAGGTACTGAACATATAGTACTCGACATGGATGGTGGTGGCTTGTGTGGATGCTTATCCACCAATGCCTTCGTGGTAGCATCCCTGTATGGAGCAACCCCCGAGGAACATAATACTTTCACTGCTGCTGTGAAATGCCCATCAGCAACCTTACGGAGACATTGCCTGACGTTGGCGTGACCCCGTGTTCTATTCTCCTGAATGTACTCTTCTTTTTTGCCTTGTTGCTCTATCCTTGCATTGTCAACCAATTTTTTAACAAGCTTGGCTATACCAACTTCTGTACCCCTTGCAACATCAACAATTGTAACCTTTTATGAAATAAATAAATTAGAAATATTTGAGTATTATATGATTTATATGAAATTATATGTAATATATGTGCTTATAACGATATAATAAAATAAGAATAAACTATGTGTCTAAAATAGATTAATAATTTGTTGAATATCAGTAACGAAAGATGAAGTAGTCATAAAAAAAGATTTCGGAGATATAAAGAACATTGAAACCCAACTTCATATGAAGAAGTTATGATTTTTCAAAGTTTCGCGATTTAACCCGATACGACAACGTGCGTCGTAAAAAGTGTTTTTTGATAGATTATTTCTTAGCCTTAAAGATCTAAATGAAAGTCATTGAAACGAGAGCGTTCATATAGAGAATGTCCAAATCTGACTTCATGAGAGGAAGTTATGATTTTTGCAGTTTTAGCGTAGCAGTGCGGGAGCATAACTTGAATTTTAGATCGGTCAATTTTTAGCCAAAACGAACTAAACGGGAATTCAAGATCTCGTTAATAAGATTTCAGTAATATAAAGACAGTCGAAAACAGATGTCAGATGAGAGAGTTATGCATTTTATATGGGATTTAAAAGTCTAAGCATGTATAAAATAAATAAATTCAAAATTAGCTGATGAAGTCCTAATGAAAGTTGTAGATCCCGTCGATAGCTATGCGTGGATATAAACAACATAAAAAACGAAGCTCGTATGAAGAAGTTATGCAGTTTTGAAAAAACTGAAAATCGGATGTGCGGTGCGCATGCAACAACATCTCACCAGTCAATGGCTGACACATGTCCATTTCTGAGGGGATCCTTGCCGACCAAGAGAGGGCGCGGCATGCACCACCCTCTCTATGTGAGGCATGCATACTCATTTTTCTATCAATTAATACCTTTGAGGCCCCTATTCAGTCCCGACACCCTCCAAATGATTCTCTCTCGATTTCTTTTAGTTTTGGCCCAAATTTTCTCTAGTTTCTGTGTTCTGGCGAATCCCTGAAACCCTTGAGGTATTCAACTAAGTAAGTTAAGCTACACTCTAGTTCTTTCAATGTAATTTATATTTATAGGCATATGTCGTTATTATGAACCTATAAATAAGAACTATTAGTAATTCCAAGTTATAATGCAGATGGATCTACTTACAGGAGAGGTGACTAGAATGGTCATGTTGGATTGGTTGTTGGATTTCAGAAAGGCTATATGTCAGAATGGTCCTGCCTCTCAACTTTCTTGCATGGCTGATCCTTATTTGATAGAACTATCAGTATTTATTGGAATTATTGATAGGTCTAGGCTATCATTAGAACTGTTAGACTAAGACTTAGTAATAATGATACTAGGTCACGTCAAAGGAAATGTCAAGTACTAGAAACAAAGTGATTCCCGGATTTCGAATCATCACTTTAACAAATGAGTGCGTAGTAACTTCGACTTACACATAGATATGAAGTACTAGATGATTATATGTTAAATATTCCTATTATCTGTACTTCCTGATATATGTGTTAGATGACATATATTAACATGACTTTATTTGATCGTGTGTGTGTGTCTATATATATATTGGGTAACTTCAACTTACACATAAATATGAAGTATCTAGAAGATTATATGCTAAATGTGCGTATTATATGTACTTCCTGATATATGTGCTAGATAAAATATTATATATATATATATATATATATATATATATGTGTGTGTGTGTGTGTGTGTCTATATATATATATATATATATATATATATATATATATATATATATATATATACTTAGAATATAGTAATGTCTAAAAATCACAACCAATTTAAACTTTTCAAAACTAACCAATTACTAATAAAAGTGTTTACATAACCATTGTTTTCAAAACATTATTGATGTGTATTATAATCGAGTAATGAATACGAAATCGATCACAGAAAACAGAAAGAAGAAGTCAAGTAAGTAAGATTTGATTGGTTCATATTATGTCTATAAAAAGTACAAGAGTTGAGATAGTTTACAACAATGAAGAGCATAAAAGTTACTCTCGACCCTAATGATTACCCTATTTATAGGGTGTTACAGGCTGCAAAAAGTACAAGGACTAAATGCTCTAGTTCGAATTCGACATGTGCCTTGCAAATACATATAGAGTCGAAATCATACTGATTTCGCACCCTTACAAATTAAAAATTATTTCGACTTCTCAATATCTACATTTCGAACCCTACAATCTTCCCTTATTGAGAAAAATCGAAATTATGCCATAAGCTTCAATGTCTGTTGAAGTACACTGTGAACCTCCATATACCAAATAATCATCTTTCAAATTTATGCCTTGTCTTCAGCTTCATTCCTCTTGTAGTTGTTCATTCGAATAAGAAGATTTGTATATTGAGCATTCGTATACCTATCCAAATGACATAATTGTAACAAGAGCTTTGTTAAATTCCTATTCTTGTTCATCCCTCGAAATACGACTCCCAGAGGTTGATGTATGATCTCACCATCTTCAAACTTGTCAATGTTAAGCTTCCCCTTCAGCAAAGATTGAGGAAATTTTGCAGGCTTATTAACAATTGTAGCAAGCTCAATATCAGTAATTACGAGGCAATCATAATAGTTGTCGATGAAAACCTTGATATGAGCAAAACCAATTAGAAAGTCATCCTTGTTGGTTTTTGTCAGCTTCGAAACATCCATCTGTTCTTAAAATCCTTGTCACGGTGAGCAAGTCATTCAAGTTCATCAATGGAAAATAAACAATCGAAAATTCACAAATCACATTATTCGCTCTAGCAACCACATAGCGAAAGTTTTGAAGAATGCCTTCAAACAAGTTTTCTCGAGTGATTGTCAACACCTTTACAATCTTCACTGATGACAATACTTCTTCTTCATTCTTCCCTTGTTAAGAGAAAAATTTGAACAAAGGTTAGTAATAAGATAATAAGTTGTGGAATTAAAGTTAATCTCAGTGAATGAGATGGTGGATTAGGCCCTAGAGCAGGAGATAGAGTTGGAGTTCCTCACCAAGCGGAAGACATAGTAGGCTCAGACAGTTGTAGGTCAAGCTAAAAATCCTAAGACCTCCGACTCTTCCAGTAGGGGCCAGTAGGGGTATGGCCGATGTGCCAAGTGCAGTAAGCCGCACTGCGGGGGATGTCGGATAGCGGGCTCAGGATGTTACACGTGTGGACAGCCTGGCTACATGAGCAGGGATTGCCCAAGAAGGGCTTGATTTGTTTCCTCTGCAACAAGATCGGCCATAAAAAAGGCTAATTGTCCGAGGTTGCATGGAGGAAGAGGAACGGGGGTGGCGCCTGCGCCCGCCACATTGAGGATCATTGATGGCCGCCCTGCCAAGGCGGATGCTCTTGCGGTAAAGAGCAGTGCATTTCAGTTGACCACAGAGGAGGCTCGAGCAGCGGTAATTTATTTTCCCGCTCGATACTAATTTGTTATTCTTATGGATGTATGTGCTCTTATATAGGGACCTTTTTGGTCAATGGTATGTCGACTCATGTTCTTTTCGATTTGGGAGCTACCCGATCGTTCGTATCTCTTGTGCTTAGCAAGAAGTTTCGGGATGCTCCGGGGACTTTTGATTCCCCGCTTGAGGTTGAGATTACGGATGACCACACTGTGATTGCTGTGAGGGTAGACCGGGACTATGTCATGATTGTGTTTGGGGAGAGGTAACGTGTTGATTTGGCTCCAATACCGTTGCAAGGGTTGAAGGTAATCGTCGGAAGGGAATGGTTAGGGGAAATAGGTCCATGAGATACTGCAAGTGCCAGTTGGTGAGAGTTTGAACCCCAAGTGTGGGAGAACTGGTTATTCAGGGAGAGAGGGCCTCGCAAGGGCCAACCCTCAATTCGACTGCGAGGGCTAGGAGAATTCTCCATCAGGGTTGTTTGGGATTTTTGGCATACATCTCAGATACGAGGGTTGATACCATGACATATTTGGACAATGTATCAGTTGTACGAGATTTTCAGGATGTCTTTCCCGAGGAGTTGTCTAGGGTGCCTCCGGAGAGGCAGGTAGAGTTTCGCTTTGATTTGGTGTCGGGTTCTACTCCGATAGCCAAGGCATCGTACCGGCTAGCTCCGCCTAAGATGCAGGAGTTGTCTATGCAACCTTAGGAGTTGTCTAGATCGAGGGTTTATTTGTCCGAGCAGCTCTCCGTGGGGAGCACCGATTTTCGATTATCGAGAACTGAAAAAGCTAACAGTGAAAACTGTTATCCGCTTTCGAGGATCGATGATTTGTTTGATCAGTTTTAGGGTGCATCTTGGTTTTCCAAGATTGATCTTCGGTCGGGGTACCATCAGATGAGGATTAGGTACGGTTACTATGAGTTTGTGGTGATGCCATTTGTGCTCACCAATGCCCCAACAACATTCATGGAGCTCTTGAACATGGTGTGTAGGCTGATGTTGGATTGGTCTGTGATCATTTTTATTGATGATATCTTGGTCTATTCTAAGACCAAGAAGCAACACGAGCAGTATTTGAGGGAGGTATTGGAGACATTGAGGACGAAAAAGCTTTATGCCAAGTTCTCAAAGTGTGATTTTTGGTTGCGTGAGGTGCATTTTTTGGGAAACATCATCAACCAAGAGGGTATTCTGGTTGATCCAGCCAAGATTAAGGCAGTGATAGGAAATACTAAAGAATGCACCTGAGATCCATAGCTTCTTGGGCCTAGCGGGGTATCACCGGAGATTTATTCAAGATTTCTCCAAGATTACGGTACCTTTGACTCGCTTGACCAAGAAGAATGTGACATTTCGGTAGGGCCCAGATCAGTATTCGGCTTTCGAGACTTTAAGACAGAGACTATGTGAGGCCTTGATTTTAGCACTTACCAGGGGTTGGATGATTTGGTGGTGTATTGTGATGCGTCTATCACAAGGTTAGGTGTTGCTTTAATCCAGAGGGGGCATGTGATCGCATATGCCTCGAGGCAGCTGAAGCCTCACGAGTCGAACTACCCCATTCACGACCTGGAATTGGGGGCGATGGTGTTTGCCCTCAAAATCTAGAGACATTACCTGTACGGAGTTTGGTGCACCATCTTTATTGACTAGAAAAGTTTGAAGTATTTGATGGATCAGCAGAACCTTAACATGCAGCAGAGCAGGTGGTTCGATGTACTAAAAATTATGATTGCGAGATTTTGTACCATCTAGGGAAGGCCAACATGGTGGCCGATGCTCTGATCCGCAATACGGCGAGTGTTCTGGTTAGAGATATTTGTCTGAGGATGACGTTGACCTACCCCTTGATGGATATGATCAAGGAAACTCAAATGGAGGGTTTGAAGAAAGAGAACTGGAAGATAGAGCGGATTCGAGGTCAGATTCCCATATTTGTACGGGATGATCGGGGTCTTTTGACACAGTGTGGCCAGGTGTGGGTACCGGTATCTGGGGGTGTAAGGCAAAAGATTTTGGAGGAGGCACACACATCCAAGTTCTCTATTCACCCGTGGGCCACAAAGACGTATAGGGATTTGAGGTTGAGTTATTGGTGGCCATGCATGAAGCGTGAGATCGCAAGGTTCATGGAGTGGTTCTTAACTTGTAGGAAGGTCAAGGCCGAACATTAGAGGCCCCACAACAAAGTTCAGCCGCTATCCATTCCCATGCGGAAATGGGAAGAGATCACCATGGACTTCATCACGAAGTTACCGAGGACGGTGAGGGGCGTCGACTCCATTTGGGTCATTCTGGATAGATTAACGGAGAGTGCCCATTTTATTCTGATCCCCAAGAGTATTTCTGCTAAGAAATTAGCAGATATCTATGTGCGAGAGGTGGTGGTCAGGCACGGAGTGCCAGTATTGGTGGTCTCAGACTGCGATGTTCACTTCACCTCCAGATTCTGGAGGACGTTCCACGAGGAACTGGGCACACAGTTACACTTTAGCACTGCGTACAACCTCCAGACAGACGGATAGAGAGAGCGGAAGATCCAGATGCTCAAGGATATGCTACGGGCATGCGTATTGGATTTCAAAGGGAGTTGGGATACATACCTTCCACTAGAAGAGCTTTCATACAACAGTTATCATGTTAGTATTGACCGAACCCTGTTTGAGATGTTGTATGCATGGTCGGAGGTGCAGGACTCTCGTATGTTGGGGGGAGATTAAGCACCGAGTTATGGAAAGCACCGAGGTGGTGCTCAGAACCACCGAATTGATTCAGCAGGTGCGCGACAGGCTACGGGTCGCGCAGAGTCATTAGAAGACCTATGTTGACCGGCGTCGCTCGAAACTCGAGTTTCAAGTAGGAGAATTTTTTTGCTAAAAGTGTCGTCGTGGAAGGGTGTCATTAGATTTCGAAAGAAGGGCAAATTAAGGCCCCGGTTTATTGGCCTATTCAGGATTTCTACCTGGGTAGGCAAGGTAGCCTATCGTTTGGATCTACTGGTCAATCTTAGTTAGATCCACAACACCTTCCACGTGTCGCAGCTCCGGAAGTGTGTCACTGACGAGGCCGCAGTCCTCTCCTTAGATGATATTCAGGTTAATGAGAAACTGAATTACGTGGAGAAACCAATAGCAATTTTAGACTGGAAAATGAAAACCCTACGGAACAAGGAAGTGAAGCTAGTTAAGGTGCAACGGCAACACCGAAGAGGCTCTGAATGGACCTGGGAACTGGAGGATGAGATGAGGGAGCATTATCTGAACCTTTTCGTATCAGCAAACTTCGAGGACGAAGTTTAGTTCAAGTGGGGGAGATTTGTAACGCTTAGTCCAGGTATGAATTAATTCTAATTATTTTTAAATATTAGAAGGAACTCGACGAGTTGGGAGGCTCCAACTCGACGAGTAGAAAGCTTTCTAGCCGCGTACATTGAAGGACCTACTCGACGAGTTGGGGAGCCCCAACTCGACAAGTTGGCATTGGAAAGGAAAACCCTAATTTTTCGGGTATTGCATCCTATTTAAAGGACTTAACTCCTAGGGATGGCCTCCTTACCAGCCTCCTTGCCTAGAGAAAACCCTAGAATCGCCTTCCTCCTTGTTCATTGAGTTTTGTGAGTGTTTGAGTGATTGTTGAAGATCTTTGAAGGAGGTTTTGAAGAGAGAAGTATTAAGCTTGGAGAAGTGAACTTAGATCCAGAAACTCTACATCAAGGGCAACATCTTCAAGGTATAAAATCATAACCTTGACATGTAGCTTATTAGATCTAATCTTTTATAGTTTTGGGCTTGGTTTTGGGACTTTGGCTTGGATGTCCAAAGAAAAGAGGTTTCAAGAGGTTGAAAGTGTAGATTTGGCCTCTATAAGACCTCTAGAGGATTAAAGTTGCAAACTTTAATAGCCTCCATGTCCCATTCATGCAATATGTCGATTATGAAGCCAAAAATGAACCTTAGAGGGTATTTCTAGCATGCATGGACGTAAAGTTGAAAAGTTTACATGATTAAACCACCTTAGGACGTCAGATCTGTAATATGGAACGTTGAAGCAAGGGTTAGAGGCTTAATGGGTCAAGACCCTCCTCAAAGGAGCTAGGGTTTGGGTCTAAAGTTTATTAGATGATCCTTAGGAGTAAAGTTGGAAAATTTACCCTTCTAGACATCTCTATGAAAGGGTATCTGAAGTTTGGAACCTTTGGATACGAGAACAAGGGCTTAATGCATTAAGTGAGTTGACAAACTGAAGAACTCGACGAGTTAATAAGGGAACTCGACGATTTGGATTGGAGTTACCTCGATTCTGTAGGAAAATAGAGGAACTCGATGAGTTATTGGAGAGCTCGACGACTTGGATCACAACATCGCAATTATGGCTTTGGAATGGACTCGACGGGTTACTGGGATAAATTAAACGAGTTAGGTCAACTCAGAGAGTTGACCTTGACCTTGACTTGACCTAGACTTTTACCTTTGACACGGGTTGACTTTTAAGGGGTTTGAAGGGTTGAGTTGTATCTAAGGAACTGTTTATGATTAGGGAGGTGGCGGAGCTGATACTAGGAGTTTGGACCTACTCAGCTACAGTTCGCATTTGAGGTGAGTCTGGTCACCATACCAATGAGTTAAAGGCACCAAGGCCGGCCCATTACGTGTTATGTGGTATGCTAGTTGATAATGTGGTACGTGATATGCTAATTGTCTTGTGATACTATCATGGAAGATCTTGTGGGAGCCCGTGGCACTTGGATATCAGGCCATGTGGGGGTGCCCATGGCATTCTAGGTAAAGACCATGGGGGTGCCCATGGCACTTGGTTGTTAGACCATGTGGGGTGCCCATGGCATTCCAGGTAAATACCATGGGGTACCCATGGCACTTGGTTATAAGCCATGTGGGGGAGCCCATGACATTCCAAGTAAGACCATGGGGGTGCCCATAGCACATAGGTGTAAGACCCTAGGGGGAGCCCACGACATCCATATATGTTTGTATGCATGGCTTATATGGTTGATATGGTTTATATGATTTTGTGGATTGTGTGGGGTATGTTATGGGGAGCTCACTAAGCGTTAGATTACAGTTTGTTGGTTGTTTCAGGTACTTCGGGGTCTAAGGGCAAGAGCCCGGCATGATGGCGCGACATGCACTCTATGGCCTTTTATTGGGAACACTCTGATATTATGAATAAATTGTTTGATGTTAGGGATTTTGAAAACAAATGTGATTGGAATTTTATATTTTATGGATATGATTTCGTTACTTAAAAATGAAAGTTTTTATTGGAAATTTTGGTTGTTACAATTTAACATGAAACATTGACTTTCCATCATTTCTCCTCTCTTTGTTATCTCAAATTCATTTATAGCTCTTGTCTTCTCATCCATATCGCTGCAAACTCAAAAACTACCACATCGATTCCCTAAACTGCAATATAAAAATGAAAGATAAACAATGATTCAAAAAATAATAAAAAACCTGACCATGGTTTTGGTTCAAATTTTGTTTATTTTGATTCGACTTTTGCTTATTTTTAGGTTAATTTTTGGTTAATCCTTGGTTGATTTATGCTAATTTCGGTTGGATTTTTGCTAGTTTTGAAATTGGTTTGATTCTTGTTGATTTTTCTTGGTGGCATGCCTTGTGCAATGGTTAGTTGTTAGGATGGAATAAAATCATTAGAGTTGTGTCAGAATAGGAATCTAAGATAGAAGTGAGGGTTTATTTAAATTGGAGAATAATTGGTTTGTGAGGAATTGGAATTCGATTAAGTATAAACAAGGGCGTGACAATTAATAAACACAAAGAAACATAAATAATATAATGATAAAAATAAGAAAATAAGGCAAATATAAAAAAAAAAGTCTAAAACGGTATTTTTCATATTTATTTAAGGGTAAATGTCACTATAGCCCATTCAACTATCGTCATTTATCCTATTTGGTCACTAAAGTTTTTTTTTTTGTCCAATAGGTCATTAAACTTACAACTTACAGGTCTATTAAGTCATTTTCGTTAGTTTTTAACAGATCTTCCGTTAACTAGTAATTATAATATACAAGAATGGTCCCTATGATTTCAATTTCTTTCGTGGTTGGTCCTTTACTAGCATCGTTCGTCACTTGCACCACTATCGTTCTTGAACATGTTGTAAAGTTGTTTGTTCTTGAATATTAGAGCTACCTGACCCGTTTTTTGTCTTCCAGTTGATGTAAAGTTTCTTGTCTGAACCCATGGATATCTGAAAGCTCACAATGTCACCATCTTTTAAGTTCTTTTCCTTCACAAATCGGCTCCAACCTTTGCTTAAAACGTAGCTCTGGCTACTATTCAAGTATGAGTAACGAAATCTCCATACATGCATCCCGATGTCTTCGAAATGTAAAAGAACTCCTTTGGAAGTGCTTCCACTTTGCAACGGTAAGTGCTTCTCTGCATGTTGCTTTGGTATCACTAACTGGTTCAGTTTTCCGACATCGTTGGGGGTGACTGTCTTCTCAAAAAGTTGTTCCTGGGCGTTGACCAAGTTTTCGTTGGGGGTGACTGTCCTCTCTTACTTTGTTCTAGCTCATCATTATATGTGTGTTTCCTCAACAAAGCGACAATATCAACTTTTCAATGAGAAATAAAGAAACTAGCTTCCAACCCCGCTTCATCGGTGTCAAGAACCATGCTGCCCCCACTGCCGATCAGTGGAAGCGTAGTCACCGGTGCTGCAACTGTTGAAGTTGTTTCTGTAGTTGTGCTTTGATTATCAGTGGAACTTCCTTCCATTGTAATTAGTGTTCTTGAAGGAGATAGAAGCTGGAAGAAGAATGAGGTTCTATATATAGAGAGAAATATGATGTATATGAAGTGGGTGTAAGAGAAAGGTTGAGTATAATAGTTGACGGGGTTGCCCGAGGTAAAGGGTGGTGGTTTCGGAATTGAACGGTGGTGACGTCGGTGATGAACTATGTTGGTTTAAGACCAACCACGAAAGAAACTGAAATCATAGGGACTATTCTTATAAATTATAATTACTACTTAACGGAAGATCTGTTAAAAACTAACGAAAATGACTTAATAGACATGCAAGTTGTAAGTTTAATGACCTATTGAGTAAAAAAAATACTTTAGCGACCAAATTGAATAAATGACGATAGTTGAATGGACTATAGTGACATTTACCCTTTATTTAACAGCTAATAACTAATATATTTATTAAAGGGGATCAACGATGCAAAATTTTGAAACTAATAAGGACCAACGGTATAATAGTTTCCCACTTTGTCCTGAAGTTGCTATCTTTTGGAAACCAGAGACCGTTTATTAATTCTTGTCATTGAAAAAATAAAGGTCTAGATTTAAGAAATTGTTTCTCGGTTGTATTTCTATGTGAAAACATGACAAACTTTTTAGAATATCATTCTCTCTCCCAACCTCCCTCCTTCATCCTTACAATAACATGATATGATTATTAATTAGGAGCAAATTATTATTATTATTATTATTATTATTATTATTATTATTATTATTAAACTTTAATTAGGTAAAAGTGGCCAAATATGTTATTATTTTGTGTGAATTCCCCCAACCTTAGTAGCCCTACGATCAGAACCAATGGTTGAAGAGTGAAATTTCACATAGGAGATTTAATGTTCAAATCCTGACATGTCCACATATTGCTAGTGTTTTGCGATTGACCTCCCACATAGACTTTGATACGAGTTGTTTGGTTTCGCTCAAATTGTACAGTTTACTATTTTTTTAAACCTTTGTAACATAATTTGTGTACCTATTAAAATAAATATTGTTGTTTTGAGCAACTTAACTTATGAGTATGGTTCTAAAAGGCACGACATGACGTGATTCATGGTGTAGCCGTCTTGAAAATGTCGAAGACGGGTTTCTTAAGTGTGATGTCAAAATAACGTATCAAAGCACCTTATCACGTTATGGTGCAAGTTTTTTTAAGGCGTGAGCTTTTGTTTTTTGTTTGTTTTTTACTGACCGAGCATGAAATATTCGAGTTTTGTTAACTTTTGTATATTAAGTGTTGATATACAATTTTTAAAAACTTTGTATATTTGATATAATTCTATAGTTATTTGATTTTTTATTCAATGTATATAAAATTGTCATGTCTTGTAAAACTTCATGGTTCGTCATGACTTGAGGTTTGATCTTAGCGCTATGCTACACCTCATATTTTTTAGAACCTTCTATATTGTTTATGAGCGATTCAATATTACAAATACATTATTGCTCAAATGGACTTAGGAGGAAATCATTATTATTATTGAACTTATCATAAGACTGATCTTGTTAAACGTATCATCTTATATAAATATATTTTCTATATTTCCAGATATCTACCCTAATAAATGAAGATATTTTGTCACTTGTCATTTAATTAGACACTTGTCAATTTCTGAGAATTTTTAAATATATTCCAAATGTCATTTTGTTGTGTTTTCCATTTTCAATAAAATACCAACTCGTTATACTAATTATACTGAACATTGTCTAGATGTTCCTTCCAAGTTTAAGTTCCGAAATTGAAGGAGCTATCCACAATAATTTTAATGTTTTTTTATATACGATTGATTAGGCTCAAAGCAAGCATTGATTTCATGAATACATTCCAAATTCACAACTATTCCATTTATTCAAAATCGTCCCAGTGTATATATTTGGAATGTTATATGGATTTAAATATAGGATGCCATCAATCATGCAATTTCCTTCTTCTTTCAATGATAATAATTATTGACTTTCATTTTCATGTATATATGACTTCGTATTGATTATTATACATTCATGTCAATAGCATAAGAGTCCATTAGCCCCTCTAATTATAGGTTAATTTTTTATCTCCTTTCTCCAACTTTAACTCTTCAGTGCATCTCTATCATTTGCGGAATCAGGTAATCCCTTTGTAATTCTTTTCTTTTTTATTAGGTTTTCTTAAAAATGTTAGTGTTAGTTGGAGTTGGAGAAAGGAGATAAAAAATTCCTTTGCATTTACTCTATTTCGTTGATATTCAGTTTGCATTTACTCTATTTCGGTTGTTTGAGTTGGGTTTTTATTCAAAATCTAGTTTTAAAAACATGATTTTTAGCAACGGAAGACTTGATCATTTTTGAATAACATACACAAGCTAAACCCAGTTTTTTTGGTCAAAAATTACACAAGTATAAATCAACCAAATTGACTGAGAGGTTTTGATGTTCGAATTGTGCAATAGAGAAAGATAAAGAGAATGACACGATTGTTTACAAGGAAAGCCCTTGATCCTTGCTAGGATCTCCGACACAAAACCTTGGGAGGTGATAAAGATCACTTGCCTTGATGATTTTATTAATATAAAATGATGATTACATAGAGTATTTCAGTAAGAACAAGTGAAAAATTTTGTTGAGTAAGATAAGAGTAAGTAGAGTGTGTCGTGTGCGAGATACATGTGTCAATTTATATTCTAAACTAGCTAACAAGATGTCCGATATTCTTGGGATCCTCTATGACCAGCTTTGTGAACGTTCATTGACTTGGTATTTTGGGTCTTTAGCACAGTTGAGACGACTCTCTGTTGAGAATAAGTCTTCTTTTAACTATTTGTGCACATGTGTTAATTAAGAACAATATATAACTGCTATAAATGTTAGTAAATAATAATAACGGTAATAGTCGGGATCCTGAGATAGTTGAGGATCCGGAATATCTGATGAGGTTTGAGGATCCTGAATGTTTTGAGGATCCTGCCCCTAACAATTGCCCCCAAGTTATTCCTGAAAATATTGGAGTTAATTTCAATAATATTAAAGGGATAACTTAAATTAAAAAGGTAACTTAAAGGAATAACTTAAATTAAAAAGGTAAAGGAGAGAGAGAAAAGTAATTTTCAAAATTAACCCTTAAAGGTTAGGTAATTTTGAAATCCAACGGGTGGATAACTAGCCGTTAATGGTCAAATCAACCTCAAATCTTCAGTATAAATAGAGGTGATCAGTTCCACAATTCTCTTTACTCGTCTCGATTTTCTTTGCTTTCTTTGTGCTGCCGATGATTTTGATAAAGGTAACATCCTCTACACCTCATCTCCTTTCTACCAAATTTTCGATCATGGGTAAAAATATGACCCTTTCTGGCAAGAAGATCCTAGGTCTTTCTGAGGATGATTTCATCGATCAAGGAGTCTTGTCTTATGACGAGACGTGCTCCTTCAATGATGGTGATATCGAAGCATTGAAGGCTAGTGGTGTCCTCCCTCTTGAGGAAGTCTTCAAGCTTTATGACCCTTTGATCCAACCAGACTTCATATCCTCTTCTTGGGTGTGCTTTCCGGAGTATCTCTTCTCTGTTTTAGGCCTTAAATTCCCATTTTCCGGAATAGACTCGGATTTTTTCGAGATCACAGAACTTTCTTTCATCCAAGTGATGCCTATCATTTGGAGGATCCTATACTGGGTTGAGTGTCTGAATCAGACATAGGATCTTGGTATGGGTCTGGCTGAATTGGCCCATGTCTATGATCTCTCAACTTTTTGCAATTCTCTCTTCATTTTCAAGATCAATAGTGGAAAGCCTCCTCTTGTGGTAAAAACAAAACATAATGATGGGGCTTGGAAGGGGAAATACTTCTTTGTCAGGCGTGACTTTATTCCTGGTGGAGATCCCTTACCCAAAGATTGGGTTAAGAAGGGTAGGATTTCAATACTTTTCCTTATGATCCTAAAATCTTATTCTTATTTTGTTCTTTCTGTTACAAGTTTCAAGATCGGGGAGTTCATTGTTGTTGCTTAGGATACAGAGGATAAGATTGTTAATTTTCTTTCTATCTCGAAGGCAGGTAGATCTCTTAGACTTGATCAATCCAGTCTCTAAGAAGGATCTTCGAACACAACTTCTATGGCTACAGGTATATCTTTCTTTCCTTTTGATTTGAATTGTTGTCTTATGATCTTCGATCTCATCAAAATCCTTGTTTCTTGTGTAGGTTTCAGGATTGTCCGCTCCAGTGCTCGGCTCGATTTGGCTAACCTTGAGAATGACATGACCAGTGGCTTGGTTAGGATCAAGCAAGAGAATCCATTTTCTCTTCCTCCTTCAAAGAAAGCCCATCTTAACCTAGTTGTGAAGACTCCAGGATCCTGAAAGAGGAAGACTTTTGAGGCCACAGATTCCAGCCTAGAGAACCTCAGCATTGAGGATGCTCTTGGGAAGTTGACCTCATTTTCCTAGGATGTAAGTTTCATGTGTATAAGAATTTTTTATGTTAGTTTATCCTACATGTTTCTTCTTTTGCTGATGTTTGTGTTTCTTTCAGGTCTCCACTCATGTTTCTCAGTTCACCAATGATCTCACGATCCATGTTGAGAAAGCTGAGTCTGCTCTAAAAGAGCAGGAGAAAATTTGTAAGACCACCAATGATGATCTTCTCCGGAGGGTGGAGTTGTTGAGCAAACAAAAGGCTAAAAAGGAGGATGAGCATTCTGCAGAGCTTGAGGAGGTGATTTTTGATGTGAAGGCAAGTGTTGCGTTGGCTATCCTGGAGGCTAAGATCAAGTTGGCAGAGGATTTTAAGCATTCAGTATCCTGGAATGTAGTAGGATGGCGCCAGGAACTAGCCAAACTAACTGGCAAGCCTGTCACCACTGCCGAGGATCCTGCACCGCAGCCAGAAGTGGAAAAGGAGGAGAAGAAAGCTAATGATGACCAGTCTAAGGTCTAGGACTTTTATATGGTTAGGTTGGTGTAGTTTTTTTGATGTAACCATTTAACTCTTGTACGGTTGTAAGCCTTTTATTTTGAATACACTAGTTAATCGTTCCTTTATCTTTCTATGTTTCCTTTACCTGCATAATATGATACTAAGACCTTTGCGTAATTAGGATCCTAAAAACAGTGAATAAATTTCAAGATAAAGTTCATTTGGCAAATAATAGATAAAATGATTTGATAAGGATTGAATTAGTTAAACAACTAAAAGTAATAACTTAAAATAATAACAACTGACTTTGTTAAGCAATTTAAAATGTCAAAAGTTTCTTTAAAAGTTTGATGACTGACTTATAATCCTTAAAAGTTTCAAATAATTTCTGTAATAAAATAAGTATAAAAGAATTTGTTAAGAACTGATTTTGGTAAATCTAAGTACTTTAAAACTTCTTTAAAGATCTCAATTTAAAATAGTAAATGACTCTGAAGTGATGAAAGTTTATAAATCAACAATTGGTTTAGGATCCTGAAAAGTTTAAGATACTTAATTTTACTTCAAAATTTTCAAAGTTAAGAAGAAGGAAAGATGGAACCTGATTGTCTTCGAGTTTTTCCTTAAGCTTCATAAGTCTTCCAATCTTAGAATTTACTGAGAATAAATCTCAACTTAGGAAAGAACTTAAGATCGCTTTTGACTTTTGATGATAAGATTCTTACTGATGAGGATCCTTACCGATGAGGATCTTTAATGATGAGGATACTTAAGGATGAGGATCCTTAATGACGAGGATCCTTAATCATAAGATCATTCGGGGGAATTCCCTTCTTAGGATAACCTGTTTGGGTTATAGACTTTGACAAAATTCTTGGGTAACACTATAAGTTCAATTAAGAACATGTTAATGTTATATACTAGGGAGGATCCCAACTTGTGACATATTTCATGGGAAAGATCCCTACTTGTGATAACATAAACATGTTATGATTCGTGTGTATTTTATAGGGAAAGATCCCAATGTGTGATAACATGAGGATGTTATAAACCTTATGTAATTTCTGGGGTAAGATCCTAATTCTAGATAACTTGAAAAATGTTATAAACCTTAAGGGTCTTAACTTATGTTCAAAGATAAGAGGGTTGCCAAGCCACTGCATCGTGAAATGATCCCCTTATTCGTATCCCATAGTTAGATACTGTGCGTTCAAGCAAGGTGTATAAACCTTAGTCCGTGTGAAAAAGGTAATTAGCTATTTAAACCTTAGAGGGGATTAAGTACCCTTAAGCATAGGAGAGATGATCCGTCTCTAGCTTGTGTATATGATAGTTTAAATATCATACCATTGATATAATGGAATTCTCCAAGTGTTAAGATGTTGAGATCTTCGTGTGTCAAGATCCTTATGTTTCAGGATCTTCAGCCTTGAGGATCCTTATGTTTTAGGATCATTGCTTATGGAGATCCTTAGCTGTACGTTGTTCTACATAACAAAAGTTAGCTAGGGTGGGTGTTAGTCTAGCTAACGTCCCTCCGATGCTGAAGTTAGTAATGTATTCAAGGAGAAAATAAGTAATGATGAAAAGTTTAAGGTAAAGAACATGTGCACCTCAGTTTTGTTGAAGATCAATTGATCTTATTTACATATAGTATACTTTGAGATGTATAGCATTCCAGGATCTTGGAAAAATGTCTCCTTTAAGTGTTGCTAGCCAACATGCTCATTTTCCTGCTTCAGCATCTATGAGATATGGTCCTTCCCACTTAGAAGCTAATTTACGTGCTACAGGATCCTTGGTGTTTTGGAATATTTTCCTTAATACCAAGTCTCCTATTTTGAATCTTCTAACTTTTATGTTCTTGATGTAAGCCTTGGTGATCCTTTGTTGATGAGCATCAATGCGTATCTTGGAAACATCTCTAAGTTCGTCAACAGTGTCAAGATCCTGGGCTAGCATCCTGTCATTGTTTTCTTGATTTTGGACCAAGTATCTTGATGTCGGGATCACTACTTTGGTAGGGATCATTGCTTATGTCCCAAACACCAAGGAGTACGGGGTCTAACCTGTGGCTACTTTGGATGTAGTCCTATCCGCCCATAGGACGAAAGGAAGCTCTTCTGCCCATCTTCCTTCCTTTTCATCTAGCCTTTTCTTCAAGTTGTTTACTATGATCTTGTTGCTATATTCTACTTGATCATTAGCTTAGGGATGAACAGGAGTTGACATTATCAATTTGATTCCCCAACTCATGCAAAATTCTCTTGACCTCTTGCTTATGAATTAGGATCCATTATCACATCTGATTTCAGCAGGGATCCCGAACCTGGTCAAGATTATGTTTAATAAATAAGACTGCCTCTTTGTCTCTAACCTGAACGTAGGCTTCAACTTCGATCCACTTCGAGAAGTAATTAGTCGTCACCAACATGAAAATTTTTCCTCCTGGAGCTATTGATAATTTTCCTACTATATGCATTCCCCATTTCATGAATGGCCATCGAGAGATAATTGGGTGTAGATGTTCTGCTGGTTGACGTAAGATGTTGATATGTCTTTGCAAGCATCACACTTTTGAGCATGTAGAAAAGAATATCTCTTCATAGTCGTCCAGTAGTATCCTGTTGTCAATACCTTGGAGCATAAGGATTTGCCCCAAGTGTGATTGCCATAGTCTCCTACATGTATGTCCTTCAAGACTTCTGCAGCTTCAGGATCTTCCAAGCATCTGAGGTATGGACCTACCATAGACTTTTATAGAGTTTACCATGTATTATTACAAATCTTGAGACTCTTGTTCTGAATGCTCTTTCGCTTTTTTATTCTATTGTGATCGTGTCTTTTTGGAGATACTCCAAAATGGGTTGGATCCATGATCGTGGACTTCTTCGAGGATCCTATTCATCAGGATCCCTTTGAGGATGGATCTGAGGGTCAGGATCTTCAATGGCTGCTACACTTATTGGTTGTTCAGGATCATTGGATTTTTTGGAAAAGGATTCTATAGTTGGAGTTATTATGTGGCTTATAGGGATCTTCATTTATGATGGGATCCTTAGGGAGGATCCTAAGTTGGCTAATGTGTATGCTTCTATGTTTTCTTCTCTGGAAAATTGGGTTAGGCTAAAGTTTTCAAAATCATAGGCAAATTTTTTGAGGATCTTGAGGTATAATGCTAATCTTTCACCTTTCACTGCATAAGAGCCATTGAAGTGATTAGTTAATAATAAAGAATAAACAAATACTTGAAGATCCTTGATTTGAAGATCCTTATCCAATTGCAGTCCCATGATGAGTGCTTCATATTTTGCTTCGTTGTTGGTTTTGTTGAATTCGCAACTAGCTTCCTGGGTAGGATGTCCTCATGTGGCAATTTTAGTATGATCCCTAGCCCGGTTCCTTTTTGGTTTGAAGCTCCATCCATGAGTAGTGTCCATTTTCCCAAGTGTTAATCTTCTAGGAGTTGTTTAGCTTCAATGTCTACTTTGTTTTGTGGATCATTACTAAAGTCAGCCACAAAGTCTGCTAATGCTTGTGACTTTATGGCGGATCTTGGCTCATATTTGTTGTCAAACGTGCTTAACTTCACTAACAATTTTTCCATCCTTCCTAACATCTCTGGTTTTCTCATCACATTCTTAATACGATAATTAGTTTTCACATGTATAGTATGTGTCTCGAAATAATGTCTTAACTTAGTAGAAGTAGTTACTAATGCAAGAATTAATTTTTTGAGATGAGAATACCTGGTCTCAGGATCCAGAAGACTTTTACTTACATAGTAGATAGGATGTTGGTCTCTGCTAAGATCATTGGCTAGGACAGCACTTACCGCATTTGAGGATATCGAGAGGTAGAGGAGAAGTGTTTCTCCATCTATAGGATTCACTAACAGTGGTGCGGAACGTAAGTATCTTTTGAGTTTCTGAAAAGCTTCTTCGTGTTCTTAGTTCAATTTAAACTTCTTGTTCTTCTTCAAGGTATCATAGAAGGGTTTACGCCTTTCTAAGGATCTTGAAATGAACCAGTTGAGTGCTGCTACTCTTCCGGTTAACCTTTGATTTTTTTTTGTTGAAGATGGAGATTTCAGCTCAATGATTGCTTTGATATGCTCTGGGCTTCCTTCTATTCCTCTATTGGTTACCATATATGTCACAACTAGCAAATTAGGGTTATATTTTTCTATCCTTTATAGGATCATTTCTTAGTGTAACCTTGTAACCCTACCTTTGACTTAAATCTAACTTCAATACTATATAAGTTATACATCCAAGAATCATAATTTAAGTCAAAACATCCTTGTGTAGCCAAGAACCTAACCGTTGGATATTTGCATGTACCATTGTGTTATGTGTTTAACTTTTAGATCCTTACTTGAACATGAAGTTTATCACTTAGATCTTCATTAAAACCATGAGAAAAGTATGTGTTGGCATATATATATATATATATATATATATATATATATATATATATAACATATAAAATTGTAGATCTGGGATTATACACTCAAATAGCAAAAATAAGTGTTGTGTTCAAACATGTATAACCTAAACTCAAAACTCATCTTTTAACAGAAACGTTTTGGTCTAATTACGGACTGTTTTGACCATCTTAATTACAATATTTTTCAAAAAAAAATTACATGAATAAGTTTTAGGTTTATACCTTTAAAATTACTACTCTCACGCATTCATACGATTTTTCTACAATTTTTGGCGATTTTTAAAAAACTGTCTATCATTTCCTGAATAATTTCGGACCAGTCTGTGAAGATGGACATTTTCACACTGGTTTGAGGCCATTATAAATTATAATAAACATTATGAACAAAGTAGACTCCTTTTCCAAACTGTTGGAGTTTACGGATCTGAATTTTGATAAACGACGATTTTTCTATAATTTTTCTAAAAACAGGGACAGAAATGTCAAAAACAAGAAATTGTTTTTATCATGCTAAAAGCTCTTATACCTGTGTTAGATGCAAGTTTGTATAACTTATATAAACTTTTAAAACATCTAGACATGTTAAATTATTTATATTCTTTCCTTTATTGGGTCTAGAAAATTAATATACATGTTTAGTGGGCCTTAGTGTACTTTTACATGTTTAGTGGGCCTTAGTGTCCTTTTACATGTTTAGTGAGCCTTAGTTGTCCTTTTACATGTATATTGGGCCCGGGATATACATTCATATTCCTTTTGAGCCTTGAAATAATATACATGTTTAGTGGGACTTAGTTGTCCACTTACATGTTTATTGGGCCTGGAATATACCTTATATGTTTTTCTTTCTTTTCTGCGTAAATTCGATTAAGGATCTAGTGAGACGTGTCGGTTGACACCTATTGAGTGTACGATCGTTGCATGTACTTATCACCAGAATCTCCTGGAGGGAGAGCGGGAGTTTGTGTATGGATGTATATGGGGGTGACACACCACACCCGAGTTGTTTGCTACAGTTAGAGTAGGCCAGTCTAGGGTGACAAAAATCTTATCTTATTCCGTCAGCCTCCGGAAAACGCCATGACCGACGAAATTTTCAACATCTAGTATGGTTATAACAGCTCACTTAGAGGAATTAATGTTATAAAATTTACAGGAAACCATTCTCTTTTCTTTTTGGATAAAACAGTAACCTATACGCGCTGGTACTCAACCACGGGGGTTGAGATTCCAACATTCTCTTACGCAGACAACATCGGGTTGTCTGGGATCATTCTCTTTTTATTCTCGCAAACATTAACACATATGTATTAATATATGATCAGACACAAACACTTCAAACCATTATTAATATATGATCGGACACAAACACTTCAAACCATTTCTTTTTAGAAAATATCGGATTTTTCTGGGAGCGTTTGCTTTACATATACAAACAAAAGATAACAAAGGACATGCATGCATATATTAACAATTTTGGAACGAGACTTACAAATTATTTTCATAGAAATATCGGATTTTCTAAAAGAACTAAGAGAACTATTCTAAACAAGTGAAAAACCATTTTTATAAAAAAAAATGTTTATGAACTCACCAACTTTTTAGTTGAAGCTTTTCAAAACGACTTGTATTCTCAAGGATCCAGTAACATGTAATAAGCTCGACTAGGAGATCAAGTGGCGCGACTTCAAGAAATTTTATTTTTCTTACTTTTTTGTAACTGATGAACAAGTTCAATATGTAAACTATGTAAGTCTGTATTTCCCATGTATGATGTTTGGTTGCTATGTTTCATTCATATTCAATTGTTATGATACTGTACATGAAGTCATCCGCCCCCGGACGTTTCTGCCGTCCTGGTTTGGGGGTGTGAAAATATACCCAAGTAACTTGCCCAACTTCATCCCAAAGTGGCATTTAGACGGATTCAACTTCATGTTGTATTAGTCTCAAGGTTCTAAATGGCATGAGGCATGGCGTGGCGGCAAGGCCAAGCCTCAAGCTTAATGAGCCATGGCGAGCCATGGCGTTTTTCAAGGCGAGATGTAAGGCGGAAATTTTGTATTAATTTAAAATTATAATACCACATAAATATAAATTTATATTAAATATAACTACTTTTTAGAAGTGTTAGATCAATAACTAATAACAAAAAGTTAACAAAAACCACAATACTTGTATCTCCGATTTGAAAAGACATAACAAAGAGCAAAAAAAATGTGTCTCTGTAACGCCGTAAATTTCAAGACAAAATTTTCATTTAAAATAATCATTTTATTCTTAAAACACTTGTTTAAAATCTCATTCATAATCGAATTACAAAATATAGCTCCATTTTCACTTGCATAGAAAACCAGGATCCTCCAAAATATGACTCTTTCTCTGGTGTGTACAATCAAGCTGGTGCCGTCCCGTGATACTGAAAGAAACCTGAAAACAACATAACACAAAACACTGTAAGCACGAAGCTTAGTGAGTTCCCCAAAATACCACACGCATAACACATATAAGCCACTCGAGGCTATAACTCTATGGGTCCGTGCACCTAAACTCTGTGAACCCTCAGGTTCTAACTCTGTGAACCTTCCGGTTCTAACTCTAGGAACCCTTCGGTTCCAACTCTGCAACATGCACAGCATAAATCACATAGAAATGATGCAGTACAACACATAACATACACATACTCTGACACATAACTCTGATTACCTACTCAAGGTAAAGTATAGTGAGAAGACTCACCTGGCAAGCAGAAAGCAGATATCTCCATACTTGAATCTCGAACTCGCCACCGCCTAACACGTAAGGCAAAACTCTCATGACTATAACTCTCGAGACTAGAATCAATCCTCTCAATGCACCCTCTTAAGGGTAAAAGACTATTTTACCCCTCTCTTGGCTCAAAGGCCACATCGCTGACCAAACCCTAAAAGTCAACGGTCAACCCTTGGTCAAAATCAAAGTCCTCAGTCAAAGTCAACCTCTGACTGACCCTACTCGCCGAGTCAACCCTATGACTCGCCGAGTTCCTATAATCAGAACTTCACTCAATCCGCGACCTAACTCGCCGAGTCACTCCGAGACTCGCCGAGTCCAACAACTCTAAGTCCACTCGCACACAACTCACCGAGTCATCCCTTGACTCACCGAGTCTCGACTCAACCAGGGAATATCGGGACTCTTTGACAAGACTCGCCGAGTCCAAGAACAGACTCATCGAGTCTAAGACTATCATCAACCTACTCTCCGAGTTGTTCATACAACTCGCCGAGTTCCAGGCCATCTTCATCCAACTCGCCGAGTTGTTCTTCCAACTCGCCGAGTCCCAGCTCATCTTCAAGCAACTCGTCGAGTACACCCATGCGACTCGCCGAGTACCACCGGTCTGAATCCATTCAGAAGCATTCCGGGCCATGCAATTGCTCCAAAACATAGATCTAGCCTCCTACCACTCATCCATCACATAAAGTGGCAAACTTTACGTGAATCCAAAGAGATCTAAGCCATTTGCACATTGGGCTAGGGTTTGGGACATGAAAGCTTCACTAAACACTCCAACACAGGGACTTTCATGCTCTCTGATTCTTCTCCCTTCCAGATCTGAGGTAGCAACCTCAGATCTAACCTCTAGACTTCCCATTACATCCATAGACAAGTTCCCACAAACCCCAAAATGAAAAAACAACATAACAACAGCCCAAGAACGAGATATTACCTCCAAGAGATGCCCCAACTGCAATGTAATTCGAATCCAAGCAAAGCCCCTTGCTCCAAGCTTTCAATCTCACAAAATTCCTTCAACAATTACTTCTCCAAGCTCCAATCCACTCAACAATGGTGCTTCTCCGCGATTTAGGGTTTTCTGGGGCTCAAGGGGGTGATAAAGAGGCTGGGAGGAAAACATAATGTTCTTTATATAGGGCTCAACCCCAAGAATTAGGGTTTTCTCCACTCAACGCCTACTCGCCGAGTCCTCCTCACCGACTCGCCGAGTCGGCTACTTAGCACGCGACCCAGTCGCGACTCTACTCGCCGAGTCCATCCATGCACTCGCCGAGTCACTCTTTGACAACTTACTCTTTTAGCCCTCCAACTCTACTCTTGATATTTCAGGATGTTACAATTCTCCCCCACTTAAATTAGGCTTCGTCCTCGAAGCCTACAGCAACTCAATTCCAGAAATACTCCCACAACGTGCCACCTGGCCTTAATCGGACCAGGTCTCACAAGGCATACCCATCGAAACTCGAACACGCTTTCCCTTTCCTTACGGTGTCCTGACCACCGTCTCGAACCGGGCACTGGCTGTACCCTCTGATAATCACACTCAACAATCGAGAATTACCCGAGATGCATCACTGCTCCAAATCTCAACAATCGCTCGACCCATAAGGGCTAGAAAGCCATGAACCATCGGATCCCCGATCCGAATCCCACTCTATCCATTCCGTGCTGACAGAAAGACCCACTCTTCAATCTCAGAGCAACTCCTACGAGTTCTCCTCTTGCAATCACATACGCATGCTGAACTTGCCCAGCACCCTCAGGTTGGGAAAAACCCGATGCACTGATGATATCCTCCAACATCCCCCAGGATGAACCACTAGTACATATCCAACACCCTGATCAGAATCAAGCTAGGAGTCCCAGACTCCCTCGCTGCATCCATCCTGAGACTCTTGGCTCTACACCCGCGGAACCCCTTCCGCGTCCTCAGCAGACATCCCATCATGATGTCACTCCATACCACTATCACAGACACATTGTTCAACCACCATACTCCAAATCATCCACTCTCACTACTACTTTCACTTTCGTGAACCAACACTCGCCCCCCCCCCCCCCCCGGGGGTTACATACCTTTCTCTTTCCTTACCCAGGGAAACCACTAGCCAACCTTTCCACCACACCATGTATCACACATGCTCTGGATCTGCTCGCAAGGGCCCTCGGGTCCATGCGCTACCTCTCCCCAACAAATGAGGGTCCGACACCTCCTTTCATACAACAGCTCAAAGGGTGGCGTACTAATGCACTAATGATGGCTGTTGATATAGGATAACTCAACCAAAGATAAATACGTGCCGCAACTCCCTCTGAGATCTAATACACATGCCCGAAGCATGTCTTCGAGCGTCTGAATCGCTCGCTCGCTCTGAAGTGTCCTCAGACATCATCATGATAAGCTCTAGCTCATTTCTCATATCCCTCTTCGAGACTGAGCACCGGGTCAGCTTTTGACTCCATAGCTGAGCCTCCAAAGGTCACCCATATCATGATCCAAATAACCCACTAACTTCCTCCCCGTGACCACTATCCCGGCCCAGGGACGCGCAAGTCACAAAATTCTCTTTTCCTCATGCGAGAAAATACAATCCAACCGAGGATCGCCTCAACTCTGATCTCTGGTTTCTGCTGCGCATATCCCTTGCGCATCTCGCCGCATCTCCTGACAGAGACGGTGACCCCAGTCTCACCCCCGGTTCAACACCCAGGCTCCAGAACTCAATACTAGGGCTACTCAAGCCCAAAACTCTTCCACATCATACACTGATCGGCGATCAGTCCATCATCTCATTCTCTTACTATCTAGTGAGTACTACGGCTCCCCGCAGCATCACCAGACCCTCTAACTAGTGAGTACTACGGCTCCCCGCAGTATCACAACACCCTCTGACTAGTGAGTACTACGGCTCCCCGCAGTATCACAACACCCTCTGACTAGTGAGTACTACGGCTCCCCGTAGTATCACAACACCCTCTAACTCCACTAGCTCATGCTCCGCAGACTATCACAGGCAGCTACCCATACTCGACTCGAATACACATTCCAGACTCTGGAAGCAATCGACATATCAAAATGCCCACCCTTGCGAAGATCCACTCTCTTAATAATCTCCCTGGATGCCCATACTCGAAGGGCTCCCACTAGATCCGTAGATACCTGATACACCACAAATCGTTTCAACTCAAGATTCACGAGTAACTCCGAAATAAAGATATCATACCCGGATACCTCGGAATGTCCCAACAGAACATCACAAGATCCTGCCACAACCACTGATTCCCTTACTCCCAACACCATACACACACAGCATCACATTTCCTCTGAATCCCATAATAATTCCTGATATCACACGATGCGCAACTTTAGTGCATCCAAACACTCAATTGGAATACAAGGAAGGCGCTAACCCTTCAGAACACACTGATGATCCTCCGAAACCCTTTCCACTACTGCTCAAAATCCAAGCAAGAATACACATCCTAGCCCGGGAATTGGCTACTCGATAATCTGCTACCCATATTTCAACCGAGAGGTTCTCAACTGCCCATACCATCATTACGAGTCTTCCACTTGAAACGACCCTGACCTCTTGAATTCAAGCCACAGGTTCTACATCCAACCCCTAACCGCTCTTGCACAAATCTCTGGTCCCCTCAATAAACCACCTGATTCTCCCCCACTTAGGGTTCGAACCATCACTATCTGACACATCAACAACCTCACGAACTATCTTCACCAGCAATAACGTACCTGCCCCTGGAAAGTGCTACGCAACACCCAATAATCCCCTTTAAGGAAATTAATCGATCTCATAACTCTGATCCTCAGATGAACTCCTCAAGAACTTCTCGCCACGACTGCCTCTAGTCGTTCCGAACCTCGTACCAATCTAGCACCAAACAACTCAACTGCTCAATAACATCCCTGGCTCATAGACCGAACCACAAAATCATCGTACCCCTCACCTCAACTCATCAAACATCGCTCCAACACTGGGATCATCCCAAGAACAGGGACCCACTCCCATATTCAACACCCAACATAGATAGAAAACCCTCTGCACTGCTAAACTCGACTGAACTCCCCACTGATACCACTACAATACATCCTACTATACTCAAATAGGTGTAGTGTGGTCCTTGACTATCTCAGTCCCAACTGACTATCTGCTCATGATAAATCACTGCCTCGCTGCACACATGCTACCTGATACTCTGGTGGGAAATCATCATCAATGACGACCTGCAGGGTTTACCCCTAAACCCAAAACCACAACATCAGGCCTCTCATATTTTGCACACGAACATAATCAGTACCACTCACATAGAAGGTGACATCTTCTCTATCGACTGATTGCTCAACTCATACCGAAATTCTCCTCTTCCTCCAACTCCTTACCAAAATACTTTGATCTCTCGACCTCCCTCTTAAGGGACACCTCTTCGAACTCAATCATGGCCCACCGGCCTAAAACCCATAGCGTCCAATCTCTACCTAATCAATCGTGACCGGATAACCAGAGAATCACAAGCATCATTCACTACGAACCATGGTACTCATCCCATGACATCTCTTCTCAACATGCTCCAGTGTATGGTACCCAAACCATAGCATCACTCCTCCATCTGCTCCGATGTATGGTACTCGAACCATAACATCACTCCTCAATCTGCTCCGATGTATGGTACTCAAACCATAACATCACTCCTCAATCTGCTCCGATGTATGGTACTCAACCATAACATCACTCCTCGATCTGCTCCGATGTATGGTACTCAAACCATAACATCACTCCTCAATCTGCTCCGATGTATGGTACTCAAACCATAACATCACTCCTCAATCTGCTCCGATGTATGGTACTCAAACCATAACATCACTCCTTAATACGCTCGTTAGAACCTTCAGAATACTCCCTGTATCAAGTATGGGTCCTCTGCTTTCAGTAGTACGGGCCCATACTACCTGCCACATCTACCCATACTTTCCACACGGACTATCCCGGAGCTCCTAAGTAGCTGCTCGACCTTCTCGTTCGCCAATTCCATCGCGCGCTCGCTCCCCAACAAAATTATCTACCCTGCCAGTGCACTCATCTGGCTAAGATTACTCCCTAGGCTCTCCTCAGATTCCCACACTTCTCTGCCATCAGCTGCTGAAGAGCTCCTAATGATGCCAGCCATCTACCTCCTGAATATCATCATATTCGCTTGGTAGGTGACTCCCATCATCGAGAGTTCCACAAAGCACGAAGCAAGCAGCATTCGAGCATCAAAGAATATATATGAGTCACTCTGGGTGATAACTCCGCTTGCTCTGCTCATCCTCGGAAGTACCACCGAACTCTGCAACTCTTCCCCTCGCGGGCTCTAACTATTCTTTCTCCAAGTACCACAGTACTCATCTAGGTATCTTCCCTAGATTTCTCCTCTACTCAAATCCCCTAAAGGATTCCAATCAAATATTCTCACTCATCACATACTCAAAAGCACATCGCATATCACAGCCATTCCTAGGCTAAGGCATCACAAATCAGGCCACTCTAGTCCTAATATATGGAATACCTAGCCTGTCTCTAACATGTAATAATATCTCATAAAGTGCATCATAAATATCTCATAACACAAAAGTAAGGGTATTTTGGGAAATCACCGTTCGGGCTCTGGCTGATTGTACACACGGTTCTTTCTCGTTTTCCCTTTGAACTCTTATTCGCTTTAGAAAATTATTTCTTTGAAAACTTTTCTTACTTCCTCAGTTTGAGTCCAGAATTACCCGAAGGCGCATCCGAATCCCTCAAACCAAGGCTCTGATACCAACTTGTAACGCCGTAAATTTCAAGACAAAATTTTCATTTAAAATAATCATTTTATTCTTAGAACACTTGTTTAAAATCTCATTCATAATCGAATTACAAAATATAGCTCCATTTTCACTTGCATAGAAAACCAGGATCCTCCAAAATATGACTCTTTCTCTGGTGTGTACAATCAAGTCGGTGTCGTCCCGTGATACTGAAAGAAACCTGAAAACAACATAACACAAAACACTGTAAGCACGAAGCTTAGTGAGTTCCCCAAAATACCACACGCATAACACATATAAGCCACTCGAGGCTATAACTCTATGGGTCCGTGCACCCAAACTCTGTGAACCCTCAGGTTCTAACTCTGTGAACCTTCCGGTTCTAACTCTAGGAACCCTTCGGTTCCAACTCTGCAACATGCACAGCATAAATCACATAGAAATGATGCAGTACAACACATAACATACACATACTCTGACACATAACTCTGATTACCTACTCAAGGTAAAGTATAGTGAGAAGACTCACCTGGCAAGCAGAAAGCAGATATCTCCATACTTGAATCTCGAACTCGCCACCGCCTAACACGTAAGGCAAAACTCTCATGACTATAACTCTCGAGACTAGAATCAATCCTCTCAATGCACCCTCTTAAGGGTAAAAGACTATTTTACCCCTCTCTTGGCTCAAAGGCCACATCGCTGACCAAACCCTGAAAGTCAACGGTCAACCCTTGGTCAAAATCAAAGTCCTCAGTCAAAGTCAACCTCTGACTGACCCTACTCGCCGAGTCAACCCTATGACTCGCCGAGTTCCTATAATCAGAACTTCACTCAATCCGCGACCTAACTCGCCGAGTCACTCCGAGACTCGCCGAGTCCAACAACTCTGAGTCCACTCGCACACAACTCACCGAGTCATCCCTTGACTCACCGAGTCTCGACTCAACCAGGGAATATCGGGACTCTTTGACAAGACTCGTCGAGTCCAAGAATAGACTCGCCGAGTCTAAGACTATCATCAACCTACTCGCCGAGTTGTTCATACAACTCGCCGAGTTCCAGGCCATCTTCATCCAACTCGCCGAGTTGTTCTTCCAACTCGCCGAGTCCCAGCTCATCTTCAAGCAACTCGTCGAGTACACCCATGCGACTCGCCGAGTACCACCGGTCTGAATCCATTCAGAAGCATTCCGGGCCATGCAATTGCTCCAAAACATAGATCTAGCCTCCTACCACTCATCCATCACGTAAAGTGGCAAACTTTACGTGAATCCAAAGAGATCTAGGCCATTTGCACATTGGGCTAGGGTTTGGGACATGAAAGCTTCACTAAACACTCCAACACAAGGACTTTCATGCTCTCTGATTCTTCTCCCTTCCAGATCTGAGGTAGCAACCTCAGATCTAACCTCTAGACTTCCCATTACATCCATAGACAAGTTCCCACAAACCCCAAAATGAAAAAACAACATAACAACAGCCCAAGAACGAAATATTACCTCCAAGAGATGCCCCAACTGCAATGTAATTCGAATCCAAGCAAAGCCCCTTGCTCCAAGCCTTCAATCTCACAAAATTCCTTCAACAATTACTTCTCCAAGCTCCAATCCACTCAACAATGGTGCTTCTCCACGATTTAGGGTTTTCTGGGGCTCAAGGGGGTGATAAAGAGGCTGGGAGGAAAACATAATGTTCTTTATATAGGGCTCAACCCCGAGAATTAAGGTTTTCTCCACTCAACGCCTATTCGCCGAGTCCTCCTCACCGACTCGCCGAGTCGGCTACTTAGCACGCGACCCAGTCGCGACTCTACTCGCCGAGTCCATCCATGGACTCGTCGAGTCACTCTTTCACAACTTACTCTTTTAGCCCTCCAACTCTACTCTTGATATTTCGGGATGTTACAGTCTCAAACAAAAAAACAAGCGCCATAACACGCCATAACGCGCCATGGCGCGCCATATCACGCCTTGCCACGCGCCACGCCTAACAGCAACGTTATGAAGCTTTTCGTAACGGCGAAGCCACGCCTCACGCCACGGCGCGCCTTTTAGAACACTGATTCATCTAGAATGTCGAAGGCTTCTTTAAGATCCCTGAGATGATCTTCAGCTTTCATGGACTTCACCACCATGTCGTCAATGTAGACCTCCATGGTGTCCCCCATCTTGTCTTTAAACATCCGATTCACCAGTCTTTGATATGTTGCACCTGTATTTTTAAGACCAAAAGGAATTACAGTGTAACAATATATACCTGTTAGTGTTATGAATGGTGTATCTTCTTGATCGGATGGTTCCATCTGGATTTGTTGAATCATGTTAAAGCATCCATAAAGGTTAAGAGTTCGTAGCCAGTCGTTGCATCTATCATGGAGTCAATGTGTGGTAAAGGAAAAGGATCATTAGGACAAGCCTTGCTAAGATCTATGTAGTCTACACATACTCACCACTTGCCGTTCTTCTTCTGTACAAAAACTACATTAGTTACCTATCTCGGGAACTTCATTTCCTTGATCATCCATGTCTTGAGGAGCTTTTCCACTTCTTCTTGGATGATCTGATTCCTTTTGGGTGCAAACTTCCTTCTCTTTTAATGTATCGGTCTGAAAGAAGGATCAATATTAAGTTTGTGAATGATAATATTATTGTCTATAACTATCATGTCTTCGTCTTTCCATACGAACATCTTGCTTCTGGTTCGAAAGAAGTTTAACAGGTCGTGCTTAATTTGCTCGGGTATTGAGGATCCTATGAGGACTTTAGCTTCAGGATCCTCGTTGCTTAAGGGCACTTCCTTCACGTTTTGCTCCTTCGTTTCTAGAACATGTCGTGCCCCATGCCTTAATTGCTATGCTTGTTGGGGTTTCGTCGTAGGCTTCATAGAGGTTTTATAACACTCCTTTGACACTTGTTGATCTCCCATGATCTCCACTGTTCCCCATGGAGTAGGCATTTTTACACACTGATGATATGTTGATGGAACCGCTTTCATCTCGTGGATCCACAGTCTACCTAATATCACATTATAAGAAGACAAGGTGTCAACAACACAAAAATTTTGTATAGAGCTTACCCCCTCTATGTATATTGGTAGCTTTATCAACCGATGGTGTGTTTCGTTTCTCCACTAAATCCTATGAGAACCGAGGATTTTTTTTACTATCTCCGATTCCGGGATGTTAATCCTCTTTAATGCATCCAAGAGTATGATGTTAACCTAGGATCCTCCGTCAACACGGATCCTTTTGACAAAGTGGTTTTCAATGTACAGTGTTATCGCGAGTCCGTCATGGTGAGGATCCTAGATCTTTTCCCTGTCCGTCTCGTCAAACGTGATTTCCTTTTCATTGCTAACCGAGGTATTCTTCCGTGGTCTACTCTCCTTTTCTGCTTTAGAGACCTTGGTGTGTCTTTTAGCCTGAGAATAAGAAGTACCACAAATGTTAGATATGCCTGACATAACGTTAATTATTTTGGAATTTGGGGGTAGAGATCCTGGCTTCTCCGGGATCTTGTCACCATCCCGGTTGTTCTCCTTTGACTTTTCTTTCTTTCTTCTGAGGATCTCTTTAAGATGTCATTTGCTAAGGAGGTAGTTGATCTCCTTTCTTAGGGCTATGCAATCCTCTGTCATGTGACTAAAATCTTTGTGGTAAGCACACCATTTGGACTTGTCTTTCCGACTGGTGGACTTTTTATCCTTCTTTGAACACCTTTCTTTTTTCTCCGAGATCCTGCATAGCATAGATTAAACCTAAAACATCCACAGAAAAACACTATTCATTAATCTTAGGAGGTTCCTCTTCCTCACCTTCATCTCCGAGGGCATTAACCTTGTGATGATCTGGTTTGGAATATGGCTTTGATTTGTAGGATCTTGGAGCTGAGGATTCAGCCTTCCTATTCGGATTCTCGTATTGACTTGAAGGGTTGCTCCTCTTCTGGACTTCTTTATCCTCTTCAAGCCTTATGAACTTCAATTCTCGGCACCTAACTTCGTCCAATCTCTTGCATGGATTCATCACGAGATCTTCATAAAAGAGTGAATCCTTCCTTAGACCCATCTTGAAGGCATCCACAACAGTCGCCATGTCAATGTTGGGGATGCTCAGAGCTTCCCTGCCAAACCTATTAACTAAATCCCTAAGTCGTTCCTTAGGATCCTGAACCACCCAATAAAGATCACTAGTGATCTTCTCGAAGGTTCTTCTACATGAAAACTGGTTATTGAAAATATTTACAAAATGTGCAAATGAAGTAATAGAATAGGGAGGAACATTTATCAGCCACTTAAGAGTTGATCCCGTAAGGGTTGAACCAAAGCCTTTGCATAGGCAAGCTTCCTTCAAGTGCACTGGGATGGGAATGATCTTCATCCTTTCTCGGTATTGAGCTACATTCTCTTCAGGATCCGTATTTCCATCGTAAGGCTTCCTGCTAGGAGTCTAGAAGCACTTAGGAACTTCAGTATCGACTATCGCACGAGCAAATCTTGAGATCCTATGACTTATTTAAGATGCTTATAGTATGGGTTGAACTACCCTAGGTACGCTTGAGATCATATGTCTCAACTACTGAAGTTCCCTAGCCATGTTTGGACTTATTCTTGCATCAATATTCATAGAGTTAGGACTGATAGTATTGTTGTTGAAGAAGTTACTAGAATCAAGGTTTCTAGGAGTATTGAAAGGTTCATCGACATCATTGATCATAGATGCTCGATTGTTCATAGTCGTCCCCCATGGTGATGCAGCAGTAGCAGGAGTTGTGTTCCCCAATTGATTTCCTGAGGATCCTGCATTGTTGAAGTTCAGGATCCTTGGTTGTACAACTGTAGGCATTGTTTCCTGGGATCTCTAAAATTCTGCATTCATCCTCTCTACTTCTCTAAGTAGTGTTCTATTGTTGTCTTGGTGTTGGGTCATCTGTTGCATCATTTTCCTCATCATAACGAAGAGTTTAGCAGTAGTGACCGGAGCAGTCGGATCCTGGAGTCCTGAAGATCCCAAACTTCCTTGGTTAGTGATTGGAGGGGTGTTTCTCTTGGAAGTATCAGGCACTTTCCACTGACTAGGGGGTCCACTCGGAGGAGGTGGTAGGTTTTTGGTTGGAATAGAAAGAGCGGAGGATGAAGAAAGGATTGGTTGTGTATACATGATCTTTTGAGGATTTTGAACACCACGGCCCCACGGTGGGCACCAAATAGTTTTGGTCAAAAAATTACACAAGTATAAATCAACCAAATTAAATGAGGCTGTGATGTTCGAATTGCGCAATCGAAAGATAAAGAGAATGACACAATTTTTTACAAGGAAAGCCCTTGATCCTTGCTAGGATCTTCGGCACAAAACCTTGGGAGGTGATCATGATCACCTGCCTTGATGATTTTATTAATATAAAATGATGATTACAGAGAGTATTTCAGTAAGAACAAGTGAAAAAGTTCTTAGAGTAAGATAAGAGTAAGTAGAGCGGGTCGTGTACGAGATACATGTGTCCATTTATAGTCTAAACTAGCTACCAAGATGTTCGATATTCCCGAGATCCTCTATGACCAGCTTTGTGAACGTTCATTGACTTGGTATTCCGGGTCTTTAGCATAGTTAAGACGACTCTATGTTGAGAATAAGTCTTCTCTTAACTATTTTTTCACATTTATTAATTAAGAACGAAATATAATCGTTGTAAATGTTAGTAAATAATAATAACGGTAATAGTCGGGATACTGAGATAGTTGAGGATCATGAATATCTGATGAGGTTTGAGGATCCTGAATGCTTTGAGGATCTTGTCCCTAACACCAGCAAGGATCATCTTGCAAGTTATAGAAAGATTAAACACCAACCAAAGAAGAAGATGAAGAAATAACAACCTTTGTAGTTCTTTGGATCCTCTTGGGAGGCTTGGAAGTTGATGAAGAATGTTGAACTTTAGAGACACCAACAAGTTGTCAACTTGATGTAGATGCTAGTCTAAAACTCTCAAATCTTAAGCTTGAAGTTCATAACCAAATATGAACTTCAAGGGAGTGTAAAATGCAAGTAAACTCTAAGTATTCTACCAAAACTAGAAAGAGTGAGATAGAGAGTGTAAGTTTCGGCCATTGCATCTAAGGGAGAAGAGAATGAGTGCAAGCCTCATTTCTTATATGCAAAAAGTGATTCTTTGGACCGTAAGTCCTTAACACCTTAAGAACCCATGCACCTAAAACCTAAGTATTCCCCATGCTTGAAAGACGTGCTTAATACTTTTGATTAAACAATCAAAAATACCATAGTGCCTTATCCTATCTCTATTTTCGGCCATGCCTCAAAAAGAAGAGAAATTGTTTAAATTTTATAAACTCTAAGTTTATAAAATATAAACTTTGTCTTTAGGTAAGAGAAAAAAGGATTCAACTAGTCCAAAAGGTTGTACATATGAATTATATATAATGTTACTTGCTATTTAAAATTATTATTTCCTGGAAATAAATAATTTCCAATTTAATTATAAGAGTTTATTGAATATTTATTAAAATGAATTTCTAATAAATAATCAATTATATCACAGTGATACCTTTACTAGGTATCATGTTCAAGCTTATTGCTCAAAACAAATAGTTTAGGACCTGGACCTTTAAGTGTATACAAATTCATATCTCTCATGAGATTATGTCTTAAAACATGAACCCATTCATTGAAGTTAAATCTAGTGAATGTTATTGTTTCAATTAGTGATTAAAGAAAATGACAATTTCATGGTAATGAGAATGAATTATTTAACTAAAAAATTTTAAAAAAATATATTTAGTATTTTCAATATTTAAACTCTTTAATAATTAATACCCTTTTAGTTTCTAAAAACATTAATTATCAAAGTCTAGGATCCAAGTAGCAAATAACAAAATTAATTAGACATGTTTGATCTCATCTATGCCTCGGAACTCTCTTGCTTAGGTATCCTTTATCACAAAATATTTCCGATCAAATCATCCAATTTGAAAAACATGTGTAATCAGCCTATAACTTGGTTATAGAAATCGCGAATACAACCCGACCATAAAAAGATAACACTAAGTTATTAGTATCATTTATCCCACTAGTGCATACAAGAGATGTACGAGTACTCTTCAAAAAGGGTTGCATAGATTTGAGGTTTGTAAAAGGATCTTTTATATGTTTTATAATTCTAGTTTTAAAAAGATATGATATCATGGTTATTACATGCATATAATAAACCACGGTACCAATTTTCAAAAGAAAATCACTTTAAAAGGTTCTATATAAAAAGCTAGTTTTTATATAATTTAACGTGATTCAATTTTAATATCCGGTATTAAGTTTGAGTGCATTTGAACCTTTCATATATTTAATAAAACTTTCTTTTATTACTTATATATTTGGAGTATGTATAAGTTATAAAAATGACAATTTTAAAACTTATATTTGAGTATTTTAAATTTTGATGTTATTAATGTTTTATAAAACTGAATTTTATTTTAAACAAATAACTTGTTACATCTTATGTCCACATTATAAATTTTGAAAACCAAACTCCATGTGATGTTTATTTTGTCTAAAAATTACTTTAGCATGTGAAAAAAACTAATTTATCAACCACACATAATAATTGCATAAAATAAACAACATAAACATGCATAAAATTATATGTGCATAAACATAACCAACTAATGACATTTTTTGTAAGCCAACACAAAAAATGGCAAGTCCATTCCTAAAAGGACATTTTAAGGGACCAAAAATCTTCTTGTAATGTTGTTGTAGAAGCTCTCACTTGATAAAATACTCATTACTTGCAAAAAGTTGAAAAAGCTTCTTGAAGGTAATAATTCAGCAACATGCAACACTTTTCAGAAAATGTTGCAGAAAGTGTTGCATTAGGTCAACAGCCCTTAAAGAAATGGCCATTTCTAACAGCTTTAATGACACTTTTCAGAAACTGTCATTATCTTCCAACACATATATTAACCTTGAACATTGCCTTCTTGTCTTCAAAAAATGGCTCCAACTTCATTTTTTGTTACATTTTTTTACAAATAAATTATTTCTAAAAACTAATCTATTACTTTACAAAAATAAACCAAAAAAACTAACCTATTTAATTATTACATACCATATGAATAAACAAATTATTACAACCATTTTATAACAAAAATAACAATCACAACAACACAATGGTCATTGGCTAGTTTATGCACATCATACATATCAATATACACATTAAACAACCTTTTTTTTATATAAGACAACTTTAAAATGACAAAAGATGCATTAAAACTTTTGTCACATAAAATAACAATTATATAGTTGTCATAGAAAATATGTATGAACTTGTTTTTATACAAAACCAAGTTATACATATTATCCAAAAACTAAGATTTTCAAAAATCAAAAAATCTAACCAAACTTGCAAGGTGGCTCTGATACCAATTGTTGGGTTTTTAATCAAAAACTAGTTTCAAAAACATGATTTTTTAGCAACGGAATACTTGATCAATTTTTAATAACATAATAAAGTTAAACCCACCAAGGATCATCTTGCAAGTTATAGAAAGATTAAACACTAAACAAAGAAGAAGATGAAGAAATAACAACCTTTGTAGTTCTTTGGATCCTCTTAGGAGGCTTGGAAGTTGATGAAGAATGATGAACTTTTGAGACACCAACAAGTTGTCAATTTGATGTAGATGCCGGTCTAAAACTCTTAACTCTTAAGCTTGAAGTTCATAACCAAAGTATGAACTTTAAGAGAGTGTAAAATGCAAGTAAACTCTAAGTATTCTACCAAAACTAAAGAAAGTGAGTTGGAGAGTGTAAGTTTCGGCCATTGTATCCAAGTGAGAAGAGAATGAGTGCAAGCCTCATTTCTTATATGAAAAAGGTGATTCTTAGTACCATAAGTCCTTAATACCTTAAGAACCCATGCACCTAAAGCCTAAGTGTTCCCCATGCTTAACACTTTTGATTAAACAACCAAAAATACCATACTCCTTTATCCTATCTCTATTTTTGACTATGCATCAAAAAGAAGAGAAATTGTTTAAATTTTATAAACTCTAAGTTTATAAAACATAAACTTTGTCTTTAGGTGAAAGACGAGAGGATTCAACTAGTCCAAAAGGTTGTACATGACTTATTAATTCTGCAACGTCCCGAAAATAAGGCCATAAAACTTTTCATTTAAAACAACAAACCATATCACTGTTATAAAACCAAAGTTATCAAAATGTATCAATATGTCATCAATATCAAAGTAAGTCACAAAATGCGGAATCAAGTGGTGTGTTCTCTACAATCATCCCAAGCTCTTCCATTTGGAACCAAAAGTACCTAAAACATAAACTGAAACTGTAAGCATAATGCTTAGTGAGTTCCCTAAAATACTACATCTCATACATAATAAACACATAATGTGCCCCGCTCGGTATACAAATATGTCAGTCATCGGGCCCTGCCTGGTACACATATAAGGCATATAAACATATAAACACAATACACATGCAATAATCACAAAGATACATAGCATACATAATGGTCATCGGGCCCCACCCAGTAAGTATACGAGTACATAACACAAACAAGAGTCCTACAGAAATCTAGCAACCTAACATAACATAACCATGGGTTGACGGTGCCTTCGACCTGCTAAACACAGTGAGGAAACTCACCTCGAATTGCTGAATCACTCTGATAAATCTCTGGTTACTGGTCCGACAAATCTTCGAGTTATCAATACCAATAACATCCAATTAATAATTGGATTCCAATCCATAACCATTAGTCTAAATTAGGTTAAAGGACCATTTTACCCCTTACCTAGCTTGGTCCAAGACTAAGGCCCAAACCTACCATCCAAAAGGCCTAAATCCAAATTAATCACCCAGGGCCCAATCATGGCCTGATTTTCCAAATTGGGCCCAAATCCCTTTGTGGGCCTTCACCAAGCGAACATAGATTAAACATCAGCTCAAAAACATGACGGCCCAACAAGTCCCTAAACATCCAATTCCAAACATGGCCCAAACCAAAGGCCCAAGAGTCCAAATCCCAACCTGCTGAGTATGTGAGGCGTACTCAGCTCATACGTATAGCGTACTGGCTTTAGGGCTTGTACGCTAATCGTACCTGCTTGTACACTCATCATACTCCCCTATTTGGTTAACTTCTATTTTCTAGCTCTAAACCGATTAAGACTTCAACCTAAACTCAGATCTGACTTCCTTAAGATGGTTTATCATGTAAAGTTGCCAACTTTACATACATGCATGACTTAATGAGACTTTAGTGCTCAAAAGAGCTTAATAAATGACTTAATACATGCATGAGACTTTTAACACCATAAAGTTTGCACCTTTAAGATTAAGGAACCCTCCAAACATCCAAATCTACAAGATTTAGCTTCTAAAATGGTCTTAACTCATCAAGACCAACCAAAAGGGACCGAAAAGGACCATAACAATCTAAAGAGTAGATCAAAGCAAAGAGTAGACAAGGTATGAACTTTTTACCTCAAAAGTCACCAAAAGATGGAGCTAAATCTGGATCTTTAAGCTTCCCTCCAATGAATGAGTCTTCCAACTTCTTCTTTTATCACTTCAAGGAGCACAAACCACCAAAAATCAAGAATAATGCTCAAGAACACTTAAAGATGCTATTAGGGTTCGAGATTAGGGTTTTAGCATAATGGAGGTTGATAAAGAGGTCAATTCTTGGGAATTAAGGTGAACATATAGGGTGCAACACCCCAAAACTAGGGTTTCATTAAACCCCTTGTACGACCTGCGTAAACCTCGTACACCCAACGTACGAGGCTCGAACCCACGGTCAACTTTTGCATTAGTACGTTAAGCGTAACATGTGGTATACGTCCCGCATACTAGCTTCTCAGCTAGTATGCTAAGCGTACTCTATGGTACGCCCTACATACTAACCCCAACGACCTAAATGAAATATTTTAATTATGAAGGGCTAAAAGGAAACATATCCATTTCAATTGTTACAATTCTCCCCCACTTGAATCAGACTTCATCCTCGAAGTCTGATGCCCCAAATAACTTCGGATAATGCTCCCTCATCTCCTTTTCTGACTCCCAAGTCCACTCTGAACCCTTGTGGTGCTGTCAATGAACTTTACCAACTCAACAACTTTGTTCCTCAAGGTTTTCGTCTTCTGATCAAGAATCTCCACCGGCCTCTCAATATAATCTAGGCGGTCATCCACCTGAATATCCTCCAATGGCGGCACCACTGCAGAATCATCCACTAAGCACTTCCGCAGGTGAAAGACATGGAACGTGCTATGAATATGACTGAACTCATCTAGAAGGTCCAAGCGATATGCAACCCGGCTCACCCAATCCAAAACCCTGAAAGGACCAATATACATGGGCCCAACTTTCCCCTCTTCCTGAATCGGATGATACCTTTCCAAGGTGACACCTTCAGGAGAACCATATCCCCCACCTGGAACTCTAAGTTTGACTAGTGTCTGTCGGCATAACTCTTCTGCCAACTCTGGGCTGTCTGGAGCCTACTCCAAACTTGATGAATCAGCTCAATGGTCTTGAGTACCACCTCAGTACTCCTCATAACTCGCTAACCGACCTCACCCCCAACAAATTGGGGTCCTACATTTCCTCCCGTAGAGCATCTCGAAAGGAGGTCGATCAATGTCGGCGTAGTAACTGTTGTTATACGACAATTCTGCTAACGGAAGATACGTATCCCAACTCCCACCAAAGTCCAAAACACACGCCCGCAGCATATCCTACGGGGTCTGAATGGTTCACTCGCTCTAATCATCAGTCTGCGGATGGAATGTTGTGCTGGAATGAAGATGAGTACCCAACTCGTCATAAAATCACTTCCAAAAACCTGGAAGTAAACCGGACATCTCTGTCAGAAACCGCCGAAACCGGCACCCCATGATGTGCCACAACCTCCCTGATATAAATCTCAACCAATTTCTTTGTAGAAATACTCTCCTGAATCAGAATGAAATGTACGCTCTTGGTCAACCAATCCATAATGAACTAGATCGAATCCACTCCACGTGCAGTCCGGGTTTAACTTTGTGATGAAATCCATAGTACTATAATACCATTTCCATACGGGAATCTACAACGGTTGCATCTTTCCGTGAGGTCGGTGGTGCTCGGCCTTGACTTTCCTACAAGTCAAGCACCGCTCCACATACCAAGCCACATCCCGCTTCATGCAGGGCCACCAATAATCAGGACTAAGATCCATATACATCTCCGTTTCCCTGGGATGAATGGAAAACCTAGACTTGTGTGCCTCCTCCATCAGAACCTGACGCACATTGCCCTAATACGGAGCCCAAACCCATCGATGCAGAGTCAACAACCCACGACTATCATAATCGAAGGAAGCTGCCTGAACCACGATACGCTCATTCTTCCGGTGCTCCTCCTTTATAAACTCGACCTGAGCCTCACGAACCTGCTCCAACAGTGGAGTAATCACGATCATCCTCAACACATATATCTATGTTCATATCCATGACCGCCTTGCGGCTGAGAGCATCGGCCACCACATTGACCTTCCCCGGGTGATAAAGGGTCTCACAATTGGAATCCTTCACCACATCCAACCACCGGCGCTGCCTCATATTCAGATTTGGTTGATCCATCAGATACCTCAGGCTCTTGTGATTCGTGTAAATGGTATAACGGACCCCATAGAGGTAATGCCGACAAATCTTGAGGGAAAAAACCACATCCCCCAGCTCCAAATCGTGCGTCGGATAATTCGCCTCATGAGGCTTCAGCTGCCTCGAAGCATAAGTGATCACGTGAACCCTCTACCTCAACACTGCCCCTAATCCCATGATCAACGCATCACAATAGACCATAAAATCCTCAACACATCTGGTAGGGTCAGAATCGAAGCCTCAGACAACCGCTGTCTCAAGGTCTCAAAATTTGCCTGCTGCTCAGGCCCCCAATGAAATGTAACTATCTTCTTTGTCAACCGAGTCAAAGGAACACCTATCTTAGAGAAATCTTGGATAAATCTCCGATAATAACCCACGAGACCCATAAAACTATGAATCTCAGATGGAGACCTCGGAACCTCCCACTGCATCACGGCCTCGAATTTTTCCGGATCGATCAAAATACCATTTTGGTTGACAAAGTGCCCTAGAAACTGCATCTCGCGCAACAATAACTCACACTTGGAGAACTTTGCGAAAAGTCTCTCCCACTTCAAAGTCTCCAACACTTCCCTCAAGTGCTCCTTGTATTGCTTCTGAGTCTTGGAATAAATCAAGATATCATCGATAAACACAATCACAGACTAATCCAGCATCGGCCTACAGATACGGTTCATGAGATCCATGAGCGCGGCTGGAGCATTGGTAAGCCCAAAAGGCATCACCAAGAACTCATAATGACCATAACGAGTCCAGAAGGTTGTCTTATGCACATTCTCATCCCTAACCCTCATCTGATGATAACATGATCACAAATCAATCTTGTAAAACCAAGATGCATCCTGAAGCTGGTCGAAAAGATCATCAATCCTCGGGAGTGGATAACGGTTCTTCACCGCTACCTTATTCAGCTCCGGTAGTCAATGCACATACAATGAGACGTATCCTTCTTCTTCACAAATAATATTGATTCTCCCCATGGAGAAATGCTCGACCGAATGAATCCCTTGTCTAACAGCTCTTGCAGTTGTGTAGACAACTCTTGCATCTCGAAGGAACCAACCGATACAGTGCTTTGGCTATCGGAGCCACACCTGAAACCAATTCAATCATGAACTCAACCTGCCTCTCCGGAGGCACACTATGCAAATCTTCTGGAAACACGTCCGAATAATCTTGCACAATCAGCACATCATCCAAGGTCGCCTTACCCTTATCCCGGGTATCCATAACATAGGCGTCAAATCATGAGCAACCCTGCTGAATATAGCGTGTGGCCCTCATTGCTGAACACAATAACGACCCACTCTAAGCTCTCTCCTCCTAAACCACTAACTCTCCTCCACTTGGGGTTCAAACCCGACCTAACTGTTGTTCACAGTCAATCACCGCCCCATTAGGGCTCAACCAATCCATGCCCACGATAACCTTGTTCCCACGCAAAGGAATGGGAACCAAATCTACCAAATACTGCTCACTAAACAACTGGAGAGTACAATCCTGATGAACCCTCGCCACCCGGACAGACCAATCATCTGCAATCTCGACATCTAACGGACAATCTAGCTCCCCTGGAGCTCCGACAAACCTCTTGCTAAGTGCAAGCGACACAAAGGATTGGGTAGCCCCCGAATCAAATAATACCAATGCATAAATATCATTCATAAGGGACGACCCTAAAATAAAACACATAAATATAAGCAAAAAATTTAATATAAATAAAGAGATAAGGATAAGATACATACTCGTCACCATATCAGGTGTCGTGCGAGCCTCCTTGGATATCAACTAAAAAACCCTGCTCTTCACCATTGGTGCATCCACCCAGCCCTGGCGGCTGTCAGTAATCCAAAGAGTTAGAGGATTGGGTGCTGACACTGGTCTTGCTGCAACCAAAGTCAAACAATGGGCCTTCTTGTGGCCCCTCTGATTGCAATGAAAGCAAATTAAATCTGATATCGGAGTGGTGGTGGTAGCAGCAGTGAAATCCCTGCTAATACGACCCGTCCGGCAGCAACTGAAGCAGCCTGAACCACCCACCCTGTACACTCCCTCGTGCACCTTGCCGCACTTGCCACAACAGCTCCGCCCTAATGGCCTCTCCCTGGAATCAGATACCTTGCGCCTCTTGCCCAAACCCTCAACACTTGGCATATAATCTGGCTTCCTCTTCTTCTTCATCTACAGATCAATCTCTCTCTCTCTCTAGCCCTCGCTATCATATCCTCCAACGTCCTGCAGCTGGATCGGCTCACAAACTGTTGAATATCGCTCCTCAACATCTCGTGATACCTCGCTTTCTTCATTTCCTCATCAGCCACATACTGCGAAACCAAAAGTACCCTCTTCCGAAACATCACGATGATCTCAGCTACCGTCTTAGTAGTCTGGCGGAGATCATGAAACTCGCGCACCAACTACTGCATCTCAATCACTGGTGCAAACTCATCCCTGATCATAAAATCATCCCAGGTCATCGAATCAATAACTCATCACCAACTACGCGTCCAACCTCCTCTCACCAATCCCGTGCCCTGATCTTTAGAAGACAGGAGGCAAGTCTGACCTTTGCCCCTCGGGGCAACTGCTGGTGTGAAAGGCGTTAGCAACATCCGCTACCCACCTCCTGCTCGTTATCGGGTCCTTTGCCCCGTGATAGTCTGGAGCTCCACATGCTTGGAACTCCTTGAAGGTCAAAGAACGCGCCCCAACCAAGGCCACCATCTCAGAACGAAAGGCACTCAACCGTTCATCCAAAATCTCCAGAATGCCCTCCTTGATCATACTAAAGATCACAGGAGTCTGCTCAAGAATGCAACACATAATCTCAGACGAAATGAATCCCCTCGTCTGATCTTCCTACTGCCCGGCCCCAGAACCTGAGCCCGAGCCCTCTCCAGCACTAAAACTGCCAACAAGTCTGTCTCGCAATGTCACCATACTGAAAATAGACCATATAAACTATCAAAATACACATCAAAATATCTCGAGGGACCACAACTCTACAAGCTCCCCGGTTTCATCACGGTTTTCACTTATTTGACCGCTAACTCATACATATAGTTTTAAATGTTTTAAAAATTCAACAAATTTAACGAACCGGGTACTCGCTAGATGAACCGATACCCATCGGTTTCTGTTTCGATTCCAAATAATTAAAACGGATATCCACCTACACTCATACCTAAGTAGTGAGGTATACAGACCGAATAACAAAATTTTAAATTGAAATCGAACTAAAATCAATTTGTCAAAAAAACTGGACTCTTAAACTTTCGTTTATGGGCTTACTTTAGTCTCAATAAAACAACACGAATACTTTATTGGGCCTAAACTCGGACACTGACTCACTGAGCATCACATTTTTCTAAACTGTATCCCCAAAATAACATATCGATGATTGCGTAAAACCCTTGAAATTTAATCATGTTTGTCCTCCGCAAAACCCTAAAACCATCGTCTGTCTTCACCACAATCCACCGATTCATAGCCACCGTTAATCTCCCTGAACCACCGAGCTCCGCTGCGTACGACGACCTAATCGCCAGTGCCGGTCACAAACGAGACTTCGCCACCGTTCACCACCTCCTTAATCAACGTTATGCGAAAGGTTTCCTCACTACCAACAACACATTCAAGTTCATTTCAACGGACATCTCTGTTCTCAATGAGCTCTTAAAAACCTTATCAGCTCTCAACGAAGGACACTGCCGCAAGAGCGCGTATGATTCACTCATCTCATGGCTCTGCAAGGTGAAGCTCACCGAAGCGGCTCTGCGAGTGGCGGACGCCGCGATCCATGGAAAATACGGCGCCGATGCTTCCAGTTTTCACCCAATCCTCAGCCTCCTCACACGGAAGAAGAATTTCGACGAAGCGTGGCGCGTGATCGAGTTCATGAGAGCGAATGGCATTTCTCGTGATATTACATCTTACAACTTTTTTCTAACGTCATACTCAATCACCGGAAATCTGAAATCTTGCGCCGATGTTCTGAAAAAAATGGGAGAAGAAGGACTGAAGGCGGACGGTAGGACGTACGATGCGCTGGTGCTCGGCGCGTGTAAGGCGGGGAAGATGGATGGGGCGATGGCTATTCTGCGGAGGATGTTGGATGATGGAATTGAGGCTATGTACGCCACCTATGCGCATGTTATCGGAAACCTGGTGAGGTTAGGCTATTGTGCGCAGGCGGTGGAGTTTGTAATGAGTTACGCAGGTAAGAACCCAAAACTGGACTCGCATAATTTTGGGTTATTGGCCACTCGTTTGATAGCAGTTGAAAAAGTGAATGAAGCCAAGTATGTGTTAGAGGAAATGGTAAAAAGGGATATACAATTTGGTGAAAAGTTGCAAAAATTTTATAACGAGAATGTTAAAGTTTAAACTAAATTTGGCACTATGGGTGTTTGACAATTGACATAGAGTATGATTATATTGGATACCATACATAAAAACATGTTTGGCATTAATTTTTCATACTTGTATATGCATTTATTTTTGTATTGATAACTAGATACATACTTAAAAAGATGTGTAAAATAGTGTCAAAATGAAGAAATGAAAGAGACTGTAGTTCTGATAAATCATTAAAAAAATACTAAAATTATGAGAGAAACAAGTTTTATGGTTTGGACAAAGAAATGGTCAGCAAAGAAAAAGAGAGGTAATGGATGGTCAAATAAGCGAAAAGACTACTAAAACCAATGGGATTGGCAGTTAGGCACCTTAGGTATCTATGTGATAGAAATTTATTGAGGCATTCTAATTTCTATGTATTAATCATAGGGTTGCATGTGAAATTGTACAAAATGCAAATATGCTAGAATCAAGAAGGATGGTGTGGAAAATGGTGTTGATAAGATAGCTTTAAGATGGTATCAACTTTCTTTGCATTCAGACAGGGATAAGGATGTAAACGAGGAGAGTCGAATCCATTATTGCTTAACTTGAAGACCGGCTTTTCTAAATACATTGTATTTTACATATATCCAAAATAAAAAAGAAACATTCTTCAATGCAATATAACAGGACCGTTCAACCTTCAACAACTTTCAACAACTTTTTTAAGAGCAGCAAAAAACAAATTGTAGACACAAATCACAAATTAAGCACTAAAACAGTCTCTTATAACTATTAAAATAGTAACAATTAACAAAAAAATTACAGCACAAATAACCTAAAAAAGCAAAAAAAAAAAAAAAAAAAAAGAAAACAACAAATTAACCTAAAACAGCATAAGCAAAAAAAAAAAAACAGCACTAGAAAAACAACAATACAAATGTTGTTTTGTTTATTGTTGTACTTGTGTTATATATTCAGTTTACATGTGATTCATAAACTTAATCGTACAATTATTTGGCATGTTCCGTCACCTCGGTCGGGGGTGTGACACACCAAGACCATACAAATGATATTGAGTGTTCTTCAAAAGGACAACAATGACTTGTATTTTTAAGAAAATGTCTCATATATATGTTTTATAATTATAGTTACAAAAAAACATTGTCTTATGAATATTGAATGCATTCAACAATTTATGTACCATTTTGTAAAATTCATATAAGTTTTTATGAGGTTCTTTAGGTACTAAATAAAATTTCAGTTTATTTACCATTAGTCGCGATCAATTATAAACCAAAATCTGATGTTTTAAAGTGTAGTCATAGAGCGATTTTAAGAACCGATAACAGTTTTAATAAAACTTCATTTTATACTTAAGATTTGGAGTTTTAGATGAGTTTTAAAATTACATATTTAAAACTCCTTTTAACAATAAAAAACTTATGACTTCATGAATTCGTATAATAAACTCATTTTATTTTATAAACGCAATTTTATACATTTTAGGGTAAATTACACGGATGGTCCCTGTGGTTTAGGGTAATCTGCGTGCTTAGTCCATAAGAACTTTTTTTAACTCGAACGATCCCTATTTTATATTTTTATTGCATGCTTGGTCCCTATCCGTTCTAAAAAGACTAATTTACCCTTGTCCATTCCTTTTTTAATTAAATATTTATTTATTTATTTGTTTATTTATTATTTATATCAAAAATAAAATAAAAAGAAATCTAAACCTAATACTTCTCATTCCTATTTTCTTCACCGACGTTTCTCCTACACCACACTTCCACCTCCGGCTAACTCCCTCACCGTCTCTCCCTCCCCTTTCAACACATTGGCGTCTTCTCTCTCCAATGTTCCCGATGAGTGTAAAGTCGTTGTCCCCAACATCTATTGCTCAAGCCACTAGCTTTTACCTCTCTCACAAATCCTTTTGTGTAAATCTGATATCAACAATTCATCATCGTCTTCGTCATTTCATCATCCCCGATTGCTGATTCACAATCGTGGAAAGTTAGTATCGAGTAGATTCGAGTATGGTGAAGCAAGATTTGATGCAACTTTGTTACAAAATCAGGTGGATGGGTTTACTTTTGGTCAAATGTTTGAAATCAAGGTTCTGTATGTGGTTTGTTATGAATCTGGTGTTTTTCTGATTTTTGTGCAATTCGAAATCCATTTATGTTTCATTAGATTGTGCACAAAGTTAAGAAACAACCAAGCAGGTTAGGATTTTTATGGTTTAATCATTCGTAGGGTTGTAATCTATTTGAACTATCTCAGATTGTGTAATCGATTTCATTTTCATTAGATTTTCAATTTGTGTTTTTTCTGGGTTTGAGCAACAATGAAGTGTGATTATCAAAACTATCTCAAATTGTTCATTGATTTGTATGCAACAAATTGGGTCAAACTATGCGAAATATAACCTTAAAGCAGTAATTTCAAGTTGCTTTCAGTAGGCAACTATATAAGCAATAAAAATTAAATTTTTTGATGCATGTGTAACGAGTAGAGACACCATGTTACATGGTGTTTCATAGTAGCAAGACTCTTGGTATTCATAGGAGATTGTTGAATGACACTATTGGATGGGGGAATTCCAAGCACACCACACAACAAAGTCTGCACCATGATACAATAGATGGGGGATAGGTGACATCGAGCTAATGAAAAATGATGTAGGGATGTTATTCGGACCAGAACCGAACCGAACCGAACCCGAATAACCCGAGAACCGAATAAAGGTATTTGTATGAACCGAAAACCGAACCAAATAAGCAATATGGGTTCGGTTCGGTTCGGGTTTTATTTGGTTCGGTTCGGTTCGGTTCCAGCCCGAATAACCCAAATAACATGTACAATGACCTATTATTATTGTATAACCCGAATAACCTAAATAACCCAAATAACATTTACAATGTGATTATAACTATTGTATTTTGTATGACTTTTGTATTTTATAATTTCATAACAAATCTTTTAAAGAAACAAATTTGTTAATTAAAAATAATACAAAGTATATATAATTGTTCCAAAGGTGCAAAAAGAGTTAGAATTTGTGAACTAAGAATATAAACACAAATAACATGGATTAACTATTCTTGATTAAAATGTAAAATACAAACACCAAAATCTTAAGATATAGTTATGAAGCAACATATTAAACACTAAATATTACACACCAAAACATCCAAAAATCTATATATAAGTATATAAGTACAAGACCGAATAAGCTATCGATCAAGGGAAAAAAATGTGAGTTATGTGACTTTTCTAATTCGGTTCGGTCCATTTGGCCCGAATAAGCCCTTATTCGGGTAACCCGAACCGAATAACCTGAAATCCGAATAAGACTACTATAAACCGAATTGAATTGCTTATTCGGGCCTAATTCGGTTCGGTTCGGGTTTTCAGGCCAAATTCTCATCCCTAAAATGATGTTCGGTTAGTAAATTTGAGGAGTACAATTTTTTGACGACGTCGGTGCACCACCCACTTCCCTCGATTTCCTTTCCCATTGCTTCCAATCCTAAAAGATGCCACCGTCTCAGATCTTCAATGTCCTATTCGATTAAAAAATGACCATAGTGCGCCTACCACTACCCGTTCTCTGCTGCTTGTTGTGCTTTTTGTCTCCGACTATTCCTCTTATCCAACCCAGAAAAGGTTATGATGTCGTGGAAACTCTCGAACGCGAAGGTGACACCAACGTCTTTGCCTACCCTCTCTATATTTCTCTTTCCTTTTCATTTTTGATGATTTAGTTCTAGGGTGAAGAACAGAACCAAGCATGAACGATGGTGTGTTTTTTAGATTTGTTAAAGTGTGTTTCTTGGTTTTGATATAGTAGTTTTTCTTGACTTGATTCCGTTTTTGGAAGGAGGTGTTGATGAGTTTTTTTTTTTGGGGAGAGAGAGAGAGGTGGGTCCCTTTTATTTTTTAATTATCAAAATAAATAAGTAGTAGGTTTAAAAAATATATAAGAAAAATGGAAAACAAATACCCCAAGGGTATTACAGTCATTTAAATATTCAAATATTCAGAGAGATTGAAAACACGACGAAACTAGTTTAAAATGACCATAAATCCAGAAAAGTCAAGGTATGAACAAAAATTCTAAAAAAAAAATGTATACGATAGAGACTATTTTTGAAGTTTTATTTTATTTATAAATCCAACATTACATTTTCTACACGAAAAAGTAATAAGTCTCATAAAAGTAAATATTAGTATACAAAACTGCAAGAATGGCCCCTATGATATGTCAAAACTAGCATGTTTAGGCCAAAAAAGTTTGGACTCGCATCATTGGTCCGATAGTTTGATTTTGTTGCGGGTTTGATTCAAAGTGTTTTATAATTTTTTTAATGACGGATTTGCCATTGGTATTTTTTTTTCAATTAGTTTATTACAAAAATAAAAAAAGAAAAAGAAAATAGAAAATACGTATCTTTCTTTCTTTCTTTGTCTCTCTCTCTCTCTCTCTCTCTCTCTCTCTCTCTCTCTTCGTGATAATTTTTCTCCAAGCCATCTGATGAAGCCAACAACCATCGACGGAGGTGACAACTGAGGAACTCCACCTTTGATCTAATTCCCACACCACCATCATCTATCTCTTGCTTTACGCATCACCATCTTAGATCTGTTTTGAAACTCTAACATTGCCACCCTTCTCATTGGTCTCTTTTATGAACGTCAATGGCGACAAAGGGTTATGAAGGCAACGCTAGGGTTTGATTCCGGTGGAGAAAGAAAATTATGGATCCGAAAACGCAAAGAAAGGAAGCAATGTGTTCGTTATAGGTTTAGAAAGACAAACGACGTCCAAAGAAGACGAATCGAGAATGGCAGAGTGCGACTCTGATGTACGTCAGTGAGAAGGGCAGAGGCGGCTCTAGGGTTTTTATAGATCTTGAACAATTTGAACTACTATATGTGTATTCGTTTTTAGGTTCATCAATGTGGTCACAACTCCATATTCGTGTTAATTTCTGGATTTTGTATATGTGAAGGCTAGGGTTCTACAAATATGGTAATTAGTTCTTGTGATTTTGCAAATCTTGTAGTTCTTAGGGGTTTACAAATCTAATTGTTATTCTTGCTTTAGAAATCTGATTGTTCAGGTGTTCTGGATTGTTTGTGTGTTAAGTTTGATATTCAAGGGGTGTTTGGCTTAGCTTTTCAAAAACCAAAAGTCCTTTTTGGAAAAGTTACAAAAAGTCAGGATTTCCTGACTTTTCCAAAAAGTTCATTTTCCTTGTATAAAAACTCAAAAAATAGCTTTTAAAACTAGTTTTGCCAAACATCTTTTACTTTTTTTCTTTTCAAAAAAGGACTTTTGGCTATGAAAAGCTAAGTCAAACACCCCCTCATATGTTTAAGAAAAACTAAGATTGGTTGTTGTATGTGTGTGTTTGTGTTGAAGTTGGTTCAAATCTTCCTCTGGTTCAGATCTTCATCTTGTTCATCTTGAATTTGAGTTGTAGATTTGAATTTTTTTGTTTGAGTACATCAGTGGTAGTTACCCGTTGTGGTGGTGTGATTTCATGGATTGGTGGTGGTGGTGATAGTTTTCTGAAGTAAGCATTTTGAGAGAGAGAGAGATGAGTATTTTTTTTTTGTTTTTTGATTTCTATAAAATATTATTGATCAAACTCACAACAAAATCAAATTATTGAACCACTTATATGAGTTCAAACTTTTTTGACCAAAACACGTTAGTTTTGACATACCACATAACCATTCTTGTAATTTTGTCATATTAGTAATAAAATGTAACAGATCAAGGCCAGAAAGATGGGTAAAAAAAGGGGTTAAAAGCCGCTTATTTTGACTAATACCTGTTGTAGGAAAACAGACGGTGAAATCTCACACTTTTTCCCGTTTTCCGTCCAACCACCCGATAACCGTTGACCGTTAAATCTCCGGTCAGATGAACGGCCATCCTCTCTTCTCCCCTCACTTCTCAGTTCTCAGTCTCACTTTCCACATTACTCCGATGCTTTTTCATCCATCCCATACCCTCCTCCCCTTCACCTCCGGCGTACCTTCCTCCCCTTGACGACCTCTCACTTTTCCGTCAACATCAGATCAATGGATAGTAACAACCAGAGTACGCATAGCTCGCGGCACCACGGCGGAGGCGGCGGAAGAGAAGACTGCTGGAGTGAAGGCGGCACGGAGACGTTGATCGAGTCTTGGGGTGATCGGTACCTTCAACTCAATCGTGGAAATCTCCGTCAGAAGGATTGGAAAGATGTGGCTGAGGCTGTTAACGCCAATCGAGACGAATTGAAGCCTCCAAGGACAGATGTGCAGTGTAAGAACCGAATCGATACGTTGAAGAAGAAGTACAAGCTCGAGAAATCGAAGCCTACGCCGTCGAAGTGGCCGTTTTTTCACCGTCTTGATGATCTAATCGGAACTGCTAACAGCGTCACCAGGAAGAAAATAAGCACTCCGAAATCCGCTTCTGTTACTACTCTCACTGTTAAATCCAACCCCAAAACAAATCATAACCCTAACCCTAACCCTAATTTGAAAGCTATCGCGTACTCTGGTGGATACTCATCTCACGACGAAAGTCTTAGCAGGATGGAGAGTCTGGATTTTGCAGAGGAAACGACGGCGTATAAGGAATTGGCGAGGGCGATTCTTAGGTTTGGGGAGGTTTATGAAAGGATTGAAAATTCAAAGCAGGAAGAGATGATGAAATTGGAGAAGCAGAGAATGGAATTCACCAAAGAAGTTGAGTTTCAGAGGTTGAATATGTTTATGGAAGCTCAACTTGAGCTTGAGAAGATGAAGAAGAAGAAGAAGCCATCCACAACAGGCTCGTTGATTCCAGGTATTACACTGCCCTCAAAATCAATTATCATCAACTCAAGCTTCGATCTTTGAATATAACTAAAGAATTGGAAGCTAATTTCATCTAAAAATACTGTCATTGTACTCTGTGTCACTTCAAAATTCTTTGTTACTAAATTAGAGCAGATAATTTAGTTCTACTTCAAATTCTTCCTCCCCTTACTAATGCCCACAGAATCACAGATACATATGAGAAGATGAATCATGAAAACCTCCCAAGTTTTATGATTAAACGATAATCTATAGGGTGACCTATGACTTTTGATTACAATAAAATGTTGTTTGTAGGTTTTTGAAGTATAAAGTCATGATTTTCTTACTGTTCAAACGGATTTAATGCTAATTTCTGTTCAATAACAGGAAAGAAATCGGAGCTATGATGAAGATAAATTGTATGTAAAGATCTGAATCCAAAATGGGTATGTTGGCTGATTGTCTGAGTTACATAGCATCTGTGTAACAAAGTTTATTTAAACATGATGATGCATGCTAATTGATTGTTGTGAGTATTTTCTTGTACATAATGTGTTCCTGTGTCTGTGTGTGTGTCAACTCTTTTAAGTAAACTTATCTAAATATTACACTACATACTGCAATTTCTTTTATACCTGTCATTGATCTATAGTGACACTAACTTTGTTGTACATTGGACTGAGAGTGAGACAGATGTCCCCGTGTGTCAAAAAGATGTTTCACCTTTTTGGGTGGGACAAAAAAATTATACTTTTGTTCCACGACGCCGCGTCGGTCAGTTAGTCAAAAGCATGTCAAAAACAGTACAATCTGAAAAGAGCAGTCTGAATATAAATCAGGTATATAACAGCCTACATAGTGTCACAAAATGTCTAATCCATATTGGAATTGAAACCGTTGTTGATAAGACTTTGAACTTTTGACCTTTATACCATAGCCAAAATATTTTTCCAAATCCACTAGAAGCATTAATAATAGTGTTGAATTGTTCATCTGTTATGTTGGAATGCTTATAAGTATCTTTCACATGTCAAGTTTATCGTGATTATTCAATGGATGTACATTAAGTCATTATCACATTTTTTTTTTAATTTAAAACTTCGACATTTAACATAGCATGAAACGTAGCTTAAAACAATCAAAAGCTCTTGTACATTATCTTTACATTAACACTCTTGTCATACTGGTCATGTATCACCAAACTGATTGTTTTTTGGACTGAAAAACTATGTATCTCATTATCACCAAAATTTTTGTTTTTGGGCTAAAAACTATATATCTCAAAAGGCCTTATGTCTCGAATTTACTTGAATTTTGGTTTTACATTTATTTACTTTGTGTGTATTCGATAAAACTAACAGGTAGTGGACAACTGTGATTTTGGAAAGTTTTGTTTAGGATAAAAGTTAAACGCTCTTGTTGCGGAACGATATATATATATATATATATATATATATATATATATATATATATATATATATATATATATATATATATATATATATATATATATTACATGCAACTCATTATTCGTCAAATACATTACTGCCGCCGCAACGTATACGAGAACAAACACCTTGTTACAAACTATTGGCATGACAGTGTATTTAGAAAACTTTTGGCATAAACATCAAAATTGGGCTATATGAAAAAATGTGGTCTAGACTATAGATTTGTAGCAAATAGAGTTGTAGAAGCCAACCCGGTTTTTATGAACGACTTGAAAATAATTGGAACAGGTATTCTGAGAATCGGTTTAGAAAAATTGAACAACCGTTTAGAAATTGGTTATTAAAAAAATAAAAATTGCCATTTTGTCGATTTTTAAATTGAAAAAATCGATTTTTTAAAAACAAATCTCACTTCAAAAAAAACCTAAAAACCGAACCGATTATAACATAGATCTGACGGTATTTTATCAATTTATAGATCAATACATATCGATTGAAAGCAAACGGGCAACAAGCTGCGCCACTAGCTTTTTCTGGATGACAAAACCAATTCTTTTGAAACCGATTTTTAAAAATGTTGATTTTTTTAATCGGAACCGGTTAAAGGTTCAACAGGTGTTTGTGCACCTCTAGTTGCAACTAGCAACCGATTTCCTTAGAGTATGTAGTCCTAGATAGTGTCTCATGAGCTAAATTACCTTTATCCTAACAATTAAGAGGATCAACAAGCCAATATAGAATGATATATTCAAATAAAAAACCTTTACACAGTTTGTGAGCAATGACAAACTATAAGTTGACTGTGCTTACGACCATCTAACCAGGAAGTGATATGCCGCTAGAATGTCATGAAAATGCCAAGTAGCAATTTAATCGGATCTAATTAGCCAAGTGTGTCGGAAACTAATATCTCATATGAATTTCCATTGTCCAAAAGGTAGATATTTTCTCATATGGTTTGTAGGAAGTGTTTTGTGTTTATAGAATATATAGGGAAACTTTTGTAACATGTACACATTCATAATGATAAATAAGATATTTTTATGAATTATTTAGTCAACGATCTATACTCTATACTATACATTAATAGATGTTATTTTCCTTGCATAATATTCATTAGAAACTTATATTAGAACTTACATTACAACTTAAAGATCTTTCTAATTAAAAATCAAACTCTAAGAGTTTTCTAACTTATATGTATTTATGATTAGTTATGTATATTTATGATTTCAACATTAAACTAATTAACCACCACAAAACTCAAAATCTTTTTTTTTATCACATATATATCTCACCAACATAGTTGAGGTTGTTCGGGTTTAGAGAATGACACTAAGAAAAAAGATGACATGAATGAGATAGAGAAAGGAAGAATATATGAGATAAAGAAAAGAAGAGTATATGAACACAAAAGGCTTTACTTCTTTGGGCACACATTTATATATGAATGCGGAAATGAAAGGTGCCGATTTTAGATCATACAAAACTATATAAGCAAACTCATTTGTAATTATTATTTAAAGTGATATTCTTTATGTCGTTAGAAGTTATACTAAGTTGCCGATTTTAGATCATACAAAACTATATAAGCAAACTCATTTGTAATTATTATTTAAAGTGATATTCTTTATGTCGTTAGAAGTTATACTAAGTTGTACATTGTGTGTGTGATCTTTTGATATTATCAAAAACTATAATTTGTTGTACCAATGAATATATATATATATATATATATATATATATATATATATATATATATATATATATATATATATATATATATATATATATACCCCTAATGTCCTCCAAATTACGTTTACTGTTAACTTTATGAATATATGATGTTTTTATGTATAAAAGTATCTGACTGATTTTAGTTAATCTGATAAGGAATTTTAATTTTCATTCAATTGTATTTGAGTAAAAATGATAAAAAAAAAAATTAATCTCTAATCAACTATGATGCATAATTTGTATATTAATATAAATATTCTTTGATAGCATTTAATGTTTCATATGGAAATTGAAGTAAGGATGATATGAAAAATGTTGGAATATCTCCAGAAAAGTCTCGATATTTTAGACAAATTTTTAATAAAGTCATAAATTTTATTTTTTGAATAAAAAAGTCCTGACTTTTTCACATTTTGAATAGAAAAACCCAAGAAACCGGCCAATTTATTCACTTTATCCCTTTTGACCTGTTCAGCAGGTCATGAGACCAAATTGTTAATTTTTTTGAAAATAACGAGACTTTTTTTGCAGATTTCGTCAAAATTTTTATATAATGTATAAATATTTTTTTTTACATATCTATATCATTTTTTACGTATTTGTGTATTTTTTATGTTTTTATATGTATATATTTATGTATTTGTATGTATTTTAAATGTATAAACATATTTTTTTTACTTATTTATATGTATTGTAAATCATTTTACATATTTTTTTATGTATTTTTATGCGTAATTTTTATGTATTATGTATTTATATGTATTATATATTTTTACGTATTTATGTATTTTTTAAGCTTTTTATATAGATGTTTATGTATTTTAAATGTATAAACGTATTTTTTTACATATTTACATCTATTTTTAAGTATTTTACATATTTTTTTTTATGTATTACGTATTTATGTATTCTTTTAAGTGTTATATATATATATATATATATATATATATATATATATATGTTTTTGTATATTTATGTATTTTAAATGTATAGACGTATTGTTTTACGTATTTATATGTTTTTTTTTATCTAATTTACATATTTTTTGTGTTTTTTTTATGTATTATGTATTTATATGTATTTTTGCATATTTATCTGTTTTTTTAGTTTTCTTATAAAGATGTTTATGTATTTTTATGTATATTAAATGTTTAATTGTATTATTTTTACGTGTTTATATATTTTTACGTAAAAATAATACACCTTAACATTTAATGTACATAAAAATACATAAACACATCTATATAAGAAAACTAAAAAAAAATACATAAATCCGCAAAAAATATATATAAATACATAATACATAAAAAACACATAAAAACACACAAAAAATATGTAAAGTACTTAAAAATACATATAAATACTTAAAACAATACGTTTATATATTTAAAATACATAAATATACAAAAACATCTATATAAAAATCTTTTAAAAATATATAAATACATAATACATAAAAGATATGTAAAATACTTAAAAATAGATATAAATATGTAAAAACTACGTTTATACACTTAAAATACATAAAACATCTATATAAAAAGCTTTAAAAAAATACATAAATACGTAAAAATATATAAAAATACATATAAATACATAATATATAAAAAATAAAACATAAAAATACAAAACAAATATGGAAAACGGTTAAAAATACATATAGATAGGTAAAAAAAATACGTTTATACATTTAAAATACGTAAATATATACTTATAAAAATATAAAAAATACAAAAATACGTAAAAATAGATATAGATATGTAATAAATATTTTTATACATTATATAAATTTTTTGACGAAATCTGCAAAAAAGTCCCTTTATTTTCGAAAAAGTAACAATTTGGTCCCATGACCTGCTGAACAGGTCAAAAAGGACTAAAGTGAATAAATTAGCCAGTTTCTTGGGCTTTTCTATTCAAAATGTGAAAAAGTCAGGACTTTTTTATTCAAAAAATAAAATTTAGGACTTTATTAAAAATTTGCCTAAAATATCGGGACTTTTCTGGAGATATCCCGAAAAATGTTCTACACTGCAAACATTTATGATGCAATTTGATGAAGAAAAATTGTAAAAATTATGCATGACAAAATTATTGTTAAGGAAACTTATATTAGGTGGTATGTTTGAAGTCACAAAAAATGGTTATAATTACTTTTGGTTGATGGAATTTTTCCAAGATTAAAACTTGAAAAAATGACATACCATATAAACTAAATTTAATATTTATTTACAACTTTATAATAAAACGGATATAGTCAAAATGTAAACTTTCTTTTTGTCAAGGAGAAAAAACGGGTTCGAATGATTATCTTCTAATATATACTGTATTGTATGTGAACCATTGTCATTTTAAGTCACAACTTTTGAATAATATGTATAAAATACTTTAACTTGTTAATTTAAATATAACATTAAAGGGCCAGTTTAGATCGAAATTTGAATTAAACTTAAAAATATTCAAATGTTATTTTAACTTAAATATAAATTTTGAATAGTTTGTACAAAATACTTTAACTTGTTTATTTAAATATAAAATTAAAGGGTTAACTTAGATCAAAATTTGAATTAAACTTAAAAAAAAATTCAAATGCTAATTCGTAAATAGTTAAGAGTTATAAACTGTAGTGTTAAATATATAAATTTGATCCCAAACTAACTACAACTATTTCATAAAACTATTTTTATAATAATTAAGAGTTTCTAGATTTGAAGCTTAAAATAACTTTATGAAATAGTTGTAGTTAGTTTGCATCTTTTTCTTGAATCAAATGAATTTGAAACTTCTATGACTCTTCATCTTACGACTACATCTCAAAACACTTTTTAACTAATGATGATGAATTTATTCACTGAAATTTTTATTAATTATAATGATATTTTCTTTGAACCTTATGGATTAAGCTTTCATGAATTTTTATCTTACTAGTACAACTCAAATGATTTTAAAGTATTGATGATTAATTGATTTGCTAATATAATGATCACATTAGTTAACATTTAAATAGAAAACTTAATTTTAAATGTAACAGCCGGAAATCCAGGTATTATATTTATTCATTTTATTTTAAGTTTTGTGGAAGAACTCGGCGAGTTGGTGCGTAGACTCTCCGAGTAGAGACGCGAATCATTATCCGGGTGAATGGCTGGACTTGGCGAGTAGCCCCGTGGACTAGGCGAGTCCACGCTGTTTAATGAAACCCTAATTCATCGGGTTTGGGGCCTATTTAAGGGGCCTTATGGCCGTCATTTGTGGCTATCGGACCCCAGAGAGAAACCCTAAGTGAGCTAGAGCGATTGTGAGAGGAAAGGAGCCATTTCTTGAGCACTTGTTGGTGTTTTTGCAAATCGAAGAGGACTAAGGCAAGAAGAGTCTGAAGAGGGTGCTAATCCAGTGATTCCAGGGCTTAGAGACTTCATTTTGAGGTATTCATTCAACCCTTCTTCAGTTTATGGTGTACTTTCTAGAGTTAGGGCTTTTTAGCCCCTTTTAGAGGAAGGTTATTGAGTAATTGGTCCCTTCTCGTGTTGGTGCCTTAGATCTGGACCTAAAGAGGTCCAGAGACCCTTTTCCCTTGAGCTTTATGAGTGTTAATGGGGGCTATGAGCTTTGGATGTCATTTTAGTGGTCATATCTTCAAATAAGGCCTTTAAGCCTTTGCATGAGCACCAAGATGTTAGCTTTACGTGATTATCATGCTTAGGGAGGCCAGATCTATGATTGTATGGGACGGATCTGACCTCAGAAGTTGATTTGAGAGTGTGCATGGCATGAACTCGCCGAGTCCCAAGAACAGACTCGACGAGTAGTATGAAGGTTGCCCATTAATCATTCAGTGAGTGGACTGTCGAGTTGGGGGATGACTCAGTGAGTCAGAAGGGGATTAGAGGACTGAGGTTCAAGGCTGTACTCGCCGAGTTGTTCTTGAAACTCGGCGAGTTGAGTCGGGGTGGCCCCGCGATTCATGTCTGATGAGACTCGTTGAGTTTAGGGAGGGACTCGATGTGTCAAGTGGGACAAAGAATCAGGAGTCATGTGTGTGTACTCGCCGAGTCACCGGAGTGCACTTGACAAGTTGGGTCAAAGTTTGACCGTTGACTTTTGTTGACCTTTAGGGTTTGGTCAACAATGGAGTCCTTGAGTCGAGAAGGGGGTAAAATAGTATTTTACCCTTCTGAGGGTGACAATAGAGGGTCGAGTCTAGCCTTGAGTGTTATATTTATGAGGATATTTACCTTGTGTGAATAGGCGGAGGCTAGGCAATACTTCTACCGAGTCAGGGATTTACGAGAGTCCGAGGTGAGTCTTCTCACTATACTTTACCCTGAGTAGGTTATCAGAGTTATGTGATGCAGTTTTGTATGCTATATATGTGTTATGTGCTGCACTGCATTATTCTATGTGATTTATGCTGTGCATGTTACAGAGTTAGAACCACAAGGTTCACAGAGATAGAACCTGAGGGTTCGCAAAGTTGGGTGCACGGACCCACAAAGTTATAGCCTCGAGTGGCTGATATGTGTTATATATGGTATTTTGGGGAACTCACTAAGCTTCGTGCTTACAGTGTTATGTGTTATGTGTTTCAGGTACTAGCGAGAATCGCGTGAAGGCGCCAGCCTGATCAGTACACACATGGGATTTTATGTTATGAGATCTTGGGATTGATATATGTTATGAATTGAGTTTTAAACAATGATGTTTTTATGAGTAATGAATGAATTATGTTTTTATAAAATGCAAAAAATTGTTTTGAAATTTACGGTGTTACATTAAAGGTCAAATTAACAAAAAAAATCATCAAGAAACTATTTTTTATAATAATTTTTTTCTTCAAAAAATGGTAGTTTCTCAGTAATTTAAAAACAATAAAATTTTAAATATAATATTAAATATCAAAACTAAATCGGAATATAAAATTCACAGGCAGCCTACGAAGAAATTTTATTGAATTGATATACTCACAAAAATGTTCATCTAAATCATTAGCTATAAATAGTTAAATATTACTTTAAGTCAAAAAAAATATTTTTTTTTATTTTTATTTATAACTTATTTGACTAATAAGGTGCTTCAATTATAATATGTATCTATTTTATCATATATTTAAGATAATTAGAATGTGCTATAACAAATTAGTGTAACATATTATTAACTCTAAATTAATAACAATGATAAAGTTATTTTAATACAAGATACATATCAATATTTTAATTATATTATTGTATTATATGTAATATATTTGTCATAATTTTAATAAACAAAGTTTTATTCCTATGCATCACACATTCGCCTAGTTAATGAATAAAATCAAATGAAAAATCTTATTAGGCTACTTTTAGCCTGTCCATGGAATACAATAATAATAGGTTTAATAATAATAGGATGATGTTCCCATTACATAGTGTTTTATAAGAAAAAAAATACACCAACAAATTTATCAAACATATAGGCTACATCTGTTGGAGGTCATGTATGACACATATGACACTTATCCCAGTTAGCATCCATAAAAACCATTAAGTCAAATCTATCAAACTTGACTATGGAAATGTATTTTTCTGAACTAAATTTAATATATCTAAGTAGTCTAATGACTATATTCAAGTGAGACATATGGTACTCATACGGTCATATCGATCTCATATTGATTTGTTATCAGTTTTAGGTAACAATGAATTAAGTTCATGGAATTCACCACTAACACAATTTGCATTAATAACGATGACAACGACAAACACACGACATCAAAGTTGTCTATGGAATCCAACAGCTCCCCTGTATTGTTAGCAAGCGTAATCAACGCACATGACATGTTGTTATAAACTAATTTTGGTAGTCGTAGAGGGTTGAAACTCATTATGGTGTCTCTATTAATTTCTAGTGATCTTATACGATTAATCATAAAAACTAGTTCATCTTTATTGAGTCTGGATTCACACAAATGTTCATCCAATCAATAAAGATGTTGTGCTCTAGACGTACCACATTACCATCGGTTGACGGAGCAATTGTCGTGGCTAGAGTTTTTGGTTACAAAACTGCACTTCACAAAAGCTTGTGTAAAAAAATAATAAAGAGATATCCCTAACTTGATCAGTCCATATTATTAATAAAACAAAATGTTATACATCAACAAATACGGAAGAAAAATCATTAGAATAACACTCTTTCACTCAAAATATGAACTAGGAAGCAAGAACATGAAACCCTAATTCAATACAGAAGAAACCCTGAACAAGAGCTAATGAGAGAATTTCGAGTGTGTGTGAAATGAACTCGTTTGAATAACTAGAATGAAGCTCGTCATGGAATTAAGTATCCGGGTCAAATGGATCAATAAGGTCCACATGTTAACCAAACAAACTTCCATAAAAGTGAGTCACAACCAACTTGTATCTGTATATTAACACAAAATACCCAAAACAAAAAAAAAATACCATACAAATATAATCCAACATTATTTACCTTTTAAACCCTGTACAGATAAGAATGTTAAGTTTAAATTATTTTATATATTTTAACACCCCTCCTCAAACATAACATTCAAATTTTTTGAAATTTTTTTAAATGGATTTATTAAACCAATTATATTTAAAAGAACATTATGCTGAGATGAAACCAATGACTTGGTTAAAATGTTAGCATTTTGATAGAATAACTAATTTTCATAATCTTGAAAATTCTATTTGCAAATTTTTCACTTATAAAATATAAATCTATTTCAAAGTGCTTAGTTTTTCTTGAAAAACTGGATTTAATGCAAGTTTGATAGTAGTTTTGTTGCCACAAAATACTTTTACACAAGTAAAACTTTTATTTCCCAAATCAAATAACACTTTCAAAATCCAGATAATTTCACAAGTTACAGAACCTAAAGCTATGTATTCAAATTCTATGGAAGACCTAGAAACAAGTGCATGTTTCTTACTCTTCTAGGAAACTAATGAATTTCCAACACAAACAAAGTAACAAGTATTGACTTCTTGTAAGAAAGGCACTTAGTCCAGTCAGCATCCACAAAACCCATTTAGTCAAAACCATCAAACTTGACTATAGAAATGAATTTTACTGGACTAACTTTAAAATATCTAAATAGTCTAAAGGATATATTCAAGTGAGATTTATGATGTTTATGCATGAATCAACTTAAAATCTAAACACAATAAGATAGTTCTGGTCTAGTTATAGTAAGGTAGATCAATTTTCTAATTAACTTTTGAAACTCAGTAACATTTTCAAGACAAGGATCATTATTATTATCACATTCTCTTTTTGGAACAAAATTAAGCTCTAAAGGAGTAAAAATATGCTTACAATCAAGCCTTCCAAATTCATGAAGAAGCTCAAGACAATATTTCCTTTGATTTAGGCATACCCTTTTGTGTATGCTAAGAACTTCAATACCAAGAAAATAACTCACCTTTTCCAAATATTTTATTAAAAATTTTAGTATTAAGAAACAGTTTGACATTTTTAAGTTCATCCTCATTATCTCCTATTAGAATTATCTCATCAACATAAACATGAAAGCAACAGTTTGACAATAACCATAGCTAAAAAGAGAAAAACATAACTTTTCAATCGACTTTCTAGGGTTTGCTTTAAACCATATAATGATTTTACTAATTTATAAACCCTAGTATCACCTTTTGTGTAATATCCTTGGGGAAGTGTCAAAATGATATAGAGGCCAAGACTTATTAATAGAAAAAGAAATTACTATTCGGACGGTAACACTTTTTGTACTGGAGAGAAGGTTTCTTGATAATTGATACTGTCACACCCCAAAACCGGAACGACGGAATCGTTCTGGGGTGGATGACGTCATGTCAAGTATCACAACATATGCAGTATAGTAATCAAAGTACAACAACCATTGCATTAATAGTAATAGTTTTACATAAGTTACATTTCATAGAGACATTAAAGTAATACAGAAACTAGTATAGATGCAGCTCGGTTCTAGACTGACTTCGCCAAAGCTCCCAAGTGTACCTGTCTATCGCTGACCTGAGAATACAAGTTATTTTGAAAGCGAGTATCAACATTTTAATAAATGCTGGTGAGTTCATAAGTATTCAGTGTCATTTGTGTAAGTAAGCATTTTTATTCAAAATAACTTTATGAAAAGTAGTAGTTTAGAATCTACGGTGTATTAGCGTCCTTTCCAGAAAATCCTATATTTTCTAACTAAAAGCAGCCTTCTACCAAGACCCGACAGAGTTATGTTTTTAAAGAGTAATTTTCCCCGAAATACTATCATTATCGGAAAAAAGTATTTACTTTAAAGGAATAATGAGAAAATCACAAGTAAAAATACCAGGGGAAAAATAACATATGCCTCAGCAGTAATACTGCTGATTAAGGCAAAAGAAATCATAGACTCTAGGAGAATATCGAATGAATGATACGCCTGGCTCAGTCTAACAAAAGGAACACAGACCCCAGACGGTATTAAATCAACGATACGGCTAGCAATGTCAAAAACAAAGAAACACAGACCCAGACAATATCAAATGAACGATACAGCTAGCAAGGTCTAAAATGCTAGTCTAAAACAAAGAAACACAGACCCTAGACAGTGTCAAATGAACGATATAGCTAGCAAGGTCTAAAACAAAGAAACACAGACCCCAGACAATATCAAATGAACGATATAGCTAGCAAGGTATAAGACATCCGTTAATCCTAAGTGGGTTGTCTCGAAGTACAGTGTTGATTCTCGTTACCTTAAGGCCATGAATTATAAGGTAAACAAGGAAATACTCGTAACCATACTGATTGACACTAGAGTACTTGACGCCCTGCAAGCGTCGGAATAAATGTGACATTTGTCACCCCTTGGCTTGGTAGGCCGTGGATTGTAGCTTGCAGTCAGGGTGTGGGAGTGTCAGTCCCGTATAGATCTATACACACAATGCCCGCTCTCCCTCCAGGAGACTCTGGTTACCAACTTGACGACGGGGAGATCCGTGTCTTGAAGATGTATCTCGTATTCTAAATTCTGTTAGAGGCGCTGGAATAATGATATAGACTCACGAATGAACTGACTCCTTTGGAATTCTCGTACTAGAAAGAGTAAATAGAACCTCCTAACTATTCCTATAATAGTTACTAGTGTCTCTGATCTATGAACGTTGACTAGAAGGCTGCCCTTGCTACCCAAGGGAAATGAACTGGTCGATGTAAACCTTTATGTCTATACGTGTATACATGATATATAACTAATGTTTAAACGACTTTCGGACGGATATCCGATACCCACCAGACCACATCCCAACGAGGAAAAGGAAATAGGGCGAACTAGCCTTCCTAAGTCTTTTAAACATTATTTATATAACTATACAAGTACAGGCATGCATTTAACGAAGTAGAAGCATAGAATAAAACATTGGTAAAACCTTTGTAAAACCTTTAAAAATAAGAATTTACGACTTGATATCGTTATGTAAAACAAGCTTTGAAAACCGTTTATAAACACGTCTTGAATATAATTTGATAAAAACAATATAAGTAAAGAAAACCTTTGTTTAAAACCCTGTTGTAAGTGGTTTTGAAGTAAAACATACGGCGCGAGAGACAATTTGAGAAAGATTTAAACAAGTAAAGACGTTTTGGGAAAACCATCTATAGTATTATACTTGGTAAAACAGTTGAAAGTGTGATAAATCCTTGTGCATGTGGGTTATTAATCACATATGGTTGCTTTGATAACTAGCATGTTTTAACTTGAATTTCCCCCCATAAAAACATGTAAAAACGTTTAAAAGGTTAATTCAGGGGTATGAACTCACCTGTTGTAAGTGGATCGGATGGAGGTGTCGGTTGGGTGCTCGGTGTCAAGTAAAGACTTGAACACACTTAGTGAACTATTAACATATGATGACATATGTTTATATACAATTAATAATTATAATACTAATTAAACATGTGTAAGCATCCTAGTGTGTTGAAAACACTTTGGTCAAGTGCTAGGAGGCTAGTGGGTTGAAATAAGGGGGTGTATGGCCTAGTTAGGGAGCTTACTCTTCAAGAGTAAACTCTTTATGGAGTTTTCGGCCCTAAGACCATATCCCCATGAGTTTACGGCCGTAAACTCATGGGTAGTGTGCTCTTGGATGCTACAAGGTCTTATATCACTTGTAGAATTAGGCTAGGTTCAAATCTAGGGCATAGGAAAGGGTTAAGGCTCCAAATGGACCACTTAAGGGAGTTCACGGCTGTAAACCTAGAGTTTACGGCTGTAAACTCTCACTTGGTCATTTCCTTCATGAATTAAGGTCTTAAATGGAAGGGTATAAAGTTCTATGCATTTTTCCAAGTCATATAGGGAAGTTAGGGCATCATTTGGCCTCTTTAAGGGAGTTTACGGCCCATGGACCAATCCTTGGGGGGTTTACGGTCGTAAACTCCTAAGTCCATAGTTTCCTTGATATTTAATGGCCCTACTTCATTGTTGGTTGATTCTAGACATTTACCCAAGCCATAGGAGGTGTTTGTGGGCAATTCTAACACCTTAAAAGGTGTTCACGGCCCATGAAGAGGGGTTTACGGTCCAAGAGTGTTCTTGGGCCGTAAACTCATGTTTACTCCTGAAAATGCAAGGTTTTGGTGTTCTAAGCTCTTATGTGTAAGTCCACAAGTCATATCTAAGCCCTAGGAGTGATTTAGAAGGGTTTTGGGGCTTCAAAACCTCACTTATGGGTGTTTACGGTCCAAGAGTGTTCTTGGGCCATAAACACATGATTTGGCCACTTTTGGATGTCTTAAACACGAATTTGCATGTCAAATAAGCTACACAACAAGTTTGGATAGATTACCTACGATTTTGGAGCTCGAAATGGGCGTTTTTGGATCGAAAGCATCTTGTAGAGAGAGAGAGAGTAGAGATAGAGTGAAAATGGTGTAAATGAGGTTTACTCACCCTTATATAGGGTTTTGAGTTGGTGGCTCAGTGGAAATCTACCCGATACTGACGTTAAACGGGGCTTTTGGTCGCACCCGATTAAATGGTCATATTTCGACTTGGTTGAAACTAAAACTTTTTCAAGGGAATATTGAGGGTGTTTCTAATTTGTTTCAACCCTTAAAAAGTCATTATAAAATTCCCAATTCAATTAACCTAATCCAAAAGGTTAACATACAAATTAAATAAAGCGAGTTTTATTAACGAAAGAAGAGGTTAAAAATGACCGGATAAATTTTGGGTTGTCACAGACACCTTCTCTCTGATTATATCATTTAGCAACAAGATGAGCTTTATATCTTTCTACTTCCACATTAGGTTTATATTTAATTCTATAAAGCCAGTTACATCCTATTGGTTTTCAATGTTTTGGTAACTCTATTATATCCCAAGTATGATTACGATAAACAACCTTCATTTCATCATTCATTGCCTTTATTCAATTTTGATAAGAAAAGGCTTCATCAAAATTCTTTAGTTCAATTATTTTGTTTAATTTTGAAGCATAATATTTATTTTCATTATTAAGAAAGGAATAGTTAATTGTATTTTCACTTCCATATCTATCTTTTTCCTTCAACCGCATAGTCATTAAATTTAATAGACATACGAGAATATCCCCTAGCGCTTGAAGACCCTAAAGAATGACTAAGAGAAGGCAAGGAATTAAATTGATTACATTCTTAAGGTATACCATATGAACTTGGCATATGTCACACCCCGAAAACCAAAGGCGGAAACATTTCCAGGGTTGACTCCATGTTGAGTATCAAATCCAATGCACATAGTAAAGCAGTAATCAGAAAACATTACATTACATAATATTGATTACATCTGTTTGAAAGTAAAGTTGTACATGTGTTTTACATATGTAATATAAACAAAAGTAGAGACGAGTCTTCGGGACGCTCCGTCTTCTCCAAATGGTTGCGGTGTACCTGTCTAACGCTGACCTGAGAATACAAGCGGTTTGAAAATCAGCATAAAGCTGGTGAGTTCATAAGCGGTTTAGTTTTGAAAAGAACGAGTTCCTTTACTTTCTGGAAAAGTTGTTGATCAAGAAAATCCCATATTTTCTTATGAAAACGGTTTGGTTATCCTTTGTTACAATTTTGAAAAACAGTTGATTATGTCGTTCCAAGAAAATCCCATATTTTCCTTATAGTTTTAGTTATTCGTTTGTTACTTTATCCGTTTATGTGTTGTTGTGCTACCCAGGAAAATCCCATATTTTCCTATGTGTTGAGTTGTCTATTTGTATCTAGGTTCGTTACTGATTGTAATGTTATCCCAGGAAAATCCCATATTTTCCTATGTGTTGAGTTGTCTATTTGTATCTAGGTTCGTTACTGATTGTAATGTTATCCCAGGAAAATCCCATATTTTCCTATGTGTGGTGTTTGATTCTTAAGTCTGATTTCGAAGTACTAGTAATTACCATGTGAGTAGTATTAGTTATGTGTTCTAAACCCTTAGTTATTCTACATTCGGATGACTATAATCTACTAACTTAGTTGTATTTTTGAATATTTGGAATCACACAGAAGTGTACTTTACAGTATTTTCGAAGTTCTGTTGATTTCCAAATGAGCATATTAGTTGTGTATTCGAAGCTCTGTCGACATTCTGAGGCGGATATATTTGAAACTCAGTAGAGGTCCAGAGGCGTATTTTCATATTAGATTCGAAACTCTGGTGACACTCAAGGAGTACACTAACTGTATATTCGAAGTCTTAGTGTCAACCAAAGGCGTCATTTCGCATTTGTAGTCGTATTCGCATTCGTATTCGTATTCGTATTCGTATTCGTATTCGTATTCGTATTCGTATTCGTATTCGAACTAGATTACATTCATATTGATCTTAAGTATGATTAGTATGATTTCTTATTCAAAGAGAATATAGTTATAACACTCTTAAAAGAAATCTATGTTTAACCTGCAATTCGAAACGTCAGTTATCACAAATCTTTGGAAATCAAAACATTTAGTAAGTAAAACCATTGGGTTGAAAATCAGTTTAAGTACAAAATACACTTGTACTTTTTGCTTGTATTCCCCCCTGAAAACATTGAAAATAGTGAAAAAGGGTAGGGGTATGAACTCACCGGACTCGGAAATGCGACGATTTCGACACTAAACGTCGGTTCGGGGCCTGATTACTCACGATGTCCCTATGTAAAATGAAATAATGTCCATATATATCTAATTAGATTTACAATCACTAATTATATGGAACATTATACTCCAATGAGATTATACACCTCAAAACGAGTGTTTGGAGTGACCCGGGTGACATCTACGGACGTGTAATGGCACGAGGGACTTGGGATTTGAGTTTACTCCCCAAGAGTAAACATTTTAGGAAGTTTACAACCATAAAACACCTACATACATGAGTTCACGGCCGTGAACTCATGTTGGTGTGATTTTGAGTGCTTAATGGCTTGTTTGGACTTAGGAAATGTTGGAATGGACTTCTAAAATGCCTTGGATTAATTTAAGGGGACTTATACCATGTTTAAGGGAGTTCACGGCTTTAAACATGGAGTTTATGGCCGTAAACTCTCCCATGGTCATGAGTAATTGATTTAAGGCACTTAGGACAATCACATGTGATTCTAGTTAATTTTCCAAGCCTTGCTATGATTTTAGGGCATCATTTAACACATAATTGGGAGTTTACGGCCTAAGGGCATGATCTATGGCCATAAACTCTTATATGTTGCATTTTGATATGTTTAAGACCCCCAAACTATTTTTAGATGGTTCTAGGATTTACCACAAGGCTATTGGTTGAGTTTCAAGGCTTTTGGACATGTGAAAAGGAGTTTACTCTCCATTTTTGAGGGGTTTACGGCCCAAGCATGTGCCTTGGCCGTAAACTCCTATTTACTCCCCAAAAATTATGTTTATGATGTTCTAAGGCCATTACCAATATTCTAAAATTCATATCTTAGCCTTGTTTGAGTCTAGGAAGGGTTTAAGGGCTTAAAACCCTTTTAATTTAGTGTTTATGGCCTAGGAACCTTCCTGGGCCGTAAAATCATGATAATCCCTCAAAATCCATGTCTAAAGTGTTCTAAGTCCAATCCATGAAGTCATTTAGCCATATCTAAACTCTAGTTGTGGTTTGGAAGGGTTTTGTTGCTCAAAAACCCCTTTTAAATGAGTTTACGGCCTAGGATAGTTCTAGGGCCGTAAACACATGATAATGGTCCTAATCCATAGATGAATCTCGAATTTGAAGGCTAAAGAGGATACATAACAAGCTAGGGAAGGTACCTTGGTGATTAGAAAGCCTTAAACTTGAGATTTGGACCCTTAAACTTGGATTTAGGAGAGAGGTTGGAGTGAAAGTTGTAGAATGGAGAAAAAGCTTCAAAATGAAGACTTGGATCACTTTAAATAGTGTCCAAGTTCGGGACACGGTAGAACTCTACCCAATACCGGCGTTAGACGAGGCTTTTGGTCGCACCCGACCAATTTGCCGTAACCCGATATGGTTGATTCTAGAAATGTTCCGATCATTAATATGAGACGTTAGAATGAGTTCTATGGGTATTAAGACACTTATTAAGTCATAAAATAAAATATACATTAATGACTTAATAAAATGTCGGAATCGGAAACGAAATCGGAAACGGCGAGTAGATGATCGGAACGAGTCGCGAGTAGGGTTACATTTAGGGATATGAATTTCGGGTTGTTACATTATCCCCCCATTAGAGGGAATTTCGTCCCGAAATTCAAAGATTCGAACACAGATCACGAAGTGAAAAGAGATATGAGAGTGAATCTACTGCTTCGGGTCTTCAAGCTCCTAAGTGGAATCGGGTCTCCGCTTGACATTCCAGCGAACCCTCACTGTCAGGGTGTGGCTTTGTTACTCATGGTTATCCTCTCAATCTACGATCTCAATTGATTCGTACATGAAGGTTCGGATTTTCATTGGTTTTGATCTCCTCAAAGGAATTACTAGGGTTTAGTCTGGTCGGCAAGCCTTACGAATAAATATGCGGAATATCAGATGGTTGTTATTGAGTCCTGAAGATAGCTCGGAGAGGGCTATGGAATCGATTCCTAACGAGGATGTCGAAGAGTCTGAGGTTCCACAGATTAAGTTTTTCCACACTTCCCAAGGCGTACTATATCTTTCTAGGGTAAAACCTCCAACAAGTGGGTACACTTTCACATGGTAGAGTAACTAAGGGTCCGACGGTTCTAAGGGAAACTTCTATATGAGTCTACGATTATAGTCGACGGAACCCAAGAATCGACAGGTTTCCATGGGTGGTCTCGGTGTCGACTAATTCTTTATTGCCTTTGCTTTTGGAAGGGTTTACGAGTATGACTGCTTTGCTTATCTACGGACCAAGAAAATGGTTCGACCGAAGGGCGCCACTACTATTTCGTAGTGATCGTATCAAGCCCGGATTGCTGACTTGCACACATCATGCTCACTGAGGTTTGGCTACGAGGAAATTCCTGGGATTAGGTCGATGCGAGACTGGACTGCACGTTCGGAATGAATTACCAAGAATTCTTTGGAAACAGTATCGGGGAAGGAATCATAGACTTCTCGTTTCTCGATGATCACTCGGACGAGAAATACATGGAAAGACTTTTTTTAAGCTTTGATGTACGAAGATCATGAAAGTCGAGTCGGAGGAAGGTTGGAACGAATGGCTTTCTCGAAACTAGGAAAGACAGCATGAATGAGGCTCAGTCATTACATGCTAATGGTGACATAAAAACATCTCATAAAAGTTTGCCACTAGGTTGAATGGGAAAAGAATATCGCTCGGATTGAGAATACAATCTACGGATACGACACAAGCGTTCTCGCTCTCACGTGATAACCATCTCGAAGATATACATATTCGGTTACTCGCAAACGACGGGGTTAGAAGATGTTCAAATGGATGGTTAACGAATTTCTTTCGGTGCTAGAATCGAAAAGGATCACAGGCATATAAATTTAACAAGGGAAAATATACCTGTGGCAACGGTGGGATCGGCGGTTGTCCTTTCTTGCCCCATAGTTAGGACTCTCCCGGTGTTGCCAGACGTTACTGTCTTTGGACAGTTTCGCTTATAGTGCCCGACCTCTCCACAGTTGTAGCAGGTTTGACCGATACCAGCTCCGGAAGCTTGACTAGTTGACGGGGTTGGGGTTTTGCAGGTTCGTGCGAGATGACCTTCCGGGCCACAGCTTCTACAGAACTTTGCACGACAAGGACCAGGGATGCGATGGTGGTAGTTACATCGGTCACACCACGGGAGGATACCGGCATATCCGGTGACAGGTACTTGGGATGTGGAATTTGTGACAACCCTATATTTTTCCAAAAGCATTGTAACGCTCGGAAGCTAAGTACAACGAAATTAACCTCGAAAATAAAGTGTTCAAGTATCTAAGTTGGGATGCATCGAATATTAGATATCATGCCAAGGTTTCCAAACATAAAGAACGCTCAAAAACCGGGTTATGTTGAAGAAATTATAACCACTCGTATATTTACGACGCGACGTTAAAACATTATTTGACGTAAAAAGTAGAATCTCAATAAAATGCATTTTAAGCCTTAAGTATCTAAACAAAAGTCGTAGATCTCGTTGAAAGGTGAACGTGCATAAAAAGATCGCCCAAATTGGACCTCGTATGAAGAAGTTACGAATTTTCAAAGTTTTGTAACGGTAGTAGAGGGCTAAAAACTCGGATTGAAGATCGAGTGTTATTTAGCTAACGCAACCTAAACGAAAGTTGAAGATCTCCTCAGTAGTAATAAAACAATAAAAAGACAAACGTAAACCGACGCCGAATAAAGAACCTATGAATTATTAACGAACTTTAGGAGGTCCGGCCTATTAAAAATATATCATTAAAAATAAAGTCAAAACTAGCCGACGAAGTCTAAATGAAAGCTGTAGAGCATAATCTCACCTACGCGTGGATATAAAGAACGCGAAAAACGGAGCTCGTACGCGAAAGTTACGGAATTTAGAAGTCGGAAGCAGGGATTACGCCCCGCGTACTAGACCCAGAGTCGAGTCCCATCGGCCCGCCCAAGCTACGTTTAGCTAGATCCGAGTCGTAAGCCATGACGCCATTCTACGCCCCGCGTAACCAAGAACGCCCCGCGTACCGAGTACGCCCAGCGTACTCCGGAAGTACGCGCCGCGTACGAGGGTTTCCAGCCCTATAAATAGAAGGCATGAGCTCGAGTCTTTGCACACCTTTCTAAATTCTTCAGTCACTCTCACACCCTTCCAAGCACCAGAGACCATTCCCTCACCCCGGTTTCCGCACTCGAGCCCCGACGAAAGATTTACGCTGCAGAGATCCCCGAAGAGCCCGACGACGCGACCATCCGCGGACGAAGTTCTGCTCAACCCTAGCCTCTCTCTTCGAAACGAGTGAGTTCATACCCCTACTTTTCAATTCTTTTCACGTTTTAGGGGGGGAAATACAAGTACATTACAAATCAAAGTATTATTTTTATAATATCGTTCTTATAGAGTGTTCATACAAAAATAACTTTATGTTTTAAAGGGATATTATATCACCAAGTTGTTATTACCAAATGGGAACATACTTTTGACAAACTATAATGAGCATAGTATTCAAGTGATTCATACATTTTACATATACATCTCGACAAATGAAATGCTTTCAAAAGAAGTACAGTCTTTTATCATCGTAAATCTGTTTATACCTAGTAATGTGAGACAGCTTCACGTACGTTCGAGTATGCATTATTAAGTCCTGTATTATACACCATAATCCCTTGTAGGGGGAGCGTGATACTTGTGTATAGATCTATACGGGATTGACAATCCCACACCTAAGCTGTTAGCTACAGCTAGGCCGGCAGGCCTGAGGTGACAAATGTCATAACAGTTCCAACGCCTGAAGAACGTTGTTACAGGCCAACAATGTCGTTAGCATGGTTATAAAACTCACATAAAAGTATAAAAACAAGTTAGATTTACGAGATTCATATATGCATTTCAGTTTTCCATTTTATCGTTAATACAAATTTTATCACTATTATTCAAGTATGGAAAACACAAACGCACTCCAACACGGGAAACTTTTCAAATCATTTTATAGAAAATATTGGATTTTCTGAAAACCTCGTTCATCAGTTTACTATCAAAAAGGACATACTTTTTCAATATAAAACGCTTATGAACTCACCAACTTAATTGTTGACACTTTTTCGAAACCACTTGTATTTCTCAGGGAATCAGTAATACAGGTAACCACCAGCTTTTGGAGAAAGGAACACTAAGGATGTTTTATTATGGAACATTTATCATCTCATTGTAATATTCTTTTGCCATTATGTATAACGCAACAACATACGTTTTCATTATATATGTGATGGTTGTGTTACTTTCTTTACAATATTCAATGGTTGTGATACTACGTGAAGTCATCCACCCCCGAATGTTTCCGCCATTCTGGTTTGGGGGTGTGACAGATTGGTATCAGAGCATTGTTTATAGTGAACTAAGTATATCGAACCACATACGATATACAAACTATAAATACAAAGGGGACCAAAAACCCTCTGATGAAACATTTTCATGAACAAAATACATTCTTTTAAATGATATACATTTTTACAAGCATGGATAAATCTCGTATCATAACAAGTTTTACTAAAAAGTATTACGGCAAGTTACGACACTACGATTGAGCCTCGGGGTATGTAATCATGTCGAGAATAAATATAGCCTGATCAACTATATTTATCCTGGATTTGACCAACGTACGTCGAGGAATGGTCGTAGTGGACAACAAGCCAAAAACTTACCAAATACAAAATCGTTCTAGTTTCGCCAAGTTGAAATAGTATAGAAGTATTATTAAAAATAGTTGTACAATAAAAAATATAGTTAAAAATAATAAGTCGCCAAATAGAAATTTCTTTTCTTATAACGATCTCATACATCTATCCTAGTACAGACAAATGGCCGGATTCCATTTACCAGGAGATCCCTACTACCCAAACCAAGGCAACGGCGGTTGGATAGAAGAAGACCCGGAGGAAGACCCAGAGGAAATCGAAGAAGAGGTCGAGGAAGAATTCGAAGTCGAAGTCGGAGAGGAGTTCGAAGTCGACGAAGAGATCGTGGAGATTTCTAGCGGGACAGACTCCGAGCCAGAAGTGTACGACCCTCCCATCCCTCATCCTCCCGTAATCAGACCAGATCAACCGGGACCCATCCCCATCTGGGGAAGCCACCTCTACTACTGGAGCCGCCAGCAAGGTGTACGCCCTCCATTCGGCATGTGTCGGGATTTTTACAACGTCAGTGGGGGAGGCTCAGCAGATCGAGCACTTCCTGTCGTCGTGAATGCTATAGCTAACCAGAACTACCAGGCGGACCAACAAGCAGCCAGAGTTCGTGAAATCAATGCTGCTACCCAAGGTAACGCCGCTGACATCCGCCGTTTGGAAGGACTACATGAGAATACCCAAATCTACACGGGAACACTTCAGAACCAAATGATAGTGGCTCTGGCAGAAATAAGAGGGATGAAGGAACAACAAGCAGATCTCGAGAGGCGACTGATGGGAGTCAAACGGTCGGATGCCGAGTCTAGCTCCAAACGCCGCAAGTAGAGCTTGTTCGATGCCCAACAATTTTGTTATAGATTAGGATCTCGGATAAAAGTTTTTCCCTTATTTCCCTTTAGTATCTGCAATCGGAGACCTCTAGGAGGGTCAAATTTTTCCCGAACAAGATATGTAATGTAACACACCTCAAGTGTGACCTATATGAATGAATATGAAGTATTTCTTATTATATACCTCTCAAAAATTACGAGTTTTAAATTTCTATGCCTACCTTGAAACCATAAACTAAAGTCAAAACAAATTACAACTAACACACGATTGTCAAAACATTAGAAACTTATAGTATTCATTCTTATTTTTCTCTACCAGAACATGCCTCCTCGTAGATCAACACGCAGAAACTCAACTTCAACACCACCTCCACCACCTCCTCCAATTATGGACACCGTTATGTTCCAGACTGCTGTAACCGCTGCTGTAACTGCAGCAATGGCTCAAATGAGCAACAACGGATCGGGGGGAGGAACAAACAGTTTTACAAATGGCCAAGGTCAAAGCCGTTCAGGGGTATGCACTTACAAAGACTTCACCAACGGAAAACCTATTCCCTTTTACGGGATTGGGGGAGTATTGGCTCTATCTCAATGGATAGAGAAAACAGAAGCTGTATTCGAAATCTGTGCATGTCCTGAAGAAAGCAAAGTAAAGTTCGCCGCTTTTACTTTCTCTGAACGCGCCCTGACATGGTGGAACGGCCACGTCCAGAAACTAACCCTGGTGGTGGCAAACTCCATGGGTTGGGAAAACCTGAAAAGAATGCTCCTTCGAGAATACTGCCCAAGAGGCGAGATTCAGAAGCTTGAACAGGAACTGTGGAACCTCTCGATGGTAGGATCGGACATAGCTGGTTACACCAACAGGTTCAGTGACTTAATAACACTTTGCCCAGGAATGTTAACCCTGGAGAGCCAAAAGGTTGAGAGATACATTTGGGGACTATCACCCCAACTTCGAGGAAGTGTGCTAGCTTCCAGACCCTTGACTTTCGCCAGCGCCAAGGAACTAGCGCAATCTCTTGTTGATCATGGTGTCTGTCAAGGAGTCGCGACGATTATGGCTGAACCAACCAAAGGGAACAGCAACAATGAGATCAATGCCAACAACAACAAGAAGAAGAAATTTTGGAACAAAAGGAAGGGGCAAACTTCACAAGAACCTTCAAAGAAAAAAATGGTTGCGGTTCATGCTGCTACTACCCCCACCACAACTCCTGCTACCTCTGCACCAACAAAACCATATGCAGGGATTCTGCCCAAGTGCAGCAAGTGCAACTACCATCACCATGGTATTTGTCGCGAGATGCACTGCAAGAACTGTGACAGGAAAGGGCACACAGCCCATTTCTGTAAAGCACCGGTGCACGACCAATTACTCAGGTTTCTGGCACTGGGGTAAGCCGGGCGTGTTATGGGTGCGGAGAGACTGGACACTTCAGGAGGGATTGTCCCAAGGAAAGGAATATTGGCGGTGTAGGGAGAGTGTTGGCAGTAGGACAAAATGAAGCAATAGCAGACCCGACGGTGGTTACAGGTACATTCCTACTCAACAACACTTATGCATGCATACTTTTTGACTGCGGTGCGGAGAGAAGTTTTGTGAGTCATAAATTCAAACACCTACTTAATCAAAAACCCCAACCACTCAGTAAAATATTCACTGTAGAAATGGCAAACGGTAAAACAGAACACGCAAACGATTTATACATAGGGTGCACACTAAATTTAAACGAGCGTTTGTTTCAAGTCGATCTTATGCCCATTTCCATAAGAAGTTTCGATGTCATCATCGGTATAGACTGGTTGAGCCTTCACCATGCCGATATCCTTTGCCACGAAAGGGCTGTTCGCTTAAATCTGCCAAACGGCGAAACTCTTGTCATTTATGGCAACAAACCTAGTTCAAGTTTACAAATCATTTCCTGTATTAAAGCACAAAAATATCTTCGTAAGGAATATCATGCCTTTCTAGCCCACGTAGTAGACAAGAAACGAGAATCAAAAAACATTAAAGATATTCCGGAAGTCTGCAACTTCCCGGATATTTTCCCAGAAGATCTTCCAGGAATCCCACCCGAACGTCAAGTTGAGTTCAGAATCGACTTAATCCCCGGAGCTACCCCTGTAGCAAAGTCACCGTACCGTTTAGCCCCAGCCGAGATGCAGGAACTATCCGGTCAATTAAACGAGTTGCTGAGCAAGGGATTCATCAGACCAAGCTTCTCACCATGGGGAGCGCCAGTCCTGTTCGTGAAAAAGAAGGACGGATCCTTTCGCATGTGCATCGATTATCGGGAACTAAACAAACTCACGATCAAGAACCGATATCCCTTACCGTGCATAGACGATCTATTCGACCAACTGCAGGGAGCAAGCTACTTCTCAAAGATCGATCTAAGGTCTGGTTATCACCAACTGCGAGTACTGGAAGGCGACATCCCCAAAACGGCTTTCCGAACACGTTATGGTCACTACGAATTTGTGGTAATGCCCTTCGGATTGACGAATGCTCCAGCAATGTTCATGGACTTGATGAACCGAGTATGTCGTCCCTTCCTGGACAAGTTCGTGATCGTGTTCATAGATGATATACTCATCTATTCAAGAAGCCAGGAAGAACACAGCAAACACCTCCGCCAAGTACTGGAAACATTAAGGGCAGAGAAACTTTACGAAAAATTTTCCAAATGTGAATTTTGGATTCAGGAAGTGGATTTCCTAGGACATGTTGTAAGCAAAGAAGGAATACACGTGGACCCCTCCAAGATAAAGGCAATAGATAGTTGGACTACTCCAAGAACCCCTACAGAAATCCGGCAATTTTTGGGACTCGCCGGGTATTACCGAAGATTCATACCGAACTTTTCAAAGATTGCCAAGCCACTTACCACCCTAACCCAGAAGAATGTGACCTTCGACTGGGGAGAAAAACAAGACAGTGCATTTCAGACACTAAAGCGAGCCTTATGTAGTGCGCCCATCCTAACCTTGCCAGAGGGAACGGAGGACTTCGTGGTCTATTGTGATGCATCAAACCAAGGACTTGGGTGTGTCTTAATGCAAAGAGGGAAGGTCATCGCCTACGCCTCAAGACAACTAAAGACGCACGAAGTAAACTACACAACGCACGATCTTGAGCTAGGAGCAGTCGTCTTCGCTCTGAAGATATGGAGACACTATCTCTACGGCACAAAATGTACCATCTTCACTGATCATAAAAGCCTCCAACATATCCTAAATCAGAAAGAACTCAACATGAGACAGAGGCGATGGGTAGAACTACTTAGTGATTATGAATGCGAAATTCGATATCACCCCGGAAAGGCTAATGTAGTGGCTGATGCACTCAGTCAGAAGGAGTACTCAGGGCGCCGAGTGAAATCCCTAACTATGACTATCCATTCACACCTGTTCACGCAAATCAAAGAAGCCCAAATAGAAGCCTTGAAATCCGAAAATGTGACAGGAGAAGCCCTAAGGGGAATGGATAAGAACATTGAGACCAAGAACAACGGAATTCGTTATTTCATGGATCGAATTTGGATACCGAAGTTTGGTGGATTCAGAGAAATCGTTATGGACGAAGCCCATAAAACACGATACTCCATACATCCCGGCTCCGATAAGATGTATCTCGATCTCAAGAAGTTGTACTGGTGGCAAAACATGAAAGCCGAAATTGCTACCTACGTAAGCAAATGCCTGACATGTGCCAAAGTCAAGGTGGAATATCAGAAGCCCTCGGGTTTATTACAACAACCAGAAATACCCGAATGGAAGTGGGAGCGGATAACCATGGATTTCATAACAAAGTTACCCAAGACAACAAGCGGACTCGACACCATTTGGGTAATTGTCGACAGGTTAACTAAGTCAGCGCATTTCCTACCGATCAAAGAGACGGATAAATTGGAGAAGTTAACAAGGACATACCTCAGAGAAATTGTACGACTGCATGGTGTGCCCATATCCATTATCTCGGACCGAGATAGTAGATTCACCTCAAGGTTCTGGCAGTCGTTACAAAAAGCTTTGGGGACAAGACTAGACATGAGTACCGCTTATCACCCACAAACCGACGGCCAGAGTGAGAGAACTATACAAACCCTAGAAGACATGCTAAGAGCTTGCGTAATCGATTTTGGCAAAGCATGGGACACACATCTACCATTGGTCGAGTTCTCGTACAACAATAACTACCACACCAGTATCAAGGCTGCCCCGTTCGAAGCCCTCTATGGACGCAAATGCAGGTCACCTTTGTGCTGGGCCGAAGTGGGGGACACGCAACTAGCAAAAGGACAAGCAACTGACAACACGCTCACTGGACCAGAAATCATAAGGGAGACTACGGAGAAGATTGTTCAAATCCGAGAACGTCTAAAAGCATCAAGGGATAGACAAAAGAGTTACGCAGATAAAAGACGAAAACCCTTGGAATTCCAAGTTGGAGACCATGTCCTACTCAAAGTCTCACCTTGGAAAGGTTTAATACGCTTCGGAAAACGTGGGAAACTGAACCCTAGATACATCGGACCATTCGAGATCCTTGCCAGGATCGGTCCAGTAGCCTACAAACTTAGACTACCTCAGGAGCTCCACAACGTACACCCTACCTTTCACGTATCGAATCTGAAGAAGTGCTTATCCGACGAGACCCTTGTCGTCCCTCTAGACGAAATTACAATAAATGAAAACCTCCAGTTTGTGGAGGAACCAGTAGAGATCATGGATCGGGAAATCAAAAGGACTAAACAAAGCCGAATACCCATTGTAAAGGTCCGCTGGAACGCCAAGCGAGGACCTGAATACACTTGGGAACGCGAGGATCAGATGAAACAAAAGTACCCGCATCTTTTTCCAAAACTGTAAACGCTATCTTAGAGTAAATTTCGGGACGAAATTCCCTTAACAGGGGGATGATGTGACAACCCTATATTTTTCCAAAAGCATTGTAACGCTCGGAAGCTAAGTACAACGAAATTAACCTCGAAAATAAAGTGTTCAAGTATCTAAGTTGGGATGCATCGAATATTAGATATCATGCCAAGGTTTCCAAACATAAAGAACGCTCAAAAACCGGGTTATGTTGAAGAAATTATAACCACTCGTATATTTACGACGCGACGTTAAAACATTATTTGACGTAAAAAGTAGAATCTCAATAAAATGCATTTTAAGCCTTAAGTATCTAAACATAAGTCGTAGATCTCGTTGAAAGGTGAACGTGCATAAAAAGATCGCCCAAATTGGACCTCGTATGAAGAAGTTACGAATTTTCAAAGTTTCGTAACGGTAGTAGAGGGCTAAAAACTCGGATTGAAGATCGAGTGTTATTTAGCTAACGCAACCTAAACGAAAGTTGAAGATCTCCTCAGTAGTAATAAAACAATAAAAAGACAAACGAAAACCGACGCCGAATAAAGAACCTATGAATTATTAACGAACTTTAGGAGGCCCGGCCTATTAAAAATATATCATTAAAAATAAAGTCAAAACTAGCCGACGAAGTCTAAATGAAAGTTGTAGAGCATAATCTCACCTACGCGTGGATATAAAGAACGCGAAAAACGGAGCTCGTACGCAAAAGTTACGGAATTTAGAAGTCGGAAGCAGGGATTACGCCCCGCGTACTAGACCCAGAGTCGAGTCCCATCGGCCCGCCCAAGCTACGTTTAGCTAGATCCGAGTCGTAAGCCATGACGCCATTCTACGCCCCGCGTAACCAAGAACGCCTCGCGTACCGAGTACGCCCAGCGTACTCCGGAAGTACGCGCCGCGTACGAGGGTTTCCAGCCCTATAAATAGAAGGCATGAGCTCGAGTCTTTGCACACCTTTCTAAATTCTTCAGTCACTCTCACACCCTTCCAAGCACCAGAGACCATTCCCTCACCCCGGTTTCCGCACTCGAGCCCCGACGAAAGATTTACGCTGCAGAGATCCCCGAAGAGCCTGACGACGCGACCATCCGCGGACGAAGTTCTGCTCAACCCTAGCCTCTCTCTTCGAAACGAGTGAGTTCATACCCCTACTTTTCAATTCTTTTCACGTTTTAGGGGGGGGGAAATACAAGTACATTACAAATCAAAGTATTATTTTTATAATATCGTTCTTATAGAGTGTTGATACAAAAATAACTTTATGTTTTAAAGGGATATTATATCACCAAGTTGTTATTACCAAATGGGAACATACTTTTGACAAACTATAATGAGCATAGTATTCAAGTGATTCATACATTTTACATATACATCTCGACAAATGAAATGCTTTCAAAAGAAGTACAGTCTTTTATCATCGTAAATCTGTTTATACCTAGTAATGTGAGACAGCTTCACGTACGTTCGAGTATGCATTATTAAGTCCTGTATTATACACCATAATCCCTTGTAGGGGGAGCGTGATACTTGTGTATAGATCTATACGGGATTGACAATCCCACACCTAAGCTGTTAGCTACAGCTAGGCCGGCAGGCCTGAGGTGACAAATGTCATAACAGTTCCAACGCCTGAAGAACGTTGTTACAGGCCAACAATGTCGTTAGCATGGTTATAAAACTCACATAAAAGTATAAAAACAAGTTAGATTTACGAGATTCATATATGCATTTCAGTTTTCCATTTTATCGTTAATACAAATTTTATCACTATTATTCAAGTATGGAAAACACAAACGCACTCCAACACGGGAAACTTTTCAAATCATTTTATAGAAAATATTGGATTTTCTGAAAACCTCGTTCATCGGTTTACTATCAAAAAGGACATACTTTTTCAATACAAAACGCTTATGAACTCACCAACTTAATTGTTGACACTTTTTCGAAACCATTTGTATTTCTCAGGGAATCAGTAATACAGGTAACCACCAGCTTTTGGAGAAAGGAACACTAAGGATGTTTTATTATGGAACATTTATCATCTCATTGTAATATTCTTTTGCCATTATGTATAACGCAACAACATACGTTTTCATTATATATGTGATGGTTGTGTTACTTTCTTTACAATATTCAATGGTTGTGATACTACGTGAAGTCATCCACCCCCGAATGTTTCCGCCATTCTGGTTTGGGGGTGTGACAGATTGGTATCAGAGCATTGTTTATAGTGAACTAAGTATATCGAACCACATACGATATACAAACTATAAATACAAAGGGGACCAAAAACCCTCTGATGAAACATTTTCATGAACAAAATACATTCTTTTAAATGATATACATTTTTACAAGCATGGATAAATCTCGTATCATAACAAGTTTTACTAAAAAGTATTACGGCAAGTTACGACACTACGATTGAGCCTCGGGGTATGTAATCATGTCGAGAATAAATATAGCCTGATCAACTATATTTATCCTGGATTTGACCAACGTACGTCGAGGAATGGTCGTAGTGGACAACAAGCCAAAAACTTACCAAATACAAAATCGTTCTAGTTTCGCCAAGTTGAAATAGTATAGAAGTATTATTAAAAATAGTTGTACAATAAAAAATATAGTTAAAAATAATAAGTCGCCAAATAGAAATTTCTTTTCTTATAACGATCTCATACATCTATCCTAGTACAGACAAATGGCCGGATTCCATTTACCAGGAGATCCCTACTACCCAAACCAAGGCAACGGCGGTTGGATAGAAGAAGACCCGGAGGAAGACCCAGAGGAAATCGAAGAAGAGGTCGAGGAAGAATTCGAAGTCGAAGTCGGAGAGGAGTTCGAAGTCGACGAAGAGATCGTGGAGATTTCTAGCGGGACAGACTCCGAGCCAGAAGTGTACGACCCTCCCATCCCTCATCCTCCCGTAATCAGACCAGATCAACCGGGACCCATCCCCATCTGGGGAAGCCACCTCTACTACTGGAGCCGCCAGCAAGGTGTACGCCCTCCATTCGGCATGTGTCGGGATTTTTACAACGTCAGTGGGGGAGGCTCAGCAGATCGAGCACTTCCTGTCGTCGTGAATGCTATAGCTAACCAGAACTACCAGGCGGACCAACAAGCAGCCAGAGTTCGTGAAATCAATGCTGCTACCCAAGGTAACGCCGCTGACATCCGCCGTTTGGAAGGACTACATGAGAATACCCAAATCTACACGGGAACACTTCAGAACCAAATGATAGTGGCTCTGGCAGAAATAAGAGGGATGAAGGAACAACAAGCAGATCTCGAGAGGCGACTGATGGGAGTCAAACGGTCGGATGCCGAGTCTAGCTCCAAACGCCGCAAGTAGAGCTTGTTCGATGCCCAACAATTTTGTTATAGATTAGGATCTCGGATAAAAGTTTTTCCCTTATTTCCCTTTAGTATCTGCAATCGGAGACCTCTAGGAGGGTCAAATTTTTCCCGAACAAGATATGTAATGTAACACACCTCAAGTGTGACCTATATGAATGAATATGAAGTATTTCTTATTATATACCTCTCAAAAATTACGAGTTTTAAATTTCTATGCCTACCTTGAAACCATAAACTAAAGTCAAAACAAATTACAACTAACACACGATTGTCAAAACATTAGAAACTTATAGTATTCATTCTTATTTTTCTCTACCAGAACATGCCTCCTCGTAGATCAACACGCAGAAACTCAACTTCAACACCACCTCCACCACCTCCTCCAATTATGGACACCGTTATGTTCCAGACTGCTGTAACCGCTGCTGTAACTGCAGCAATGGCTCAAATGAGCAACAACGGATCGGGGGGAGGAACAAACAGTTTTACAAATGGCCAAGGTCAAAGCCGTTCAGGGGTATGCACTTACAAAGACTTCACCAACGGAAAACCTATTCCCTTTTACGGGATTGGGGGAGTATTGGCTCTATCTCAATGGATAGAGAAAACAGAAGCTGTATTCGAAATCTGTGCATGTCCTGAAGAAAGCAAAGTAAAGTTCGCCGCTTTTACTTTCTCTGAACGCGCCCTGACATGGTGGAACGGCCACGTCCAGAAACTAACCCTGGTGGTGGCAAACTCCATGGGTTGGGAAAACCTGAAAAGAATGCTCCTTCGAGAATACTGCCCAAGAGGCGAGATTCAGAAGCTTGAACAGGAACTGTGGAACCTCTCGATGGTAGGATCGGACATAGCTGGTTACACCAACAGGTTCAGTGACTTAATAACACTTTGCCCAGGAATGTTAACCCTGGAGAGCCAAAAGGTTGAGAGATACATTTGGGGACTATCACCCCAACTTCGAGGAAGTGTGCTAGCTTCCAGACCCTTGACTTTCGCCAGCGCCAAGGAACTAGCGCAATCTCTTGTTGATCATGGTGTCTGTCAAGGAGTCGCGACGATTATGGCTGAACCAACCAAAGGGAACAGCAACAATGAGATCAATGCCAACAACAACAAGAAGAAGAAATTTTGGAACAAAAGGAAGGGGCAAACTTCACAAGAACCTTCAAAGAAAAAAATGGTTGCGGTTCATGCTGCTACTACCCCCACCACAACTCCTGCTACCTCTGCACCAACAAAACCATATGCAGGGATTCTGCCCAAGTGCAGCAAGTGCAACTACCATCACCATGGTATTTGTCGCGAGATGCACTGCAAGAACTGTGACAGGAAAGGGCACACAGCCCATTTCTGTAAAGCACCGGTGCACGACCAATTACTCAGGTTTCTGGCACTGGGGTAAGCCGGGCGTGTTATGGGTGCGGAGAGACTGGACACTTCAGGAGGGATTGTCCCAAGGAAAGGAATATTGGCGGTGTAGGGAGAGTGTTGGCAGTAGGACAAAATGAAGCAATAGCAGACCCGACGGTGGTTACAGGTACATTCCTACTCAACAACACTTATGCATGCATACTTTTTGACTGCGGTGCGGAGAGAAGTTTTGTGAGTCATAAATTCAAACACCTACTTAATCAAAAACCCCAACCACTCAGTAAAATATTCACTGTAGAAATGGCAAACGGTAAAACAGAACACGCAAACGATTTATACATAGGGTGCACACTAAATTTAAACGAGCGTTTGTTTCAAGTCGATCTTATGCCCATTTCCATAAGAAGTTTCGATGTCATCATCGGTATAGACTGGTTGAGCCTTCACCATGCCGATATCCTTTGCCACGAAAGGGCTGTTCGCTTAAATCTGCCAAACGGCGAAACTCTTGTCATTTATGGCAACAAACCTAGTTCAAGTTTACAAATCATTTCCTGTATTAAAGCACAAAAATATCTTCGTAAGGAATATCATGCCTTTCTAGCCCACGTAGTAGACAAGAAACGAGAATCAAAAAACATTAAAGATATTCCGGAAGTCTGCAACTTCCCGGATATTTTCCCAGAAGATCTTCCAGGAATCCCACCCGAACGTCAAGTTGAGTTCAGAATCGACTTAATCCCCGGAGCTACCCCTGTAGCAAAGTCACCGTACCGTTTAGCCCCAGCCGAGATGCAGGAACTATCCGGTCAATTAAACGAGTTGCTGAGCAAGGGATTCATCAGACCAAGCTTCTCACCATGGGGAGCGCCAGTCCTGTTCGTGAAAAAGAAGGACGGATCCTTTCGCATGTGCATCGATTATCGGGAACTAAACAAACTCACGATCAAGAACCGATATCCCTTACCGTGCATAGACGATCTATTCGACCAACTGCAGGGAGCAAGCTACTTCTCAAAGATCGATCTAAGGTCTGGTTATCACCAACTGCGAGTACTGGAAGGCGACATCCCCAAAACGGCTTTCCGAACACGTTATGGTCACTACGAATTTGTGGTAATGCCCTTCGGATTGACGAATGCTCCAGCAATGTTCATGGACTTGATGAACCGAGTATGTCGTCCCTTCCTGGACAAGTTCGTGATCGTGTTCATAGATGATATACTCATCTATTCAAGAAGCCAGGAAGAACACAGCAAACACCTCCGCCAAGTACTGGAAACATTAAGGGCAGAGAAACTTTACGAAAAATTTTCCAAATGTGAATTTTGGATTCAGGAAGTGGATTTCCTAGGACATGTTGTAAGCAAAGAAGGAATACACGTGGACCCCTCCAAGATAAAGGCAATAGATAGTTGGACTACTCCAAGAACCCCTACAGAAATCCGGCAATTTTTGGGACTCGCCGGGTATTACCGAAGATTCATACCGAACTTTTCAAAGATTGCCAAGCCACTTACCACCCTAACCCAGAAGAATGTGACCTTCGACTGGGGAGAAAAACAAGACAGTGCATTTCAGACACTAAAGCGAGCCTTATGTAGTGCGCCCATCCTAACCTTGCCAGAGGGAACGGAGGACTTCGTGGTCTATTGTGATGCATCAAACCAAGGACTTGGGTGTGTCTTAATGCAAAGAGGGAAGGTCATCGCCTACGCCTCAAGACAACTAAAGACGCACGAAGTAAACTACACAACGCACGATCTTGAGCTAGGAGCAGTCGTCTTCGCTCTGAAGATATGGAGACACTATCTCTACGGCACAAAATGTACCATCTTCACTGATCATAAAAGCCTCCAACATATCCTAAATCAGAAAGAACTCAACATGAGACAGAGGCGATGGGTAGAACTACTTAGTGATTATGAATGCGAAATTCGATATCACCCCGGAAAGGCTAATGTAGTGGCTGATGCACTCAGTCAGAAGGAGTACTCAGGGCGCCGAGTGAAATCCCTAACTATGACTATCCATTCACACCTGTTCACGCAAATCAAAGAAGCCCAAATAGAAGCCTTGAAATCCGAAAATGTGACAGGAGAAGCCCTAAGGGGAATGGATAAGAACATTGAGACCAAGAACAACGGAATTCGTTATTTCATGGATCGAATTTGGATACCGAAGTTTGGTGGATTCAGAGAAATCGTTATGGACGAAGCCCATAAAACACGATACTCCATACATCCCGGCTCCGATAAGATGTATCTCGATCTCAAGAAGTTGTACTGGTGGCAAAACATGAAAGCCGAAATTGCTACCTACGTAAGCAAATGCCTGACATGTGCCAAAGTCAAGGTGGAATATCAGAAGCCCTCGGGTTTATTACAACAACCAGAAATACCCGAATGGAAGTGGGAGCGGATAACCATGGATTTCATAACAAAGTTACCCAAGACAACAAGCGGACTCGACACCATTTGGGTAATTGTCGACAGGTTAACTAAGTCAGCGCATTTCCTACCGATCAAAGAGACGGATAAATTGGAGAAGTTAACAAGGACATACCTCAGAGAAATTGTACGACTGCATGGTGTGCCCATATCCATTATCTCGGACCGAGATAGTAGATTCACCTCAAGGTTCTGGCAGTCGTTACAAAAAGCTTTGGGGACAAGACTAGACATGAGTACCGCTTATCACCCACAAACCGACGGCCAGAGTGAGAGAACTATACAAACCCTAGAAGACATGCTAAGAGCTTGCGTAATCGATTTTGGCAAAGCATGGGACACACATCTACCATTGGTCGAGTTCTCGTACAACAATAACTACCACACCAGTATCAAGGCTGCCCCGTTCGAAGCCCTCTATGGACGCAAATGCAGGTCACCTTTGTGCTGGGCCGAAGTGGGGGACACGCAACTAGCAAAAGGACAAGCAACTGACAACACGCTCACTGGACCAGAAATCATAAGGGAGACTACGGAGAAGATTGTTCAAATCCGAGAACGTCTAAAAGCATCAAGGGATAGACAAAAGAGTTACGCAGATAAAAGACGAAAACCCTTGGAATTCCAAGTTGGAGACCATGTCCTACTCAAAGTCTCACCTTGGAAAGGTTTAATACGCTTCGGAAAACGTGGGAAACTGAACCCTAGATACATCGGACCATTCGAGATCCTTGCCAGGATCGGTCCAGTAGCCTACAAACTTAGACTACCTCAGGAGCTCCACAACGTACACCCTACCTTTCACGTATCGAATCTGAAGAAGTGCTTATCCGACGAGACCCTTGTCGTCCCTCTAGACGAAATTACAATAAATGAAAACCTCCAGTTTGTGGAGGAACCAGTAGAGATCATGGATCGGGAAATCAAAAGGACTAAACAAAGCCGAATACCCATTGTAAAGGTCCGCTGGAACGCCAAGCGAGGACCTGAATACACTTGGGAACGCGAGGATCAGATGAAACAAAAGTACCCGCATCTTTTTCCAAAACTGTAAACGCTATCTTAGAGTAAATTTCGGGACGAAATTCCCTTAACAGGGGGATGATGTGACAACCCTATATTTTTCCAAAAGCATTGTAACGCTCGGAAGCTAAGTACAACGAAATTAACCTCGAAAATAAAGTGTTCAAGTATCTAAGTTGGGATGCATCGAATATTAGATATCATGCCAAGGTTTCCAAACATAAAGAACGCTCAAAAACCGGGTTATGTTGAAGAAATTATAACCACTCGTATATTTACGACGCGACGTTAAAACATTATTTGACGTAAAAAGTAGAATCTCAATAAAATGCATTTTAAGCCTTAAGTATCTAAACATAAGTCGTAGATCTCGTTGAAAGGTGAACGTGCATAAAAAGATCGCCCAAATTGGACCTCGTATGAAGAAGTTACGAATTTTCAAAGTTTCGTAACGGTAGTAGAGGGCTAAAAACTCGGATTGAAGATCGAGTGTTATTTAGCTAACGCAACCTAAACGAAAGTTGAAGATCTCCTCAGTAGTAATAAAACAATAAAAAGACAAACGAAAACCGACGCCGAATAAAGAACCTATGAATTATTAACGAACTTTAGGAGGCCCGGCCTATTAAAAATATATCATTAAAAATAAAGTCAAAACTAGCCGACGAAGTCTAAATGAAAGTTGTAGAGCATAATCTCACCTACGCGTGGATATAAAGAACGCGAAAAACGGAGCTCGTACGCAAAAGTTACGGAATTTAGAAGTCGGAAGCAGGGATTACGCCCCGCGTACTAGACCCAGAGTCGAGTCCCATCGGCCCGCCCAAGCTACGTTTAGCTAGATCCGAGTCGTAAGCCATGACGCCATTCTACGCCCCGCGTAACCAAGAACGCCTCGCGTACCGAGTACGCCCAGCGTACTCCGGAAGTACGCGCCGCGTACGAGGGTTTCCAGCCCTATAAATAGAAGGCATGAGCTCGAGTCTTTGCACACCTTTCTAAATTCTTCAGTCACTCTCACACCCTTCCAAGCACCAGAGACCATTCCCTCACCCCGGTTTCCGCACTCGAGCCCCGACGAAAGATTTACGCTGCAGAGATCCCCGAAGAGCCTGACGACGCGACCATCCGCGGACGAAGTTCTGCTCAACCCTAGCCTCTCTCTTCGAAACGAGTGAGTTCATACCCCTACTTTTCAATTCTTTTCACGTTTTAGGGGGGGGGGGGGAAATACAAGTACATTACAAATCAAAGTATTATTTTTATAATATCGTTCTTATAGAGTGTTGATACAAAAATAACTTTATGTTTTAAAGGGATATTATATCACCAAGTTGTTATTACCAAATGGGAACATACTTTTGACAAACTATAATGAGCATAGTATTCAAGTGATTCATACATTTTACATATACATCTCGACAAATGAAATGCTTTCAAAAGAAGTACAGTCTTTTATCATCGTAAATCTGTTTATACCTAGTAATGTGAGACAGCTTCACGTACGTTCGAGTATGCATTATTAAGTCCTGTATTATACACCATAATCCCTTGTAGGGGGAGCGTGATACTTGTGTATAGATCTATACGGGATTGACAATCCCACACCTAAGCTGTTAGCTACAGCTAGGCCGGCAGGCCTGAGGTGACAAATGTCATAACAGTTCCAACGCCTGAAGAACGTTGTTACAGGCCAACAATGTCGTTAGCATGGTTATAAAACTCACATAAAAGTATAAAAACAAGTTAGATTTACGAGATTCATATATGCATTTCAGTTTTCCATTTTATCGTTAATACAAATTTTATCACTATTATTCAAGTATGGAAAACACAAACGCACTCCAACACGGGAAACTTTTCAAATCATTTTATAGAAAATATTGGATTTTCTGAAAACCTCGTTCATCGGTTTACTATCAAAAAGGACATACTTTTTCAATACAAAACGCTTATGAACTCACCAACTTAATTGTTGACACTTTTTCGAAACCATTTGTATTTCTCAGGGAATCAGTAATACAGGTAACCACCAGCTTTTGGAGAAAGGAACACTAAGGATGTTTTATTATGGAACATTTATCATCTCATTGTAATATTCTTTTGCCATTATGTATAACGCAACAACATACGTTTTCATTATATATGTGATGGTTGTGTTACTTTCTTTACAATATTCAATGGTTGTGATACTACGTGAAGTCATCCACCCCCGAATGTTTCCGCCATTCTGGTTTGGGGGTGTGACAGATTGGTATCAGAGCATTGTTTATAGTGAACTAAGTATATCGAACCACATACGATATACAAACTATAAATACAAAGGGGACCAAAAACCCTCTGATGAAACATTTTCATGAACAAAATACATTCTTTTAAATGATATACATTTTTACAAGCATGGATAAATCTCGTATCATAACAAGTTTTACTAAAAAGTATTACGGCAAGTTACGACACTACGATTGAGCCTCGGGGTATGTAATCATGTCGAGAATAAATATAGCCTGATCAACTATATTTATCCTGGATTTGACCAACGTACGTCGAGGAATGGTCGTAGTGGACAACAAGCCAAAAACTTACCAAATACAAAATCGTTCTAGTTTCGCCAAGTTGAAATAGTATAGAAGTATTATTAAAAATAGTTGTACAATAAAAAATATAGTTAAAAATAATAAGTCGCCAAATAGAAATTTCTTTTCTTATAACGATCTCATACATCTATCCTAGTACAGACAAATGGCCGGATTCCATTTACCAGGAGATCCCTACTACCCAAACCAAGGCAACGGCGGTTGGATAGAAGAAGACCCGGAGGAAGACCCAGAGGAAATCGAAGAAGAGGTCGAGGAAGAATTCGAAGTCGAAGTCGGAGAGGAGTTCGAAGTCGACGAAGAGATCGTGGAGATTTCTAGCGGGACAGACTCCGAGCCAGAAGTGTACGACCCTCCCATCCCTCATCCTCCCGTAATCAGACCAGATCAACCGGGACCCATCCCCATCTGGGGAAGCCACCTCTACTACTGGAGCCGCCAGCAAGGTGTACGCCCTCCATTCGGCATGTGTCGGGATTTTTACAACGTCAGTGGGGGAGGCTCAGCAGATCGAGCACTTCCTGTCGTCGTGAATGCTATAGCTAACCAGAACTACCAGGCGGACCAACAAGCAGCCAGAGTTCGTGAAATCAATGCTGCTACCCAAGGTAACGCCACTGACATCCGCCGTTTGGAAGGACTACATGAGAATACCCAAATCTACACGGGAACACTTCAGAACCAAATGATAGTGGCTCTGGCAGAAATAAGAGGGATGAAGGAACAACAAGCAGATCTCGAGAGGCGACTGATGGGAGTCAAACGGTCGGATGCCGAGTCTAGCTCCAAACGCCGCAAGTAGAGCTTGTTCGATGCCCAACAATTTTGTTATAGATTAGGATCTCGGATAAAAGTTTTTCCCTTATTTCCCTTTAGTATCTGCAATCGGAGACCTCTAGGAGGGTCAAATTTTTCCCGAACAAGATATGTAATGTAACACACCTCAAGTGTGACCTATATGAATGAATATGAAGTATTTCTTATTATATACCTCTCAAAAATTACGAGTTTTAAATTTCTATGCCTACCTTGAAACCATAAACTAAAGTCAAAACAAATTACAACTAACACACGATTGTCAAAACATTAGAAACTTATAGTATTCATTCTTATTTTTCTCTACCAGAACATGCCTCCTCGTAGATCAACACGCAGAAACTCAACTTCAACACCACCTCCACCACCTCCTCCAATTATGGACACCGTTATGTTCCAGACTGCTGTAACCGCTGCTGTAACTGCAGCAATGGCTCAAATGAGCAACAACGGATCGGGGGGAGGAACAAACAGTTTTACAAATGGCCAAGGTCAAAGCCGTTCAGGGGTATGCACTTACAAAGACTTCACCAACGGAAAACCTATTCCCTTTTACGGGATTGGGGGAGTATTGGCTCTATCTCAATGGATAGAGAAAACAGAAGCTGTATTCGAAATCTGTGCATGTCCTGAAGAAAGCAAAGTAAAGTTCGCCGCTTTTACTTTCTCTGAACGCGCCCTGACATGGTGGAACGGCCACGTCCAGAAACTAACCCTGGTGGTGGCAAACTCCATGGGTTGGGAAAACCTGAAAAGAATGCTCCTTCGAGAATACTGCCCAAGAGGCGAGATTCAGAAGCTTGAACAGGAACTGTGGAACCTCTCGATGGTAGGATCGGACATAGCTGGTTACACCAACAGGTTCAGTGACTTAATAACACTTTGCCCAGGAATGTTAACCCTGGAGAGCCAAAAGGTTGAGAGATACATTTGGGGACTATCACCCCAACTTCGAGGAAGTGTGCTAGCTTCCAGACCCTTGACTTTCGCCAGCGCCAAGGAACTAGCGCAATCTCTTGTTGATCATGGTGTCTGTCAAGGAGTCGCGACGATTATGGCTGAACCAACCAAAGGGAACAGCAACAATGAGATCAATGCCAACAACAACAAGAAGAAGAAATTTTGGAACAAAAGGAAGGGGCAAACTTCACAAGAACCTTCAAAGAAAAAAATGGTTGCGGTTCATGCTGCTACTACCCCCACCACAACTCCTGCTACCTCTGCACCAACAAAACCATATGCAGGGATTCTGCCCAAGTGCAGCAAGTGCAACTACCATCACCATGGTATTTGTCGCGAGATGCACTGCAAGAACTGTGACAGGAAAGGGCACACAGCCCATTTCTGTAAAGCACCGGTGCACGACCAATTACTCAGGTTTCTGGCACTGGGGTAAGCCGGGCGTGTTATGGGTGCGGAGAGACTGGACACTTCAGGAGGGATTGTCCCAAGGAAAGGAATATTGGCGGTGTAGGGAGAGTGTTGGCAGTAGGACAAAATGAAGCAATAGCAGACCCGACGGTGGTTACAGGTACATTCCTACTCAACAACACTTATGCATGCATACTTTTTGACTGCGGTGCGGAGAGAAGTTTTGTGAGTCATAAATTCAAACACCTACTTAATCAAAAACCCCAACCACTCAGTAAAATATTCACTGTAGAAATGGCAAACGGTAAAACAGAACACGCAAACGATTTATACATAGGGTGCACACTAAATTTAAACGAGCGTTTGTTTCAAGTCGATCTTATGCCCATTTCCATAAGAAGTTTCGATGTCATCATCGGTATAGACTGGTTGAGCCTTCACCATGCCGATATCCTTTGCCACGAAAGGGCTGTTCGCTTAAATCTGCCAAACGGCGAAACTCTTGTCATTTATGGCAACAAACCTAGTTCAAGTTTACAAATCATTTCCTGTATTAAAGCACAAAAATATCTTCGTAAGGAATATCATGCCTTTCTAGCCCACGTAGTAGACAAGAAACGAGAATCAAAAAACATTAAAGATATTCCGGAAGTCTGCAACTTCCCGGATATTTTCCCAGAAGATCTTCCAGGAATCCCACCCGAACGTCAAGTTGAGTTCAGAATCGACTTAATCCCCGGAGCTACCCCTGTAGCAAAGTCACCGTACCGTTTAGCCCCAGCCGAGATGCAGGAACTATCCGGTCAATTAAACGAGTTGCTGAGCAAGGGATTCATCAGACCAAGCTTCTCACCATGGGGAGCGCCAGTCCTGTTCGTGAAAAAGAAGGACGGATCCTTTCGCATGTGCATCGATTATCGGGAACTAAACAAACTCACGATCAAGAACCGATATCCCTTACCGTGCATAGACGATCTATTCGACCAACTGCAGGGAGCAAGCTACTTCTCAAAGATCGATCTAAGGTCTGGTTATCACCAACTGCGAGTACTGGAAGGCGACATCCCCAAAACGGCTTTCCGAACACGTTATGGTCACTACGAATTTGTGGTAATGCCCTTCGGATTGACGAATGCTCCAGCAATGTTCATGGACTTGATGAACCGAGTATGTCGTCCCTTCCTGGACAAGTTCGTGATCGTGTTCATAGATGATATACTCATCTATTCAAGAAGCCAGGAAGAACACAGCAAACACCTCCGCCAAGTACCGGAAACATTAAGGGCAGAGAAACTTTACGAAAAATTTTCCAAATGTGAATTTTGGATTCAGGAAGTGGATTTCCTAGGACATGTTGTAAGCAAAGAAGGAATACACGTGGACCCCTCCAAGATAAAGGCAATAGATAGTTGGACTACTCCAAGAACCCCTACAGAAATCCGGCAATTTTTGGGACTCGCCGGGTATTACCGAAGATTCATACCGAACTTTTCAAAGATTGCCAAGCCACTTACCACCCTAACCCAGAAGAATGTGACCTTCGACTGGGGAGAAAAACAAGACAGTGCATTTCAGACACTAAAGCGAGCCTTATGTAGTGCGCCCATCCTAACCTTGCCAGAGGGAACGGAGGACTTCGTGGTCTATTGTGATGCATCAAACCAAGGACTTGGGTGTGTCTTAATGCAAAGAGGGAAGGTCATCGCCTACGCCTCAAGACAACTAAAGACGCACGAAGTAAACTACACAACGCACGATCTTGAGCTAGGAGCAGTCGTCTTCGCTCTGAAGATATGGAGACACTATCTCTACGGCACAAAATGTACCATCTTCACTGATCATAAAAGCCTCCAACATATCCTAAATCAGAAAGAACTCAACATGAGACAGAGGCGATGGGTAGAACTACTTAGTGATTATGAATGCGAAATTCGATATCACCCCGGAAAGGCTAATGTAGTGGCTGATGCACTCAGTCAGAAGGAGTACTCAGGGCGCCGAGTGAAATCCCTAACTATGACTATCCATTCACACCTGTTCACGCAAATCAAAGAAGCCCAAATAGAAGCCTTGAAATCCGAAAATGTGACAGGAGAAGCCCTAAGGGGAATGGATAAGAACATTGAGACCAAGAACAACGGAATTCGTTATTTCATGGATCGAATTTGGATACCGAAGTTTGGTGGATTCAGAGAAATCGTTATGGACGAAGCCCATAAAACACGATACTCCATACATCCCGGCTCCGATAAGATGTATCTCGATCTCAAGAAGTTGTACTGGTGGCAAAACATGAAAGCCGAAATTGCTACCTACGTAAGCAAATGCCTGACATGTGCCAAAGTCAAGGTGGAATATCAGAAGCCCTCGGGTTTATTACAACAACCAGAAATACCCGAATGGAAGTGGGAGCGGATAACCATGGATTTCATAACAAAGTTACCCAAGACAACAAGCGGACTCGACACCATTTGGGTAATTGTCGACAGGTTAACTAAGTCAGCGCATTTCCTACCGATCAAAGAGACGGATAAATTGGAGAAGTTAACAAGGACATACCTCAGAGAAATTGTACGACTGCATGGTGTGCCCATATCCATTATCTCGGACCGAGATAGTAGATTCACCTCAAGGTTCTGGCAGTCGTTACAAAAAGCTTTGGGGACAAGACTAGACATGAGTACCGCTTATCACCCACAAACCGACGGCCAGAGTGAGAGAACTATACAAACCCTAGAAGACATGCTAAGAGCTTGCGTAATCGATTTTGGCAAAGCATGGGACACACATCTACCATTGGTCGAGTTCTCGTACAACAATAACTACCACACCAGTATCAAGGCTGCCCCGTTCGAAGCCCTCTATGGACGCAAATGCAGGTCACCTTTGTGCTGGGCCGAAGTGGGGGACACGCAACTAGCAAAAGGACAAGCAACTGACAACACGCTCACTGGACCAGAAATCATAAGGGAGACTACGGAGAAGATTGTTCAAATCCGAGAACGTCTAAAAGCATCAAGGGATAGACAAAAGAGTTACGCAGATAAAAGACGAAAACCCTTGGAATTCCAAGTTGGAGACCATGTCCTACTCAAAGTCTCACCTTGGAAAGGTTTAATACGCTTCGGAAAACGTGGGAAACTGAACCCTAGATACATCGGACCATTCGAGATCCTTGCCAGGATCGGTCCAGTAGCCTACAAACTTAGACTACCTCAGGAGCTCCACAACGTACACCCTACCTTTCACGTATCGAATCTGAAGAAGTGCTTATCCGACGAGACCCTTGTCGTCCCTCTAGACGAAATTACAATAAATGAAAACCTCCAGTTTGTGGAGGAACCAGTAGAGATCATGGATCGGGAAATCAAAAGGACTAAACAAAGCCGAATACCCATTGTAAAGGTCCGCTGGAACGCCAAGCGAGGACCTGAATACACTTGGGAACGCGAGGATCAGATGAAACAAAAGTACCCGCATCTTTTTCCAAAACTGTAAACGCTATCTTAGAGTAAATTTCGGGACGAAATTCCCTTAACAGGGGGATGATGTGACAACCCTATATTTTTCCAAAAGCATTGTAACGCTCGGAAGCTAAGTACAACGAAATTAACCTCGAAAATAAAGTGTTCAAGTATCTAAGTTGGGATGCATCGAATATTAGATATCATGCCAAGGTTTCCAAACATAAAGAACGCTCAAAAACCGGGTTATGTTGAAGAAATTATAACCACTCGTATATTTACGACGCGACGTTAAAACATTATTTGACGTAAAAAGTAGAATCTCAATAAAATGCATTTTAAGCCTTAAGTATCTAAACATAAGTCGTAGATCTCGTTGAAAGGTGAACGTGCATAAAAAGATCGCCCAAATTGGACCTCGTATGAAGAAGTTACGAATTTTCAAAGTTTCGTAACGGTAGTAGAGGGCTAAAAACTCGGATTGAAGATCGAGTGTTATTTAGCTAACGCAACCTAAACGAAAGTTGAAGATCTCCTCAGTAGTAATAAAACAATAAAAAGACAAACGAAAACCGACGCCGAATAAAGAACCTATGAATTATTAACGAACTTTAGGAGGCCCGGCCTATTAAAAATATATCATTAAAAATAAAGTCAAAACTAGCCGACGAAGTCTAAATGAAAGTTGTAGAGCATAATCTCACCTACGCGTGGATATAAAGAACGCGAAAAACGGAGCTCGTACGCAAAAGTTACGGAATTTAGAAGTCGGAAGCAGGGATTACGCCCCGCGTACTAGACCCAGAGTCGAGTCCCATCGGCCCGCCCAAGCTACGTTTAGCTAGATCCGAGTCGTAAGCCATGACGCCATTCTACGCCCCGCGTAACCAAGAACGCCCCGCGTATCGAGTACGCCCAGCGTACTCCGGAAGTACGCGCCGCGTACGAGGGTTTCCAGCCCTATAAATAGAAGGCATGAGCTCGAGTCTTTGCACACCTTTCTAAATTCTTCAGTCACTCTCACACCCTTCCAAGCACCAGAGACCATTCCCTCACCCCGGTTTCCGCACTCGAGCCCCGACGAAAGATTTACGCTGCAGAGATCCCCGAAGAGCCCGACGACGCGACCATCCGCGGACGAAGTTCTGCTCAACCCTAGCCTCTCTCTTCGAAACGAGTGAGTTCATACCCCTACTTTTCAATTCTTTTCACATTTTAGGGGGGGAAATACAAGTACATTACAAATCAAAGTATTATTTTTATAATATCGTTCTTATAGAGTGTTGATACAAAAATAACTTTATGTTTTAAAGGGATATTATATCACCAAGTTGTTATTACCAAATGGGAACATACTTTTGACAAACTATAATGAGCATAGTATTCAAGTGATTCATACATTTTACATATACATCTCGACAAATGAAATGCTTTCAAAAGAAGTACAGTCTTTTATCATCGTAAATCTGTTTATACCTAGTAATGTGAGACAACTTCACGTACGTTCGAGTATGCATTATTAAGTCCTGTATTATACACCATAATCCCTTGTAGGGGGAGCGTGATACTTGTGTATAGATCTATACGGGATTGACAATCCCACACCTAAGCTGTTAGCTACAGCTAGGCCGGCAGGCCTGAGGTGACAAATGTCATAACAGTTCCAACGCCTGAAGAACGTTGTTACAGGCCAACAATGTCGTTAGCATGGTTATAAAACTCACATAAAAGTATAAAAACAAGTTAGATTTACGAGATTCATATATGCATTTCAGTTTTCCATTTTATCGTTAATACAAATTTTATCACTATTATTCAAGTATGGAAAACACAAACGCACTCCAACACGGGAAACTTTTCAAATCATTTTATAGAAAATATTGGATTTTCTGAAAACCTCGTTCATCGGTTTACTATCAAAAAGGACATACTTTTTCAATATAAAACGCTTATGAACTCACCAACTTAATTGTTGACACTTTTTCGAAACCACTTGTATTTCTCAGGGAATCAGTAATACAGGTAACCACCAGCTTTTGGAGAAAGGAACACTAAGGATGTTTTATTATGGGACATTTATCATCTCATTGTAATATTCTTTTGCCATTATGTATAACGCAACAACATACGTTTTCATTATATATGTGATGGTTGTGTTACTTTCTTTACAATATTCAATGGTTGTGATACTACGTGAAGTCATCCACCCCCGAATGTTTCCGCCATTCTAGTTTGGGGGTGTGACAGAATTGACAACAGAAACAACAGCAGGGGTAGTGGCAGCGTGGAATGCCACTATTTGTTGTTTCTTTGAGGGTTCTGGGGAAGACTGACTCTTCTTCTTCTTTCTCCAAAACTTTCTTTTCTCGCCACTCTTTTCTGTTGGCTCGGGAGTGGTGCCTGCTTCCTCTTGATCATCATTGTGATCGATCAAAGTTTGGGCCAAACACTTGGCGCTGTCATAGGTATCTGGCTTTGCTGCTATAACGTTCCCTTTGGTCGGCTGAGTTAATCCCCAGATGAACCTTTCTACCTTTTTGCTCTCCGGGGTAACCATTCCCGGACAGAGAAGTGCCAAGTCGTCAAACCTTGAAGTGTAAGCGGCGATATCGGAACCTTTCATCTTCAGGTTCCATAGCTCGTGTTCCAGCTTCTAGATTTCACCCCGAGGGAAATACTCCGCACGTAGTAGTTCCTTCATAACTTCCCATCCCATAGCATTAACTACAGGTAGAGTCAGGGATTTGACTCGACCGTTCCACCAAGTCAAAGCCTTATCGGTGAGCGTACAGGCGGCAAATTTCACCTTATCAGATTCCGAACAGGCGCAAATCTCGAAGATAGATTCGATTTTCTCTAACCACCGAGTTAGAGCAATGACACCCCCTGTGCCATCGAAGAATGTCGGTTTTGCGTTCATGAAGTCTTTATAGGAACACTCCTTCCGGTGTCCCTGATTACCTTCTCGGTTTTGGTTTTGGGAACCACCTCCTGAACCATTGGGGTTTAGTTGAGGTAGGAGAGCTGATATGGTGGCAGAAATGGTTGCCTGAAGTGTTTCTAGATCGATTTGAAGAGGAGGTGGTGGCGGCGGAGGGTTGTTGGTGTTCTTTGAGCTGGGTCTTTTCCTCGGAGGCATCTTGATCTAAAAAGATCAGGAAAGAGAGGATGATAAGTCCTCTGAATTGAATCAAGAGATATGGATCAGGGGATATCTCATCGAGACAGATATAACATCATATTAAGCGATAAGGCAGGAAAGAGTTATCAAAGCAAATGATTTATCGCTAAGGGAATGATCAAAGAACAACGCGTATACGAGGATTTCTACAAAGGATCGGCTCGAGAAATACTCCCATAGTATTTCATGGCTCGCTGCAGCGACGACTCGTTGTTTGGGATATTAGGTAAGTTTTAGGTATGCTGCGTACCACAGTCACTCCCAAGCATATGTTGGCCGTGTCTCGAATGAATATAGTTGGCCAGGCTATATTGATCCTAGACACGACTACATAACTGCCCAGGTTTAACCGCAACGTACAACACCCATTTACTTATATTTTGTTCTACTTGTAGTTACAGATTTCGACGGTCGGTATACTTGTATACTTTTAGAAAATACTTATATTCGTAGAGTATACTTTTAGTTCAGAGCACTTAGGCCCCTTTAATGTTTATAGTCTTATACCATGTAAGCTTTGGTATACCAGTTCACTATAAACAAGGGCTCTGATACTAATCTGTCACACCCCGAAAACCGAAGGCGGAAACATTTCCGGGGTTGACTCCACGTTGAGTATCAAATCCAGTGCACATAGTAAAGCAGTAATCAGAAAACATTACATTACATAATATTGATTACATCTGTTTGAAAGTAAAGTTGTACATGTGTTTTACATATGTAATATAAACAAAAGTAGAGACGAGTCTTCGGGACGCTCCGTCTTCTCCAAATGGTTGCGGTGTACCTGTCTAACGCTGACCTGAGAATACAAGCGGTTTGAAAATCAGCATAAAGCTGGTGAGTTCATAAGCGGTTTAGTTTTGAAAAGAACGAGTTCCTTTACTTTCTGGAAAATTTGTTGATCAAGAAAATCCCATATTTTCTTATGAAAACGGTTTGGTTATCCTTTGTTACAATTTCGAAAAACAGTTGATTATGTCGTTCCAGGAAAATCCCATATTTTCCTTATAGTTTTAGTTATTCGTTTGTTACTTTATCCGTTTATGTGTTGTTGTGCTACCCAGGAAAATCCCATATTTTCCTATGTGTTGAGTTGTCTATTTGTATCTAGGTTCGTTACTGATTGTAATTAATGGGTTTTGGTCATAAGACATCCTATGTGCTCATACAAACCCTAATGCTTGGATCTAGGTTTCTCTATTGTACATGCTTTGAGTCCAAGACCATAAACCCTAATTCTAGCATATGGAAATCAATATTAACATATAATTAGGTTTAAGATAGTACCTTGATTGTTATGTAGCAATAACAATCCCAATTCCTCCTTGAATTGACTTTGGAAGGCTTAGAGTCACAAGTGTCACTCCTCTAATGGCTCACAAACACCATAAGCAAGAGGATGAATAGGAGAGAGGTTAGAGGCTGCCCAAAACGTGTTCTAACCCTAGAAAAGAAGTTTCCCACGTTTTTGAGCCTTAAAGGTTATATTTATAGTGAGGCTATTAGGGTTATCTAACAAGGAAACCCTAATTTGGTTGCTTAAGCCCTAAGCAACCCATAGACTCCTTTAATCAAGCCCTTGGACGATTTCCTTATGGGCTTCCCATAAGAATTCATCCACCTCTTGATTTAAGACAATCCATGGCCCAAATTGCAATTATCTTATAATTACAATTCCAGTCCCTTAAGTTTAATTAATCTCTTTTAGTTACAAAACTAATTACCAATTAATTATTGACTAATATTAATTAAACAATATGATTTCTCCTTTAATATATCATTCCCATAATATATTAATAAATCATATTTAATCCTATCTCTCCATAATTCATCCTATCAAGTTGCTTTGGTGAAGGCAACCCAAAAGGACCGTGCACCATCGGGTCAAGTACATACCAAAATAGTTATGGACTTAGATACTAATCCAACAGTCTCCCACCTGGATAAGTCTAATAACTATTATGCGTATGACTTTAGATCCTGATCTGCAATCGTAGCTTTCCAAAGCCGCTGTCAACTCTGATCCTATCAGATACGCGTGTCCTTAGATAAGGGATCATATATTCCTCCATTCTAGATATCATATGAGATATGATTTCAAATCATTCTCTTTGTACTATATCTCGATTCCCGATTTATGACGACTGACTAATTGAACAAATCAAATTAGCCCTAGCCCGGCCGAGCATTTACGTTTGTCATCACTAAATCATCGAGGGGCCCAAAGATATCGCTTTTATCCTACTTTGGATAAAAGGAACAGATAAACTTTGATACAATGCTTGCTTGCACTCACTCACCGAATCACACACAACAATATGTTTTATAACACCAAGTTACTGGTGCGTTTACATATTATCAATGTGCAACCGATTTGCAAGATACAACTCACACATCTCGGTTTCAAGAATATAAGATGTTATCGTCTCACCAATCACTCGTGATACAATTCATGGAGTGATATAAGTGAGCGTGGGTTTAATCCAATGCTCAAATTCTCATTCATAAGCACTCATGAACATTGCAGCAACCATTTGCTTATGTCTAATACCTTATAGACAATCCACACACCAATTTATGACAGTCTTCATTCATATCTACTTCCAACATATGAACGATTGTGGCCCATTTGAATAATTCGATTATTCTTAATAAACTCAATTATTCTGGAATTCAAAACATGCAAATGTGAAACACAAGAATAATACTAATCCCATATGGTCTCAAACCTTTGAGTATAAATAAAACCCCTTTTATTTATCACCATATCGATTACTCATTATTTGTCGTTTCGGGTAATCAACTTCTTACTTGAATTATTACACTTGTCCCATGCTCCTAGCATGCACACAATGTTTACCTATGGTTCTTACTTTGTGAAATAGACCAAATTGAGCACATTTCCAATCATTCTCATTTCACAATTCCAAATCCTTTTCCATAAGTGAAAGAATATCAAATTCTTGCTACTTATAGAATATGCTAGATTCTAACATTTTATGCAATTGTCCTTTCGTAATGTCAATGCACTAAAGTCACAAAGACTATTGCCAATGATATTACAAAGTCCTCTATCGGAGATTGTTACAAGACAAATCCATAGATGTGATGTCTTTCACTCAAAGTACTTTCTTTGAACATCCTTTTGCGTAGAAGTTTCTAATCTAGTCATAGATTTCTCAATATTCAATTCCCAATATGGACACACTTCCATATGTTCCATATGACAACTCATTCTTAATAGAATCTTTTCTATTCATGATGAAGTTGATATGGTCCATCCAATATGGAAACATTTCCATATGACAACTCATTCTTAATAGAATCTTTTCTATTCATAATAATGTTGATATGGTCCATACCATGCTTCTAACTACTCACAAGCGACCAATCCTCGTCAAACTTTGGATTATCCTTTGATAGTTGTTTAATTGTTTTAGTCAAAACCAATTCTAGTCCCTTTTCCCTCTAAATGCGCTCGACATTTGGAAAATTTTAGAATGGTTAAACATTAAAGCATCTGCAATCGATCCTATGTCCGAAGCGTATGGGACACGATGCACAATGTTTTATTTGCTATGTTCTCAAAATTCGAATTGTGAAGAGGAATGCCGTAATCATAATCGAAATTTTAAGAACACACTATGTACCTTTGACTAAATTTATTAACATTTCTTAACCTAATCCTTTAGATTTGAAATGAAGCATAATATTCTCTCCCTTAATTATAGCAAAACAACTTTATAACCCTTACTACTTTGCAAGGTATAACTCTTGTTTTCTATAATTAATATTGCCAACTTGCAATACGTGCCTTAATAATCATACAATCATAACATTTATGCTCCCACTATCATGATGATTATTATAAAACATAACACTTATGCTCCCACTAGCTTCGACATGTATTCATAAACATCTTAACTTTCAGAAAAACAATGCTTATTGAATTTCTTAAGTTCATGTTTCTAATACTTAGTGCTTAGATAATCTTTTATCAAGGTTTCTTGAACTTATACACCTTTGCCTTCGATAGTTCATATGTGTGTCAAAACAATTAAGACTAATTGCCAAACCTCACAATTCAAATTATGGAAAGGGATACCGTAACCATAATCGAATTCGAGAATGCAATTTTACAATCACTATCTTCTTAAATCTTTCTTAGTGAAAGCATTTCCTCACAATCATTTTCATGAAGGAGGAAATCTTATGACACTTAGATTTGAGCGGTGTATGTGTTCCTATCCATGTGAATTTGTTGAAACTAAGGTTTACGACAAATTCAAACTCATATGGACTGATCTTTCTTAATCTTGATTTCTTTCCTTATGGTAGCACAGCTGCCCACCATGTCTTCCAAGCAGTTAAACAACTCACCCTTTCCTATCAATGTACCTTTCATTGATTAAGGTGCTTTGCCTTTTATGCGTTCAAAATGAGAACTCATAGAACTCACATGCATAATTAACTCAATTGGAACAGCACAGAAACAAAATAATGTCAACACGATAGGTTGTAAACCTCAACTCGTGTGCTAGTGATGATCGATAAGGTTTATTTGATTTGTTCTTGAAACCTTTCAAGACCATTAAGACTCCCACTTACTCCTTGTCATATAAGATTCTCTTGTCAATAAACATTTCTTGACAAACAAATATTCAAGAGTTAGTGTAGTTTTTATCAAAATCTTCATAAATTGGTCCTAGTTGGTCTTTGTCTTATCCAAGACATCACAACTTCCACATTTGATGAATGTTATAAACCTTTTAATACTTGTCACTCATTGTCACAATCTTAACTCTAAGACTTGTTTTGGAACGAAGTATGATTGACTTCTTGATTTAACCATTTCTTCAATTCTTGATTCCTCTTCTTAGACATACAATTGTACTAAGACTCATTTAGAGGATCAATTGAGATATGGTTCTTAATCATTAAGACCTATCATAAAGCATAAAAGGTACTCTCCCTTCTTCTTAGAATGGAGAAACTTTTATCTTTTTGCCTACTTGATTCTTCTTATTCGTTCTGCTATTGATCTAAACCCTTTAATCAATTCAGAATTACACTTAATCTCATATTTACTAAACCTTTAGTATATCATGACGAATATCTTTGTTACTCTTATGGTGGACTTGATCAACACGCAACTTTGTGTATTCGATCTCCAAGTCCTTCACTTGACACTTTGTCAATGAATTAGTCTAATTTCCAAATATGAAATTTCTCATTCATCATGCAACCAAGTTGCATGATTCCAAATTTCTGTCCAATTGAAACTTGGGCGATGAGAAACTCTCCCTATTTGGTAAATTCTCGACTTTTCCATAAACACCATAAATAAGAATCATATCCATTTGTTGTAGAAATATGCAAACACCAATTTTCATAATGATTTCATTGCAAGGAAATAAACAAATAAATAAATAAGTCAAACGAAAATTTATTTTATTTATAAATGCAGCGGAAAACATTTGTCCTTACAATGCAAAATCCATTGAAAACTATGTATTTCAAAAGAAAAATTTCTAACAACTCTATCATAACTATCTAAGCTCAAAATCTAATCTTCAAGTCCATGCGATCAAGATCCATTCCTTGTGATTAGATTCATCTTGCTCTTTCACCAAGCTTCCTTTCTTTTCACCGATCTTGTAAAACATTCAAATGCAATCTTATTACATTATGTATTAAGAATTAATGAATAGGAACTTAATGGAGTTAGTGGATTTTACCTGAAGCGCAGCCATACTCTTTGACTCTCCCATCTTCTGGACTCTTCAGGCTCTTTGGGCAGACTTGTATCCAACGCCCTTTCTTTTGGCAGCAAACGCAGTTCGGTTCTCCTAGAACGTCCTTGGAAGCATGATCGGTTGACTTTCCCAACAAATATGCTCCATTGCTTCGCCAAATCATTTCTGATTCAGCAGCAATGAGCATGTAAGTTAGGTCAATGAGGTTGTCGTCATGATCCATCATATAATACTTTCTTTTGAACTCATTATGTGATTCAGGAAGTGACTGCAAAATCCAATTCACAGCCAACTCATTTGGGAATGACACACCCAACATTATCAACCTATCAATGTGTGATTTCATTCCTAGAATGTGGGCACACACGGGTTTACCATCTTCATATTTCATTTCCAATAGGGCTTTAGTGATATTGAACCTTTCAATTCTTCGATCTTGTGGGTTGGGGAGAACAATAGGAGGAGGAGGAGGAAGTGAAGCATGATTACTTGTTCCTTGATCGAATCGTGGAATATCATCTTCATGTGGAATGCTTGTTCCACGGGATTTGAGAAGACCATAGTTGTCAAACTTTGACATCTACAAAACGGGAGAAAATAAATTCAAGTTAGTTGATTGATTGAGTCCTTAGTAAATCACCCAAATGAAATACTAAGGCTAGGACCCAACACAATATTCTACAACTCGGGAGAGGGATGCCGTAACCCAAATTGCAGAACATTTGAAGGTAAGTGAATGATGATTCACTCATTTCCACCATGAAAAACGAAAAAGAAATTTTAAGTTTTAAATCTATGAAAACTCCTAGATCCTTTGAGATTCATTGAACTTTCAATGGCATGTTTAAATCTCGATATGCCCCTCTTGTTTGTGACTGGGATGCCGAGGATCACAAAGCGGGTGTGAATAACCATGCAAACTTACATGGTGCCCCCACATGTTACAGTCACCTATTCGGTGTGCCGGTAAACCACACACGCTCCACCGAACTATGACCAACATTGAGTCACCCTTTGCTACCTTTGCTTAGAACCATTTAGTGTGCCGGTAAACCACACACGCTCCACTAACGTCTTCGCAAGGGCACAAAGTGTAATTTCATGGAATTGCATCAATTTACTTTTGCCTAAGTAACTAAGATTGGGAATTTTATGAAAACATTTAGTTACTTTAATAATTCATTATACTTATAATGGAAGGTTTCGTCCTATCCTACCCGTTCGGCTAACGACCCTCCACTAGTCAAGAGTGCGGTGGGTAAGAGTGGATACCCATTCAATCGCCATTTTATAGGCAATTTCCTTAAACACCCCTTATAGACTAGCTTCATGAATGAGGCCTACTAATGGTAAGACTGACTTTTACTCATACATATATACAATGTTAGACTTTTAATGTTATATATAGTATAGGGTGTATTTTACACTTTTAAAATATTAGGTGGTCAAATTTAACAATTATACCTTTAATTCAATTAAATTGTAAACCTAAACTTTTATGGATTTATTAAACCTCTTTTAATTATACACCTTAATTAATTAATAAAACCATAAGGGTGTGATTCGAACTTTTTTCAAAACTATACTAGAGTTTTAGAATTTAACATTCCTAATTAAACTTTTAATCAACTTTTAAATTCAAAAACTTGAGGGCAAGTTTTGAAACATTTCAACACATTAGGGTTTAGAATTTAAATATACATCAAAATTAAACCATTTAATCAAAATTTAAATTCCAAAACTTGAGGGCAAGTTTTGAAACCTTTTTCAAAACATTAGGGTTTTAACTATTTAAATTTCAAAACAACAAAACTTTTGGGTTCAAATTTAAACTATAAAACCTAAAGGGCAAAATATGAAACTTTTCATAACAACAAGGATCAAATAACAAATAATTTAAATTAACATTTAATCACATAATTATCCATATTTGATTTGTTTAATGATTTCTTGCAAAACAATTTATCAATTTAGTCAAAATAATTAATCAATTATCTTATAAGGAAACAATTATCTTATTAATTGATAAATATATTCAATTAGATCAAAATTATAGTCAAATATATCATATAATCGGATTAATATTGATCTAACATGATAAGGTAACTATCCCAATGCAAAAACAACAAGAAATCCCGAGATAACCTCCATCTGACGAGTTGACTCGTCGAGTCAAGCCTGGACTCGTCGAGTCACCTTGGACTTGGCGAGTTCAGCTATGGACTCGGCGAGTCCAGCCTCCAGAAACCCAAAAAACGAATTTTCCAAATATGAAATGCATCAATACAATTGAAACCAAGCTAGGCTCTGATACCATTGATGGGTTTTGGTCATAAGACATCCTATGTGCTCATACAAACCCTAATGCTTGGATCTAGGTTTCTCTATTGTACATGCTTTGAGTCCAAGACCATAAACCCTAATTCTAGCATATGGAAATCAATATTAACATATAATTAGGTTTAAGATAGTACCTTGATTGTTATGTAGCAATAACAATCCCAATTCCTCCTTGAATTGACTTTGGAAGGCTTAGAGTCACAAGTGTCACTCCTCTAATGGCTCACAAACACCATAAGCAAGAGGATGAATAGGAGAGAGGTTAAAGGCTGCCCAAAACGTGTTCTAACCCTAGAAAAGAAGTTCCCCACATTTTTGAGCCTTAAGGGTTATATTTATAGTGAGGCTATTAGGGTTATCTAACAAGGAAACCCTAATTTGGTTGCTTAAGCCCTAAGCAACCCATAGACTCCTTTAATCAAGCCCTTGGACGATTTCCTTATGGGCTTCCCATAAGAATTCGTCCACCTCTTGATTTAAGACAATCCATGGCCCAAATTGCAATTATCTTATAATTACAATTCCAGTCCCTTAAGTTTAATTAATCTCTTTTAGTCACAAAACTAATTACCAATTAATTATTGACTAATATGAATTAAACAATATGATTTCTCCTTTAATATATCATTCCCATAATATATTAATAAATCATATTTAATCCTTTCTCTCCATAATTCATCCTATCAAGTTGCTTTGGTGAAGGCAACCCAAAAGGACCATGCACCATCGGGTCAAGTACATACCAAAATAGTTATGGACTTAGACACTAATCCAACAGTAATGTTATCCCAGGAAAATCCCATATTTTCCTATGTGTTGAGTTGTCTATTTGTATCTAGGTTCGTTACTGATTGTAATGTTATCCCAGGAAGATTCCATATTTTCCTATGTGTGGTGTTTGATTCTTAAGTCTGATTTCGAAGTACTAGTAATTACCATGTGAGTAGTATTAGTTATGTGTTCTAAACCCTTAGTTATTCTACATTCGGATGACTATAATCTACTAACTTAGTTGTATTTTCGAATATTTGGAATCACACAGAAGTGTACTTTACAGTATTTTCGAAGTTCTGCTGATTTCCAAATGAGAATATTAGTTGTGTATTCGAAGCTCTGTCGACATTCTGAGGCGTATCTAATTGAAACTCAGTAGAGGTCCAGAGGCGTATTTTCGTATTAGATTCGAAACTCTGGTGACACTATAGGAGTACACTAACTGTATATTCGAAGTCTTAGTGTCAACCAAAGGCGTCATTTCGCATTCGTAGTCGTATTCACATTCGTATTCGTATTCGTATTCGTATTCGTATTCGTATTCGTATTCGAACTAGATTACATTCGTATTGATCTTAAATATGATTAGTATGATTTCTTATTCAAAGAGAATATAGTTATAACACTCTTAAAAGAAATCTATGTTTAACCTGCAATTCGAAACGTCAATTATCACAAATCTTTGGAAATCAAATCATTTAGTAAGTAAAACCATTGGGTTGAAAATCAGTTTAAGTACAAAATACACTTGTACTTTTTGCTTGTATTCCCCCCTGAAAACATTGAAAATAGTGAAAAAGGGTAGGGGTATGAACTCACCCGACTCGGAAATGCGACGATTTTGGACACTAAACGTCGGTTCGGGGCCTGATTACTCGCGATGTCCCTATGTAAAATGAAATAATGTCCATATATATCTAATTAGATTTACAATCACTAATTATATGGAACATTATACTCCAATGAGATTATACACCTCAAAACGAGTGTTTGGAGTGACCCGGGTGACATCTACGGACGTGTAATGGCACGAGGGACTTGGGATTTGAGTTTACTCCCCAAGAGTAAACATTTTAGGAAGTTTACAACCATAAAACACCTACATACATGAGTTCACGGCCGTGAACTCATGTTGGTGTGATTTTGAGTGCTTAATGGCTTCTTTGGACTTAGGAAATGTTGGAATGGACTTCTAAAATGCCTTGGATTAATTTAAGGGGACTTATACCATGTTTAAGGGAGTTCACGGCTGTAAACTTGGAGTTTATGGCCGTAAACTCTCCCATGGTCATGAGTAATTGATTTAAGGCACTTAGGACAATCACATGTGATTCTAGTTAATTTTCCAAGCCTTGCTATGATTTTAGGGCATCATTTAATACATAATTGGGAGTTTACGGCCTAAGAGCATGATCTATGGCTGTAAACTCTTATGTGTTGCATTTTGATATGTTTAAGACCCCCAAACTATTTTTAGATGGTTCTAGGATTTACCACAAGGCTATTGGTTGAGTTTCAAGGCTTTTGGACATGTGAAAAGGAGTTTACTCTCCATTTTTGAGGGGTTTACGGACCAAGCATGTGCCTTGGCCGTAAACTCCTATTTACTCCCCAAAAATTATGTTTATGATGTTCTAAGGCCATTACCAATATTCTAAAATTCATATCTAAGCCTTGTTTGAGTCTAGGAAGGGTTTAAGGGCTTAAAACCCTTTTAATTTAGTGTTTACGGCCTAGGAACCTTACTGGGCCGTAAACTCATGATAATCCCTCAAAATCCATGTCTAAAGTGTTCTAAGTCCAATCCATGAAGTCATTTAGCCATATCTAAACTCTAGTTGTGGTTTGGAAGGGTTTTGTTGCTCAAAAACCCCTTTTAAATGATTTTACGGCCTAGGATAGTTCTAGAGCCGTAAACACATGATAATGGTCCTAATCCATAGATTAATCTCGAATTTGAAGGCTAAAGAGGATACATAACAAGCTAGGGAAGGTACCTTGGTGATTAGAAGCCTTAAACTTGAGATTTGGACCCTTAAACTTGGATTTAGGAGAGAGGTTGGAGTGAAAGTTGTAGAATGGAGCAAAAGCTTCAAAATGAAGACTTGGATCACTTTAAATAGTGTCCAAATTCGGGACACGGTAGAACTCTACCCGATACCGGCGTTAGACGGGGCTTTTGGTCGCACCCGGCCAATTTGCCGTAACCCGATATGGTTGATTCTAGAAATGTTCCGATCATTAATATGAGACGTTAGAATGAGTTCTAAGGGTATTAAGACACTTATTAAGTCATAAAATAAAATATACATTAATGACTTAATAAAATGTCGGAATCGGAAACGGCGATTAGATGATCGGAACGAGTCGCGAGTAGGGTTACATTTAGGGATATGAATTTCGGGTTGTTACAGCATAGTCCTACTAGATGAAGATACATGTGCCTCGCTAGTTTGGTTGCTGACTTGAGTAGTATTAGTCTCAGTCTCATCTAGTGGTTGAGATGCACTAGAATCATCCATCTGGTGGTTAACACTCAAGTCATCAAGTTTGATAGTATCATTCATATATTCTGAAATATTTGGCTCATCATAGGAAAAAGGGTCCACTGGAGTGAGAACATCAAAAACTTTGTCATCAATTATTGATTTTATCTTAAAAGGATAGACAGATTCATAAAACTTTATATCCCTAAAAAAAGGAATTTGAATCAAGACTAAGTAATTTATAAACTTTCTTTTAAGAATAATAACCTAATAAACACACTTTTAAGCCCTTTCATAGAATTTATCAAAGTCGTTAAGTTTAGTAGCAAAGCATATGTTGCCAAAAACCCTTAAATGATCAAAAATATGAGCCTTTTTTAAAAACAAGTTCATGAGGAGATAGGCCTTTTAGAACAAACTTTGGCATTCTATTTATCAAAAAACAAATGTAAGAATAGGTTCTCCCTAATACTTGATAGGAAGACCAGATTGAAATAGTAATGACCATGTAATATTAAGGATATGCATGTGTTTTCTCTCCACAACAATATTTTATTTTGGAGTGTAAACACAAGAAGCTTGATGAAAAATATCATTTATTTCAAAAAATATTTCATGCGATTACTTAAAATTAATTTAATTCCATTATCTGAAAAATAGTCTTAATGTTGGTTTCAAATTGATTCAATAAAATATTGATAAATGAAGTGAAACAATTAAAAAATTCTTCTTTAGTTTTTAAAAGATAAACCTAAGTGGCCCTTATGAAATCATCCACAATAGTCAAGAAAAACATGTGGCCTTCTATGTCATCCATTATATAGGGTCCCTAAATATTTAGATGAATTAACTCCCCTAATTTAGAAGTAACACAAAGTGAAAAAGAATCACGAGTTTGTTTAGCCTTATGAAAAACATCATAAGGTGGAAGAGAATCATTATAAAAATATAATTTATCTTTTAATGAATTTAGAGCTTGATCAATTGGATGCCCTAATCTGCTATGCCAGGTAAGTTTATAGACACAAAACTTAACAAAATTTACTTTTCCAAAATTAATACCCGAGGGAAAAGAATGAATATAGTATAATCCCCTAGACTCTCTACCATTCTCCACCATCTCCCTATATTGTAAATCCTAAATTTTACAGTTATGTTCGTTAAATTCCAGAATAGTTCATTAAAAAAAACTTCACACTTTAGGTATTTGCACGTTTTATGTACATAAATAAGATTTACATTAAAGTCTGGAACAAGAAAGACATCAAAGATTGTTAAGTTTTCTAAAAGTTGTAGGTTTCCAATTTTGTCAATTTTAGCAGATGAACCATTAGGATGATTTACAAGAAGGTTTAATTTGAAAAATCAACAATATATTGAAGAAGTGACTTAGTAGAAGTCATATGCTGATTTTCTACTGAGTCAATTATCCATTTCTAATGATTAACGTTAGAATTAAAAGGCTTAAACACAGACATACCTACGATGTTAGCACTGGCAGATCCATCATCAGTGACATGCGTTTTTTCATAGATGAGACAAAGAAAGTCATTATATCCCTCACTTGTAAAATAATGAGCATCACCAGTTCCAGTACACTCCGAGGATAAACAAGAACTACTAGATGGAATGGATGGTGAATTCACAAAGAAAGATTTGTTTTAATTATTTTGGTTATTATACTCATTTCTAGGTTTGAAATCTTCAGGATAGCCAATTAGTTTATAGCATTTTTCAATAAGATGACCACTAAGACCATAATTTTTACACTAAATTTTTTGATTTCTTGCCCTATTTTGGTTTTAACCATGATTTTTCCTATCATTAAACCTAATATTAAATGCAGATGACTGAGTCTTGTACAGACTAGAGGAAGAAGCAAGAGATGATGGGTTTCGAGCCTAGTCAAACAACAAAAATATGGCAACATAAATAATAAATATGATCTAATAGACTCGAGACAATAAATCTAACTCAATAACCCATGCAAGTTATAGGACATAATAGAATGGAATCATAACTTTGCCTACTTAGTAGTTTTCTTATTTTGACGAGCCAGTTGAATAGACTAGAGAATCCAACAGAGAGTTAGTCTTCTGAAATCACTCTCAAGAAACAAAGTAAAAGAAAATCTAAGCAGTCCTCGAACTATGAGCTGCAAATTGAATCAGAAATTTGATTTTATGACCAACCACGAGGTTGTGATCAAGGTGTCACGTCATGTAAAATTGCACTTTGGGATTCTTTAGATTTTTAAGGGTACCAAACTTTGATATTCGAAAGGTATTTTTCATAAGCCTCAAACCAGATTTGGAGCTCTCTTTATATAGGATGGTGATTTGAAACCCTAAAGATAATTTCCAAATATAATAATAATTATCTATGGAATTAAAATTATTCTAGAATATTCTATATTCCATTATTTTCTAATTAACTAATTAAACTATTACTTAATTAACAAAACAAGTCCCTCATATAAATATCTTTTCAGCTCCGCTTTATTTTCTCTTGCGTGTAACCCAAAAGGACACTGCTATTTATAGTAAATATTACCAGACTTGTTATGACTATGAGCACTAATATCCATCAGCTCCCACTTGCACTTAGACATTAACAACTGACCACTCTAATACTTACTAGGAACAATAATGAGTGGTAGTCCAACACAACTACTGTACTTATATCAACATTGCAATAAACAACCCTAAGACTGATAACTTTAAATTCCTTTGATCTTCATAATATTTTATTATGAACTAGATACATGGATATAGGGTCATTCTCATGGTTCAAGATTATGTTTCCTGATACCGACTTGTGGTGACTTCCAGACTAACTATTGAACCTAGTCAACTAAGTCTCAGCTTGGCCAATCATTTGTTGTCAACACCAACTAACCATGGGGCCTAAAGATATATACTTCTCCATTTTTGGTACAAGGATCAAATAAACTTTGACTACATAGGTCAACACTATTCCTCATGCAATATCTAGTCAAAGCATGTATGGCTACCGGTTACAGACAACATTCGGGAAAAACCAAGACACAATAGATTATAGAACAAAACCTCATGCATCTCCATTTGAAGAATAAGAAATATAGTTGTATTAATTTACTCATGACAAGATCCATGGAGTAATCTTTAAGCGTGCTTACTCCAAATCTTAAAATCTGTATTTTCAAGTACTCATCGGTATTGGTCGCATGACTTTGATATATTCATCCCTATGAATAATCTACCAATACTTTGTGTTTTGGTCAAAAATCAATCAAATGAATATCAACCAAAGTGAATGAGAGGTTGTAGTTTTGTAGTTGAAGAGATTATCAAATTGAGAACAAAATTGCACAAGTGGTTTACAAGGAAAGCCCTTAATCCTTGCAAGGATCTTCGTCACAAAACCTTGGGAGGTGATAATGATCACCTTCCTTGATTAATTGTATTGATTGAAATGCTAATTAAAAAAATGGAAGTATGAAAAAGAGTACAAATGTTGTAGTCAATCTAGTTATGTGTAGTGTGAAGAGTACATGTGTATTTATAGTCTAGTCTAAGTAACAAAAAGTCTGATATTTTCAGGATCCTTTTGAATAAGTATGAGAACGTTGGTTTGACTTGGTATTCCTGGGTCTTTTGCATGATTAAAACATTTATTTGTTGAGAATGAGTCTTATGTGGACTATTTCTTCACATGTGAAGAATAAACAAGACATATATCTGTTAAATTTTGTTAGGAAACAATCGTAATAATAATCAGGATCCTGTCATATGCTTCGGGATCCTCAAATATCTTTGAGATCTATGATCCTGAATAGGATTGAGGATCTTGGCCCTAACAATTACCCCCAAATTATAGCTACAAAATATTTAAATTAATTTTGAATATTTAAAGGTATAATTTTATTTAAGCGGAGATAATGTAACGCCTGTAAATCCGGGCTAGTCAATTAGAGGCAATAGGGGTCGAAAATGACTTTTCGACAAAAGATTATTTAGAATAAATAATCTTAACCAAGTTGTAGAATATGTCACAAGTTTTCCGTACATATAAAGAACGCCGAAATCCGAGTTATAACGAAGAAGTTATGACCCGTCGAAGTTTCGCGACGGATCCGACACGATACCGGGAAGCGTAAATAGTGAATTTACGATAGAGAAATATTAAGCCTTAGCGATCTAAACGAAAGTCGTAGAATATGTTAAACTAAGAACATCGATAAAAAGAACGCCCAAATCTGACTTCGTATGAAGAAGTTATGATTTTTTTCGAAGTTTCGGATTAGCAGTGTAGAGCCCGAAATTTGAATATTAGATTGAGCGATTTTTAGCCGACCCGACCTAACCGATAATCGAATATCTCGTAAAAAGTAGCGTAACGAGAGAAAGATGGGCGAAAACGGACGTCGGATGAAGAAGTTATGAGAATTTAACGGACCAATCCTGTCCCGGCCTGTTAATAATATAAACTTTAAAATCGACCCAAAATTAGCCGACGGAGTCTAAACGAAAGTTGTAGAGTACGTTCCCACCTTCGCGTGGATATAAAGAACGTCGAAAACGGAGCTCATATGCGAAAGTTATGATTTTTAGAAGTCGAGAGTGGAATTTGCGAAGGCTGATAAGGAATCGATGACGTGGCGCAATCTGGACCCTCCATCGCTGACTCAGTACCCGCCTCGGATGAGTGACGCATCGCCCCTCGCTACGTCTAGCGTCCGAAGCTTGGTACGCCCAGCGTAAAGCTACACCCCTCGGTCCACAAGCAGCCGCGTAGCTCCGGTCTTCATCCAACACGTGGCTCGTACGAAGCTAGCTGGCGCTCTTATCCAAACCATTACGCCCAACGTAGGTCCGAGGTACGACCAACGTACCGAGGCCTCGCAGGCTATAAAAGGGGGCCGAGAGTTCTTCATTTTTCACACCTTTTTCACTTCTCTCTCTAACATCTTTCTCTCTCTAAGAGTCCTAGACACTCCTAAGCCCTAGATAAACCCCTTAGCTCCTGAGGGAAGCCCCGAGGCTCCCGGAGTCCCGAGAAAATGAGTCTTTTGGTTTCGAAACGCTGCTCCAATAAAGTTCCGGTTTTCGATAAAATTCTCTGTAAGTGAGCTACGCTTACGCAATTTTTAATATATCTTCCAAATAATTATAGGAATGTTATTAGATCCTTAAAATAATTATTTGGGCTATTATTATGAGTTATATTGAGTGTTATTAACGCTTATATAATAATAATAATAGTCAAACTAATTAATTTGCTGCGGTTATCGTTAGACTAAACCCTAGTGGTATTGGTACTAGGTTTTATCGAAGGAAAGTTGTTTTGAGAGTATCGAAGCGCTGCTCGAGTGCTGAGTCACCACCTTTCAGGTGAGTGCATAGTTACTTTCAGCTTACACATAGATATGAAGTATTTTATATAAATTACGTGTTGTGTGTGCATATTATCTGTATACTTGCTATCTATGCTGGATGAATGATTTTATACACGTTTTTAATGATTTAAACTGTATATGTATTTTCTATCTACAAAATGTGTTGGGTAAAACATGGGTAGATGTAATCGTTGCTGTGTGATAAAATAAAATAATGAGAGGCCTCATTATAGATGTTATTGATGATCCAGTCATCTAGCGGAGTATAGATGATGACCACAGACTATTCTAGACAGTCCAGTGGAACACTAGCAGGCTCGCAACCTGTAGGTGTTTATTCGAACTGTGTGTTTATTCGAACTGTGTGAACTGTGTGCTCACCAGGTGTACTCCATCCCCACATGGTTGCCTTTAGGAATTTCATTGCCAAGGAATCCCCTTAGCAGTAGTGTCCATCCCAATGATAGTCCTTAGACTAGGTCCCTTGTGTTAGATGTTTTAGGGACGTAATGTGAGGATAACGGGAATGGGTAATTGGGTTGATTGTTTGATGTTTAAAAATAATAATTATATTATTGTGGGTTGAAAACCCTATGTGCTCACCAGGTTTCCCAACCTGACCCACTCAGTTTATTTATATCACAGGTGTTGATATGAAGTCACATTACACTGAAAAATTTAAAGAGATGTAGATCACTAGTGTAAATAAATGTAAGTTCTGTTTATGCTTATGTTTCTGTATTAACGATGACATCCCAAACGTTTTAAAATGAATAAAATACGTTTCTTCGAAAATGTTTTAATAACGTATTTGATCATGTTTTTCTGGGAACAAATTCCACAACAATTTTATTAAAAGAAGTACTCTGATTTTAATAAAAAGCATAAACAAAATCGGTCTTTTCTGGCCGTGAAAAATGGAGATGTCACAGATAAGAATTTTGAAATTCAAATCCTAACGGATAAAATTTTATCCATTTGATGCTCATGAGGACACGGTGAAATCAATTCTCTCTTTTTTCTTTACCATGATAAATAAGGGTAACTAGTGGAAGATTTATCTTTACTTTCTCTTCTTTCTTTTCGATCATCACCGACTGTCTCTGAAGGTATCCTTCTTCTTCCTTCTCTTTCATTTTTGCAATCTTTCGAGTATGGGCAAAAATATTGCTCGCTCTCATGCCCGTATTACCGCCCCTTCTGATAACGACTTCATTGATCTAAAGATACTCACCTCCAATAAGACTTGCTCTTTTGATGATGAGGATATTGGGTCCTTGAAAAACAATGGGGTTTTTCTAACGGATACAATCTTTAGGCCCTATGATGCTTCGATTCAGCCAAACTTTGTTTCATCGTCTTGGGTATGCTTCCTTAAATACCTATTTTATTTGGGTTTGAAGTACCCCTTTTCTGGTACCATCTATAAGTTTTTTAAAAGCACTAAAATTTCATACATCTAAGCCATGCCTGTCATTTGAAGGATTTTATTTCAGATCAATCAGTTGAACCAATCCAATGATATCGGCATAGGCTTAGTTGAACTGGATCATGTTTATGATCTTTCTACCTTTGGGAACTCCTGATTTTTGCTCAAGGACAAACACAATAAATCTCCCATTATTGTAAAACCAAAACACAATGACGGAGCCTGGAAAGAGAAGTGTTTTTTGTGAGGCGTGACTCTATTCTTGGCGAGGATCTCTTCCAAAGACTTCGGTAAAAAAGGGTAAGATTTACTTGTACTTTTTACGGATCCTGAGATTCACTTTATTATTTTGTTTATTGTGACACAGTGTTTAAGTTTGAAGAAGTTGCTCCCACCGCTAAAGAAGCTGAAGACAAAGTTGCAAACTTTCTTACTTTATCTGTGGCTGATATATCTTTCAAGCTTGAACACTATAGTCTCCAAGAAGGTTCTTCCACCACTTATTTAATGGTTACCGGTAAGGATCGTTCTTTTCCGTATAATTTCCTTTATTTTTAGGATCCTGAACTAATAGGGATCCTTTTTTATATACAAGATCCAAAGCTGCTTGCTCTAGATCTTGATTCGCCCTATATGATCTAGATGATGACATGTCCAGTGGTTTGATCATAGTCAAGAAGGAAAAAGTTTTCTCCACTCTTCATCCGAAGAGGGCTCATATTGATCTCACTGTTAAGATGCCAGGTTCCTGGGAGAGGAAAATTGCTGAGGTCACATATCTAAGCCTAGAAAACCTTAGAGACAAGGAAGCACTTAGGAAGCTGGTCTCTTTTTCTTAAGTAGTAAATATTTTCTAGAATTATGGTGTTTGCTTTTCTGGTTTCGTTTTTATTGATTTTTTCTAGTTTCAGGTCTCTGGCCACATTTCTCGATCCACTTCTGACTTGAAGGTCAGGGCTAAGAAGGTTGTGCTAGCCTTAAAGGAGTAGGAGAGGGTGTGGAACGTCACCAATGAGGATCGCCTAATGAGGGTGGAACTGATGAGCAAAAAGAAGGTTAATAAAGAGGAGGAGCATGCTGTGGAGATTGAGAAGGTGATTGCTAAGGTGAAGAGTAGCTTTTATGTGGCTGTTTGGGAAGCTAATATCAAACTCGTAGAGGTTATGGCTAATACGGGATCCTGGAATGTTGTTGGTTGGCGTGAAACCCTAGCTAAATTAACTGGTGAACATGTTAACACTAGTCAGGATGTTGTAGGACAGTTGAAGGTGGGAGGAGAGGAGAATGAAGTAGAGAAGGTTCCAGGTGATGACAATCAGGCCATAGTTTAGATTTGGTTTGAAAAACAATTTGAATTTTTCTTGGGGTTGTAAGACGATTTTTACTCTTTTTTGTGGGGTTGGTGGGCAATCCCTTTTATTTGATGCCATGATTATTTATATCTTCTTACTTGGTTTACATGATTAATCTAGTTATAGTAGTAGGTATTTTGAGGATCCCTAGATGATTAGGATCCTAAAGAGTTCAGGTTTTATAAGAACTCTTGGGATCTTAATAATATAAGATGGTTAGTCATCTGCTTAGGATTTTAAAATAGTTGGGATCCTTAGAAAGACAAACCTTTAGTTATAACGTAGGAAAATAGTTTTCAAGAAATAAGGATAGATAGAACATGATGATCCTTAGGCTTAGTTTTGACCTTTTAAAGTCTTTAGACTTAGAAGAAATTTCGTGTTTCAAGTCCTTCAGTTCCCTATGATTTTGGAGCTTATATAGGGAAGGATCCCTCTCAAGATAATTCAACTTAGGAATTTTCTAGGGAAAATCCCTGTTTAGCTTCTACTGGAAAAAATCCAAACTTTAAGAAAAGAAATACTGGGGATAAATCCCAATTTAGAATTGTAATTCGGGAAAATCCCAACTTAAGAAATTATGGGGAAGATCCCAATATTAGAAAATAAATAGGGAAGATCCCAACTTAGAAAATAACTTGGGAATATTCCATCTTAGAAAATAAATGGGGAAGATCCCACCTTAAGATAATATGGCAATGTTATAAACCGTATATTAAACATTAGGATCTTAACATATGTTGAGAAATAAGAGGGTTTCTAATTCACTAAAGTGTGAAATGATCCCCTTAGTCACATCCCATAATAAGATATCGTCCATCCAAGTGATGTCTAGAAACCTAAAATTATGAGAAAGAGCTTATTAAATCTTTAAATATTAGAGAGGATTAAGTACCCTTAGTCAGAAGAGAGACGACCAGTCTCTATTCATAGCGGCTAGGATCCTTGAATTTTTGCAAATTACAGACGTTAGCTTGGGGTGGGAGTTAGCGTAACTAACACCCCTCTGATGCTTAAGCAAGTAATGGTCTTTTTTTAGAAAAAATAAATAGAAGGATTTAGACAAAAGTAAAGGGAAAAGAATGTGTACCTTGAATCTTATTTGAAAATGAAATATTTAACTTACATGGAATACGCTTTTAGGTATATGGCGTTCTAGGATCTTAGAAAGATGTCTCCTTCTAAGGTAGCCAACCAATATGTCCCTTTTCTTGCTTTTGAATTGATAAGATATGGCCCTTCCCATTTGGGTGCAAACTTTCCAGCATTAGGATCCTTGGTATTTTGGAACACTTTCCTAAGGACTAAGTCACCCACCTAGAATCTTCTGACTTTGATGTTTTTGTTGTATTCATTGGCAATCCTTTTTTTGAGGAGCAACAATGTGGATCCTGGCATGATCCATGAGTTCATCGATAGTGTCGAGATCCTAGGCTAAGATCTCATCATTGTTCTCCTGATTTTGGAATTGGTATCTTGCCATTGGGATCACCAGTTTAGTTGGGATCATGGCCTCTGATCCAAGCATCAAGGATTATGGAGTTTTACTTGTGGCTATTTTTGATGTAGTCCTATCTGCCCATAGGATGAAGAAAGTTCCTTAACCGATCTTCCTTTCTTTTAATATATCCTTTTCTTCAAATTGTTGACTATGATCTTGTTTCTAGATTCTGCTTGACCATTAGATTGAGGGTGAATAGGAGTGGACATTATCATTTTAATTCCCCAATCGGTGCAAAAGTCTCTAGTTCTTTTGCTTATGAGTTGGGATTCGTGATCGCATATGATTGCAGTTGGGATCCCAAACCTGGCTAGGATATTGTTTTTGATGAATGAGACTACTTCCTTATCTCTTACTTGAACAAGGGTTTCAGCCTCTATCCACTTGGAGGCTAATTTTTTAAGAATTTGAAGGTATGGTGTTATCTTTTCACCTTTAATTGCATAGATCCATTAAAATGGTTAGTTATTAATAACGAATCGACGTATACCTGAAGATCCTTGGATAGTTGCAGTCCCATGATTAGTGCTTCATATTTCGCTTCATTGTTGGTTGCATTGGATTCATAACTAATGGCGTGGGGTAGTATGTCCCTCTATGGCGATTTTAGTATGATCCCAAGGCTAGTTCCTCTTTGGTTAGATGCTCCATCCATGAAGAGCGTCCATCTTGCGATGTTTTATTCTTCTAAAAGTTGTCAAGTTTCCATTTCCACTTTGTCTTGTAGATCATCACTAAAGTGAGACACAAAGTTTGGTAGCGCTTGTGACTTTATTATGGATCTTAGCTCATACTTTATGTCTCATGTACACTTCATCGGCCATTTGATTTTTTGATAACATTCTTAATTGGCTAATTAGTTTTTACATGCATGGTATGAGTCTCAAAATAATGTCTTAACTTAGTAGAAGCTGTAACTAGGGAAAGTATCAGTTTTTCAAGATGATAATACATGGTCTCAACATCTAGGAGACTTTTACTTACGTAGTAAATATGATGTTGGTCCTCGTCAAGATCCTTGGCAAGAACTACACTTCAGCGTTTGAGGACACTAAGAGGTATAGGATGAGTGGCTCTCCATCTAATGGTTTTAATAACAGGGGTGTCGAACTTAATTATTTTTTAAGTTTTTGGAAGGCATTTTTGTGCTCCTTAGTCCATTCGAAGTTCTTTTTTTTCTTTAGGATGTCATAGAAAAGTTTGCACCTTTCCGAGGATCTTGAAATGAACTTGTTTAGAGATGTTACTCTTTCAGTCAGCCTTTGGATATCTTTGGTCGTAATCGGGGATCTTAGATTAATTTTGGTTTTGATATGTTTAGGCTTTCTTCTATCCTCTTCTTGGTGACCATATATGCAAGACACTTTCCTGCCTTCATCCCAAAGTGACATTGGAGTGATTCAACTTCATGTTGTATTTGTCTAAAAGGTTGAAGCCCTTTTGAAGATCTCTAAGGTGATCTTCATCTCTTTTAGACTTGACCACCATGTAATTAATGTAGTCTTCCATGGTGTCCCCCAGTTTTTCCTTGAAACTCGATTCACTAGTGTTTGGTATGTTGCCCCTACATTTTTAAGACGAAAAGGCATGACAATATAGCAATATATACCTGTAGGGGGTATGAATGTAGTATCCTCTTGATCAGATATTGTTAACACACTGTCATGGGCGTATTAAGAAAATAAAATTTCACTGCTGGTTGCACTATAAATATAGCACACGAAAGCAGGGTCGAATCCTCAGGACACTACCTAACGGTCAATGCCATTTTGCATCTTCTAGTCAATAAACAGAAAATATAAAAAAGGGGTTGCTGAATCAAACTAAAAACTAAAAATTGAAGTGAAAATAAATTAAATAAAAATCAGTAATAAAAACGATTTCAGTTCTGCTGTGACATTCCTAATCATGCAATCAGTTAAGATCTGGTTATTCAGAGTGTGTTCTATCTAAGCTAGTACTGAGAAAAACTTACAAGCTCCAGTATAATCTGTTTTACCTAATTAGTTAACCAAATCAAGCTCTTTGAATCAACCCTAACTTTTTACTGTTCAATTAAACAAGCTAAATCAAAATAATAACTTGATGATCTGTCTAAAATTCCCAACAATACTCAATACTTCTCACAAGCTCGGTACTATAAAGATATGATTTTTACAGTTTATACAAGAGTTAAATCCCAAACACAGAACCAATATGATACTTCTTACATATTACTAGTTGACAAGAACAATTACAAATTCTATTAACTGATTAACCAGAATGATAAAAACCATAACTAGGTGATCAGACTAACAAGAATTAAAAATCAAACGTTCATTAAGCTCAAAAATGAAAAATCTAGATAGATAGAAACACAAAAAGAAAACCATATCTGATAACTAACCATATGAAAAGTACTAGTCTAACGTAAAAATGAAAACTAGGGTTTTAGCCACACATGGCTAAAAATGAATCTAAACTAGTAAAAAGAAAAATGAACTGGATAATCTTCTAAACAAAGTGTATGAGATGATTCACAACCTTCAAATCTTCATAAATCACTGAAAGGTATTAGAAATCACATTCGTAAGTGTTTTTCGTTGTCTGGAACCGTCTAGCCTTCTGATCTGATCATGAGGGTCTTATTTATACTCAAGACAAAAGCTTCCGAAGAAAGTAAACGACAAATGCGATTGTTGATTAGGTTTATACGATCGCAGAAATTGAGGCTTTTTCCAGAATTGCCTTCAAATGATGTACAATGCTATTTTCAACATTTTTAGGATTGTGGGACAAAAATGCAATTGTAAAATGGGTGTATGCGATCATAGTTTTTTACTTTTATTCTCAGATGGCTTCCAGATTGTTTTGGTAAAAAATTACACAAGTATAAATCAACCGAATTGAATGAGAGGCTATGATATTCGAATTATACAATAGAAAAAGGTAAAGAGAATGACACGATTCTTTACTAGGAAAGCCCTTGATCCTTACTAGGATCTCTGACACAAAACCTTGGGAGGTGATAATGATCACCTTCCTTGATGATTTTATTAATAAAATGATGATTACAGAGAGTATTTCAGTAAGAACAAGTGAAAAAGTTCGTAGAGTAAGCTAAGAGTCAGTAGTGTACGTCGTGTGCGAGATACATGTGTCAATTTATAGTCTAAACTTGCTAACAAGATGTCTGATTTTCCTGGGATCCTCTATGACCAGCTTTTTTAACGTTGTTGGACTTGGTATTCCGGGTCTTTAGCATAGTTGAGACGACTCTCTGTTGAGAATAAGTCTTCTCTTGACTATTTCTACACATGTGTTAATTAAAAGAGAAATACAACCGTTATAAATGTTAATAATTAATACTCCCTCCGTCCCAATATTATTGTCCACAGACAAAAAACACACAGATTAAGAAAAGCATTGATTACCACTAACTTTATATATAATAAAATGACAGCTTTGTCCTTACTTTGCATTTAATGCTTAGTTGGTTAGGTAATAATGAGGGGGTATTTTGGTAAAAATGTTATTTATTTTTAGAAGTGGACTACTATTTGGGGACAAACCAAAAAGGAAAGATGGACTATAATTTTGGGACGGAGGGAGTAATAATAGTAATAGTCGGGATCCTGAGATAGTTGAGGATCCTGAATATCTGATGAGCTTTGAGGATCCTAGCCCTAACAATTTCCCCCAAGTTATTCCTGAAAATATAGGAATTAATTTCGAGAATATTAAAGGGATGACTTAAATTAAAAATTAAAAAGAGGAGATAAAGAAGAGTTTAAAAATTGTCCCTTAAAGGATAAGTTTTATCCATCTCGAGGTAACCGAGAAGCAGTCAATTCAGCTTTCTTATCTCTTCTTTGCAATAAATATGGGCTTCTGGTAATTTCTTCTTTATTCTCTTCAGTCGTCATCATCTTATTGCAAAGGTAATTTTTCCTCTTAGTTGTTTTCTTCTGTTCCTTCGATTTTCTTCGTCATGGTTAAGAAAACTTGTCGTCCCCGAGCTAATTTGTTATTTCTCCCGAGAATGACTTTAGTGATCAAGCAATCTTATCTTATGATGACGTTTGCTCCTTTAACGATGAGGATATGGAATCATTGAAAACCATTTGGGATTTTCTTTCCGATGTAGTTTTCCGACCTTTAGTGGCCACCGTTCAATCGGATTTTGTTTCTCCGACATGGATTTGCTTTCCCGAATACCCATTTACTCTAGGTTTAACTTATCCTTTTATTGGTATCGTACGTGATTTCTTTTCGACTACCCAAATTTCTTATATCCAAGTTATGCCTGTGGTTTGGAGGATCCTATTTTGGATTGACCGCTTGAATCAGTCCAAGAATATGGGCATTGGGATACCTAAGATGGCTCTCATTTATGATCTTTCTACTTTTGGTTCTTCCCATTTCCTTTTAAGAGTTAAGACAAACGAACCCCACCTCATTCTGAAATCTAAACAAAATGATGGCGCATGGAAGGAAAAATACTTCTTTGTGAGAAGTGATTCGATTCCCGACGGGGATTCCCTGCCAAAAACATGGATTAAAAAGGGTATGATTTGAATTTATATTTTAAGGATCTTGAAATTTACTTCCCTTATTTTGTTTGTTTTGATGCAACATTTGGATTTGAGGAGGTTGTTCCTGCTATTGGTGATTCCGAGGACAAGGTTTCCAAATTTCTTGCAATTCCTGCACTTGAAAGGTCATTTAGGTTCGAACATTCCAGTCTCCAAGAGGGTTCTTCTACTACCGCTTCTATGGATATTGATAACATTATTTAGCTTGGATACTTATTTTAGATTGATAAGGATCCTGAGTTGATAGGGATCTTTGGCAGGTTCAAAGACTACTCGGTCCAAGGCTCGCTTGGTTTAACGGATCTTAAAGACGATACGACTAGCGGTGTGATCAAGGTTAAGTTTTTCTGAGTAGAAGTACTCGGTCCAAGGCTCGCTTTGGTTTGGCAGATCTTGAAGACGAAATGACTAGCGGTGTGATCAAGGTTAAGCAAGAAAAAGGTGTCACTCTACTCCCTCCTAAGATATCTCACGTAGACCCTACAGTTAAGGCTTCAAGATCCCAAAAGCGTAAGCCTTCTGAAGTTGTAGAGTTTGGTTTAGAAAATCTCGGCATTGAAGAATGATCTCAAGAAGTTGACTACTTTTACTCAAGCCATAAGTTTTTCTTTCATTCTTTGTTATTTTTCTATTTCTTATTGTCATTTGATCTTTTTCAGGTTTCTGACCATATCTTTTGAAGCGAGTGGAACTTTTAAGTAAGGAGAAGGCTGAGAAAGAGGGTGAGCATGCTGCAAAGATTGAGGAGGTGATTGCTTAGGTGAAGAGTAGCGTTGTGATAGCTATTTGGGAAGCTAAGATCAAGCTTGCTGAAGATCTTAAAAATTCAGGATCCTGGAATGTGGTTGGTTGGCGTGAGGCATTAGCCCAGCTGACTGGCAAGCCTGCTCCTGTCACTAAGGATCCTGCATTGTAGCCGTTAGAGGGAGGAGAGAAAGATGGGGCCAATGATGATTATACTACGGTCTAGGCCTGCAAGAAGATAAATTAAGTAGTTTTTGCGTTATGTAAGACATTTTAGCTTCCACATTAGTAGGTTGGTGTGCAACTTTTTGAATGACGTGGTTGTGTTTTCTTATTATATATTTCTATTGATTTCTCTGCATGACTATTATGATACTAGGATTCTTAAATAATCAGGATCCTGGAAAAGTTGGTTCCTGCAAACAATGCCGAGACAAAATTCTTATAGTTAATCATTTTTAGTATACTTGAATTCCGATAACCAAATGATTATTGCTCAGGATCCTTAAACTTTACTTAAAGTTTCTCAAGAATAAGGATAGTTGGAACCTGATTGTCTTTAAGTTTTCCTTATGCTTTAGAAGCTTTTCAATCTTAGAATTTACTGAGGATAAATCTCAACTTAGGAAAGAACTTAGGATCGCTGTTGACTTCTGATGATAAGGTTCTTACTAATGACGTTCTATACCAATATGGATCTTTAATGATGAGGATCCTTAATGATGAGGACCTATATCATTAGATCATTCAGGGGAATTCCCTTCTTAGGATGACCACTTTAGGTTATAAACCCCGACAAAATTCTTGGGTAACATCATAAGTTCAACATGTTGATGTTATGTACTGGGGAGGATCCCAACTTATGACATATTTCATGGGAAAGATCCCTACTTATGATAACATGAAAATGTTATGATTCATGTGTATTTTCTGGGGAAAAATCCCGACATGTGATAACATGAAGATGTTATAAACCTTATGTAATTTCTGGGGTAAGATCCCAATTTTAAATTACATGAAAATGTTATAAACCTTATGTAATTTCTGGGGTAAGATCCCAAGTTTAGATTACATGAAAATGTTATAAACCTTAAGGATCTTAACTTATGTTCAAAGATAAGAGGGTTGCCAAGCCACTACATCGTGAAATGATCCCTTTATTCATATCCCATAGTTAGATATCGTGCGTTCAAGCGAGGTGTATACACCTTAGTCTGTGTGAAAGAGGTAATTAGCTCTTTAAACCTTAGAGGGGATTAAGTAACCTTAAGGGTATGAGAGATGATCAATCTTTAGCTTGTGTATATGATAGTTTAAAGATCATACCATTGATATAATGGAATTGTTCAAGTGTTAAGATGTTGAGATCTTCGTGTGTCAAGATAAAGAGCATTGGTTGTGGATCTTCAACCCTAAGGATCCTTATATTTCAGGATCATTGGTGATGGAGATCCTTAGCTGTACGTTGTTTTGCATAACAAACGTTAGCTAGGGGTGGGCGTAAGTCTAGATAACACCCTCCTATGCTTAAGTTAGTAATGTATATGAGGAGAAAATAAGTATTGATGAAAAGTTTAAGGTAAAGAACATTTGAACCTTGGTTTTGTTGGAGATTAATCGATCTTGTTTACATATAATATGTTTTGAGATGTATAACTTTCTAGGATCTTGAAAAAATGTCTCCTTTGAGTGTTGCTAGCCAATATGCTCCTTTTCCTATTTTAGCATCTATGAGATATGGTCCTTCCCACTTAGGAGCTAATTTATCTGCACTAGGATCCTTGGTGTTTTGGAATGTTTTCCTTAATACCAAATATCCTATTTGAAATCTTCCGACTTTTATGATCTTGTTTTAAGCCTCGGTGATCCTTTGTTGAAGAGCAGAAATGCGTATCTTGGCAAGATCTCTGAGTTCGTCAACAGTGTCAAGATCCTGGGCGAGGATCCTGTCATTGTTTTCTTGATTTTGGAGCAAGTATCTTTCTGTTGGGATCACTACTTCGGTAGGGATCATTGCTTCTGTCCCAAACACCAAGGAATAGGGGGTCTGTCCTGTGGCTACTTTGGAAGTATTCGTATCTGCCCATAGGACGAAAGGAAGCTCTTCTGCCCATCTTCCTTTCTTTTGATCTAGCATTTTATTCAAGTTTTTTTTTACTATTATCTTGTTGCTAGATTCTGATTGACCATTAGCTTGGGGATGAACAGGAGTTTACATTATCATTTTGATTCCCCAATTCATGCAAAAGTCTCTTGTCCTCTTGCTTATGAATTGGGATCCATTATCGCATATGATTTCAGTTGGGATCCCGAACGTGGTCAAGATATTATGTTTAATAAATGAGACTACCTCTTTGTCTCTAACCTAAACAAAGACTTCAACTTTGATACATTTCGAGAAGTAATCAGTCATCACCAACATGAAGATTTTTCCTCCTAGAGCTATTGGTATTTTTACCACTATATCGATCCCCCATTTCATGAATGGCCATGGAGAGATAATATGATGTAGAGGTTTTGCTGGTTGATGTAGGGTGTTGTTGTGTCTTTGGCAAGCATCATACTTTTGAGCATGTAGAAAAGAATCTCTCTTCATGGTTGGCTAGTAGTATCGTGTTCTGAATACCTTGGAGCATAAGGATTTCCCCCCAGTGTGATTTCCGTAGTCTCCTTCATGTATGTCTTTGAGAATTCTACAGCTTTAGGATCTTCCAAGAACTAGAGATATGGACCTACCATAGACTTTTTATAGAGTTTACCTTGGATTATTACAAATCTTGAGACTCTTGTTCTCAATGCACTTTTTCTTTTTTCTTCTGTTGGGACCGTGCCATTTAGGAGATACTCCATAATGGGTTGGATCCATGATCGTGGGCTTCTTCGAGGATCATTTGTTGGGATCCCTTTGAGGAGGGATCTGAGGGTCAGGATCTTCGATGGCTGCTACACTTATTAGTTGTTCATGATCGTCGGGTTTATCGGAAAGGGATTCTATAGCTGGAGTTATTATGTGGGTTATACGAATATTCATTTCTTGTGGGATCCTTAGAGAGGATCCTAAGTTGGCTAATGCATATGCTTCTGTGTTTTCTTCCTTGGGAACTTGGGTTAGGCTAAAGTTTTCAAAATCAGAGGACAATGTTTTGAGGATCTTGAGGTATAATGTTAATCTTTCACCTATCACTACATAAGATCCATTGAAGTGACTGGTTAATAATAAAGAATCAACAAATACCTAAAGATCCTTGATTTGAAGATCCTTAGCCAATTGTAGTCCCATGATGAGTGCTTCATATTCCGCTTCATTATTGGTTGCGTTGAATTCGCAACTAACTTCCTGGAGTAGGATGTCCCCTGTGGCAATTTTAGTATGATCCCTAGCCCGATTCCTTTTTGGTTTGAAGGTCCATCCGTGCATAGTGTCCATTCTCCCAAGTTTTCATCTTCTAAGAGTTGTTTAGCGTCAATGTCTACTTTGTTTTGTAGATCATCACTAAAGTCAGCCACAAAGTCTGCTAATGTTTGTGACTTTATGGCAGATCTTGGCTCATATTTGATGTCAAATGTGCTTAACTTCACTGACCATTTTGCCATCCTTCCTGACATCTCTGGTTTTCTCATCACATTCTTAATAGGATAATTAGTCTTCACATGCATAGTATGTGTCTCGAAATAATGTCTTAACTTAGTAGAAGCAGTTACTAATGCAAGAATTAATTTTTCGACAATAGAATACTTGGTCTTAGGATCTAGAAGACTTTCACTTACATAATAGATGGGATGTTGGTCTCTGTTATGGTCCTTGGCTAGGACAACACTTACCGCACTTGAGGATACCAAGAGGTAGAGGAGATGTAGTTCTCCATCTATAGGCTTCACCAGTAGTGGCATAGAACTTAAGTATATTTTGAGTTCCTAAAAAGCTTCTTCGTGTTCTTCGGTCCATTCAAACTTTTTGTTCTTTTTCAAGATACCGTAGAAGGGATTACAACTTTATAAGGATGTTGAAATGAACCTGTTGAGTGTCACTACTCTTCCAGTTAGCCTTTGGATGTCTTTTGTTGAAGATGGAGATTTCAGCTTGATGATTTCTTTGATCTGCTATGGGCTTGCTTCTATTCCTCTCTTGGTTACCATATACCCAAGGAACTAGCCCGACTTCATCCCAAATTGGCATTTAAATGGATTCAATTTCATGTTCAAGGCTTCTTTGAGATCCCTGAGATGATCTTCACCTTTCATGGACTTCACCACCATGTCGTCAATGTAGACCTCCGTGGTGTCCCCCAACTTGTCTTTAAACGTCTGGTTCACCAGTCTTTGGTATGTTGCACCTACATTTTTAAGACCAAAAGGCATTGCAATGTAACAATATATACCTGTTGGTTTTATAAATGTTGTATCTTCTTCCATATGGATTTGTTGGAATCCTATCGAAGCATCCATGAAGGTTAAGAGTTTGTGGCCAACCGTTGCATCCACCATTGAGTCAATGTGTGGTAGAGGGAGAGGATCCTTAGGACAAGCCTTGTTAGGATCCGTGTTGTCTACACTTACTCAACACTTTCCATTCTTTTTTTGTACGAAAACTACATTAGTTATCCATCTCGGGAACTTTACATCCCTGATCATCCCTGTCTTGAGGAGCTTTTCCATTTCTTCCTGGATGATCTGATTCCTTTTGGGTGCAAAATTCCTTCTCTTTTCATGTATCAGTCTAAAATAAGGATCAATATTAAGTTTGTGAGTGATAATACTCATGTCTATACCTATCATATCTTCGTGTTTCCATGCGAACTTCTTGCTTATAGTTCGAAGGAAATTTAATAGGTCTTGCTCAATTTGCTCAGGTATTGAGGATATTGGCTTTTGGACCCTCGTTGCTCAAGGGCACTTCCTTCATGTCTTGCTCCTTTGTTTCTAGAACATGTCGTGCCCCCTGCCTTTATTGCTATGGTTGTTGGGGTTTGTTCATAGGCTTCATAGAGGTTTTATAATATTCCTTTGACTCTTGTTGATCTCCCATGAACTTCAGTAGGCATCTTTACACACCGATGATATATTGATGGAACCGTTTTCATCTCGTGGATCCACGGTCTACCTAATATCACATTATAAGAAGATAAGGTGTCAATAACACATAAATTTTGTATAGAATTTACCCCCTCTATGTATATTGGTAGCTTTATCTCCCCAATGTTGTGTTTCATTTCCCCGCTAAATTCTATGAGGACCGAGGATCTTTTGATTATCTTCGATTCTGGGATGTTCATCCTCTTTAATGCGTCCAAGAGTACGATGTTGACCGATGATCCTCTATCAACAAGGATCCTTTTAACAAAGTGGTTGGCAATGTACATTGTTATTACGAGTCCGTCATGGTGAGGATCCTAGATCCCTTCCCTATATGTCTCGTCAAACGTGATTTCCTTTGCATTGCTAGCCAAGGTATTCTTCTGTGGTCTATCCTCCTTATCTGTTTTAGAGACCTTGGCGTGTATTTTAGCCTGAGAATAAGAAGTACCACAATTGTTAGATTTACCTGAGATAACGTTAATTATCTTGGCGTTTGGGGGTGGAGATCCTGGTTTCTCCGGGATATTGCGACCATCCTGATTGTTCTCCTTGGACTTTTATTTCTTTCTTCCGAGGGTTTCTTTAAGATGCCCTTTGCTAAGGAGATATTTGATCTCCTTCCTTAGGGCTATCCAATCCTACTTCATGTGACCAAAATTTTCATGGTAAGTGTTAGGGCCAAGATCCTCAAATCTATCTAGGATCCCGAATCTTAAAGGAGTCTTAGGATCCCGAACATACATCAGGATCCTAAACAACGCCGTTATGATTCCCTAACAAGTTTAACGACTATATTTCTTGTTTATTTGTCACATGTGCAGAAATGTTCAACATAGGACTGATTCACAATGGAGAATCAATCCAACCCGGCTTAAGACCTGGAAATACCAAGTCAAAGCACGTTTTAAATACCAGTTCAACAGGATCCCAGAAATATCAGAAATTTAGTTACTTAATATAGTCTATAAGTACACCTGTAAAACACACACAACGGGGACAATTCTCTGACACCTTACTCATTTAGTATCACTTTACCATTTGTAATCGTATTATCATGCTTATATCTATAACTCTTTCTTCAATTAATAAAATCAAACAAGGAAGGTGATGATTATCACCTCCAAAGGTTTTATTTCAGAGAGCCTAACAAGGATCAATGGCTTTCCTTGTAAATCTATTGTGCAATCTTGTTCTAATTTCGTTAAGCACCTCACCTACAACATCACAGTATCTCATGCAATTTGGTTGATATCCACTTTGTCGATTTTTGACTAAAACAATTTGGCACCCACCATGGGGCCGTGGTGTTCTTAATTGTCGAAAATTATGTCTACACAACCAACTTTTTCTTCTTCATCTATTCCTCCCATTTCGTCGAAAAAATGTTCCACCACCTCCAAAAGGGCCTCCTAGTTAGAGGAAAACTATGGATACCTCTAAAAAGTACACTTCTCCAGTCATCAACCACGAGAATTCGGGATCCCTGAGATTCCAGGATCCTTCTGTTTCGCAAACAAAGAACTCTTCTCCATGGTGAAGATGGTGAAGAAACAACTAAACCAACAACGGGAGGAAAACAAGACTACACTCAAGGAGATGGAAAGAATTAGGGAGGAGATCCGTTAACCCCAAGGAGCAGCACCCCCGATCTTGCAATCCAAGATCCTAAAGTTTGATGATGTAGGATCCTCATGAAATCATTATGATATAGGATCCGCAAGAGCCCGCTGGGAGATAGGATCCTCAACACCAACACCTACTCCCACTTGGCGTGTAACTCCAAACGAGCAAGACCATGTGATCCAGGATCCCGACAAAATCTTCATCACTCTCGATAACAAGGATCCTAGTAACTTTGCGAATAATAATACTTTTAATACTAACTCTATGGACCTTGATACAGGAATAAGCCCGGTCATGGTCAAGGAACATTTGTAGTTAAGGGAGATGATCTCAAGTGTACCTGGAGTGGTCCAACCTATACTAGAGGTATCTCCTACGAGCCACAAAATCTCAAGATTTGCTCCTACAATAGTTGAAGTTCCAAAGCTCTTCCAATCTCCCAACATGAAGCCTTTTGATGGAACCACTGATCCTGAAGAATGTGTGGCATAATACAGAGAAACAATGGAGATCATCACCATTCCCACACATCTATAGGAAGCCTGTTTTGGTTCCACCCTCATAGGATCAGCCTTGAAATAGCTTCTCAGTATTCTTCTTTATTACTTGTTTTGCTTATTTATTTAATCTTTCGAATAGTCGATTTTCTTATAACATGACATTCAAAAGGATCACTAGTGATCTCCATTGAGTACTTCAGGATCCTAACAAATCCTTTTGAGATTTTGTAAGCATGTTTGGGAAGGAAGAGCTGAATATTCCTAATATCAACATAGTCACTGTAGTAGAAGCCTCCTAGATGGATTTAAAGAAGTAGAAAATCGATATTTATTAGACTTGAAGAAGGTCTAATCTTTACCATGCATGATCTTGGTGAGAAAGCATGGTGGCCAAGGAAAGGAGAGAAATCAAGTGGATGGAAAGACAAGTCTACATGGTGCATATACCGTGAAGATTTCAGCCATATCACTGAGGATTGTGTAGCCCTCAGATAGGAGATTAGCTATCTCCTAAGAAAAGGGCATCTCAAAGAGATCCTAGGAAGACGAAAATAAAGATTGAAGGAAAAATAATAGGATCTTGCGAAGATCCTAGAAAAACTAGAATCCCCTTCTTCAAAAGCCAAGGTAATTAATGTTATCTTTAGGGGTCTTGATATTTTTAGAACTTCTTACTCTACAGAAAAAAACACGCTGAGGTATCCAGAAAGGAGAAAGAAGAAAGACCTTGGATGAAGACTTCGATAACACACGAATCTCGATGAATGAAGGATCCTCGGTGAACATCACACTATTAGATGCTCTTACCAGGATGAACATCTCAGAATCCGAGACAATAAAAGGACCCTCCGTAGTAATGGGATTCAGCATCGAAACAAAGCATACAATTGTAGAAATCAAACTACCTATCTACATCGAAGGGGTAAACTCTATGCAATTCTTTTATGTTACAAATACTTAGTCTTCCTACCATGTTTTATTAGGTAGTCTATAGATCCATGATGTAAAAACATTTCCATTAATGTACCCTCAATGCATCAAAATGCGTACCCCTTGGGGGACAGTGAAGGTCCTTGGAGATCAATAGGAATCCAAAGAGTGCTATGGACCTCGATGAAGCTTTCCGCAGTATCAAGGAAAACATAACAATTAAAGTGGGGGCATGAGACGTTCCAACAGTGAATGAGCAAGATATAAAAGAGTGCTATGGGGCCTGAATGAAGCTTTCCTTAGTACCAAGGCAAGCATATAAATTAAAGCAGGGGCATGAGAAACACCAGAAGTTCCCCTAAACTTTGAGGATCCTGAAACTAAAGTACTCATAAGGTCCTCAATACCAGAAGACATCGAAAATGACCTAATTACATTCCTAAAAGAAAGAAGTAGAACCTTCGCATGGAAACATGAAGAGAAGACAAATATATATAAGAATATTATAACTCATAAACTTAACATTGATCCTTCTTTCAAACCCATACATCAAAATAGAAGGAAGTTGGCACCTAAAAGGTACCTGATCATTTAAGAGGAAGTGGAAAAACTTCTCAAATAGGATGATAAAGGAAGTCAAGTTCCCAAGCTGGTTGACCAACGTGGTCATAGTATAGAAGAAGAATGACTCCATGATAGACGTCACAACGGGTCATGAATTATTAACATTCATGGATGCATCAACGGGATTCCAACAGATCCATATGGAACCATCCAACCAAGAGGATCTGGCATTCATAACTATAATAGGTATCTATTGTTATACTACCATGCCGTTTGGTCTTAAAAATGCAGGTGCAACATTCCAAAGGCTAGTCAACAAAATGTTAAAAGAGAAACCGGGGGACACCATGGAAGTCTACATCGATGACATAGTGGTTAAGAAAGATGAAAATCACCTTAGGTATCTTGAAGTCACCTTTGATATATTAGATGAATACAATATGAAGTTGATCTCATCCAAATATCGCTTTGGAATAAAGGTGGGCAAGTTCCTTGGTTACCTGAAGAAGCGATTCCTGACCAAAGATCTTCAAATGGGGAACCACTCCTCCTCTACCTCTCCGTATCTTCATATGTTGTAAGTGCTATTCTGGCCTAGGATCTTTACGGAAAACAACATCCTATTACTATGTAAATAAAAGTCTATTAGATCAAGAAACCACATACTCTCACTTTGAAAAAACTAATACTATAAATGTCAAAACTAATTATCTTATTAAGAATTTCATGAGAAATCTAGAAATGTCAGATAGAATAACTAAGTGGTCAATAAAGCTCATCACATATGACATAAAATATAAGCTAGGATTCTCAAAAAGTCATACATACCAGCAAAATTTGTCACTGATTTTAGTGATGATCTACAACTCGAAGCAGAAGTAGAAAATCAACAACTCCAAAAAGAAGAAAGCATGGTAAAATAAACGATTTTCACAGATGGAACTTGCAATTTTAGAGGAGCAAGCCCATGGATCATACTAAAATTGCCACACGGGGACATCCTACCTAAGAAGTTAGTTATAAATTCAATTTAACTAACAATGAAGCAAAGTATGAAACATTGATCATGGGGCTACAACTGGTTAAGGATCTTCCTGTATATGTCAATTTAAATTAATAACTAACCCCTTTAATGGATCCTATGCAAGGCGAAATACTAGCACTATACCTTCAAATTCTTAAAAAAGTAGCCTCCAAATTTGAAGCTTTTAGTTTGAATCAAGTCCCTAGAGAAGATAACACCGAGGCAGACGCATCAGTCAACTTAGGATCTTCAAGATGAGGGCCTCATACTTTGTCATGATCCAAGGGAAATTATACACGAAAACCATGGCAGGTCTATATCTTAGATATTTGGAAGATCACGATGCTACATAAATTCTAAAAGACATACATGAAGCGGATTGTGGCAACCACACTGGGGGTAGATACTTGTGTCCCAAAGTGTTAATAACAGGATACTACTGGCTAACCATAAAGAAAGATGCCTTACTGCATGATTATAATTGTGAAGCATATCTCATTGATTCATAAGCAGGAAAGGGGGCATAGTGGCTAACATCCTTCCAAGATCCTAAAATTTTATACAACTCAAAGTGCACTTTATGTAGTTCGATTTAGTTACATTTCGTCACAACCAAGGCGAGGTACATACCTACTCTTTACTGTCATTTCTTTCATTTGTATATCTTTATTCCAAGAACAATACTGACTTAAGCATCAGAGGGGCATTAGCCAAGCTAACGACCACCCCAAGCTAACGTTTGCAACATGCAGAAACTCAAGGATCCTAGCCACTACGAATAGAGGCTTATCATATCTCCTCCGATTAAGGGTACTTAATCCCCTATAAGGTTTAAAGAGTTAATAACCTATTTCATCCGTATTTGGGTTTCCACACCTCGCTTGGACGCACAATATCTTACTATGGGATGTGAGTAAGGGGATCATTTCACGCTTTAGTGACTTGGCAACCCTCTTATTTCTGAACATATGTTAAGATCCTAAGGTTGAAAGAATTAATGAACTCTTTCTCATGAGTTAAGGTTTATACACCTCGACTGGGTGCACGATATCTAACTATGGGATATGGATAAGGGGATCATTTCACGCTTTAGTGGCTTAGCAACCCTCTTATCTTTGAACATAACTTAAGATCCTTAAGGTTTATAACATTTTCGTGTTATCACACATTGGGATCTTATCCCAGAAATTATTTAAGGTTTATAACATCTTCATGTTATCACACGTTGGGATCTTAGCGCATAAATTACTTAAGGTTTATAACATCTTCATGTTATCACACGTTGGGATCTTACCCCACAAATTACATAACATTTATAACATCTTTATGTTATCAAACGTTGGGATCTTTCCCCAGAAAATACATATGAATCATAACATTTTCATGAACAAGGGTATTTCCCATGCGATACGTCACAAGTTGGGATCCTCCCCAATATATAACATTAACATGTTATAGATTGAACTTGTGGTGTTACCCAAGAATTTTGTCAAGGTTTATAACGTAAACAGGTTATCCTAAGAAGGGAATTCCCCATATGATTTTATGATTAAGGATCCCCATCCTGAAGGATCCTCATCATTAAGGATACTCATCGGTAAGGATCCTCATCAGTAAGAATCTTATCATTAGAAGTCAACAATGATCCTAAGTTCTTTCCTATGCTGAGATTTATCCTCAGTAAATTCTGATATTGAAGAACTTATGCAGCTTAATGAAAAACTTGAAGACAATCAGGTTCCATCTTTCGTTGTTCTTAACTTTGAATTTTTTTAAGTAAAATTAAGGATCATAAACTTTTCAAGAAGTTTTAAAGCACTTAGATTTACAAAAATTAGTTCTTAACAAATTATTTTATACTTGTTTTATTATAAAAAACAAATGTTCAGATCCTGAAGTAAATTTCTAAGGTTTATAACATTATCATGTTATCTTAAGTTAGGAGCTTCCTCTGTATTACTTAAGTTAGGATTTTCCCCAATATATCTTCTGTTGGGATTCTCCGCAGTATAACTGAAGTTGGGATCTTCCCCAATTATTATCTTAAATTGGGATCTTCCCCAGTATTACTGAAGTTGGGATTTTCCCCAGTATACCTTCGGTTGGGATCTTCCCCAGTATGTCTAAAGTTGGGACTTTCCCCAATTATTATCTAAAGTTGGGATAATCCCCAATATTTCTTAAATTGGGATTCTCCCCAGTAAAACTTTAAGCTGGAATCTTCCCCGGTGAATTGCTATGTGGGACCTTTCCCAATATTACCTAAGTTGAGATCTTTCGAAATATTACCTAAGTTGGGATTTTCCCCAGCGAGAGTTAAGTATCAATATTTCCCAATAATTTGCTAAAGTTTATAACAGTGACGCGTTATCTCATGTTGAGATTTTCCCCAGAAAATACCTAATGTTTATAACATTCTCATGTTATCATATGATTTTGATTTTTCCGAATAGTTTACTACGATTGGGTTACTCCCCCGAATATATGCAAGACTTATAACATTACAAATTTACCTCCAAATGATTTCTAAGACGGAATCCTCCCTAGTTAACTAAGTAGAAACTTAACAAGGATCTTCCATGATGAAATCCCAAAACAAGAATCCTCCTGATACAAGCTTCAAGATCATGTGGAGCTAAAAGACTTACAACACAAAAATTCTGCTAATTCAAAAGTTTTCAGAAGGTCAAAGCTAGACCTAAGGGTCATCAGGTTCTATCCATCCTTATTTCCTAAAGTTTCTCCTCATAAGAAGATAATCAAAAGCTCATCCTTTATAACTAAGGATCCTAACGGTTTCAAATCCCTTAGCAGATGATTAGTTATCCTAGATCATTAGGATCCCAAGAATTCTTGCGAAACATGAACTCTTTAGGATCCTAATTGTCTAAGGATCCTCAAGAAAACCTATTTTGATTCTGTAACCAAATAAATCACGCAAGAAAAGAGACATACCAAAGCATCAGTATTAAAAGGGGTTACACTCCAACCCAACAATAAAGAAAATATTGTTTTGTAGAACAAAAATTTAAAATTGTTTTTAAATTTATCAAACTTAATTCAAGGTTGGATCACCCCTAACTGGGATATACTCTGTCTCTTTCTTTTCTTCTCTACAGGATCCTCACCAACATTACAAGCTCACTAGTCAACTTAGCAAGCGTTTCATGCCAATATTCCACATTTTAGGATCATGCATTCTCTACATCCTCTGCCAGCTTGATCTTTACCTCTCAGTTGACCTCAACAACACTACTACTAACCTTAAAAATCAACTCCTCGATCTCAAGCGCATGCTTCGCCCGATCAAGCTTAACCTTTAGATTTTCGGTAGATAATGAAACATGATCAAGCAACCTGTAAAAGATCACGATTGCCAGAAAGAGAGAAACTTCCTCAGCGCCTCGTCCACCCAAGGCTCTCAGTAGACTTCCTCTTTCGGGATCCTGGAATATTAACGGTAATATTTATCGAGGTTCTCGCCGGAGGAAGAGAAGATGAGTTATTCTCCTTCTTCACCACAAGTTGGCCACCAGACATGGCGGAGTCGATATCAACAAGGGTGAACCAAGCACTAGAGTGTGTAGCCTTGGATCCTAAACATAACAAAGGAACTTAATAAGTTCATGATCCTTCATGAAAAATAAAAAATAGACAAATAAAGGAACTTTACCTTTCGGCGTGGGGGCAATAGCAGATTTACCTTTTGAAGCTAACAAATCTTTTAGTCTCAGGCAAAGCAAGGAAACTTCCAATCTTCTCGTTGGTATCTTCAGCAGTAGGGATGGGATCCTCGAACTTGAAAGCTACATCAAAACATATAAAACAAGGATGTGTGAATTTTACATCATCAATGAAATAAAATAAAACCTATCCTTTCTAAACTAATTTCTTGGTAGGAGATCACCACCGGGGATGGATTCACGTTTCACAAAGAAATATTTCTCTTTCCAAGAACATTTGTTTTGTTTTGATTTCAAAATAAGATGTGATTTACTTGTTTTTACTCTGAGTAGGAAATGACAAGCCCAAAAAGTTTGGAGATCACAAACGTGGGCCAACTTAGCTAAACTCATGTATAAATCCTTAGATTAATTCAATCGATCAACCTAAATCAGGTCCTCCAGATCATGAGCATAGTTTGGATGCGACCAAACCTAAGTAGGAGAGACGAAGTCGGGTTGGGTCTTAGCAACAAAAGGCTTGAAAATAACATCGGAAGGAAAAGCCTCGATTGACTTCAAGGAATCAATGTTGTCATCAACAAAAGAACATGTCTCTTAATAAGACATGATCGTCTGAAAAATCAAGGATGCTCGAGCGAGAATAGAGTACCTCTTTACCCATAATCAACAAACAGGAAAAATAAGAAGAAAGGAGAAAAAAATTTACCTTCAAACCAAGGAGAGAAAAGTGATTTGACAATATAATCACATCTTTTTGACGGATACAACTCTATCCATTAGAGTTTGAATTTCGAATCCTTTATTTCCAATTAATTAAATTACACAATTTAAATACTTGAAATAAATTCAAATATTTTGCAGGTATAATTTGGGGGCAATTGTTAGGGCCAAGATCCTCAAACCTATCCAAGATCCCGGATCTTAAACGAGTCTTAGGATCCTGAACAGCGATGTTATTATCCCCTAACAAGTTTAACGACCATATTTCTTGTTTATTTGTCACATGTCCATAAATGGTCAACATATGACTCATTCACAAGAGAGAATCAGTCCAAACAGGCTTAAGATCTGGAAATACCAAGTCAAAGCACATTTTAAATACCAATTCAGCAGGATCCCGGAAATATCGGACATTTAACTACTTAATCTATACTATAAATACACCTGTAAAACACAGACAACGGGGACAATTCTCTGACACCTTAATCATTTAGTATCACTTTACCATTTTTAATCTTATTATCTTGCTTATCTCTATAACTCTTTCTTCAATCAATAAAATCAAACAAGGCAGGTGATGATTATCACCTCCCAAGGTTTTATGTCGGAGATCCTAACAAGGATCAATGGCTTTCCTTTTAAATCTCTTCTGCAATCTTGTTCGAATTTCTTTAATCACTTCACCTATAACACCACGACCTCTCATGCAATTTGGTTGATATCTACTTTGTCGATTTTTAACCAAAATAGTAAGCACACCATTTAGACTAGTCTTTCCAATTCATGGACTTGTTATCCTTCTTTGGCCACCTTGCTTTGTCTCTGAGATCCTACATAGCATGGATTAAACCCGAAACATCCACAGAAAAACAATAGTCAGTGATCTTAGGGGGTTCCCCTTCCTCTCCTTCATCTTCGAGGGCATTAACCCTGTGATGATCTGGTTTGGAATACGACTTCGGTTTGTAGGATCTTGGAGCCGAAGATTCGACCTTCCTATTGGGATTCTCGTATTGACTTGAACTGTTTCTCCTATTTTGGACTTCTTTATCCTCTTCATACCTTATGAACCTCAATGCTCGATACCGAGCTTTATCTAATCTCTTGCATGGAGTCGTCACGAGGTCTTCATAGAAGGGTGAATCCTTCCTTAGACCCATCTTGAAGGCCTTGAAAGTAGTCGCTGTATCAATGTTAGGGATGCTCAGAGCTTCCCTGCTAAACCTGCTAACAAAATCCCTAAGTCATTCCTGAGGATCTTGAACCATCGGATAGAGATCACTAGTGATCTTCTCAAACGTTTTGCTACAAGAAAACTGGTTATTGAAAATATTGACTAAATGTGCAAATGAAGTAATAAAATATGGAGGAACATTTAGCAGCCATTTGAGGGCGGATCTCGTGAGGGTCAAACCAAAGCCTTTGCATAGGAAAGCTTCCTTCAAGTGCACTGGGATGGGAATGATCTCCATCCTTTATCAGTATTGTGCCACGTGATCTTTAGGATCTGTAGTTCCATCATAAGGCTTCATGCTAGGAGTTTGGAAGCGCTTAGGAACTTTAGTATCAACTATCACATGAGAAAATTTTTGAGATCCTGTGACTTGTTGGAGATGCTTTGGGTATGGGTTGAACTACCCCGAGTACGCTTGAGATCACCTATGTCAACTGCTGAAGTTCCCTAGCCATGTTTGGACTTATTCCTGCATCAACATTTATAGAGTTTGTATTGATAGTATTGCTATTTAAGAAGTTACTAGAATCAATGGTTCTAGGAGTATTGAAAGGCTCATTGAGATCATTGATCATAGATGCTTGATTATTCATAGTTGTCCCCTAAGGTGACATAACGGTAGCAGGAGCTGTGTTCCCCTGATGATTTCCTGAGGATCCTACAATGTTGAAGTTCAGGATCCTTGGTTGTACAAATGTGGGCATCATTTCCTGGGATCTCTAAAATTCCACCTTCATCCTATCCACTTTCCTAAGTAGTGTTCTATTCTCATATCCTGCTGGGTCATCTGTTGCGTCATTTTCCTCATCATAACAAAGAGTTTAGCAGTAGTGACCGGAGCAGTCGGATCCTAGAGTCCTGAAGATCCCAAACTTCATTGGTTAGTGACTGGAGGATTTTTTTTCTTGGAAGTGTCAGGCACTTTACTCCGACCAGGGGGTCCACTCGGAGGAGGTGGTAGGTTTTAGGTTGGAATGGAAGGAATGGAGAATGAAGAAAGGATCGGTTGTGTAGACATGATCTTTCAAGGATTTTGAACACCACGACCCAATGGTGGGCGCCAAATTGCTTTGGTAAAAAATTACACAAGTGTATATGAACCAAATTGAATGAGAGGCTGTGATATTCGGATTGTGCAATAAAAAGGTAAAGAGAATGACATGATTGTTTACAAGGAAATCCCTTCATCCTTGCTAGGATCTCCGCCACAAAACATTGGGAGGTGATAATGATCACCTGCCTTGATGATTTTATTAATAAAATGATGATTACAAAGAGTATTTTAGTAAGAACAAGTGAAAAAGTTTGTAGAGTAAGCTAAGAGTCAGTAGTGTGTGTTGTGTGCAAGATACTGTTGGGTTATGAGCAAAACATCAATCCTATGGTGCACGTGCAAACCCTAAAGCGGCGGATATAGGTTTTTCTATTTGTACATGCAAAAATTATTCAAATCTCTCAAACCCTAGATCTAGCATATTAAAATCAAAATCAACATAAATAAACTAGTAAGAATGTTACCTTTGATTATAGCTTGAAGATCTTGGGCTTTTGAAAACCTAGCACCTCAAATGTGATGCCTCTAATGAATCACAAACACCAAAGCAATTGGATGATCTTGGAGAGAGAGGGGAAATGATCAAAATCGGATCTATGATCTCTAGGGTTAAAGTGGTAGCCGAATTTGTGAATTCTAGGGTCCTTTATATAGGTGAGGAATTAGGGTTTTAGTCAAAGACCTCATCCGGTTGCTTAGGCTCTAAGCAACCCACAAGAATCTTCCAGAACCAAGCCCTTTGACGAAATCCTTATGGGCTCCCATAAGATTTCGTCCAACCCCTTTCCAATGGGTTCCTAAGCCCAAAATGCAATTATCTTATAGTTACAAGTTCAGTCCCCTTAATTCAATTAACCTCTTTTGACCACAAAATTAATTCTAAATTAATTATTGACCAATGTTAATTAAATAATATGATTTCTCCTTTAATATATTATTCATATAATATATTAATAAACCTCTTCCTCCATAATTCATCCAGTCAAGTTGCTCTGGTGAAGGCAACCCAAAAGGACCATGCTACAACCGAGTCAAGTACATCCCAAATATAGTTATGGGCATAGACACTAATCCAACAGTCTCCCACTTGGATAAGTCTAATAACTATAAATGCAAGTACGACTTCAAAATCCGTTTAGAAATTGTAGCTCTCAAAAGCTGTTGTCGGACTTTGACACGTCCTTTAGATAAGAGATTGTATAGTCCTCCGTTCTCAAGATATCATGTGGACAATTACATGGAACATTGTCATACTTATTGTCCAACAGTTTGTTTCTCGATCTCTGATTTGTCTGACATAGAACTTAATTAAACGCATCAATTTAGTCCTGACCGGGCCCGACACATAAGTCAAAACAAAATCATCGAGTGGCCCAAGATATCGCTTTTAGCCTCATAGGATAAAAGGAACAGATAAACTTCGACTTATATGATTTTACTATTTACTCATCAAATCATACACAACAATGTGTTTTATAACATCAAGTTACTAATGTGTTTACGCATTATCAATGCACAACCAACTCAAAAACACCAACTCATATATATATATATATATATATATATATAGGTTTAAAGACTATATGATATTATCATCTCACAATAACTCATGATTAAATTCCATGAAGTGATTCATGCGAATGTGGTTTTAATCCAATACTCAAATCATATTTCATAACCACTCATGAACGTTGCAACAAACTTTTGCTATGTCTAAACGCTTAGACAATCTACAAGCCAATTCATGATAGTCTTCATTCATACTTAGTTCTAATTATGATCGACTGTTGATAGTTTAAATAATCTTATTATTTAGGAAGTCAAAACAGGCAAAGTGAAACAATAGTCAATAATTTACATAAGACACTAACATTACTTATAAATAAAACACCTTTATATAATCATCAAAATGTCATTTACAATTTATCTATTACAAATTTCTAAAAAGTTGTCTAATCACTAAAACTAATATCGTCCTTCAGCCCAATGCTCCTAGCGTGCTGCAAGTGCTTAACCTTACTCAGTCCCTTCGTAAGGGGATCTGCTGGGTTCTCTTTTGACAATACCCTCTTTACTATGAGGAGTCCCTCTTCTACCCGATGTTTAATGAAATGATATTTCCTGTCGATATGCCTGGATCTACCATGATCCCTCGGTTCCTTGGTTAAGGCAACCGCACCTTCGTTATTGCATAAAATATCCATAGGGTCCTTTATGGCTGGTACAACTCTAAGGTCTCTGATGATGTTCTGTAGCCATATCGCCTCCTTTGACGCTTCGCTCGCTGCTATGTACTCTGATTCGCACGTTGAATCAGCTATGGTCTCCTGCTTGGAACTTTTCCAAGTCACTGCTCCTCTATTTAGTGTAAAGAATAAACCCGACTGTGAGCGGAAATTATCCCGTTCAGTCTAAAAACGGGAGTCACTATAGCCTCGCACTCTCAAGTCATCACTCCCACCGAGGATAAGAAACCATTCCTTAGTCCTTCGATGGTACTTAAGAATATTCTTTATTGCGGTCCAATTTGCTCTACTAGGGTTCCCTTGATATTTGCTGACCATTCTCAAAGAGAAGGCCACATTAGGTCGAGTACATGTCGTAACATACATGATTGAGCCAAATGCGGAAGCATAAGGTACTCTGCTCATCTATGCTATCTCAACATCGGTACTCGGGCTTCGAGTCTTACTCAACTTGGTACTCAGGCTTTGAGTCTATTACTCCAATTTCTCAGTATCATTATCCCAAGAATATAAGCAGCTTCTCCGAGGTCCTTCATAGTGAAGCACTTCCCAAGCCAGGACTTAACCTCTTGCAAGGTTGGGCGTCGTTTCCTATGAGAAGTATGTCGTCCACATACAAAATGAGAAAGCTATCTATACTCCCACTGGCTTTCACATATATATATGACTCGTCCTTGCTTCTAGAAAAGCCAAACTCTTTGACATTTTCATCAAAACAAAGATTCCATCTGTGAGATGCTTGTTTCAATCCATAAATGGATTTCTCAACCTTACACACTCTATTAGGGTGCTCTGCACTGACAAAAACCTATGGCTGACTCATGTAAACATATTTAGCCAACTCCCCATTTAGGAAAGCGGTTTTGACATCCATATGCGATATCTCATAATCATGAAATGCAGATATGGCTAGCATAACCCTTATAGATTTAATCTTCGCAACTGGTGAGAAGGTCTCATCATAGTCAACTCCGGGAGTTTGAGTAAAGTCCTTCGCAACCAATCATGCCTTATACATGTGTACTTTCCCATCCATGTCAGTCTTCTTCTTGAAGATCCACTTGCACCCGACCGTCTTATGACTTGGAACATTTTCAACCAAGTTCCAAACTTGATTGTCATACATGGACTGAATCTCGCTGTCCATAGCATCTTTCCATTTCGCAGACTCCAGGCCTGCCATGGCTTGTAGTTATTAGGTTCATCCAAATTTATTAGTGTACTGTCACTAATAAACATATCACCCTCAGTAGTTATATGGAAACCATATAATATGGGTGGAACACTATCTCTACTGGAATGTCTAAGAGGTAGGGACTCGTCAATTGGCTCAACAAGAGTTTCCTCCTCGGGTTAAGCGACAGTGTTAGAGGTTCCTTCATCACTTGATTCTTGAAGCTCTTCAAGATCAATTTGCCTCCCACTGTCCTCTTGGCATATGAATTCTCACTCTCGGAAAACCCCTCTCCTCGTAACGAAGAAAACATTATCACTCAGTCTATAGAAGAGATATCCAAAAGGAATTCTGAGGATAGCCGATGAAAATACACCGCTCACTACAAGGTTCAAGCTTGTCATGAGTCTCTCGTCTTACGAAAGCCTCGCAACCCCAAACCTTGATATGTGCCAATGCGGGAGCTTTCTGTGTCCACATCTCGTGAGGTGTTTTGGCAACCTTCTTAGTTGGGACTAGATTAAGGATATAGGCGGCGGTCTCTAAGGCATACCCGCAAAATGAGATAGGTAACGAAGCCCAGCTCATCATGGAACGAACCATGTCCAACAAGGTTCAATTGTACCTCTCAGCCACACCATTCAACTGCGGTGTCCTAGGTGGCGTCAATTGCGAAACAATTCCACATTCCTTGATGTAGTCGTGGAATTCAACACTAAGGTACTCACCACCTCTATTGGATCGGAGCATCTTAATTTTCCTGCCCAACTGATTCTCTAGTTCCTGCTTAAATTCATTGAACTTTTCAAAGGTTTCTGACTTGTGCTTGATTAAGTAGATATACCCATATCTGCTATAATCATCAGTGAAAGTCACATAGAAGCGGTTCACATCCCTTGTGGTGGATCTACATGGCCCACATACATCGGTATGCATGAGATCCAATAAATCCTCATCCATTTCACAAGTGCCAATGAAGGTTGACTTAGTCAGATTTCCAAGTAAACAAGATTCGCACGTGTCATCGTCCCTAAGGTCGAATGACTGCAACACTCCATCCTTTTGGAGTTGGGCCATGCACTTCTTGTTGACATGTCCAAGAAGACAATGCCACAAGCATGCTTTATCCAAACCATTGGAAGAATCGATAGGCAACACATCATTTCCTAAGTTGTCTACAACCATCACAGTTTCATATATTCCATTACAAGGAAATGTTAAAAAATAGAAAGTAACATTAAAGAAAGCATTAATAGAACCATTTTTATTATTAAATGAAAATCTAAAACCTTGTTTATACAAACCATGAAAAGAAATAATGTTTCGTGTCATTTCTGATGAATAGCAACAGTTATTCAAATCTAAACCAAATCCACTATTAACCACTAAAGAGTAAACTCCAATCTTGGTGACAGGAGACGCTTTTCTATTCCCCATGATCAATTTTATCTTCCTATGCTCCACGTCCCTAATTCTTCTTAGAACCTTCAAATAAGAGCAAATGTGAAAACCACATCCTGTATCGAGGACCCATGACATAGCATGTGATGAGTTATTAGATTGAATAGTATACATACATGCAAAGGTGGGCTTTATCTTCCCATCCTTGATGTCCTGTAGGTACTTCAGGCAACTTCATTTCTAATGCCCTTTCTCATGGAAATAGTAGCACTCTGCATCCTTTGGGTTGGAATAGGGAGCAACAGGACCAACTTTGGTTACACTAGAAGAGGTACTATCGTGAGACTTTTCCTTGTGGATCTTAGAAGGAGCCTTCCTCTTCTTTCCTTTTTCCTGCCCAATAGCTAAGACAGGGGCAGCTGTAGTAGGAGTAGATGCAATAGATTTTCCATTTCGACTACTCTCACCAGTCGTTAGCAGGCCTTGAAGCTTTCTTAGAGTGACCACCTCCTTGTTTATGCGGTAGGTGATACGAAACTGGTCCTAGCAAGGAGGTAAGGAGTGTAGAATAATATCTATGGCCAACTCCTCATCGAATTTAACATTTAACTTCAGCAAGCGGTCCATATATCTCTGTATTTTTTGCAAGTGGTTCGTGATGGACTCTCCATCCTTCATTTTGGTAGTGATCATCATAGCGATGATCTCATACCATTCCTGCCTAGCACTTTGATGGTACATTTCCATCAAATCTTGGTGCATCTCGTAGGGATAGTAGTCCTTGTAGGACTTTTGGAGTTCCGCAATCATTTTTGCGAGCATGATGCAATGAACCTTTGTAGCATCTGTCTCATGTGTTTCGTAAGCAACAATTTCTTCGGGAGTGGCAATGTTCACGTTGACCTCGTTCAGCTACTTATCCAGAACATAGTCTTTGTTCTCGTAACGGGTGACCATGCGAATGTTGCGGATCCAATCATTGAAGTTGGACCCATCGAATATCAACCTCCCACACAAGTTCATGAGTGAGAATGAGTCGGGAAAGGTCGAGCCAGAAGCGTTGTTGTTATTTGAAGTAGACATCTGAAATAGAAAAGGAACAAAGTTTAGATTAGATGAGAATCCCCAATTGAACACCCAAATGTGGAATTAGGGCTAGGACCCAACACAATTATTTACAACTCATAACAGGGATGCCGTAATCTAATTGCAAATAATTTGAAGGTAGGTAAATGACGATTTACCAATTTCCACCATGAAAAACGAAAAATAAATTTATGTTTTAAATGAATTGAAATTCCTAGATCTTTTGAGATTCATTAAAATTTTTAATGGCATGTTTAAATCTCGATATGCCCTTCAAGTTTGTGACTGGGATACCGAGGATCACAAAAAAGGTGTGAATAACCATCCACATGTACTTGGTGCTCTCGATGTCATTTACCACCTAATCAATGTGTCGGTTAATCACACACACTCCATTGATCTATGAAAAACATCGAGCCACCCTTTACCAACACTACTAGTCCCAAATTAGTGTGCCAGTTATCCACGCACGCTCCACCAACGACTTGGCAGGGTGCAAAGTGTAATTTCATGGAATAACATCATTTCATATTTTTCCTAAAGTAACTAAGATTGGGAATTTTATAAAAACATTTAGTTACTTTATATAATCATTATACTTTTAATAAGAAATTAGTTGTCCTATCCTACCCGTTCAGCTAACGACCCTCCACCAATCTAGGAAGCAGCGAGTGAGAGTGGACACCCGTTAAACTACCATTTTATTGGCAACAACCTTATACCCCCTTATAGATCGGTTTTGTGAATGAGGTCTACTAACGGTAAGACTAGCTTAATCTTATACATACATACATACATATATATATATATATATATATATACATATATATATATATATATATATATAATTATTAATCTTATAATATTATAATAGTATAAGGGTTGAATTTTAAACTTGTAAAATTCTAGGGTTTAGAATTTAAAAATTTAAAAATTAAAAGTTTTAATTAAAAATTTAAATCCCAAAACTTGAGGGCAAGTTTTGAAACTTTTCAAAACATCTTTTACATCAAATTTGAAAAATAATTAATTAATCATATTATTATTTTTTATCACATAATTTGACCTAATCTATTTTCTTGACTCAATAATTCAAATCAAAATACAAATAATTAATCTTTATCATATAAAACAAATAATTATCTTATTTATGACAATTATCTTTGAATTGCATTAGGGTAATCCATACCAGATTGAAAAAAAATCAGATTTTATCATCCAAAAACGTTTTTGGTAATTATCCTAATTCAATTTCAGTCAAAACCCCAAAAAATCTGCCTCCAGACTGCCGAACTCACTGAGTCAGAGAATGGACTCGCCGAGTTGCCCTGACTCGTTGAGTTCATCAGGTGACTACACGAGTTCATCTTGAAGAAGCTAGATTTATCTAATTTTCAGCTTTGAACAATTTAATAATGCATCAAATACAAAAGAAAAATGACCTAGGCTCTGATACCACTATTGGGTTATGAGGAAAACATCAATCCTATGGTGCACATGCAAACCCTAAAGCTTTGGATCTATGTTTTTCTATTTGTACATGCAACAATTATCCAAAGCTCTTAAACCCTAGATCTAGCATATTAAATTCGAAATCAACATAAATAAACTAGTAAGAATGTTACATTTGATTGTAGCTTGAAGATCTTGGGCTTTTGAGAACCTAGCACCTCAAATGCGGTGCCCATAATGAATCACAAACACCAAAGCAATTGGATGATCTTGGAAAGAGAGTGGGGAAAGGCTCAAAATTGGCTCTATGATCTCTAGGGTTCAAGTGGTAGCCGAATTTGTGAAGCATAGGGTCATTTATATATGTGAGGAATTAGGGTTTCAGTCAAAGACCTCAATCGGTTTCTTAGGCTCTAAGCAGCCCACAAGAATCTTCTAGAACCAAGACCTTGGATGAAATCCTTATGGGCTCCCATAAGATTTTTTCCAACCCCTTTCCAAAGGGTTCCTCAGCCTAACATGCAATTATCTTATAATTACAAGTTCAGTCCCCTTAATTAAATTAACCTCTTTTGACCACAAAATTAATTCTAAATTAATTATTGACCAATTTTAATTAAATAATATGATTTGTCATTTATTATATTATTCATATAATATATTAATAAACCATAATAACCTATTTCTCCATAATTCATCCAGTCAAATTGCTCTAGTGAAGGCAACCCAAAAGGACCATGGTACAACCGGGTCAAGTACATACCAAATATATTTATGAGCTGAGACACTAATCCAACATATACATGTGTCAACTTATTGTCTAAACTAACTAACTAGATGTCTGATATTTCTGCGATCCTCTATAACCAGATTTTTGAACGTTGTTGGACTTGGTATTCCGGGTCTTTAGCATAGTTGAGACGACTCTCTGTTGAGAATAGGTCTTCTCTTGACTATTTATGCATATATGTTAATTAAAAATGAAATACAACCGTTATAAATGTTAGTAAATATAATAATGGTAATAGTCGGGATCTTGAGATAGTTGAGGATCTTGAATATCTGATGAGGTTTGAGGATCCTGAATGCTTTGAGGATACTGGCCCTAACACAGATGATGTAGTTTGACCCTTGAAAACTTTGATGCATTTATGCTTTCGTTGAAGTGAAAAATATGATCGCATTTTTGGCTTTATGGCCCATTTCGGTCGCGATTCTTTAGGTTAAGTAAACATAAAAATCATCCAAGATTTCTTGTACCTTTCGGAACATTTTGAATCTTGTCAATCGGAGTTACGAGTCATGAGATATGGTCAAAATATTGACAAGGGGTCAAAGTTGCCAGCAACATCCTTTAGGCTTTAGATTTTAGCAATCTATCTTTTTAAAATCAATTCGATCAAATGTTTTTCCGACCAAAATAGCTTCTAATTATTCCTCATAATCTTCCTTTAGTTCCAACTCCATTTAGGCTCCAAATATTCATCCAGCTGCTCCTAAAATACCGCTCCACTCGAAATATCTGAAAATGACAGAAAAATGCTACTAGTACGAGAATTCTTATAAAAGACATGAACTGAACATTATTTAAACTAGTGACATGGAAATGTATAAAATATAATGATAAATGCTAAAACAACTATCCTAAAAGATACATAAAATGACATCTATCAGATGGTTTAATCTGTATCTGTTGGAATTCGGGCGAAGCGTACATGAATGTTAGTAGATACATAAAATGACATCTATCAAAGGGAAAGGATCCTTAGGACAAGCCTTATTGATATCTGTGTAATCCATATATACTCTCCATTTCCATTTTTCTTTTGGACCACCACCATGTTGGTTATCCATCTTGGGAACTTTACATCTTTAATCATTCCTGTCTTGAGAAATTTTTTAACTTCTTCTTGAATAATTTGGTTTCTCTCGGGTGAAAATTTCCTTCTTTTTTGCTTTACAAGCTTGAAAGAAGGATCTATGTTGAGTTTATGAGTTATAATATCTTTGTCTATACCTATCATATCTTCGTGTTTCGAAGAAAATGATTTAGTTTTGTCCTTTAAGAACTTTATTAGTTCTTGATCGATCTGTTATAGTATTGAGGATCCTACGAGGAATTTGGCTTTAGGATCCTCAAGGTTTAGGGGCATTTCCTTTACGTCTTACTCTCTTTATTCTAGCACGGCTCATGCCCTCTGATTTAATTGTTATGCTTGTCGTGGTGTTCGTGAAGACTTCATCGAGGTCTTATAACACTCTTTAGATTCTTGTTGATCCCTGACTATCCTCACTATCCCACATAGGGTAGGCATCTTGATGTACTAGTGGTACGTTGACGGGACTACTTTCATGTCATGGATCAATGGTCTACCAAATACAACATTTTAGGAAGACAAAACATCAATAACACAAAAATGTTGCATCGAATTTACCTCTTCAATGCAGATGGGTAGCTTGATTTCTCTAATGGTGTGCTCAGTTTCACCATTGAATCCTATTAGGACCGAGGATCTTTTAATTATTTCAAATTCTTGGATGTTTATCGTGGTTAGAGCATCTAAAATTATGATGTTCACTGAGGATCATCCGCCTACCATGATCCTTCTGACAAAGTGATTAATGATATATAGAATAATCCCCAATCCATCACAACGAGGATCCTAGATGTTTTATCTATCATGTTCGTCAAAGATGATTTCCTTGCTGTTTATTATCGACATGTTCTTTCGGGGTCTTTCTTCTTTTTCTGTCTTATACACTTTGGCATGCCTTTTAGCTGCAGAATAAGAAGTTCCACAGATGTAAGATCCTCTAGAAATAACATTGATTACCTTGGTGGCTGAGGGAGGGGATCTTGGCTTTTCTAGGATCTTCATAGACTGTTTCTCTTTTTTCATGGATCCTTCTTGTTTCCTTCCTATGATCTCTTTGAGATATCACTTGCTTAGGAGATAGCTGATCTCATTCCTAAGGGTTATGCAGTCCTCAACATTAGTACTGAAATCCTCATGATATGAGCACCATTCGGATTTGTTCTTGAACCTATTTTACTTTTGTCCCTTTCCTGGCCATCTTGTTTGTCGCCAAGATCCTGCATGGTGAATATTAGACCTGAAACAGCCACATAGAAGCAATATTCAGTAATTTTAGGAAACTCGTCTTCCTCTCCTTCATTATCAAGGGAATTAACCCTATGGTGGTCAGGTTTACATTATGGTTTTGACTTATAGGATCTTGGGCCGAGGATTCGGCCTTCTTGTTAGGGTTTTAATAGGAATTTGGCGGGTGGCCCTCTTTTGCATTTCTTTGTTTTCCTCTAGTCTAATGAATCTTAGTGCCCTTCAGGATCTGTGGTTCCATCGTAAGGCTTCATGTTAGGATTTTGGAAGCACTTTGGAATTTCAGTGTCGACTTTCGAGGGGATACATCTTGAGATCATGTGACTGGTAGGGGATGCTTCCAGCATAAGTTGAACCACCCCTGGTACGCTTGAGATCAACTGTCTTAGTTGTTGGAGTTATTTACCCATGACTGGACTAATTCATGCATCAAGATCCACAGAGTTAATATTAATAGTGTTGATGTTAAAGAAGTTACTAGTATTTATGTTATTAGGTGTAGTGAAGGTCTCATCAAGATCCTGGTTCATAGGATTTTGGATGTTTGGGATCACTGTCTCGATTAGGATAGCAATGGACGTTAGAGCTGTTGGTTTTGGACGTTTTCCCAGAGATCATGTATCGTCGAAGTTCAGGACCCTTGGTTACAAGATTGAGGGTGTCGCCTCTTGGGGTTTACGGATCTTTGCCTTTATCCTTTCCACTTCCTTAAGCAATGTTCTATTATCTTCCTGTTGTTGAGGCACTTGTTGCGTCAACATCTTCATCATGTAGAAGGGTTGGTTATTAGAGACCGACGCAGGAGGGTCTTGGGATCCCAGGGATCCTGGAACGACTGGAGGGGTGTTATTCTTTGGCATATTGGAAGTTTTTCTTTGACCAGGGAGTCCTCTTAGAGGAGGTGGAATATTTTTCGAAGGAACAAAGGGAACAAAGGAAGAAGAAAGAGTTAGTTGTGTATACATGATTTTCGAGGATTATAAGCACCATGGCCCTATGGTGGGTGCCAAATTGTTTTACCCAAAAATCAATCAAATGAATATCAACCAAAGTAAATGAGAGGATATGGTGTTTTAGTTGAAGTGATTATCAAATTGAGAACAAAATTGCACAAGTGCTTTATAAGGAAAGCCCTTGATCCTTGCTAGGATCTCTGGCTCAAAACCTTGGGAAGTGATAATGATTACCTGCCTTGTTTAATTAAATTTATTAAAATGTGTATTACAGAAATGGAAGTATGAAAATGACTACAAATATTTCAGGCAATCTAGTTGTGTGTAGTGTGTATTTATAGTCTAGTCTAAGTAACAAAAAGTTTGATATTTCCGAGATCCTCTTGAATAAGTTTGAGAATGTTGGTTTGACTTGGTATTCCTAGGACTTTTTTCTGAGTAAAATGTTTCTCCAATGAGAATGAGTCTTATGTTGACTATTTCTGAACATGTGAAGAATAAACAAGACATATAGCCGTTAATTTTTTTTAGGAAACAATCATAGTAATAATCAGGATCCTAGCATATGCTTTGGGATCCTGAATAGGATTGAGGATCTTGGCCCTAGCACTATGACAATATTAACTCAATACTATCTCCTAATAGTATGACTGATTGTGGTAGCTTGAATAAAATATTATTCTGGATGTGGTTCTAAACATGCAAAAGTAGGAACACATATAATATGAACAAACATAGTAGCCTATTATCATTAATCACCAAAAGCATAATATCTGAAAATGTTCGAAATGCTCAAACTATGATTGTGTAATCAAACCTATTCACTAGCAAATATAATGCCAATAAAACTAGTATAAGGATCATGCTTGATATGTGACAATGGTTGTGTGAACGCGTCAACTATATTATATTCTGATGGTACTCTGCTCACAATGATGTCCCATATTTAATTAGCTTCCTTATATAGTGGAACTTTCTCTATATATGTCTTGTGTGCTTGTGATCTCGAGGTTCTTTTGATAAGGAAACTATACCTTCTTTATCACAAAAGATCTCAATCTGTTTTCGACTATGCTAGGAACAACACCCAAATCATTGATGAACTTCTATAGCCACATTGCTTCCTTAGCTACTTCATTGGTTGCAATATACTCTGAATCTATAGTTGAGTCCACTATAGTCTCTTGCTTGGAGGTTGTCCAATTCACTAATCCTCCTTTTAACATGAACACAAAACCAAATTGTGATTTGAAATTATCCTTGTCAGTTTGGAAACTTGCATCCTCATATCCTTTGACAGTTAGCTCTTCCTTATTACCATAAATCACAGACATATCTTTAGTCCTCTTAAGATACTTCAGAATGCTCTTAACTGCGGTCCAATGACTTTTTCCAGAATTGGATTGATAACGAATCATCATACTAATGACGTATGACACGTCTAGCCTTGTATATATATGGCGTACATGATCGACCCTATAGCCGATGAATATGGGACTCATGTCATTCTACCTAGTTCTTCACTAGTACTGGGATATTGGGTTTTACTCAAAACCATGCCATGTTGCGTAGGTACAAATCCCTTATTAGATTCTTCCATATTGAATATTTTTAAAGATTTTATCTAAGTATCTATTTTGGCAAATTATTATTAGTCTCCTAGATCTATCAAGTACTTCATAGTGAAACTATTTCCAAGCCATGCTTTTACAAAATTCAGTGTTGGAATATCGTTTCCTATTAGCAGAATGTCATCGACATATAAGAGAAGGAAGAAAATTACCCTCCCACCAGATCTTTCATACACACATTGTTTATCTTCATCTCTTATGAAACCAAAATTCTTCATATTCTCATCGAAGCAGATGTTCCACCTATGAGGTGCTAATGTGAGCCCATAAATGGACTTTTTAAGCTTTCATACCATATTAGGAGACTTTGACTGTACAAAACCTTATAGGTGAGACATGTAAACATCCTCAGTCAGTTTCCTATTAAGGAAAGTGGTTTTTACATCCATTTTCCCTATTTGATAGTCATGAAATGCAAATATGGAGAGTAGAATCCTAATAGATTTAATCATAGGTAGTGGTGAGAAGGTTTCCTCATAGTCAATTCCTTAAGTTTGAGTATAACTTTTCGCAACTAGTCAAGCTTTATAAGTCTGTACGTTCCCATCCATGTATGTCTTCTTCTTAAAGACCCATCTAAAACGAATGGTTTAAGGCCTACTGTAGGATCCACAAGGTTCCATACATGGTTATCGCACATAGACTGAATCTTGTTGTCTATAGCCTCCTTCCATTTTGCTTCCTTTAGGCTTTTCATGGCTTCCTATTAGCTGATCGGCTTATTATCACCTAACAAGTTGTCGTCCTCTTTAGTAATATGGAATCAATAGAACTCTAGTGGATGACTTTCTCTATCAAATTTACGAGGTGGAGGTGGCAGTACATTTGATTCCTTAACAAGTTGTTCAACCTCTTATTAGGGTCTAGTGTTAACTTCAATTTCTTCATTAGTTGGCTCTTGAATCTCATTAAAATCAATTTGGCTCCTACTAGTTTCTTGAGATATCAGCTCTCTCTCACGAAAGACTGCCCTACGAACAAGAACGATCTTGTTCTCAGTAGGCTTGTAGAACACGTATCCAAAAGAATTTTTGGGGTAACCAATGAAGTAACACCTTTCTAATTTGGGTGCAAGTTTGTCGAGTGCTTCTCGATGAATGAAATCCTCACAGCCCTAAACCTTAATTTTTTCTTGAGATGGACGAGTCCCTTTCCACATTTTAATTGGTGTCTTCTCAACCTTCTTAGTTGGTACAACGTTTAGAATGTAAGAGGCAGTTTCTAGAGCATAACCCTAGAAACATATTGGAAATGTAACATGAGTCCTCATAAAATGAACCATGTCTAGCAAGGTTCAATGTATCCTCTTAGACACACCGTTATGTTGGCGTGTTCTTGATGGAGATAATTTTCAGACTATCCCACAATTTCTAATATGATCCTAGAATTGAACACTAAGATAATCTCTACCCCTATCAGAACAAAGTATCTTAATTTTCTTGCCCAACTAGTTCTCTAATTCTTTTTGGAATTTCTTGAATACATCAATGTCTCAGACTTATGTTTAATCAGATAAACATATCCATTTCTACTCAAATCATTAGTAAATGCGACAAAGTATCTTTCACCATGTCTAGTGATGTGTGTGAGCGGACCACATACATCGAATGGATGATGTGCAACATATTTAATCCTTTTTCAAAGTTTCTTGTGAAGGGAGACTTTGTCATTTTCCTAAGTAAACAAGATTAACAATCTCTATTAAACTTTAGGTTAAATGGTTCCAAGATTCCATATGATTGTAGTGTAATGCTTGATATCTGGTATGAAGTTGATTCCAAGTTGTTTAGGTTTTCTCCTCGGGACTTGGTGAGTTGGAGCCTCAACTCGGTGTGTCAAGATGTAATTTTACATAGAATTTAATGAACCAACTCGATGTGTTAAAGTTCCTCAATACAGCGAGTTGGTAGATGGGCCGAAAACCCTAATTTTAGGGTTTTGCACCATATTTAAAGGCCTTAAGTCCCTTTGGCTGGCCTCCTTCTCAGCCTCCATTATTATCAAAACCCTAAAACGAGTTGTAGCCTCCATTGTCAAGCTTTTGAGATTTGGAAGGAAGTTTGGTGTTCATTTTGTGTATTGTGGAGGAGTTAGAAGATTTTGAAGTTGCTAAGCTTGGAGAAGGAAGTCTTGGATCCAGAATTGCTACCCATTTTGCAAAGAGTTTGAGGTATCAAGTTCTTATCTTGATGGCTAGATGTTTAGATCTCTCTTTTGGGTTAAATTGTTGTGTTTTCTTCATGGTTTGGATTGATGTTGGGATTAGGACATCCCAATGCCTTAATCTTTTCAGATCGTGGGTTTTCGTGGACTCTTTTTGCATAAAGGTGCCAACTTTATGGAATTATGGGCTTCATTCATGCATTAAGTCCCTTATAAAGCCCTTCTTGAACATTTAAGCCTCTCCTAGTCATGCATGAACGTAAAGTTGGAATCTTTACGTGGTCTTCTAGCTCTAAGGTGTCTGGCTCTACCTTTGGTATGTACTGTATTGAAATAAATGACACTTATGTTCAAAAAGTTTGATATAGTAGAAATATTTCAGGCAATCTAGTTGTGTGTAGTTTGTATTTATAGTCTAGTCTAAGTAACAAAAAGTTTGATATTTCCGAGATCCTCTTGAATAAGTATGAGAATGTTGGGTTGACTTGGTATTCCTAAGTCTTTTGTCTGATTAAAATGTTTCTCCAATGATAATGAGTCTTATGTTGACTATTTCTGAACATGTGTCATTATGCCCCTTGCTTCTCTCACTTCTTGTATATACTTATCCTAAGGTGTCTGGCTCTACCTTTGGTATGTACTATATCGAACTTTTTGTTCCACCTCTAAGGTGTCTGGCCCTAAGTACATACAAGAAGTGAGAGAAGCAAGGGGGACAATGTCTGGCTCTACCTTTGGTACGTACTATATTTAAATAAATGACACTTATGTTCAAACTCTTGGATCCTTGATATAGGATTTAGTTTCTAAATTTGTTATGACTTGCAGGGACTAAGCGAAAGTGAAGAGGTCTAGCATGGGAAGCTAAACCTAATCATGGGGAATAGTCGAATGTCAGATGTTACTAGGATTGGAGTTTATGAGCTTATCTTTGACAATAGTGTTAGGGTTGATTTAAAAATTTGTTGTTATTCATCAGAAATTACTAGAAACATAATTTTTTTCACGCTTTAATTACACAAGGTTATCGTTATGGGCTTAAAAATGATGATGGTGAAATTTTAGTTTATAAAAATGGTGCCTTTATTTTCGAAGTTTTTCTTGTAATGGCGTGTATGAAACTATTGTGTGTGAATAAACTTGGAAGTAGTGTTTTTAGTATAACTTTTTCTAATGGTTTAGACAAGGCATGCTTATGGCATTGTCGTCTAGGGTATACTAATAAGAAACACATCGCCCAACTCCAAAAGGATGGAGTGTTGGAATCATTTAACCTAAGATCAGATGATGAACACAAATCATGTTTATTAGGAAAGATGACTAAGTCACTTTTCACTGGTACTTGTGAAAAAGGTGAAGAATTGTTAGACGTTTTTCATAATGATTTATGTGGTCCTTTTAGATCTACCACAAGGGATGCTAATCAATACTACATGACGTTTATTGATGATTATAGTAGATATGTGTATACATATTTAATCAAGAATAAATCGGAAACCTTTGAAAACTTTAAAGAGTTTGAGCATGAAGTGGAGAATAAATTAGGCAACAAGATAATGATGCTCCAATTTGATAAAGGTGGACAATATCTTAAAACCGACTTCAACTACTGTCTCAAGGAATGTGAAATTGTTTCACAATTGACACCTCCCTAAACACCACAACTTAATGGTATGGCTGAGAGGTGTAATCAGACCTTGATTGACATGGTTCATTCCATGATCAGTCAAGATTCACTCCATATGTCATTATGGGGTATGCCTTATAGATATCCGCTCATATCCTCAATCTTGTTCCTACCAGAAAGTTTGACTAAACGCCTCATGAGATTTTGACAAGGAAACCTCCCTGGCTCGTACATATCAAGGTATGGGTTTGTGAGGTTCTCGTTAGGCTCGATACCCAAGACAAACTAGAACCTAGAGCCAAGAGGTGTATTTCTAATTGTTATCCACAAAAGTCCTTTGGATACTTATTTTACAGACCATTTGACAATGTCATCTTTATAGTTCGAATACGAGTCTTTCATGAGAGAGAGAGAGAGATCATATCCAAAGAGGACAGTAGGAGTGTAATTGATCTTGAAGAAATTCAAGAGTCATCCAATGAAGTAACCTTACATGACACTAGCTCTCATCCCGAGGTTAAACTTGTTGAGCCTATTAAAAATTCATTACATCTTCGTAGATCTAGTAGAGTTAGTATGCCACTTGAGTTTTATAGTTTCCATATAACAATAGACGGGGACACGTTTATCAGTGATAATACATTGGTAAATTTGGATGAGACAAAAAACTACAAGGAAGAGATAACAGGACCCGAGCCTGTGAAATGGAAAGAGGCAATGGATAGCGAGATCCAATCCATGTATGATAACCAAGTGTGGACTTTGGTTGATCAAACACCTGGTCGAAATATAGTAGGTTGTAAATGGATCTACAAGAAGAAGACCGACATGGATGGTAATCTACATACCTTCAAGGCAAGGTTGGTTGCAAAGGGCTTTACTCAAACCCAAGGGGTTAACTATGATGAGACCTTTTCACCATTTGCCAAGATTGAGTTAATTAGGGTAAGGTTTTCCATAACTTCTTATCATGAATATGAACTATCACAAATGGATGTTATAATTGTTTTCCTTAATGGGAAACTGACTGATGATGTGTACATGGCTCAACTAGAAGGTTTTGAACATGCCAAATTCCCTAATAAAGTGTGAAAGCTCGAGAAGCCTATCTATGGACTGAAATAAACATCTCGTAGCTAGAATCTTTGATTCCATGAAAAGGTCAAAGAGTTTCAGTTATCTAGAAGTAAGGATGTGTCTTGTGTGTATGTGAAAGCTAGTAGGAGTGTAGCGACCTTTCTAGTTTTGTATGTCGATGACATACTCCTTGTAGGAAATAATATACTAAGTTTACAAGAAGTGAAGTCTTGGCTTGTGAAATTTTTCACTATGAAGGATCTAGGCGAGGTCACCAAAATAGGCAGAGACATTTTCTTGGGCTTAACCAGAGTACATACTTGGATAAAATTTCGAAACAGTTCAATATGGATAATTCCAATAAAGGGGATTTACCCATGCATCATACTTTCAAATTAAGCAAGGCTCAATGTCCCAGTAGTGATAAGGAAATAGAGGCAATGAGTCAAGTCCCATATGATTCGGCTATAGGATCGATCATGTATGTTATGACATGTACTCGAACTGATGTGGATTATGCTTTGAGCATGGTTAGTAGATATAAGGAAAATTCTAGTGTAGCTTATTGGATAGTAGTGAAAAAACATACTTAAGTATTTGCAAAAAACAAAAGATATGTTTTTAGTTTTTGGTGGCAAAGATGAACTTAAAGTGGGTGGTTATAGTTACTTCAACCTTCAAAGAGATCGAGATAATAGTTATTCAAAATTTGGCTAGGTTTTTCTATTGAATGGTGGACCAATTACTTGGAAGAACTCCATGCAGTAGACGCTGGCTGATTCGACTTATGAATCAGAGTACACTACAGCAGGCAAGGAGGCAAAGGAAGCGGCATGCTTAAAGAATTTCATTGGAGACCTTGGATTTGTTCTATCAATCTAAGAGCCCATGTTGTTTTTTTGAACAACGAAGGTGCGGTTGCTTTTACTAAAGAACCAAAGGACCATGGTAGATCGAGGCACATTGAAAGAAAATACCATTATATCTGACATCAATTTGAAGAGGGAAAAATCATGGTGAATCGTGTATCATCAGAGGAGAATCCTAATGATCCTCTCATAAAGGGTTTAAGCAAGACCAAGCACTTTGATCATGCTAGGAAACTTTTGATTTTAGTAGTTATTTGATAGTTTTGAAACAATGTAACAATAGTAAAATTTAATTGAATGATGACTATATAATAGAGATTAATTTATGTTCAAAGTGTGTGATACCATAGTCAATTAATTTATTCTTGTGTTTGACTTTGTGTGTTTTACTTCCTGAATATTAATTTATTCGAAATGCCATAGTCAGTCATAGTTTAGGCAGTAGCTATTGATTTATGAATCTCATGGAATATTTATAGATTATACATGGCGATGGACATTTCATAGGGATTGATACAATATTAATGAGTACTTAGAAAATGGGGATTGTGAGTACTGGTTAAACCCACGCTTAGAAATTACTTCATGGATTCAATCACGAGTAATTCTAAGACGATAAAATCTTCTATTCTTAATTAGAGATATATAAGTCATAGTTTGCGAATCAGCTGTGCATTGGTTTTGCATCAACGCATCTGTAACTGGATGTTACAAAATGTAATTCCATGTGTAATGTGATTTGTAAAAGGTAGGATTATATGGTCAGAGTTTATTCGTTCCTTTTGCAGGTTAAGGAAAAGCTATATATTTGATCCCCTCAGTAATTTGATGTTGACATTATAGTGTTGGGCCCATCTGGGACTAAATCGATGTGTTTAGTTCGTAGTTTGATGAAGTCATCACAAATCTGAAGGTCGATAAATCTTGGACCATGAGATTGATTCTATCGATGTATCGTGTTAATATGTTATCAAGAAGAACAAAAGGATAACTAATCACTTATCTAAGGGATGGCATTTGATTTGATTAGAATTTGGTTGTGTCTTTGGAAAGCACAATTTACTGGTTATTCAATGTGATACTTGCAATTATAGTTGACAACATATCCAAGTGAGAGACTGTTAGATTAAGTGTCTAAGGTCTTAACTAAATTGGTATAATATTAGAGAATTGAAGTAAAGTCCTTTTTGGGTTGCCATCATAACCATGATATAGATTGGATTTATATTAAGAGAGAGAAATGATTTATTAAAATACTATGTGATTAATATATCAATTAGAAATAATAAACAATTAAATGAGAATTAATCAAAATTAGTTCAATTATTGATTTTGGATTAATTAGAGTTAATTAAGGGTACAAGGATTAGTGCAGTATATCAATAGTTAAATAGGGGAGACATTCTAGAACCTCCCTGTGGTGGACGATTTTAGGAGCCCTCATTAGGGTTTATGGAAGCCTTTATTTTGTGATACGGTAAGTGATTTGAGTCAGATTAAAATGTTACTATTTTAATATTCAAATTAGGGTTTCCTATAGCTATAAATAAGGAACTATAGAAGGCTTGAAAAACTCTAGATCATTCATAGTAATTTTCGAAACTGCTCTTCCTACTCTCTCCCTCTCTAATTTTCGATCCTAGGGCTTCTTAAGGTTTTGGGTGTGAACCATTAGAGGCTACACCATTAATGGAGCAAGCTTTCCAAGAAGGTTTTCAATATAGGTGTTTGGCTTAATTCGAATTAAGCAAAGGTATGGTTCTTGATGGGTTTTGAGCATAACATACAATCCTATGTGTGCATGCAACCCTAATTGAAGATCTATGTTTTATCTAATTGAATATACAATAATGAACAACAAAGTATAAACCCTAGATCCTATTGTATTATTGAAATTCACGTAGTCAAGTGTTATCAAAATTACCTTTATCATTGTTATTGTAAACAATCTTGAATCCTTGCTTGAAAGACCTTTGGTAGCAAGCGCCACAAGTGTCGCGCCTCTAACGGTTCACAAACAAGCTCAAGCAACCAAGGAATACTATAGAGAGAGAGGAGTAAATAAAATTTTCGGCCAAGACCCTTAGAATGAAGGGTTAGGCCGAAATTTAACCCTAAGGAGGGTTTATATAGGTGCTAGGAAGGTATCCGATAAGGCAGATATATCCAAGGTAACCCTAATCCATTAACTTCCCCCCTAAGGCATCTAAGGCACCCTTAGAGCCCAAGGAAGCCCTAAGAGCATCTAGAATTCGTTCCCCTACTATAGGGAGGTTCTAGAATTGTCCAATGCTCAACTATCGAACATTGTCAGCTTTAGTCCATGCAATTTTAATTAATTTCTTTAATCCCAAAATTAATTCCAAATTAATTTCTGATTAAATATTAATTAAATAATATGATTTCTAATTAATATATTATTTCCATAATACATTAATGAATCATTTATTCTAATTTCTAATTAATTTTTTAACTAAGTAATAAATTATTAAATCATTATTCTCTCTGCAAAGGTTATCCTATTCAATTGCCAGGTTTGAAGGCAACCCAAAAGAACTGTGCTACTATCAATTCATGTTTATACCAATTATAGTTATGGGCTTAGACACCTAATCCAATAGTCTCCCACTTGGATAACTCTAATCACTATAAATGCCAGTATGACTACCAAATTGATCAACAAATTAAGGCTACCAAAAGCCGTTGTCGAACTATGACCTAGTCAGTGACATGTCCTTAGATAAGTGATCAAATATTCCTCCATTCTATAAGATATCGTATAGACATGAGACATAGATCATAATCAATCTCTATGTCCAAGATTTGTTTCTCGATTTTGTGATTTATGATGACTGATATCAGACTACTAATTGACCATATCAATTCAGTCCAGGCTTGACATCAATTCAGTCCAGGCTTGACCAAGTGCTTTAGATGTCATCATCAAATCATCGAGCGGCCCACATATATCGCTTTTGTCGTTAGGGAAAAAGGAATAGATAAACTTTGACTTATATACTTGCACTATTCACTCATTAAATCACACACAACAATACATTTTATAACATCAAGTTACTTATGCGCTTACGTATTATCAATGCACAACTGACTCGTAAACAACAACTCATATATGTTCATTTCAAGAATATAAGATATTATCGTCTCAAAATTACTCGTGATAAAATCCATGAAGTAATTCTATGAGCGTGAGTTTATCTAATACTTAAATCCCGATTTCAACAGTACTCATGAATATTGTAGCAAACCAGTTTTATGTATAACCCCTTCGACAATCTACAGTCTGATTCATGACAGTCTTAATTCACTACTTACTTCCAAAAGTATGATCGATTGTGGATGTCTGAATAATCCAATTATTCGGGAAGTAAAACATGCGAAGTGAAACACAATAATAACCTAATTAACTATGGTCTCAAAACAATTGAATATAAATAAAACACTTATTATTTAAGCACCATATTAATTAGATTTTATTAATTATATAATGTTTCGATTAATCAACTAAACACTTGAATTAAACATCAGTCATGCCAAGTAATAAACATGCATACTATGTCTTTCTATGGTCCTTCCTTTGTGAACATATCAATTGGACATAATTCTAATGATGCTCATATCACAATTCCAAATCCTTATTACAAGTGTAAGAATTCAAAATTCTTGTCTCCACTAAATGTGTCAGAGTCTAACCTTGCAAGCAATATCCTTTTGTGATCATGTGGCATCAAAGTTACCAAGACTTGGCCAACAATGTCACAAAAATGCTCTGTAACACCGTAAATTTTCAAACAAAATTTTCGATTTTAAATAACCAACATCACATATAATAACTCTCAAAATCTCAAGTGTCGATATCATAACATATTTCAAAATAGTTTTCAAAAGTAATTATCAAAATCCAGGATCCTCATTCATGACTCTTTTCTCTTGTGTGTACAATCGAGCTGCCCCCTTCCTGCGATCCTGATAAGAATCTGAAACACATAACACATAACACGGTAAGCACGAAGCTTAGTGAGTTTCCCAAAATACCACATACATATATCTAGCCACTCGAGGCTATGTCTCTACGAGACCTTCCGGTCGACGTGTCTTAGTGGACCTTCCTGCTCCACAACTCTGGTAGATCTTTCGGTCTTAACCATGATGACCTTCCAGTCATGCAGCTCGTTGGAACCTTAGGTCCGGTCTAGCTCGTTGAACCCTTTGGTCCATTCTAGTTGAGCCTTCCGACCTCATATATCGTTGGACCTTCCGGTCCGGTTAGTTGAGCCTTTTGGCCTCATATATCGTTGGACCTTCCGGTCCGGTCTGGTTGAGCCTCCCGGCCTCATATATCGTTGGACCTTCCGGTCCGGTCTAAAATAACTCATAGCATAATATCACATAGACAAGATGCATAACTCAAGTAAGAACATAAGACCTTCCGGTCACACATAAATACCACTCTAGGTAACGTATAGTTAGAAGACTCTCCTCGGATGATGAACAGTCCCTATAAACACAACTGCCACGCACCGGCCTCTAACTCTGTGCCAAACCCACAATTGTCCCAGTTAGGAACTAATTCTCAACTCTCGCTCATTAGGTCTAAAGGTAGTCCACTAACCAGCCCATCAATGGCCTAAAACCCATTGGGCCCACCAAGGCCCAATAATAAATGGGCTCTCCCGAGGCCTAACTCTCTCACATCTAATGGCAAGCCCATCTCAAGGGCCCAAAGCACACACACACACACACACACACACACATATATATATATATATATATATATAATACTTTGGTCCAAGACTCTATTGCAACAAGTCTAAACTCCAGGCCCAACACTCAAGGCCTAAAATAAGACTAAGCCCAAAAGTCCACAACGAGGTTATGTGGGGTGTACCTCTCTTAGTACATTCAGCGTACTCACGAATCCATATTGGCCAACGGGGACACTGGGGCAGTACACGGGGCGTACAGGAATTACGCTCAGCGTACTCCCCAGATCCACTCTTTTTACTCATTTGGTCTTAAACAGTTAAGACATTACCTCAATCCCCAGATCTGGACTCCCTAATGGCACTTACTCCATAAAGTCAGTGACTTTAAGCCTTTTCTTGGCTGGAAAGGTCACAAACACCCAAAACACTTACTTCCTTATCTAAAAAAAACCTCCTATCTCATGCATGGCTTGATTCCAACGTCCAAGATTGGATTTTTATGACATAACACCACTAAATATACTCAAAGGGACATATATTATGCTTTAGAGTTCAACAACTCATAAAGCTTCAAGCTTTGGGACCAAAAACCCTAAAATGGACCCAAAACAAAAAGTAGCACAACAATAAGCAAGTTCAAAACTTGATACCACTGGAAGATGCACCAACAAGAGAAGAACATAGATCCAAAAGCTAGGTGCTCAAGCTATTCTCTTTCAAAGCTCTTTCTTCTTCAAAAGCCAAACACAAAAAGCGATCACCCACTAGATCCACATGAGAAAGCCACCAAGATTCAAACTTTGTGCTTTCTGGAGCTAGATCAACATGATTAGGGCTTGGATACACAAGCTCCAAGCCAAGCAATGCTTCCTCAAGGAACTCATTCTTCCACAATATGCACCAAAAACTCACCAAATCAGCAAAATGCTCAAGAATCACTCAAATGGAGGCTTAGGATCGATTTCTAGGGTTTAGAGGGATGGAGGCTGAAGATATTAGGGTTAGGTTATGAGATAAGGAGCTTAAATAGGGTCCAAGACCCTAAAATAATGTTCAGGCCTGATTGGCATACACCCAACGTTCATATAGTACACCCAGCGTACTCTGAAGAACATTCACGACCACACCTGGTTAGTACGCCCAACGTACTCCAAAATTACGCCCAGCGTACGCTTTATGTACGCCCAGCGTACTCGGCTAAGCCTGTAAACCTCAAAACTTCTAAAGGCCACAACTTCTTCATTATAAACCTGTTTCCGACGATCCTTATATCCACGAAAAGGTAACAAGAAACCCTACACTTCTATCAACTTTATTCCTCTTGAAGCCCACTTGAACTCAGATCCAAAATTCATGAAAAGCCCGCACCAGCTCCTTTAACAATACATTTTGGCTCTAAAGCACAAACCAAACTCTTTTATCACACAATGTACCTTATTCATATCCCAAAAAGGCCTAAACCTTTCTCCTTCAAAGCCTCAAAACCTTCTCATACTCAGATTAAGGCCCACGGGCCTTAAATCACAAAACAATATGGAACAGGATGTTACATGCTCCACTGAAACTTTGTTACTAAAACAAGTTCATGGTAATCAAGTATTAAATTCAAGGTGATTCCTTAAACACCTTCCTTATGTTAAGGTTTCTAACTCACATGTAGATTTCAATAACCAGTAGATTTCAATAACCAACTCCTATTATCGAAATATTTGCATATTCCCATATGACCATCATTTCTGAACAAGAATCACCTCTACTCAGAATTATGTCAATACGGTCCGTCCAAATACTATACTTCCAACTGTCCTCAAGCAACCAATCTTTTGGAAAACCTCAGAGTGTTATTGACAATTGTTTAACAAATTCAGTCACACATTGTTCTAGTCCTGTTTCCCTCTCAATTCCTTAGGCATTTGGAAAATCAGAACAAGTGAATCTTATAGCATAATCAATCCTATATCTGAAGCATATGGGATTCAGTACACAATGTCTTACATAAAGACATGATACTTGATCAGTCTCTTGCTATAATATTTCCTATGTTGAATCATTTCAACACGGTATTCATATATGTCTAAGACTAAGTTTTATTAGACTTTCAACCTAAATTTTTAGATTTAAAATTAAGTATGAGTGCCCTCTCCCCTAAGCTAATCATAGTGAAACAATTCCAAACTTTGCAACACCTAGCATAACAATTACGCTTCTACTAGGATAACAATTATTCTTCTATCTGCATAACAATTATACTCCCACTAGCTTTGACATGTACCTAGAAATCAACTACACTTCCAGAAATCAATACTTTTTGACTTTCTTACTAAAGTAAAGATTTTTGATACGTAATGCTTCGATAAGTCTTCAACAAGACTTCATAAGCTCATACACCTTAATTAGATAGCATGTGTGTGTGCGTGTTTAAACCTTTCCGAACTTATAGCAATAAGTCCTGCACGTTCAAACCATTTCTTGTCATTTCTCACAATTCAAACTATAAAAGGAATGTCGTAATCATATGCAAATTTGAGAATGTAATCATCACAGCTGCTAACCATGATGATATTTATCAAATCTTTAAAATCTGCTAGCAAAAGTATTTCCTCACCATTTTCATGAATTAGAGCGAAACCTTTTACCAACTGGATTTTATGGTGTATTCATTCCTATCCATGTGAATTTATGAATTCCACCCTACAATCATAAGATAAGGCTGAGGACCAAATCGAAATCAAGTTTAGGTTTTCATTTCATGGACTGAACTTTGCTCATTCTTAATCTCTTGCCTTCTAGTAGCACAAGGGCCTGTCAATGCTTCCAAGTTGTTAAGCAGTTCACCCATATTGATCAATGTACTTTCATTAAACAACATGTTCTATTTTTTGCAGTCAAATGAGAACCATACAACTCATAAGAATTGCCAACTCAATGGGAAAGTGCACAAAAATAAGAATATGTCAACTTAACATGATAGGTTATCAACCTCAGGTCATGTGCTAGTGATAACTAAAAAGTTTATTCTTGATTGACTCCTAAAACTCTTCAAAATCAAAAAGACTCCCACTGACTTCTTTACATATAAGTTTTTTTCTGTTAAGGAACATTCCTCAACAAGTAAAACAAATATTCAAAAGTTAGTAAGGATTCTTTTGCAAGATAACACTTCACATAATTGGTCTTTGTTTATCCTTTGTTTTAACCAAAACATAACAACTACCAATTTCAAATGTGCTAGAGTAAGAAAACATTTCTACTCCACATTTCATGAGGTGTTATAAACCTACTTAGTTTGAAATAAGCTTCAAGATATGGTTTATGGTTACTAGAGTATGACTCTAAAACTAGATTGGAAAACGAAGTATGATTCACCTCTCAATTAAACCATTTCACCAATACCTGATTCCTCTTCTTAGTCAAACAATTGTACTAAGATGTTCTTCGATGATCAATTTGAGACATGGTTCCATAATCATTAAGATGATCATAAAACATGATACTAAAGTACTTTCCTTTCTTTCAGATTGGAGAAACCTTTATCTCTCTGCCTAATAGATTCATCTTATTCATTCTATTACACTTTGAAAACTTTTCAAAGTGTTAGAATTCTTCTTAATCTTATAAACACAACCATGTTCACTGAAACATCGGTAAACCATGACGAATAGAGTTATCATTCTTTGTGGTGGGTCTAAATAGTCTATATCAATGTGTACTAGATCCTTTAGTCCTTCACTTGATTTACATAAGCATGTGATCAATGAATTAGTCATGATCTTCCAATGATCAAGATTCTCATACATCACACAATTCGAATTGTATGACTCCAAGTTTCTATCCAATTGAAACTTGGGTAATGAGAATTTCTTTTCACTTGGTTAATTATGACATTTCCACGAATGATATAACTAAGAATCAAATCCATAATTAACATTTCTAATAATCGAAATACAACCACCAATTTTCATAAATGCCATTGCAAGGATATATAAAGTAAATAAATCAAAAAAATTCACTTTTATTGATAACAAGCAGAAAATTTTTGTCCTTACAATGCAAATATATGAAAACTATTTTTCTACATATTTCCTAAGCAATCTGTTAATCTATCATAACTCCTAAACAACAGCTTCCAAAATCTGATCATCGAGCCATGTGACCAAATCCATCTCTCATGATAAGATTCAACTTAATCTTCTCAAGCTTCCTTCTTTCTCTTATATTATGCAAAACATCAAAATGTGACTATCACATCATGTATTAAGTATCTACGAATAAGAACTTATAAAGTAGAGTTATATAATGGATGTACCTGAAGTAGAGTCACAAAACTTGACTTTACTATCTCTAAGATCTTTCAGATAGTCTTCTTTCGCATCCAATGCCCTTTCAATAGAAACATATGGACTTTTCGGTAATAACAAATGGGACTATCTTAGGATTAGCCTTTCTCTTTACCATATGCTCAAACAATGTGACCTTGGTGGCTTGGCCGATCCCTTTCCATTGGGAAGAGAAACCTTTTCTAGACTACTAATGTTGCCATTTTCAATGTCCGTGGAAACTAGGAGATAGATCCTTCAAATATATTTGCTTGATTTGTGCTCTTAAGCATTTCTACTTCAGCAACAATCAACATATATGTCTGATCGATTAGGGTCACGTCGTGGTCCCTCTCATAGAAGTCTTTAATGAACTGACTATATGATCCAGGAAGCGAAATTAAAACCAAATCAATAGCCAGATCCCTTGGGAAAACGACACCTAACATTCCCAATTTGTCAATGTGCGATTTCATTTTTCAGAACATGCACACACACAGACTTTCCATCTTGATGTTTACTATCCAATAGGGCTTGAGTGACATCATATTTTTCAGCTTGAAGAAAACGTGGCTCAGGGATAATTATTAGAGAAGGAGGAGCAAGAGTTAGAGAAGCATGATTTCCAGTTCCACCATTGCTCGAAGAAGGGAACATTCTTTCACCTTGATCAGCATGTGCAAGATCATCTTCAAAAGGAAAAACATTTCAAGAAGAACAAAGAGAACCATTTTTGTCATGACTTGACATCTAAAAGGGAGAAAGAGCATTCAAGTTAGTTGATTTTAATCCTTAATTATTAACCAAAAAATTTAAATTAAGGCTAGGATCCATATTTTCGATTCGAATTCTGAAGAGGGATGCCGTAATCAAATCCGAATCTATTTTTGGTAGGTAAAGCATTTACCAATTTCAATCTTATGAAACTCCTAGATATCTTGAGATTCATTGAACTATTCAATGTCATGTTTAATCTTGATTACACTCTCACTTTGTGACTGGGATGACGAGAATCACAAGCGAGATGTGAATAACCATGCAAATTAGCTTGGTGCTCTTGATGTCATTTATCATCTAATTAATGTGCCAGTCAACCAAACACGCTATATTAATCAATAATAATTTACAAGACACCCATTGCCAACAATATTAGTCTCATATTAGTGTGTCGGTTAACCACACACGCTCAATTAACGACCAATAAGGTGCAATGTGCAATTTCATTGGTTAGCATCAAATTCACATTTTTCCTAAAGTAACTAAGAGTGAGATTTTTAGAAAAATGATTTAGTTACTTTATAATTCATTATACTTATTAATGAGAATCATTTTGTCCTATCAAACCCGTTCGGCTAACGACCCTACACTAGTCAAGGAAGCGGTGACTGAGAGTGGACACCCATTCAATCGCCATTTTGTAGGCAATTTCTTTATACCCCCCCCCCCCTCTTATAGATCAGCTTTGGGAATCAGGCCTACTAACGTTAATACTTACTTTTCTTATACATATACAATATATATTAAACTCTTAATTATATATATAGTATGAGGTGAGCTTTAAACATTTTAAACTTCCAAGGGTTTAATCTTTTGATAAATTAAACTTTTAATTTATTTTAATTTAAATTGTATATGGAGTTATTAATTATCATTTAATTAATCACTTAATTAAATTATCAACAAAACCCATAATAACGTAATTTAGGGTTTACATTTTAAATTTCAAAAATTAAAACTTTTAATTTAAATCTCAAACAACCCTAAAATTAGCTTTAATTAATAATCAAATTAATTATTTAGTAACAAATTATGGATATATTAATTATCCTTTAATTAAAAAATTAATTAAATTATTAATCATATCCATAAGGATAGTTATATTCAGATAAAATCAACATTATCCAAATCATAATTATCTCCTAACATTTAGGTCATATTTAATTATCTAAAATTACAAAATATCAGATTATGGCAGATTTAATAAAATATAATTACCAAATATTAACAAAATAAATCAAGTTAGGCAAGAAAATCCAAAATCAGGATTTGATGCACAAACTCGCAGAGTTGGAGGACCAACTCGCCGAGTTGCAATCCAACACGTCAACTCCGAAAACAACTCGATGAGTTCGAGGAACAGAATGACGATTCTGTTTTCTCCTCCTTGTTCAAGTTCATATTAGTATCAATTCAATAGAAAACTAAACCTAGGCTCTGATACCACTGATGGGTTTTGAGCATAACATATAATCCTATGTGTACATGAAACCCTAATTGAGGATCTACGTTTTCTCTAATTGAACATACAATAATGAACAACAAAGTATAAACCCTAGATCCCTAGTGTATAAACGAAATTCACATAGTAAAGGGTTATGAAAATTACCTTTAAGATTGTTATTGTAAACAATATTGAATCCTTGCTTGAAAAACCTTTGGTAGCAAGCGCCACAAGTGTCGCGCCTCTAATAGTTCACAAATAAACTCAAGCAACTAAGGAATACTATATAGAGAGAGGAGTAGATCAAAATTTCAGCCAAGACCTTTAGAATGAAGGGTTAGGCTGAAATTTAACCCTAATGAGGATTTATATAGGTGCTAAGAGTGTATCAGATAAGGCAGGTATATCAAATATAACCCTAATCCATTAACTTCCTCCCTAAGGAATCCAAGGCACCCTCAGAGCCCAAGGAAACCCTAGGAGCATCCAGAATTCGTTCCCCCTACTATAGGGAGGTTCTAGAATTGCCCAATGCTCAACTATCAAACATTGTCACCTTTAGTCCATGTAGTTTTAATTAATTCCTTTGATCCCAAAATTAATTCCAAATTAATTTCTGATTAATTATTAATTAAATAATATGATTTCTAATTAATATATTATTTCCATAATACATTAATAAATCATTTATTATGATTTCTAGTTAATTTATTAACCAAGTAATAAATTAATAAATCATTCTTCTCTCTCCAAAAGTTTTCCTATTCAATTGTCAGGTTTGAAGGCAACCTAAAAGGACTATGCTACTATCAATTCAAGTTTATACTAATTATACTTATGGGCTTAGATACCTACTCCAACAGTTCTAACCATAGTATTTTTCAATTATAGTAGGTTAAAGGTTGGTTCATAAAGTATGTTGCTATAATAGTGAAAATGTCATAGAATTTCTAGGTTGCATGTTCCCATAAGAGTTTATGTGTAAAATCTGTTGTGCAAATGTTTGTCTTGTCACTTAGAAAAACCACTAGGGAGTGGCAAGGGGACTGTTTGGTCGAGATGGTGGTTGTCGGAAGTGGGCTGGTGGAGAAAAGGGATAGCCGGCGACAGTTTAGTGGTGGCGATTGGGTGGCTCCAATGGACGGAAACCGAGATGAGGGAGCGAGAGAGAGATGTTTAAGAGAGATAGGGATAGATTGGTGGAGAGAATGGGAATTCCCCTCTCTATCTTGGACCATAGTTTTTCGACATATGTTGCCAACACATTGCGCCAAGCGACTCTACTACGAATGTGACATGTGTCGCTTCATCGGTCCACGTGTAATAACCCGACGGAAAACGATGCCTCACATTTTTTCGAAAATACTAGTTCGATGTCCTGAAAATTACAGTGTGGAATATGTAAACGTATTTATCTAACGAAGTACATGAATATGTAAAAACGGGTCAAAATTCGTTATTTAGTATTTTTCCGGTTGCTGTGATTCGACAATTTTTGTGAAGGTACAATAACTTTGGGGTACAAAACTTTCGAATGTAGAATGAAATATTAGAGTATTGTCTGATTCCAAAAATATGTCAAAATACATAACGAAATGCGTATCGATTTTGAGTTCGTTTACGAGAAAAGCAATTATAATACTTGTTTATTCTCTTAAAATGTTTGCATATTTCGTGTACGATCTCCGGTGTCGACATTCTTTATATCCATGAAATCGTGTTCTCATGCTCTATTTGTTTTGATTGTTATTCTTACATAAAATTCTTAAAATATAAATCTTATTTTCAATGCATTATTTCATTACTCATGTATTGCGCATAATATTTGTTTGTTAATGATTTAAACGACCTAAATACGATTATTACTAAGGCGTTTTTTTTTTAAATCACTTCTGACCACTTATTGTTGCGTCTTGCACCACACGCCCAACAGTTGACCCTTCATAGTTGTTTGTTTTTTAGAAGACTTTTGACTTAAAAAAATGTTGCGTGTGTGTTGCGTGGTGCAACATTTGACCCTCTACTTCAAACCTCTTCAAACCTTACTTTAACTTATTGCAGTAGTCTGCAGAGGTTAAAAAACAGACTTTTTATTACATGCTGTAGCCGTTTGGTCCCCCTATTCTGCTACAAAGGGTTATAGAGGTGGTATGCAGACTTCAAGCATTTTCTGTTAGGGTACAATGTTCTTCATTCATGACTTTGTAAATGTTTGACTTTTGTAAAACCCACTTGCATGTGGTGCTTTAGCCTTTAGACCCATTTGTTAGTGAGAGTGAGAGAGAGACATGTAAACACCTCTATATAAGGTGGGTTTGTCCACTTGTAGAGGGGTGCTTGAGAGATGTAGAAGTGAGTGTGTAAGTGTGTGTTAATTATGTAGTGTAGATCTAGATCCTTTTTGTTAGACCATATACATTCAATATATCTCTTAAACACCCAAATCACCATGTTCAATTGTGCAAGCTTTAATTCCGCATGCCAAACCATGTTCTTTGTCACTACAATTGGTATCAGAGTGGGTCTTCAAGATCAAGGTGATATTTGAAGAACGATTCTCGGTTTGGCAATTTTTGTCGCAATTTGATCAATTTTGGTGAGTCTCTCTCTATGATCTCTCTTAATTTTGTTGAATCGTGCGTTACGTTTTGAATTATGATCGACTTGTTTCGTTGAATCTAATCTGTTTTTACCCCATTGGTGATTCAACAAATTATTGTTTAGATCAAGCCCAAACTAAAACACAATATAATTTTCGTTACTGTTCATGAATGTCCAATTTAATTCAAAAGCCCAATTTTCATTTACTTTTCATATAATCAAGATGGAGCCCAGTTACTTGTATCATGTACTATTCATTGAGTCCTACCACCGAGTTCAATTGTTCATCAAATTACTTCTCGATTTAATCTTTCATAATCGATTCTAGATTCATCTTCCCTCACAATTCACATCGTGATTATATTACAAGGATTAATTTGAAGAAATCTTGTTGGATGTTTTCGTCGATTTTTTTTCTCAAGAACAGTTTGAATTATTCGATTAGTTCATCTAAATTGCAATCTCATTTTCTTTGAATTTCCGATTTCATTAGTCGAATCAAATCAGAAAAGTATTCATTTTGGATCGCAAAGTGCTTTTCGATTTCGATTGTTAACTATAATCATCTGGTTTCAAAAGAAAAGATTTCGATTGGTGTTCATCGATAATTGTTTATAGGGGTCAAACAAAGAAAAAGTCAAACTCGATTTCTATGTGTTGATTTGTTGAATTCAAAGGTGAAATTGGCTTGTACAAGTTATTTTTGGGCTATGGATGTCAAAATCATGTTTGATTTGGGGTTCAATTTCGAAAATTGGTTGAATCTATGTTTTGATGTCGAACATGTGAGACTAAGAACGAAGAATCGAATGGAAAGTCATGATCGCATCTTTTGGGATAGTTCGCATCTTCAGTTGTGATTTAGATGTTCACTTTGAGCTATAGACATCGATGCCTGATCGTTAAAAGCGAAGGTCCTTGTGATTGGATTTTGTTAAGGTTTGATTTTGGGGTCTCAGTGTTTAGATGTCGAATGAGTTATGGAATCGATTTGGGTTGATATTGTTTTGGTTGATGAACGGTAAGAACGAAGATTGATTTTGGGTTTGGGAAGAAATGTAAGGAACAAAAAAAACGAAGATTGTGTTGGAATGATCGATATAGTCTAAGAGTTGGATAAACAAAGGAGTGTTTGTGATTTGGATTCGAAGAGTGTTTGTTAGATTAATAATCGAAGGTTTAGAATCAAGATTTTTGGGTGAATAAGATTCGGGTAATAATTTTGTTGAGTTTGATGTTCAAAGACTGGGTTGAAAAAAAAAAAACCGAAGGGTGTGTTTATGTTTGACACGAAGGGAAAATGGATTGATACGAAGGGGATAAATTTTTTTTAATTCGAAGGGGCATTTTTGATGTATACGATACGAAGGATTTCTTGGATGAGAAATCAAAGTGTAAATGACTGAATATACGAAGGGGGTGTATTGGAAATTCGAAAGTACTCTTCATTACTGTTCATATATAAGTCTTCGTATCTTTCGTATGCTTGAAAGCTTGTATGAATTGAAAGAAAATGCAATGTTTCGAATCTGGCCCCTAAACCTTCGAATTTTTGTCACTTCGCAAATTAAAGCAAGTTTCGTATGTTTGACACTTTTCACCCAACTTCGAAAATTGTTTGAGGCTTCGCATTTTTGGTACAAGTCTTCGTATGATTGAGCAAAAAGGGCAGAATTTACGAAGATGGTCCCTGAGACTTCGAATTTTTGGAAGTTTGCATCCAAATTCGAAAAACGACTATTTTTTGCTGAAAATTGAAGATTGTGCATTTCAGGCCCCTGCAGTTTGTGCAAATTGACGCTTTCTACCCAGCTTTGGAAAAGGGGGAGAGTTTTGCATATTTTGCTGTTTTGGGCGCAACGGGTCACTGTAGAATTTTGAAATTGACAATTTCTACCCATTTTTGAGAAATTTTGTCAAAGGCAATCCGCGAACGAAGATAAAAATTGAATATTTTTTGGGTTTTTCGGATTGAAGCACAAAGTTTATGCCACATGTTAAGGGGAGTTTTGATACGAAAAATTCCGAATAGAGAACGTTCTTTTTCCTTTGGAGTTTTATAATCAAATTTCGATTATAAAAAAGGGAAGAAGTTTTATATGGAAATTCGAACTTGAATTTTTCATATTACATGGATTTGAAGACCGAAGTGATCTTGAAGTTTTGAAACCTACGAGATGATGCAATTGGATGTTCGGAAGTGATGTATTCGAAATGGGTTTGGTTTTATTGAAGATTTTTGGGGTGTGTTTTTATGTGCAACTTTCGGGTGATTATTTGGAGTTTGAAATACTCTTAATCATTCGTTGCTGCTCGGTTTGTATGGTCTCACATCCTAGAGCCCAAATTGAAGAGTCATGGAAGAATTGAAGATTGAAGTTCGTTTCGACATGTGTCACCTTTGAGGCTCGAACCGCGTAGTGCTTGATTTTGGAAGATTTGAAGTGGGTCATTCATTCCTAACTTTGAGGGGGAGAATGTTGGGGTACAATGTTCTTCATTCATGACTTTGTAAATGTTTGACTTTTGTAAAACCCACTTGCATGTGGTGCTTTAGCCTTTAGACCCATTTGTTAGTGAGAGTGAGAGAGAGACATGTAAACACCTCTATATAAGGTGGGTTTGTCCACTTGTAGAGGTGTGCTTGAGAGATGTAGAAGTGAGTGTGTAAGTGTGTGTTAATTTTGTAGTCTAGATCTAGATCCTTTTTGTAACACCATATACATTCAATATATCTCTTAAACACCCAAATCACCATGTTCAATTGTGCAAGCTTTAATTCCGCATGCCAAACCATGTTCTTTGTCACTACATTTTCGCTTCGAAAAAACAAACAACACCTAAGTCTTAGTATTCGTTCTTATTTATGAGGTTATGTTTACTATTTATGGATTACTCACTAATCCCGAAGAATACCGAGTTCTAGCAAGTAAGTAATGACTAGGTAAGATCATATTAGAGGTATATAAATATATTGTTTGGAAAATCCATTTTAAACATCTCACTATGATCTTGCATATAGATCACTCGCGTAAGTAGATCAATATATATTATAACTAGAATCACAGATAAATATTATTTATAAGTTCATCATAAAAAATATAAGCATAAATATAAGTTACACTTAAAATAATAATAAGTGTAACTCAACTTATAGGTTTTCTAGCAAAAACTCGGAAACTCCGCAAGAAGAACGTCGACCTTGGATACTTCTTTTGTTAGTCCTTCTATTGATGTAGCACCTTGCTATAAATTCTACAGAACCACAAAAACTTTAGAAAATCGGAGCTCTAGAGAGAGAGAGAGAGTGGGAGAGAGAGAAAGAGAGGAAAGAGTCGAAAGAATATTGTGTGAAGAAAATGAAGCAAATTCGACCTATTTATACAACTTTTTGAAAGACGTGTCGCATCTAGGCACGCCACGCCCTGCCTAGGTAGCAGATTCTCTGGTGCCACGTGGCGCGCTCCAAGTGATGCCACACCTCCTTCACTAGTTTTTTTTTTTTTTTTTTGAAATCTTTAAAAATTTGTATCTCTCGCATACATGCTCCATTTTCGACTTTTGTCATCTTCCTAGATTCTTATCGTTGTGTACTACAACTTTTCTTTAGAACTCAATAGATAATTCACATTCTATTTTTATTTTTCAATATGTAAAGATTACATTGTAAAACACTTTTGCGAAATTAATATCTTCTTCATACAAACTCTTTTTTCGACGTTCGATATATCTACGGATTCGTATTTACGAGGACAACAACTTTTGTTTACATTGTTTTGGTTAACGAGTAACCTATCATTGTTTCATATTTTATGACACAAATGATTGTACTATGTCGAACGTGAAACTTTGAGAAATCATAACTTCTTCATACAAAGTCAGATTTTGGCGTTGTTCATACTCATGAGTTTGTAATCACGACTATTATAAATTTCGTTTAGATTATTTATTATAAATAATATTTTATTATAAATATTATTTAACGTAACCCGTTAAATTTATAATAAGGATTTTATACAAATATTATGAGACCATAATACTTGTCCATAAAACATGTACACAGTAATTAAGTATAATTATCATTTACATAACCCGTATTGTGTATGAAGAATTTTCATTTATTTATAATTATCTTATTCGAGGATTTTTATTATTCAATAAAATGATAGTTATATCTTTTATCCCTTAAACATCTAGCATGGACAAACGAGAGTTACATATACTACCATGCTAATATACGGTATGCCTAGTTGTTTTGTGATTTAAAAATAAATGAATTTAATGTACTTTGTATTAATTTTTTGGGTGTTACACTACTAATTACCAATCACCACCATCACCGATCACTACCATCAACAATCACCACCAATACAGTAAAACCACTATTGTCATAATCATTACATCACTACTTTGGTCATTACCCTACTCTTGCCATTACTATCACAACCACCACTACACCAATCGTGCCGTTACTTTCATAACCACCTTAACACCACTCTTGACTCACCCTCAGAACCACCACTACCAATTGGAAATCCCCAAACTCAAACAAATAAGTCAATTGTTACTTTCATACAACTAATTTACCTAATACCAATCAACAAAACATATTCCATACTTTACATTCCAACGATTATTTATAGAAACATTATCAAATAAATTTTGGACACAAAAATTTCCAATCAACATAACATATTTCAAACTTTACCATTATCAAACTAGATAACATAATTATTGACATGTACATTACCAAGTAAATTGAAAGACATTGTTTTAACGCAAATATTACCAAACAATATCAAAATAAATAGAATCCCAATAATAACAACAATAAAACATATTATTTCTATAAATGAACTCACACATCATTGTCTAATTTGTGGTGTATCCTTAGCATTTCCAATAGGAACATAATTTCTTCCCTTGGATACTGAAAATACACGAAGAACATTTTCCTACTTTTTCTCTATAAGCATGCCCATCCACTAACCATACATATAGTTTTCATCTACAACATCTTCCACAAGAAAGTCACTCACCAGAATTTTAGCAAGAGTCGACCTAATTTTCTTCACGAAGACAATCTACCTGAGGGTACCATTATCGTGATCATTTAACATGTTACAATACTGAACAATGGCCTCTCGAGAGGTTAAAAAAGTGATGACATTAGGAAAGTAGTAAGATTCTTCGAAACCTTTTTTGTGCTAGATACTTCAAAGCTATTGCATCTCTCATACACCATGACTGGATTTTGAAAACACCAATTTGATTTCATTTCCGACCAGAGTATGACCAGTTAAAACAAAGGAGATGACATCGGTGTGTAGCGACAAGAAGACGAAGTTAAAGGCTATGGAATCTAATATATTAGGGCATCTCTAACAACATTGGTAAATTGGTCTTTTCAATGGGATCTAACGACTCTAACTAAACAAAGGTAGTTAGATTTAGGTTTAGGGACCAATGGTACAAGGAATGCAAACCACATGGACCAACCATATCAAAAAAGCAATACTAGGACCAATAGTGTAAACTTTGGCAAAATACAAGGACTACATATGTAATTTACTAAAAAATTATGCATGTTTCTAGTTGTATGTTAAAATTGATTATATGATACATTTGTCGTATACGTATACTAGTGTGTGTGCTGTCTCCCATCGATTAAATCAATGTTTTTAAATTGTTCATATCAAAATAATCCTTTGCCCTACAAATAATATATTTATAGGTGGAAATTTGGAGTCAATCGCATTTACTAAGACTATACTTAAATTAAAATAGACTTATATGAAAAAATAATTGGTAGTTGAGATGTCACTAGCGTGGTGCATAAAAAGATAAATAATACCTTTTGAATATCATAATATTCTCGTATGTTACATCCCCTTTTCCATTAGATATTTAGATTTGGAGTCATTTATAACATTAGTAATTTTTAACATTCGAATCGTAACTATAATATATTTTTTACAATGGTAGATATTTTATTATGCTACGAAGAAGCTAGGCTAGAGATCCAAAAGATTACATTGCGCAAAATTTAACAGCTAGGCTAGAGAACAAAAAAGATTACATTGTGCGAAATATAGGCATCCGAGCTTGAATCCAACCAACACGGTTGATGACATCTTTTTTATATCAATTGCGCACACACGTTAAGGATTGCATACCAATCCGATCAAGCAAATACGTCTGCTTTAGTTTACTAACTAAACGAATCCATATACCTTGCGCAGAATACAAAAAAATATATTTGAAATCATTATAAATATATGCTTTTTAAATATATTAATGTCGTTGTTGTTAGTTTTATATAATAAATTTTATAATAAATTAGTATAAACATACCAAAAGGTCTTTGGCCTAGAGGTAATAAATGATTCTTTCAACTGAGAGGTCATGAGTTCAAGTTTCTTAGGAAACATAAATAGTATTTATGAGTAAGTTTAGATAGTTTGTCGTTTAAAATAATGGTATAAACATAGTATGTTTTGAATTATATGATAGTGTAGACATCTTTTAAAATTCTATAATCTCAATTATCTTAATGGTCTCTAACTACGGGTTACTTATGAATAAGATTAAATATAATATATGTTTATGACAACAATATAATTTTTGACATAATATATGGTTAATGATAACAATATATATGTACATTGTTTTTGTTTTTAAAGATAACAATATAATTTTTGTATAAAATGTTAGTTTTAACTGTTTTTGTTGTAAGTTATTTAAAATAACATATTTAGAAACTTCTAATTATTTTTACTTGGTTTCAGAAATTTAATTTTTTTAAGATTTATTTGATGAATATTGTTAGTTTCTTTTATTCTAGTTATTTAAAAAATAAACATTGTTTTTGTTTTAAAAGATAACATTATAATTTTTTTTATATAATATTACTTTTAACTATTCTTATTGTAACTTATATTTAAGCTACTTATTTAAAAATTCTTAATGATTATAAAAAAAAAACAATTTTATGGTTTTTCTGTTAATTTAGGATTACAATTTATGTTTAACATTAAAATTCATAACTTTTAGTTAGTTATAAATTAGTCATTTGCTTTTCTTCAAGTTTAACTGAAATTTTAATTTAACTTAACCGTTTAACATTATATTGAAATTAACAATTTAACTATTTTACATAAAATCGTAAATTATATAAAAGTTGTGACTTTAAAATGACAAATGATCACATATGACAACATATCTAAACTAATAAGTTAACTAAAATATGTTAAAAGAATTAAGGCAGAATTTCGTATACACCCTTCCTAAACAACTAAATATCATATTTGCCCGGACTAAACTCTAAATATCGTATTTGCACTTCCTAATGTTTTTTAATATCATATATACCCAAATCTATTTTTTAATATATTTTTTATTGATTTATAATTGTTTTTCATAATATTAAATCACTATAAATAAAATACATTATGAATGGACAATAACACCCTTCCTGCTAATCTCCAATACAACACATGATTCACAGCTTTATGGATCGATTCTGCCAAAAATCGTTTTCCCCTATAGCTTCTCAAATCACGATCGAGCCTTCCCTTCCATGAGGCTTCCGTTCTTTGCATCCAATCGCTACATATAATCGATCATTAATTGATTCCAGTTGGTTCCTCTGTTATCTGATACACACACGCAGCAGGTTGCAGCTTCCTTCCTTCCGTATCTAGCTTCCTTCTGATCGTAGCATAATTCCTTCTGAGATGCATTGATTTAGAGTAACAATCTACAACACAAGTCACAAGATAATCAGATGATAAAGCTTGTTCTTTAACATCCTCAGATATTTCAAAATCACCATATGGAAAGTTAGCTAACGCCTTGTCCAGTTTGCAGGTAACACTATGAAATTGAGAAGGGAATTCCAGTGCTGCTGTTTTCTGTAATTACATGTCGATTAACGTAAATTCAAACAGATAAAAAAAAGTGATCGATTTACACTCAGTTTCTTAATTTCTTAATTGAGCAATTAAATCAGGAGTCAACAAACTTACAGGGAAAGTATCGTGATCGAAGGTTCTTGCAGATTGAAGCAACATATTAATAGTTGTAAGAGTTGTTGTTAGTTGAGATATGGAACACAAAAACGTTGACGAAAAACATGCCAGATATAAGGGCCCACGATCAGCTTGAAAATCCCAAATTTGTTCCACAAAATGCGACAACAAGGCGACTCTTCTGGAAAGGTCTGTTCACTCCTTCTTGAAGCCTCCATTGAATTCGGTGGCGGAGGTCCGTGCTACATCGCGCTACGATCAGAAGGAAGTTAGATACGGAAGGAAGGAAGCTGCAACCTGCTGCATGTGTGTATACGATAACTGGGGAACCAACTGGAATTAATGATCGATTATATGTAGCGATTGGATACAAAGATCGGAAGCCTAGGGAAGGGAAGGCTCGATCGTGATTTGAGAAGGTATGGGGGAAAACGATTTTTGGCAGTATCGATCCATAAAGCTGTGAATCGTGTGTTGTATTGGAGATTAGGAGGAAGGGTATTATTGTCCATTAATAGTGTATTTTATTTATAATGATTTAATATTATGAAAAACAATTATAAATCAATAAAAAATATAAAAAAATAGATTTGGGTATATGTGATATTAAAAAACATTAGGAAGGGCAAATGCGATATTTAGAATTTAGTCCGGGCAAATATGATATTTAGCTGTTTAGGAAAGGCGTATACGAAATTCTGCCAAAAATAAAGTCATAATTTTATAAATAGAAGTAAAAAAATATGATATTTTAATATTGTAATTTAGTTAATTTATGATTAGAATTTAGTCTTTGCATTAATTTAACATTATTAATCAATTTATAATAATTATCAGAAAAAAATTGAAAAATGATGGAGGTTTCAAATTCATTTGCTGTAAGTAAAATATACTTTTTTTCTAAGTATATACATATATAGATATATAGATACTAAATAAGATTCTCAAACAACCAAACAGACCACCTATGCGTGAAACAAGAACTTCTAAAAATAGCTTTACCAACGAAGTCGATTACAAACTAATAAACCAAATATCCAATCAACAAAAGAACCAAGATAAGGAATATTCAACCCTCACCAAATGGCGAATTGCTTCCAAACCGAGACAAACAAATCGCAAGAAAAAAACAAATGGTTCACTGACTCAATCCCAATATAACAAATAAGACAAAGAAAGAAAGGAAAATGAAGCCTTCTTTTACCCAAATTATGTCTACAAGTAGCTTGTTTGACCTAATTCTCCGTGTAAATATATAATACTAGAAAAAATCCTTTAATGACATACACTGTCTTCCATAAAAAGGTATAAATGACAGAAAAATATATGTCACTGAAAGCCCTGGCATGAATGAAAGATGACATACACCTATTGTCATAAATTTACAACATATATTTACGAATGATATTTTGTATGTGGTAAATTTTAATTTTTTGAACACATGACAAACATTCTATGACATACAATTACAACACGTATTTACAGAAAACAATTTGTATGCCACAATTTTACGTTATTATAAAATTTTATATTTTTTATAGATTTATTAATATTCAAACTAAATCACACAATTAGTATATAATAATAATAATAATAATAATAATAATAATAATAATAATAATAATAAATACTATACACAAAAAACACTACCAATTGCACAAAATATAGTACCTCAAAATTCAAAGAAACGTTCAAATAGTAAAAGAATGTAAATACATTGCTATTAACCCTGTTACATATTCCTATAACATCTAAATAGTGTAAGTACGTTGTTACAAAAAGTAAAGAAATGCAAGTAAATTGTTATTATGGATGAAAATTAAACTTGAAGTGACCATAGTAATTTATTGATAGAATAGATAATGTAACCAACGGTTTACATCCATAGTAACACAAATCTCAACACATTTGAGAAAGTTTTTTATATCACATTCTCTTGAAAAGTCATGTATAACATCCCGTTTCTGGAAAAAAGTAATTATTTGATAAAGTTAGCATTCCGTTTGCAAAATAGATCATCATAAAAAACTTTAATATATTACACTGATGCAATGGATTATGAAAAAACATAAAGATATATTCAAGACAGATGCAATGGGGAACAATCAATTTTAGTGACATCAGTAAGAAACTAGCATTTGGTTCCAACATATTTGATGGACCAAGAAACAAGATTTGAAGAACCACTCTCTTCCAATCTATAAAAAGAGGATCATATACAGTGGCAGACCTTAGTGGTGCCCCAGGGGTCCCGGGCCACTGCTCCGACGCTGACACGTAGTGTAAATTTTTTTTTTAATGTTTTTTAATGTTTTTTCTATTGGGAGCACCGGCTTAAAACACGAGTGACACTACTAATATAGATTTATTTGGAAAAACTTTTTAATGTCACCCCTACGAAAATGTTCTACGTCCGCCACTGATCATATACATAATATAAAATGATACGTAACTAGAAAAAGGGTGGAAACATAATTTATATTCTTTAACCAATAACAAACCTTTTTTCCTCATTCAAGGAATTATCGAGAGAATTCTTTCCCCTTACTAAGAAGCTTTATAATTAGTGACAAATTGCAAGACAAGATTTTCCGATTATAACCTTCACTTCTAAGTACCAGAGGCTACTTTTGATCTTGGAAGAACTGGCATAGATGTGTTATGTGGGGTCGATGTAGACAAATTTTTATGGGTAATGAATTTTCACCTTTGAGCATTCCTAAAAACACCCTCATTAAAAGAAGACTATTGATCTTAAATGGGCCAAACAAATAATTCAATTTTAATAAGTATTACTACATATATTGTGTTGCCTACAAGTGCAACACAAATAATCTATTTCAACTATAGATTAAAAGGAACAAAAATCCACACACACACACAGAGAGAGAGAGAGAGAGAGAGAGAGAGAGAGAGAGAGAGAGAGAGAGAGAGAGAGAGAGAGAGAGAGAGAGAGAGAGAGAGAGAGAGAGAGAGAGAGAGAGAGAGAGAGAGAGAGAGAGAGAGAGAGAGAGAGAGAGAGAGAGAGAGAGAGAGAGAGAGAGAGAGAGAGGTCCTTACGGTATTCAAAAAACTTTGGATAAGGTCGAAAAAGTTTCCAACTTGCATGAAATTTCCAAAATCAAAACATTCTATGATTTTAATCCAAAAAAACTTGAAAATACGATTATGCCATTTTTTTATGTATTTTTTATAAGTATTCTAATATTATTTTAATTAAAAAATAAAGAAAAAATAAAAACAATATCCCCCACCCCACCCACCGTTCGTTCGCTCTCTCTCTCTCTCTCTCTCTCTCTCTCTCTCTCTCTTTCTCTCTCTCTCTCTCTCTCATTAAACTTACAAAACTCTACGAAGAACAGAGATTTTTTGAATATGTCATCAAATTGACACCAAAGACTCATGTTTCTCTATCTTTTTCTCCGAATTTGTGAAATGAATAACCACTTGCAAATCATCTTCATAAACATAACTTACACATATATTAACAAAAAACCCAACTGGACAAATAATCCAAATAAACCGTACATATCCATCACCGATCGATCTATATATAGACTCAATCAGTCAAATTCTTAGAAAACCTACTTCGATTGTGCACTTCCCTAAAATTTTATTTGGGTTCTTCTTTTGAGCACTTCACAGAAAATAAACATCTCCATCTAAGATCGACGAATGCGTCTTCTCAGAAAACTCACTTCGATTGAAATACCCATTTATTGGCAACCATGATCCGATGACCGGAGGTGGCAGACGAAACATCTAAAAACAAATCTGTCTCATTTCTGTTCCGATTATCGATTCCGACATTGTAACTGGATTTGATTTAAACTCGATGGTATTACGACGCCTCTTTTGAAAACAGATTGTCACATGGATTTGTAATAGAAGAAGAATTTTAGAGAGATAAAGAGAAAGAGGGAGGAAAGATTTTGGGATGAATGTGTTTGATTTCTTCTTTGGTTCTTGTCTTTGGTGTGTATTGTGTATACGCGATTTCATCTACAGCCTTGAACCCTGCAATCTTGTTCCTCAGACTTCTTTGAATGGATGATTGCAGTGACTTCTTCAGGAGAAAAATCTTGTGGTGGGGTTGCACAAGGAATCGATACAAATATATATGTTTTCTGGATGCAATCATGTTGACGAGATTGTTTCCAATCGATGTGGGCGCTTTGCATTAGAATGTAAATGTGTGTGTCTGTATGTTTGGGTTTCAGTTTCTTTCTGTGGCTTTATTTTGGCTTTTTTTTCACGAATTTGGGATATCTTAAGAAGATGAAGTCCATGAGATTTGACAAGACGAAGTGTGTGTGTGTGTGAGAGAGAGAGAGAGAGAGAGAGAATGGTGGGTGGGGTGGGGATACTTTTTTTTTTTTTTCTATTTTCATTATTTTTTAATTGAAATAGTACTAGAATAATTTTAAAAGACTAAAAAAAAATGGCATAATCATCTTTTCAAGTTTTTTTGGACCAAAATCACATAAATGTTTTGATTTTAGATATTCCATGCAAGTTGGAAACTTTTTAGACCCTATCCAAATTTTTTTTGTATACCACAGAGAGCTATCTTGCAGTTTTGTCATATATATATAATTGGAATAAAAACAGACACCATCACTTCCTATCAACAATTGTAGACATTCAATAGAGTTAATCACTTTAAAGACAAATAGTGTTAAGTAGACATATTAAATGGGATAAAAAAACATGTTCTAAGGGGAAAAAGAACTTACAAGTAACCATCAACAATCTTGAAGTAAGTTTAAGAAAACGACTCTCTTGTTCTTAAACCTATCAACCAATATAATCATCACAATTCCTAGAGTAATGCTAGCTCTTAACAATGTATAAACAATTCAGGAAATTACTACGAGTAATACATGTATTCATGAAAAGCTTATTTGGTCTGGATTTTTGCTTATTGACAAGAGTTTTCTATACATCATTACGAACGTAGAACATAGGGGCTGCTCAACAGGAGTAGTAACAACAACTTTCTCCTCATGCTTAACAAAAAGGCCACCATTTTTGGCATTGATGTCTCATGGAAACCTTTTTTGATACATATGGCTACATGAGTTTATGCCAACACATGTGATCAAGCCAAGGCTGCTTCTCTAAAAATTCAGATATATCTTCATCATCTTAAAGATGCCAAATTCCAACGACTATCATGTAACACCCCATTTTTCACCTTATAGTATAAAGATTTTGTCACATAAATAGGCGTCTTTGATAGAAGACAATTTAGGATAAATAGTCTTGATGAAAGTCATAGTAATCACAAAACCGAGAGCGTGCATATAGATAATGTCCAAATCTGACTTCATAAAAGGAATTTATGATTTTTAGAAGTTTCAGTGTAACAGAGTACGATATAGAAACTGGAATAGAAATTGGTTGATTGTTAGGATAACAATCTAAACGATTGTCGAAGATCTCGTCCATATGGTTTTGTTGATATAAAGAAAGTAGAGAACGAGAACCATATGAGTGAACTATGATTTTTATATGTGTAACGTCCGCGTTTCCATCTAGGCTCAATAATCAAACATGTACCCTTTGTGATCAAGTCATGTAGTCATTTTGTGAGTGAATAAGACCAGATTATTCATATATTTTGTGCTCATGTGTTTTAGATGATATTTAGATATAATGAATAATAAAATAAATAATATTTAAAACACACGTCAAAAATAAAGACCACTAAGGGAAAATAACCTCAACCTAGTTATAGTATTCGTAATTAGCATCTCGTACATATCTAGAACACGTCAATCCAACTTAGAATGAAGAAGTTAGGAAGCTCCAAAGTTTCGCGAAAAAACCGACACGACAACAGACAACGTAAAAATTGAATCTTGGATAGATTGCTTTTTAGTTTAGGAAGTCTAAATGAAATTCATAGATGCCATAAAAGCAAATTCGTACGTATTGGTATCGTCTAAATCTGACTTCATTAGAGGAAGTATGATTTTTCTAAAATTTGATGCAGCAATGTGCGCACCGATATCGAAGTTTAGATTGATAGATTGTTAGCCAAAACAATCTAAACGAGATTTGAAGATCTTGTTGTTAGGATTCCAACCATATAAAAACCATTGAAAACGGATGTCGGAGGTGAGGGTTATGCATTTTATAGGAGCTTTAATAGGCTAATCCTGTGTAAATAAAATAAATTCAAAATTAGTCGATGAAGTCTAAAGGAACGTTTAGATCTCGTCGAGCGCTTTCCGTGGATATAAAGAACGTCAAAAATAGAGCTCGTATGAAGGAATTATGCAATTTTAAAAATCAGGAAAACATCACGCGTGCACACGCATCGTGTGTAGCTTGCGCACGAAGTCAACCACATAGCCCCACCAAGATCATGTGATGTGTCGGTAACCTAGTGGATTGACATCACCCTTATGTGCGACGCACCTCCTATTGCACGAAGAGAAAGACTCGAAACTCACCTATAAATAGAAACTCATTCTTTCACTCCTCCCCACACCCTCCAGTCGACATCTCTCTGAATATTTCGATAGTTAGCCTGTTTTTCTTCATTCTAGCCAGCGATGAAGATCTATGACACCCTCGAGTGCTCAGCTTGCCAAAATCTTCATTTAGGAAGGACCTAAATCAGCATTCCACCCGTTTAGATCCCAATTCTCATCTATTGTATTCTGTAAGTAAGCTACAATTACTCTGCCCATGTGTAATTTATAATTATAGTTGTAAGTCGTTACTAGGATCTTATAATTAAGATTTATCAACGATTCCATGTTGTTATGTTGATTTATCTACTATGGAAGAGGTGTTTAGAATGGTCACGTCAGCTTGGTTGCTGGATTTTGGAAAGACTATATGTCAAAATGATACTGCCTCTCGAATGTCCTGCCTGGCAGATCCTTACTTGTTTGATCTTGAAGTAGACTTTGGAATTGTTGAGGAGTGTAAAATCTTAAGATAATAGTTCCAAGTAGTATGAAACTAGACTAATACATAACATTATGTACATCTAGTTCTTTCGAGAAAGGTGTTAGGCGAAGCTCTACCCGATTCACCAATCACCAAACACTTTGTCAGTTGAGTGCGTAGTTATTATCAAGAACTTAGTCTGAACTTAATAGTATCCATATAATAAATGTTGTTTGTATTATCTATGTTATGTGCTATTTGTAAAGATAAGATAGTAGCATTTGGATTAGGAATTGTTGTAGAAATCAATTTCCTTTAGATATAAGTCTTGCCTTACATTAGGAATAAGACATATAAAGGATTGCTTAGTGTTGAATCGGCTTTACATTGATTAGGTCTCATAATTAGGTTAGAATGTGGGACAAGATCAGAGTGTAATCCTCTCCATCTTGGAATGACCAAAAATGGTGGGTCCTGATTAGACAACCAAATGGTATGTCTGGGTGATCGACCAGAGTAGATGACCAACACTGGGCTGTTCTAGGCCGTCTTGTGACTTACGTTGCTAGCATGGCTTGATAACCCATGGACGTATATGAAATAGAAAGCCATATTCATCAAAATCTCTGAACATTGGTTTCCTTATATGACTTACACTAGCCATGGACTCCCCTACTAGGTGTAGTCAAATAGTTGCTTAGACAGTTCATCCGATAAGGTGATTCTTCCATATGAATGTGAAACTAGGATCTATAAGGATTTGTTGCGAGTGGGTAGATGGTCTTAGGACATGTTACATATTTACAACTGATATATGTCTTATAGGAACGATATTTTATCATTAAAATGTTATGGGATTGAAAACCCTACGTATCTCACCAGGTTTCCCAAACCTGACCCATTCATTTTATTGCATCATAGGTAGTGGAGCCAAAGTTTAAATTGCCTAGGTAGGATGCTGAGTAGAATAAATGATAGGCTTGCATTAGTTATTTCAGAACCATTTTATTTGTGATGTAACGTATGTTCGGATATAAACAAATGGCATCCCAAAGGTTTTAATAAAATCAGTTTTGTTATTTCAAAAATGTTTGTTTGACTGGGAACTTCCGCATTTCAATACTTAAAAGCATAAAGAAAACTTTTAAATTGGTTTTGAAAAATGGGAGATGTCATAGTTGGTATAAGAACGCTAGTTTAAGCGAACTAGGAATTTAGGAAAATTCTAGGATTAAACCTAGATACTAAGTTTGATCAGTAAGATGTGCGATAGATGCCTCAATTGCTTTAGATACTTCCCTTAGGATACTATATGAAGTTGCCTTAACTATGTGCTAAATATATGTGGTAGATAGTCTATCTTCTTTATTCTAAAATTCTAGCCTTTACTACTTTAGTACTCGAACGTCATGACCATCACCAGGAGTAGTAGAGTCGTCACGAATCAAGGAGGACAAACACCTCAAAACTTCAAAGCAGTTGTTTTGCAAATCCCGATGAATGAAGATCGGGCAATGATGCAAGAAATTCTCAATCAACAACAACGCGAGTTTAGGGAGTTATTAGCTCAGGGGCTAGCTAATATTGAAGGAAGAATGACAATAGTCAACGAATTGGTATTTATTGAACAAGTCAATAATGGACCAATTCTTTTAGATGCTACGTCGGTCCATTAAGGAAATAACGATGAATCCGAGATTTATCAGGGACCAGAGCAACCTGAAGTTCGGAGAAATGATGAACCCAGAGGCTACTACAAGTATACAAATTTTATGACTTGCAAGCCATTATCAGAGATGGAGTCAGCTTTCCCGACGTGTGGATGCACAGGAAAGCTACAAACCACCAATGCTGTGAGACAGTTCAAGGGTACTGTGATGTGTTAGTGGAACATGTTAGGGACGATTTTGAGCCCCAATAATCCGTTACAGTTGACTTGGGACAAATTATTGACCCATTTCAAGAGGAAGTTCTGTTCAGATGAGTAGATGCTAAAATTGGAGAATCAATTCTTGGCTTTGACAGAAGGAAGCATGTCGGTGGATGAGTACGCCAAATCCTTCACTGATAAAATGGAGTTCGCCCTACAACTTGCTCCACACGAACTGGCCAAGATTGATCGGTATGCCATGGGGCTACCATGGGAGTACATTATGCCAATAAAGCAGGTGCCTACCTTCGAGGAGGCCGTCTAGGTTGTAAAGTCTGTCGAAGGAATGATGAAGAAGAGAGATACCAAAAGAATTAAGGTTGGTGAGAAGAGAAAGGTTAAGGGAATTAACAACAACAACAACATCAAGAAGAAGAAGAAGTTTATGAAAACAAACAATAAACTTGGAAGCAACCAAGTAGGGAAGTGGTGCGGCCAGTGCAAGAAAAAGCATTTCGGTGACTATGTCATTTGCTTCAAGTGTAAGAAGCTGGAGAATATTTCAACAAATTGCCATGAGAAAGGAAGATTTTTTTTTGATTGTTGAGAGGAGGGGAACATGAAGGCGGAGTGCCCGAAACCGAAGAAGGTGATCCCGGGGATCTTGCCACCAAAGCCCAAGGGTTGGAGCTACCAGATGACCCTCAATAAGGCTAAGGAAAAACCAACGTTGCTTTAGGTACATTATTAGTTAATCAAATTCCCACAATAATATTATTTGATTCTATAGCAGATCATTCATTTATATCACATGAATTTGGTAGGAAACTTAGACTATCACACTTAGACTAAGTACCCCTAACTTAGTAGAAGTAGCTGGTGGTAGGAATATACCTATTAGCAATATGTTAGAGGCCGTAACTATAGATTTAGATGGGAATGGATTTCGTCGAGAGCTTTTACCTTTTGAGTTAAGTGAGTTCAACATCATTCTCAGCATGGATTGTTTGGGAGCGAACCTCGCAGACATCTTGTGTGGACGGAAGATGGTGCACGTCAATCCACCTGAAAAAATCCATTCATCATTTATAGAGATAGGATTAGAGTGAAGTCAGGAATCATCCCAATGATTAAGGCCAAAAGATGCTTATCAAAGGGATGTTCGGCATTCCTAGCATACGTAATCGACACGAAGAAGGAGAAAAGGGCAATGGCTGATATACTTGTGGTACGAAACTTTCCTGAAGTATTTCCAGATGAATTACTAGGATTACCACCAGAGAGGCAGGTAGAATTAAGAATCGACTTGTTTCCATGCATGACGCCAATTGTGAAGGCTACATATCATTTAGCATTGATAGAGATGAAGGAGTTAATGACACAACTCCAAGAGTTTTTGGACGGTACTATAAGAATTTGTATTGATTATTGGGAGCTAAATAAAGCTACGATCAAGAATAAGTATCCTTTACATAGATAGATGACTAGTTCGATTAATTGTAGGGAGCAACCATTTTCTCCAAAACTGATCTCAGGTTAAGTTATCACCATTTAAGGATTAGGGAGCAAGATATCGAGAAGACAACCTTTTTCGCCATTTAAGGATTAAGGAGCAAGATATCGGACTAACAAATTCTCTAGCAGCATTCATGGAACTAATGAATCAAGTTTGTAAACCTTTTCTCGATAAATTAGTAATAGTGTTCATAGAAGACATATCGATATACTCCAAGAAAGAGCAAGATCATGGCCACATCTCCGAGAAGTACTAGAAGTTCTTAAGCGGGAGTAATTTTATGCAAAGTTCTCGAAGTGTGACTTTTAGATACGGGAGATTCAGTTCTTGGGTCATGTAGTTAACCAGGAATGCATTAAAGTTGAACCAACAAAAATAGAAGTTGTAATGAAGTGGGAAACACCAAAGAGGCCCTATAACATCTTTTTGGATAGTTTGTGATTTGAGGCCCGTGGGCCTTAATCCGAGTATGAGAAGGTTTTGAGGCTTTGAAAGAGAAAGGTTTAGGCCCTTTTGGGATGTGGGTAACGTAGGTGGTGTGATAAAAGAGTTCGGTTGTGCTTTAGAGCCCAAATGTATTGCTAAAGGCGTTGGCTCGGGTTTTTCATGAATTTTGGATCTGAGTTCGAGTAGGCTTAAGGAGGAATAAATTTGATAGAAGTGTAAGGCTTCTCGTTACCCTTTTCGTGCATATAATGATCGCCGGAAAGGGATTTATAATGAAGAAGTTATGGCCTTCAGAAGTTTTGTGGTTTCAGCTTAGCCGAGTATGCTGGGCATACACAAAGCGTACGCTAGGCGTACTAGTGAAAAAGGAAGTACGTTGGGCGTACTAACCAGGGGTAGTCGCGAATGTTCTTCGGAGTATGTTGGGCATACCATATGTACGTTGGGCGTGCCCTGATCAGATCTGAACCCTATTTTAGGGTCTTGGACCCTATTTAAGGTCCTTATCTCATCATCTATCCCTAATATCTTCAACCTCCATCCCTCTAAACCCTAGAAATCGACCCTAAGCCTCTATTTGAGTGATTCTTGAGCATTTTGGTGATTTAGTGGAGTTTTTGGTGCATATTGTGGAAGAAGGAGTTCCTTGAGGAAGCATTGCTTGGCTTGGAGCTTGTGGATCCAAACCCTAATCAGGTTGATCTAGCCCCAGAAAGCATAAAGTTTGAATATTGGTGGCTTTCTCATGTGGATCTAGTTGGGTGATGACTTGTTATGTTTGGCTTTTGAAGAAGAAGGAGCCTTGAAAGAGAATAGCTTGAGCATCTAGCTTTTGGATCTATGTTATTCTTTTGTTGGTGCATCTTCCAGAGGTATAAAGCTTCAAACTTTACCACTCTTTTGTTATGTGGATCATAAATGAGACTTTTGGGGTATTGTCCCAAAAAGGTGGAGACTTTATGAGATCTGGAGTTCCAGAGACTAGGACCAACCCCTTTTGAGTATATTAGTGGTGTAATGTCATAAAAATCCAATCTTGCTCGTTGGAATCAAGCCATGCATGTGTTATGAGCTTTTTGAGATAAGGGAGTCAGTGTTTTGGGTGTTTGTGACCTTTCTAGCCATGCAAAGGTTTAAAGTCACTGACTTTATGGAGTAAGAGCCATTAGGGAGAACAGATCTAGGATTTGAGATAATGTCTTAACCGATTAAGACCAAATGAGTAGGTAGAGTGAATCTGGGGAGTACGCTGAGAGTAATTCCTATACGCCCCACGTACTACCCCAGTGTCCCCGATGGCCAACCTAGATTTGTGGGTACGCTGAGCGTACCAAGGGAGGTACGCCCCACGTAACCTCACTGTGGACTTTTGGGCTAAGTCTCATTTTGGGCCTTGAGTGTTGGGCTTGGAGCTTAGGCTTGTTGCAATAGGGTATTGGACCAGAGGAATATATATATATATATATATATATATATATATATATATATATATATTCGTGCTTGGCCCCTTAAGTTGGGCTTGCCATTTAGTTTTGAGAGTGGGCCCCGGGTGAGCCCATTTATTATTGGGCCTCGGTGGGCCCAACGGGTATTAGGCTATTAATGGGCTGGTTAGTGGTCTTCATTTAGACCTAATGAGTGAGAGTCTGGACTTAGTTCCTAATTGGGTTAATTGTGGGTTTTGGCTTAGAGTTAGAGGTCGGTGCGCAGCAGCAACGTTTTTAGGGGCTGTTCTTCATCCGAGATGAGTCTTCTCACTATACATACCTTGAGTGGTAATTTTTATGTGTGACCAAGGGGTCTTATGTGCATGAGCTGTGTAATGAGATATCCTGCTATTTGCTTTGTGTTATGCTTTTTGTTTATTATATTGAGATGCTGAGTTGAGGGACCGGATGGTCCAACTGAGTTGTGGGACCGGAGGGTCCCACTGTAACACAATGACCAGAGGGTCTTATTGAGTTATAGCCTCGAGTGGCTAACGAGTTGTATGTGGTATTTTGAGGAAGTCACTAAGCTTCGTGCTTACCGTGTTATGTGTTATGTGTTTCAGGTGTTTCTCAGGATCGCGGGAAGGTACAGGCTCGATTGTACACACCAGAGAAGGGGTTATGAATTGAGGATCCTGGATTATTATTAAATAATAATAGAGTTTTGATTTGTAAATGAGTTAAATGGGATTTTTGCGAAACGTGTTATGAGAATTATATGATTTTTAAATGAAAATTTTGTTTGAAAATTTACGGTGTTACAAGTTGGTATTAGAGCCTTGGTTTGAGGGATTCGAATGCACCTTCAGGTATATCTTGACTCAAACTGAGGGTTGGAGAAAATTTTTCAAAAAGAAATGATTTTTCTAAAACAAACAAGAGTTTCAATGAGAAAAATGAGATGGAGCACTGTGTACAATCAGCCAGAGCCCGAACGGTGATTTCCCAAATTACCGTTACTTATTTGTGTTATGAGTTATTATTGAGATATTAGTGATGCATGCTAGAAGATAGGCTAGATATTTCATATTTTAGGGCTAGAGTTACCTGATTTGTGATGCCTTAGCCTAGGAATTTTGCTATCTGTGATGTGCTTTGAGTATGTGTGGAGTAAGAGTATCCATCAGATATCTTTTAGAGAGAATTTGAGTAGATGAGTAATCTAGGAGAGATACCTAGAAGAGCATCAGATGAGCCTACTAAGAGAGTAATTAGATACCCGAGAGGGGTAGAGTTGCTTGAGTTCGGTGATACCTTTTGAGTGTGAGTAGAACAAGTGGAGTGGTAACCTAGAGTAGTTTTACGTGTTGGTAGAGATTATTCGATGCCTAAATGCTGCTTGCTTCATGCTTTGTGAAACTCTTGATGATGGGAGTCAACTACTAAGTGAATATGACAATATTTAGGAGGTAGATGGTTGGTTCATAAGGGGTTTTTCAGCAGCTGATGGCAGAGAAGTGTGAGAACTTAGGAAGAGCCGTGGGTGTGACCTTTGTCAGATGAGTATGCTTATAGAGGAGAGTATTCACAGGAGAGCGACCAGGTATGACGGGATTGGTGATTGAGGAGGTTGAGCAGCTACTTAGGAAATCTGGAATAATCCGTGTGGAAAGTATGGGTAGATGTGGCAGGTAGTATGGGCCCGTATTACTGAAAGCAGATGACCTATACTTGATAAAGGGAAAATTCCAGAGGTTATAAGTAGTAGATTGAGAGTAGATAACATGGTTCGGGTACCATGATTCATAGAAGATTGAGAGGTGATCACATGGTTCGAGTACCCATGATTCGTGGCGGTTAATGCTTCTGTCTTTACCAGTTGTTCCGTGGTGGTTGATTAGTCTGAGATCAGATGATAGGGTGTGGGGCCAGAAGGCCATGTCGAGCAAGTTTTAATGGAGTATTCCTTGAAAGGGAAATCGAGTTCATTTCCGAGGGATTTTATTGGTGAGATGATAGTTGAAGTGGCAAGGCTCAAGGATGAGTAGAGATGATGCTTATTAGAGGATTAAGGTCTAAGTCGAGCCACCGGCTGATGGATGAGACATCACCGTCTGCAGCAAGAGTTGCGTTGTTTCCATTTTTGGGAGAAGCGAAGGAGATATCGAGTTTCCGGTTTTATAGTTTGGAGGTAAACCCCATGGGGTAACATATAGTGGTGACCTTTTCATCAGAGTAGTTGGGCAGTTTGTTTTCTGCGAGGTATTTTTATACCACGAGAGAGTCGTTAGTGGGACTATGATGGAAGAGAACAAGAAGGTGCCTTACTGAGGGAAGCATACTTTTAACAGCAGTTCCAGATGATTAAGAGGAGTATATCATGGCGGTGTCCCTCATTGTTTACGTTTTGTATATTCTGTGAGAGTAAGGTCTCTTGCTTTTATGATGATTCCTGCGGTGGGAGGATGGTCAAGGAATCAAAGATGAGGTGCGTGATAGTGCATTATTCCCGGACCGAGAGTCAGGGTTATTTCGGAACAGTTGAGGTATCTGGAAGTGTGTTAGTTTGAGGTTTCCAGATGACCAGAGGCAATCAATTTGGGAGGATTATGAGATTCTTGTCTGAGTTACGGGATATTTGGTGTCGCTTGGTTTCCATCGGGAAGATCATTGAGTGTTTGTGTGGTACGTTCCAAGAGTCAAGTGTGATGTACCTGGTGAAACATTCTATGGAGTAGATTGTTGGTATGCCAATTGGTGATGGTTCGAACCCTGAGTGGGGGAGAACTGGGTATTCTATTGAGAATATCAACGATTCATTCAAGTGCAACTACTTATGGAGATCTGTGGTGCGGGTACATGAGACCTGAGTTATTGGTGGTTGAGGCAAGACATCGTGTGATGCTGTGATGATGTACCAAGGTACCAGAGTAATGTTGTTCTAGTGGGAACCCATCAGTTAACTGTCGCTGGAGTGAGACTGTCTAAGGGTGTATCTGTGATGAGACTAGTGCCTTGACTGCGAGAACTTACATCAGGGGTGGTGGTGCATATGCTGAATGGGTGTAAGCACCTATCTATGTCGAGCTGCGGAGCATGAGTTGGTGAAATCCGTGTGGTGAGGACTTGATGATGAGGTTATAGGGTGATAAAAGAGCAAGTGTATCCGAGTGGGATTAATCTCTTGAGATTATCGGGAGAAATCGTGGAGTGAGCCATGGCGAGTCAGTGGAAGAGAGTGTTGTGATACTACGGGGAGCGATAGTATTCACTGGATATTGGGAGATGGCTGTGATACAGCGGGGAGACATGGTATTCACTAGTCAGCGAGAGAGTGTCGTGATACTGCGAGAGCCGTAGTATTCATTGGATAGTGGGAGAGGGTTGTGATGCTGCGGGAAGCCGTAGTATTCACTAGTTAGAGAGAGAGAGTGTGTGGTGTGATACTGCGGGGAGTTGTAACATTCACAAGTCAGTGAGAGAGTATCGCAAGACTACGGGGGAGGCCGTAGCACTCCGTAGTCGATATGGGTGAATACTATTCTGCCGGGAGCTATAGTATTCACTAATCAGAGTATGACGCAATAGAGTTCTTAGGCTTGGGTAGCCTTACCACTTGAGTCTTCGAGGGCCTGGTTCCCGAACTAGGGGCGAGACGGGGGTCTTCGTGTGAGTCGAGAAATTGTTATATCCCAGGGTGAGTAGGGATTATCATAATCGGAAGGAATTGGAGAGATGACGTGTGCATAAATCCGTGAATTTTGGATCATGAGTTGAGTACCAGATTGTAAATGAGTGGTTCCAATTCTCCTGTTGAATCAGACTCTCGAGCTCGAGTCTGGATCCATTCGTGTATTGAATAGGCGAGATGAATTTCCGGATTCGTGGACGGGTTTCATTTTGAGGGGGGGGGGGTATTGACATTCATCTGATATCTTAGGCAGGAGTGGATCAGTTAAGTTGGTATGGTAAGAACCGCGAGACGCATGGAACCAGTGGTGGTAGACAACAGAGGTCGGAAGTGAGACGATTTCAGATGAGTTGTAGCATTCTCTTGGAGTAAAGAGAACTCCATGACTTCTGTGTCGCGATGAGCCGATATAGTTATCGTGACAAGGAATTCGGTGAGACGTTTTTGGTTTGCGATGAGTAACCTTGGGAGGTTCATCTTTTGGGTCTGGAGCTGACCTGATGCTTAGTGTTGAGGAGGATAACTGAGAGGAATTTGGGGCTTATGTCTATAGATATTAGAAGATGCTTCCAAGTGAGCATGATCTTTTCATGTGTTTGATTTTTGGGGTTCTTTCCTTCCGATGAGTCCTAATGGCTGTTCAGGCGGTGGGTCCTTAGTAGATTATGACCTTTCCATTTCTTTTGAGTTGCAATTGGGATCAATTAGAGAATCAAAGTTGGAAGAGTGTTCTTAGGGTCTGTTGGCAGATAGGCGATTACCAGGATGATGTTTTTCGAGGGTGATCTAGCTAGGAGATAGACCACTAGAGTTTGGAGAGTCAGATCGAGTATCATAGCGGCAACTGGGTTTCTCCTTCTTCGGGGTCGGGAGTTCCTGTTAGGTTTAGGTGTTTTTGAAAGAGATTGTTGTATGATATGAGGTCCTTTAGGTGGTGTATCTAGGATTATTGGGCTCGATCTATGTGATGATAAGGAGAGATTTCGAGGGCGAAATCTAATTCAAGTGGGCGAGAATTGTAACATCCTGTTCTTGATAATTTGTGATTTAAGGCCTATGGGTCTTAATCCGAGTATGAGAAGGTTTTGAGGCTTTGAAAGAGAAAGGTTTAGGCCCTTTTGGGATGTGGGTAAGGTAGGTGGTGTGATAAAAGTGTTCGGTTTGTGCTATAGAGCCCAAATGTATTGCTAAAGGCGTTGGTTCGGGCTTTTCATGAATTTTGGATTTGAGTTCGAGTGGGCTTAAGGAGGAATAAAGTTGATAGAAGTTTGGGGCTCCTCGTTACCCTTTTCGTGGATATAAGGATCATAGGAAACGGATTTATAACGAAGAAGATATGGCCTTCAGAAGTTTTGTGGTTTCAGGCTTAGCCGAGTACGCTGGCCGTACTAGTGAAAAAGGAAGTACACTGGGCATACTAACCATGGGTGGTCGCGAATGTTCTTCAGAGTACGCTGGGCGTACATTGATCAGATCTGAACCCCATTTTAGGGTCTTGGACCCTATTTAAGATCCTTATCTCATCACCTAACCCTAATATATTCAACCTCCATCCCTCTAAACCCTAGAAATCGACCTTAAGCCTCCATTTGAGTGATTCTTTAGCATTTTGGTGATTTAGTGGAGGTTTTGGTGCATATTATGGAAGGAGTTCCTTGAGGAAGAATTGCTTGGCTTGGAGCTTGTGGATCCAAGCCCTAATCAGGTTGATCTAGCCCCCAAAAGCATAGAGTTTGAATCTTGGTGGCTTTCTCATGTGGATCTAGTTGGGTGATGACTTCTTACGTTTGGCTTTTGAAGAAGAAGGAGCCTTGAAAGAGAATAGCTTGAGCATCTAGCTTTCGGATATATGTTCTATTTTTTTTTATGCATCTTCCAGAGGTATAAAGCTTCAAACTTTACCACTCTTTTGTTATGTGCATCATAGATGAGACTTTTGGGGTTTAGTCCCAAAAGGTGGATATTTTATGAGATCTGGAGTTCCAGAGACTAGGACCAACCCCTTTTGAGTATATTAGTGGTGTAATGTCATAAAAATCCAATCTTGGTCGTTGGAATCAAGGCATGCATGTGTTATGAGCTTTTTGAGATAAGGGAGTGAGTGTTTTGGGTGTTTGTGACCTTTCCATCCATGCAAAGGTTTAAAGTCACTGACTTTATGGAGTAAGAGCCATTAGGGAGTCCGGATATGGGATTTGAGTTAATGTCTTAACTGATTAAGACCAAATGATTAGGAAGAGTGAATCTGGGGAGTACCCTGAGCATAATTCCTGTACGCCCCGCGTACTGCCCCAGTGTCCCCGATGGCCAACCTAGATTCATGGGTCCGCTAAGCGTACCAAAGGAGGTACGCCCCACATAACCTCACTGTGGACTTTTTGGCTAAGTCTCATTTTGGGCCTGGAGTTTGGGCTTGTCGCAATAGGGTATTGGACCAGAGGAATATATATATATATATATATATATATATATATATATATATATATATATATATTCGTGCTTGGGCCCTTGAGTTGGGCTGCCATTTAGTTTTGAGAGTGGGCCCCGGTCGGGCTATAAATGCGGACGATTTAAGTAGCCTAGTCAGGGATTTTTATGACTTACAATCAAATGGAACTCATAGTTGGTTATGGGAAGAGATTTACAATCTCCTCTCCAGCATCCGTGGCGTGGAAATGACTCTTTGACATAGCTAAGTGAGCCCATTTATTATTGGGCCTTGGTGGGCCAAATGGGTATTAGGCTATTAATGAGCTGGTTAGTGGTCTTCATTTAGACCTAATGAGTGAGAGTCTGGAATTAGTTCCTAATTGGGTTAATTATGGGTTTTGGCTTAGAGTTAGAGGCCGGTGCGCTGCAGCAGTGTTTTTAGGGGATGTTCTTCATCCGAGGTAAGTCTTCTCACTATACATACATTGAGTGGTAATTTTTATGTGTGACCAGAGGTTATTATGTGCATGAGCTGTGTAATGAGATATCCTGTTATTTGCTTTTTGTTATGCTTTCTGTGTATTATATTGAGATGCTGAGTTGAAGGACCGAAGGGTCCATCTAAGTTGTGGGACCGGAGGGTCCCATTGAGACACAATGTCCAGAGGGTCGTATTGAGTTATAGCCTCAAGTGGCTAACGAGTTGTATGTGGTATTTTGGGGAACTCACTAAGCTTCGTTCTTACTGTGTTATGTGTTATGTGTTTCAGGTCTTTCTCCGGATCGCGGGAAGGTACCGACTCGATTGTACACACCAGAGAAGGGGTTATGAATTGAGGATCCTGGATTATTATTAAATAATTATAGAGTTGTGTTTTGTAAATGAGTCAAATGGGATTTTTGTGAAACGTGTTATGAGAATTATGTGATTTTTAAATGAAAATGTTGTTTGAAAATTTACGGTGTTACAATCCCAGTGAAATCCATAGTTTTCTGGGATTGGCTGGATACTATCGATGATCCATCCAAAAGTTCTCTTATATTGCGGCTCCATTGACAGCCCTGGCCAAAAATAGAGTTGTCTATACTTAGAGTGAGAAAGAAGAAATAGCTTTTGGTGAATTGAAGAAGCAATTGTGCGGGGCACCAATCCTCATCCTACCAGAAGGAACTAAATATTTTTGCAGTTTTCAGTGATGCTTCTAAGATTGGATTGGGATGTGTGCTTACCCAAAGGGACAAAGCAGTAGCTAACGTCTCAAGATATCTAAATCCCCACAAGCAGAATTATCCGACTCATGATCAAGAGCTTGCAGTAGTGGTTTTTGCGCTAAAGATATCAAAGCATTATCTGTATGGAACCAAATGAAATCTCTCTACGGATCATTAGATCCTCCAATATCACTTTGATCATAAGGAGTTGAATATGAGACATAGGCGATGGATGGAGCTACTCAAGGATTACAATTGCAAGATACTTTACCACTCGGGTAAACCAAATATCATGGTGGATGCCCTGAGTAGAAAGGTGATTCCTAAAGAAAAGAGAGCCAGATAATTGAATATTGAAGTAATCTCAACGATTATAGAGAAGATCAAAGAAGCTTACACAAGGGCTCTAACTGAGAGTGATTTGAAGAAGGAACGTCCATGCAAGAGATTCATGTTTGAAGAAGACAAACGAGGGTTGAACACGTTTATGAATTGTATTTGGATGCCAAATATGGGTGAAATAGGGGATCTTCTCATGGAAGAATTTCATAAGACTATGTATTATATACACCCAGGCAACACCACAATGTACTTAGACTTGAAGCCCTATTATTGGTGGCCGACAATGAAGGTCGACATAGCAACTTACGTAGAGGAATGTGTAACTTGTGCGAGAGTGTAGGCACAACATTAGAAGCCATATGGGAATCTGGAACCCTTACCAACACCCATAGGGAAATGGGATGATGTTACCATGGACTTCATAACAATGTTTCCGAAGACAAAGAGAAGTCAAAACATGATATGGGTTGTAGTAAACCAAGTTATGAAGAGTGCACATTTCATAACCGCATGAGAGAATTGGTCTATACAGAAGTTGGCAGAGACCTATGTAAGGAAAATTGTAAGGATTAATGGAGTGCCATTATCTATCGTGTTAGATAGGTACAATAGATTCGCCTCCAGATTTTGGAAAAGTCTGTAGGACGAGTTAGGCACAAAGTTGTTTTTGAGTACTACCTATCATCTGCAAACATACAGACATACTGAGAGAACTATCCAAACCTTGGAGGATATGTTGTGAGCATGCAACTTAGAGTTTCTAGGTAGTGTGGATGACCATCTATCCTTGGCCGAATTTTCCCACAAAAATAGTTATCAATCAAGAATCAAGATGCTTCCCTATGAAGTACTAGATGGAAGGAAGTGTAGAACACCGTCGTGTTGCATAGAAGTGGGATATAAGCATTTTGTGGGTCTGGATATAGTACACCAGTCTGACAAGAAGCTTATGTCATTAGGGAAAGGATTTTAGTTGCCCAAAGTCAGCAAAAGAGCTACGCAGATAAGAAACGATGACCTATAAAATTTGATGTAGGTGATCAAGTGTTGCTTAAAGTCTCGCCATAAAAGGGACTTATTAGATTTGAAAAGCATGGGAAGTTGAGTCCTCGCTTCATAGAACCATTCAAGGTACTTTAAAGGATAGGGAACAAAACTTAAAATCTTGAATTGCTTGCCGAAATGGAAGGTATCCATAATATCTTTCACGTTTGTTATTTGAGGAAGTATTTGGGAGAAGAAGTGGATATGCTTCCACATTTAGAGTTAAGGATCAACGAAGATAGGAGGTTGGTTGAAGAGCCTACAAAAATTGTCGACTGTAAGACAAAATAGTTACGTCGTAAGATAATTGAATTAGTGCTAGTGTGATAGAAACTCCCAATATGGTCAAATCTCACCTGGGAAACAGAAAGTGACATGAAGAGTCGCTATCCACATTTGTTTGCTGATACATGATTCCGAGACAAAATCATCCTAAGGGGAGAGAATTGTAATACTCGCGTTTCCAACAAGGCTCATTAATCAAACATGTAACCTTTATGGTTAAGTCGTGTAGTCATTTTGTGAGTGAATAACATAGGATTATTCATATATTTTATACTTATGTGTTTTAATTGATATTAAGATATATTATATAATAAAGTAAATAAGATTTAAAATATACATAAATAATAAAAGATCAATTAGGGAAAATAATCTCAACCTAGTTATATTATTCGTAATTAGGATCCCGTACATATCTAGAATGCATCAATCCGACTTAGAACGAAGAAGTTTGGAAGCGTCGACGTCTCGCGCTAAAACCAACACGACTACGGATAGCATAAAAAGTGAATCTAAGATAGATTGTTTTTTAACATAGGAAGTCTAAACCGAATTCGTAGTTTTCGTAAAAGCGAATTCGTGCGTATAGGTATCGTCTAAATATGACTTCACTAGAAGAAGTTATGATTTTTCTAAAATTTGATGCAACAGTGTGCGTACAGATATCATATTTTAGATTGATAGATTGTTAGCCAAAACAATTTAAACGAGTGTTGAAGATCTCGTTGTTAGGATTCCAACGATATATAAACTATCGAAAACGGATGCAAGATATGAGAGTTATGCATTTTTTACAAGCTTTAATAGGCTAATCCTATGTAAATAAAATAAATTCAAAATTAGCAGACAGAGTCTAAAGGAAAGTTGTGGATCTTGTTGAGAGATTTACGTGGATATAAAGAACGTCAAATATGGAGCTCTTGTGAAGGAGTTCTGCAATTTTGGAAATTTGGAAAACGTCACACATGGAGTCGCGTTGAGTTAACCACATAGCCCCACCCAGATCGAGCCAGGTGTCGGCAACCTAGTGAATCGATGTCACCCTTATGTGCGGTGCGCAAGAATCCAAACTCACCTATAAATACCAGCTCATTCTTTCACTCCTCCCCACACCCTCCAGTCGATATCTCTCCAAAAACTTCGATAGTTAGCCCATTTTTCTTAATTCTAGCATGAAACGAAGCCCTTTGACACCCTCGAGTGCTCATCTTGCCATAATCTTCGTGTAGGAAGGACCTAGTCATTATTCTTCCTGTTTAGATCCTGATTCTCGTGTATTGTACTTTGTAAGTGAGTTACACTTACTCCGCTGCTGTGTAATTTATAATTATAGTTGTAAGTCATTACTAGGATCTTATAATTAAGATTTGTCAATGATTCCATGTTTTTATGTTGATTGATCTACTATGGAAGAGGTGTCTAGAATGGTCATATCGGCTTGGTTGTTGGATTTCAGAAAGACTATATGTTGAAATGATCCTACCTCTCGACTTTCGTGCCTGGCTGATCCTTACTTGTTTGATGTTGCAGTAGACTTTGGAATTGTTGAGGAATATAAACTCTTAAGATTATAGTTCCACGTAGTACGAAACTAGACTAAGATGTTGTGTTATATACATCGAGTTCTTTTGATATAATAAATGTTGCTTGTATTATCTGTGTTATGTGTTATTCGTAAAGATAAGATAGTAACATTTGGATTAGGAATTATTGTAGAAATCAAGTGCCTTTAGATGTAGGTCTTTCCTTACATTAGGAATAACACTTATAAAGGATTACTTAGTGTCGAATAGGCTTGACTTCGATTAGCTAGGTCTCATAGTTGGATTAGAGTGTAGAAGTAGATTAGAGTGTAATCCTCCCCGTATTGGGATGACCAGAAATGGTGGGTCATGATCAGACAACTGGATGGTATGTATGGATAATCGACCAAAGTAGATGACAAATACTTGGGTGTTCTAGGCGGTCTTCGTAATTATGTTGCCAGCATGGCTTTATAACCCTAGGACGTAGATGAAATGGAAAGCCAAATTCATTAAAATCTTTGAACGTTGGTTACCTTATATGACTTACACTAGCCAAGGACTCCCTTAGAAGGTGAGGTCAAATAGTTGGTTAGATAGTTCATCTGGTAGCTAATTCTTCCAAATGATTGTTAAAATAGGAACTGTGAGGATCGGTTGGGATTGGGTAGATGGTCTTAGTACATGTTACGTATTTACAACTTAGATATGTGTTGCAGGAATGGTATTTTATCATTAAAATATTATGGGCTTGAAAAACCTACATATCTCACCAGGTTTTCCAAACCTGACCCACTCATTTTATTACATCACAGGTAGTGGAGCCAAAGTTGAAATTGCCTAGTTAGGATGCTTAGTGGAATAAAGGCTAGGCTTGCATTAGTAATTTCAGGACCTTTTTATTTATGTTGTAATGTATGTTCATATATAAATGAATGACATCCCTAAGGTTTAAATAAAATAACTTTCGTTATTTCAAAAATGTTTATTTAACAAGGAACTTTCTCATTTAAATACATAAAATCATAAAAAAAATTAAATTGGTTCTGAAAAATGGGGAATGTCACAATATGGGCTTTAACAATCTAAGCCTATAAAAATATAGCTTTAAAATTACAATGAGAATTAGCCGATGGAGTCAAAACGAAAGTTGTAGATCTCATTGATAGCTAAGCGTAGACATAAAGAATGTTTAAAATGGAGCTCGTATGAAGAATATATGGAATTCATAAAATCCACATTTTACCAGGCACACAAAAAGAGCACATCGCGCACCTTCTAGAAGATGCAGCGTGGACCATAGGGATTTTGAGATGTGGTAGGCAGGGTTTGGTTCCAAGTTACCCTAATGCGTGACACAGAACTATGATGTACGGTGTGCATCCTTACAATAAATAGAGTGCTCCAACTTCATTCAATTCTCACCTCCATTCTCACATCTCTCTCTCTCTCTCTCTCTAGAAACCCTCTCTCCCTCGAGTCTAACCTTTCTAGATTTTTAGAGTACTTTACCAAAGCTCTGAGGTAGTGAATCGAGAAAATAGAAGTGCTCGATATCAAGGTTATGCCCAACACTTTTTAACTTTTAACTTAGGATCTATTTAAGTGAAGCTACGCTTACTAATGTTTTAGAATAACTTGTATTCATATTTATAGTCATTATTAGAAACCTTTAAATAATAGATTCATTAATAATTCCAATTATAATGCTGATTGATCTACTTATAGGAGAGGTGTCTAGAATGGTCATGTTGGCTTGGTTGTTGGATTTCCGAAAGGCTATATAATATAATGGTCCTTCATCCCAACTGTTCGACCTGGCTGATCCTTATTTGATAGAACTCTCAGTACTCATTGGGATTAGTGAATGATCAAGTTTTCATTACCATTTCATCAGTGGAATTAATAGATTAAAGTATTATAGGTTAATAGTTGTTTGGTACGCTATCTATCAGTCGGAACATCAGTAGAATACTCAGATAACTATCAATCTTCCGACTCATTGTCAAGGTGAGTTCATCTCACTATATTATGTATTCCAGTATATATCCATGTATGTAAGGATATATGAAGTAGTAGGTTTGAGCCCATAGTATAGTCTTTTATGTGCTTGTAGATCCGAATATATAGTATCTATGTGTGTGATTATTGATATGCTTATAAGTTATCACGATTTAGTTAGAGGGTGATGGCAGAAAGACAAAGAGGTCAGGAGCCTATAGGCCCATGTGTTAATGAAAAGACATGTAGGTCGTAAGTACAATTTAATATATGTTAATGAAATGACACATAGGCCGTAAATACATGTAGACTGGTGTTGAAGACAAAATGTCGTGTAGGCCGTAAGTCTGAAAAACATATATTATCTGTATGTATGTATAAGTATTGTGGTATACGGTGTATTAAGGGAACTCACTAAGCCTGGTTCTTAACCAATTGTTACAAATGTTTTCCACGCACTCGATTGGTTCGTAAGAAGGGCAAGGTTTGACTGTACACACGCTCATTCACATTCATGTTTCCACAAATGTAAATATGCTTTGATATAATTTAATAAATAAAAATGAAAAACATTTTGGGTTGAAAATCGGGACGTTACAAGTTGGTATCAGAGCCATGGTTTGAGAGAGCTGGATGAACACTCATGTGATTCCAGACTCAAACTAAGGATCTGAGTATTTAATATATCTTTTTTTATAAAAAGTATAATAAAAAAAGGAGAGTATGTGATGAATACAGTCGGCCGAATCTCATAAAGGAAAGTGGTTCCCAAAATATCCTTATTGGCTATATCTATTGATATATGAACTATTAGAAATCCATGCTAGTATGTAGGCTAGGAATCTTTTCCGGAATTGTTAGATTAGAAAATTACCTGATACTTAAGATGCCATATAGCCTAGGGATTTGCTTGTTATTCGCTCATTAGAACCTATACTAATATAATTAGTTATTTGACAAATACGTTAGGTTGCATGCTCCCAAAATTAAATAGTTTTAGATTGCCTGATTTGGCATTATAGCACAGCCCTTGTCTGTGTCCAACCATTTTAGTGTCAGATCATTCAGTCGACAGACAATTTCATTCTAGAGGCATGCAATCATATTCATCGGATACTTAGTTAGTGTTGGTAGAAGTTCTTCCTCGTCAAGTAGTTGGGTATAATAGAAGTATTCCTAGAAAGAGGGTATAGGGAATATAATATATGCTCGATAATATATATATATATATATATATATATATATATATATATATATATATATATAAATATATATGTATATATATATATATATATATATATATATATAAATTATTAATGTAGGGCATCGGTGGAGACGAAAAATCCTAGTATAGTCTATGAAAATCTTTTGTATGTGCTCATGGGGACACATACATATTTATTTAATGGTCTTCATGTGTAGTGACATGGATATTGCAAGACAATTTTTAGGACAAGTAAGAGTAGGTGTGAAAGGTAATAGACGCTTATACTACCGGAAGCACTGGACTTGTACTTCGATCAGGAAGAGTCATAAAGTTGCTAAGGCATTGGTAGTTAGGTAAATAGTATGGCTAACACTGTAAAACATCTTGCATTATTTCCTGCATTACCTACTGTACAGTAACATATAAAAAAGTGACTCTAAGTTTGAGCCCGAGTGGCCACATAAGATTCTGTCTGAATAAGTAAGATCTACGTATGTAAGTGAGGAAGTAGATGATCAAGGTGATCAAAGGAAGTATTGTAGCCTTTGTCAATGCTGATTAGAGTTGCAAGCTGTTGTGATGTCGTTACATGTCACTCTCCCATGATCAAGGAGGAAAGATCGGGTACAAGAAGGAAGAAATACGAGAAGCATCTTCCTCATTAGTGTCTGTCTCATGGAGAAAAAGGGTTAGTACGCTATAGAACTTTCCATAACGAAAGTCACCAGGGTAAGACTGCCAACTAAGATAGATACCACGTAATAGGATAAGTTAGGAAGGAACATGTATGTCCATTAGGAGTTTACTCGTATGGATTAAATGCTAGGACAAAAGGTCCATAGGAGGATAAAATAATATGTACATGTTCACACATAATCATATGTGAATAGGTTCAAATCTATAGATTATCACCCAAGAGACTAAAGAAGCGACGTTCCTTGTAGTGAATATAAATAGAACTGATGAGAATGGCTTTCATGCATTTGCATCCGGGTATTCTGGAAATGGTTAGGATAAACGTTACATGAGTGTCAATTGGAAGGCGAAAAGTCGATTGCTTGATAGAGCATCACGAGGGTATTAGATTCAATAACCGTCATTGTTGTTAGTAGTTCGACTATGTTAGTAGAACCTCTTATACAATTAGTGGGACTTTGTTCTTTTCACGGCATTATCATGTTTCAATCATGATATATAAGAAAATTACTTAGGAATAGCTAGTAATACTTCGAAGGGAATGTCGAAAGTCATTGGGTATGACAAACACGAGCTTCTTTAAAGTCAGAAGGAGCTACAATTCTCATAGGCAAGAAACAGTTAGACTTTGGCTAGTTACAAGTAGCAGCAAAGGATGGGTTGAACCTAGCAGGAGAAAACCGATCTTCATGGAGAAAGTGAGAAAAGTAGTTCGACTTTCAATAATGATGTTAAGGTCTAGGATAGTAGCCGCTTGAGTAGGCATAGATAGTTAGTTCCGTATTTGGGTAAGAGAAGAATGAAGTCTTTTGTTAGGTAACCCATAGGCTATGAGTCTCTTGATTCTCAAGGAAAGATAAGTCTTTGCTCCCAAGTGTCTGATAGGATCTATGAATTTGCCAAACTTCCAGATATGGATCAGATATCGTTGAGAACCATATAGGTTTGTACCTTCAAATATATAGGATTTATCCTCGTAATAGATGATTAGTTAGAAATTTAGTAGTAAGTATAGTTGCCATAGAGATCATAAAGTACTCGATAAATCAAATTAATATAGGAACTTCATTCCAACCATAGTAAATAAGTTACTTAAGTCAATCTAAAGGATTATAGTAGTAGGATTAATGTCAAGGATAGAGAATTTTCGTAAGTATGATTGGAGAACCACAAGAGGAAACCATTGAAAAGGACTATGCCCATTAAAGATATGGTTATACCTTAGTGTAACTTTAGGCATCAAGATAGACTAAGTGTTTAGCTTAGTTATTCCATTAGTCGATAAGCGTAAGAATTAATAGAGAAATAGGATTGAATATCAAGGTTCATAGGTTGACATAGGATGAGAGTTACACTCTAGCACCCAAACAATGTAGATTAAAAACCCTAAATTGGTTATAATATCAAAATTTAAAAAATATAGATCATTGGTAATAAGTAGATATCAAGTAAGGATGATGACTAGGACATTTAGGAAAAGGTTGTGACTCATTAGGATCACCGAAGGGTTAATTGTGAGTCTTCAATCCCGGGGGATGATGACATGAGTGATATAGCGTCAAAATCCCAGTAGTTGGATAAGCGTCACGACGAATTGCTCGAATAATAGTTATTGCTCAATGTAGGTAATGTAGTTAGAATGTTGTGAGAGGGATAATAAGCGACCTAGTGTTCATTATAATCTAGTAGATAAGAAAACCTTATTATGAGTCCGTCGCCAATATTAGGTTATTGGTGCTAGTGTTTTTCAAACTAGTAAACCCGTTATAGTAATTATGGTTAAAATTCAGGGTGTTAGAAAAATCTGAACAAGGCAGAAATAATGTTTGTAGTCTAGGTTTGTGTACATTTTAATGATATTTCGTAAGCCTTTTATAGTCATGTTCCTAAAGTGAATCCCATTAGGATGTCGTAGATAAATTTCCATAGTTAAGCACTTTATATCAAGTCGAATGTGTCGACATTTCACGTCTAAAGGCTATCATCAATCGTAGCATGTAATTTCTTGAGGCACAAACCGATGAATTCCTGGTTTTGGAAGACTTCACAAGGAGTTTAGAAGTACGTCTATAGTAGAAAACGAAGTTCTACATCCAAATAAATATAGATGGATGAAGCTGGTGCAGAAATGCAAGTTAAATATAAGGTTAATCTCATGAAACCCCAATAGAATTGTATAGTAATTTTCTTAAGGTGTACTAGGATTAGGATTTCGTGGATTAAATCTGTATAAGTGGGGGAGATTTGTAACACCCCATTTTTCACCTCATAGTATAACCAACTAGTCACATAAATAGGCGTCTTTGATAAAATACTATTTAGGATAAATAGTCTAGATAAAAGTCATAGTAATCGCAAAATAGAGAGCGAGCACATAGATAACGTCCAAAGCCGACTTCATAATAGGAAGTTATGATTTTTAGAATTTTCAGCGCGGCTGGTACGCCAGAGAAATCGAAATAGAAATTGGTCGATTCTTTGGAAAATAATCTAAATGAGTGTCGAAGATCTCGTTCAGATGATTCCATCGACATAATGACAGTCAAGAATAGAATCCATATTGGAGAATTATGATTTTTATATGGGCTTTAACAGTCTATGCCTACTAAAAATATAGCTTTAAAATTAAAGTGTGAATTAGCCAACGGAGTTTAAATGAAAGTTATAGATCTCGTTGATAGCTACACGTGGATATAAAAAATGTCAAAAACGGAGTTTGTATGAAGAAGATATGGAACTTATAAAATCGACATTTTGCACAACACGCAAAAAGATCGCATCGTGCACTTTGTAGAATGTCCAGCATGGACCAAAAGGATTTTGACACGTGGAAGGCAGGTTATGGATTGACATTACCCTAGTGCGCGACACGTACCTATGATGTACGACCTGCGTCCTTACTAAAAATAGAGTGCTTCGACTTTATTCATTTCTCACATCCATTCTCATATCTCTCTCTCTCTCTCTAGAAACCCTTTCCCCCTTGCGTGCGACCTTTTTGGATTTTTGGAATGATTTAGCGAAGCTATGAGGTAGTGACTCAAGAAAATAACAGCTCTTGGTATCGAGATGATGCCCATGACATTTTGGCTTTTCACTTAGGAGTCTATGTAAGTGAAGCTACACTTACTAGAGTTTTAGGATAACTTATATTCATAATTATTGTCATTAGTTGGAGCCTATACATAACAGAGTCGTTAATAATTCCAATTATAATGTTGATTGATCTACTTACAGGAGAGGTGTCTGGAATGGTCATGTTGGCTTGGTTGTTGGATTTCAGAAAGGCTATATACCATAATGGTCCTGCCTCCCAACTATACGACCTGGTTGATCCTTATTTAACAAAACTCTCAATATTCATTGGTATTAATAGAGGATCTAAATTTCATTACCAGGTCGTCATATGAATTAACAGATTAAAGTATTATAGCTTAATACTTGTTCGGTGCACTATCTATCAGTCGGGTCATCAATAGTGTACTCAGATAACTGCCAATCTTCCGATTCATTGTCAAAGTGAGTTCATCTCACTATATTATGTATGCTAGTATATATCCATGTATGTTAGGATATAGGTAGTAGCAGGGTAGAGCCCGTAGTACATTTTTCTATGTGCCTGTAAAGCCGAATATATAATATCTATATGTGTGATTGTTGATATGCTTATAAGTTATTATGATTTACTTAGGGTATGATCATGGAACGACATAGAGGTCGGGAGCCTATGGGCTATGTGTTAATGAAATGGCATGTTGTTCGTAAGTACACACTGACACGTGTTAACGAAATGGCATACTGGTCGTAAGTACACGTATACTGGTGTTGAAGACAAAATGGCGTGTAGGGTGTAAGTCTGAAAAACATATATTATTTGTATGTATGTATAAGTATTGTGGTATATGGTGTATTGGGGAACTCACTAATCCTAGCTCTTAACCAATTGTTACAAATGTTTTTCAAGCATTCGATTGGTTGGTAAGAAGGGCAAGGTTCGACTGTACACACACTTATTCACAATCGTGCTTCTGCAAATGTAAATATACTCTGATATAGTTTAATAAATAAAAATGAAAAGAAAATTTGGCTGAAAATCGGGACGTTACATGTTGGTATCAGAGCTCTGGCTTGAGCGAACTGGATGAACACTCGTGTTATTCCAGACTCAAACTAAGGACATGAGTATTGAATAAATATTTTTATAAAAAGAATAATATACAAAGGAGAGAATGTGACGCATACAGTCAGCCAAAGCTCGTAAAGGAAAGTCGTTCCCAAAATATCCTTATTGGTTATATCTGTTGATATATGAACTGTTAGAAATGTATGCTAGTATGTAGGCTTGGAATCTTTTTAGGAGTTATCAGATTAGAAAATTTCCTGATACTTCAGATGCCTTATAGCCTAGGGATTTGCTTGTTATTCGCTGCTTAGAACCTATATTAATATTAATTTGTTATTTTTCAAATACCTTAGTTTGCATGCTCCAAAAATTAAATAGTTTTAGATTGCCTGATTTTTAGTTATTGCGCAAGTCTTATCTGTTTCCAACCCTTGTAGTTTTGAATCATTCAATCAACAGACTATTTGATTCTAGAGGCATGCAGTTGTATTTAGCAGATAATTACTTAGTATTGGTCGAAGTTCTTCCATAGCAAGTAGTAGTAGGGTATAGTAGAAGTAATCCTAGAAGGAGCGTCTATAGAATATAATATATGCTTGATAATATATATTAGTAATGTAGGACATCGGTAGAGACGAAAAGACCTTGTAGAGTCTAAGAAAATCTTTTGTATGGGCTGATAGGGACACATACATATTTATTTAATGGTCTTCATGAGTAGTGACAGGGATACTACGGGACAATATTTGGGACAAGTATAAGTAGGTGTGAAAGGTAGTAGAGGCCTATACTACCTAAAGCATAGGACTCGTACTTAGATCAAGAAGAGTCACAAAGTTGCTAAGGCACTGGTAGTTAAGTAAATAGTATGACTAACACTATAAGACATCTTGCATTAGTTCCTGCATTACCTACCGTGCGGTAACATATAAAAGAGTGACAATAAGTTTAAGGCCGAGTCGCCATATAATATTGTGACAACCCCAATTTCACGACCAGAAAACACCGATTTTTATGCTTTATTTCAAAAGCAAAGTATACTTTTAAAAAAATATGTTGCAGAATTTTTTCCCAAAAATATGATAGAGAATTTATCAAAGAATTTCCGAAGAAATGTATTTTCATTATATTAAAACCTCGGGATATCAATGTCAATACATATCAAAAGCTCAAACAGAAACAACATAGGCCGTACAACATCTATTTATTCTAGTGGCCTATAATCCATTGATCTCTCATCAGACCATCACTCATGTGCTCTCTTTCCACTACCTGTATACAAGAAACTGAGTGGGTCAGGCTTGGGAGCATGGTGAGCTCATATGGTTTTCAACACACAATAATTAAGTTCATTAATTTTTTCAAATCATTCAACTTGATTACCCATTCCCGTTATCCTCATCTTACGTCCCTAAATCATCTACTATAATGGACCTAGCCTAAGGATTTTCATCGGGGTGACAACACTGCTTATGGGATTCCTCAGCAATTTATGTCAAATAAGGCAACCATGATGGGGATGGAGTACACCTGGTGAACACGTAGTTCAAATAAACACCTACAAGTTGCGAGCCTGCTAGCGTTCCACTTGACTGTCTAGAATAGTCTGTGGTTATCATCTATACTCTGCTAGATGACTAGATCATCGTAAACATCGAGGCCTCTCATCATTTGATTTCATCACACATCAACTATTTCATCTACCCATGTTTTACCCAACATTTTCGTAGATATAAAATACATATACATTTGAAATCATTTAAAACATGTGTACATCGTTCATCCAGAATATATATCAAGAACATAGATAATGTTGGGACCAAGATCCTTACTATTTCAAGGATCTTCAAATATCCAGGATCCTTAACAACATCAGGATCCCGGTTAAATACCATTATTATTTTTATCAATATTTATAACGGTCATATTTTGTCTATAACTGACACATGTGCAGAAGTAGTCAAGGGGAGACCAATACTCAAACGAAGAATCATCTCAACTATTTTAAAGACCCGAAATACTTGGTCAAATAACGTTCATGAAGCTAGTCATAGAGGATCCCGGAAATATCAGACATTTTGTTGGCGGATTAGACTATAAATTGACACTTGTATTCTGCACACTACACATTGTTCTTTAGCTGAAGCTTACTCAACTTAATTCTCTACTCATTCTTACTAAGAACTCATTGTAATCTTTACTTTATATTAATAATATCATCAAGGCATGTGATCATTATCACCTCCCAAGGTTTTATGTCTGAGATCCTAGAAAGGATCAAGGGGTTTCGTTGTAAACCATCGTGTAACTTTTCTTTTACTACTTGCTATTACACAATATGAACATCACAACCTCTCATTCAATTTGGTTGATTTGTACTAGTGTAGATTTTGACAAAAAACAATTTGGCGCCCACCGTCGGGCTGTGGTGTTTAAAATCCTCGACAAAATCATGTCTACAAAATGCCTGAAACTTCCAAGAAAAGCACCCCGATAATTGCTAATCCAGGAAGTTTGGGATCCTCAGGGCTCCAGGATTCGACTGCCTCAGTCGCTACTGCAGAACTTTTCGCTATGATGAGGAAAATGACGCAACAAGTGACCCAACAATAGGACGAGAATAGAGAACTACTCAAAGAAGTGGAGAGGATGAAAGCAGCATTTCAGAAATCCCAGGAAACTACACCCATAATTGTGCAACCAAGGATCTTGGACTTCAATAATGCAAGATCCTCAAAAACATCACCAGAAGGACGCAATTCCTGCCACTCTGGCATCATCCTGGGGGCGAAAATGGACAACCGAGCATCCATGATCAATGAGCCTTTCAACACTCCTAGAAACTATGACTCTAGTAACTTCGTAAAAAGCAATACAAATAATACTAACTACACTAATGTTGATGCATAAATAAACCCAAACTTGGCTAGGGAACTTCAACATTTAAGACAAATGATCTCCAGTGTACTTGGAGTGGTCAAACCAGTACTAGAAGCATCCCCTACAAGCCACAAGATCTCGAGATTTTCTCCTACGATAGTCGATACCGAAGTTCCTAAACGCTTTAAAACTCCCATCATGAAGCTATACGATGGGACTATAGATCCTGAAAAGCATATAGCCCAATACAGAGAAAGGATAAAGATCATTCCCATCCCATGTCACTTGAAGGAGACTTGCCTATGCTAAGGATTTGATTCGAATCTTACATGATCAGCCCTCAAATGGCTACTAAACATTCCCCCATACTCTATTACTTCATTTGCACACTTAGTCAATATATTTAATAACCAATTTTCTTGCAGAAGAACCTTCGAGAAGATCACTAGGGATCTCTGCCAGGTGGTTCAGGATCCTAAGGAAAAACTTAGGGACTTTGTTAACAGGTTTGACAGGGAAGCTGTGAGCATCGCCAAAATTGACATGGCCACTGTTGTGGAAGCTTTTAAAATGGGATTAAGAATGGATTCACCCTTCTAAGAAGACCTTGTGATGACACCATGCAAAAGATTGAATGAAGTCAGATGTCGGGATTTGAGGTTCATAAGGCTCGAAGAGGATAGAGAAACCCAGAAGAGAAGCAACCCTTTGGATCAGTATGAGAACCCCAACATGAAGAACGAATCCTCGACTCAAAGATCCTACAAATCGAAGCCCTATTCCAAATTGGATCATCACAGGGTAAATTCCCTTGAAGATGGAGGAGAAGAAGAAGAACTTCCTAAAATCACTGACTATTGTTTTTCTGTGGATGTTTTAGGTGTAATTCATGCTATGCAGGATCTTGGAGATAATGCAAGATGGCCAAAGAGAGATAACAAGTCCACCGCTTGGAAAGACAAGTCCAAATGGTGTGTTTACCATGAAAACTTTGGCCACATGACGGAGGATTGCATAGCTCTACGAAAAGAAATCAGTTACCTCCTTAGAAAAAGACACCTCAAAGAGATCCTCGGGAGAAAAAGAGAAAAATCCAAGGAAAGCAGCCAGGACGATCACAGGATCCCCGAGAAACCAGGATCTCCATCATCTAATGCTAAGATAATTAATGTTGTTTCATTCGGATCTAATAACTGTTGCACCTCTTATTCTCAGGCTAAAAGACACGCCAAGGTCTCCAAAATAGAAAAGGGGGATAGGACACAAAAGAATACCATGGTTAGCAGTGAAAAAGAAATTACAATTGACGAGACCGAAAAGGAAGGAATTTAGGATCCTCGTCATGACAGACTCGTAATAACACTATACATGGCTAACCATTTCGTCAAAAGAGTCCTCATTGATGGTGGATCCTCGGTTAATATCGTACTCCTATACGCTCTAAAAGGAATGAACATCTAAGAATTAGAGATAGTCAAAAGATCCTTAGTCCTCATAGGATTTAGTAAGGAAAAAACACACAGTTGGAGAAGTAAAGCTATCAATATACGTAGAAGGGGTAAACGCCATACAAAATTTATGTGTTATTGACACCCTGTTTTCTTATATTGTGATACTAGGTAGACCATGGATCCACGAGATGAAACCGGTTCCATCAACATACCATCAATGTGTGAAGATGCCCACTCCATGGGGGACAATGAAGATCATGAGAGATCAACAAGAATCGAAATAATGCTACAAAACCTCTATGAAATCTACGACCAAACCCCGACAACCATAGCAGCCATTGACGATCATGCCCTTACGATCCTTACTCCAAGAGATCCCAACGAACAAGATCCTCAAAGATGTTCACAATCATGGACCCAACTCATTATGGAATATCTCCAAAATAGCACAATCCTGACAGGAGAAAAAAGTGAAAGATCATTTAGGATGAGAGTCTCAAGATCCATGTTAATCCAAGGTAAACTTTACAAAAAATCTATTGCAAGTCCATACCTAAGATACTTGGAAGATCCTGAAGTTGCTGAAATCTTAAAGGATATACACGAAGGAGATTTTAGAAATCACACTGGGGGCAGATCCTTATGCTCCAAAATATTGAGAACAGGATACTACTGGCCAGCCATGAGGAAAGACTCCTTTCTACATGATGAAAAATGTGATGCTTGCCAAAGACACTGCAACATCATGTACCAACTGGCAGAACCTCTACATCATATTATCTCCCTATGGCCATTCATGAAATGGGGGATGAATATTGTAGGAAAATTGCCTGTAGCCCCAGGAGGAAAAGTCTCAATGTTGGTGATGAATGATTACTTCTCCAAATGGATCGAAGCTGAAGCTTTCGTCCAGATAAGAGACAAAGAGGTAGTATCGTTCATTAAACGTAATATATTGACCAGGTTCGAGATCGCGACTGAGATCATATGCGACAATGGATCCCAATTTATTAGTAAAAGAGCAAGGAAATTTTGGACAAGCAGGGGGATCAAAATGATAATGTTCACTCCTGTTCATCCCCAAGCTAATGGTCAAGCGGTGTCCGACAACAAAATCATAATCAACAATTTGAAGAAAAGGTTGGACAAAAAGAAGGGAAGATGGGCAAAAGAACTTCCTTTTGTTTTATGGGCAAAAGAAAAGGTTGGACAAAAAGAAGGGAAGATGGGCAGTAATCCCTACTGAAGTAGTGATCCCAATAGCAAGGTACTTGCTGCAAGACCAAGAAAATAATGACAGGATCCTAGCACGGGATCTTTACACTATTGACGAGCTTAGGGATCTTGACAAAATACGCATCGCTGCTCACCAACAAAGAATCACCAAGGTTTACAATAGGAATATAAGGGTCAGAAGGTTTCAAATAGGAGACTTGGTATTAAGGAAGACATTCTAAAACACCAAGGATCCTAGTGCAGGAAAATTACCTCCCAAATGGGAGGGGCCTATCTTGTAGATGCTGAAGCAGGAAAAGGAGCATATTGGCTAGTAACACTCGAAGGAGACGTTCTGCCAAGATCCTTCCATGCCAAACACCTTAAAGCATACTACATGTAAGTAGGATCAAATGTTTCACAACAAAACCAAGATATACATGTCCTTTACCTAACAAATTTTGTTATCACTGATTTTCTCCTCGAACAGATTACTAACTTAAGCATCAGAGGGGCGTTAGCTAGACTAAAGCCCACCCTTAGCTAACGTTTGCTATGCAGGACAATATATGGTTGAGGATCCTCAAGAGTGAAGATCCTGAAACATCGGGATCCTCACAATCGGAGATCCCGAAATGACCAGATCCTCAAATTTGAACACCCCGAAGCACAAGGATCTTGACACATAAAGATCCCAATATTTGGTAAAATCCATTATATTTAACAATATAATCCCTATAATATCATGTACACCAGCTAAAGACTGATCATCTCTCCTACGCCTAAGGGTACTTAATCCCCTCTAAGGTTGAAAGAGCTAATTACCTCTTTCACACAAACTAAGGTTTATACACCTCGCTTGGGCGCATGATATCTAACTGTGGGATACCGATAAGGGGATCATTTCACGATTCAATAGCTTGGCAACCCTCTTATCTTTGAACACAAGTTGATATCCTTAAGGTTTATAACATTTTCATGTTATCTAGAAATCAGGATCCTACCCTAGTGATTACTTAAGGATTATAACATTTGCATGTTATCGGGATCCTACCCCAGTGATTACTTAAGGATTATAACATTTTCATGTTATTGGGATCCTACCCTAGTGATTACTTAAGGATTATAATGTTTTCATGTTATTAGGATCCTACCCTAATGAAGTATTTCGGGGAACTCATTAAGCTTTGGCTTAGAGTTGTGGATTTAAATGGTTCGGGTACTTTAGAGGATCTGTGGAAGGCGAAGGCTTGACTGTACACTTCATCCAATGGTCGATATGTTTTTGGGAAACAATATTTTGATGAATTATGCTTTATGGAAAATGGTTATCCGCTTTTATAATTGCAAAAAATTTATTATGGTTTTTGGGATGATACAAGTTGGTATCAGAGCCCAATTTTTAGGGATCTGGATGAACACTTGTGTGATTCTAGACTCAAACTATGGATCACCAAAGTATTTTTCAAAACTTTTTCTAAAATAAAATAAATGTTAAAATGAAGGATGTGATTTGTACAGTCAGTTGGGGATCAAGAGAATGTTATCCCCCAAAATACCCACACTTGTTATGAGAATATGTTGTTATATAGGCTAAGGATCCTTCAATATTTTCATGTTATAATTTCTTGATCCTTAGGTTGCATGCCATGGGGATTAAGTAGCTTTAGAATGCTTGATTTGGATCAACTACACAACTCTTGTTTGAGTCTAACCGTTGTAGTGCAGGATTTTGCAGTCGAAGGACTATTTAATGCTTGTTATATGTAATTGTATTCATAAGATATTTAATTGACAACGATACAAGTTTCTTATGTGGCTGATATTAGGATGGGTGGAAATTCCTAGTGACTTAGTAAACACGTTTGAATATACTAATAGGGCATGTGGTTTTGTAGGATCCCATATAGGATCTATTAAGTTTAGCGATACATGATAGTTTATGCTTTGGATAGAGCACATAGTGTTAGTCGTGTTTAATGACTTGTGAACTTCAGGGTAATTCTTGGGACGAATACAGAAATGTGTGGAAGACAGTATTGAGATCGTACTACTAGAAGCACAGGATGCGTATTTGGATAAGGGATCACCATGAAGGTATCGAGAATTCCTAGTGTGTGTAATGAAAGATATATTGATGTTGGTATTGATATGTTTAAGTTATATCTTTAGCATGGTTACTGTGGGATCAGCAAGAAGTGACTCTGAAAAGGGTCTGCATGCTTTATGAGTGTGTAATGTGATTATGTTTGGGGTCTTGCACGTCATACGGAATGTGATGCTGAGTATTTTGGAAATGACTAAGGAATATTTAGCAGTGTTACCAATCCACCACTCTTCAGTAAGACAGTCACACATGGAGTTGGAGGATCTCGACTGTCCAGATCTAGGGAGATCGCCGACATTGTTCGATGATGGGTCAGGTTTCTGCGATCAACGAGAGTAGGAAACATTTGTTTAGCATGCGTTGGATTACGGAAATGGAAGGTTCCTTTCATGTCGTTCTCTGCCCCGAGGAGGTAAATGTTCATTTTGACATGGGCCTCTTACAAATATGAGTAGAGGATTTGTGGTACCGGTTTACTCAGTTAGTTTCTATGCCTGAACTTGAGGAAATTTCATCGAGTGAGTTTATTACTTGGTTTAGAGTGTAGTATGTGCGCTCAGTAAAAGTTCAACAAGAGACACTATAGTTGAAGGCCCGTTAAGGGAAGCGAAAGCATGCGCAGATATGTGCACCTTTCCAAGAAAATGTGAAGGTTGAGACTATATACTATTATATGGACTAAAAAAAGAGCCACAGTTTCTACACTAGATGTGGGAAAAGGTGTGAGGGGAAGTGTCGTGGACGTAATGGTTTCATATGTGGGCAAATGGGTCATCTTGATGGTTTTTATAGGTTATAACTATATGTACAATGCAGAATATCACTTAACAATTAAGAAGGACATGTGCAACCTATAAGGATCTATGGCATAACATTTTGAAGGCAACATGCATGAATAACAAAACTAACATGAACCGTATGATAATAGAAATCATGGGATAGGGTTACAGACCTTAGATTTGTTATATCCAACAACTCACTTGAATCCTTTCTTTGTAGCGCTTGGAAAGCTAACACCAAAACTATGATGCCTCTAATGGTTTGTATCTAAACCCTAGAACTAGCAGAAAATTGAGGAGAGAGGACGGAGAGGCAAGAATTCAAATATTCTTATAAAAGAAGGAGTGTACAAAAATGGGATACCCTAGGGCCCTATGTATACCAGATCAGGAAACCCTAGAAACCCTAATTTCAACATATAACATTATTATTTCAAATCCAGGTGGTTATGTAGTTTCCATATCATCAGGAGGCTTACAGAAACCCTAATAAATGGTCTCCAAAACTTTCCCCTATATGAAGGTTTTGGAACCTCTCCTTTGTTCAACTATTAAAGAATTACAACTTAGCCCTTACACTCTCAATTAATTCTAATTAATCCCAAAACTAATTTCAATTAATTATTGATTAATTTTTAATTAATTATTACTATTTCTAATGAATACCTTAATCATATAATATATTAATAATTCATATATTACAATTCATTAATCATATAATAAATTAATAAATCATCATCTCTTTAAAAATGTCACTCTGATCAAGTTCTAGTTATGAAGGCAATCCAAAAAGGACTTTGCCTCTAATTACAAGTATATAGAAATTTAGTTATGAAATTAGATACCTTAATCCAATATTCTCCTACTTAGATAACTCTATAAGTACAATTACAAGTATAACCTTAAACCAAACAGCAAAGTGCGTTTCCCAAGCCACTGTCGAATTCTAATTCAGATCAGTCATTTGACCCTAAGATAAGTGATCAAATATTCCTTCGATCTTCAACATATCTTTTCGATATGAGACATGGATTATAATCAATCTCATTGTCCAAGATTTTATTTCCCGATTTCCCGATTTGTGATGACGTCATTAGACTGCTCATTGAACACATCAATTTAGTTCTAGCTGAGCCCAACACTATAATGCGAACAACAAATCACTAAGGGGACCAAAGATATTGCTTTTTCCTATTAAAGAAAAAGAAACTAATAAGGTTTTATGACATAACTATAAACTTTACTTATTGAATCACACATGGCACTATGTTTTATAACATCGTGTTACTGAGGTGTTTACACAACACCAATGCACAATCGACTTGCAAATTACAACTTATATATCTCCGTTTAAAGAATAGAAGATATTATCATCTTAGAGTTTGTTGCGATTGAATCCATGAAGTAATCTCTAAGAGTGGGATTATCCAATACTCCAAATCTCCATTTTCTAAGTACTCATGAACATTGTATAAATCCCATGCAATGTCTAATATCTATAGACATCTATAATCGATTCATGACAATCTTAATACATTACTTACTTCCAAAAGTACGAGCGAATGTGGAACTTTGAATAATAAAATTAATCAGGAATTAAAATATGCAAAGTGAAACACAAGAATAAATAATCAAAGAAGGCAATACCCATAATCATAAATAATTCTCTATTATTTATTCACTAAAATCATTTACAATTATTTTGTTACAAAGTGTGACAACCCGAAATATCTCTCTTGTACAGTCAATCAATCCCATCAAAGTCAGACTTCTTTCTGCTATCATTTAGCACTGTTTAGAGTCTGTTTGAGTGTTCTATGCCTAGTATATTCAAGAATCCAGTGTTAGGAAGTATCTGCTTGAGTCCATTGTACCTTAATCAAGCCTTAAATCCATTAAGAGGAGTTTACGGCCAAACCTTCATGTTTGGGCTGTAAAATCATGATTTTGGCCATGAACTCATGTTAAATACATGAGTTTACATCATTTTCCTCATTTCTTATCCATTTCAAGGCTAGAAACCCCATTTCTCTCTCAAGTATCATATGATCTTCATCCCGATCTTCCAAAAATGTAAGAATTATTTCTCTTGATTAGTTGTTAAATCTCTTTATCTAGTGATTATACCTGATTTCTTCCATGAAATCTTTTCATTTTGATAGATCTTCCAGTGTTCTTCATTTCGCCAAGAACACCAAGAGCACACACTAGTGTTCTTGGACCTTAAACACCCTTACAAGCTTTTTATAAGTAAGTACACTACTCTTAGCTTGTTATATGCTTGAATCACTTGTTAAACACTTAGAGAACATCAAGAAACTCAAGAACATATGGTGTTTACGGCCAAGGCAATCACCTTGGGCTGTAAAAACTAATAAGTGGTGCATTTGTTCCACCACTCCTTCCTAAGGCTTAGACTTGAACCTAGAACACTTCCTAATGACTTGTAAGACCTTAAACCACCATTTGGTATAAAATACCATGAGTTTATGGCCGTAAACTCATGGGGGTTTACCCCTTGATCGTAAACTCATGTAAGACTTCCATGTTGGCCCTAAACTCCTTTGTGAGGCCATACTTCCCTTAGATGCAACCCTTTGGTACTTCTAGCACTTGAATTAAAGTGTTTTCCATGTCCTAATGTGTCTTTATTTGCTTAATTAGTTGTTAAATTGCTAATTAGATACATAGATGTGTCATTATTTGTTAAATAGGATCCGTGTGTGTGCTCAAGTCTTCACCTAACACTTAGCATCCGATACCACTCGTTCATCCAAACCACTCACTATTGGTGAGTTCATACCCCTTAATCTATTTTTTAAATGATTTTAAATGCTTTTATGGGGGGGATAGAAGTTGAAACATTATAGTTATTACATCAATCACATGTGATTAAAAACTATCAAACAAATGGATTTACTATACTTGCATCTCTCTTATCAAACAAACTACTTCAAACTGTTTATCAAACTTGTTTTACATGTTAAACTCTTTATCAAACTTGTTCTTATATGCTAAACTGCTTTTAAATCGTTTCATAGAATGACATCAAGTCATAAATATTTATTTTCAAACTCTTCAAAAGGTTTTACAAAACATCTTTTTAAACACACACACACACACACACACATATATATATATATATATATATATATATATATATATTGTCAAAACCATGTCTAGTGTATATATAGGTATATAAGTAAGTTTCGAAGGACTTAGGACTGGTAACACACTTTACTTCCTGTTCCTTGTTTGGTTCTGGACTTAGAGTACCCTGTTGTTTTTCCGAGTGTCATTTGATCCTTAGTTATATATTATGTATATATGTATAAGACATTAAAGCTTTTATCTCAGTTCAATACATTTAGTTATACAAACAATTCTACTAGTCAACTAGAATAGGTATAGTTTAGGAAGATGCTACTCATTACTTCTAGTACAATGAAGCATACAAAGAGTCAGTTCATACATGAGTCAATACTTACTATATGAGAAACATAGCATACTATATGAGAAATAGAACATACTGTATGAGAAACAGAACATACTATATGAGAAACAGAACACACTATATGAGAAACATAACATATTATATGAGAAACAAACACAACATACTACATACTAGAAAGAGAGAACATACAATAATCTAGTACATACATTACATATACAAGTATACGATAACATAAATGTGAACCATTGTTCGGTGCATGGCATCACTGCCATGGCTCAATTTGTATCCATAGTCTCCTAGAGGATGAGCGTGAATTTGTGTATAGATCTATACTGGACTGACTATCCTACACCTTGTTGTTCGCTACAGTGGGACTTGCAAGTCTATGGGTGCCAAATGTCATTTCTTCCGACGTCTTTCATAGTCGTGTTATTAGTCGAAAGTATGGTGCAACTATCTCACATTATACCTTATATAATCCAATTCGTTAAGGTAGTTAGTACAACAGTAGTTACCATAATACAACACTACAATACTTTATTATTTCCCCATTGCATTCACATTGTGATCTTCTCACATAAAGGATAATGTAAAAAACTATATTTTTGGTTAATGATAGTCGCACTTGGGAAAATACACACTCTTTGAAGAAACAAACATACAAAACATTTAATGCCTTGGTGGAAGGCTAAGTTTAGTAGAAAACATAGGATTTTCTAGGAAACACAAACATTTACTACAAACATTTACAAACTTATACATCAAACATTTTCATACAAATAATGCCACTAAAATGATTATGAACTCACCAAATTTAAAGCTGATAAACTCTTTCAAAATAACTTGCATTCTCAGGTCATCAGTAGACAAGTACCGATGCCAGGTTTTGAGAAGATGGAGCTCGTTAAAGACTCATCTATTATTTTGATTTACATTTTTGGTGTCTTATAAACTTCACAGAACACACTTGTTTTAAATTATATTATTAATGCAATGGATGATGTTGTTGCTTGCTTACTACTATGCTTTGTTGTGATACTGTACATGACGTCCTCAACCCCCGAACGTTTCCGCCGTTCCGGTTTTGGAGTGTGACAGATTGGTATCAGAGCATCGTTTATAGTGAATCGAGTATATCAACCCATAAAATATATACAAACTATAAACACAGCGGGATTAAATAATCTGATCAAGAGTTTATACTTTTAAATACTAAAATATTTAACCAAGTATACATACCTGCATTCATACTTAAATCAGTGTCCCTAGGACAGAACAAAAGTATTACGATTGTTGAACATCAGAAGTAAACTCAGGGATGTATGATCAGTTCTAGGAGTGACATAGCCTGATCAACTATGTTGGCCCGAGAAATGATTAGCATATGCCCGAGAATGGTTGTGATGTGGCAAAGATTCTAAAAACTTACCAATACTACTACAATGAAAACATTAGAACATAAACCTAAAATACTATAGGAGTATCTTGTGTTACAATAATTCTTATCTGAGAACTACAAAGGTCTTTATTAGTAGGTCAATAGTTGCTAAGTGGATACGCTAAGGTTATAAGTAACTAGGATGTCATAGACTTAGAATATGTAATATTTTCTTGTTTGGTTGTGGGTTTGGAGTTAGGGTCACTTATTCGAAGGTCTCACCTGTTTTGATTACATATAACTGGTATGCACTATACAAGTATTGAAGTAACTGATAATGATCATCTTATAATTATCTAATTAGTACGTCTATTAATTATCTCTTTCTCCCTTTTCTCGCGTAGATAACATGGTTGGATTCCATCCCCATGGCGACCCGTACTTCCCAAACGAAGGCAATGCTAGATGGTTTGAAGAAGAGCCAGAAGATGATCATCCAATCCCTTTGGACGATCACCACACTGAAGGCTTTTCTGATAGTTCTAACTCTGAGCCAGAAGTCAATAACCTACCACAAGAGGCTCCAATCCCAAACCTTAACCCCCGAACATCATTTCAAGGTCCCACACCCTTGTGGGCGACAAACTTGAACCATTGGAGTGATGAGTAGGGAAAACCCTTACCCTTCAATGGAGACCGAATCTTTTACAATTTAAGCGAGGGAGGCTCAGATGACCGAGTCTTGCCCATCATGGTCCGTAGGATTGCTCGGAATGTCGAGCAAGGTCGGGCAGCCATCGACCTAGTCATGGAAATTGACGCCAACTTTGGCATTAAAACGGTCCGCATTCGCCATCTTGAAGAGGCTATGGAAAGGACTAGGAGATCCAATGAGGCTCTGCACCAACAGTTAGCCGCATCCCGAGCCGAAGTCATAGAACTTCGAGTGCATCAGAGAGCTCATGAGCGACATCTTTAGGACATAGTTCATCAACTGGCTGATATGAGGGTCCGCTCGAGGAGTAACCGTTGCCGGTAGAAGATGTCTAGCTCATCTTTCCTTTTCGGTTTAAGGAATAGCCTTTCCTGCCTCTGCTCTAAGTAGCACTTGTTTGTAAAATATTCCTATCCTTCAAGTACTTTAACTAGACTTCTAAACTGTCAATATTTTCCCTTATGGTGTGATGTAAGACCTACTGTTAGGTCATTTTTCCCGAACTCATTTACATCATTAATACCAGTAATATCGACAGTTATCTAATCTATTGAAAAGTCTCTATTCTTTTGTTTCCTTATTCTAATATGGTGTCGCTATTTCAAAACATACATTCATTCAACTGTTGGGCTATGGCAATTTAGTCCATGGATCGCTCTCATTATAGTTACAATTGATTCTTACTATCATGTTCATCTTTGTAAACTTTTTAGTTAGAAAATGCCTCCGCACCGATCAACCAGACGCGATCCTCGGGTAACTTCAACACTACCACCACCTCCTTCTCAAATCGATACGATAGCTCCAAATGTTGCAGTAGCTGCGGCTGTGGCAACAACCATGGCTCAATATCATTCTACTAGTGCCAGCGAAGGTGGAACACCTGTTCATTCAACTCAAGGTGACGTCCTCGTGTGCTCGAGAGAGTGCTCCTACAAGGACTTCACCAATTGCAAGCCAAAGTCCTTTAAATGGACTGGCAGAGTCATTACCTCTCGCAATGGTTCGAGAAGACATAATCGGTCTTCGAAATCTGCTCCTGCCCAGAAGGGAGCAAGGTCAAGTTCGCTGCTTGCACCTTCGAGGAAAAAACCCTAACATGGTGGAATAGCAATGTCAAGTCACTCACTTTAGTAGTGGCAAATGCTATAGGTTGGGAAGCTCTGAGAGAGCTCATGATTGAAGAATACTGCCCGTAGGGCGAAACCCATAAATTAGAACATGAACTATGGATCCCAACCATGAAGGGCTCCAATATAGTTTCCTATACCGCCAGATTCAGCGAGCTGGTGGCCCTATGTCCCAACATGGTTTACACGGAGGGAAAGAAAATAGAGAGGTACATCTAGGGGCTGGTGCCTCCATTTCAGGGGAATGTTTTAGCTTCAAACCCCAATACATTCGATAGTGCCAAGCGATTGGCACAACGGCTCATTGACCATGGGTTCCTTACCCCGTCGTCAACAACAACAAACCTAGCCATCTCAGAACCCTCCAAATCCGCTGCCAACAAGCGAAAGTTCTGGGATGACAAGAAGAAGCAGAAAGCTGCCAAAAAGCAACAGGTTGTGGCCGTTCATGTTGCGATAGCACTTGTCGTTGCTGCTCCGGTAAAGCAGTACACCGGAAGTTTGCCCAAGTTCAACAAATGCAACTTCCACCACTCTAGAGCCTACCGGGAAATGCAGTGTCCTAACTGTAATAGGAAGAGGCATACTGCCCGTTTATGCAAATCTCCGACAAGGCCGATCAACCAAGTCCCCGACGCTGGTGTGGGCCAAGCTTGCTATGGTTGTGGCGAGGTGGGCCACTACAAGAGGAACCGCCCGAAGGCAGGGAATGTCGGTGAAGTGGGAAGAGTTTTGGCCATAGGCCACGAGGAAGCGGTTGCCAACCCCACGGTGGTCACTAGTACGTTTCTCCTCGATAACTCATATGCATGCATTCTGTTTGATAGTGGAGCGGAGAGGAGTTTCGTGAACCAGAAATTTGCTCAATTAATTAAGCAAACATCACGAACACTTAAAGAACCGTTCACTATAGAAATGGCTAACGGAAAGACTGAGAGCACTAGCAGTATATACATAGGATGTACTCTAACTCTATATAGCCATTCATTTACAATCGACCTCATGCCAGTCTCAATTAAAAGTTTCGACATCATTATCGGCATGGATTGGTTGAGTCTGCATCGTGCCGACATCATGTGTTATGAAAACGTTATTCGCCTTAATCTGCCGTCTGGCGAAACTCTAGTAGTCTATGGCGACAAACCCGACACGAAACTTCGTATCATCTCGAGTATTCAAGCCCATAAATACTTGCGATAGGAATGCTAGACATTCCTTGCTCATGTTGTCGATGTGAGCCAAGAGATGAAGGACATTAAGAACATTCCGGTAGTACGCGATTTTCCTGACATCTTTCCAGAAGAACTCCCAGGATTACCTCCACACCGTCATGTCGAGTTCAGAATCGACTTAGTTTCAGGGGCTATCCCTATAGCCAAATCTCCTTATCGTCTAGCACCTGCAGAGATGCAAGAATTGTCTAGTCAACTTAACGAATTGCACAACAAGGGCTTTATTATACCAAGCTTCTCACCCTGGGGAGCACCGGTCTTGTTCGTCAAGAAGAAAGACGGATCGTTTCGTATGTGCCTCGACTACAGGGAGCTCAACAAACTTACACTTAAGAATCATTACCCTCTGCCTCGTATTGACGATTTGCTCGACCAACTTCAAGGGGCGAATTACTTTTTAAGGATAGATCTGAGGTCTGGGTATCACCAGTTGCGAGTGCTAGAGGAGGATGTCCCGAAGACAACCTTCCGAACTCGTTACGGACACTACGAGTTTGTAGTGATGCCATTCGGATTGACCAATGTGCCTGCAGTATTCATGGACTTAATGAATAGGGTATGTCGTCCTTACTTGGATTAGTTCGTCATTGTCTTCATAGATGACATACTTATCTACTCTCATAGTAAGGAAGAGCATAGTAAGCGTCTATGTCAGATCTTGGAAACATTACGATCGGAGAAGCTTTACGCGAAGTTCTTTAAATGCAAGTTTTGGATTCGTAGAGTCGAATTCCTGGGTCACTTTGTTAGTGAAGAGGGAATTCTTGTGGACCCTTCCAAAATCAAAGCCATTGAGAACTGGTCAGCACCGAAGACGCCTACAGAAATTTGCCAATTTCTAGGCCTTTATGGATACTATCGTAGGTTCATTCAGAACTTCTCTCGAATTGCAAAACCTCTTACGACTTTGACCCAAAAGGGCGTGGCCTTTGAATGGGAAGAAAAGCAAAAGACCGCGTTCCAAACGCTGAAATGAGCCTTATGCACCGCACCGATACTATCCCTCCCAGAAGGAATAGAAGAATTTGTAGTCTACTGCAATGCATCAAATCAAGGGCTCGGTTGTGTTCTAATGCAAAGAGGTAAGGTCATTGCCTACGCCTCAAGGAAGCTGAAGGCACACGAGGTCAACTAAACCACACATGATCTTGAGTTTGGAGCAGCTGTGTTTGCTCTGAAGATCAGGAGACACTATCTGTACGGTACAAAAAGCACTATCTTTACAGACCACAAAAGCCTACAGCATATATTCGACCAGAAGGAGCGCAACATGAGACAACGACGGTGTGTCGAGCTACTCAGTGATAACGAATGTGAAATTTGTTATCATCATGGCAAGGCCAACGTAGTAGCTGATGCCTTAAGTCGGAAAGAATACTCTGGTCGTAGAGTCAAATTATTGACTATGACTATCCATTCACACTTGACCACACAAATTAAGGAGGCTCAGCTCGACGCTTTGAAACCTGAAAATGTGGCAAGTGAATCCCTGAGAGGGATGGATAAGAACTTGGAAGTCAAGGGTGGCGAAGCTTTATATTTCATAGATCGGATCTGGATAGCGAAACACGATGGCTTCAGAGAGTTGGTCAAGACAGAAGCGCACAACACTCAATATTCCGTCCACCCAGGTTCAGATAAGATGTATCTGGATCTTAAAAAGTTATATTGGTGGCCTAACATGAAAGCAGAGATTGCTACCTTCATGAGTAAATGCCTTACTTGCGCAAAGGTTAAGTTCGAATACTAGAAACCATCAGGTTTAGTTCAGCAACCGAAGATACCTGAATGGAAGTGGGAGCGGATCACAATGGACTTCACAACCAAGTTGCCCAAGACAACGGGTGGTCTCGATACCATATGGGTGATCGTTGACAGGTTAACCAAGTTCGCACACTTCCTTCCTATCAAAGAGATTGACAAGATGGAGAAACTAACAAGAACTTACATTAAGGAGATCATACGACTGCATGGTGTTCCCATATCCATTATATCTGATAGAGATAGTAGATTCACTTTGAGGTTCTGGCAGTCGCTACAAAATTTCCCTGGAATGAGGCTGGACATGAGTACAGCCTACCATCCGCAAACCAACAGACAAAGTGAGAGGACTATTCAAACCTTGGAAGATATGTTGCGAGCCTATGTGATACTCATTTACCTCTTGTCGATTTTGCCTACAAAAATAGTTATCACACGAGCATAAAGGTTGCTTCATTTCGACTTTGGGAAGGCATGGGATACTCATTTACCCCTTGTCGATTTTCCTACAACAATAGTTATCACACGAGCATAAAGGTTGCTTCATTTGAAGCCCTATATGGCCGAAAGTGCAGATCCCCTCTATGTTGGGATGAGGTGGGTGACACCCAGTTAGCTAAATGACGAGTTCCTGACAGCACTCTCACAGGTCCGGAGATCATTGGGGAAACAACAGAGAAGATTGTTCAGATTCGTGAACGATTGAAAGCCTTTAGAGACCGACAGAAAAGCTACACAGACAAAAGAAGGAAACCTTTGGAATTCTAGGTGGGAGACCGATTTCTTTTGAAAGTCTCACCCTGGAAGGGCTTGATACGCTTCAAAAAGCATGGAAAGCTAAATCTGAGATACGTAGGGCCTTTTGAGATTCTCACTAGAATCGGACCTGTAGCTTACAAACTCAATCTACCCCGCAAACTCAGTAACGTACATTCTACTTTCCACGTCTCGAACTTGAGAAAGTGCCTATCCGATGAGACTCTTGTTATCCCACTCGACGAGATCGAGATCAATGTGAGCCTCAACTTCGTGGAAGAACCTGTAGAGATCATAGACCGAGAGGTCAAGCAAACGAAACAAAGCCATCTCCCAATAGTGAAGGTTCGCTGCAATGCCAAGCGAGGACCTGAATTCACTTGGGAGCGCGAGGATCAAATGAAATTGAAATATCCTCATCTTTTTACTTAGTTATTTTTAACTACTTATTTTCTTAAACTCTAATTTCGGGACGCAATTCTCTCTAACGGGGGGATGATGTGACAACCCGAAATTTCTATCTTGTACAGTCTATCAATCCAATCAAATTCATACTTGTTTCAGCTATCATTTAGCACTGTTTAGAGTCTGTTTGAGTGTTCTAATCCTAGTATATTCAAGAATCGGGTGTTAGGAAGTATCTGCTTGAGTCCATTGTACCTTACGCAAGCCTTAAACCCATTAAGAGGAGTTTACGGCCAAACCTTCATGTTTGGGCCGTAAAATCATGATTTTGGCCATGAACTCATGTTAAATACATGAGTTTACATCATTTTCCTCATTTCTTATCCATTTCAAGGCTAGAAACCCCATTTCTCTCTCAAGTATCATATGATCTTCATCCCGATCTTCCAAAAATGTAAGAATTCTTTCTCTTGATTAGTTGTTACATCTCTTTATCTAGCAATTATACATGATTTCATCCATGAAATCTCTTCACTTTGATAGATCTTCAAGTGTTCTTCATTTCACCAAGAACACCATGAACACACACTAGTGTTCTTGGACCTCAAACAGCCTTACAAGCTTCTTATAAGTAAGTACACTACTCTTAGCTTGTTATATGCTTGAATAACTTGTCAAACACTTAGAAAACATCAAGAAACTCAAGAGCATATGCTGTTTACGGCCAAGGAAATCACTTTGGGCCGTAAACACTAATAAGTGGTGAATTTGTGCCACCACTCCTTCCTAAGGCTTAGACTTGAACCTAGAACACTTCCTAATGACTTGTAAGACCCTAAAACACAATTTGGTACAAAATACCATGAGTTTACAGCCGTAAACTCACGGGGCTTTACCCCTTGGCCGTAAACTCATGTGAGACTTCCATGTTGGCACTAAACTCCTTTGTGAGGCCATACTTCCCTTAGATGCAATCCTTTGGTACTTCTAGCACTTGAATTAAAGTATTTTCCATGTCCTAGGGTGTCTTTACTTGCTTAATTAGTTGTTAAATCATCACTAATTAGATACATATATGTGTCATTATATGTTAAATAGGATTCATGTGTGTGCTCAAGTCTTCACGTGACACTTAGCATCCTATACCACTCGTTCATCCAAACCACTCACTACAGGTGAGTTCATACCCCTTAATCTACCTTTTAAATGATTTTAAATGCTATTATGGGGGGGGGGGGTACAAGTTGAAACATTATAGTTATTATATAAATCACATGTGATTAATAACTATCAAACAAATGGATTTACTATACTTTTAGCCGTCTTATCAAAAAAACTAGTTCAAACTGTTTATCAAACTTGTTTTACATGTTAAACTCTTTATCAAACTTGTTCTTATATGCCAAACTGCTTTTAAATCGTTTCATAGAATGACATCAAGTCATCTTTATTTATTATTAAACTCTTCAAAAGCTTTTACAAAACTTCTTTTTAAACTTATATTATTGTCAAAACCATGTCTAGTGCATATATAGGTATATAAGTAAGGTTCGAAGGACTTAGGACTAATAACACACTTTACTTCCTGTTCCTGGTTTGTTTGTGGACTTAGAGTACCCTATTGTTTTTCCGAGTGTCGTTTGATCCTTAGTTATATATTATGTATATATGTATAAGACATAAAAGCTTTTATCTCTGTTCAATGCATTCAATTATATAAACAATTCTACTAGTAAACTATAATAGGTATAGTTTAGGAAGATACTACTCATTACTTCTAGTACAATGAAGCAAACAAAGAGTCAGTTCATACATGTGTCAATACTTATTATATGAGAAACAGAACATACTATATGAGAAACATAACATACTATATGAGAAACAGAACATACTATATGAAACATAGAGAACATACTACATACTAGACAGAGAGAACATACACTACTCTAGTACATACATTACATATACAAGTATACGATAACATAAATGTGAACCATTGTTCGGGGCATGGCATCACTGCCATAGCTCAATTTGTATCCAAAGTCTCCTGGAGGGAGATCGTGAATTTATGTATATATCTATACTGGACTGACTATCCTACACCTTGTTGTTCGCTACATTGGGACTTGCAAGTCTACGGGTGCCAAATGTCATTTCTTCCGACGTCTTTCATCATCGTGTTATTAGTCGAAAGTATGGTGCAACTATTTCACATTATACCTTAAATAACAATTGGTTTAAGGTAGTTAGTACAACAGTAGTTACTATAATACAACACTATAGTAGTTTATTATTTCCACATGTCATTCACATTGTGATCTTCTGACATAAAGGATAATGTAAAAACTATATTTTTGGTTAATGATAGTCACACTTGGGAAAATACACACTCTTACAAGAAACAAACATACAAAACATTTGATGCCTTGGTAGAAGGCTACGTTTAGTAGAAAATATAGGATTTTCTAGGAAACACAAACCTTTACTACAAACATTTACAAACTTATACGTCAAACACTTACAAACATTTTCATACAAATAATGACACTAAAATGCTTATCAACTCACCAACTTTAAAGCTGATAAACTCTTTCAAAATAACTTGTATTCTTAGGTGATCAGTAGACATGTACCGATGCTAGGTTTTGAGAAGATGGAGCTCGTTCAAGACTCATCTCTTATTTTGATTTACATTTTTGGTGTCTTCTAAACTTCACAGAACACACTTGTATTAAATTATATTATTAATGCAATGGATTATGTTGTTTCTTGTTTACTACTATGCTTTGTTGTGATACTGTACATGACGTCCTCCACCCCCGAACGTTTCCGCCGTTCCGGTTTTGGGGTGTGACACAAAGTTTCAATCTATCAACTAACTACTAAAATTAATATCATTTCTTAAGCCAATGCTCCTATCATGCATGCTATGTTTGACCCTACTTAGAGTGTTTCATTTAAAACACTCCAATTCTTCTAAATTTGAATAATGTCCCTCATCAAGTTTTCTCCTCACAGTTCCAAAATCCGTAGGTTGCTTGATATATTCATGGTAATCAGGGAGCTAAATACAAACAAATGTCCCCATATTAATGATACTAAAAAAAATATAATTACTGACATAGTTTTTTTTTTCAAAATAAAGCATCTTATTAGGGTTAACATGATCAGAGAAGGCCGCATGAGTGTCCTTCCCATTGACCAATTTAAATACCCGATGAACACTCTTAATTCATGAAACAGTGCAAGAAATAAGATTGTATTCAGAGAGACACTTTTGAAGTCTATCAAAAATGAACACCAAAAACTTTTTGTCGGGAAAATGTGGTGTGCATCCAGATGCTAATGATGACCTAGCGCAAAAATAAAATGAAAAAAATTAGAAAACAAAAAAGCCATGATAAAATGTCAACATATACATTAAGGGTTTTGAGCATTCTAACAGACATATGGTGTACATGCAACCCTAGATGCTTTAGATCTATGTTTTCTCTATTATACACGCAAACTTTCAATTTTCCAAAGCATCATCCTAACTAGCATACTATGGAGTATATACACTACAAAAATCTAGTTAGATGACTTAACTTTGTTGTAGCTTTGAAACCTTAAGCCTTAAGAGCCTAGCACCCCAAGTGTGATGCCTCAAATGCTTCACACAACACCACCAACAACGGAGGACTTGAGAAGAGATTGTCTTGCACACACAAAAATCGTCTAGCCCTCTAGTATCTTACTTAAGTGCAGATTTTGGTTGCCATGAGGTTTCTTATATAGTGTTACACAACTAGGGTTACACCATGCAAACCCTAATGTGCATGACTTTCCACATTCCTTAGGCTCCATGGGTTTTAACCTCCATGGAGTATCCATGGGTCACCACATGAGTTTAGCCCAACATTAAGAACTATGGATCATAAGCCCACTTTATAAGAATGAACGATTTACACAATCAATCCCCAAATATTTAATTAGTCTCTTTTGATCACAAAATTAATTCCAAATGAATTCTTGATCAATACTAATTAAATAATATGATTTCATATTAATATATTAGAACTTATAATATACTAATAAATCATAAATATCCTATTCTCAAAAGTCTGTCCTAACAAATTGTTCGGGTGCCATGCAACCCAAATGGACCATGCTACTCTCAGGTCAAGTACATACGAATTATAGTTATGGTCTTAGACACTAAATCCAACAGTCTCCCACTTGGATAAGTCTAATAACTATAACTGCAAGTACGACTTAAAACACTGACTAGCAATCATAGCCCTTAAAAGCCTCTGTTGAACTGAGACGCTCCATTTTAGATAAGTGATCATATAATCTTCTGTTGAACAGAGACGCTCCATTTTAGATAAGTGATCATACATCGAGCAACATCATACTTACTGTCCAACAATTTGTTTCTCGATCTCTGATTTGTTTGACATAGAACTTAATCAAACACACCAATTCAGTTCTGATCGGGCCTGGAAAATAAGTCAAAACAAATCATCAAGGGGCCCAATATATTGATTTTAATCTTCCATGGACTAAAAGGAATAGATAAAATTCGACTCATATGCTTGTACTAACTACTCATCAAATTGTACACAACAACACGTTTTATAGCATCAAGTTACTGAAGCGTTTTTGTACTATTAATGCACAACCAACTTGTAACATTCATAAATTTTACACCAAATTTAAAATTTTTCGACAATAATAAAAATCAAATAGTATTGTTTACAAAATGTTTTCAAATCAATATCCATCAGAGTGTCCCAAAATCATAACGTATGGATGAGGAGCGGTACGGTAACGCCTTCGCCTTGCCATGATCTCCTGAAGTACCTAAAACAATAAACTAAACCTATAAGCCTGAGGGCGTAGTGAGCTACCCCCAAAATACCAATACCACACTGACAAAGCCATATCAGTAACAATCTATCAATCAGTCAGCATGCATACTGGCCATCGGCCTGACTGGACCGCCCTACTGGGCCTACAGTCTATCTGAATCTATCCCGCGCCTTTGGCATGACTTGTCTGCCTCGTGGGCCTGCAATATCCCCAGACCGCTCATAGGGTATGTTGGCTTTCAGCACAAAGCAAGACAGCCTTAACCCAACTAACAAGCAAATAACCATGTGCGCATAACTATCATATATTGTCATATACAAACATCAAACATATCTATCACACTGATCATCAATCATAGAATTCTCTCGTAACTAGAGTACCGACCTAGCAGGTCACTAACATACTAATCCTTGCGGATCATATGAGCATAACATATTGTCTACCCTAATTCTGATCTAACAGATCATAAACACATGTAGCATATCATAACATCAACAACTAAAGGGCCGGCCTTGGTGCCATAGACCCTATCGATATAGAGAGGATAACTCACCTTGCAAATGTCGACTCGGAAGATACACTCCAACTCTCGGATCACGCGACACAGGCTCCATCACCTATGATCATAGTATAATATACTCATAAGTCCTTAGCCTTATAAGGTACTCCATAACCCACCAGTCAACCCCTGGTCAAAGACAAAATCCTCAGTCATGGTCAATAGTCCATGTTGACCCCAACTCGTCGAGTACCCTCGGCTACTCGCCGAGTTCCTTGAAGCACAATCCAACTCGCCAAGTCATCGGGGTGACTCGTCGAGTTCCTTTAATTCTCATTCAAACTTTAAGGCCACCCGTCGAGTTCTATCCTTGCAACTCGACGGATACACACGCATACATATTCTAGAGAAAACTGATCCGACTCCCCGAGTTGTTCTTCAACTCGTCGAGTCTTATGTTAATCTTCATCGGACTCGCCTAGTTGTTCATCCAACTCGTCGAGTTCACGGCCGTCTTCATGTGACTCGCCGAGTCAACCTTGCGAATCGTCGAGTCTATTGAGTCTTCTTTCCATACAGACTTGTTTTGAGCCATGCAGCAGCTCCAAATTATAGATCCAAGCTTCTAGGGCATGCTTATCACGTAAAGTTGCAAACTTTACGTGCATGCATGGGTTTAAAGGCTCTAAATGCCAAATATAAGCTCTTAATGGGGCTTCATGCCCAAGAGGGACCTCAATCACAACCAAAGCTATAAATTTATGCTTCTAGAATCCAAGGAGGGTCCAGATCGGAAGTTACAACTTCATATCTAGCTCATAACTCATCATACAAACTTGAAAATCCATAAAAATCCCTAGAAACTCAACAAAAGGGAAAAAGGGAAGTAAGGTTGGCACTTTGATACCTCCAAAGGATGCTACCTGATGTAAATCATGCTTCCCATGCCTTCCTTGCTTCAATTCCTTTGCACTCCTAGCTTTCTTACTCCAAGATTCTCTTTCTAAGCTTCAAACACCACAACAAGGCACCCACAAACGTATAAGGACTCTCAGGACTCTCTAGAACTATAAAGAGGCCCAAGGGTGGTCGAGGTCCCTTTATATAGGGGTGGAAACCCCGAGATTTAGGGTTTCCTCTGCCAGCTCCTACTCGCCGAGTCCCAATATGGACTCGTCGAGTAGGTCACTTAACACGTGATCCCATCTCGCTGCTACTCGACGAGTAGGTCAACCAACTCGTCGAGTAGAGCTTAACCCAATAAATCATATTTAAGCAGTACCTAAGAATTAGGGCGTTACACAACTCATAGTCAACAACTCATATCTCTTGGTTTGAAGACTTATATGATATTATCGTCTCATGATCACTCGAGATAAATTCCATGAAGTGATACAAGTGAGTGCGGGTTTAATCTAATACTTGGACCTTATGAGCACTCATGAATTATGCAGCAAACTTTGCTATCTCTAACACAATTCAAACAAATCTACAAGCCAAATTCATGAGAGTCTTGATTCCACGAGGATTCCTTCTTCTATTCGATATCTAATGAAGTGGTATTTTCTTTCGATGTGCCTGGATCTGCCGTGATCCCTTGGTTCCTTGGCTAAGGCAACTGCACTCTCACTGTCACAGAAAATCTCCATAGGCTCCTTTATAGTTGGTACAACTCGAAGGTCTCCAATGAAGTTCTCCAACCATATTGCCTCCTTAGCCGCCCCGCTTGCTGCTATGTACTCTGATTCGCAAGTTGAATCAGCTATTGTCTCTTGCTAGGAACTTTTCCATGTTACTGCTCCTCCATTCAGGGTAAAGACCTAGCCCGAATGAGAGCAGAAATTATCCCTGTCGGTCTAAAAGTTGGCGTCACTATACCCCACCACTCTAAAGTCATCACTCCTACCAAGGGTAAGGACCCAGTCGTTAGTCCTCCGCACGTACTTAAGAATGTTCTTCACCGCAGTCGAGTGAGCGTTGCCTGGATTCCCTTGATATCTGTTAACCATGCTCAAAGAAAAGTCCACATCAGGGTGAGTACAAGTCATATCATACATGATCGAGCCAACAACGGAAGCATATGGTATTCAACTCATCTCAGCTATCTCAACCTCTGTACTCGGACTCTGAGCTTTACTCATTTTGGCATTGCACTATATTGGTAAGTCAGAATGTAGGCTCATGTGTGCATGTGTGCATGCATTGTATGTGTATTGTTGTGTGAAGTTGTTTGGGGAACTCATTAACTGGTGTGAAAATCACTGGACCAATCGAGATTGATAGCTTTCCGAATGCGAAGTTCTAAGTCGCAAGAGGTTCAACCAGTCAGTACTGCGAGTTCACTCCTGCCGACTTACCCTGTCTCAACCCCAATGACTGGTTAGTTCTTTACAGTATGCTACTGAAAGAAAAAGACAAGTACGGACCTGTCATGTCTCATCTCAAAATAATGATCAAATCCTACATTCAAGAGATTGGTGATATGGATGTAGAGATTGCAGCGGTGTTGCGAAAGAAGCCTTTTGTTGTTCTTAAGGAATTTCCAAAAGATTTTGAGGCGCTGAAGTTAGGGAATATCTACAACAAGGAATGGTATATGGTGTATCAGGCTAGGGAACGAACCGGTGCTGACTATCACATAGGTTGTTTCTTTCTTTCCGAAAAACATTTGTACACTACTAAATTCATTGAGCATATATTGGATATGGTGAAGAGATGCAAGGGAAACAGCAAGGATGACGTCAAGTGCTTCTCTGATATGATGTTGTGGTACATGCAAGTTCGACAGGAAATTTTTGGCATCATTCCTAAAGTCTACGAAGTTTAGAAGTGAATTTAAGGCTAATAGTTATGTGCCTCAATTAACGCAAAGGGGGAGATTGTTGGGTCTTTGATGTTGCGTTATAGGGCCTTTTACTTAGTCATTTTGTATTATCAAGTTGGGCATGCCCACTCGTTATTTATTCTAGGGTTAGATTATTAAAGATGCATGCATGCATCATATTTTAGTTAATTTTTATCTTTTACTTTGTAACCCTAATCACGCCTCTATAGTAGTAATTCTTCATAGAGTTCGCCTGAGGCGTGATGTTTAATCATTCGAATTTCTTGAATCGTTATTGTGTTCATTATTTATCTGTTCTTGAATCTAATCAATCATTAAGGATTTTAATCCTAACAAATTCTTATAGAATGATAGACTTTATATGTAGGATATGCTGGTAGAATGCAACTATGTATATGAGTATGGGTATTTCCATGGTTAGTGGATTATGTATCAAATTGACATGTATGATATTCTGGTAAAATTAAGCATTGTATATGCATGCTCATTTTTGTTAGTATCTTTTTTATTCTGTTAGAATTATAACTATGTGTATAGTATGTTTACTTTATGTTAGTATATTTTTATTCTGTTAGAATAATGAATTAAATTGAAATATTCACAATTCTTGTAGAATGATAGACTTTATATGTAGGATATGCTGGTAGAATGCAACTATGTCTATGAATGTGAGTATTTAAATGGTTACTGGATTAGGTATCAAAGTGACAGGTATGATATTCTGGTAGAATTAAACATTTTATATGCATGCTCATTTTATGTTAGTATCTTTTTATTCTATTAGGATTGCAATTATGTGTAAGTAAAACAAATTGTGATTCTTAATGAACAATCAAGGTAAATACTTTATTAAACGACATAACAAATAACATTTATGTGAACCGAACAAATTAAAATGAAATGTCATTTTATTAAATCCCATTAAAGTAACATACAAAAAAACTAATTACGGACGTTCTTTAAAGGATAATTTCTTTTGTCAATGTGAACCATCTGTTCACATGTAGCACACTTTCTCTTAGGTTTCGAGCTTTCTTTCTCAAGCATCTCTTTTCTAGATTTTAATCATTTCACACAAATGTCGGATCCTTTGTTATGAATATCTGAAGGATTCTGAATGTCACTATCATCAGGTACTACATCAGCAACTAACATGCCTAGAAGCTTGTTGAAATGTTCTGCTATGTTCGGTCTCTCATGATTTGGACAATCGTCTATAAATTTTTTATTCAACTTATTCTGCTCGTCATGGTATAACTTTAACTTAGTTGCATCATGAGTCAAAAATGACACACAACGGTCAACAGTTCAAAAAATATCAATCGCAGTCATGTCAGAATTTGAAATGTACTTTTTAGGAATTTGTTTGATGCTATAAAACTTAAACACACAGAATATGTGTTTGCATAAGATCCCGACATGTTCAAAGTGCGTACAAGAACATTTGAATGAACCGTCGTTGGTTGAGTGTGTGACCTGGAATATATAAGATGATTAGTGAGATCGTTTAGGTTGTAAATATTTAGTGTTTAAAGTCAAATGATCAAATGATAACTAATGCGAAAAAATATACAGTGTATTTAGTATCCCTTGTAATTTTCATCAACAATGACATCATTTGTATTCCTCATCTTTGTCATCAACAATGACATCATTTGTTTGCCTAGTGTTTATGTTGTTTTTTTATCTCCAAAACAATAATTATGTCAACACCGTTCGAGGAATTCACATTCTTTTGGAAACAATTATCTTCAGATCTTGATATCTATTTATGAACCTGATAAAAAATCTTGTGTGTATATACCTTTGAAGCATGAGGTTCATTCGGAATATGGGTAATGAATTTAGGAAAAGTGGTGGCAGTGTTAAAATCATTGAGAATTTGATTATGTCTCTATCATTCCATGACTGAATCCAATGCCATCATAAACATGATATGATTAGAACCAGTTAGTTTGGTTGTTTGAAATGACCAATTCTGACTTTCGGACAGTGATGTAGTTCACATAAGACCAGACATTTGAATGTGCTTGAAAAATGCAGGGATCCAAAATCTTCACAGCCCATACATGGTTTTCATCCAATTTTTATCTGTAATTTTAAACTCCTCCAACATCATATGCCGTACATTGTCGAAGTCATGTGGTTCCAACTTAGAATTCAAAATTATAGAGTGAAAACGCTTTCAAAATTTTTGATTGGTGGCTACATCTTCGATTAATAAAATATGTAGAATTTAAAATTTAATGAGGATGACTAAATAAAAAAAACTAAAGCAATTGATGTTTGTATCAATAAATGTTTTGTATGAAGGAAAATACGATGTTAGTTTTCATTTAAGAGTCTGTGAGAATATGAGAAAATCATTTTAGAATCATAACAAAAAAATAAGGGTAATACTCTTTCTATGCATACCTTATTTGGCAACTTCTTTGTTATATGCCACATACATAACCTATGATGTGCCAACGAAAAAATGTTATCTATTGCTTTTTTCAAAGCTGGATCTTGCTTAGATATAACCAATTTAGGTTGTTTTCTAAAAGCTTTCAAGAAACCTCTAAGAAACCATTCATAAGAAACTCCATCTTCTTTACTTAAAAGTCCACCTCTAAATGTTACACATTTTTTTATGGCTATGAATGCAAGTGAACGGAACCAAAACCATATCATACGTATTTTAAAAAAACATATTAATTTACATAATTGAAGATAATGAAATATTTTTTGTAAAATTATTAAAGGTTTTAGAAATACTTATTCATGTTGCATCTGGCATCGAGTGATACAACGTCTCCGAAAGAATTGTAGTTATACTTTGTTGTTTCGTCAGCCCAGAATAGAGCATTCAATCTTTTCTTCAACACTTTATAGTCAAAAGTAAATGTTGGGACATTTTTCTTCCTGTCATTCATCTTGTCAATAAGGAATTTCTCGTCCCTTCCACATATGTAACAATTAAGATTCCTCCTAGCATTCTTGAAATCTGAAACCAATCCACCTTGAACCGAAGGACCTCCTTGAATAGCACTATACAGTCTATGTGCTATTACCGGACCAATATTTTGTTTTGAAAAATTATGAATAAAAATTTCCTGGGAATAATTAAGTTTTCTCTTTATACGAGATAAGTACATATTACCCTTGCTAAACAACTTGTGATTATGTTGCTCAACAAAATCACTCAAGACATATTTAAGAGTACCGAGAATTATATCTAAAACAACTTTTTCTTTACAATCCCTCCTAAATAAGTCTTTCTTTCTTTGAGTCTTATTATGCTAAATGTCCAGAGTATCTACTTTACAAGTATTTGGATTACCTTCCCGATTGCATACCAGATGTCTATTTGTAATAATGTCATATTTTGTTTTTTTAACTCTTCCAAGCCTGACATCAAAACCAGATTCTAATACATAGTATCTATACATTGTTACTGCTTCACCATATTTTGATGTAACGTTTGGTTTGATATCGGTAGAAACAATCGGGGTCCAATACAAGGTGCCACCAGGAGAAACCTAATCATGTGTAACATGTGGTTGTCCTGTATATACATAAAAAATACATTATTAACAATTTGCGTATGAAATAAGCAAAAGAATGTTGAGGAATATAAAAAATGACAAAAATATTATTCTATAAGAATTTTATAAATATTATTTTGCAATAATTTCACTATTCTATAAGAATTTTATTATTCTGAATTAAATTTATTATTCTTGAATATTTTTGTTTGATGTTGTTACCTTCACCTAAATCAATATTAACCTCAGTATATTCATCTGATGAGTTTATAATACTCTTGATCGATTAGATCTTATAACAGGAAAATCAAGAAAGTAATAACAGTAAGACAAAAACACAAGAATGGATCTGAATGAGTCGAATGATTCTATTAACTCAATCCTCAGCAGAGCACGATGAAGAACTTCCGCTGTAGAGGATTCTAGGGTTACAAAAGATAAGAACGTGAACGTTATTAAAATCTCTATCCAATCTTTTCTTCTTGAATGCATGCAAGCATCTATAAATAATAAACCCTACAAAATAACTCACGGATGGACAGGCCCATATCGGAGGCTAAACTGGACTAGCTAACGAGCCCAAGACGCAACACTAACTGGACCTAACAATCTCCCCCTTTGCGTCAATTGGAGCGAGACTATCACTTCTTCTTGTTGGGTCCAGCTGCCGGAACCTTCTTAGTGGTATCAAACAGACGAGGGATAAGAGCGATGATTGTCTGTCTGAAGCAAATGTACCACTGGATCATATCATCGAAGTACTTCTTGTCGTCAACTGAGTTTTGCTTGCAACGATGAATGATACCCAAAACATGTTCCAGACATGCAGTGGTGTATAAATGTTTGTCTGCCAAAGCGAACAGGCGTTTTTGGCCTTCCTTTCTGGTAAACATAACAGAATTTCTTTTCGGGTCTATCTTCCCCATCTGCATCATATTCAAATCACTTGCAGAGCCAATTGGAGAAATAGTAGGCTTTTTCTTGAAGACACTAGCGATCTCCTGATCCATCTTGGCAACATCCATGATGTAGCAGACAAGCATCCTCTTGAAGTGGTCAATGATCGGACCATATTCTGCTTCATTTGTGAGAAGGATGTTGTGCAAAATTATCCAATCATGTGGATTCAAGTTGGGAAGATCGGAAAGCGAAATGGCATGTTCGGTCTTGGCAGAACCTCTCAGCACCTTGAACCGAACGTTCGTGAAATTTCCTTCCCGATACGGTTTGAGGACCCGAACGTTGATAATCTTCTGAGCGCTCCATGTTTGATATTGTGGTTGGGCAGCTTTCAGATAGAACTCGACAAGATCCCTGTCAACCTTAGGATGAGGATGAGGGATATCTGCAACGTTGTCAAAGGCATGGAAGATGAAGGCCTTTCGGGTCAGTGGCATGTCGAACTGAGAATCGACAGAATTGATACGATCAAGTGAGATCACCGGTTCGAGCCACAGGATGCTTGGGGTTTCAATTGCTTCTTTCAGCAACTTCTCAAGAGCCCAAGGAGGAAAAAGGGTTTTCCTACTCTCAAGAAGGTCGTGATCTTCTTTCATCTTTCTTTCAGCTTCCTCAACCTCTCTAGCAACCCGAGCGCTCATATCAGCGTCCTTATCTCGACCTTGCTTTTTCAAGAGATCAGCAATTGTCTCTTTGTCGTCGTCACTATCTTCAGCAATTTGTTTCCCTTTGTCTTTTACACCTGAACCTGAGGCTTGGCCTATTGGAGGAGGTTCGGTTGTTTTTGTTGTTGTAGAAGTGGGAGGCGATTGAGATACATTCTCTCCCCCTTGTTTCGGAATGGACACGAACTCAAGGAGCCCTTCAATTTTGCTTAGGAGAGAAAGAGCAGGAGCAAGCTTTTCGGCGAGAGTACGCTTCACTGAATAGTTTAATATTGGATCATGTGCTTCAAGGATGTTTGAAAGTGTTGTGTGGACATCCGAAACACACGATGAAATCACCTCTCTTTCAGATTGAGGAGACTCAATCTCCTTTTGAGAATTGGAGAGTTGAAGATTCTTGACCTTAAGAGCAGTGGTCTTTCTAGCAAGAGCGTCCATGAGGGAGTTCTCGGCAGCTAGATCTTCTTGAAGCTTGGTGAGGCGCTCCTCAATGGTCGCCTTAAACGCGGAGTTGTCTTCGGTGAGAGTTTGACGAAGAGTGGTGAAGGATGTCAGTTCAGAGGAAACTGAGGTAGCCAGCTTGTTAACAATGGGGTCAAGCATCGTTTTAGTGGCTTCGGCAATTTCCTGTAAAGACTGCAAAAGAGAGGAGGCATTAGTAAATAGTTTTTCGACTTTTTCGGTCGCAGCAGCACAGGCTTTGGTGGATGCGTCGATGGCGGCAGTAGCTGAGCTAACGGAGGCTTCATGAGCCTTAGTAAAAGCGTCAACTATCCTCTGAATAGCAACTTCAGAAATGGTTGACTGTGATGAAGAAGAAGAGGAAGCGATGAGAGAATCAATCTTCTCGTGAAGCTCCTTGAGATGCTTTTTGGTGACGGGGGCATCATCATCATCGTCACTTTGCACCTGATATGGACTGTAGTAGACCGAATCAAATGTCATGTCCTCCCCACCAAGAAAAGGTTCTTCATCCTCTGCGGACTGAGCAGGAGAGGAGGGTGGAAGTGAGGGTGGAGGCTCAGTAGTGGAAGTAGGTTCGGGTTGTGAAGTAGGTTCGGTAGTGGGAGTGGGTTCAGGTGCTTTAGTAGGAACCCCGTATCAGATACGTTGGTTCTTACTTCAGCTGTTGTTGTGGTAGCTTCAGTGAAAATGGGAGGAGGTACAGGGATAGAGGTAGATGGGATTTAAGCGGTGGAGGTTATGGGGGGGAATGGAAATAGGAATGGTGACTGGTGGAGAAGAGATAGGTGAACTGGAAAAGTGTACTTCTGGGGTAGGCGATCATGGAGGAGTGTTACCATGAGGAGACTCGTCAGAGTCTGAATTTTCTTCCTCAGATTCGCTTGAGGAGGAAGCTAATATCATCTTTCGCCTGGGTTGGGTTTTTCTCTTCTTCAGTGGAGGAGACTGAGCAGCCTTGGTAGGTTTTCGTTTCTTGGGAGAAGGGCCTTTCGCTCCCTTGCCAACCTGCTTGTCTTTTCTCTTTTCAGTCTTCTTTTCCCTTGGAGCAGGCTTATCAGCTTCGTGGATGGATTTGATCATCTCAGGAGTGAGCTCTCTAGGACCAGAGCGACGAAACTCCTTGTAGGTTTGGATGATACGGCTTTCAGCAGGAACGTCTCCAAACATTGACTCAGGAATGGAGCCAATAAACTGAAATTTTGATGCATCGGAGACTATGATCTTCGTGGTATGGAAAGTACCAATCGAAGAGAGTGGAGAATCAGCAACAATGGGGACGTGATACTTGTCCATCACCCATTTTGTGACCAACATCCATAATCGAGCGTAGGAGATCTCTCAGTGTCGAGATGTGGATGCAAGGCTCTGGATCAGTTGCTGCCATAACACCGACCCAAAATCCAGGTTGATACCGTTGTATACCCCATAAAGAATCATGATGAACAGACGACTCGCTCCGTCTGAACCGGCACTGAATTCAGATAACCCTTTGAACAGCATAGTAAATAACCTGTTCCACTGAGGAGGCAGGCACGATTTCTTGAACTTAGTGACCGTTGTCAGCACCTCAGTAAATCCCATATTATAGAACATAGAAAACAAGTGACCCACTGGAATGGATTCAGGGTTAACCCTAGATGAGTCAGGTTCAAACCCTAAAAGTGAGCAGAATCGCTGCTTAGAGATTGACGCCTTGTGATCAAGAACGTCGAAGAAGATCCTATCGACAGACTTATCGTAATGAGCAGTGGCGAAAATTTGGGATAAAAATTCCATTGGAACAGCTTCAACTTCGGTGAGAGCAGGAGCAAGCGGCGAGTATTTGAGGCATTCGATGATCGGGAACATGAAGGCGTCGTAAACGTGTGGAGTAAGATCGATGATCAGACTCTGTTGAGGACGAATCGGCAGGATGTGGGAAGTGGCATGAACAGATGATGAATCCGCCATTGAAGTGAAGAAGTTGGGAGAGATGATGAACAGTAGAATTCGCAAAGCTTTTCTTGCTCTTTGAATTTTGGGTGCAGTAAAGAGGTAAATAATGATCAAAAGTTACCTTTTATACTGTGGCTAAAAGAGAGAGAAGAATCCGTTCACAAATCTTCGAAGGAAGTACGAAGGGTTTTCCGGAGGTGATTGATGCGTGACAGTTGGTGGCCCCGATGATTACGCAGGAGAGAGAAGAACTGTCCCGATTCACGCGCCTTCCTATCAGGCGCCGTTTAAGAAAAAAAACGGTTCCACTTTGCACGCCTGTCGTTGAAGCGCCATTTGAAAATCAAATCGATTGGACTCCCGCCTTAGTCAGCATCTTATCCCTTTAGAGTGGAATGCCATCTTAAATTAAAATGACCACGTGTAATAATGTGAGTCACACGTCTTTTATAACTTCAAATCCCATTGAAAAAAATGGCTTGTAACTAATGAAACCAGAATTTTGGAAAATCAAAAAGATTTTCGTGCTTAGTGTGTAAAAGAAAAGGAAATAAAGAAACACATATGAGGGAATTTGTGATGTCAGTAAAGACACGAAACAATGGATCCCGGGTACGAATCTCTTCCTTCAAAGTCAAGAGAGACTTTAAAGTGTTTGTGTGGTTTCCTGTTGAATAACGATCAGACACTTATTTAGAGGTGTTGAAAGGCTTCTTGTAATCAGGCTAATTTGGGTGGCTTTCGCTTCAGTTCAGAATTCCTGATCTTGATATAAGACAGAAATCGAACGAAGTACTTGTGAGACCAATGTAGTCTGTTGAACAAGTAGGCTTGAAATAATTTAAGTGGCAATGTCAAATAGTTTATGTAAAATCTCAAAAAAAAAATTAAAACTGGATTCCAAGGGAAGAAATGTTATGGGATTTAACAATTTCATAGGAATCACACAAAAGGAAATTAGAGATTTCACTTTCCATCCCTATGGATAAGTCCATCAATTCGTTAGTGAAAGCTAGAGCAAAGTTGATTGTTCACCATCAATGCATAATAAGTATTGAATTGTGGGTTTCACTTAGCACGTAGTGGCACGAAGCTAAGATCATGAACACAGAAGTTGTGTAACCATAAACCTCAATGGTAATTTCTGAGAGTCTCAAGGGTTACGTTTATGAAGCGAATGAGATGGAGAAAAGTAGTGTAGATAGTGTAAAGAGACCAAAGTACCTCTGCTATTAAAATAAGGACCAAGCAGAAAACTCTTATCTCATGTGAGAAGAGAGTAAGGTAGCTCATGATTAGAATAAATATAAAAGCCTAATTGGGAAGACAAGGTTTGTATATACCAAGTCAATAAGGCTATTATTCTTAATCGGGTGAGGCTTTGGACACATACAACAGCATGCTTCTAGGGACACTTAACTAATGAAAGAATTTTCACACAAACGGCCACACCAAAATATGAGATAAAAAAATTTCATACAAAAAAAAATGTTTTTAGAGTTTTTGGAATTTTTAATTTAAAGAGAGAAAAAAATGAGACAAAAAAAAAATTTGGAACCGAACCCGAGCGTTCGGTCTATTTCGGTTGAAAAAAAAATAAATTTGAGAAAGAAAAGAATTTTGAAATTAAAATAAAAAAACTTTGAAAATAAGAGAGATGAAATTTGAAAAAGATACAAAAGGTTTATAGCCAAAGAAACTACCTTTGAGTGATAGGCGAAGATAAGAGAATAGGACCAAACCCGAGCGTTCGGTTCATTTCGGCACACACGTGAACCGAACCCGAGCGTTCGGTTCATTTCGCTTCCAACTTTTAGTTTTGAGAAGTAGTTTATGGTACTGACTCCGATTCCATCATTCCTAGCCCGTGTAGAATTTTATTGAAACTCGCATCAGGAGGAGCTTTGGTGAAGATATCGGCCAGTTGATCAGTGGTTCGAACAAAGTGAATTTCGACGTTTCCATCTTCCACATGATCCTTTATAAATTGATACCTCAGTGCAATATGCCATGTCTTGGAGTGTTGCACTGGGTTATGATAGATCCTAATTGCACTTTCTTAATCGCAATATAGTGGGATCTTTTTCATATCGACTCCATAGTCCCGGAGCTGGCTTTGGATCCAAATCACTTGAGATGTACAGGAGGCAGCTGCGATGTACTCTGCTTCGGCTGTAGAGAGAGAAACATATGTCTGTTTCTTTAATTGCCAGCTAACCAGCTTCCCGTCTAGGAATTGGCAGCCTCCAGTGGTGCTTTTCCTGTCTAAACCACATCCTCCAAGGTCTGCATCTGAGTAGGCTTGAACGAAGAAACCTGAGTTTGATGGATACCATAGACCGAGGGAGGTGGTTCGTTTCAGATACCGGAGTATGTTTTTCACTGCAAGCATATGTGGTTCACGAGGATTCGCCTGAAACCTAGCACAATAACATACAAAAAACATTATATCAGGCCTGCTAGCAGTAAGGTACATTAAGGACCCAATCATCTGGTGATATAGCGTAATATCGACTGCCGGTTTTTCCAAGGATGGTGTGAGCTTGGTGTTGAATGCCATTGGAACTTTGACCTTTGAGTCTCCCATCATGCCAAATTTAGCAAGAAGAGTCTTGGTGTATGCTTTCTGGTTGATAAAGATGCCTTCGGGTCCCTGTCTAATATTTAAACCAAGGAAAAAGTTAATCGGATCCATTGAGCTCATTTCAAATTTAGTCTCCATCAGCTTTCTGAATTCAGCTGTTAAGCTAGGATTCGTTGAGCCAAAGATGATATCATCGACATAGATTTGAACTATCATAAGGTGGTTACCTTCCTTCTAACGAAAGAAGGTTGGGTCAACCGAACCTTGTTTGAATTTTGACATCTTTAAGAACTTAGTTAGCGTTTCATACCATGCCTAGGTGCTTGATTCAGACCGTAAACTACCTTGTCCAGAATATAACAGTGATTTGGGTATTTTTCATTGAGAAAACCAGGAGGTTGCTCCAGGTAAACCGTTTCTTCAAGTTCTCCATTTAGAAAGGCGCATTTTATGTCCATTTGGTAGACCTCGAAGTTCTTGTGTGCAGCATAGGCCAGAAATATTCGAACAGATTCCAGCCTAGCTACCGGAGCAAAAGTTTCTTCGTAATCAACTCCTTCTTCCTGGCAGTATCCTTTCACCACGAGACGAGCTTTATTTCGAATTACATTGCCTTCCTTGTCCATTTTGTTTCTGAAAACCCATTTGAGACCAACGACTGAGGCATCTATAGGAGTTGGAATGAGGCGCCATACCTTGTTTCTTTCAAACTCATTGAGTTCATCTTGCATGGCTTGGACCCAATCGGAATGATCAAGAGCTGTGTTGACAGTCTTAGGCTCAACTTTCGATACGAAAGAATTATACATGCAGAACTCTACTTTAGAGAATAGAGATGATTGCTTTGCCTTCAATTGAGATCGGGTCAGGACCTTTTCAGAGACATTACCCACTATCTGAGATATAGGATGATCTCTGGTCCATTTAACAAGAGGAGGGTAATTTGGATCATAGGATGGATCCAATTCAGCATTGACCATTTCTTCCAATTCAGATTGACTATCGTCATCGTAGAACATATCAGAGTTCTCCCCCTCGACTGATGAGCTTTCAGGTGTAGCTGGACTTTCTGGTGCTACAGGACTTTCGGGTGTTGTTGAGCTTTCGGGTGCTGTTGAGCCTGCGGGTGCTATAGGTCTTTCGGGTGCTGTTGAGCCTTCGGGTGCTATAGGTCTTTCGGGTGCTATTGAGCTTTCGGGTGCTATAGGAATAGAATTCTCCCCCTCAAATTGTGAGCTCGGTTGTTTTGAAGAAAGTGGATTCTCCCCCTCAACTGAAGCGCCTTCCTGAGGAGGTTCGTTTGGAGCTTGTCCTCCTTTACTCATTCGTTGGGCGGCATCTTCGACAATTTGCTTCAGATGGTCGACTTTGTTGTCTGCTGCCTTGGCTTCTGAGAGAGTAGCTTTCTCAGGTTCATCGAATAATTCCACAAACTGATCGAACAGATTAGCAATCGAGGCTGTGGCTTGACCTGTTTGAGAGAAAATCTCTCCAATTGCTTCTTCAGTAGCCTTTAGCTTCTTGACGTAGCTGTTATCGAAAGTCACATAATATGTTTCTTCAATTTTTCTGGAACGCTTATTTAAAACCCGGTAGGCTTTTGAAGTAAGAGAGTATCCCAGAAAAATTCCTTCATCAGCTTTAATGTCAAACTTGTTACGATGTTCTTTGGAGTTGAAGATGAAGCATCGTGAGCCGAACACATGGAAGAATTTTACGTTCGGCTTCCTGTTATTGATGATCTCATAAGGAGTAAGAGAGAAACGTTTGTTGAGATAAGACCTGTTTTGCGTAAAACATGCTTCAGCAATAGCATCAGCCCAGAAATATAAAGGAAGAGAAGCGAAACTTAGCATAGTTCGGGCCGCCTCACACAAGGATCGGTTTCGTCTTTCGACAATTCCGTTCTGTTGAGGCGTGTAGGGGGGTGAGAAGTTGTGACTGGTTCCTTTTTCTGCCAAAAATTCTTCAAATTCTATGTTCTTGAACTCCAGTCCATTGTCGCTCCTAATGTTGCGAATGACTTTTCTCAGTTGCACTTCAACCTGCTTGATGAACATCTTTAGCTTAGGAGTAGCCTCAGATTTGTGCTTCAGAAAGAACACCCATGTAAAACGAGGAAAATCATCAACGATAACAAGAACATATTTGCTACCGCCAATGCTTTCGATTGATGATGGACCACACAAGTCAATGTGAAGCAACTCAAGTGGTTCAACAACTTTTGTGTTTATAATAGAAGGGTGACTTTGACGACATTGTTTCCCCATTTCACATGCAGCACACAAGTGTTCTCGATCAAACATGAGCAAGGGAAGACCCCGAACATGACCTCCGGTGACAAGCTTGTTGATGTCTTTGAAGTTCAGATGTGAGAGCCTTCGGTGCCACAACCAGCTTTCGTCAGAATGAGCTTTCGACAAAAGACATATAGCTGGATTTCCTTTGATTGGTTTGAGATTGAGAGGAAACATTTCGCCTTTTTGATCAGATTTAAGAATGACCTTGTTGGATTTCTTCTCTATAATCTCTGAACCTTCATCGTCGAATGAAACCTTGAGACCGGTACCACCCACCAGTTAAGATAGACTGATGAGATTGTGCTGCAACCCTTCAACGTACGCCACCTTTCTTATTGTAAAGTCTCCATTGGTTATCATCCCATAACCCTTTATCGTTCCATAAGAGTTGTTGCCGAACTTGAGATTCCCACTATTTTGAAGAGATCGAAACTCCCTTAGATCTTCCTTACTTCCTGCCATGTGACGTGAGCAGCCACTGTCAATGTACCATTCTTCGTCAAACTGCTCGTCACTTATAACCTGCAAAAATTAAGAAGATTTAGGAACCCAAAGTTTCTTGGGTGCACGTGAGTCTTTCACAGGAACAGGAATAGTAAGAGAAACATCAACAAGATATGTTCTTTTTATTAATGTTGTTTCATCTTTCCTCTTAATAGTGAAAACTTTGATTTTGTTAGGGTTAGTTACAGACGTTTTGGTTTCAGATTTTGGTGTTTGGGTATTAGTCTTCTTTCGGTCTTCCTAGACTGAGGAAATCTTCGATTTTCCTTTCAAGTTCGTTGATGATTTTGAATTTTGTGCAGGAACAGAATAGGATTTAGAAGAGAATTGAGAATGAGAAGAATTAGAATGGGTGAATTTAGACTGGGAGTTTTTCCTGACTTGAGGTTCTAAATGCCCCTTTTGTTTTTGGTCATTTGAGGGACCGAACCTGGACCTTCGGTAGCTTTTGCCTTCGTGACCGAACCTATCCTTTCGGTTCTGTTCCTCATGCGGCTCGAAAGTCTTTTTCTCTGACTTTGAATTTCTATCATGATAAGAGATATGAGTGTTTTGAGAGCGCCAAAACTGCTTTCGCTCTGAGAGATTCTTTTTGTATCTTAGGTTTCTTTGCTGCTTTTGATTTTTCACCTGTTTCGGGTGTCTGTGGATGTTAGCCTTTTGTTTCAGCTTCTTGTCAGCCGGTTCACTTTTCACAGATGATGTTTCGCTTATGGAAGTGACTTCTTCTACAGGTATTTCTTTTGTGCCACTAGTGCTTGGCACGTTAAAGTTGTCAGGCTTATTTAGCGGCTCTGGTACATATCTTCCTTTTGTTTTCCAAGACGTTCGCTCTGACAAACCAACTGTCTCGTCGGCAGTATCTATAGGAGCAGACCAGAAGAACTCATCACAGCCATCTGCGTTATCTTTGTTCACTATGGCAGTGAGTTCAGCTGTTTGATGCTCGGTTACTCTTGTGACTTTATACACCTGATTTGGAGTAGTTCTAACCTTTTGAAACACAAGAGCTTTCTCTTTGAGGGCTGGGGACTTATTCTTGGACAAACGAGCGAATTCCACAGAATTTTCAGAAATTAGGTTTTTGTGGTTTTCGGGATCGCTTTTGACAAACTCAGAACAGTCGACTTCAACCTCTACAGAAATTTCACTCATATCATCATCTTCATTAAGTTCAGATGCGTTTTCAACATCAATTTTATTAACTTAAATTGGCACTCAATGAGTCGAATTTTTGTATGGTTTCGGTCCTTAGTTTCAGCTTATCGTTTTCATCCAAAAGATTTTTCAGCATGTCCTTTTGGTCTTTGGACTTTATAAAAGATTCTATTTTGTCCAGACCATACATATAAGTAGGATTCACATCATCAGACGATACAACACTTTCATAGTTGTATGCTTCAGCATCGATTTCATCCTCCTTAAACTAAAGGAAGGGTAAAATCATGCGATGTATTTTCTGCCCTATTTCACAATTCAGATGCAGTTGAGTAATGTTAGCATAAAGTCTTTTAGCAATCAAACAAAAAACATTTCTTTTTTTTTTTAAGTTTCAAATTGTCTCTTTGCAAATAAATGTTTTCATACTTAGACTTAATCAGCTCCAACTCCATCTGCTCAATCCACATCCTTCGCTCCTCGCTCTTGGATGACACCCTGCTTATTTGGTCAGTTAGCTTAGAATTGGTGACCCGTGTTTGAGTTAAACAACTATCCAGATTTGAGATTCTTGAATTTAAGTTATTTAATTCCTTTTCATATGATTTCTGTGGAATTTTGAACAAAATAAAAAGAGATTGTACCTTCTTGATCAATTCATCAAGTTCATTGATCTGCACACTGAGAGGTTTTGCTATGAAGCATAAGTCCTCTCGCTCCTTGGTGTCCTCATTTCCACCATCTGTATTGTATCCTCTCATGTGAGATACGTCAGTCACCATCAGACACTTTCCACTGTTTCACCACCTCTTGCGACATACGCCTTTCCATGCGAAGGCTTTCTCACCTCATCATCTTCAGAGTCGGTCGACCACACCTGTACGCCACCGAACTCGTCATCCTCTACCGAACCCTGTACAATAAGAGCATTCATAGAAGGATTAGTACCAGCTTTCTTTCTCTTAATCTCTTCTAGCTTTTTCATCAGGATTGCCTCTTCATCTTTCTCCTCATCTTTCTCTGCCATTTTCTTCAGAACACAATCTTTGGCATAATGATTCTTTCCTCCACAGTAATAGCAGCTGACACCAGAATCTCCTTCAACCTTTGCCTCTTTCTTTGGTTCCTCAGTCTTCGGCTCCTCCCTTACTTTTTGTGAACTGTAGCTTCTGCCAATTTCGGTTCTTATTGGTAGGAAACCTCTTCTTGATGAACCTTTTTGGATTAGACACCATCATAGCATAATCTTCCGAAGTTAGATCGTAGTCCTCTAGATTCAGATCTTCATCTTCTACTACATTCTTGCTTTTAGACAGAAGGGCCAAGGACCACAAATTTGAGACCACACTCTTCTCTTGCATCACTATCTTTTCTTGGGATTTCAGAATTCCCACCAGTTTCGCCAGCGAATATGACTTGAACTGCTCGTGAGCTTTAACTATAGACACAACAGCTCTCCATTCGGATCTTAAGCCATTCAGAAAGGTGACCTTCTGTTCAATCAGCTTCCTTTCGATATCATGTTTGATCATCTTGTTGAGAAGATGATTGAAGCGATCAAACATCTGTGTAACAGACTCATCGGAGTTTTGCTTGCACTCACCAAACTCAGACAAAAGCAAGTTCTAAATTGAGTGTTCCAAATCTTCATCTGTAGAATACAGCTCTCGCAGCCGATCCCAAATTTCTTTAGCTGTACTGCAGGAACTCACCAACATGAACGTGTCAGACTGAAGAGCGAATCGGATCAGTCTCAATGCTTTGATGTTGCACTGAAACTTCTCCTTTTCGTCTTGAGCAACGTCTTTCACATCTTTTAATAGATCATTATACTCTTTCTGAGTTTTAACGATTCTGGATGTTCCTGAATGAGCAAATGGTCCAGACACAATAGCTTCCCATATGAGATACCCATTATCTTCAGATCCAATGACATAGTCTTCAAAATGATGCGCCCATACCTCGTAATCGTGAGTGTAAAGAATTGGAATCTTTGTTGTTGATCCAATACTGTTTGAGATGTTGATAGGATTAGATTAAGAATCGTCCATGCTTGATCGTTTAACCTGTTGCAAGATCAGACTTGTAATATATAATATTAGGGCAAAACGAATAAATAATGAGATATGTCAATTATGGAGTGACGGCTCAATAAATATCAGTTAATGCGGAATAACCCTAATCACTTCTTTCACAGAAGAGATGTGTATGAATTACACAGCCTCCTGCTCTGATACCAATTGATGAGTTTATAATACTCTTGATCGGTTAGATCTTATAACAAGCAAATCAAGAAAGTAATAACAGTAAGACAAAAACACTAGAATGGATCTGAATGATTTGAATGATTCTATTAACTCAGTCCTCAGCAGAGCTCGATGAAGAACTTCCGTTGTAGAGGATTCTAGGGTTACACAAGATAAGAATGTGAACGCTATTAAAATCTCTATCCAATCTTTTCTTCTTGAATGCATGCAAGCATCTATAAATAATAAACCCTACAAAATAACTCACGGATGGACAGGCCCATACCGGAGACTAAACTGCACTAGCTAATGAGCCCAAGACGCAACACTAACTGGACCTAACATCATCAATGAACTTAATTTCGTCTTCTGCATGTTCTACATCCTCTGTATGTTCATTAATGAAATATTAACATATAATATTAAACATGTTTGTTACAAGATACAATCTGAAAGACAATGAAATTTTAAACAAAAATTCAAAAACTCAACTACATTAGGATTACTGCTTTCTCCTATTTGAAATCCGCCATTATATAGTGTATCATTATCAGGAAAATTGAAATCTTCAAGTTCATCTTCGTCATCACTAGCGAAACAATGTTCCTCACAAATATGATTATTAACATCTGATACTTGATCATCCATACCTAAGAAATTTCGACAGTGTATTTATATGCTTTGGAAGTTTAATATAATAAAATATTATAAACTGAAATAGAAAAGAAATAAGGATGAAAACGGATTATATGCAAAATGATTTCTATTTGATTCTTTTTTTAAAACATGCTAAAGATAAAAATATTCATATTCCAAATATAAAACCTTTCAACATTACATTAAATTAAGACAAAATTACAAAAATGGTCAATGTGGTTTGCCAAAAGTAACAAACTTAGTTCCTATCTATTTTCTTTATGCGTTTGACCCTTGTGGTTTGTAAAAGTTGTTGGATTACTGTCTAACTCCATAACTATATTGTTAATGTACATGACCCGGTTGTGCATGGTCCTTTTGGGTTGCCTTCACCAACGCAACTTGACTGGATGAATAATAGAGAAAGAGGTTATTATGGTTTATTAATATATTATAAGAATAATATATTAAAAGAGAAATCATATTTGTTTAATTAACATTGGTCAAGAATTATTAAGAATTAATTTTATGATCAAAAGAAGATAATTAAACTAGGGGGACTGAATTGTAATTATGTGATAGTTACAAGATTGGGCAATGAAACCCTAAATGATAGGGTTGACGAATTCTAAGGATAAGGCCTTAAGAATTTGTCCGTAATGGGGATTCTAGATTTATCTTATGGGATGCTTTGTGGCTAAGTAACCAGATAAGGATAATGACTCAAACCCTAATTCCTACACCTATATAAGGACCCCTTGGGCATGAGAATTCGGCTACACCTGACCCTAAAAGTCTTGGAGCCGGATTTTTCCCTCTCCCCTCTCTCTCTCTTGCTTCATCCAATTGCTTTTGGTGTTTGTGATTCATTAGAGGTACAACATTTGAGGTGCTAAGGTTCTCAAAGCTTCAAGATCTACAATCAACAATCAAGGTATTCATCTAACTTGTTTATTTGATATTCAATTAGATTTTGTTGTATGCTAGAATAGGGTTTTTCAAGTATTGGACAATATGCATGAATCATTAGAAAAACTAGATCCAAGCATTAGGGTTTCATGATCACCATAGGATTGTTGTAATGCACATAACCCATCAGTGGTATCAGAGCTTAGATTGTTTATTCTAATGTATTTGATGCAAAGTTTATTGTTTAAATCTGCAAAATTCGTTTTTCTGTTTTGACTGAACTCACAACGTGACCATAGGGGCTCACGACGTGAGTACAACAGTTTGCTGGATTACCAATTTTCTGCCTTGATTTGCTTTGGATAATTACCATAAATTAATTTTTCAAATTAAAAATCAGATTTTTTATTTTGGTGATTGATATCCAAATCAAATTAATGGATAATTGTCAATTTAAGATAATTACTAGCTTTATAAGATTAAGATTAATCATTTGTAAATTGAATTGAATTATCTTGTATGGAAAAGATTAAATGATGTGATAAATATTAATAATGTGATTATCTAATAATTTTCGAATTTAATCTAGTGATGTTTTGAAAAGTTTCAAAACTTGCCCTCAAGTTTTGGAATTTAATTTTTAGATTAAAAGTTTAAGTTTGAAATTATTAAATTCCAAACCCTAGAATTTTACAAGTTTAAAATTCACCCTACACTATTATAATATTATAAGAATCTTATATATGTATAACTTAAATGCTAGTCTTACCATTAGTAGGCCTCATTCACGAAGCCGATCTATAAGGGGGTATAGGGTTATGGCCTATAAAATGGTCGTTTAATGGGTGTCCACTCTCACCCACCGCTTCATTGATTGGTGGAGGGTCGTTAGCCGAACGGGTAGGTTAGGGCAACCCTTTCCTCATTAAAAGTATAATGAATTTGTAAAGTAACTAAATGTTTTTTACAAAATTCCCAATCTTAGTTACTTTAGGCAAAAGTGAACTCATGCAATTCTATGAAATTACACTTTGTACCCTTGCTATGACGTTAGTGGAGCGTATGTGGTTAACCGGCACACTAATTAGGCTCTAAGCAAAGGTAGCAAAGGGTGACTCGATGTTTTTCATAGTTCGATGGAGCATGTGTGGTTAACCGACACATCAAATAGGTGACTGTAACATTGAGGGCAGCATGTACATTTGCATAGTTATTCACACCAACTTTGTGATCCTCGTCATCCATGTCACAAACTTAAGTGACATATCAAGATTTAAACATGCCATTGAAAAGTTCAATGAATCTCAAAAGATCTAGGAGTTTTCAATACATTTAAAAATTGGCTTTAATTTGTTTTTCATGGTGGAAATTAGTGAAACGTCATTCACTTACCTTCAAACTATTTGTTGTTTAGATTACGACATCGCTCTTCTAAATTGCAAATAATGTTGTTTGATCCTAGCCCAAAATTTTCATTTGGGTGTTTAATTGGGGATTCTTATCAAATCAAATTTTGTATCTTTTCCTTTTCAAATGTCGAACTTGAACAACAATGCTTCCGGCTCAAACGCCTACGACTCGTTCTCACTCATGAACTTGTGTGGGACGGTGATCTTCGACGAAAACAATTTTAACGATTGGATCTGCAAAATAAGGATGGTCACCCGCTACGAGGACAAAGAATATGTCCTCGACAAGGAGCTAAAAAGGTGGACATGAACACTGCCACTCCTGAAGAGATCGCTGCCTTCGAGGCCCATGAGCGTGATGCCACAAAAGTCAATTGCATCATGCTAGCGACAATGACTGCAACTCCAAAAGTTCGACGAGGACTTCTATCCCTACAAAATGCATCAGGACTTGGTGGAAAGGTATCACCAAAGTGCGAGGAAGGAAAGATATGACATCATCACTTCGATGATCACAACCAAGATGAGAGACGGAGAGTTTGTCACTACTCATCTACAGAAGATACAAAGGTATGTTGACCGCCTGCTGAAGTTAAATGATAACTTCAATGAAGAACTGGCGATTGACGTCATTCTTCATTAACTTCCACTCTGCTTCAACCAGTTTTGCATGACCTACCACATGAACAAAAAGGAGGTCACGTTGAACAAACTGCAAGTTCTATTGAGGACTGTCGAGAGTAACCTCAAGGTTAAATATGTTGCACAAACTCCTACACCTGCTGTTGCCCCAGGCTTGGCTATTGGGCAAGGAAAGGGTAAGAAGAGGAAGGCTCCCTCAAGGATCACCATAAGGGAAAGGGCCATGGTGGAACCTCTTCTAGTGGAACCAAGGCTTGTTCTGCTAAACCCAACTCCAACCCCAAGGAGGCAGAGTGCAACTACTGCCATGAAATATGGAATTGGAAACGAAGTTGCCCGAAATATCTGCAAGACATCAAGGATGGAAAGATCAAGACGTCCTATGTAGGTATTTATACTATTAAATGTAATGGTTCATCACATGCTATTTCTTGGGTTCTTGATACAGGATGTGGTTTTCACATTTGTTCTGATTTGCAGGGCCGATGAAGAAATAGGGATGTGGAGCATAGGAAGATAAACTTGATCATGGGGAACAGAATATCATCACATGTCATCAAGATTGGAGTTTACTCTTTAGTGCTTAGTAATAGATTAGGATTAGATTTAAATAATTATTGGTATTCGCCCGATATGGCAAGAAACACCATTTCTTTTCATAGTTTGTATAGACAAGGTTTTAGATATTCATTTGACAATGAAAAGGGTTCTATTAATGCTTATCTTAATGGTATTTTCTATTTTGAAGCATTGCCATGTAATGGAATATATGAAGCTATGATGGTTGTAAACAATTTAGGAAATGATGTGTTGTGTATTGATTCTTCCAATGGTTTGGACAAAGCATGCTTGTGGCATTGTCGTCTTGGACATGTCAACAAGAATCGTATAGCCTAACTCCAAAAGGATGGAGTATTGGATTCATTCAACCTTAGGTACGATGATGTGTGCGAGTCTTGTTTGCTTGGAAAGATGACCAAGTTACCCTTCACTGGTTCTTGTGAAAGGGGTAAGGGTTTATTGGATCTCATGCACACCGATGTGTGTGGGCCTTTTAGATCCACCACAAGGTATGATAACCGCTTCTATGTGACTTTCACCGATGATTATAGCAGATATGGGTATATCTACTTAATCAAGCATAAGTCAGAAAATTTTGAAAAGTTCAAAGAGTTTAAACAAGAAATGAAGAATCAGTTAGGCAGGAAAATCAAGATGCTTCGATCCAATCGAGGTTTAGAGTACCTTAGTCTTGAATTCCACGACTACCTTAAGGAATGCAGAATTGTTTCGAAATTGATGCCACCTAGGACACTGCAGTTGAATGGTCTGGCTGAGAGGTGTAATCGAACCTTGATATACATGGTTCATTCCATGATGAGTCGTGCTCACTACCTATCTCATTCTGGGGGTATGCCTTGGAGACTGCCACCCATATCCTTAACTTAGTCCATACAAATAAGTTTGCAAAAACACCTCACGAGATATGGACAGGAAAGCTCCCTCATTGGCACATATCAAGGTTTGGGGTTGTGAGGATTTCATAAGACGAAAGACTCCTTAAAAACTCGAACCTCGTAGTGAGCGGTGTATTTTCATTGGCTACCTATAGAAGTATTTTGGATATCACTTCTATAGAACGAGTGACAATGTTGTCTTTGTTGCAAGGAGAAGGGTTTTCAAGAACGAGAACTCATAGGCCATAGAGACAGTGGAAGACAAATCGATATTGAAGAGCTTCAAGAGTTGAGTGACGGAGGAACATCTAACGCTGGTGCTCAACCCGAGGAGGAAATTTCGGTTGAACCGATTGACGAATCCTTACCTCTAAGATGGTTTTCATATGGAGAGTGAGGGTGATACATTTATTAGTGATAGTACACTAATAAATTTGGATGAACCTAATAGCTACAAGTAAACCACGGCAGGCCCAGAGTCTGCAAAATGGAAAGAGGCTATGGACAACGAGATTCAGTTCATGTATGACAACCAAGTTTGGAATTTGGTTGACAATGTGCCAGGTCGTAAGACGGTCGGGTGCAAATGGATCTTCAAAAAAAAGACCGACATGGATAAAAAGGTACGCACCTCTAAGGCGCGATTGGTTGCGAATGGTTTCACTCAAACTCCCAGAGTTGACTATGATGAGACGTTCTCACCAGTTGCGAAGATAAAGTCTATTAGGGTGATGCTAGCCATTGTTGCATTTCATGACCATGAGATATGGCAAATGGATGTCAAAACCGATTTCCTTAGTGGGAAGTTGGCTAAGGATGTTTACATGAATAAGCCAAAAGGATTTTGTAGATGCGAAGAACCGTAATAGACTGTGTAAGCTTGAGAAATCCATTTATGGATTGAAACAAGCATCTCGTAGATGGAATCTTTGTTTCGATGAGAAAGTCAAAGAGTTTGGTTTTCTACGAAGCGAGGAAGAATCATGTGTATATGTCAAAGCAGTGGGAGTATAGTTAGCTTTCTCGTATTGTATGTCGATTACATACTACTCATAGGAAACGACATCCCGACACTGCATGAAGTCAAGTCCTGGATTGGGAAGTGTTTCGCTATGAAGGACCTCAGAGAGGCTACCTATATTTTGGGAATAAGGATAGTGAGAAACAGAAGTAAAAGACTAATAGGATTTAGTCAGAATACTTATTCGGACAAGGTACTAAAACGTTTTAGTATGGAGATTTCCATGAAAGGGGAGTTACCAATCCAAAGTAATGCCAAGTTGAGTAAGACTCATAGTCCGAGTACCGAAGTCTAGATAGCAGAGATGAGCCGAGTACCTTATGCTTCTGCATTTGGCTCGATCATGTATACTATGACTTGTACTCGCCCTGATGTAGCCTTCGCTTTGAGCATCGTCAGTAGATATCAAGGAAACCCTGGCAAAGCACATTGGAACGCAGTCAAGAAATGGTTTCGAGTCCTTGGTGGGAGTTATGACTTAAGGGTGCGAGGGTATAGTGACACCAGTTGTTAGACCGAAAGGGACAACTACCTTTCGCATTCGGGCTGGGTCTTTACCCTAAATGAAGGAGCAGTGACTTGGAAAAGTTCCAAGATGGAAACCATAGGCGATTCAACGTGCGAATCAGAGTATATAGCGGTGAGTGAAGTGTCAAAGGAGGCGATATGGTTAAAGAACTTCATCAGAGACCTTGGAGTTGTGCCAACCATAAAGGAGCCTATGGAAATTTTCTGTCATAATGAAGGAGCGGTTGCCTTGACCAAGGAACCGAGGGATCATCGCAGATCTCGACATATCGAAAGGAAATATCATTTTATTCGATATTGGGTGGAAGAAGGACTCCCCGTAGTGAAGAGGGTATTGTTGGAGGATAACCCAGTAGATCCCCTTACGTAGGGACTAGATAGGGTTAAGCACTTGCAGCATACCAGGAGCATTAGGCTGAAGGACGATATTAGTTTAGATTAGATAACTTCGAAACATGTAATAGATAAATTTAGTTGACATTTAATGATTAAATAAAGGAGTATTATTTATAAGTAAAGTTACTGTCTTATGTTGATGATTTACCTGTTGTTTCATTTTGCATGTTTTGACTTCCTGAATAATAAGATTATTCGTACGTTCCACAGTCACTCATACTTTGGGAGTAGGTATGAAAGAAGATTGTCATGAATTGGTTTGTAGATTGTCTAAAGTGTATTAAACATAGCAAAGGTTTGCTGCAATGTTCATGAGTGCTTATGAATATGATTTCAGCATTGGATTAGACCCGCGCTTGCTGGTATCACTTCATGGGATTTATCAGGAGTGATTGCAAGACGATAATATCATATGGTCTTAAAACCTAGATATATGGTTTATTATTTGCAAGTTGGTTGTGCATTGATAATGCATAAACGCATCAGTAACTTGATGTTATAAAACACATTGTTGTGTGTGATTTGATGAGTGAATGGTAAATTCATATAAGTCGAAGTTTATCTGTTCCTTTTATCCTAAGAGGGTAAAAAGCGATGTCGGGCCCCTCGATGATTTGGTATGACTTATGTGCTGGGCCCGGTCAGGACTGAATTGATGTGTTCAATTAAGTTCTATGTCAGACGAATCAGAGATTGAGAAACTAACTGTTGGACAATAAGTATGACTATGTTCCATGTAATTGTCCGCACGATATCTAGAACAGAGGACTGTACGGTCCCTTATCTAAAGGACAGGTTATTGATAAGATCAAGAGTTTTGAGAACTGCGATTTCTAATCGGATCCATAAGTTGCATTTACGTTTTTAGTTATTAGACTTATCCAAGTGGGAGACTGTTGGTTTAGTGTCTAAGTCCATAACTATATTTGGTATGTACTTGACCCGGTTGTGCATGGTCCTTCTGGGTTGCCTTCACCAAAGCAACTTGACTGGATGAATAATAAAGAAAGAGGTTATTATGGTTTATTAATATATTATAAGAATAATATATTAAAAGAGAAATCATATTTTTTTAATTAACATTGGTCAAGAATTAATTTTGTGATCAAAAGAAGTTAACTGAACTAGGGGGACTGAATTGTAGTTATGTGATAGTTATTGTTGGATAAGGTGTCTAAGTCCATAACTATTTATGGTATGTACTTAACCCCACCTGGCATTGTCCATTTGGGGTGCATGGCACCATGCAATTGGATAAACTAAAATGAGAGAAATAACACTTATGGTTTATTAATATATTATAAGTTCTAATATATTAATAATATTATTTAATTAGTTTGATCAAGAATTAAATAAGTGATCAAAAGGTAACTAATTAAATATATGGGTAGATTATGTAACTCTTCCATATCTTATATAGCGGGCTAAGAGGCTCCATTGATTATCAAGTTGGGTTCCACCCATACGATGCTCCATGGAGTTAACCCATGGATCTTTAAATGAAGAGTCATGTTACATTAGGGTTTACCTAATGCAACACACTATATAAACAAAGGTGTTCTCCCCAAAATCGGTTTCACTAAGAAACAAGAGGGCTAGAGTCGATTTTTGCAAATGTAAGATTCTCTTAAAGTTTACTCCTTTGCATTTGGTGTTGTGTGAAGCATTTGAGGCATCACACTTGGGGTGCTAGGCTCACAAGGTTTCAAGGATCATAATCAACAACAAGGTAAGTTATTCTATCTTTCATTCAAGTTAAAAATGTTCCCCGTATATGCTAGATAGGAATATAACCTTGGAATTCAACTTTGCATGATAATTAGACAAACATAGATCCAAGGTTATTAGGGTTGCATGTACACTTAGGAAGTGTTAGAATGCTCAAAACCCATCAGTGGTATCAGAGACTAGGCTTGTTTGTTGATTTTTTGTGCAAACTGTTTGAAAACATTATTTTTCTGTTTTCTGCTCATATAAACTCGCGGAGTCCTTGGGGGGACTCGACGAGTCCATGAACAAATGCAAGCTACTCATCGAGTTTGTTCTTGCACTCGACGAGTAGAGGCTGTAGTGTTCAGAATTTCGACATTTGTTGTTGGAAATGGACTAGAAACATTACCCTAAACTGTTTTGGTGTTTTAAAACTTGTTTTAGATGGTGTAATGTTTATGCTAATCCATTTACAATGGCAATTATCAAAATTACAAGTTTTTAAAGTGTAATTTTTGATTCTTGAAAGTGTTCATATTCATGTTCTTGAACTTTTGAATGTTAGATGATCATAGGAATTGTTTGTAACCTTCATGCTAGTTTAATTCATGATCATAATGCGTTTTAATGGAGTCCATAACTTGTCCTGAAGTTATGGAAAACCAAAAGTGTCACTTTTATTAAAGCCATTAAAAGAACACAAGAGTTATAAAAATGAAGAGTCTTCATTTTTATTACTCAATTAATTCATAAGTTAAAAGAAATGAAAAGTTTTGGAAGTTTCCAAAACTTGCCCTCAAGTTTTGGAACATTCCAACCCTTAGAATTTTAAAAGTTAAAATTCAACCCTTATACTTTATAATATTATAAGTTAATAATATATATATATATATATATATATATATGTATGTATGTATAAGATCAAGTCGTCTTACCGCTAGTACGCCTCATTCACGAAGCCGATCTATAAGGGGGGGGGGGGGTATAAGGTTGTTGCCTATAAAATGGCAACTTAATGGGTGTCCACTCTCACCCACCGCTTCCTTGATCGGTGGAGGGTCGTTAGCCGAACGGGTAGGACAAGGAGTTATAAATTCTCATTAAAAGTATGATGAATAGTATAAAGTAGCTAAATGCTTTTATTAGATTCCCAATCTTAGTTACTTTAGGAAAAATGTGAATAAGGTGCTAATCCATGAAATTACGCTTTACACTTTGTTTAAGTCATTGGTGGAGCGTGTGTGGTTAACCGGCACACTAACTTGAACTTAACAAGGAAGGTAAAGGGTGACTTAAGGTTTATCATAGTATCGGTGGAGCGTGTGTGGTTTACCGTCACATCGATTGAGTGATAAACTTTAAGGGTACCAAGTGATTTGCATGGTTACTTCACACCTCGTTTTGTGATCCTCGGTATCCTAGTCACAAAACATGGAGGGCACACTCGAGATTGAAACATGCCTTTGAAAAGTTCATTGAATCTCAAAAGAATCTAGGAATTTCTGAGAACCAATTAAAAAAACCTAATATCTGTATTTCATTTTTCATGGTGGAAATGGTGAATCGTCATTCACCTACCTTTCAAATAAGTTATAGCTTGGATTACGGCATACCTCTTCTAAGTTATAATATATTGTGATTGGATCCTAGCCTTAATATTACATTTGGTTGTTTTATTAAGGACTCTCTTAATGTCTAAACTAATCTTGTTCTCTTTTTTCAGATGTCTTTAAACAATGCTGCTTCTGGCTCTAATCCTAATGGCTCATTTACCCTTATGAACTTGTGTGGGAAGGTCACTTTTGATGGATCCAACATCAATGAATGGATCAGAAACATCAGGATGATTACCCGCTACGAGGACAAAGAATATGTCCTTGACAAGGAGCTTAAGGAGATTGATTAGACCACTGCAAATCCCTAGGAGATCGCTGTCTTCCGGGCATATGAAAGGGATGCTACAAAAGTGTCATGCATCATGTTGGCCACCATGACAGTGGAACTCCAAAAGTCCTATGAGGACTTCTACCCTATTGAAATGCACCAAGATTTGATGGAAAGATACCATCAAAGTACACGACAAGAGAGGTATGAAATAATCTGCTCCATCATAACAACCATGATGAAGGACGGGGAATATGTCACGAGCCACATCCAGAAAATGAAAAGGTATGTGGATCGGTTGCTGAAGCTTAATGTGAACTTCCCTAAGGAGCTTGCAATAGATATCATTTTTCACTCCTTACCATCGTGCTATGATCAATTCTGCATGACATATCACGTGAATAAGGAAGAGGTCACAGTCAACAAACTTCAGGGACTCCACAAGAATGCCAAAACAGGTGTTAAGGGTAAGTCGGTTGTTAACACTCTTACTCCAAGCTCCGCCTCAATATTGGCAATCGGGAAAGGTCGAGGGAAGAAGAGGTTGAATGCTTCTATTGCCATGAAAAGTCACATTGGAAGCGAAACTGCCCAAAGTACCAGCAAGATGTGAAGGATGGAAAAGTTAAACCCAACCATGCAGGTATTTACACTATATTATCTAATAACTCACCCCATTCTAACTCTTGGGTCCTTGATACCAGTTGTTGTATTCATATCTGTTCTGATTTGCAGGGACTAAGAAGAAGTGAGAATGTGGAGCACGGAAGAATAAACTTAATCATGGGGAATAGAAAAGCTTTACCGGTCACCAAGATTGGAGTTTATAATTTATCGCTAAGTAGTGGGTTTAGTTTAGATTTGAATAAATGTTGTTACTCGCCAGAAATGGAAAGAAATATTATTTCCTTTCATGCATTGTATAAACAAGGTTTTACCTTTTCATTTGATTGTGAAGTTGGTTCGATTAATGCTTTCTTTAATAATGTTCTTTATTTTAAAGCATTACCTTGTGATGGTGTGTATGAAACTATATATGTGGTTGATAACTTAGGAAATAATGTATTGCGTATTGATTCTGTTAATGATAATAACCTGGATAAAGCATCATTATGTCATTGTCTTCTTGTACCTATAAGCAAGAAACGCATAGGCCAACTCCAAAAGGATGGAGTCTTGGAGTCATTTGACCTAAAGTCAAATGATAGTTGCGAATCATGCTTACTTGGAAAAATAACAAAGTCACCCTTCACAGGTTCTTGTGAGAGAGGTGAAGGTTTTTTGGATCTTATACACACAGATGTGTGTGGGCCCTTCAAACATGCCACAAGGGATGCTAATCGTTATTATTTGACTTTTACTGATGATTCCAGTAGATATGGATATGTCTACTTAATCAAGCATAAGTCAGAGACTTTTGAGAGGTTTAAAGAGTTTAAACTGGAAGTCGACAATGAATTGGGCAGGAACATTAAGATGCTTCGATCCGATCGACGTGGTGGGTATCTTAGTTCAGAGTTCCTCGACTATCTTAGGGAATGTGGGATTATCTCACAATTGAAACCTCCCAGGACACCGCAGTTGAATGGTGTAGCTGATAGGCGTAATCGAACCTTGTTGGATATGGTTCGTTCCATGATGAGTCGAGCTTCGCTACCAATCTCATTTTGGGGGTATGACTTAGAGACTTCTGCCCATATCCTTAATCTAGTCCCTACAAAGAAAGTTGCCAAAACTCCTCATGAGACGTGGACTGGTAAAGTACACAAACTAGACCACATCAAGATTTGGGGTTGCGAGGCTTTCGTGAGACACGAGACTCATGATAAGCTCGAACCTCGAAGCGAGAGGTGTATTTTCATCGGCTACCCACAGCAATCCTTTGGTTACCTCTTTAACAGACCTAGTGAAAATGTGGTCTTTGTAGCTAGGAGGGCTTGAGAGAGAGAGAGAGAGAGAGAGAGAGAGAGAGAGAGAGTTCATAAGCCAAGGAGACAGTGGGAGGCAAGTTGACCTTGAAGAAATTCAAGAGTCAAGTGGTGAAGGAACTTCAAACCCTAGCACTCAACTTGAGGAGGAAACTCATGTTGAGCCAATTGACAAGTCTGTACCTCTGAGGTGTTCCACAAGTGTTATGAATGCACCTGAGCATTACTATGGATTCGATATTACTGCAGAAGGTGATACACTTATCATTGATGAGACACTGATAGGTCTGGATGAACCTAACAGTTTCGCAAAAGCCATGGCAGTCCCTGAGTCAGTCAAGTGGAAAGAGGCAATGGACAGCGAGATACAATCCATGTATGACAATCAAGTTTGTAACTTGGTTGAGAATGTACCAGGTCGTACGACTGTAGGGTGCAAATGGATCTTCAAGAAGAAGACCGACATGGATGGTAATGTACAAACTTATAAGGCACGACTGGTTGCCAAGGGTTTCTCACAAACTCCGGGAGTTGATTATGATGAGACCTTTTCTCCAGTGGCCAAGATTAAGTCTATTAGGGTTCTGTTAGCCATAGCTGCATTTCATAACTATGAAATATGGCATATGGATGTCAAAACCGGTTTCCTTAATGGAAAGTTAGCTGAGGATGTTTACATGAGTCATCCAGAGGGTTTTGTCAATATAGAGTACCCTAATAGAGTGTGTAAGCTTGAGAAATCCATTTATGGGATAAAGCAAGCACCTCGCAGATGGAATCTTTGCTTTGATGAGAAAGTCAAAGAATTTGGCTTTTCTAGGTGTGAAGATGAATCTTGTGTATATGTCAAGGCTAGTGGGGGTATAGTTAGCTTTTTGGTGTTGTATGTGAATGATATATACTACTCATAGGAAATGACATACCAACTCTGCAGGAAGTTAAGTCCTGGCTTGGGAAGTGTTTCTCTATGAAGGACCTAAGAGAAGCTGCCTATATTCTAGGGATAAGGATCTTGAGAGACCGGAGTAAAAGACTAATTGGACTTAGTCAGAGTACCTACTTGGATAAGGTGTTGAAGAGATTCGGCATGTAGGACTCCAAGAAAGGAGAGTTACCTATCCAGAGTAATGCCAGATTGAGTAAGACACAAAGCCTTAGTACTGAGGCTGAGATAGTAGAAATGAGTCGAATACCTTATGCTTTGGCTGTAGGATCGATCATGTATGCTATGACGTGTACTCGACCTGTTGAAGCCTTTGCTTTGAGCATGGTTAGCAGGTATCAGAGGAACCCTGGCAAGGCACACTGAACTGCGGTAAAGAATATCCTCAAGTACCTACGGAGGACTAAGGACTGGGTCCTTACCCTCGGTGGTAGTGAAGACTTGAGAGTTGTAGGGTATAGTGACGCTAGCTTCCAGACTGATAGGGATAATTTCGGCTCTCATCCAGGCTGGGTCTTTACCTTAAACGGAGGAGCAATTTCTTGGAAGAGTTCCAAGAAAGAGACAGTGGTTGATTCAACTTGCGAATCAGAGTATATAGCAGCTAGCAAGGCAGCAAAGGAGGCGATATGGCTGAATAAATTCATTAGAGACCTTGGAGTTGTACCAGCAATTAAGGAGCCAATGGAAATTTTCTGTGATAGTGAAAGTGCAGTTGCCTTAACCAAGGAACCAAGGGATCATAGGAGATATAGACACATCGACATAAAATACCATTTCATCATACATCGAATAGATGAAGGACTCCTCGTGGCAAAGAGGGTATCATCGGATGAGAATCCAGCAGATCCACTCACGAAGGGACTGACTCGGGTTAAGCATCTCCAACATGCTCGGAGCATAGGGCTGAATGATGATATTAGATTTAGTAGTTAGATAACCTTGAAATTTGTAATTTGGAATTGACATTAGATGATGAATAAAAGGTGTTTTATTTATGAGTAAAGTGTTGGTATCTCTTGTCGATCGTTTACTATATTTCTTTTGCATGTTTTGATTTCCAGAATAATTATGTTTGGTATATCATATTATTCAAACCTCCACAGTCGGTCATATGTCGGAAGTAGGTATGAATCAAGACTGTCATGATTGGTTGCAGAGGTCTAAGTTGTTGGACATGGCTACAACACTCATGAGTGCTCATAAGTTCTGAGCAATGGACTCAACCCATGCTCACTGTAATCGCTTCATCGAATTTATCTCGAGTGATCGTGAGACGGTAATATCATATAAGTCTTTAAACCTAGAGATATGATTTGTTACTTATGAGTTGGTTATGCATTGATTGTACGAAAACGCATTGATAACTCGATGTTATAAAACGTGATCGTGTGTATAATTCAATGAGTAGTAGAACAAACATATGAGTCAAAGTTTATTTGTTCCTTCTTGGATTAGAAGCTGATATCTGGGCCCCTCGATGATTTTGTTTTGACCTATGTACCGGGCCCGGTCAGAACTAAGTTGATGTGTTCAATTAATTTTTTTGTTAACCAAATCGGAAATCGGGAAACAAACTGCTAGACAATAAGTAAGACATTGTTCCATGTATTTTTCCGGCTGATATCTAGAACAGAGGATTATATGATCACTTATCTTAAATGGCGTATCAACATCTTCTCAGTTCCGAGAAACCTTGAAAGAGCTACGATTGCCGATCGGTTCCTGAAGTATTGCAGTTATAGTTATTAGACTTATCCAAGTGGGAGATTGTTGGATATGGTGTCTAAGTCCATAACTATTTCTGGTATGTACTTGACCCGACCCGGCATGGTCCATTTGGGTTGCATGGCACCATGAAATTGGATAAACTAAAATGAGAGAAATAACACTTATGGTTTATTAATATATTATAAGTTCTAATATATTAATAATATTATTTAATTAGTTTGATCAAGAATTAATTTACAATTAATTAAGTGATCAAAAGATAACTAATTAAATATATGGGTAGATTATGTAAATCTTCCATATCTTATATAATGGGCTAAGACGCTCCATGGATTATCAAGTTGGGTTCCACCCATAGGATGCTCCATGGAGTTAACCCATGGATCATGAAATAAAGAGTCATGTTACATTAGGGTTTACCTAATGCAACACACTATATAAACAAAGGTGTTCTCCCCAAAATCGGTTACACTAAAAAACAAGAGGGCTAGAGCCGATTTTGCAAGTGTAAGATTCTCTTAAAGTTTACTCCTTTGCATTTGGTGTTGTGTGAAGCATTTGAGGCATCACACTTGGGGTGCTAGGCTCACAAGGTTTCAAGGATCATAATGAACAACAAGGTAAGTTATTCTATCTTTCATTCAAGTTAAAAATGTTCCCCATGTATGCTAGATAGGAATATAACCTTGGAATTCAACTTTGCATGATAATTAGACAAACATAGATCCAAGGTTAATAGGGTTGCATGTACACTTAGGAAGTGTTAGAATGCTCAAAACCCATGAGTTACAAAATTGGAAAAGGAAACCCTAAATGTTAGTGTGGACGAATTCTAAGGATAAGGCCTTAAGAATTCGTCCGTAATGGGGATTCTAGAGTTATCTTATGGGCTGCTTGGTGGCTATGTAACCAGATAAGGATAATAATTGAAACCCTAATTCCCACACCTATATAAGGATCCCATGGGCATGAGAATTCGGCTACACCTAACCCTAGAAGTCTTGGAGGTGAATTTTTCCCTCTGCCCTCTCTGTCTCTCTCTTGCTTCATTCAATTGGTTTTGGTGTTTGTTATTCATTAGAGGCACAACATTTGATTTTCTAAGGTTCTCAAAGCTTCAAGATCTACAATCAACAATCAAGGTATTCATCTAAGTTGTTTATTTGATATTCAATTAAATTTTTTTATATGCTAGAATAGGGTTTTTCAAGTCTTGGACAATATGCATGAATCATTAGAAAAACTAGATCCAAGCATTAGGGTTTGCATGAACACCATAAGATTGTTGTAATGCACATAACCAATCAAAATTTGCAATGGAGGTCCTTTTTTTATAACTCTGTTGGTTTCAAGCCGTTTGGGGTCATTAATGTGGGGGTATATTCATCTTTTTATGTTTGCCGCTCATTTAAGATGGGATTAGGAAGTGATACGTCATTAACATATCCTCTGATTAACTAGAGTCCAAGAAACCCCCCCTTTTATCTCCACTTCACCTTAGCCTACTGATCATCTTGTCTATCTCCATCCTTCATCCCTCGCATCCGATTTTATGGTTTATCAACTAAAAATAGTACTATGTATGTGGAATTTACGTGATCCTCATTCAATTGCACCCAACCTTGATAATGATTACAGTAAGTTGTTTAATCTTTTGTTTGGTGTTTCACGGTTTTTATATTCAAAGCTCATCGATTTTTGTTTTTTCAGATAGTCAGGACAATTTCTTCACTTTAAAGATACATCATGGTGGATTTTTTTACAAAGTTCCCTGGAAAAAAGGAATTATTGGGATTAGATGGATGTTTCTGAAGGGTTTTGAGCATTCTAACACTCCTATGGTGTACATTCAACCCTAAATACCTTGGATCTATGTTTTCTCTATTATACATGCAAACTTGAACTTTCCAAGGTATTACCCTAACTAGCATACAATCATTGGTACTTGGGTAATATAAACAAGTTAGAAGACATACCTTTTCATGTAGCTTGATTCCATGGAGCTTAAGAGCCTAGTGCCTCAAGTGTGGCACCTCAAATGGTTGACACAACATCACCAACAACTTGGAATAACTTAAGAGAAAAGATTCATGTGCTCAAATCGACTAGCCCTCATGTTTACACACACTAGTGCCAATTTCTTGAGCCATGGGGTCCTTATATATGGTAGCTATTAGAGTTACACCATGTAACTCATGTGTTTCCATATTCTTCATGCTCCATGGGTTAAAACCTCCATGGGTTTAGCCCAACTTGAAGAACTTATGGATCATAAGCCCACACATATATAAAAATGAATGATTTACAGAATCAATCCCCATATATTTAATTAGTCTCCTTTTGATCACAAAATTAATTCCAAATTAATTCTTGATCAATACTAATTAAATAATATGATTTCATATTAATATATTAGAACTTATAATATATTAATAAAACATAATTATCCTTTTCTCACAAAAGTCTATCCAAATTGTTCCGATGCCATGCAACCCAAATGGACCATGCCAATTGGGTCAAGTACATACCAATTAAAGTTATGGACTAAGACACTAATCCAATAGTCTCCCACTTAGATAAGTCTAAAACTATTATTGCATATGACTTCAAAACCCGAATAGCAATCGTAGCTATTAAAAGCTCATGTCGAACTCTAAACAAATCAATGACGCGTCCATTAGATAAGGGATCATATATTCCTTCATTCTAGATATCATATGGACTAAGACATGAATTATAATCATTCTCTCTGTCCATTTGTTGTTTCTCGAATTCCGAATTATGAGGACCGACTAATTGAACAAATCAAATCAGTCCTGGCTTGGCCATGCACTTCGGGGAGTCATCACTAAATCATCGAGGGGCCTACAGATATCGCTTTTATCCCTTTAAGGGTAAAAGGAATAGATAAACTTCGACTCATATGCGTGTTCTACTACTTGTTGAATCATACACAAAGGCATGTTTTATAACATTGAGTTACCAATGTGTTTTCATACAATCAATGTAAACCAACTCATAGGCAATAACTCATATCTCTAGGTTTGAATAATATAAGATATTATTGTCTCATGATCACTCGTGATAAAAATCCATGAAGTGAGTCAAATGAGCGTGGCTTTAATCCAGTACTCAGAACTTATGATCACTCATGAATGTTGCAGCAACTCTTGCTATGTCCCATACCTTGGACATCTACAATCCAGCTTCATGACAGTCTTGATTCATATCTACTTCCAACATATGAACGACTTTGGATGGTTTGAATAACTTAGCCATTTAGGAAGAGCGACATGGTTATTCTAGAAATCAAAACATGCAAAGTGAAACACAAGAATAATCGAATCCAATATGGTCTCGAAACTTATGAAAATAAATGAAACACCTTTTATTTATCACCATATTGATTACACATTATTCATTGATACAGTTTCAAACTATCAACTTTATACTTGAATTAAAACAATAGTTGTCGAATGCTCCAAGCACGTACACTATGTTTTCCTAAACACTAGTCATGCCATACACCAAGTATGCACACTATATTTTTCCAAACATTAGTTATGCCATACACCAAGTATGCACACTAATATTGTCTATGATTAAAATGATTCTCATTTCACAATCCCAAATCCTCACTGCAAATGCAAGAATTCCAAATTTCTGCCATTTACCTAAATCTGTTAGATTCTAAACTTATATGCATTGATCCTCTTGTAATGATTATGCACAAAGTCACAAAGACTTTTCAACAGACACTACAGAGTATTCCAATGGAGACCATTCCATGGAAACGAAGTCTCAAATTCAAAGTTCATTGCTTTGAACATCCTTCTTGCATTAAGTTTCCTAATCTTACATAGATTTAATGAATAACTTCCACCTATGGGAATATTTCCATATTCTCATTTTGACTATCACTTCTGAACAAGAGTTGCCTCTTTTCAGAATATTTCAATATGGTCCTTCCAAAATTAACATTATATTTCCAACTTTCCATGAGCAACCAATATTTGGTAAACCTTATATTGTCCTCGAAAATTGCTTAATCAAATTAGTCATATCTAATTCTAGTACTTTTTCCCTCTTAATGCTCTAGGCATTTGGAAAAATATAGAACAGATGAATATTATAACACATGCAATCGATCCTATATCTGGAGCATATAGGATATGATTTATGATGTCTCACATAAATACATGATACTAGCCCAGTATTTTGCTATAATATTTCTATTTATATTTGCCAAGTTCTTCATAATTCAGATTATGAAAAGGGATGCCATAATCATAATTGAATTGTAGAACGCAAATAATGGACCCACATATAGAATTTCATCATGTTTAGCCATTCCAACATAAAATTCATATATATATATATATATATATATATATATATATATATATATATATATATATATATATATATATATATATCCTTGACTAAAGATGATTGAAACCTCAATCTAAGCTTTTAGAATTGAAAAGAAGTATAATTTCCTCTCCCTTAATTATAGCAAAAAAAATTCCCAATTGAGACTTTTTGTTTTCTATAATTAATCATTGCTAACTTGCAACACTCATCATAATTATCATGCTCCTACTAACATGATGATTATTAGCATAACACTTATGCTCCCACTAGCTTTGACATGTACTCAGAAATCAGCTGGACTTCTAGAAATCAATACTTTATTGACTTTCTTACCAAAGTTCAGACTTCTGATACGAAATGCTTTGATAAAACTTTATCAAAATCATACACCTTTCCATAGATAGCACACATGTGTGTCTAAAAAATTTAAGAACTATGAAAAGGGATGGTGTAATCATAGTCTCAATTGTTTAGACCTTTTCCATTCCTCACAAGTCCATGTTAGTGTGTCGGTTAACCACACACGCTCCACTAACGACTTTGAGAATGCAAATATCACAATTGCTATCTACCGAAAATCTACTTAGTGAAAGCATTTCCTCACCATCATTTTCATGAATCGAAGAGAAACCTTATGGCACATAGATTTTACGGTGTATGTGTTCCTATCCATGTGAATTCGTCAAAACCATAATCACAATACAAGGTTAGAGACAAATCCAAACTCATATGGATTGAACTTGGCAGTCTAAACTTCTTGCCAGCTGGCAGCACAAGGGCCTGCCACTATTTCCAAGTTGTTATGCAACCAATTGAGAACTCTCATGACTCATATGCAAAGCCAACTTTAACTGGAATGGGCACAGAAATAGGAAAAATGTCAACACAATAGGTTATAAACCTCAAGTCGTGAGCTAGTGATAAACTACAGGTTTTATTCTTGATTAGATCTTAAAATTCTTTCAGGATCTTAAAGACTCCCACTGTCCTCTTGACATATAAGACTCTCTTGCCAAGACCCATTCCTTGAAAAAACAAATATTCAATATATAGTGCGGATTCTTATCAAGAAAAACACTTCACACAATTGGACTTAGTTGGTCTTTGTTTTATCCAAAACATCACAACTTACCAATTTCAAATGTACAAGAGTAGGACACACTTTACTCTTATATTTGACAAGTGTTAATAAACCTTCTTCAAGATGTGTCACTCAACTTACAACCTTGGATTATGACTTTAAGACTTTGTTTTGGAGCGAAGTATGACTCTTCTTCTTGATTTAACCATTTCAACAATTCAAGATTCCTCTTCTTAGTCATAAGAATGCACTAAGATGTCCTTAGAGGACTAATTGTGATATGATTTCTAAATCATTAAGATGATCACAAAACATAATACGAAAGTACTCTCCCATCTTTTCATATTTGAGAAACTTTTATATTTCTGCCTAATTTGATTCTTCTCATTCATTCTGCCATACATCAAAACTTTTCCAATGTTTCAAAATTATACTTAAACTGGTAAGTATAACCATATTTACTAAACTTTAGTAAATCATGACAAATAGTCTTATCGATCTTTTGTCGTGGACTTGACCAGTACACAAGAATGTGTACTCGATCCCTTAGTCATTCACTTGACTCACATATACATGTGAACAAGGAATTAGCCTTTATTTTCCAAAGATGAAAATTCTCATTCATCATACAATACAACTTGCATGATTCCAAGTTTCGGTCCAATTGAAACTTTGGTGACAAGAAACCTTCCTTATTTGGTAAATTTAGACACTACCACAAATGAAAGAATCAAATTCACATTTCCATTATTGCTAGAAACATACAAATATCAATTTTCAATAAAATCCATTGCTAGGAGATATAAACTAAAATAAAATCAAAATTTTATTTATTTATAAAATACGGAAAACTTTTTCCTTACAATGCAGCTTTAAATGAAAATTTATGCCATTACATATTTCCAAGCAATCTATCATAACTCTCTAAGTAGTAGCTCAAGAATCCGATCTTCAAACCATGCGATTAAAATCCATCTTCGCGATCAGATTCAACATACTATTCTTTTAAGCTTCCATACTTTTGCTTGATTCTGCCATACATCAAAATGTATTGAGAATCTCCAAACAGGAGCTTAATTGAGTTAGATAGTGGACTTACCTGAAGTAGAGTCAAGTGTTTTGACTAGATCTTTTCTAAGATCTTTCAGGTAGCCAGGGTAGCTTCGCAACCAATGCCCCTTCCTTTTGGAAATAGAAACATATGGACTCTTTGGTAATAATACATGGGACTATCACAGACTTAGCCATTCTTTTTACCATTTGGTCAACCGAGTTGACTATGGCCGATCCCTTTCCATTGGGAAGAAAAATGCTTTCTGGATTTCCAATGTCAATGTCCATGGAGGTTTGGGAAGTTGATCTTCTAATCAAATTTGCTTTAGCAGAGCTCCAAATCATTACTGATTCAGCAGCACCAAGCAAATAGATAAGATCATTAAGGGTCATGTCATAGTCTATTACATAGTAGTCCCAAAGAAACTCACTATGTGACTTAGAAAATGATTGAACAATCAACTTTCTCAAGATTTTGACACCTAACTCTCCCAGCTTGTCAATGTGTGACTTTATTCGAAGATGTGTGCACACATAGACTTTGCTTGCCAATAGGGCTTGAGTGACTTTGAACTATTCAAGAACTTGTGGGTTAGGAGAATAATTGGAGGACGTGGAAGGAGTGAAGAATGATTCATGAGACATCATCTTCATTAGGAAAGCTTGTTCCAAGAATTTTGGGAAGATCATAATTGTCTGAATTGGACATCTTTTGGGAGATATTAAAGATAGTTGATTTAAAGTCCTTAATATAACACCCAATATGAGATATTAAGGCTATGATCCAACACAATATTTTATAACTTGACAGAGGGATGCCGTAATCCAAGCTATAGAGTATTTCAAGGTAGGCGAATGACGATTCACCAATTTCCACCATGAAAAACGAAATAATTTATTAGGTTTTAATTGGATTTGAAACTCCTAGATCTTTTGAGATTCATTGAACTTTTCAATGTCATGTTTCAATCTCGATTGTGCCCTCTCAAATTTTGTGATTGGGATGCCGAGGATGAAAAAAATAAGGTGTGAATATCCATGCAAATATACTTGGTACCCTTAATATTTACCCCTCAATCGATGTGTCGGTTAACCACACACGCTCTATTGATACTATGATAAAAATTAAGTTACCCTTTTCCTACCTTATTAATGTTGGATTAGTGTCTAAGCCTGTAACCATATTTGGTAAGTACTTGACCCGGTTGTGCATGGTCCTTTTGGGTTGCCTTCACCAAAGCAACTTGACTGGAGAAATAAATAGAGATAGAGGTTATTATGATTTATTATGTTGGGTCAAAATATGGTTTATACTTTACTTTTCTTGGCAATTATTTTTATGTAATACTTTATTAATTTATGGCCATGTTTATGTGTGTGGTTTACCGGCACATCGAATAGGTGATTGTAACAATGAATGCACCATGTAGAGTTGCATGGTTATTCACACCCACTTTGTGATCCTCGGCATCCCAGTCACAAACGAGAGAGACATATCGAGATTTAAACATGCCATTGAAAAGTTCAATGAATCTCCAAGAAAATCTAGGAATTCTCAAAAACATTTAAAACTTAAGCTTATGTTTTTCATGGTGAAGAATTAGTGAATCGTCATTCACTTACCTCCAAATTATTTGTGTGTTAGATTACGGCATCCCTTTTCTAATATGTAAATAATGTTGTTGGATCCTAGGCGTAATTTTCCATTTTGGGTGTTTAATTAGGGATTCAATTCTAATCAAACTTTGTCCTTCTATTTGTAGATGGCTAACGCGAACAACGCTGCTGCTAACTCATTCACCCTAATGAGTCTTTGTCAAAAAGTGACCTTTGATGGATCGAACTTTAGCGAATGGATAAGATACATTTGCACGATTCCGCGCTACGAGGACAAAGAGTATGTCCTCGACGAGAAGCTCGAGAAGATAAATCCAGAAATCGCTACTCCCGAGGAAATGGCTGTCTTTGAGACCCATGAACGTGATGCAACAAAAGTCCATTGCATCATGATAGCCACAATGAACCAAGAATTCCAAAAGTCCTATGAGGACATGTATCCGTATGAAATGCATCAAGACTTAATGGATAGGTACCACCAAAGTGCGAGGCAAGAGCGCTATGAGATCATCACGAATATGATCACCGCTAATATGGGAAGTGGAGAATCACTTACCGTGCACTTGCAAACGATGCAAAGATATGTTGATCGTCTTCGCAAGTTAAATGTTAACTTCGGGGAGGATTTGGCCATCGACATTGTTCTTCACTCCTTGCCCTCATGCTACAACCAACTTAGGATGACCTACCTCATGAACAAGGAAGAGGTCACCGTAAGCAAACTCCAAGGGCTCCTAAGGACTGCTGAGAGCAACCTCAAGGAAAAGTCCGTTGAACCAACTCCCGCTCCACCCGCTGGTACTCTTTTGGCAATTGGGCAAAGAAGGGGCAAGAAGAGGAAGGCTCCGTCAAAGAGCAACCACAAGGGAAAGTCCCAAGATGGTTCCTATTCTAGTGGGACCAAGGATGGCCCTGCTAAACCTAACTCTAACCCAAAGGAGGCAGAGTGCCACCATTGCCACAAAATAGGGCATTGGAAGAGAAGCTTCCCGGAATATCTGCAAGCCATCAAGGATGGGAAGATCAAGTCGTCTTTCGCAGGTATTTACACAATTAAATCTAATTATTCATCTCATGATATTTCTTAGGTTCTTAATACAGGATGTGGTTACCACATTTGTTCTGATTTGCAGGGACTAAGAAGAAATAGGGATGTGGAGTATGGAAGAATAAATCTAATCATGGGAAACAGAAGATCGTCGCCTGTCACCAATATTGGAGTGTATTCTTTAGTGCTTAGTAATGGATTAGGTTTAGATTTAAATAATTGTTGCTACTCGCCAGATATGGCAAGAAACATCATTTCATTTCATGGTTTGTTTAGACAACGATTTAGATATTCGTTTAATAATGAGAATGGTTCTATTTATGCTTATCTAAATGGTGTTTTATACTTTGAAGCAATGCCTTCTAATGGAATTTATGAAACTGTTATGGTTGTAGATAACCTAGGAAATGATGTGTTGTGTATGGATTCTTCCAATAGTATGGATAAAGCATGTATGTGGCATTGTCGTCTTGGACATGTCAACAAGAAGCGCATAGCCCAACTCCAAAAGGATGGAGTGTTGGAATCATTCGACCTTAGGGAAGATGACACGTGCGAATCTTGTTTACTTGGAAAGATGACCAAGTCACCCTTCACTGGCACTTGTGAGAGGGGTGTGGGTTTATTGGATCTCATACATACCGATGTATGTGGGCCCTTTAGATCCACCACAAAGGATGTGAACTGCTTCTATGTGACTTTCACCGATGATTATAGTAGATATGGGTATATTTACTTAATCAAGCACAAGTCGGAAAACATTTGAAAAGTTCAAAGAGTTCAAACATGAAGTGGAGAATCAATTGGGCAGGAAAATCAAGATGCTTCGATCCGATCGAGGAGGAGAGTACCTAAGTCTTGAATTCCATGACTATCTCAAGGAATGCGGAATAGTTTCGCAATTGACGCCACCTAGGACACCACAGTTGAATGGTGTGGCAGAAAGGCGTAATCGAACCTTGTTAGACATGGTCCGTTCTATGATGAGTCATGCTTCACTACCTATCTCATTCTGGGGGTATGCCTTAGAGACTGTTTCCCATATCCTTAACCGAGTCCCTACAAAGAAGGTTGCCAAAACACCTCACGAGATGTGGACAGGGAAAGCTCCCTCGTTGGCACATATCAAGGTTTGGGGCTGTGAGGTTTTCGTAAGACGAGAGACTCACGACAAGCTCGAACCTCGTAGTAAGCGATGTATTTCATCGGCTACCCGTGGAGATCCATTGGATATCTCTTCTATAGACCGAGTGAGAATGTTGTCTTCGTTGCGAGGATAGGGGTTTTCCGAGAGCGAGAACTCATAAACCAAGGAGACAATGGGAGGCAAATCGATCTTGAAGAGATTCAAGAGTCGAGTGATGAAGGGACCTCAACCGCTGGCGCTCAACCCGAGGAGGAAACTTCGGTTGAACCAATTGACGAGTCCTTACCTCTTAGAAATTCCGAAAGAGTTAGAGTTGAAACCCAATTTTATGGTTTTCATATTACTACCAAAGGGGAAACATATATTAATGATGGTACACTAATAAATCTAGATGAACCTAATAGATATAAGGAAGCCACGGCAGGCCCAGAGTCTGCAAAATGGAAAGAGGCGATGGGCAGCGAGATTCAGTCCATGTATGAAAACCAAGTTTGGAATTTGGTTGACAATGTGCCCGGACATAAGACGGTTGGGTGCAAATGGATCTTCAAGAAGAAGACCGACGTAGATGGGAATGTACACACGTATAAGGCGCGATTGGTGGCGAAGGGCTTTACTCAAACTCCCAGAGTTGACTATGATGAGACCTTCTCACCAGTTGCGAAAATAAAGTCTATTAGGGTGATGCTAGCCATTGCTGCGTTTCATGATTATGAGATATGGCAGATGGATGTCAAGACCGCTTTCCTTAATGGGAAGTTGGCTAAGGATGTTTACATGGCTCAGCCAGAGGGTTTTGTCTATGCCAGGCATCCCAATAGAGTGTGTAAGCTTGAGAAGTCCATTTATGGACTTAAGCAAGCATGTCGCAGATGGAATCTTTGCTTTGATGAGAAAGTCAAAGAGTTTGGATTTGTACGAAGAGAAGATGAATCATGTGTATATGTCAAAGCCAGTGGGAGTATAGTTAGCTTCCTCATTTTGTATGTCGATGACATACTACTCATAGGAAACGACATCCCGACTCTGCAGGATGTTAAGTCCTGGCTCGGGAAGTGCTTCGCTATGAAGGACCTCGGAGAGGCTTCCTATAATTTGGGAGTAAGGATAGTGAGAGAACGAAGTAAGAGACTAATAGGAATTAGTCAGAATACTTACTGGGATAAGGTACTAAAACGTTTTAGTATGGAAAACTCGAAGAAGGGAGAACTACCGATACAAAGTAATGCCAAGCTGAGTAAGACTCAAAGTCCGAGTACCGAAGCCGAGATAGCAGAGATGATCCGAGTACCTTACGCTTCCGTAGTTGGCTCAATCATGTATGTTATGACTTGTACTCTCCCTGATGTCGCCTATGCTCTGAGCATGGTCAGTAGATATCAATGGAACCCTGGCAGAGCTCATTGGATTGCAGTCAAGAATATCCTTAAGTACCTTCGGAGGACCAAGGAATGGTTTTTAGTCCTCGGAGGGAGTGATGACTTAAAGGTGCGAGGGTATAGTGACGCCAGCTTCCAGACCGACAGGGACAACTACCGTTCGCAGTCAGGCTGGGTCTTTACCCTAAATGGAGGAGCAGTGACTTGGAAAAGTTCCAAACAGGAAATTGTAGCTGATTCAACGTGTGAATCAGAGTACATTGCAGTGAGCGAAGCCTCAAAGGAGGTGATATGGTTGAAGAACTTCATTGGTGACCTTGGAGTTGTGCCTGCCATAAAGGAGCCTATGGAAATTTTCTGTGTTAATGAACGAGCGGTTGCCTTGACCAAGGAACCGAGGGATCATGGTAGATCTCGGCATATCGACAAAAAGTATCATTTTATTAGACATCGAGTAGAAGAATGACACCTCGTAGTAAATAGGAGGGACTGAGTAGGGTTAAGCACTTGCAACACGCTAGGAGCATTGGGCTGAAGGATGATATTAGTTTGGATTAGATAGTTTAGAAACATGTAATAGATAAATGTAATTGACATCTGATGATTAAATAAAGGAGTATTATTTAAGGGTTTTGTCTTATGTTAATTGTTTAACTATTTTTTCACTTTGCATGTTTTGACTTCCAGAATAATTGAGTTTATTAAGAATAATCGAATTATTCAAACAATCCACAATCGTTCATATGTTGGAAGTAGGTATGAATGAAGATTGTCATGAATTGGTGTGTAGATTGTCTAAATGGTATTATACATAGCAAAGTTTTGCTACAACATTCATGAGTTCTTATGAACAAGTTTTGAGGATTGGAATAAACCCACGCTTGCTGGAATTACTTTATGGAATGTACCGCAAGTGATCGCAGGATGATAATATCATATGGTCTTAAAACCAAGATATATGGTTTATTGTTTACTAATTGGTTGTGCATTGGTAATGCGAAACCGCATCAGTAAATTGATGTCATAAAACGCATTGTTGTGTATGAATGATTAGTAAATAATAAATGCATTTAAGTCGAAGTTTGTCTGTTACTTCTATCCTAAGAGGGTAAAAGCGATATCACGGCCACTCGATGATTTGATTTGACTTATGCGTCGGGCCCGGTCAAGACTGGGTTGATGTGTTCAATTAAGTTCTATGTCAAATAAATCTGAGATCGAGAAACTAATTGCTAGACAATAAGTATGACAATGCTTCATGAAATTGTCTACATGATATCAAAACAAAGGACTGTACGATCCCTTATCTAAAGGACATGTTACTGATAAGATCAGAGTTCGACAGCGTCTTTGAGAGCTACGATTGCTAATCGAGTTGTACGTTGCATTTGTGGTTACTAGACTTATCCAAGTGGGAGACTGTTGGATTAGTGTCTAAGCCCGTAACCATATTTGGTAAGTACTTGACCCGGTTGTGCATGGTCCTTTTGGGTTGCCTTCACCAAAGCAACTTGACTGGAGAAATAAATAGAGAGAGAGAGAGGTTATTATGATTTATTAATATATTATAAGAATAATATATTCAAGGAGAAATCATATTTGTTTAATTAATATTGTTCAATAATTAATTAGGAATTAATTTTGTGATCAAGTGTAATTAATTAAACTAGAGGGACTGAATTGTAATTATGAGATAGTTGCAGAATAGGGCAATGGTTATCCTAGTTGTAGGATGGAAGAATTCAAGGGATAAGATATCCTTGAAATCGTCCAAATGTCCAAAGGGATAAGAGTTATCAAGGCTTATCTTTTGATTGCTTGGTGGGCAAGTAACTAGATAAGGATAAGGACTGAAACCCTAATCTCTACCTATATAAAGACCCCTAAGGCCTTAAGAATTTGTCCACTTGCTTCTAAGAGATCCCAAGGCCAATTTCTAGCTCTCCCCTTCTCTCTCTATAGCCTCTCCAATTGCTTGTGGTTTTTGTGAGCCATTAGAGGTACTACACTTGTCGTACTTGCTTTCAAGACTTAGGGTTTGAAGATTTAAGTTGTTATTGCAATATAACAACAAGAGGTATGTGATCTAACCTTCTATGTGAATTTCGAAAATAGTAGGCCACATTAGGGTTTTATTCATGTGTTAATAATGTTGTGTATCTAATAGTGAAAACATAGATCCAAATCTAGGGTTGCATGCACACATAGGATTGTATGTACCAAACCCATCAATTAAATCAAGCTAGTGTGTCGGTTAACCACATGCGCTCCACTAACTGACTTAAGCAAAGTGCAAAGTGTAATTTCATGGGTTTGCACCAAATTCACATTTTCCTAAAGTAACTAAGATTGGGAATTTATAAAAGGTTTAGTTACTTTAGTATGTATCATTAATACTTTTTAATGAAGGGAGAATTCTAGTGCTTTTCCTACCCGTTCTGCTAACGACCCTCCACTAATCAAGGAAGCGGTGAGTGGGAGTGGACACCCATTAAACTATCATTTTATAGCTAGTAACCTTATACCCCCTTATAGACCGGCTTCGTGAATGAGGCCTACTAATGGTAAGACTGACATGCTCTTATACATATATATTATTAACTTATAATACTATAAAGTATAAGGGTTGAATTTTAACTTTTAAAATTCTAAGGGATTAACTTGGAATTAAAGTATTCATGAGGGGAAACTTTACAAATTCCAAAACTTGAGGGAAAGTTTTGAACTATTCAAAAACTTTTCAATTCCATAACTTATGTGTTTAAAGTAGTTTTAATGAAAAAAACTCTTCAAGTTCCATAACTTGAGGACAAGTTATGGAAGACTTTAAAACATTTAAAAATGAGACTCTCCATTTTTCATAACTTATTGAAATCTTATGAGTTTTAATAATCATAAATGTGACTTTTCATATAACTTGAGTACAAGTTACAAAAACACATATTATGAACAAATTTTAGATTAATTTGGATTGAAAACATATTATCACATAACTTTTCTGTTAATCTAAATCAACTCATAAGAACAATATAATTCAAATCAAACACTTTTCAAGTAATTAGCCTAACTATTAAAATAATACAAAACATGAATCTAGTGACAATTATCTATGAAATTGTATTAGCATGAGCATTACCACAACAAAAACAGGTTTACAAGTTCAAAAACAGTTTAGGGTAATGTTCCTAGTCCAATTCCAGCCAAAAAACATGAAAAATCTAAAAACTGGAAGCTGAACTCATCGGGTTCTCCAAGGACCTCGTCGAGTTGATGCCTTAACACATGAACTCGACGAGTTTTTGGCCAGAACTCATCGAGTTTTTCATGTTGGGCAGATTTTGGTTTTGAAAAACAAGTTTTGCATCAAGTATAAATGAAAACAAGCCTAGGCTCTGATACCACTGAAGGGTTTTGAGCATTCTAACACTCCTATGGTGTATATGCAACCCTAAATACCTTGGATCTATGTTTTGTCTATTATACATACAAACTTGAACTTTCCAAGGTATTACGCTAACTAGCATACAATAATTGATACTTGGGTAATATAAGCAAGTTAGAAGACATACCTTTTCATGTAGCTTGATTCCATGGAGCATAAGAGCCTAGTGCCTCAAGTGTGACACCTCAAATGGTTCACACAACACCACCAACAAATTGGAATAACTTAAGAGAAAAGGTTCCTATGCTCAAATCGGCTAGTCCTCATTGTACACACACTAGTGCCAATTTCTTGAGCCATAGGGTCCTTATATATGGTGGCTATTAGGGTTACACCATGTAACTCATGTCTTTCCATATTCTTCATGCTCCATGGGTTAAAACCTTCATGGAGTATCCATGGGTTACTCCATGGGTTTAGCCCAACATGAAGAACTTATGGATCATAAGCCCACACATATATAAGAATGAATGATTTACACAATCTATCCCCATATATTTAATTAGTCTCCTTTTGATCGCAAAATTAATTCCAAATTAATTCTTGATCAATACTACTTAAATAATATGATTTCATATTAATATATTAGAACTTGTAATATATTAACAAATCATAATTATCCTATTCTCACAAAAGTATGTCCAAATTGTTCTGATGCCATGCAACCCAAATGGACAATGCCAATCGGGTCAAGTACATACCAATTATAGTTATGGACTTAGACGCTAATCCAATAGTTTCTTGAAAGGACCACAGCCTGGACAAATTCTAACAGTTGTGGAAGCTGAGACAACAAGTTCATGGACATGGTTCTTGGAATGCCTTGGTAGTGATTTGGATTTGGATGCATCATGCAAGTTCACCTTTGTATCTGACAGACAAAAGGTATGAATACATATAACATAAGTCTCTTTTAAAGCTTGTAACAATACTAACTATAGATTACATTATATGTAGGGAATAATACCTTTAATAGCAAAAGTGTTTCCAAATGCAGAGCGTAGATGGTGTTTGAGACATATACATGAATACATGAAGCTGCAATGGAGGGGATAAGAGTTTAGAGATCACTTGTGGAGGTGTGCTACAAATACAACCATTAGGCACTTTGAAAGGGCAATGAATGAGTTCAAATATTTCAGTGCAGAGGCTCATGAATGGCTAAGTAAGATTCCTCTAGTTCATTGGGCTAGGTTTCATTTCACAGGTAGAGCACATTCAGATTGTCTGATAAACAATTTGTGTGAAGTATTCAACTTTAAGCTAGAGCATGGTAGGGACAAGCCTGTCATTACTTGTTTAGAGTACATTAGAGTGTACTTGATGAAGAGACATCGCATTGTACAAAAAGAAATTGATAAATGCAAAAGTATATTAGCCCCTACTACAACTAATATACTTGACACAATCAAAACATCTACAAGCAAATATATGTCACTCTTCTATGGTTCTGGAGACTAGTATGATGTTTAATCGGTATGTGATCAACTTGAAAGAGTGAACACGTAGTTGTAGGTATTGGGAGATAACAGGGATAGTCTGTAGGCATGGAGTTTGTGCAATACGGGAACATATTCAAAATGGTGAAAAAGCCCAACAACCTGAATATTGGGTACATCCTTTTTATAATCTAGGAACATGGAGGGCAATGTACTCTAACAAAATTGATCCAATCAATGGCAAGAGCATGTGGCCAAAATCTAGATGTCTAACCACTCTTATACCCCATACACATCACACACGAGTAAGTTGAATTTTAGTTAACATAGTTTCTTATTCATCTAGTTTTATTATTTCCTTAATATTTTTGTTAGTTGGAAGGGCCAAGAAAAGGAGGAGGAGGGTTATACATAAGTGTACTAACCAGTTAACAAACCTATCTAGGAAATTCATAACTATTACTTGTTCCAAGTGTCATAATAAAGGACATAACTCTAGAACATGTAAGGGGCAAGGGGTCAACTCAGAAACCAGTGGGTAGATCAAGTCAAGGTGGTGTGGTTCGATTAAGTAAAGATGTAGTTGGTGGAACAAGTCAAGGTTCAGTGGGTGGAACAAGTGAATTTATAGTGGGTGGGTTAAGAGCAAAGAAGATGGACATGGGAAAAAAGCATCAAGTACATAAAGTAGGACCTAAGTGAAGTTGGATACACATGAAAGCATGACTAGTCAATTTATTTGGCTACCTTTTGTTTAATATTATAAACTTGTATTGATGCTTTTGTTCAAACATGTTTAATATAGATAATTACATCTTTTTGCAACTACCTAAATTAGTGATATAATTAAGTTGATACTAGCCATATGTCATGCTACATTTCTAGTTGTAATGATCAATGCGGTGAACATTTCCAGTTACTTATCATGTTTTGATCTTGTGTGTTTCTCATTCCATTCCATTGTTTGATAAATTACCAAAACTCATTTTATTCCATTATTTGATAAATGACAAAAACTCATTCTATTCCATTGTTTGATAAATGACCAAATCTCATTACATTCCATTGTTTACTTATAGTGTTTTGATCTTGTATTTTTCTCATTCCATTCCATTGTTTGATAAATTGACAAAATTCTTTCCATTCCATTCCAACATTCCTGATCATTGACAAAAAAACAATGCTTTATAATTACCATAATACAAAATACCATTAAACTAATTAACCAAAACCATACATTACATTAAGATTCTAATACATGACATCCTATCCCAAAATCAACTGGTAATATCCCATTCCAGTTCTATACACCATCTGACATTACATATCCAAAATACATCCCAAAAGACACTGACCAAATACATCCCTAAATCTAACTACTACCTAGTGCATACATATATAAACGAAAAAAAGAACCAAGACAGAAGAAGCATCCACTTCAGCTTCAAAACATCTGCACAAGCTTGAATCAACATCATTTGAACATTGTTCAGTTTCCTTAGCAAGCTAGGAATCACCTCCATAGCTCTATGACACATCGGATCGTTCACCCACACAAGAAATGGACAACTTCGACCGTTTCGAGCACAACACCAGAATCACCTTCCTGGGTTGAGCTCCGTCCAAGATGTCAGTCTCACAACAACACTTCCACACGTACTAATCATCATTCTTGCAAGAGAGGAGAGCTTTGTTTTTTCAGAGATAGTAGCTTGATTTTTCTGAACGTTGGCTAGGGCTTTTTAAAGGGGGTGGAGAAGCTAATGTGAAAATACGAAAATACCCCCATATTTTTTGAACATAATCACCCAAACGGCTACAAACTGACGGTGTTATGAAAAAGTACCTCTAATGCAACTTTTACAAACCACAACGGCCAAAAGCATAAAAAAAAAATAGATAGCGACTAAGTTTGTTACTTTTGGCAAACTAGAGGGACCATTTTTGTAATTTTGTCTTAAATTAATTACTTTATAGTATTATGTACTTTTTAAAAAAAAAATTATGCGCAGTGTTTTATTCTCAAAATAATTCTATCAGAATGATATATCAATATGGGTTATAAAACTCTGCACAATGTTTTGTCTAGAAATCATTCTATGAGAATAATATAGCAATATGACTTAGAAAACTGTTCACTGTGTGTTATCTCGAAATCATTCTATCAGAATGTTACAAGAATATGGCTTATAAGATATATCAATATGGCTTATAAAACCCTGCATAGTGTTTTGTCTACAAATCTTTCTATTAGAATAATATAGCAACATGGCTTAAAAAATTATTTACTGTATGTTATTTCGAAATCATTCCATTATAATGTTATAAGAATATGGCTTATAAGACTGCTAACTCTTATACTGTTTACAATATAAGTCATTGTATTGCTCATTGTTTACACATTTTTTTTGATATTATGTGTTTTCATTTTATGCAACCGTAAAAGAATTTTTAATAAACATTTTTTTTGACATTCTGGTGGAATGATAACTGGATGATTCTACGAATATGAACTACAACTTTATTGCCTCTAAACATAAATATATAAGAAAAACACGTAGAATTCATCAAACCATACTGTTATTATACTTAAATCAAATTTAATAATATCATATAGTGCATCAAACCAGGCTTTTATTTACGAAAATCAAACTTAATAATATCTAAAAACGTCTAATTTGATGAATTTCTTGTACTTCTATTATTTCTTCAATCCGAAAGGACAGTTCCTGCTATCATGACCAAATCCAAAACATATTTTACATTTTCTTTTTTTTTCACAACTTCGTTCACCAGATTCTTGGGATCATTGACATTACCCAGATCCTTCCTGTGATTCTGATCTTCATTATCCTGCAAGATTAACAAATTGGATATATATATATATATATATATATATGTATGTATGTATGTATGTATGTATGTATATGTAAAAACGTTAGAAACATATATACATCAAAGAACAAGAATTAATACCTGATTCCGATTTCCACTATGAACATCCATCGATTTTTGTAAAAAAAAAGTAATGAGCAAAGTAAGGAATCGATATTTGTGATCTGTGTGTGGACGTTTCCATCGGATATATAGATATAATTAAATTAATGATAAGTAAATCAGTCATAAATCATTGCCTAGTATAAACGGATAACAATCAGAATAAATAAATTAAAAATTAGGATTAAAATGAAAGACTACATAATTACCCTTACATATTTAATGAAATAATTAATTATTTGCTAATTTGTGATTCGTGCATCCATGCATACAATATTTATTGGAAACATTTGAACCTAACTCTCTCTCTCTCTCTCTCTATATATATATATATATATATATATATATATATATATATATATATATAGAGAGAGAGAGAGAGAGAGAGAGAGAGATAGGTTCAAATGTTTCTAGCAACTATTGTGTGCATGTATACACCAGTGAGAATTAAGGTAATAATAAATCATTAAATAAACCATGTAAGGGTATTATAGTAATCTTTTCATATTTAATTATGGTAATTCATTAACTTCCTAAAACCTAGTATTCTCCCCTCTTTATCTTCAAACGATCAACCTCAAAAATCTGTAGCCTCACCTCAACCGACAACTTCATTGTCGCTCCTCTACCAGTCGACCATCATCACCTTGAAATCAAAGCTTTTAGTTTCATCTTGCATTCTTTCACCACCTCCAGGGAGTACCATAGAAGGTCTTGTAGTTACCATGTCACTAATATACTTCCTGCTGATTTCCGATTTCACTAATATCCCACTGTGCTCTCATTCTTCTTTAATTTTAAATATCCATCATTCAAGTTGATTTTGTAATTTAGAATCTGACTTAAATAATGATAGATTATTCTTGATTTTCCATTTGTTCTTGATTGTTCTAAATTTGTCTTTAATGAAAAGGTTTAAACTAGCATTCTGTAAGAATTTGCAAAAAAAGGGTTAAGCTGGGGATTTTTGTTTCATATTAGAATGCAAACACATGTTCGTTCTATGCGAATATAAATATTACATAAAACATGTATTGCTAGTAATTCTGACATAATACATTTATACATGCTTTAGAATGTCTATGCATATAGAAAAAAGACTATGATTTAAGTGCATTCTGTAATGTATTCTGTTAGAATTTATTTATATATTCATTCTATTAGAATGTCTTTTTAAAATGTTTGTTAACAACAAGTATATTTTTTTAACTGGTAATACTAACGAATAATGTATCTTATTCTTTCAGAATTGCATGGAGAAAGAATTCAATATTGATCATACAAGATAAATATTTGGAATCGAGTTCAACAACAAGTATATATGCAAATATCTAGTGGATTATATGGACCACTGAAGAATATCAAGTGTATTAGTTTAATAATTGTATATTCAAGAATGCTATTTTTTAAGAATTTTATTATTTTTGATGATATTCTGTTAGAATATGTATAGATATATTAAAATGTATAAGGATATTAGTCTGTAAGAATATATGTATGAATTTGTATTTTATTTCGGATGTGTATTAAGAATAAAATCATAGACCCAACTTGGATATATATGAATAATAATCTAGAATTCTTAAATAAGGTTAGTTATCAAAAATATTTGCATTGGAAATATATTCTACAAGAATAAAATCGAAAATATATTTAATATATTCTACAAGAATAAAATCGAAAATATATTACTAGTTTATGGTTGGCATTCTGTCATTCTAACAGAATAAAATCAGATTTTTTAATTTGAATTAATTTAAAATATTCAGATTTTTAAAAATGAAGGAATTAATTATCCCTAAAAATCCAAAAATTTCATTTTTTAATATAGGTTAATTGAATAAAATGCTCTTATGCTGAAACTTGTATGATTATATGGTATATGTTTACCTTATTATAATATCATAGACCCTTAAATCATGACCTTTGATTCTATTTAATCCGGTGGTACAGATCTGTGTATTTTGACACACAATAGTTAACATAAGCGTGTATATATATATATATATATATATATATATATATATATATATAGAGAGAGAGAGAGAGAGAGAGAGAGAGAGAGAGATATATATGGAGGTAATAAAAAAAATATGACCAACTAATATATGGGTTTTTGAGAATATAGTAGGCAACATCCTACAAGGCAAACCCAACGAATTGACACTTCAATTAAATATAGAATGTTAATAAAACAAACATCATTACATGTTGTGATATTTAATTTGGAGCAGTTGTAAATATTTAATTAAACAATACGTAGAATCTTACTTAAAATTCGGTTTAATTTTTTTTAATGTAATTTAACAAGAATCGGATAAGCCATGCATGCTGCACATGATATGGTAAGGCCACTTCGAAACAGCTCAAAGTGACGAGTTAAAAGATCCTCAGACGCCCACATTGTGAGATCCGCATAAGTAGCTTCTCAAATAGAACTATTTTTTTTTCGACCAATAGATGTTTTAACTTATTGGGTCTTAAAATGTAAAAATTTTCTCACTTACAGTCTTACACCACTGATCGTTTATGTTACTTATGACCATGTTTACTGGTGTTTTATATATGCCAACCAACTGTGTGTATTTTAAATTAAAAAAAATAATTAATTAATACAACCATAAATACAACCACTTAAAGCAAAAGAGGGCAGACGATTCAATCTTGTAACCATGACAGATCTACATAACCGGATAGGATTATTCATGCGTTATTTATTTTTTAAATTTTAATAACTATTTATTAGATAATATTTACTGTAAAATTCTTATACTAATAAAAGAGTAGTCATTTTGCAATGTGTCACTATATTAGACATCTTAATTAATATGATGCCACTTGTCAATTTATTAGTTCTCCATTTTAAATTTATTAAATCTCCTAATTAATGTGATGTTATTTGTTAATGTATTTATTCTCCATTTTAAATTTTAAATTTTATATGATTGTTTTCATTAATTTACAAATAAAAAATGTCTAATATATATTAAAAGTTAATTATATATATTTATTTGAATCAACGATTACAATTTCATAAAAACTAATATAAATATATCGTAATTAATAATTTATTTAAAATAATTAATTATTAATTTTGAGGTTTTACTATAAAATTTCAATTAATTTTATAACCGTGGTTTTCACGGGTTATAATATATATATATATATATATATATATATATATATATATATATATATATATATATATATGTGTGTGTGTGTTTATTGTAAAATATCACATAATTAAAGATCAGCCATCTAAGACATAATATTCTTAGTGTATACTTTTTAAATGGATAGAAAAAAAAAAAAAAAAAAAAACACAAGTCTTGTCTAGGGTTGGACTTTACAGCAAGCAGGGAAGATGGTTGTTCTTCTCACCTACCATTACTTTATATAAATTTCGGATGAGTAAAATAGTAAATTGTCGTTTTGGTCCCTGTTGTTTTAATTAATGTGCAGTTTTTATTCAAATTTTAAAAAGTTGATGTGATTGATCCTTATTGTTATAAAATCCATCATTATTCTTCCTTCGCTGTTACCGTCTATCCTTTTTACCACAAGTGATTTTTACCCATGAATTTGTTATTTATGTTAAATCGTCATTATCTAAATTTTAAAATAATTAATGTAATTTAAATACATGACAAAATACAGAAAAACACAACCATTTATCTATCAACATAAAAAAACTAAAATTTTTTTATATAAAAAACTCTTTACATTTCAGTTACCTTTCAGATATCTCCAAATATTCATTTTTAAAGAAGTTGGCAGTTGTTCTATGAGATGATACTTATCTTATTGTTTTTTGGCCGACATAAAAAAAACGACATCACTTATTTTTGTTGGACTAAATGTTCGTTGGGTACACTTTTTCTTTCACGTTTTACCATAGACAAAAGGCAGCGACACATTTTTTTTTCCATTTTAACCTAAAACAAAAAAGATTAATGTCATGTTAAAAAACAACTGTTAAATAAAATGTAAAGGTTTATCTACATATAAATAAAATGTAAGGTTTTTTTTTTGTAATGTTGTTAGATAAATGATTTATCTACACTTTGGAGACATTATCATTAACTTTCATCATCTCCAACAATATGACAGACACCAATGTATTCTTTTCTAGCCATTAGAAATGGCAAATTCCATTCTTGATTTTTATTTGATTTTAGGTTGGTGATTTCCAGTCGGTGTTGATCGATTAGGGTCCAGGTGGTGGTAGAGAATAGTTTTAGGTGATAGTTGTGGTTGTGTTGGTAGATGGTTGTTTTAGGTAGTAACGGTGGTTGATGGCAGTTTTAGATGGTAACGATGGTTCCTGGCAATTTTAGGTGATTGGGGATGACAATATTAAGTGGTTGTGGTAATGGTGACGGTTTGTGTTGTTGTTGGTGGTTATGATGGTGATGATAGTGTGAATCTAACACTACAACAAAAATAACTTACAAACACCATATGTGTCTTACGACCACATTGAAATTCATCATTTAAGTGTGACTATAAGCTATTTTTAGTCACATATAATGTGAGACGAGTTGGTGTTAACCATGGTTACTTTATATTTGATCCGGTTATTGTTTACCATTTAGTCACATTAAATTACGTTAAATCGTGACGTGTGATATCATTTGGTCACATAAACAAAACCTTTAAAAAAAGTAATGTAACATTGGTTGGGTATTAGTGATATATAATTGTGAAAAGCATCATTGAATATTACTTATAGCAACACTTGTTTTCCAAATGATGTAGCCATTTGGTACTATGTAGTTACATTCATTTATGGTAATGTGTGACATATGAAATCATTTATTCAAATGAACGAATCACATAACGAAAAAATGTGACCATTGGTTGCTTTTCATTATATATAATTGTTAAAATCATCAGTGAATATTACGTATAGCAACACCTTTTTCTAAATCATGTGGCTATTAGTTATCCTTTAGTGACATTTATTTATGTTAAAATATGACATGTGATATCATTTGACCACATAAAAAAGCTCATAAAGTAATGAATGTAACCATTGGTTGCTTTTAGCGACACTTAATTGTTAAAACCATCGTTGTATATTAGTTATAGTAATGCATTGTTTCTAAATGATGTGGCTATTTGTTACCTGTAATTACATTTTTTATATAAAATTGTGACGAACGATATCATTTAGTCACATAAAGAAAATCATAAAGAAAAAAATATGACAATTGCTTGCTTTTGGTGACACCTAATTGTTAAAACTACCGCATTTTATCTAATTGATGTGGCTATTTCTTACTCGTTAGCCATAATTAATTTTGTGATCATGGTTCTAATTAGTATTCGGTAAAATTTATGATTTGTCAACGATAATATTAAAATGTTGCACGTCTATTTTATAGGAGTAAACAAGAATAGAAGAAAATAACATTAATCATATTGTCAAGTTAAATAATATATAAAATTGTTGTATTCAAAGTATACCTAACATCTATACAAACAAAAAATGAAATGTATGTCATAAAATGAATGTTACATTTGTTGTTCCTCCTATTAAACATGTTCCTTGTCTTCAGTGCCGCAGGTGGTATGTAAGATATTTTCTGCTTTTTAGGGTTGGCAATTTTACCCTCCTTACTTGAAATTGTAGTCGGTAGCTATAGCAACATAATTTGTATGTAACGTCTAAAATTAAAACAAAAATGATTAAAAGAAAAAAAATAATTCAAAATAAATAACATAATAAAAAAAACATGTCCATTTACTATGACAAGGTCTTTTATCCAAAAAACAAAACCTTTATGTGCTTCTCCAACTAATTTGTGCTCGGTAGTTGGATTTGGTAAGTATGCATTCTCCTTTAAGAATTCTTCAATAGACAACTTATAGCAGTCGTCTTGTAGTGGAATGTCGTGAACAAATTGCTTTCTCATTGAAAAGTAAGCTTTACCACGGGCCAAGTTTCTTGATATTGGTTCTGCTATGTATAGATCACACTTTATAGGATGGTTCAATACATACTTGTATGTCTTTTGGTGCCCAAGTTTGTGGTTTTTTCCTACAAACTTATTTTCTTGACTTTTCCAAATTCCTGAAAACCATAAACGTACTTAAACATGTGTTATCTTAAATGAATGAGAATTATATATTGAATGTTTTGAACTGTCAAGTTTTTACTTACTAGAAAAACTGAATCGTTTGTCTTGTTTGTATTTTTCTATGTTGGACTACATTTAGATGCAATAATTTTGTCCATAGAAATTACATGAAAATATACAGAAGAAAAGTATGATTAGCTTGTATGTAAATAAAAAAAACAATATTTTGCGGTAAAATAATGTTAACAATGTACTTACTGGTGTTATGGACTCAATTGTGTAGATTCGAAAGTTGTGGTGAGTGGTTAAAAGCTATGTATTTATGTTTCAAGTCTATAAATGGTGCAAGTTATGTACTTTTGTTATCATATCTATTTACAAGGAATTTAATAATTTCACATTTTATGTTCATTCTTGTATTTTTTTTGTATGTGTGATGTACCTTAGAAATGGGGTAGGAGCTTAGGTCTAGAGTAAGGAACACTCTCATATTACTCTTTCTGCTCATTCCAGATGTAGTCAGAGCTAAACAAATCTTATTTAGATCTTGCTGGTCTTTATCGCTCTCTTAGATTCGATTGATTTAAACATTATTTCAAACTCTTATCAATTGGTATCAGGGCAGGATTTACTTCTTTAATTGAAGAATCTACATAGCGTTTTTCATCTTTTTGAATCGCTCATTCCGATTTATTTTTCCACAATTTTAAAACATAATTCTTCACTTAATCAATAAGTGATTAATTGATTCTGCTATTGTTTCTATCAATCAATCTGATAATAATTGTAATTTTCTTCTAGAAATTTCTCTTATCATCAAATCTAATCAAATGGCTAATCTCAATGTCAACACGATGATGAACTATGCAAATCTTGTTTGATCTACAACGAATATTCCGATGCTGATTCCCGAGTATTATAATCAGTGGGCCGATCGGATGGAAGACTGACTTAATGGCATCGATGTAAATCTGTGGAAATCTATCAAGGAGGGAAATTAGCGTGAAGATATGGTTCAGGCTATTGGTAGTGTTGGAACTACTGTAGAGATGGTTGCACAAGAAAACACCAAGAAGGCTTATGATAAGAAAGCTCTTCGTGAATTGAGAGGTGCTCTTCCTCCTATTTTTTACAACTGTGTTCGTGGATGCAAAACTACTAAGGAAATATGGGATACTTTGAAAGATAAGTATCAGGTCAATGAAAGAATAATGAAAAATTTAGTAATGAAACGTTTTTTTTCTAAACATGCTGATTTCAAGTAAAACGAAAATGAAAACATTAAAACATACTACGACATGATGAATGATCTGATCTTCAGGTGAAATCGATATGGGGTAAAGTGTTCTCCTCTGGAATCCAATCTTACTTTCATATATGGACTTAGAAAGGAATGGTGAAGCATATGCTTGATGATCAAGACACAGAAAGATTTTGATACTCTTTTGTTATAAAATTTTTACAATATTCTTAAAACGCATGAATCAGAGGTAATGGAGATTGCTGAGGAGAAAAAGTTTAATTATGGTGATCCAATGACGATGGTGTCGAAAGAAAATGTGAAGGAAGATACACATTGAATAATACACATGATTTACTAAACAACTTAGCTATTTATTCATTGGATAAAATATTACATAATTATTCAAGGTATAGATAGGTTACGAAAGCAAAGTACAAAAGCAAATCACATAAGTTCCAGGCTGCATCACCGGGGTTATCTCCTTCTTCAGGCGGGTTCATTCTCTTGAGAATACATGTGGTTTGAGAGGTCAACATAATATTTTTGAGTCCACTGGTTTTGTTGTTATAAAACAAGTGTGGATATTTTTACTTTTTTTTTATCCTAAGCTCACTTCCTTGAGTTTGTGAGTACTATTACTACTGCCATAGGTAGGTTCCTAGTGGGAGTCTAAGATAGTTGAGTGTTGGTTGCCCTAAACACACTTCCTCGAGCTTCTGAGTACTATCACTACTTAGTTGGATTAACCCTAATAGTAGTTTATGATAGCTATTTTTAGTTTGACTTTGACAAAGTTACGATGTGTTCCTGTAATCGAGTTATGAATGTTGATCCCGAAAGAAATTACACGGTTCTTCATCGGACGTCACTATGGTAAAAAGTTATGCTTACTTTGACTTGTCGTCGGGTTATAGCTAGCAACCACAGTAGGGAGTACCAATCCCGTATAGATCTATACATATCTCTCTTACACATTTAAGGGTTAATGATTGTAAGTCAGGCGCTAGTTGAATATGAATCAACGTGTTGATGAATTGTGTCTCATCTAACTCTTGTCGTGAGGGCTTCCCCTAGTCGGTTTTTTTGTTATTCTCATTGTGCTTTATACGGTATACTTATTATATATATTATTTATCTGATACATGTGAGTGTGTGTGTGTGTGTCTATATACATATATATATATATATATATATATAGTGTGTGTGTGTGTGTGTGTGTTTAGCATAGCCGAGAATTTGGGCAGAGTAACACAAAGTACTGAGCTTATCCAAAGCTAGCTATAATGACGAGTTTTCGTGTTTCCTGGCAACTAGTCAGCGTGACAACTAGGTATGATCTTATCTATCAGATTAGTTTATCATAACAACCATGCATAATATTGGCTAATTGGTTTCGGCATAATATTATCCTAATGCTATTGGTATAATTATCTAACTATAATTAGTGATTATTATGTAAAGTTGTAACTTAGACATGTAACCCCCCCCCCCCCCCCCCCGGAAAAGAGTTGAAAATGGGGCCTTAAACTCACCTGTGAGTTTGAAAACATATGTGTTGGGTAGATACCACAAATTAGCGCTTCGAGAGGCGATTGAGGCGATGACACATGAGGTGATTTTAGAGAGAGGATTTGAGAATGGTGTGAGGAAAGTAACTGCCAAGACCTGCTATTTATAGCAGGTTTGGAGTGCATGTAGTGCAAATCCATGCAAACTAAATGATCGTGCCACGTGTCCTCATCTCAGTATGCCATGTCACCCTGTATCTCGACGTAATCAAGTATCAGTGCATGCGGGGTACTGCGCGCTAGCGTGCGTGACGGTAAAAATTGAACTTTGAAAATTTTTAAATCTCACATACAAACCTCGTTCTCAACGACTCTTATATATTCATGTAGGTATTGATATTCTCTATAACTTTCATTTTGGTCATTTTTCCTAGTTTTGACTTCTATTTTTCGACATGTTTTTATTACCGTTATAATCTTACAAGAATCATAACTCTCACAAGTGATATCTCTTTTAGGCATTCTTTGCCACATAATTTCCACTTAAAGTAGTACTAAGATTGTCTAGTTGGTGACTTTCTCCTAAAGTCGACCAATCACCTTGTAGTTTTCATTGTTGTAACTTTTTAATTACGGTAGATATAAATTTACCATAACTATCATATCTTCTCCATAATATGTTGGATTCGTATGAAATTTATATTTCTTGAAGCTCGATAGCTTAAGGAGTAAAAATATGCTAACCTGCTCTTAAAGTGACACGACTTTTTTCACACTTATTTTTGAGCCTAATGGTTGACGTACTTAAGAGTGAAATTTTTTGAATATATTAAAATATATCGGGTGGTTACTAGGTTTTCCTTATTACATTCCTATGTCTTATCGTTAAGTGTTAACGGTATTTGACGACGTATTCTCTGGGTTGTCACATCCTCCCCCCGTTAAAAGAAATTTCGTCCGGTAATTTAGCATGTAGTTGGGGAGTTCTCAAATAAATGGGGATACTTGTTCCTCATTGGATCTTTGCGTTCCCACGTGAACTCCGGTCCTTGGCTAGAGTTCCATCATACCTTCACTATAGGAATGCAACTTTTCTTAATACTCTTGACTTCACGATTCGTGATCTTGACTAGCTCCTAAAAAATGTTGAGTTTCATGTCGATCTGGATCTCATTGAAGGGTATAACTAGCGTGTCGTTGTAGAGGCATTTCTTAAGGTTCAAAACATGAAAGACATTGTGTACGTTGTTGAGCTCTTTGGGTAGGGCGAGTCGGTAGGATACTGGGCTTATTCTAGCAAGGATCTCAAAAGGTCTTATGTATCGGGGATTGAGTTTGCCTCTCTTGCCAAATCTTATAACTCCTTTCCACGGAGATACTCTTAGCATTACTCTATCCCAACTAGAAATTCATGTTGTTTTCATCAAAACTCAGTGTATTTCTTCTGACGACTACAGGCCGTTCTCAACCGTTCCTTAATTTTGCATGATCTTCTCAGTTTTCTCATGACTAATCTCAAGTCTGCTTAGCAACGTCTTCCTAGCGTGCTTCTTTTCTAGTTGGGTGACACCAACTTCTGCCCAACACAATGGTGAATGGCATTTTCTCCCATAAAGTGCTTCAAATGGTGCAACCTTTTATGCTCCTGTGATAACTATTGTTGTAGGAAAATTCGACCAACGCTAGGTGAATATCTCATGCATCACCAAAGTCTATCATGCATGCTCTGAGCATACATTCTAAGCTTTATATGGTCTACTCGCTTTGACCATTTGTCTGCGGGTGATAGGCGGTACTCATATCGAGCTGGGTTCCTAATGCTCGATGCATCGATTGCTAAAATCGGGACAAATGTCGGCTATCTCTGTCTAAAATTATCGTCGTGGGTACTTCATGTAGCCAGACTATTTCTTTGACATAAGTCTTGGCTAACTTCTCCATTTTATCCATTTCCTTAATGGGTAGGAAATGGGCAGACTTTTTCAGACGATCGATTATTACCCAAATCGTGTCATAACTGTTAGGCGTCTTGGTTATCTTCGCGATGAAGTCCATGGCAGTTGTTGCATTAGACCCAATGGTTTTTGTTAATCTGCTTTGACCTTAGCGCAGGTCAAGCACTTTCTCATGTAGGTGGTGATCTCTACCTTTTAAGTTCAGCCACTAGTAAATTTTCTTTAGGTCAAGATACATCTAATCAGATCTTAGGTGAACTGAGTATCTTGTCTTGTGAGCTTCGTCCAGTACTGGACTCCTGATGTCACCAAATTTTGGTACCCATATTCGGTTCATGAAACACACGATTCCATTTTCTCTAGACTCAAATTGCTTATCCATGCCTCGTAGGCCTTCTTCTGCTTTGTTCTCCTCCTTGATTTTCTCTACTTAGGCTTCTCGAATTTGGGCATGAAGATTTGGCTGGATTGTTAGAGTGAGTTCTTTCACTCTGTGAGGTTTTACTCGTTCCTTTTTGCTTAGGGCATCAACTACTATGTTAGCTTTGCCCGGGTGGCATTGAATCTCACACTCGTAGTCATTCATCAGCTCAAGCCACCTTCATTGTCTCATGTTGAGTTTCATTTGGTTGAAGATGTGCTGAAGACTCTTATGGCATGTGTATATGACACACTTTGTGCCATACAAGTAGTGTTGGCAGATCTTTAAGGCAAAAACTACAGATCCCAATTCCAGGTCATGGGTGGTGTAATTATTCTTGTGAGTCTTAAGTTGGCATAAGGAATAAGCGATCATTTTATCTCTTTGCATGAGTACACACCCCATGCCCTGATGTGATGTGTCGTAATATAGAACAAAATTTTTGGTTACTCCTGAAAGTGAAAGAATTGAGGCACTACACAACATGTGTTTCAACGTTTGAAACACAGATTATTGTTGTTCTTTCCATTCAAACCTTGTATCCTTCTGTGTAAGTGTAGTGAGAGGTTTTTCTATTTTTGACCAATTTTCTATAAATCTCCTATAATATCCTGCCAATCCTAGAAATTGACGCACCTCTATAGGCATTATGGGTGCTTCCCAAATCTTTATGGCTTTAATCTTGGAAGAATCTACGTGAATGTCCTTATTGCTGACCACATGTTTTAAAAAATTGTTCTTCTCTAATCCAAAATTCACACTTCAAGTATTTTTCATACAATTTCTTCAACAATTTGCGTACAATTTTGCTTTCCTTAACAACTCCAAAATGATTTGATGGTGTTGACCGTGTTCCTCCTATGTTTATGAGTATATCAATATAGCATCGATGAATACCATCATGAAATTATCAAGGTTAGGTTTACAGACACGGTTCATTAGATCCATGAAGACAACTGGCACATTATTTAATCTAAAAGGGATTACTAGAAACTCGTAATGGCCATAATGAGTTTTGAAAGCAGTCTTCGGAATGGCTTCTTCATGTACTCGAAGCTGATGGTACCCAGACCTTAAATCAATCTTCGAGTAAAATCTAGATCCTTGAAGTTGATTGAACATATCGTCAATCCTTAGGAGTGGATATTTATTCTTGATTGTCAACTTATTCAACTCTCGGTAGTTGGTGCAGATTCTGAAGGTTCTGTACTTTTTTTGAAGAATAACACCAGGGCTCCTCATGGTGAGAATCTCAGTCTTATAAAAGCCCTTATCCAAAAGCTCATAGATTTGAACGAATAACTCTTGCATTTCGGAAGGGGCTAATATGTAGGGTGATTTTGCCACTGTAGTTGCCCCTAGGACTAGGTCAATTCGAAATTCAACTTCACAAATTGGTAGTAGTCCAGGCAAGTCCTCCAGAAATAGATCGGGAAAATCACATACTTGGGGTATGTCCTTGATTTCCTTATTCTCACTCCTCTTATCTAAGAAATGGGCCAAGAAGGTATGTGATATTGCCATATTTATACATAGTTTTAGGCAATATTGATCTACATTTTATTTAATATTTTGGTTGTTTGCATAGAATTATGGTACTTGTAAGGATAAAATGTTATTTGCAGCCAAAATAAAGCATTTTAGAAGAAAGGGACCAGAAGCGACAAATTATGGAACATTGGAGGCTTGAAGAATAAAAGATGAAGTAATTCACAGAATATATTGGGGCCACGACGTGAACTTAATAACCATGACGTGGAATCGATCTTTTCAGAAGATAAGTACGCGAAGAAAGAATCCTTGGCGAATACAGATAATTCCTGAAGTCACGTCGTGAAGAGTCCTGCCACGACGTGGAACGTGATTTTCCAAAAAATATATAAACCCCTCTCCATTACGATTTGGGAGACTTTTGGCGGAAGGAAGAGGTTCCAGGAGGCGATTTACAGCAGAAGAAAGGCCTTGGAAAAGGGTTTTCAACACCAAAAGAGTAAAAGTTCATAATTTGTTTATTTGTTTTATACTTTTGAACATGTTTACTTATTTGAGTTGTGGTTATGTGTTAGTTGCTACTATGAGCAGCTGAATCTAGCTACTCTTATCTAGCTAGATGAAGCTTCAAACTTATGAATAACATAATTGTATATGGATTTATTTAGTTGGTGAATTGCTTGTGTTTGATTTATTGTTACCTAGCATGCTTATGTTGTTGCTTTAGTTGCTTAAATTCATGTTATGTGTAGCTTAGTGACCTAGTAATTTAGTGAACATTGAATTACTAGAGCTAGGATCAACCAAAATCTTAGTTAGTAATTGAAGTAATTAACTTTGCCATGCTAGAGAACATAGATTATGACCATAATTATGTTTGCATGATAAATCGTACATAGCATATTCATAAACATAATTGGTTATGTGTTTAATTATGTGTGACCATACATAGTTTTACATGAATTAATTAGCTATTGGTAAATTTAGACCTAAAATTACTAATATAACAATAACTAACTTAATAATCCATAATTGATTGCTAGCCATAAGGACGAAGTGGATTCGAACTAGATAAGAGTGTTTTTAATTACTGATTGAATTTGAGTTAAGTTAGTATGATCTTGCAAAATCAGATAAAAACCCCTTTTTAGCTTGTTAATAAGTAGATTAATTTAGTAGTAAATAGATTAATTAATAACACCGTTCCCTGTGATCGACACCCGACTTACCTAAGCTATATTGTATTCTGACTAGGTACACTGCCTACAAGTGCATAGTTAGTCTAAGTTTGTTAGGTTATAAATATTAAAATTAGTGGGTACTTCGTGCACATCAGTGTGCTACTTATTATGAAGGTAGTTCTTCGCCTTCATGCATGAGATGATTCTAAGACCCTTGTTGGTCTTATCTTTGTATATTTTTAGAGATTCTTCGTTAGGTAAAGGTATATATTCTAACAACCTTGTCGTAGAATAAGATTTCCGCTCGGTGCGGCGATAACCAAACCATTCTGATTATAACATCTAAGATATCGATGGTCATATGCATGATGTTGACATGAAAGGATTGGTTATTGAGAGTTAAATGTCAGTTTTCTAATATTTATTGAGTACAACTGAATTCTCCGTTAGCCATTTCTACTACATAAGGCTCATTTAATTTCCTAGATTTATGGCTTTAATTTTTTCTAAACTTAGGTGTAATGAAACTTCATTCAACACCGGAATCAAAGAGTATAGATAGATATATACTGTTAACAGGAAATGTACTTATCACAATAGTGGGGTACTGAATGGAGTCCTTCGTGTCAATCGCGAACGCTCTTCCTCTAGCATTCCCTCCCTCATTCCTCATTTTTTGACAGTTTCTTCTGATGTGCCCAACAATTCTACATTCAAAGCAGGCTCTATTATCTGGCAAAGTAGCCATGCCTTGGTTGGTTGTGGAAGTAGGAGCAATCGTGGGCTGGCGGCAGTATTTCTCGATATTGCTTCTTCAGTTGCACCTATTAGGGTGCATGAAGTTGTCAGTGTGGTGGATGTGACACAAATGGCACTTCGACAACTTTCCCGTATACTGTCCTTCAGATGCAGGAGTTGTGACAACTGTCGGGGCCAAACTGATGGCATAAGCCATGGCATTCTCTTGTCTCATGCTGGGAGATTGCTTAGAGGTACCCTTGAATCAGTTTCCAGATTTACGCTTGCCCTCCCTTGACCTAGGGATGTCAATATTCTGGACTAACATGCCTCGTCTTATTTCTTGTTTCGTCAAGCTAAAAGCCAACCCTTTTGGCCTTATCGTATGTCGAGGTTCGAGAGGCTATGACCAACCCTTGGATGGGGTGAACCAATCCCTAGAGGTGCCTTTCCACCTTCTTGTACTTAGAGGTCACAAAATTTGGGCAAAGGGTAATGAGGTCGTTGAACCTTTTGGTGTAGGTCAAGATGTCGACATCGCTCCTGGTCAAATTCCACAATTCCTGCTCTATTTGTTACATCTCCTCCTAAGGACAGTAATACTCAATGAGCATTTGTTTCAATTGCACCCAAGACAGAGCATTGGCATTAGCGAGACCTAGTGACTTGACATGACCATTCTACCAAGACATAGTTGCGTTTGCGAATGTGCAGTCGGCGAACTTGACCTTACTCTCCTCAGCACAAGAGAGCTAATCTCGATGATAGACTCAGTCTTCTCGATCCACCTGGTAAGTCCTATAACTCCCACGTTCCCATAGAACATTTTGGTTTTGCAGTTCATGAAATCATTGTAGGTGAATGCTCTTGGTGTACCTTTCTTATTTATTTGGAATAAATTACACGAATGGTCCTTATGGTTTAGGGTAATTTGCGCGTTTGGTTCATAACTTATTTTTTTAACTTGGAATGTCCCTACTGTTTGTGTTTGTTACGCATTCGGTCCTTGTCTTACCTAAAAACACTATTTTTCCCTTGATTTTTTAATCTATTTAAATAAACACACCTCTAATCCCACCTCCCTCACGTTTCCTTACCTAACCACCACTTTTTCCTATTTAAATAATAGTATTTTTAGTAAGATAGGGACCAAACGCGTAACAAAAACAAACAGTAGGGACCAAGCGCGTAACAAAAACAAACAGTAGGGACCAAGCGCGTAACAAAAACAAACAATAGGGACCTTCCGAGTTAAAGAAATAAGTTAGGGACCAAACACGCAAACTATCCCAAACCATAGGGACCATTCGTGTAATTTACTCATTTATTTGGGAGCCTTCTCCACCCATTCCTGATTTGGTGTGATTTCCATGTGCAGCTAGTGCCTTAACCATTCTTCATTCGATCATTTATTCAACAGACACATGGTCTAGAGGTGGGTTATTTTGTGTTGACTGAGCATCCTTCTCAGCTTGAAGACCTTGTCAAGATTTGGTAATTCTCGGAGGTGCTATTTAAATATTCCTAAAGTTATTGTCGAGGCGTAACTTAGTTTGTCGGAATTAGCAAGCTTGTGCCCTCGTGGTTAGGGTGCGGTGTGTTAGTGTTAATGTTAATGGGAACAACAATAACAACACAGATTTCATGTAACTAGGTATGTAATATATATATATATATATATATATATATATATATATATATATATATATATATATATATCTGTGTGTATATATATATATATATATATATATATATATATATATATATACCATGCCGAAGTTACCAAAATTAGGTGTAGTTAGGGTAGAAATAGCCATGCGATTACAAAACAATCGTGTGAAGGCTTTTCCTGCTACCCTAACCCATAAGAAAGTATCTATATCCCTCCTAGCTACCATGCTAGGGCCAAAATAACAAAAACCAAAAACCAAAAGTGCCATCAGTTAGACTAACTGTTTATATACAAACTATAGCCAAACACTAATAAGAGACTCTCAACATTCCACCCTCTCTATTTGGAGCTCCAAGTGATCCGTTCGGCCAATCACCTCCTTTAGAACCTGACGGCGAAACTGGGTCTCCTCTCGTGCCTCTTGTAGTTGGTACTATACGAGTAAGGTCCTCATCTCCATGGAGTCTCTCTCCTTATCCAAGTAATGCACCCTCTCAGTGAGCTGCATTAAATCCATTCTTAACAAGAAGAGCTTAGTGTCCATCGCAACAATATGATATGAGTTATGGGCAGTGCGAGGCACTAAAAGAGAGATGACATGCTCAACAGGATTAGACGGAGTAGTGGGAGGTGCAATGAATGATCCCCAATCTCGAACCGTGAGCCAATAGCCTCTTCCTACACCCAAGCTCTGCGGGATTTCTTCGTTGTCGGTGGTGATGCTAGTAGGGACGCCACCCTCTTTCATGAGGGGGTAGCAGCAACCTTCCTCAGGGTATGCATCACCCGGGTACCCGTGGGTGTCATGTAAGATCGATAGGAAGGAGTGGGGTGGGGTGGTGAGGTCTCCGATGTGATGGCAGTGTCCTCCTCATCCTCATCAGGCTCGTACTCGAAACTAAGCAGCTCTAGTCGAGTCGATGTGTATTCTAGTGAAAGGACTGGATCTGACGGGCGCTCAGTGGGAATATAATCAGGCACCAAGTTATCACTATCCTCCAGGGTACTGACTGAGTCATCAAGTATTGTACACAACTCCTCTAATGAGGAAACTGCCCTCCACGATCCATTGCCTGCCATGCTCTCGACAGACATGCATAAGACATCAAATAGGAATATGTTTATGAGAGATGTGAATATCAATTAAATACTATATAATATCAAATTATAAGTATATAATAGATAGTATATGTAACTCTTGAGTCTCCCCCACTATACCGTAAGTTACAGGTTCCTAGGGCAGAAAAATCCTCGAGTGTAGATGTCGTTGAGTTAGCCATCCCCAGACGTAGAAGTCTCTAAGAGAATCTTCTGAGTATAGAATCCTATGCATCCAATCCAGAAGTCCTTAAGTGTTTAGATTTCCAACCACTATATCCGAGTTCGGTCATGCGTCGTTCAAACCATAATAAAACTTAGTTGTGCACTCTAGGTCTAGTTGTGATACAGTCGATGGACTATACCAACTCTAAATATGGTTTTTGACATAAAATCCTGAGTTGTGACTTCGTGGGTTAGTATTGTTGGGTAATAGATATATACTAATATGGGTGTATCGATATTACTCTTAATATTATCTAGGTTGGATGTATTTTAGGGTTATGTACTCCAAGACTATCAAATAAGGATCAATCATATGAGAAGTACCGGTGAGCAGGATCATTTTAGCGTATAGCCGTTCTTAAATCCAACAACCCAAGCAATAGTTCAAACTAGTCACCTCTTCCATAAGTAGTCAAGAAGTAGGGTAATTAATATTTATAATTATTATTGTTATTAGGCTTAGAGGGCTAAACCTAATCAGAGTGTAGTTCTAGATTATACTTGTATTTTGTAATGTATTACAAGTTCGCTAAAACCTAGCTCTGATACCAATCTGTCACACCCCTGGCTGCCGGTAGAAAGGCTAGGCTAGGCGACGTTAGGATGTTGGGATCTCAGGCCAAGATACACATTGAGTAAAAAAGGATGTACTAAAGAACAAAGGTATTTATTAATTGGATAAAAGATATTACATAATTTTTCGAGGCATAGATAGGTTACGAAAGAACAATACAAATGTAAAGCACATAAGTTTTGGGATGCATCACCAGGGTTATCTCCTTCTTTAGGCGGGTTCATTCTTCTAAGAATACATACGGTTTGAGAGTTAAACATAATGTTGGTAAGTCCACATGTTTTGTTGTTATAAAGCACATGTGAGTATTTTTAGTTGTTGTTTATACTAAACTCTTTTCCCTGAGCTTTTGCGTACTATCACTACTACCATAGGTAGGTTCCTAATGGGAGTCTAAGATAGTTGAGTGTTGGTTGACCTAAATTCGCTTCCTCGAGTTTGTCAGTAATATCACTACTTACTTGGATGAATCCTAATAGCAGTTTATGATAGCTAGTTTTAGTTTGAGTTTGAAAAAGTTAAGATAGTTCCTATAATCGAGCTATAACATTTGATCCAGAAAGCAATAATGTGACACTTCATTGGAAGTCACTATGGTAACAAAGTTATGTCTACTTTGACTTTCCGTCAGTTTGTAGCTAGAAACCACATGTGGAAGTGTTAATGCCATATAGATCTGTACATATCTCTCTCGATTATTTAAGAATTAACAATTATAGTTCATGTGCTAGTTGAATATCTATCAGTTTGTCGATGAATTGTGTCTTATCTAACTCTTGTTGTGGGGGCCTCCCCTGGTCGATTGTATTGTTATTCACATTGTCTTTTACACGGTATACACACACACACACACACACACACACACACACACATATATATATATATATATATATATATATATATATATATATAGAGAGAGAGAGAGAGAGAGAGAGAGAAGTAAGTTCAAATAAAATCAGTAAATAGTGTGAGAAAGTAAAAACGTTGTATTTATGTTATTATTTTGTAATGAATGTTGTACATGCGTATTGTTGAAGTAATTCTAATATTAATGTTAACGTTGGATTATTCATATATTAATAAAATGTTATTATTCCTTATAAATTTAGTTATGTGTATTTTTATAGTAAATTCTAATTTTAGTTTTAACCTGTGACTATTCATTTATTCATCGCTGAATAATGACATAAAGTTGTGGATATAAAATTCATTGCAGAATAATAACATAAAAATAGTGTTTTTACGTTCTCACACTATTTACTATTTTTATTTGAACCATCCCCTATATATATATATATATATATATATATATATATATATATATATATATATATATATATATATATATATATATTAATAATTGTCATAATCAAACAACCATCAATTAACTACTCTAATGTGAAGCCAAACTTCCTCACAAAGTTAACTAAAAAAACATCCCACAAACAAATATCACAGTTCAACAACTAGTTGGATTGAGCCATAAAAGCACCTTCATAACTGTCCACTGAAGGATGCATTGCACAAGTTCTATGAAAGCCATGGAATTTTACCTGTTTTTATCTCCCTTGCCTAGCCAAGTGGAGTCGAACCTTGGAACTTGTTTTTCTAAGATTCCAACTTCATTTTGTACTTTTCTTGACATTATTTAACATGATCAAATCTTCTTGCTTCCTTTCTCTGCCTTCTACTAGGAGCAACATTCCCAAGAGAAATATCACATCCAATTGTCCCTAAGCAGATGCATCTTGATGTAATTTTTTCCCATCCTCTTCTTCTTCCAAGAAAAAAGTACTTCGCTTGAAATATATTAAACAATCAAATAATTTTAAGTTAGACCAATACAAAACATAAAATAGATTGTTTAATACAACGCCTAAAAAAGAGTACCATTCTATCCCTGAACAGTATGTTTGATTTTTTTTCAAATTTTAGCATTTTAAGAGGACGTCCTCTTTTGCAAAAATCCATGGAATAAACCTTAATCAATATGTTTCCATGGTTTTATATATTTCTTCTGATCTTGTAGACTATCTAAAGTATTTGCAACTGTAATGTTCACACAAAATTCTTTTATAAATCTAAATAGAAAATTAACTACATATACACATGTATAGTGTACACGAAACTTACACAACCTGGCACTTGAAAGCATCAATTGCTGATCTCTCCCCACCGAAGTTATAATTCATTCAATCAGTAGCGATGGCAAACCAGTAATCAAATTTTGCTTGTTGTCTTGTTCACATTCTTGATGAAGTACTACCTACCATGATATTGATCTTCTTCGAGTATAATAACGATTACGATTATAGAAGAACAAGGACTTTTGGTTTTTTAATAGTGTCATAATGTTGATGTTTAGGAATGTGGAAGATTGAAGTTGCTTCATATCGATGGCCGAAGAACTGAAACGATGGGATGACGTCGGTCGAAATTATGGCGCTTAAACATGTAGAGGGTGAAATGATCTCATTGCCCTTACAACATACAATAATTCATATTTCAATTGTAAAGGTATTTTTTATCAAAATGCATAATTCAAAAAACTAAATGTGTTTGAAAGCACTACCGGTCTATTTAATCTATGGTTTTTCAAACACCCGCTAATTAAAGAGAAAATGACATTGTTGAGTTAGTTTGTGTTGCGTCTTGGGCCTTATGTTTTGGATCCGGATTGGGCCTGTCCATCCGTGATTATCTAGATTAGCTAGTAGGGTTATTCTATATATATGCATGCATGTATGCATTATTAATAGTTGATTATCACATTCATTTTTTGTAACCCTAAAACACCTCTACAGTTGAAGTTCTTAATCGAGCTCTTCTGAGGCGTTGAAGCATTAATCATACGACATATTCAAAGTCATACTCGTGTTCTTTATTACGTTCTTAATTATTAGCTTGATTAGAATATATCAATCATGATAGAACTTTGTTCTAACAATTGGTATCAAAGCAGGAGACTGTGTGATCAATACACATTCCTTCTATATTCAGAATTCCTTAGGGTTTCCGATTTTATCATATAAATAAGAAGTCTTCTTCTTTGTCTCGACGACAAGTCAGTTTTAGATAAAAACCTAATCTCAAGTTTACAGGTTTGATTCTAGCAGCTCACCATGTCTCACGATGATTCACAAACAAACCCAATCAACATCTCAAACAACATTGGATCTACAACCAGGATACCCATTCTCTACACTCAAGACTACGAAGTATGGGCACATCACTTCGAAGACTACGTGGTTGGATCTGAAGATAATGGCTATCTTATCTGGGAAGCTATCACACTTGGGCCGTTTGTTCACTCAGGAACGAACACTACAGTCAAATCCCAAAAGGAATGTAACAAGCTAGTAGCGGATGTAGACAAGATGTTGCAGGATGAGAAAGACAAATTGCTATATAATGTGAAGGCCATGAGGATGATCATATTCGCCTTACAATCTGACACCTTTCGGTTGGTTGGTTCATGCACGAAGGCCAATGAAATCTAGGATAGGTTGAAAGAACTCTATTCGACCGATGAAGATCTAGAACACTGCATTCAAACCTTGTTGTTGTTAGAATTTGGAGTATTTGAACAGAAACCTGACGAAAAGCTCATACAAACTTTCGATCGGTTCAATCATCTCCTAAGTAAGATGATTAATCATGGAATAGAGAGGAAATTGATTGAGCAGAAAGTAACTTTCATGAACGGGCTCAGACCAGAATGGATGGCTGTTGTTTCTAATGTAAAAGCGCATGAACAGTTTAAGTCTTACTCGCTAGCGAAACTTGTGGGAATACTTAAGTCCCATGAAAGTGTAGTAACCAAAGAAGCGAAAGTGGTTTCTTGTGTGGGATCACTGGCTCATGTCTCTAAAGGAAAAAGTATTGCGGAAGAAGAAGAAGAAGAAGCTGATATGTCGGAGTGTGACCTTACAAGCGCGGCGTATGCTATGATGGTCACCAATCCAAAGAAGTTCGCAAGGAGAAAATTTCGTGTCAACAAGAACCGAAACTGGCAGGGAAGTTACAGCTCTGAGAAGGTGAAGGATGAAGCGAAGATCACCTCTCAAAAGGATGAAGAAAAGAAGGAGAGCAAGCTTGCAGGAGACTCTGGATACGACTGCAATTACTGCCACGGCAAGAACCACTTTGCCAAAGATTGCATGCTAAGGAAAATGGCTGAGAAAAGAGACGGAGAAGATGATGAGGCATACTATATGCGCAAGCTGGAGGAGATCAAGAAAAAGAAAGCAACTAACAGTTCTATGAATGCTTTGATAGTACAGGAGAATGCAGATGAAGACGAGTTCGGTGTCGTCGAAGTTTGGTCAACCGACTCTAAAGACGAAGAGGTGAGAAAGCCCACTCATGGAAAGGCTTATGTGGCAAAGGAAGTAGGTTCGGCTGGAAAGTGCTTGATTGTCACAGCTAGTTCATCAACTGAATGTGCAAGTGAGGAACCGAACCTGACTGAAAACAAATGTTTTGCAGCAAAGCCAGTTAGTGAGCAGATCAACGACTGCGATCGTTTGATCAAAAAGGTACAATCTATCCTAGGATCTCGTAATGTTCTAATAACAGAATATGAAGAAGAATTAAATGAATTAAAATTTAAATTTTCTAATCTAAGCGGTAGTCTCATGCAAACTCGGTTAACAAATTCTAACCTAACTGACCAAATCAGCAGGGTGACAACGAAGAGTGAGGAGAGAAGCATGTGGATAGAGCTGAAGGAGCAGGAGCTAGTTAGGGCTAGGGATGAAAGTATTTATTTGTAAAGAGACAATCTAAAGTTTTTGAAACAAAGGAATTTTTTTTGTTTAATTGCTAAGCATTTATATACTAATATAGCTCAATTACATTTAGTTGTGAGATAGGAGAGAAAATTCATAAGATGATTTTTCCATTTCGTGAATTTAAGGAAGACGAGGTCATAGAAGAATGTGAATCAGAAGTATCATCAGAAGAGACATCCATGTCCTATAAAATTGGACTGGATAACATAGAAACCTTCATTGATTCAAAGGAACACAAATGTATGCTAAAAGATATTTTAGATGAAAATGATAGGTTGAAAATTAAGTCATATACTATTCACTCATTTGACCAATCCAATGCCAAATTAACTTCTGATAATAAAATAGACTTAGAAAATACCTCTGAATTTGATGAAGAAAGTGAGATGAGTGAGATATCTGTAGAAGACGTAGTTGATTGCTCTGAGTTTATGAAGAGAGAAACTGAGAATGAGAAACCACTAATCTCAGAAAATTCAGTTGAATTTGCTCGACTGGCAAAAGATAAGGAAAAGAAACTCAAAGAAAAGGCTATGGGTTATCAAAAAGTTCAGACTGTGCCAAATCAGGTTTATGCAGTTACAGGGGTCACTCCTAAGCAGACGTCAGAATTAAGAATCGTGGTCGAAAATGATATTGCTGAAGGATGTGATGACTACTTCTGGTCAGATCCTATTGATATTGCAGACGAAACTATAGGCTTGTCTGAGCAGACTTCTTGGAGGGTTAAAGGAAGATACGTTGCTGAACCCATAAATAAACCTTCGAGTTTTGACAAACCAAGCACAAGTGGAACCGAAGAAATCCTTGAAGAACCAAAGGAAGAACAGAAAGTTCCGGTCAAAACAACCGAAACTCAAAAGGAGAAGCCAAAGGTCAGCTTCAACATCCACAAATCACAAAAGGATGTAGCTGAATAGAAACGCCTAAGAAATCAAAGATATGAAAAGAATCTGAATGAGCGAAAAAAGTTATTGGCAATCTCAAAATCCAAATCATGTCCCTTCTAAGAAAGCATCATCGGATAAAGGAAAGGAAAATTTCAGTCCAAGTTCCTACTATTCCAAGTCTCAGAACCGAAAGTCAACATTCGGTCCACAACCCAGTTTCGGTCCCAAACCAAGTTTCGGTCCATCCAAGTCCCAGAGCAAGGCAAATTCTTTGAAGGACATCAAAGGAAAGGGAAAGCTAACTTCAGATTCTAAGTTCCATAGTAAGAAATCATCAGCTAACCCTAGATCTCAAAAGAAAAATCAAATGCCAATACCATCTAACAAACCAACCAATGCACTTAAGTTTAAACAAGATAAAACTAAAATCAAAGTGTATAGAATTAAAAGAAAAGATCAAACTACTCTAGTAAAAAGAACAGATTTGGTTGATATTTCCACTACAATTCCGTTTTCTTTGAAAAACTCACAAGGACCTAAGCGAATTTAGGTTCCTAAATCTGCTTGAATTTGCAGTTAATCAGTGACGAGCAGTTCGATGAGGAATGGTATATAGATAGTGGCTGCTCGCTTCACATGATAGGAACGAAGGAAGAGCTGAGGGAGTTTCAGTCCCTGAAAGATGGTGGGTGTGTGAAATATGGAAATAACTCCTATGGCACAATCAAAGGATACGGTATGATAACAAATTGAGATTTCTCGATTCAAAAAGTGGCATATGTGGCAGGATTGCAGCATAACCTCATTAGTGTGTCACAGTTAGTTGTGGGCACAGGTCTAAAAGTATCATTTGATGATGAGGGATCTGAGATAATTGAGAAACATTCCAAGAAGGTTCTGTTAAAATCTGAACGTAAGGGAGAGATGTACCCTTTAAATCTCAACCCTATACGAGGAAAACCAACAATATGTTTGATGTCAAGGGCAAATACAGATGAAAGCTGGTTGTGGCATCGACGACTATCGCACCTGAACTTCAAAGACATTAATAAGTTGGTGCTTGGTGATCACGTTCGAGGACTTCCTCTTCTCAAGTTCGACAAGGAACATCTATGTGTAGCATGTGAAATGGGAAAACAAAGCAGAAAGAGCCACCCTACACGAATCAACACAAAAATAATTGAAGCTCTTGAAATCTTGCACATCGACTTATGTGGACCTTCTGCTATTGAAAGCTTCGGTGGAAGTAAGTACATTCTTGTAATTGTAGATGACTTTTCTTGCTTCACCTAGGTTTTCTTTGTTAAACAGAAATCAGATGTGACTCCCAAGTTGAAGACATTCATCAAGCAAGTGGAAGTGCAACTGAGGAAAATGGTAAGGAATATCGGAAGTGACAATGGTCTGGAGTTCAAGAATATTGATTTTGAGAGCTTTCTGGCTGACAAGGGGATAACTCATAATTTTTCGGCCCCTTATACACCACAACAGAATGGGATTGTTGAAAGATGAAACCGTTCTTTATGTGAAGCAGCCAGAACCATGCTCAGTTTCGCTTCACTTCCGTTATATTTTTGGGCGGATGCTGTTGCAACTGCATGCTATACTCAAAATCGGTCCCTGCTAAATAAGAGATTCTCAATTACTCCATATGAGATCTTAAACAACCGAAAGCCAAATGTCAAATTTTTCCACATATTCGGTTCAAGGTGTTTTATTTTCAATTCTAAAGAGAACCGTAATAAGTTTGATGTCAAAGCCGATGAAGGAATTTTTCTGGGTTATTCACTAACGTCGAAAGCATACAGAGTGTTGAATAAACGCTCAAAACGAATTGAAGAAACCTATTATGTCAACTTCGACGATAATTATATGAAGAAAGTTCAAAGAAGTGAAAGTGACTTAGGAGAAATTTTTCCAGAATCTGGACAAGTCTCGGTTCCAATAGCCAACCAGTTTGAAGAATACATGTGCGTGTTTGATGAACCAAAGAAAGAAACACACTCAGAAGCGAAAGCTGTAGATAACAAAATTGATAGTCTCAAGAAAAATATAGATGAATCTGCCAAAGAGATGGAAAGTGAACCTCCTACCGCTAAGAGTGATCCACCATTTCAAGGGGAAAGTTCAACAGCATCGAAAACAAGCAAAGCATCTTTCGAGGGGGAGGATCCAATTCCATCCCCATCTCATAAAGGTTCAGGCGAAGGTGAAAGTTCTGCTCAAAATCCACCTATTAGTAGTACTATCGAGGGGGAGAATCGAACTCCCACAGAGAATGCAACCTTTGATGTTGTCACAGATTACACTTCGCCAGTTGAGGGGGAGAAAGAAAGTGAGAGTACAACTAACGAAGGCGAGGGTGATCTATCAGAAGTTGAAGTAGAAGTGAATGCTGAATTGGATCCAGCATATGACCTAAATTATCCTCCATTAGTAAAATGGACCAAAGACCATCCCAAAGCACAAATTATTGGTGAAACTTCAAAAAAAGTTCTTACTCGTTCTCAATTGAAAGCAAAACAAACTGCATTATTCTCTAAAGTTGAATTTTGTATGTTTAATTCGTTTTTTTCCAAGATTGAACCGAAAACTGTAAATACCGCACTAGATCATTCAGATTGGGTCCAAGCAATGCAAGATGAGCTTCATGAGTTTGAACGTAACTAAGTTTTGAGGCTGATACCTACACCAAAGGATGTGTTCGTGGTTGGCTTGAAGTGGGTCTTCAGAAACAAGTTAGACAAAGAAGGAAATGTCATTCGCAACAAGGCTCGGTTGGTGGTGAAAGGATATTGTCAAGAGGAAGGGATAGATTATGAGGAAATCTTCGCTCCAGTAGCTAGGCTGGAATCAGTTAGAATCTTCTTGGCATATGCTGCTCATAAAAACTTCGAAGTCTTCCAAATGGATGTCAAATGTGCTTTCTTGAATGGACAATTAGAAGAAACAGTTTATCTTGATCAACCGCCTGGGTTTATGAACGAGAAATTCCCTGATCATTGCTATGTGCTGAATAAAGCATTCTATGGATTAAAGCAAGCACCGAGAGCCTGGTATGAAACTTTAACTCGCTTCTTAAAAATGTCAAAATTTAAACAAGGTTTGGTTGACCCAACCTTCTTCCGAAAGAAAGAAGGCGAACATCTTATGATTGTTCAGATTTATGTTGATGATATCATCTTTGGCTCTACAAATCCTAGCTTAACAGTTGAATTCAGAAAGTTGATGGAGACTAAATTTGAAATGAGCGCAATGGGTCCAATTTAACTTTTTCCTTGGTTTAAATATTAGATAGGGAACAGAAGGTATATTCATCAACCAGGAGGCTTATACAAAGACCTTACTGACAAAATTCAGTATGACGGGTGACTCAAAAGTGAAGGTTTGAATGGCATTTGGCACTAAGTTAACACCATCTCTGGAAAAACCTGTTGTTGACATAACAGAATATCGTCAAATGATAGGGCCACTTATGTATCTAACAACTAGTAGACCGGACATTATGTTTTCTGTTTGTTATTGTGCTAGGTTTCAAGCTAATCCAAGAGAACCTCACATGGTAGCAGTGAAAAATATTATGTTACCTAAAGCGAACCTCATCTCCCGGTCTCTGGTATCCTGCAAGATCTGGATTCTTCATTCAATCTTTCTCTGATGCTGATTTAGGAGGACGTGGACTGGACAGAAAGAGCACTACCGGTGGATGTCAATTTCTTGATGGAAAACTTGTTAGTTGGTAGTCCAAGAAGCAAACCTGCATGTCACTGTCCACAGCTGAAGCTGAGTATATAGTTGCAGCGTCTTGCACTTCTCAAGTAATATGGATTCAAAGTCAACTGAGAGATTACGGGCTAAGTATGAAGAAGATTCCTCTCTATTGTGACTCAGAAAGTGCAATAAGGATTTGTCACAATCCAGTGCAACACTCAAAAACTAAGCACATTGCACTTAGATATCATTTCATCAAGGATCATGTAGATGATGCGAACATGGAAGTACATTTTGTTCGATCTACTAATCAACTGGCTGACATATTCACTAAGGCATTACCTGAAGCACTCTTTAACAAAATCTTACAAGGCTTGGGTATGATGGAAGCAGATTCGGTACCGAATCCTCAAATTTTTCACTATAAATTAGACAAGCGAAATGGAGCGAATGCTTGGTCTATTTCAGCTCCTTAAATTTTGGGAACCGAAATGAACCGACCGCTCGGTCTACTTCGGCTCTGAAATTTTGAGAATTGAAATGAACCGACCGCTCGGTATATTGCGGCTTTGAAATTTCAAGACCCGAAATGAACCGACCGTTCGGTCTATTTCACTTCACTCAACTGAGATAAGGTTTCGGTTGTATGCTGTGTACATTTCTTCTCTCGTCTTTAATATGGTTTAAGCTTATTTAATATTTTCTATTTCTGTTTTTATTCTTTTTCAGAAAACTTCAAAAATCCACAAATATTTTCTATTTCTGTTTTTATTCTTTTTCAGAAAACTTCAAAAAATCCAAAAATATTTTCTATTTATGTTTTTATTCTTTTTCAGAAAACTTCAAAAAATCCAAAAATATTTTCTATTTCTGTTTTTATTCTTTTTCAGAAAACTTCAAAAATCCAAAAATATTTTCTCTTTTTGTTTTTATTATTTTTCAGAAAACTCAATCCTTCAAAATATTTTTCGTTTTGTTTGTTCTGTTTGTGTGGTGAGTTTGTTTGTTCTTACTTCAATTAGGTCACAAGGGTACAAGTCCAACAGAATTTGTAGTTAAGGCAGGTACAATTGTTTCCATAAAAACTAGTTAAGGGTCCCTAGAAGCATGCTGTTGCATGTTGACCAAATCCTCTACGACTTAGAGCAGGCCTTGATGATTCGATCTATACCTATCGTTTCTTCCCAATTAGGCTGTTAACTTTATCTCAGTCTAGAGCTACCTTACTCTTCTCATATGAGTTAAGAGTTTGTCTACTTAGTCACGTTTTTATAGCAGAAGGTACTTTCGGTTCTTTAGCCACCTTTCTTATATTCTCCATCTACTTTTGGTTCACCAATGTAACCCTTGAGACTCTCGGTTCTTATCACTGAGGTTTATGGTTGCACAAAGTCTGTGTTTGTGATCTTAGATACATATACCACGTGCTGAGTGAAACCAATAATCCAACACCTATAATGAATTGATGGTGAATTATCAAATTCAAGAACTTACTAGTTACCCAATGAAATCTCTTTTTATTTTATTTTTGCGTGATCTTTATGAAATTGTCTAAAACCAAGGCATTTCTTCCCAAAAAGATCCAGTTTATTTTCTTTGTTTTGAGATTTCTATTACTTCATTTGTCAGTCCAACTTATATCTCACCTACTTGTTCAACAGACTATATCGGTCTCACAAGTACTTTTTCCAACGTTCAGTCTTATGTTAAGACTCGAAGTTTGGTTGAAGATAAGCTTCCCAAAGCCTAACAATTAAAAGAAGCCTTTCATTGTTTCTCAACAAACACTTGATCGTATTTTTCGGGAAACTACACAAGCACTTCAAGTCTCTCTTGACTCTGAAGGAAGCGATTCTTGCCTGAGATCATCTGCTTTCGGCCTTATAATGAGACATCACTCACATCCCATACACACTTGCTTTATTTATTTATCGATTATGACTCTATTGCACGAAAATTTTATTTTCACAACTCTAGTTGCTGTTGGTTCAAGTTTTGTTTAAACAGGGGAAATTATGTTTCTTGAAGTCACACTGAATTTTAAACGACGATTGAGGATAAGAATTTGGGCGCGTGAATTTGAAAGGTCTCTATACCCACGCGTGCTAACACTTACCTAGAAGTACCCAACCTGTCACATCGCTCTTTTCCAAGCGACGTTTTAGTGATCACGTCATTATCGTCATCTACATTCTCTCTCCTAGAAACGGTATATAAAGAGATTTTCCTTTATTTGTCTTTTATCACCAACAAATTCTCTCAAGATTACGATGCAAGTTCCAACTGTTAATCTTCCTTCTTCATTCAACAATGGCGACTTCTTCATCCGTTCATGATCAGACTGCTTCGTCTACATTGCTCTCAATCAAGCCTAATCAGAATATGATCATTGAACTTAACCCGTTTTTGTATGATTCGTATATGCTTCAGGTTGTTGAGTGTTTGAAGTATTTCCCACTGGTTGTAGCCCTAACTCAAGTGGAAGCCATTCCAATGTCACTCTTATCACAGGTCTACTCCACGTCCTCGTATGACAAGAACAAAGAACGTATTTTCTTTCAAATACATAACAAGAAGGCTTCGATTTCAAAGGGGAGATTCTGCTCATTGATGAATCTTGTTGTTGATTCCTTAGTAATTTCACCAGACTTTATCACGACTACACAGCTGTTCTCCATGCTTTACAAGATGGGATATACAGATGTGCTCACCACAATCACAAAAGTTAAGGAGTCTTTCTTACCTTCTCAGTGGAATGGTTTGTTAACTCTTCTCATCAAGAGATTGGCAGAAAGGAGTGGTGGATCAGATGGCACTAGCAAGGGTTTTCTTACCCTTTTATACGGTCTCTACAATGGAATCAATCTTGATTATGGGACGATTATCTGGTCTCAAGTGGTGCAGAGTCTCAATACATCTACAAGGCATTCAGAGATATCATGTGGCCGCTTCTGGACAGTTATTACAAGAAGGGCCATTAACAATTTGGACATTCCTGTGATGAAGGATGCCCTAGTCGCGTCCATTGCTACGTTTCACATGAAGAAAATTATCATCTCTGATCAAACAAAGTTCCATCACAAGGGCTCAATTCCTGAATCTATGTATCGCTGTGTCTCAGCTGAAAGTCATGTCATGGCGGAATAAATAAAACTTCCTCCTAAAGGACCGAGAGTTCTTACTCCAGAACAGCAGGCTGCCCTGGAAGCTGTAGACAAGCCTGGTAATAGAGGGAAACGCACTACCACCAAGAAGGAGTCCATAGAAGAGGATAATACTAACGCTTCTAAGTCTTGAAAATGTAAATCTCATAAAGGAGAGTCTTCCAAGCCCAAGAAGCTTAAGAAAATGGCGAGAAGATCCAAGAGTCCCACTCCTCCTGACTCCGAAAATGACAAGGATGATGAAGAAGAGGACGATCATCTTGAATCACTGAGAGGCAATACACCTCCCAGATCCCCAACTCCAACTGAACCCATCCATAACAAAATTCCAACCCCACCTCCATCACCGAAACCAACAATTACAGTTTCGGTTCCTATCGATCCTCCACCTACTACTTCACAACCAACGACTTCTTTACCACAATCTCCACCAGTTGCTACTATTCCAATTTCTACATCACCATTACCACCTCCCATAATTTCACAATCAACCACCACTACAATTCCTGAACCAACAGTGGAAGTCAAAGTATTTGATACGGGGACAACTACTACAACCGAACCTCCAGTCAACACTAAACCTATTTCACCTACCAACTCAACTGATTCCGGTGCCACTCTCGGTGGAGAGAATGATGAGTTTGACTCAACATACTTTAGTCCATATCGGCTTCCTTCTGATGAAGACAATGATGCTCCTGTCAACAGCCAACATTTACAAAGCATTCATGAAAAGCTGGATCATTTGCTTGAGGACAACAAGGCTTATAGTGGTGTGGTTCTTAAAGCTTTCCTGGAGACTGCCATAGAACAATACACAACGTCGATTGAGAAATCTACTAAAGCTATTGATGAGTCTACTTCTTCTTGTAAAAATGCAACCACCTATGTTTTTGAGATTGTTCATACAACTCAGATTTTTCTTGACTTATTGAAAAATCATGTTGATACAAGTGCAGCGAAAATACAAGCCTCTGTGGATTTATTTTCTAAGTCCCTTCTGGAAGAAAGCACCAAGTTTGAAGTTGTGATATCATCTATCCAAACCGAGAACACTTCCTTTTTAAGCTCAGTGAATTCACGATTTGCCTCTCTTCAAGCTGACCTGGCAACTGAAAGTGCTCTGAAGGCAGATGTTGCCAAACAAGCCTGTACTATCGAAGTCCATAAGGTACAGTTAGCACAAGCAAAGAAAGAAATTTCTTTATTAAAGACAGAACGGGCTGTTTTTCAAAGTTGTGCAGGCGACGTCAAGGATATGTTGACCAATCTCCTTGGTGCTCATGATCCCATGCTAACTCTCACCATCAGAAATCATCTTACCACCAAACTGATTCTTGCCCTTGCCATGCTCCATGAAATGAAGGGTGTTTCAAAGAGGTTCGTACCTCCGAAACAAGGGGGAGAAGGTGTTCTTGTTGATCAGCCGAAAGTGGTTATAAAGATAGAAAGTGATCAACCGAGAGTGACTGTGAAAACTGAAAAGAAACTATTCACCCAAAAGTCAAAGTCACAACCGAACTAAAGGATAATGTAGCTTCAGGTTCTGGTCCACATGAAAAGGAAAAGGAGACTGCCGATGACAGTGATTGTGATGTTGGTGAAACTATTGTTGAAGCTCTCCAGAGAAAGAAGAGGGAATGAGAACTGAATGAAAATTTGAAAGTTGTGAAAGAAGCAGAGGAGAGGGAAAGGAGAAACAAGGAAGAAGAAGAAGCCTTGAATTGTAAAAAGGCCTTGTTTCCCTTATGGACGAAGGAAGTACTTGTCAATCAAGCTATAGAGTTTCCATCAGTCTATTGGTTGGAACCTGTTGCTTCATTTGACTGTGATAATTCAAAGGACTCGCAGTTTGATATGCCAATTACAAGGAAGACGTACACGTTCCATTGTTTTAATTCAACTGCTGAGGTTCCTTTTCCTCATCCGAAGGTTAACCGAGAGCTGATTGACTTCTATCTGAAGTTTGGCCAACCGCAATACTTGACTTGGAGTGCACAGAAGATCATTACAGTCAAGGTTCTCAAACCCTCACCTGCTGGGAGATTTACCAATGTGAATTTCAAGATCACTCGTGGTACAGTAAACACAGTGTCGACTATCTCTCTTTCTGACCTTCCTAATCTAAATCCCCATGATTGGATTTTGCTATACAACATTTTTCTCACTAATCCGACGGAATATAAGCCGATTCTGGAACACTTGTAGAGAATGTTGGCCTCCTATAACTATGAAGTTGCAACAATGGATCAGGAGATAGCAAAGGTTATGAACAAGAAGCCAACAGTCAAGCCTACACCAAAGCCAGGGGATGTGAACAAGATCAAGATGGGCCAAATTGATTCAACACATCTCACTGTGATGTTTACTAAAGGTGAAGCTCATAGATTTTAGTTTGCTCTGGTAGATAAGCACTTATTATCTACTGATTGCTCGGAGCACATCATTAACATAATACATCAGTGCAAGAAGAATTCAGAGGCTGACAAGAAGAATTTTACAGACATGCTTCGGTGGTACATTACATTTCGGTATCATCTTTTGGCCATCATATCGAGGGTGTTCAAGACTGTGAAGAAGTCCTCTGTTGCTAAACAAAATTGAGGTTTTGGCTCCAAAGACGCAAAGGGGGAGATTGTTGATTCAGTTTGTGTTGTGTTTTGGGCCTTATGTTTTGGATCCGGATTGGGCCTGTCCATCTGTGATTATCTAGATTAGCTAGTAGGGTTATTATATATATATATATATATATATATATATATATATATATATATATATATATATATATATGCATGCATGTATGCATTATTAACAGTTCATTATCACGTTCATTTTTTGTAACCCTAAAACACCTCTACAGTTGAAGTTCTTAATAGAGCTCTTCTGAGGTGTTAAAGCATTAATCATACGACATATTCAAAGCCATACTCGTGTTCTTTATTACGTTCTTAATTATTAGCTTGCTTAGAATCTGTCGATCCTGATAGAACTTTGTTCTAACAATTGGTATCAAAGCAGGAGACTGTGTGATCAATACACATTCCTTCTGTATTCAAAATTCCTTAGGGTTTCCGCTTTTATCGTATAAATAAGAAGTCGTCTTCTTTGTTTCGACGACAACTCAGTTTTAGATAAAACCCTAATCTCAAGTTTATAGGTTTGATTCTAGCAGCTCACCATGTCTCACGATGATTCGCAAACAAACCCAATCAACATCTCAAACAGCATTGGATCTACAACCAGGATACCCATTCTCTACACTCAAGACTACGAAGTATGGGCACATCACTTCGAAGACTACATTGTTGGATCTGAAGATAATGGCTATCTTATCTGGGAAACTATCACACTTGGGCCGTTTGTTCACTCAGGAACGAACACTACAGTCAAATCCCAAAAGGAATATAACAAGCTAGTAGCGGATGTAGACAAGATGCCACAGGACGAGAAAGACAAATTGATTCATATTTTATTAGTGTGGGTAATTTTGTCAAAACACATCCAATAAAATAGATACTGATATTTTATTTTATTCTATGAAATAAATCTATGTAAAAATAATTATGCTAAACTCGATTTTACTATAAAAAATTATTCGATTTTTATAATAATTAATTAGTATTTAAAATGTCAATCTAAAAATTAATACAAAAAAATATAATTTGTAAATACCAAGCAACACATTTTCCACATTCAATACAAAAAGTAATGTTCATATCTAAATATATTCATAAATAAAAGGAAGTACAATACCATTATTTTTGCACAAACCACACAACAAAAACAAATGACAAAAAAATATCAAACTAAATCAAACCAAACCAAACAAACGTCATAGTACAAACACCCTACCCTATCCTCAACCTGACTCCCAAACTCCCTTAAAAACTTCATTGACCTTCTCTACTCTTTGAATATCATCATCAAATGCATCCTTCAACTTTGAAATAGACCCAATTTCTTCTTGAAGAGAGAACAATGCATTAGTGGTTATATTGCTTTTATGCTCTTATATATGTATTATTTAAAGTTAGATCATGATCGGACATGGTGTCCACTATCAATTAAAGTCTCCATTCAGTCCAATGGGTCATGGATTTAAGGGTTATGGCTTTAAATCATATGATTTCGGGTTTAAGGGTTAATACATTTCATATGGGTCATAGATTTAAGGGTTACAACATTAAATCATACGGGTTAAGGTTTAAGGGTTATGACACTAAGTCATATGTATTAGGGTTTAAGGGTATGAAATTAAGCCATATGGGTTAGTGTTTAAGAGTTATGTCACTAATTCATATGAGTTAGGGTTTAAGGGTTATGACATTAAGTCATATGGGTTATATATAGCTTTTTAAAAAACCATTTTACTTTACATGTATATATCTCAAAAATTGTACATTTGATGTTTCTTTTTAATTTTTGTTATCATATGTAATAATATATTAACAAAATATAAATTATTTACTAAACAAATCTAACTTTGAAATTTTATCAAATTAATTATAGTTTATTTATTTTGTAAGTAAGGAGATAATTATTAAGCTAAATTTAACATAAATTGATTAAGCCCATAAACATGATTTTAATTGGAAAATGAAGAGGCTTTTCTTCAAAAAAAAGTTTATCATCGTGTATCTGATAATCTCATCGACGATCAAATAATCAAGGGAAATTTTTTTTTCGAACCCTGTTTCCAGTTCTCATGTATTTCACATTTGTGTTCATAAAAATGTGAAAATCATTGAATGCTTTTGCAACTTATGTTTTGGTAATAGAATGAGTAGTAGACGTCCATCCATTCTGCTTGATGCTCTTCCTGAACCCATTTTAGCCGAAGTTATTGCAAAATTAAGATCAGAATGACTAAAGGCATACTCTTTACAAGAATTTGGTAATTCTCACACACCCAAACATATAAATTGTGACATCCCCAAGTTCACAGTCATTTTAAAAATTTTATTTATGCTTATTTGAAAATCAGAGTATTTATTTTAAAGAATAATATTGCGGAATTTGTTCCCATAAAACATGATAAATATATTATCTAAGCATTTCTGAAGATATGTTTTTTGTTTATATAAAAAATTTGGATTGTCATCATCAAGACAGAAACACAAGCATAAACAGACCTTACATTTATTTACACTAGTGATTTACATCTCCTTTAATCTCTCAGTGTAATGTAGCTTCATATCAACACATGTGATACAAATAAAATGAGTGGGACAGGTTGGGAAACCTGGTGAGTATATAGGGTTTTCAACCCACAATAATAAAGTTATTATGTTTCATCATCAAACAATTAACCCAATTACCCATCCCCATTATATTCTTTATCCTTAAGTATCTTCCCTAAGAATCATCTATTCCTTAATATTTATTCTTAAGGATTGACCTAATGAATAGGAACGAAGTCCATCGCTGCCAAGGTTTATATAACAGGCACTAAGTCCATAGTTGCCGATGTTATTTGTTAGGCACTAAGTCCATAGCTGCCAAGGTTTATCTTTTCTATTGACAATATTATTTTAGGGAGTCCACGCACAATACATGTCAATAGGTTTTTAGAGTACATCTTATGAACATATCGTTCACAACACCTATAGGTTACGAGCCTACTAGTGTTCTACTGGAATGTCTAGAATAGTCTGTGGTTGTCATCAATACTCTACTAGATGACTGGGCCATCGCTTGGGTCAAGGCTTCTCATCATCTTTCACCTCTCATCATCTATATCATATTTTCATCTCTCATCATTCATATCATTTTTCATCTCTCATCTCATCTCATCTTTAATCTATCCATCTATTCCCATCATAAATATAGGTATAAAATACATATACAGTTTAAATCGAATAAAACATGTATATTTTGTTCATATAGCGTAGATATCAAGAACACATATAATATTCTCACATAAAAGGTAATTTATATAAAATACTTCATCTATATGTGTAAGATGAAAGTAACTATGCACTCACTTGTTAAAGTGATGACATGAAACTCGGACAACGCTTCACTTCTAACAATTCTATTTTCCTTCGACGAAACCTAGTATCATTACCGCGAGATTTTAGTCAAATATTTATTACGATTAATTATTAGCTCTATGAGCTATACTGTTTTATAAGTGTTAAATAATACTTTTCAACCACTATGTATAGACAGGGGCCAGACATGAAACACTAGAGAGCATGACCATTTTGGCATTATAGCACTTCTGAAATCCAACAACCCTATATGACCCTTCAAACTAGATTCCCCATATTGTGAGTAGTTAAAAGATATTATAAAAACACTTTGTATATTATATTTTATAATACATATATTGTTTATAAGTTCATAATAACGATACTAAACTTAAACATAAGCTATACTTAAAGTAGGGTAAGCATAACTTACTTATAAGATGATTTGGCTAGGAACCGGGCTCTGCGGGGGCAGAACTTCCGAGATGAAAGCTCTTCTTCTTGGAGTCTTCTAGCTTCGAGACTCGCCTCTAACACTTAGGAAGTGCTAGGTAAAAACTAAGAAGGTTTGGGAGTAAATAGGAGAAGAGAATTGGAAATGTGTGAAGAAAATGTGAGATTTGCGCCTCTATTTATAGGTTGAGTCCGGTTTGAACGCGGGTTTTTCCCTTTCTAAAATTGAGCGTTCGTGGCTAGGTGTCATCATCTGGTGCCAAGCCGTGGTGACGAAGCAATGGCTCAGATCAAGCCACGTGTCTCTCGTTGGTTACTCCAAAAACTAATTATCTTCTAAAATCCGTAACTTTTGCATACGAACTCCGTTTTTAATGTTCTTTATAACCACACTTAGGTATCGACGGGATCTATAACTTTCATTTAGACTTCGTTGAATAATTTTGAATTTATTTTTAAAGTTGTATTTTAACAGACTTAGACAGTTAAAATCCGTTAAAAATTCATAAATTTTTCATCTGAGGTCCATTTTTCGCTATCTTTATATTGTTGAGCTCCTATTAATGAGATATTAAATTCTCATTTAGGTTATGTCGGCTAAAAATCAATCGATCTAAAATTCGATTTCTGGGTTGTATACTGCTACGCTAAAACTTAGAAAAATCATAACTTCCTCATAGGAAGTCAGATTTGGACGTTCTTTTTATGCACATTCTCGATTTAACGTATACTACAAATTCTGTATAGATCTTTAAGGCTAAAAAGTATTTTATCACAAAATCACTTTCTACGATTCCCGGTTTTGCCGCATAACTTCGACAAGCCATAACTTCTTCGTTATAAGTCGGATTTTAGTGTTTGTTATATGTACGGAAACCTTGTGACATATATTATAACTTAGTTAAGATTATTTATTCTAAATAATCTTCTATAAAAAATCATTTTTGATGCTTATTGTCTCTAAATTTACTCGCTCGAATCTGCGAGCGTTACATAAATGTATATTACACGAACTAGGACATGATTTATCCTGAATAACATTTAATATTTCCTTAAGTAGTTGCAAATCGAGCCAGGCAATATGAGATTATGTATAAATCAGCATCACTAGTTGATCATTTTACTCCAACTTGTGGAATGGAGTTCGAAATTGAGGAGGAAGCCTTTTTAACTAGATGTTCAGAGGAATGAATGCCCGGTGCAAGGTATTGATTAGGAATGGTATACATCTTCTGTGATCAATTTATATGAACATATTTTGTTTTTTCATTTGGTGTTGTCTTATGTTGATGTTAATCTCATTTTCAGGTTAAGTACTTCTCCAACTCTAACTTTGAAATTGGAATGCGGTTGTTACATTTCACAAGAGACGCAGATCATCTTAAAGCAAGTTGTATGCTTGGGATGATTTACATCTCAATGGGAAGCCTCTATGCTCTCAAGGTATATATATGTAATGCCTGTGTTTTCGGGCTTGCCATTTTTAGCAATGTAATAGTCTAGGTTAACCTTTGTAACCCATTTTGAAATAATAGAAGTATATTATTTGAGTATTATGTGTTTTGTGCTTAATTGCATAATTATGTGGTTTGATTAATTAAGGATAAAAATAAGCGTCCAAATTTAAGTGTAAAATAAACTTGATATCTTTGGTTAATGTTGTAATAGTTGAAACGAGGTTTCCGAATATATATAGAACGCCCAAATTTGACTTCGTATGAGGAAGTTATGATTTATCGAAGTTTCGGCTTAGCAGTGTGCAGCCCGAATTACTCGATTTGAGATCGAGCGGTTTTTAGTCGAATCGATCTAAAAGAGAATCGAAGAACTCGTTGTTGGTATCGAAGCGATGAAAAGTTAGGCGAGAACGGACGTCAAACGAAGAAGTTATGAATTTATAACGAAGTTTTCTGTCCCGGCCTATTAAAAATAAATAATAAAAATAAATTAAAAATTAGCCGACGGAGTCTAAACGAAAGTTATAGAGCGTAGTCTCACCTTCGAGTTGATATAAAGAACGTCGAAAACGGAGTTCGTATGAAGAAGATATGAATTTCCGAAGTTTATTAAATATTTTGTATTTAAATTTAATCTTTAATTCGGATGATTATCCGAAGGAGTCACCGATCTGATCCGAAGTATGCCCCGCGTACAACGAAGCATGACGACCTTCGCACTCGAGTTCTTCGGATGACGAATGCCATGACGTTTCGGAGCAGTACGCCCCGCGTACTCCGAGGCTCCAGCCTCCTATAAATAGGATGCGAGGGCAGCCGAGTTCTTTTGCTATTTTCTCTCTTCTCTCTCCCGTTTTGCATCGATTTGCGTGCCAGAAATACCCCGAAGCCCCGGTATTATTCTCGAGCCCCGAGGCAAGACCCGAGATCCCGAAGATCCCGAGAAGTGCGGTTCCCGAGCCGAAGCTCTGCCCGCGAGAAGTTCGATTTTTGTAGAGATCTTCCAGATCTACTGATATTTACTACTTCTAGAAGTCGTAGTGCTGTCTGATCATCTTCTGATCAAGTGAGTGTATACTACCTTTCATAAACACGATAATAATACAAGTATGGTTTGAGTGTATAAGTATATTGTTGTTTATATGTGTGAATGTGTATTCACTTTCTTCTATCTCATAGATATGATTTATTCTCTATGAAATACGTGTTATGTGTGTGTGCCTCATCTGTTATGTGGAATATGTATTGATTAAAGCATGCTATATAGGTTTTAAAAGTATGTATAAAAATGTATATTTTTATCTACTAATATGTTGGGTAGAACATGGGTATATAGTTGGTGTGTAATAAACAGATGAGAGGCCTCGTTGTTGTTTGCTTTAGTCATCTAGCGGAGTTTAGATGACGACCACAGACTTTTCTAGACAATCTTGTGGAAACATTAGCAGGTTCGCCACCTGTAGGTGTTAATGAACTTGGGTGTTCATTCGCTGTACTCCATCCCCCTCATGGTTGCCTTATTTGACTTATATTGCTGAGGAACCCCCGAAGCATGTGTTGTCGCCCCGATGAAATATTCTTAGACTAGGTCCCTTATGTTAGTTGTCTTAGGGACATAAAGTGAGAATAACGGGAATGGATAGTAGGGAAATTGTTGGTTGGTGAAAATTAAATATGATTATTTATTGTGGGTTGAAAACCCTATATGCTCACCAAGCTCCCAAGCCTGACCCACTCAGTTTTAATTTGTATTATAGGAAGTGACGCGAGGGCATAAGATGGATGAACCATCAAGTTGTTTTGTTTACAAGTCGGTATATGTATATATTTGTTGAATGACTTGTAATGTTATCGTTTATGCTTATTGGTCTGTATCGGAACATGACACCCCGAGTTTTGATTATATAATGAAAAATACATTTCTTTTATGAAATGCTTTGGTAAACATTGTTTTATCATGTTTTGTTTTTGGGAACAAATTCCGCAACTCTTTCAAATCAAAAGGATTTACTCTGAAATTATTTTAAAAGCATAAATGAAAATCGGTCTTTTCTGGCCGAGATTTTGGGGATGTCACAGTTGGTATCAGAGCATTAGTTTAAGTGAACTAGGAATTTGTAGGATTTCTAGACTTAAACTTAGAATGCTAAGTGAAGTTTTGAGATGTGTGTCTGTTATGTTTTAGACACGAGCACTGGTTTATTTTAGGAAAGTTGCCTAAAATGCTTTTATGTGCTAAATGTTATATGTTGCCATATATGATATTATTTGTTCGGATCTATGGTCTGTTGCCGACCGGATCTAGAAACCTTATGTGTGTAGGATTCTAAGCGTACGTCTACGATATTAGAACTAGCATGTAAACGTTTCGGAGTGATAAGGATGATTTGAATATCTATCGTGATTGAGGATCTAATTTCACCTTATTCGATGTGTAGATCAAAAATGGTGAGAACAAGAAGTGGAGTTGGAAATGCTGACGAAAACAAGAATCAACCACCAGTGATTGAGCAAATACCTGTCGTAGCAGCAGCACTAGAGCCAATAACCATGGCTGGTGTGCAAATGAAGATTCAGACGATGTTGGATTGTCAGATGGATGAAACTAGACGATTGCTTCAACATAATCGTGAAGAACTGTCAATTCATGTGGAGGAGTATGAATTAAATGAAGGGCACTCGGAAGGTGGAAACTTCAGTGGGTCTGTTGGTCAAGCCAACCCACCGATAATTAGGCAAAACAACCATGATGGAAGGAATGATGGAATGGGATGCAAGTACAAGGACTTTCTAACTTGCAAACCATCGGCCTTCAATGGAAAGGAGGATCCGATTGGAGTTATGGATTGGATCTCCGAAATGGAGTTAGCCTTCATGACTTGTGGCTGAAGAGGCAAGTTGCAAACTATCTATGCAGTGCGTCAATTCCGAGGTGGAGCCGTTCGTTGGTGGAACACTCTAGGGAAGACGTTGAGCCCTAATGAGCCACTACAATTGGCATGGGCAGAGTTCTTGGTGCAGTTCAAGCGCAAGTTCTGTTCGGCTCAAAATCTGTTGGAACTAGAGAACAAGTTTCTGACATTGACGAAAGGCAGCATGTCAGTTGATGAATACACCAATAACTTCACCGATAAGATGAAGTTTGCCTTGCGTATCGTCCCAGAAGAGTTGACAAAGGTGGACCGGTATGCGAAGGGACTCCCATGGGAGTACGAGGTGCCAGTACATCAGGCACATACTCTAGAGGCAACTATCTGGGCTGCCAAGTCTGTTGAGAACATGATTAAGGGGAGAACCACCGACAAGGTTGAGGTTGGTGAGAAAAGAAAGTTTGAGGGAACATCTGATTCCGGTAAGAAAGGTAAATTTTCGAAGTCTGATTCGAAAAAGTTTGGAGGAAAAGGAGGCGAAGCAAAGTGGTGTGATAAGTGTAAGAAAAAGCACTTTGGGAAATGTAGCGAGGATGTAACCTGCTACAAGTGTGGGAAGGTTGGACATTTTGCCAATGAGTGTCCGAATAATAAAAGGATGTGTTTTGGTTGTAATGAAGAGGGGCATATTTTGAAAGACTGTCCGAAGAAGAAGGAGGCAGCAAAGCCCAACATTCCACCAAAGCCGAAGGCGAGAGCCTTCCAGATGACACTTGAGGCCGCGAAAGATGAAGCTGATGTCGCTTCAGGGACCTTTCTCGTAAACGATTTACCTGCTCAAATTTTATTGATTATGGAGCCAACGACTCCTTTATTTCGCATGGGTTTGGTAGAAAACTAGCTTTGCCTGTTGATAGACTAGATAATGCTTTATTAGTCGAAGTTTCTAGTGGAAAGTTTGTACCTGTTAGCCATCGTATGAGAAACATATTAATCGACCTTAATGGGAATAAGTTTCACGAGGAATTATTTCCTATCGAACTAAATGGTTTCGACATCGTTCTAGGAATGGATTGGCTTAGCGCCAATGATGCCGAAATTTTATGCAAGAAGAAGGTAGTTAAAGTAAACCCGCCTGGGAAGGATTCATTTATGGTGTACGGGGACAAACGGCGAGTGAATTCTGGAATCATTTCCCTAATGAAAGCCAGAAAGTGTTTGACCAAGGGATGTACATCATATTTAGCATTCGTGATTGATGCTAAGAAGGAAAAGAAGGTGATGCAGAGTATTCCAGTGGTGTGTGATTATCCGGAAGTATTTCCCGAGGATCTTCCTGGATTACCACCTGATAGACAAGTAGAGTTCAGAATAGACTTGTTACCAGGGACCACGCCAATAGCAAAAGCACCTTATCGATTAGCACCGACGGAGATGAAGGAGTTGATGATGCAACTTCAGAAGTTATTGGACAAAGGTTTCATTAGACCTAGTTCATCGCCCTGGGGAGCTCCGGTGTTCTTCTTGAAGAAGAAAGATGGAAGTATGAGAATGTGCATCGATTACAGAGAACTGAACAAGGCAACAATAAACAATAGATATCCATTGCCGAGGATTGATGACCTGTTTGATCAATTGCAAGGTTCGAGCTATTTCTCGAAGATCGATCTAAGGTCAGGATATCATCAGCTAAAAGTAAGAGAGCAAGATATCGAGAAGACTGCATTCAGAACTAGATATGGACACTACGAGTTCTTGGTTATGTCGTTTGGACTAACCAATGCTCTGGCAGCATTCATGGATTTGATGAATAGGGTTTGTAATCTGTTCCTTGATAAATCCGTGATAGTGTTCATAGACGACATTCTGATTTACTTGAAAAGCCAGGAGGAGCATGGCAGACACTTGCGAGAAGTGTTAGAAGTTTTGAAGCAGGAGAAGCTGTATGCAAAGTTCTCCAATTGTGATTTTTGGATTCGTGAAGTCCAATTCTTGGGTCACGTGGTCAACCAAGAAGGGATAATGGTTGATCCAGCAAAGATTGAAACTGTGATGAAGTGTGAACAACCGAAAAGTCCCACGGAGATTCGAAGCTTTTTAGGATTAGCCGGATATTACCGAAGTTTTATCCAAGGCTTTTCTTCGATTGCTACTCCACTAACAGCTTTGACCCACAAAAGGAGCTACTTATGCTTGGAGTGATAAGCATAAAGAGGCATTCGAGAAGCTAAAGAAGAAGCTATGCGAGGCACCGATACTTTCTCTACCCGATGGAGTTGAAGACTTCGTTGTTTATAGCGATGCGTCTAGTGTTGGATTGGGTTGTGTTTTGACCCAAAGAGAGAAGGTGATAGCATATGCGTCTCGACAGCTGAAGGAGCATGAAAAGAATTACCCGACTCATGATTTGGAGTTGGCAGCGGTAGTTTTCGCTCTGAAAATATGGAGGCATTACCTCTATGGAACGCAGTTCAAACTTTTCACTGATCATAAGAGTCTCCAATATCTCTTTAGTAAGAAAGAATTGAATATGAGACAACGACGCTGGCTAGAATTACTCAAGGACTACGACTGTGAGATACTTTACCACCCCGGTAAAGCTAATGTTGTTGCTGATGCTCTCAGTCGGAAAGTCAATCTTGAAAGGAAAAGGCCAAGAGCGTTGAGAATTGAAGTTGTCTCGACAATTGTGGAAAGTATAAAGAAAGCTCAAGAGGAAGCTTCCGAGAAGAATGACCGAAAGGAGGAACGTTTGGGCAAAACGTTGGTGTTCGGTACAAACGGTCATGGACTGAAGGTATTCCAAGATCGTATTTGGGTACCTAAGTCAGGAGGATTTAGGGATCTTCTGATGGAAGAAGCTCACAAAACCATGTACTCGATTCATCCTGGTAGCACAAAAATGTATAGGGACCTGAAACCCTACTACTGGTGGCCGACAATGAAGCTTGATGTTGCAAAGTATGTGCCCGAGTGTGTGACTTGTGCGAGAGTAAAGACACAACATCAGAAACCGTACGGGAGTTTAGAACCATTGCCTGTGCCTATGGGTAAGTGGGAAGGCATTGCTATGGATTTTTTCACTAAACTGCCCAAAACAAAGAATGGTCACGACATGATTTGGGTGGTCGTTGATCGATTCACTAAGAGTGCGCATTTCATAGCGGCCAAGGAGAAATGGTCTATGGAGAAGCTTGCGAATTCTTACGTGAAGGAAATTGTAAGGCTTCACGGTGTTCCGTTAACGATTGTATCGGATCGTGATAGCCGTTTCACCTCGAGGTTTTGGAAAAGTCTACAAGAGGAATTGGGTACCAAGTTGTGTTTAAGTACAGCTTACCATCCGCAGACTGATGGTCAGAGCGAACGGACGATACAAACGCTTGAAGATATGCTGAGAGCATGTACCTTGGAATTCCTAGGTAACTGGGATGAACATTTACCATTGGTAGAATTTTCCTATAATAATAGTTTTCACTCGAGCATTAAGACGGCACCTAATCAAGCTTTGTATGGACAGAAGTGTCGTACGCCGTCTTGTTGGCTTGAGGCTGGGGAAAAGCAGTTTATGGGACCGGAGATGGTTCATCAAACTGCTGAAAAGTTGAAAATAATTAGGGAAAGAATGTTAGCAGCTCAGGATCGTCAAAAGAGCTATGCTGACAAAAAGCGAAGACCGATGACTTTTGAAATTGGAGATTCAGTTTTGCTTAAAGTCTCGCCGTGGAAGGGACTTATAAGATTTGGTAAAATTGGAAAATTGAGTCCAAGGTTTATTGGACCGTTTAAAGTTCTTCAGAGGGTTGGGAACCAAGCTTACAAGCTTGAACTACCAGAGGAACTAAATGGAATTCACAACACTTTTCATGTGTGTTATTTGAGGAAGTTCACGGGAGAAGTTCCCGACATAATTCCAATTTCTGAATTGAGAATTGATGAGAACAAAACGTTGATTGAAGAACCGGAGGCAATTGTTGACCGAAAGACTAAGAAGTTGCGACGCAAAATGGTTGGGTTAGTGCTTGTCCGATGGAAACACACGAATGGGCCGAATCTCACCTGGGAGACAGAGAGTGACATGTTGAGTCGCTATCCGCATTTGTTTGTTGATATGTGATTCTGGGGACGGATCATTCTAAGGTGGAGAGAATTGTAACGCCTGTGTTTCTGGGCTTGCAATTTTTAGCAATGTAATAGTCTAGGTTAACCTTTGTAACCCATTTTGAAATAATATAAGTATATTATTTGAGTATTATGTGTTTTATGCCTAATTGCTTACTTATGTGGTTTGATTAATTAAGGATAAAAATAAGCGTCAAAATTTAAGTGTAAAATAAACTTGATATCTTTGGTTAATGTTGTAGTAGTTGAAACGAGGTTTCCGAATATATATAGAACGCCCAAATCTGACTTCGTATGAGGAAGTTATGATTTATCGAAGTTTCGGCTTAGCGGTGTGCAGCCCGAATTACTCGATTTGAGATCGAGCGGTTTTTAGTCGAATCGATCTAAACGAGAATCGAAGATCTCATTGTTGGTATCGAAGCGATGAAAAGTTAGGCGAGAACGGACGTCAAACGAAGAAGTTATGAATTTATAACGAAGTTTTCTGTCCCGGCCTATTAAAAATAAATAATAAAAATAAATTTAAAATTAGCCGACGGAATCTAAACAAAAGTTGTAGAGCGTAGTCTCACCTTCACGTGGATATAAAGAACGTCGAAAACGGAGTTCGTATGAAGAAGATATGAATTTCCAAAGTTTATTAAATATTTTGTATTTAAATTTAATCTTCAATTCGGATGATTATCCGAAGGAGTCACCGACCTGATCCGAAGTACGCCCCGCGTACAGCGAAGCATGACGACCTTCGCACTCGAGTTCTTCGGATGATGAATGCCATGAAGTTTCGGAGCAGTACGCCCCGCGTACTCCGAGGCTCCAGCATCCTATAAATAGGATGCGAGGGGAGCCGAGTTCTTTTGCTATTTTCTCTCTTCTCTCTCCCGTTTTGCATCGATTTGCATGCCAGAAATACCCCGAAGCCCCGGTATTATTCTCGATCCCCGAGGCAAGTCCCTAGATCCCGAGAAGTGTGGTTCCCGAGTCGAAACTTTGCCCGCGAGAAGTTCGATTTGTGTAGAGATCTTCCAAATCTGCTGATATTTACTACTTCTAGAAGCCGTAGTGATGTCTGATCATCTTCTGATCAAGTGAGTGTATACTACCTTTCATAAACATGATAATAATACAAGTATGGTTTAAGTGTATTAAGTATATTGTTGTTTATATGTGTGAATGTGTATTGACTTTCTTCTATCTCATAGATATGATTTATTCTCTATGAAATACGTGTTATGTGTGTGTGCCTCATCTGTTATGTGGAATATGTATTGATTAAAGCATGCTATACAGGTTTTTAAACTATGTATAAAAATGTATATTTTTATCTACTAATATGTTGGGTAGAACATGGGTAGATAGTTGGTGTGTAATAAACAGATGAGAGGCCTCGTTGTTGTTTGATTTAGTCATCTAGCGGAGTTTAGATGACGACCACGGACTTTTCTAGACAGTCTTGTGGAAACATTAGCAGGTTCGCAACCTGTAGGTGTTAATGAACTTGGGTGTTCATTCGATGTACTCCATCCCCCTCATGGTTGCCTTATTTGACTTATATTGCTGAGGAACCCCCGAAGCATGTGTTGGTGCCCCGATGAAATATTCTTAGACTAGGTCCCTTATGTTAGTTGTCTTAGGGACATAAAGTGAGAATAACGGGAATGGGTAATTGGGAAATTGTTGGTTGGTGAAAATTAAATATGATTATTTATTGTGGGTTGAAAACCCTATATGCTCACCAGGCTCCCAAGCCTGACCCACTCAGTTTTAATTTGTATTACTGGAAGTGGCGCGAGGGCATAAGATGGATGAACCATCAAGTTGTTTTGTTTACAAGTCTGTATATGTATATATTTGTTGAATGACTTGTAATGTTATCGTTTATGCTTATTGGTTTGTATCGGAACATGACACCCCGAGTTTTGATTGTATAATGAAAAATACATTTCTTTTATGAAATGCTTTGGTAAACATTGTTTTATCATGTTTTGTTTTTGGGAACAAATTCCGCAACTCTTTCAAATCAAAAGGATTTACTCTGAAATTATTTTAAAAGCATAAATGAAAATTGGTCTTTTATGGCCGAGATTTTGGGGATGTCACAATATAGTATAAATTCTTTTTAATATATTTTGATAATTTTTATTATCTATGTGAGACTATAATTTTAGTATTCATGTAAAAATACTGATGTAAGTATATTTTGTTATTTTGTGTGTATGGAAGACAAATTGAAGTGTTAAATTGGATGATGGTTATTTGTAATGTTTAATTGTAGATTTGGAGTTACTTTAAGATCATTTTGGTGCAACGTTACTGTTTGAGGAAGAATTTCTCACTTTAAGATCATTTTGGTGCAACGTTACTGTTTGAGGAAGAATTTCTCGATTGATCAACAAACTTGAAATATTTTACGGCCCATATATCACTTGCTCATAAGCTAACAAAATATGATATCATCTTGCAAAGTAAAGAGGATGATCATTCACCCCAACGGGTTTTTGATGAATAGGTCAGATTTGATTTCATATTCGATGATTTCCCTATTTATCGTTGATATAGGGAGTACAGTGGATTTTGTTATTTTCATAGGTATCATTAGTTAAAAATTTATGGTAATTGTTCTAAACACTATCTTTTGGCTATTTTTTTGGATGTTTGGGTAGTAGACAACACTTAATTATATGTATAAAACAATGCCTCAATGAAGGTAATTTTCTTATTATATTAGAAATGATTGTATTTTAATTATGTCGATGGGTTAGGATTTATGGCATTAAGTCGTATGGGTCATATGATCATATTTGGCCACATTAATCGAATGAGGCTAAACGATACATATTTGGCCACATTAATCGAATGAGGCTAAACGATACATATGATCATATTTGGTCACCCTAAAATGCTTACAGCTACATGTTTTTTTCACATTTATTATATGTGGCTAAATGATACATATGGTCATACAAACAATTCATGTGACCATAGGTATTATCTTTCCATATTAGAATCCATTGCACATTATTTTTAATAAAACGAACACAAAGGTGTGACAGATTGTCATATTTGGCAACATTATTAGACTGAGGCTAAACAACAAATTTTGACACACACACTATTAAAAAAACTTCACCATAAAATGCTTACAGCCACATGGTTTATCATGTTTATTATATGTGGCTAAATGATACATAGGCAATACAAACAATTCATGTGACCATAAGTATTACCTTTCGCTACATTAGAATCCATTGCACATTATTTCCGGTAAGACGAACACAAATATGTGGCAGATGGTCATATTTGGCCACATTATTTGACTGATGTTAAACAATACATTTTGACACATGAATTAGTAAAAAAACACCACCATAATATGCTTATAGCCACATGGGTTGTCATGTTCATTATATGTGGCTAAATAATACATCTGGTCATACAAACAATTCATGTAACCAGAGGTATTATTGTTCACCACATGTAACGCTCGTGTTGCTCGAGAAAGCGTTAGTGTAGTGATGTAATAGTCAGGTCAACCATTGTAACCTATTTTGAAGTAATAAAGAGGAATTACTGGAATATTATGTGAAATATATGATTTTATGTGCTTAAATACTTGTATATAATGATATAATAAATAAGGATAAAAATAAGCATCAAAATTTAAGTGTTAGGTAAACGCGATATCTATACATAAAGTGGTAGTGTTCGTGACAAGGATTACAGACATATAAAGAACGCCGAAATCCGAGTTATAACGAAGAAGTTATGGCAAGTCGAAGTTTCGCGACAAAACCGGCATGACACTGCGTAACGTAAATAGTGAATTTATGATAGAGTGATTTCTAGCCTTAGCGATCTAAATGAAAGTCATAGTGTTCTTTAAACCGAGCGTGCATAAAAAGAATGCCCAAATCTGACTTCGTATGAAGAAGTTATGATTTTTTTAAGTTTTGGCTTAGCCGTATGAAGCCTGGAGTTCGAATATTAGATCGAGCGATTTTTAGACGACACAACCTGCACGAGAATCGAATATCTCGTTAATAGTAGCGTAACAGTAAAAGATAGACGAAAGCGGATGTCGGATGAAGAAGTTATGAATTTTTAACGGACTTTTCCTGTCCCGGCCAGTTAAATATATAACTTTGAAAATAAAGTCAAAATTAGCAGACGAAGTCTAAACGAAAGTTGTAGATTACGGTCCCGCCTGCGCGTGGATATAAAGAACGTCGAAAACGGAACTTATATGCGGGAGTTATGAATTTTCAAAATCGGGATTCGGATTTGCGAGTACCAATGACGTGGTACAATCTCAGTCGTCTCTTGTTGCGCACGGCCACACTTCGGATGGAGAGACCCGGCCTCGCTACGCCTCGCGTACAAGAAGAACGCTCAATGTCCGAGGAACGCCATGCGTACGAGAAAGGAGCTTTGCGCGGACTCGCGATGCTTGGACCGAAGGCTAGCCACGATGCACCATCAGGAGAGCGACACGTCCTGGTATGAACGTGCCACATATGAGGCTATGCCCTGCGTAGACCGAGGACCTCCGGCCTAAGAATAGGTTGTGAAGGCAACCTCTTTTTTTCACCAATTCAGTATCAATTTCTCTCTTTACTCTCTCTCTAGATTACCCCAACCCCCCCCCCCTCAAGCCTAGGGTACCCCTTGCACTAGAAGGAAGCCTCGAATCTCCTGAAGGCTCCTAGGAAAAGAGCTTTTCGGCTCGGAAACGCTACTCCAACGAAACCCGGTTTCTTAATAAAAATCCACTGTAAGTGAGATACGCCTACCATACTTAAAATATAGCTTATGTATAAATATAATATCGTTATTATGAATCTATAAATAAGATTTATCAGTGATTCAAATTCGTTATACATATTGAAGTACTTACGTGAGAAGTGTCTAGACTGGTCACGTTGGGTTTGGTTGTTGGATTTAAGAAAAGCTATATGCCGAAATGGTTCTGCCTCCCAACTGTCCTGCCTGGCTGATCCTTACTTGATAGATCCTGAAGTAGACTCTGAGTTAATGATGAATCTAGACTAATAATTAGTCGCAATAAAATTAAACTAGAATTTAGCGATAATAATGCTAGGTTTCGTCAAAGGAAAATAGAATCTTTAGAATCGAAGCGCTGCCCGAGTTTGAATCATCACTTTGACAAGTGAGTGCATAGTTACTTTCATCTTAGACAGAGATATGAAGTATTTTATATAAATTACGTGCTATGTGTGCATATAACCTGTATACTTTCTATCTAGGTGGGATGAACGATTTTATACATGTTTTAAATAATTTAAACTGTATATGTATTTTATATCTACAAAAGTGTTGGGGTAAAACATGGGTAGATGAAATAGATGATGAGCGAAAAAATGATCAGAGGAATCGATGTTGACGATGTTTCCAGTCATCTAGCGGAGTATAGATGACGAACACGGACTTTTTTAGACAGTCCAGTGGAACGTTAGAAGACTCGCAACCTGTAGGTGTTTGTGAATGATGTTTTCACCGGTGTACTCCATCCCCCTCAAGGTTGCCTTAAGGACATTTATTGTTGAGGAACCCCCTTAGCAGTAGTGTCCATCCCGATGATGATCCTTAGCTAGGTCCCTTATGATAGGTGTTTTAGGTACGTAAATTGAGGATAACGGAAACGGGTAATCGGGTTATTGTTGGTTGATGAAATTAATAAACTTATTTATTGTGGGTTGAAAACCCTATGTGCTTACCAGGCTCCCAAGCCTGACCCACTCAGTTTCTTGTATTAGAGGTAGTGGTACTCGAGCATAGATGTGATGTTTGGATGAGGGATTACGAATTATAGGCATGTAGATATGAATAAATGTTGTACGGCTTACATTGTATTGTTTATGCTTTTGATCTGTATCGAACATGACATCCCGAGGTTTTTAATGAAATACATTTCTTTAGAAATGCTTTGATAAAATTTTTGTTGGGTTTTGAGCATTCTAACACTCCTAAGTGTACATGAAACCCTAAATACCTTGGATCTATGTTTTCTCTATTATAGATGCAAATATGAACTTTCCAAGGTATTCATCCTAACTAGCATAATAACATTGATTCAAATGAATATATCAAGTTAGAATTACATACCACTTTGATGTAGATTGTCTTCATGAAGCTTGAGTGCCTAGTGACCCAAGTGTGACACCTCAAATGGTTCGCACAACACCAAATACACTTGGAATAACTTGAGAGAACATACACACTTCCTGAAATCGGCTAGCCCTTCTTATTAAACATAGTGGTCGATTTCTTGAGCCATGGGATTCTTTTATATGGTGGTTATTAGGGTCACACCATGTAACTCATAACTTTACCCATTCCTTATGCTCCATGGATTTTAACCTCCATGGAGTATCCATGGGTCACCCCATGGACTTAGTCCAATATAAGGAATCTTGGATCACAAGCCTACATAAATAAGAATGAATGATTTACACAATCAACCCATATATTTAATTAGTCTCCTTTTGATCAATTAATTAATCCGAGATTAATTCTTGATCAATACTAATTAAATAATCTTATTAATATATTAGAACTTATAATATATTATCCAACCTTAAGTGTTATTTCTCTCATTATAGTGTATCCAAATGCATGATGCCATGCAACCCAAATGGACCATGCCGGGTCGGGTCAAGTCTTACCAATTATAGTTATGGACTTAGACATTAATCCAACAATTTTATCATATTTTCTTTTGGGAACAAATTTCACAAAACTTTTCTTTAAAATGTTATTCTGATTTTTAAACAAGCATAAACAAAATCGTTCTTTTTTGGTTGTGAAAATCGGGATGTCACAGTTGGTATCAAAGCACTAGTTTAAGCGAACTAAGAATTTGTAGGATATTTAGACTTAAACTTAGAATGCTAAGAGATGAATGTCTACTACATTTTAGACACAAGCACTAGTTTATTTTAGGAAAGATGCCTAAAATGCTTTTATGTGTTATATGTTATTATTTGTTTAGATCTATGGTCTGTTGCCGACCGGATCTAGAAACCATATGTGTTCAGGATTCTAAACGTATCACTACAATATCAGAACTAACATGTAAACGTTTCGGAGAGATAAGGATGATTTAAACGTCTATTGTAAATAAAGATTTAAATTCACCCTATTTGGTGTTTAGATCAAGATGGCAAGAACCCAAAGTGGACTCGAAAATGCAAATGGGAATAGAAATCAGCAACCTCAACCCCAAGTGATTGAATAAGTGCCTGTAGCAGCAGCTGCACCTGAGCTAATCAATCACAATGGCCGGAGTACAAGCCATGATACGGGCTATGTTGGCTAAACAACGGGAAGAGATGAGGCAGATGTTGCATGAAAATAGGGACAAACCTACAATGCTTGTTGAACTGCCCGAATTGAATGATGGACAGTCAAAGGAGGGAAACTACAGCAGGACCGTTGGTCAAGATGATCCGCCAGCGATTAGGAGGAACAACCAAGATGACGAAGTCGAGAGGAATGGATGCAAGTACAAAGATTTTCTAACTTGCAAGCCATCGACTTTCACTAGGAAGGAAGATCCAATTGGATTTATGGATTGGATCTCAGAAAATGGAGTTGGCCTTCATGACATGTGGTTGCAAGGGCAAGTTACAAACCACATTTTCAGTGCGTCCGTTCAGAGGAGGCACGGTTTGTTGGTGGAACACCTTGCGGAAGACTTTGAGCCCCAATGAGCCCCTGCAACTAACGTGGGCAGAGTTTTTGGTGAAATTCAAGCAAGTACTGCTCAGCCCAAAACCTACTCGATCTAGAGAACTAATTCCTAACTTTGAAGAAAGGGAGCATGTCCATTGATGAATACACCAACAACTTCACAGAAAAGATAGAGTTTGCCTTGTGCCTTGTCCCAGACGAGCTAACGAAAATTGAAAAGTATGTAAAGGGACTTCCATGGGAGTATGCGATGCCAGTACATCAGGCACCTAGTTTAGAGGCAGCTATCTAGGGTGTCAAGTCAGTGGAGGATATGATCAAGTCTGGGAAATGTGACGAACAAGTCAGTTGGCGAGAAGAGGAAATTCTAAGGGTCTGCAAGGCCCAATATGAAATCAAGTCTGGTTCAAGGAAGTTTGGAGGAGGAGGAGCCGAAGCAAAGTGGTGTGACAAGTGCAAGAAGAAACACTCTGGGAAATGTGACGAAGAAGTCAATTATTTTAAATGTGGAAAGTTTGGGCACTATGCCAACGAGTGCATGTACAATAAGAAGGTCTGTTATGGGTGCAACGAGGAAGGGAACATCTCGAGGGACTGCCCGAAGAAGAAAGAAGTGCCAAGACCCAATGTTCCACCGAAGCCAAACGCGAGAGCCTTCCAGGTGACATAGAAGCTGCGAAGGAGGCAGCAGATGTCACTTTAGGTACCTTTATTGTAAATGGATTACCTGCCAATATACTATTTGATTCGGGAGCGAACTACTCCTTTGTATCGCACAAATTTGGTGGGAAACTGGCATTGCATGTAGAAAAACTTGATAATGCCCTAGCTGTGGAAGTTGTCAGTGGAAAGTTCGTACTTATTAGTGATCGTATTAAGAACATCGTCATCGACTTAATGAGAAACGAATTCCACAAAGAGCTGTTACCCATAGAGTTGAACAGTTTCGACATCGTTCTGGGAATGGATTGGCTTAACGCCAACGATTCCAAGATAGTTTGCAGGAAAAAGATAGTAAGGGTAAACCCACCCGGAAAAGATTCATTTATGATGTACGGGGTTAAACGCAAAATAAACTTTGGAATCATTTCCCTAATAAAAGCCATAAAATGTTTGTCTAAAGGATGCACATCATACTTGGCATTCTTGATCGATGTTAAGAAGGAAAAGAAGGAAATGCAAAGTATAACATGTTGTGTTTTGAGCATTCTAACCCTCCTATGGTGTACATGCAACCCTAAATACATTGAATCTATGTTTTCTCTATTATACATGCAAATATCAATTTCCAAGGTATTGTCCTAACTAGCATAATATAAAGTACAAATAATATAAAACTAGTAGAATGACATACCTCTTTGTTGGTGCTTGATTCCATGTAGCTTGAGAGCCTAGTGCCCCAAGTGTGACACCTCAAATGGTTCACACAACATAAAATGCACTTGGAATAACTTAGAGTGAAATCATCAGTTCATGAAATCAGCTTGCCCTCCATACATAGACTTAGTCGCCGATTTTGACAAGAATGATATGCTTATATAGTGTGACACAATTAGCGTAAGCCCTAATTGTCATGGCTTTCCATTTCCTTGGATCCATGGGTTCAAATACACCATGGAGCATCGATGGAGCATTCTATTGGTTTTAACCCAAGTTGATAATCCATGGAGCATTAGCCCAGTATATAAGTATGGATGATTTACACAATCAACCCATATATTTAAGTAGTCTTCTTTTGATCACTTAATTAATTCTAGATTAATTCTTGATAAATACTAATTAAATAATCTTATTAATATATTAGAACTTATAATATATTGATAAACCTTAAGTGTTATTTCTCTCATTTTAGTCTATCCAAATGCATGATGCCATGCAACCCAAATGGACCATGTCGGGTCGGGTCAAGTATATACCAATTATAGTTATGGACTTAGACACTAATCCAACAGTCTCCCACTTGGATATGTCTAAAACTATTATTGCAAGTACGACTTCATAACCCGACTCGCAATCGTAGCTCTCAAAAGTCGTTGTCGAACTCTGAACAAATCAGTGACACGTCCATTAGATAAGTGATCATATATTTCTCTATTCTAGATATCATATGGACTGAGACATGAATTATAATCATTCTCTCTGTCCATTTATTGTTTCCTGATTTCCGATTCATGACCACTGACTAATTGAACAAATCAAATCAGTCCAGGCCCGGCCGAGCACTTACGTTTTGTCATCACTAAATCATGGAGGGGCCCACAGGTATCGCTTTTATCCCTTTGAGGGTAAAAGGAATGGATAAACTTCGACTTATATGCTTGTACTAACTACTTGTTGAATCATACACAAAGGCATGTTTTATAACATCGAGTTACCAATGCGTTTTCATGCAATCAATGTATAACCAACTAATAGTCAACAACTCATATCTCTAGGTTTGAAGAATATAAGATATTATCGTCTCACGATTCACTCGTGATAAAATCCATGAAGTGAATCCAAATAAGTGTGGGATGAATCCAATACTCAGAACTTATCAGTACTCATGAATGTTGCAGCAACCATTGTTATGTCTAATGCACATTAGAAAAATCATACAAGACAAATTCATGACAGTCTTGAATCATATCTACTTCCAACATATAACCGACCGTGGATGGTTTGAATAACTTAATCATTCTGGAATAATGATCTAATTATTCTGGAAGTCAAAACATGCAAAGTGAAACAGAGAAATAATACTAATCTTGTATGGCCTCAACACTTTGAGTGTAAATAAAAACCCTTTTATCTAAGCACCATATTGATTACTCATTATTCATGTTTCTATTAATCAACTTAATACTTGAATTGAAAAAATGGTCATGCCATGCTCCAAGCATGCACACTATGCTCGTCCAAAAATCTAGCTATGCCATACTCCAAGTATGCACAATATGTTTACATGTGGTCCTTTCTTTGTGAAATAGATCGATTGACAACATTTCAATGATGCTCATTTCACAATCCCAAATTCTTTACAATAAATGTAAGAACACCAAATTATTTTCATTTACCGTAATCTTGTTAGATTCTAAACTTATATGCAATGATCCTCTTGTAATGAATATGCACACAAGACACAAAGACTTGGCAATAGACATTACAAAGTATTCCAATGGAAAGCAATTCCATGGAAATGAAGTATCAAATTCAAAGTACATTCCTTTGAACATCCTCCTTTGCATTAAGTTCTTTTAATATTCCACCTATGGAAACAATTCCATACTCCCATTTTGACCATCACCTTTTGAACAAGAGTTACCTCTTTTCAAAATATGTCAATATGGTCCTTTCCAAAGTGTAACACTATACTTCCAATTGTCCACGTGCAACCAATCTTTGGTAAACCTCAGATTGTCCTCGACAATTGCTTAATCATTTTAGTCATATCCGGTTCTATTCCTTTTTCCCTCGTAATGCCCTAAGAATTTGGAAAATTTAGAATGGATAAATATTATAGCACATGTAGTTAAAACTATACCCAAAGCAAATGGGACACGATTCATGCTATAATTTTTTTTATTTGCCATGTTCTCACAATTCGAACTATGAAGAGGTATGCTGTAATCATAATCGAATTTTGATAACACAACATATATAGAATTTCCTTATGTTGAGCCATTCCAACATAACATTCATATATATCCTTGACTAAAGTAGATTAAAATCTCAATCTAAGCTTGTAGAATTGGAATGAAGTATAAAATCCTCTCCCTTAATTATAGCAAAACAACTTTTTCAAGGCGAATTGAAACTTTTGTTTTCTATAATTAATATTTCTAACTTGCAACACTTAACAAAATAATCATGCTCCCACTAGCATAATGATTATTATCTTACTAGCATAACACTTATGCTCCCACTAGCTTTGACATGTATCCAGAGATCAACTGGACTTTTAGAAATCAATACTTTATTGACTTTCTTACCAAAGTTCAGATTTCTAATACGCAATTGCTTTGATAAGACTTTATAAAAACCTTTCCTTACATAGCTCACTTGTGTGTCTAAACAATTTTGAAGAGGGATGTCGTAATCATAATGTTTACACCTTTTGTCATTCTCACAATTGCTATCTACTTATTGAAAGAGTTTCCTCACCATCATTTTCATGAATCGAAGAGAAACCTTATGACACTTAGATTTTATGGTGTAAGTGTCCCTATCCATGTGAATTTTTCATAACCATAATCACAAGACAAGGTAGTGGCAAATCCAAACACATATGGACTGAACTTGTTCAATCTTATTTTCTTGCCACCAGGCAGCACAAGGGCCTACCATTTCTTCCAGGTTGTTATGCAAACAATTAAGAACTCATAAAGCATAGTCAACTTTTAACTGGAATAGACACAGAAATAAGAATATGTCAACACGATAGGTTACAAACCTCAAGTCGTGGGCTAGTGATTAACAAAACTCTTGATTAGTTCTTGAAACTATCTCAATACCCCCACTGTCCTCTTGACATATAAGATTCTCTTTGTCAAGAACCATTCCTTGACCAAACAAATATTCAAGAGTTAGTGCAGATTCTTATCAAGTTAAACACTTCTCACAATTGGTCTTAGTTGGTCTTTGTCTTATCCAAAACATCACAACTTACCAATCTCAAATGTACAGGAATAGGAAACATCTTACTCTACATTTGACAAGTGTTAAAAACTTTCTAAAGACCATGTCACTCAAGTTACAATCTTGGAGTATAACTCTATGATTTGTTTTGGAACGAAGTATGATTTATCTTTTGATTTAACCATTTCAACAATTCACGATTCCTCTCTTTAGGCAAACAAATGCACTAAGGTGTCCTTAGAGGATCAATTGTGATATGGTTCCATAATCACTAAGATAATCATAAAACGAGATACACAAGTACTCTCCCATCTCTTCATATTGGAGAAACTTTTATCTTTCTGCCTTATTTGATTTTTCTTATTCATTCTGCCATATATTAAAACTTTTCCAATGTTTCAAAATTACACTTAAACTTGTAAGCATAATCATATTTACTAAACTTTAGTAAATCATAATGAATAATCTTATCTACCTTTGTGGTGGACCTAACTAGTGCACAACCTAATGTACCCGATCCTTTAGTCCTTCGCTTGACTCACATGCAGATGTGAACAAGGAATTAGTCTTAATTTCCCAAAGATGAAAAATTCTCATTCATCATACAATACAAGTTGCATGATTCCAAGTTTCTATCCAACTGAACCTTGGGTGATGAGAATCTTTCCTTATTTGGTAAATTATGACACTACCACAAATGAAAGAATCAAATCCATTTACCAATATTGTTTATCAATGGAAACATATAAACAACAATTTTTCACAAATGTCATTGTAAGGATACTTAAAATTTGGGATGAGCTTTGGAACCGGACCGGTTCGGAACCGGAACCGGTTTTCCTATATTATAAGAATCGGGAACCGGACCGCCGGTTCTAGCGCCGGTTCCGGTTCCGGTCCCGGTTTTTCGGTTATTTTTCAAAATAGAATCGGTTGAAATACTATAGATTATATGCTATCTTCTAGAACTTGTAAATGATTCAATATTTAACCAAATTATGACTTTTTACATTCTAAATTGAAGTACAAACACTAAATTACATGATGAAAAAAGAATCAAGTAATTCCGACTTCATATGAGTGAGTTATGCGCATTTTAAAAGCGGGGACAGATTCCAAAAAAATAAAAAATGCAAAACAGAAAAAACACAGCATTGATATGTTGTCTTCCGGGGTCTATAACTGATTCAATATCTAACCAAAATATGTGTTTTATAGTCTAAAATGAACTACAATCACCAAATTACGTGCTGGAAAAAAAAATTAAATAATTTCGACGTCATATGAATGAGTTATACACATTTAAAAAATGGGACATATTAAAAAAACAAAAAAAATAATGCTGAAATAAAAAAAACGCAACATCGATATGCTTTTTTTCGGGGCATGTGTCTAATTCCATATCTAACAAAAACATATCTTTGTACCGTCAAAAATGAATTACAAACTCCAAATTACATGTTGGAAAAAAATCAAATAATTTCGACTTCATATGAGCGAGTTATACGCATTTTAAAAAATGAAAAAAAAAAATGTCAAACCGGTTCCGGTTTTTAGAACCGGGACCGGTTTTCATAAAAATGGAGAACTGGTAACCAGACCTATTACCAATTCCGGTTCCGGTTCCGGCGGTTCTAATGCTCATCCCTACTTAAAATAAATAAAATCAAAACTTTTCTTTTATTTTAAAAACTTTGCGGAAAAAGTTATCCTTATAATGCAAATTTATATGAAAGCTTTGTTGTTATCTATTCCTAAGCAATATCTCATAACTCTTATGTAGTGGCTCAAAATTCTGGTCATCGAACCATGCGATCAGAATCAATACACCTTTTCTTTAAGCTTCCTTTGATTCTTCTAAAACATCAAAATGTAATTACATTACATCATGTATTAAGAATCTCCAAAAGAGACTTAATAGATTTAGATAACGGACTTTACCTGAAGTAGAGTCAAACTTTTAACTTTACCATCCTTATGAGGTTTCAGGTAAATTCGGCAGCTTCGCAATCAATGCCCCTCTTATTGGCAAAAGGAAACATATGGAATCTTTGGAAATGGTACACGGGACTTTCACAGACTTAGCCTTTCTCTTTACCATTGGGTCAAAACGACTTGACCATGGCCGGTCCCTTTCCATTGGGTAGAGAAAGTTTTTCTGGACTTCCAATGTAACCATTGTCAATGTTCAACTGGGTTTGGGAAGTAGATCTTCCAATCTAATCTGCTTTACCAATGCTCCAAATCATTGCTCATTCGGCATCATTAAGCAAATAGGTAAGATCATTAAGGGTCATGTTGTGATCTGTCATCAGGGAGTGACTGAAGAACCAATTCAACAGCCAGCTACCTCGAGACTTCGACACCCGACTCTCCCTGCTTTTCAATATGTGACTTAACCTCTAAGATGTAAGCACATATAGACTTTGATTGCCAATAGGGATTGAGTGAATTAGAACTATTCAAGTCTTGAAACTTGTGGGATTGGGAGAATTATTGAAGGAGGTGGAGGAAATGAAGTATTATTTTCAGTCCCACTAATGCACAACAAAGGGATTGATCTTTCACCTTGATTGCCATTTGGGATATCATATTCATTAGGAAAGCTTGTTCGTAAGGATTTGGGAAGACCATAGATGTCTTAACAAGACATCTATAATGGGAGACATTCAAGTTAGTTGATTTAAAGTCCTTAACATAACACCCCATATGAATTATTAAGCCTAGGATCCAATAACCTATTTATAACTGGAATAGGGATGTCGTAATCCAAATTATAAAATAGTTAAAGGTAGGTAACTGACGATTTACCAATTTCCACCATGAAAAACAAAATATAATTAAGTTTTAATGGATTTGAAAATCCTAGATCTTTTGAGATACATTGAACTTTCAATGGCATGTTTAAATCTCGATTGTGCCCTCTCAAGTTTGTGTCTGGGATGCCGAGGATCACAAACAAGGTGTGAATAACCATGCAAATTGACTTGGTACCCTTAACTTTATCACCTAATCGATGTGCCGGTTAACCACACACGCTCCACCGATCCATAATAAAGTCAAGTTACCCTTTGCCACTCTTACTAGTCCTTATTAGTGTGCCGGTTAACCACACACGCTCCACTAACGACTTGGTAAGGTACAAAGTGTAATTTCATGGGTTAGCACCTTTTCACATTTTACTAAGTAACTAAGATTGGGAATTAATAAGTGTTTAGTTACTTAGTATTTATCATTATACTTTTAATGAAGGGAGAATTATAGTCATTTCCTACCCGTACGGCTAACGACCCTCCACCAGTCAAGGAAGCGGTGGGTGACAGTGGACACCCATTAAACTGCGATCTTATAGGCAGTAACCTTATACCCCTCTTATAGACCGGCTTCGTGAATGAGGCCTACTAACGATAAGATTGACTTTATCTTATACATATCTATATAATTAAAAAATTATAATAATAGTATAAGGGTTTAATTTTAAACTTTTAAAATTCTAGGGTTCAATTTGGAATTAAAGTATACATGAGGGGGTAACCTTACAAATTCCAAAACTTGAGGGCAAGTTTTGAAACTATTCAAGACTTTTCATTTCATAACTTATGAGTTTAATGGTTTATTAAAATGAAGACTCTTCATTTTTATGTGACCTTTCATTCTTTAATGACAATTTTAATGAAGTGACTCTTTAAACATCCATAACTTGACGACAAGTTATGGAGTCATAAAACCATTTAATGAAAAAGACTCTTCATTTTGTGTAACCTTTGGCAATAATTATGAGTTTTAAGATTCATAAATATGACTTTTCATATAACTTGAAGACAAGTTACAAAAAACATATTTTATGAACTTCTTTTAGATCAATATGGATTGAAAACAACTAAAACACAATTTTTTTTCATTAATCTATACTAACTCATAATTGAAGGAAACACAAAAACTTTTGGCAATCCATAACTTGAGGACAAGTTATGGAGTCCATATAATTTCATTAAGATCATGAATTATACTAACATACAATTTGCACATAATTCCTATGATCTAACAAAACTCATGAGCATGAACATTCATAATCAACATTTTTCAAGAATTACATAAACACATATAAAACTTGAAACTTTGATTATAGCTTTGAAATTGGTTTATCATAATCATTACCACTTAAAAATAGGTTTTATAAGTCCAAAACAGTCAAAGGTAATGATTCTAGACCAATTCCAGCACCAAAACTCGAAGATATGCTGTCATGGGGTCCAACTCGTCGAGTGCATGAACAAACTCGGCGAGTTGGATGAGTTTACACTTGGACTCATCGAGTCCCTTTATGGACTCGGCGAGTCTACTATGCAGACAGCACCAAAATTCGATTTTCAGCCATTTTGCATCAAGTATAAGTGAAAACAAGCCTAGGCTCTGATACCATTGTTGGGTTTTGAGCATTCTAACACTCCTATCGTGTACATGCAACCCTAAATACCTTGGATCTATGTTTTCTCTATTATACTTGCAAATATCAATTTCCAAGGTATTGTCCTAACTAGCATAATATAAAGTACAAATAATATAAAACTAGTAGAATGACATACCGCTTTGTTGGTGCTTGATTCCATGTAGCTTGAGAGCCTAGTGCGCCAAGTGTGACACCTCAAATGGTTCACACAACATCAAATGCACTTGGAATAACTTAGAAAGAAATCATCACTTCATGAAATTGGCTTGCCCTCCATACATAGACTTAGTCGCCGATTTTAACAAGAATGATATGCTTATATAGTGTGACACAATTAGGGTAAACCCTAATTGTCATGGCTTTCCATTTCCTTGGATCCATGGGTTTAAATACACCATGGAGCATCCATGGAGCATTCTATGGGTTTTAGCCCAACTTGATAATCCATGGAGCATTAGCCCACTATATAAGTATGAATGATTTACACAATCAACCTATATATTTAATTAGTCTTCTTTTGATCACTTAATTAATTCTAGATTAATTCTTGATCAATACTAATTAAATAATCTTATTAATATATTAGAACTTATAATATATTAATAAACCTTAAGTGTTATTTCTCTCATTTTAGTCTATCCAAATGTATGATGCCATGCAACCCAAATGGACCATGACGGTTCGGTTCAAGTATATACCAATTATAGTTATGGACTTAGCCACTAATCCAACATAACAGTGGTGTGTGATTATCCGGAAGTCTTTCCTGAAGATCTTCCCAGATTACCGCCTGATAGACAAGTAGAGTTCTGAATAGACTTGTTACCAGGAACGAAACCAATAGCAAAAACATCATACCTGTTAGCATCGACGGAGATGAAGGAGCTTATGACGTAACTTCAAGAGTTTTTGGACAATGATTTCATTCGACCTAGTTCATCATCCTGGGGAGCTCCGGTGTTATTCGTGAAAAAGAAGGACGGAAGCATGAGAATGTGTATAGACTACCGAGAGTTGACCAAGGATACGGTAAAGAACAAGTATCAATTTCCAAGGATTGATGACCTATTCGATCAGCTACAAGGTTCAACCTATTTCTCAAAGATCAATCTTACGTCAGGATATCATCAGTTGAACGTAAGAGAGCAGGATATTGAGAAAGCTGCATTCAGAACAAGATATGGACGCTATGAGTTTTTGGTTATTTCGTTTGGACTAACCAATGCTCCAACAACATTAATGGATTTGATGAACAGGGTTTGTAAACCATTCCTTGATAAATCTGTGATAGTGTTCATAGATGACATTCTGATTTACTCAAAAATCCAGGAGGAGCATGGCTAGCATCTCCGAGAGGTATTAGAGGTATTGAAGAAGGAGAAGTTATATGCAAAGTTCTCCAAATGTGATTTTTGGATCCAAGAAGTCCAATTCTTGGGTCATGTGGTTAACCAAGAAGGGATAATGGTTGACCCAGCAAAGATCGAAGTTGTGATGAAGTGGGAACGACCGGAAATTCCCACAGAGATTCAAAGCTTTCTGGGATTAGCTGGATATTACCAAAGGTTTATCCAAGGTTTTTCTTCGATAGCTTCTCCATTGAAAACTTTAACCCACAAAGGAGCAACATATACATGGAGAGAGAAGCACGGAGAAGCATTCGAGAAGCTAAAGAAAAAGCTATGTGAAGCACCAAGTCTTTCTCTACCCGATGGAGTTGAAGACTTCGCAGTGTATAGCGATGCGTCAGGAGTCGGATTAGGATATGCTCTAACTCAAAGAGAAAAGGTGATAGCATATGCATCTCGACAATTGAAAGAGCATGAAGAGAAATACCCATTCATGATCTGGAGTTGGCAGCAGTAGTATTCGCCCTAAAGATATGGAGGAATTATCTTTATGGCATGAAGTGTAAACTTTTCACTGATCATAAGAGTCTCCAATATCTCTTTAATAAGAAGGAATTGAACATGAAACAATGACGCTGGCTAGAATTACTCAAGGACTACGACTGTGAGATACTTTACCACCCTAGTAAACCCAATATTGTAGTCGATGCTCTAAGTCGGAAAGTAAACCTTGAAAGGAAAATGCCAAGATCGTTAAGAATTAAAGTTGTCTCGACAATCGTGGAAAGCATACAGAAAGCTCAAGAAGAAGCTTCAGAGAAAAATGACTGAAAGCAAGAAAGTTTATGCAAAACGTTAGTGTTCGGTACAAACAATCAAGGATTAAAGGTATTCCAAGATAGGATTTGGGTACCTAAGGCATGAGGAGTAAGAGATTTTCTAATGGAATATTCCACAAGTCGATGTACTCGATTCATCCCGGTAGCACTAAAATGTATAGGGATTTAAAACCCTACTACTGGTGGTCGACGATGAAGCTCGATGTTGCAACGCATGTGCCCGAGTGCGTGACATGTGCGAGAGTTAAGGCACAACATCAGAAACTGTATGAGAGTTTAGAACCTTTACTTGTACCCATGGGTAAATTGGAAGACATCACCACGGATTTTGTGACTAACTGCCTAGGAAGAAGAACTGTCACGACATGATTTGGGTATTCGTGGATCATTTCACTAAGAGTGCACACTTCATAGCATCCAATGAGAGATGATCTATAGATAAGCTTGCAAATGCTTACGTGAAAGAGGTAGTGAGACTTCACGGTGTTCCTTTAACGATGGTATCAGATCGTGATAGTCGTTTCATGTCAAGTTTTTGGAGAAGTCTACAAGAGGACTTGGGTACGAAGCTGTGTTTGAGTACATCTTACCATCCAAAGACTGATGGTCAAAGCGAAAGAAAGATCCAAACACTGGAAGATATGCTATGAGCATGTACCCTGGAATTCCAAGGTAACTGGGATGAGCACTTACCTCTGGTAGAGTTTTCCTACAATAACAGTTTCCACTCGAGCATCAAGATGGCACCTTATCAAGCTTTTACGGACAAAAGTGTCGTACGCCATCTTGTTGGCTTGAAGTCGGAGAAAAGTAGTTTATGGGACCCGAAATAGTCCATCAGACTGCTGAAAAGTTAAAGGTGGTCAGGGAAAGAATGTTAGCAAATCAAGATCGTCAAAAGAGCTATGCTGACAAGAAAAGACGACCGATGACTTTTGAAGTTGGAGATTCAGTTTTGGTTAAAGTCTCACCATGGAAGGGAATTATAAGATTCGGGAAACGATGAAAGTTGAGTCCAAGGTTTATTAGACCATTTAAAGTTCTTCAGAGGATTGGGAACCAAGCTTACAAGCCTGAATTACCAGAAGAACTGGATGGTATTCATAACACTTTTCATGTGTGTTATTTGAGGAAGTTCACGGGAGAAGTTCTCAACATAATTCCAATTTCAGAGTTAAGAATGGATGAGAATAAGAGGCTAACCGAAGAGCCCGAGGCAATCGTTGACCATAAGACTAAGAAGTTACAAGCAAGATAGTTGACTTAGTGCTTGTCCGTTGGAAACATACGGGTGGGCCGAATTTCACCTAGGAAATAGAAAGTGACACGTTGAGTTGCTACCCACATCTGTTTGCTGATGCATGATTTCGGAACGAAATCATCCTAAGGCGGAGAGAATTTTAACGCCCATGTTCCTGGACTAAGAGTTAGTGTAGTGATGTAATAGTCAGGTCAACCATTGTAACCTATTTTGAAGTAATAAAGAGGAATTACGTGAATATTATGTGAAATATATCATTTTATGTGCTTAAATACTTGTTCATAATGATATAATAAATAAGGATAAAAATAAGCATCAAAATTTAAGTTTTAGATAAACCCTATGTCGATACATAAATTGGTAGTGGTAGTGACAAGGATTTCGAACATATAAAGAACACCGAAATCCGAGTTATAACGAAAAAGTTATGGCCCGTCGAAGTTTCACGACAAAACCGGCACAACACTACGTGACGTAAATAGTAAATTTATGATAGAGCGATTTCTAGCCTTAGTGATCTAAATGAAAGTCGTATTGTTCATTAAACCGAGAGCGTGCATAAAAAGAACGCCCAAATCTTACTTCGTATGAGGAAGTTATGGTTTTCTAAGTTTCGGCTTAGCAGTATGTAGCCCGGAGTTTGAATATTAGATCGATTGATTTTTTGCCGACACAACCTAAACAAGAATCGAAGATCTCGTTAATATTAGCATAACGGTAAAAAGATAGACGAAAACGGACGTCCGATTAAGAAGTTATGAATTTTTAACAGGCTTTTCATGTCCCGGCCTGTTAAAAATATAACTTTAAAAGTAAATTCATAATTAGCAGGCGAAGTCAAACGAAACTTGTAGATTACGGTCCCGCCTACGTGTGGATATAAAGAACGTCGAAAACGGAGTTCGTATGTGAGAGTTATGAATTTTCGAAATCGGGATTCGGATTTGTGAGTGCCGATGACGTGGCACAATCTCAGTCGTCGCTTGCTGCCCACGTCCTCGCTTTGGATTGAGACACGTGGCCTTGTTACGTCTCGCGTACAAGAAGAACGCTCAGCATCCGAGGAATGCCATGCGTACGAGAAAGGAGCGTTGTACGGACTCGCGATGCTTGGACTGAAGGCTAGCCACGATGCACCATAAGGAGAGCGACATGTCCTGGTACGAACGCGCCCTACGTAGACAGAGCACCTCCGGCCTATGAATAGGTTGCGCTGGAAGCCTCTTTTTTTCACCAATTCACTATCCCTTTCTCTCTATATTCATTCTCTAGACTACTCCTACCCCCCCCCCCCCCCAAAGCCTAGGGTACCCCCTAGCACTAGAAGGAAGCCCCGGGGCTCCTGAGCTTTTCGGCTCGGAAACGCTGCTGCAGCGAAACCCGATTTTTTAATAAAAACCCGATGTAAGTGAGATACGCCTACCATACTTTAAATATAGCTTATATATAAATATAATATCGTTATTATGAACCTATAAATAAGATTTATCAGTGATTCAAATTTGTTGTACTGATTGAACTACTTACGAGAGAGGTGTCTAGAATGGTCACGTTGGGTTTGGTTGTTGGATTTCAGAAAAGCTATATGCCAAAATGGTCCGGCCTCCCAATTGTCCTACCTGGCTGGTCCTTACTTTATAGATCCTAAAGTAGACTCTAAGTTAATGACGAATCTAGACTAATAATTAGTCGCAATAAATATTAGACTAAAGTTTACCGATAATAATGTTAGGTTTCGTCGAAGGAAAATAGAATCGTTAGAAGCGAAGCGCTGCCCGAGTTTAGAATCATCACTTTGACAAGTGAGTGCATAGCTACTTTCATCTTACACATAGATATGAAGTATTTTATAAAAATTATGTGTTATGTGTACATATAACCTATATACTTGCTAACTATGCTGGATGAACGATTTTATACATGTTTTAAATAATGTAAACTGTATATGTATTTTATATCTACAAAAGTGGTAGGGTAAAACATGGGTAGATGAAATAGATGATGAGCGAAAAAAATGATCAGAGGCAGCGATGTTGACGATGTTTCCAGTCATCTAGCGGAGTATAGATGACGAACACGGACTTTTCTAGATAGTCCAATGGAACGCCAGCAGGCTCGCAACATGTAGGTGTTTGTGAATGATGTGTTCACTGGTGTATTCCATCCCCCTCATGGTTCCCTTAAGGACATTTATTGTTGAGGAACCCCCTTAGTAATAGTGGTCATCCTGATGATGATCCTTAGGCTAGGTCCTTTATGATAGGTGTTTTAGGGACGTAAAGTGAGGATAACAGGAACCGGTAATCGGGTTATTGTTGGTTGATGAAATTAATAAATATATTTATTGTGGGTTGAAAACCCTATGTGCTCACCAGGCTCTCAACCCTGACCCACTCAGTTTCTTGTATTACAAGTAGTGGCACTCGAGCATAGATGTGATGTTTTGATGAGGGATTACGGATTATAGGCCTATAGATATGAATAAATGTTGTAAGGCTTACATTGTACTGTTTACGCTTTTGGTCTATATCGAACATGACATCCTGTGGTTTTTAATGAAAAACATTTCTTCGGAAATGCTTTGATAAATTTTTATCATATTTTCTTTTGGGAACAAACTCTGCAACAGTTTTCTTTAAAATGTTACTCTGATTTTTAAACAAGCACAATCAAAATCGGTCTTTTCTGGCCGTGAAAATGAGGATGTCACACCACATTACATTTTTATATGTATAATTAAATAATAAATATGGTCATACAAACAATTCATGTAACCATAAGTATTAGCTTTTCTCCACATTAGATTTTTATATGTTACAATATATATACTAACGATCTCATTGCTAATCATTATGATTTTTAAATATGACAAAAATAATTTAGGATTTTACCATTGATAATTTGTCACATTTTATAACGAAATCGACAAATATTTTTCTGAGATGTGGCAAAACGATTTTTAAAAAGTGTGGCCGTAGTTCAAAATTCTTGTACTGTAATCTAAAAATAATTAATACAAGGAAAACAAAAGGAAAAAAAGAAAAACATGAATAAGAGAAAAACAAGAATAAAATGATAATTTTCTATATAATTAACGAAAGGCTGTTGATGATAATCGCCAAAAACACTACCCGTGTAGCATTTGAAACTATAAATACTATTTACATCAATTTTTGAGACTTTAGATCAAAATCATATAATTTTCTTGGAACGGATGAATATTATTAAGCTAGAAAGGAGCTAGAACAAACAATTACATGAAAACAAAAGAAGGATTTTGAAGCCAAGTAGACCAACCTAACTGAGCTTTAGTACATCTATTTGAAATCCAAAACAAAGCCTTATCAACTACATCGTCAAAAAGCAATGCCTTTTTAGGTTGAAACGTTCCAAATATGATAGCATTTCTAAAATTCCAAATGCACCAAAACATAGTCATAACAACTGCATCGAAAATATTATGTGACCCTACCCCCAACATAACCGCATCCGAGCAAGACACAAGAGAAAGAACAGAAATCTGGTCAAGAAGATGAATACCCCACCAAATACCAATACGTCTCCAAATATCCATCAATGCAAGGCAACCTGCGAAAAGATGATCGATGGTTTCCACTGAACACAAACAGACATGACACATGATCGTTGCCACTAAAATCCCTCTAGAAGAAAGTCTTTCTTTCGTATGAATACTCTGAAGTTGCACCCTCCATGTTAGAATATTGATTTTAATAGGAACCAATTATTCTATCTAGTAGCTTTATCACCCAAAGTAATCAACCCACCATCAAGAAAAGAGCGAGCTAAAAAAACTGAAAAAACATCAGAAATATCGAGAGACCACCCCAATCTATCTGGACTGCTATCTAGACGGACACCCTACATCAGCCTCTCGAAATTATCCCATTGGGTCTCCTCGATACCCCCTTTGGGAACTCATCTAAAGTGGCCCATATCCCAACCAATATTCATCTTATCTCTAACTGTATAAGTACGGTGATTATCCAAAGCAAAAATCTTGTGAAAAGAAGTAGCTAGAGGGATATCTCCTAACCAAACTTCATGCCAAAAAGAAGTGTGAGACCCCTCTCCTATCCGAATATGGAAAATTTTCTGAAAAATCAAAACCACGATCCTTGAGAACGTTTAACATACAAATAATACATGTCCAAGTTCTTCTCATAATCAAAGAAGGAACATGACCATCAAATCCATACAACACTTTCACCATGTTGATCCACAACAAGTCTGGGTAATGAAAGAGATGCCAGTGCCACAGCATAAGAAGAGCCCTATTATAAGCAAAAAGACTTCCAATTCCCAATCCCCCATCATCTCAAGAAGCTAGAACCCGATACCATCGAACCTAATGCATACCTCTATCATCCAAATCAGCACCCTAGAAAAACTTAGCTCTCATCTTCTCTAGGGTGTTAAGGACTATGACTAGTACACGAAAAAAGACATCAAGTAGCTGCCTAAAGAACCAAAAGCAACCTTAATCAGAGTAAGCCTCCCCCCAAATAGAAAGACTTTTAGCTTTCCGTCATGCCAATCTACTTATGAAACAATAAATGATAGAAGACCATGCAACAACTCTATTCATATGCTGACCAACTGGGACTCCCAAATGACAAAATGGAAGATTATCTGAGATACAACCCATATAGGCAATATTAGAAACCTGATCCGCTCTAAGTCCCACACCATACAACTTACTTTTGAGTAAGTAAATTTTCATACCCGAAGCCAAAAAGAAACATCTAAGGATACGTACAAGATGAAGTTTATATTTCTGATCCCAAGGAGCAAAAAGAACAACATCATTGGCATAAAATAGGTGAGACATCTCAATACCACCAATAGAAACACCCTTATACATATCAGCCATCTGTGCCCGAGTCAAAGCTACATGCAAACCGTCCATGACTAAAACGAAAAGGAATGGAGATAAAGGATCACCCTGTCTCAATCCTCTGTATATATGGAATTCTCTAGAAGGAGAACCATTCACGAGAACAAAAGCATTAGCCGAAGACAACAACACCATGATCCACCCGCACCACAAAGAACTGAAACCCAAAATCTGCATAACCTCCATGAGGTAGTCCAAAGAAACAAAGTCATGGGCCTTCTCAAAATACACTTTGAAAACAAAAAGAGGATTCTTTGAAGCCTTACTCCATGCAACAATCTCATTAAGAAGAAACGGACCATCCTTAATTTTTCTACCTTTAATAAAAGCAGACTGTTCCACACTCACCACACTATCGATAACCTCCGCCAATCTATTAGCAAAAAGCTTACCAATAATCTTATATTGGCAACCAATTAGAATATTAGGTCTAAATTTTGACTCGGACTTCGGGTCTCTTATTTTGGGATCAAGGTAAAGAACGAGGCATTACACCCTTTAGGAATCGAAGAGTATGAATGAAAATGAGTGATAAATTCAACGAAATCATCCTCCATAATATCCAAATGTCAATTCATAAAACTAAATGAATATCCATCAGGTCGTGGAGCCTTTTTCGAGCCACATTCCCACATAGCCTTTTTATTTCCTCACAAGTGAAAAAAAGCCTAGAGAAAAGTAATCTGAGAATCAGACAAAGTAGAGAAATTGAGAGAATCTAACAATGGTCTTGGTGTTGTTTGTTTCGAGAAAAAAGATTGGTAATAAGATCAAAATTCTTCCTTTATAAGTCTCGTACCATCAATCCACACCCCATCTCGTAAAACACCACAAATCGCCATTTGATGCTTCTTACATTTTATAGTACCATGAAAGTATCTTGAGTTTTCATCGCCCTCAATGCCCCCATTGAATCTTAGCTTTTTGAGCTAAATCCAAATGCGGGATGTGATCCAAATCTATAAGTTCCTTAAGAACTATGACATGTTTCCCCCTAACTCAGTGATGCCCCCGTCTTCCATAAGCCTGATATGAATAGATCTAAACTCTCCTGGATCTCCTTACATTTATTACCCGTTTGAATGCGAATGCTAGCATTCCATAAACGCAAGTTAGATTTAAGAAGATGCTGAAGTTTCTTCTTAAATTTAACCTAAGGATGAGAATCCAACATTCCTGGATGATCTTGATGCCAAGAATTGCAAACAAACTCATCAAAACCCTCCATATTAAACCATAAGTGAAACATACGGAAAGGAACTTGACCGTAATCCACCCAATGTTCCAATAATAGAATAGGCCTATGATCAGGGATATATTTCTCCAAAAGCATTCTATAAAGGTGAGGAAACACATCCAAACGACCATCCAATACCAAAAAGCGATCCAACTTACTAAATTTAGAGCGCCACTTATCACTCCAAGTGAATCGATGCCCCCCTAAAGGAATATCTGTCAAATCAGCCTGGTCAATAAAATCATTTAAACTCCTACTTGTAGCATGGTTAAATTGTGATCCTACTCTCTCTGAATCGTCCCGAACAACATTAAAATCACCCACCAAAACACATTCTCCATTAAAAGAAGACATAAGCCAAATGAAATTTCTCTAAAGTTGTCTTTTACAGTCAACGCCTTGAGGAGCATAAACGGTAACAAACATCACCTCCAAACCAGAAGTGGACCAAACAGCTTCAATAGTAAGAAAATTTTCTGAAGAGTAATTCTTTTTCACAATGATACGATCCAAATCCCAAATTGCCAAGATACCCCACCCCCCAAAGCACCGTGAGGAGGAGAAAAAGCATGAGAAAACGAATTATTACCCCAAAAAGACTTTTCTGTAAGAAAGTATACAACTTCGATTTTCGTTTCTTGAATAGCTAAAAATTTAACTTTATATTTATTACATAAAGTTTTAATCCAACCCTGCTTATCCTTACACCCCGCTCCATGTATGTTAATAGAAAGACAATTCATTTTAAAACCGATATTTTCTCGGTCCCTTGTATTATTTCCTTGACCCGTTCAAAACAGCCATCCAAATTGTACCCTATAGCCTTCGCAATATCAAGAGTTTTTTGAATTTCATTCAAAAAAGAATCATTGTTAATAGAATTCTGCGAGTAAGTATCATTGACATTAAAGTGGGAAAAACCCGGTGGATGTGATAAATTGTCTTCTGAATCTACTGCACCCGTTACACGACAAAACTCGCCACAATGTAACGACCAAAAATTTCAACCAATTTAAAATTTTCAAAAACAAATCGATTCCATTAAAGTTATTACAAAAATGTTTTCATTACAGTTTATTTTAAGTATTCCCAGAATCTCATCACAACATAAACACGAGGAGCGGTACGATCACGCCTTTGCCTTGCCACGGTCTCCTGAAGAACCTGAAAAACATAAAACCACAAATGTAAGCCCGAAAGCTTAGTGAGATATCCCCAAAATACCAACCACATATACCATACACGCATAACATATCCGATCACAGAACAGCCATGCACTTCGGGTCTACTGTGGGACTGGTCCGCCGCACCAGCCAACAGTCCACCTGGTCCACCCTCCGAGTCTAGCCATATACCCCGAGTCTACAGTGTGATTGGTCCGCCCGCACCGGGCCTTCAACCCACCTGGTCCACTCTCCGAATCTAACCACATACACCGAGTCTGCAGTGTGATTGGTCCGCCCGCACCGGGCCTTCAATCCACCTGGTCCACTCTCTGAGTCTACAGTATGACTGATCCGCCCGCACCGAGCCTTCAGTCGGCCTGGTCCATTCTCCGAGCCTCGGTACGTCTGGTCCGCCCTCTTGGGGCCTACAGCCTATCTGGATCGCTCACTGGGCCTTCGGGACAACCAGTCCACCCTGGGTATCTTGGCCTACAGCACAAAGCAGGACCCGCCTCAACCCAACTCCAGTCCAAACAACCATGTGCACATATACATACAATCAGATAGCAATTCACAGTCAACAAGCAGATCAAACAGATCACATAACATATGATCATCCTAACCAGGATACCGACCTAACAGGTCACTAGCATAGCATCACCCTATCTATCAGGATACCGATCTCAATCAAGTCTCTAACATATACCATCCTAGCTACCAGGATGCAACATATCAAAGCAATAACATAACAACAACTACCCGGATCTCAATCCGATAAGGGCCGGCCTTGGTGCCTTAGACCTTGTTGATATAGTGAGGATAACTCACCTCGAAACTGCCGACTGAACAGATAACCCAAGCTGCTCCGATCACTGAAACGATCTCCACCACTGGACAACCACCAAGGCACTGAACTCAAAACAATATCCAACAATTACCAAAACGCCCCTAGAAAACATTGGTCAACCCTTGGTCAAAGAAAAGGTCAAAGTCAACCCCTGACTGACTCTACTCGCCGAGTCAACCCGATGACTCGCCGAGTCCCCATGCTCCGAACTTCCCAATCCGCGACTCAACTCGTCGAGTCACCCCGAGACTCGCCGAGTTCAACAACTCTGAGTCTACTCACATACAACTCACTGAGTTATCCCCTTGACTCACCGATTCACGGCTCAACCAGAAAAGATTGGGACTCTTCGACAAGACTCGCCGAGTCCAAGAACAGACTCGTCGAGTCTAAGGCTATCTTCAACCTACTCGCCGAGTTGTTCTTCCAACTCGTCGAGTTCCAGGCCATCTTCATCCAACTCGCCGAGTTGTTCTTCCAACTCGTCAAGTTCCAGCCTATCTTCAAGCAACTCGTCGAGTCTACCCATGTGACTCGCCGAGTACCACCGGTCTGAATCCATACAGAAGCCTTCCAGGCCATGCAATTGATCCAAAACATAGATCTAGCCTCCTACAACCCATCCATCACGTAAAGTGGCAAACTTTACGTGAATCCAAAAAGATCTAGGCCTTTTACACTTTAGGGCTAGGGTTTGGGACATGATAGGTTCACTACACACTCAAACACAGGGACTTTCAGGCATTCCAACCCTTCTCCATTCCAGATCTGAGGTAGCAACCTCAGATCTAACCTTTAAACTCCAAAACACCAAAAGATATGATCCCTAACACCCCCAAAATGAAGAATCTAGACAATAATAGCTCAACAATGAAATGATACCTCAAAAAGGAAGCTCCAAGAGAAGATTAACCCGAATCCTTGCAAAGACCTTTGATCCAAGTCTCTTTTCCTTCAAGATCTCTTCAACAACCACCTCTCCAAGCTCCAATTCACTCAACAATGGGGTTTCCTCACGAAATTAGGGTTTCTGGAACTCAAGGGATGATAAGGAGGCTGGGGAGGAAACATAATGTTCTTTATATAGGGCTCAACTTCCGGATTTAGGGTTTTCTCCATTCAGCGCCTACTCGCCGAGTCCACCTTACTGACTCACCGAGTCGGCCACTTAACACGCGACCAAGTCGCGACTCTACTCGCCGAGTCTACCCATGGACTCGCCGAGTCGCTCTTTCCCAATTTACTCTTTTAGCCCTTCAACTCTTACTCTTGATATTTCCGGATGTTACAATTCTCCCCCACTTACATTAGGCTTCGTCCTCGAAGCCTGCAACAACTCAACTCTTAGAAATACTCATGCCATGCACCACCTGGCATTAACTCGACCAGGTTTCTCAAAACACAACCATAGATCCAGAACTCGTTTTCTCCTTCCTTACGGTGTCCTGACCTCCATCTCGAGCCGGCCACCGGCTTAGCCCTCTGATAACTCCACTTATCAACTGAGTACTACTCATGATGCAGCACTGCTCCAAATCACAACCATCACTCGACCCATATGAGCTAGAAGATAGCCATGAACCACTGGATTACCGATCCGAAGTCCACTCTAATCATTCCGCTGACAGAAAGACACATTCTTCAGAGCAACTCCCATGAGTTCTCCTCTTGCAATCACATACACATGCTGAACTAGCTCTAGTACCCTCAGGTTGGGAAAACCCGATACACCGATGACATCTCCAAACATCCCCCAGGACGAACCACTACTACATACGCACTTCCCTGTTCAGAATTACACTGAGAGCCCGAGACTCCCTCCCTGCATCCCTTCCGAGCCTCTTGGCTCTACACCCGCGGAATTCCTTCCGTGACCTCAGCAGACATCCCAAACCGGATGTGATTCCATTCCACTGCCACAAACACGCTGCTCAAAGGTCATACTTGGATCACTCTAATCATAACTCTTCTCTGCCGCTTCCACTTCCGTGAATTTGCACTCCCTCTCGGAGTTACACTCCTCTCTCTTTTTCCTTTGCCAAGGAAATCCACTTGGCCGCCTTGTCACACTGACAAGTACCACGGTGCTCGCCCAATACTGCACCACTCCTTCATAGCGTATCTGCTATCCATCCAACACACATACTCTGACTCTAATCGCAGGGACTCTCAAGCCCGTGCACTATTTCAACTAATCAAGATTACTACCCGGGGCCAGACCTTCTAATGCAATCACACTGCAACATACATAATCCATATCCCTGAACCGATCCAACAATACCTGCAGAGTCTTCAGCATGACTGGACCGCCTCACCGGGCCTTCAGCCAATCTGGACCACTCTCAGAACCTTCAGCCAATCTGGACCGCTCTCAGTGCCTTCAGCCTGGCAGGACCGTTCTCCGAGCCTTCGGCCTGACTGGTACGCCTACCGGCCTTCAGTCTATCCGGACCGCCCAACTAGCATTCATCCTTCCAAGCTATCTCTCCGGGAAATCCTCCCATGCATATCGTTCTAGCCCTCTAGGGGTTCCGAACTCTATCTCCATCACACATAATCAATCCCGGCCTGATCCCCAGGCCCTCCACAATCAAATGCCCTAGGTTTGTATCCCGCCCTGCATGACCGACACTTGCTCCTACCAGCCTATACTCTGGGCTGACAGAACACTGCTGAATCCCAAATAGCTAAGCAACCTCACATGCTCATCGATCTCCCGGAGAATTTTCCAATTCTCCCCCACTTGTAGCATTGGCTATCAAACATCGGTCGCCAATACCGACCACCCAAAACAACCTTGCATAAAACCAACACTTACACGCGGACTGATTCCCACAAGCATAAACAACCTTAACAAGATCCCACATCAACATCGATTAACCCGCTCGAAAGAAATTCAACCTGCATCTAACCGCTCCTCAGAAAGCAGATGCTACCCGGCCTTCAAACCAATGCCAGGTTTCCACTAATAACCCTCATGGATGATAACCAACGGAATTCCCAATACAATAACCCATAACCAAACCACAACCCTCAAAAACGACGAATACCGCATCGAAAACCACACAAAGATACCAGCACATAAACAATACACCACGATAATCACAAGATAACAAGATATCAAGGAAGAAACATACCCGCAGCTGCATCCGGCACTGCTCTGACCTCCTCTGCTGAAAGCTGGAAAGCACGACCCTGAGCCCTTGGGGGCTCCGCTCCACCCTGACCTCCACCTGTGATCCTCAAAGTGGCCGGTGCTGGAGCCTACACCGATCCTGTAGCAAGCTATGGACATTTGACCCTAAAATGTCCAATCTGATGACAATGATAACAAATCCTCAAATACCGAACTGGCGCTGACTGCCGACAATCCCTCGCATAGTGCCCCTCCTTTCCGCACTTGCAGCATGCACCACCGGACCTACAAACTCCGGTGTGACCCCTCCCACACTTCCCACAAGTGTGGCTGCTCAGATCCCCCATTCTAACATCAACGGTCTTGGACCGTTTCGGCGCCGGCTGCGACTGCACTGGAGCCTGCCTCAGCTCACGCAACTGCAACTCAATCTCTAACTCACGCCGCCTAGCGGGCTCCTGCAACTCCAACAAGGTCTCGCACCTCTGCGTAGACACAAACTGTCTGATGTCCCTCTTGAGCATGCTCAGATATCGAGACATTTGAGCCTGCTCCGAAGCGAACTCTGGGCAGAACATTGCCCTCTCAGTGAACATCCTGGTGATCTCAGTCACCGACTCCGAATCCTGCTTCAGCTCAAGGAACTCCTGAGCCAATCTCTCCCTCTCAACTTGCGGAACATAACAAGTGCTGAACATCTCCCTGAACTGATCCCATGAAACCACAGCCCTCTGTGCATCTGAATATAACCCCGTGGTCAATCTCCACCAATCCTTCGCCCCAAGCCTCAACAGGTTCAGAGCACACCTCACCCTCTGATCAGCAGGGCATGAACACGTGAAGAAACACCCCTCCACGTCCGATAACCACCTCATAGCAACAATCGGGTCCTGAACTCCATCAAAGGTGGGAGGCTTCGTATTATCGAAGTGCCGATACTGAAAGCCCCGACCAGCTCCTCCCCCTGCCGCTGCTACAGCTGATGTAGCCGCCGCGGCAGCCGTCTCTGTGAGAGCTGCATAGCGCTCATCAAAATACTCAACCATGGCGGTCTTGATCGACCCAAATAGCTCCGGCAACTCAGCCTGGAACAACGCAGCAATCTCATCACGCAGGATCTCACGAATCCTTGCATCCAACTCGCACGTGCTCATCTGACCAATAACCTCGGGCGGTACTGACCCGCCCGGAACTCCCTCTCCTGCTCCCGATCCTGACCCGGATACACTCCCAGCATGCCTCGGAATCTCCATACTGAAAATCACCACAAAGACTCAGATACTTCCCATTATCCCGGGAACCAACTCTCTCAACCCAACCCTAGAGGTCATGGTTTCCCTGATACGCGTATGGGTCCTGTGCTTTCAGTAGTACGGGCCCATACTACCTTCCACACCTACCCATATTTGTATGAAGTACTACCACCACACCCTAGAGAAACATGCATAACAACTCTCAACCCTCACCACTAGAGGAACACTAAAAATCTCCCATAAGGAAACCCTAGGCTACAGGCATCACAAATCAGGCAACATTATCATGAAATCCTGAAGATCCCTAGCCTAACACTAGCATGTTGTTCTATCAAAGCTCAAAAACAAATAACATGCATGGTATTTTGGGGTTACTTACTGGCTCCGGCTGATCGTACCTCCGCGTCCTCCTTTACTCATTTTGAAAACCATTTTAAACTCTCTTTTGAAAACTCTCCTCGATTTGAGACTGGAGTCACACGAGTGTTTCTCCAATTCACTCAAACCAAGGCTTTGATACCAACTTGTAACGACCAAAAATTTCAACCAATTTAAAATTTTCGAAAACAACTCGATTCCATTAAAGTTATTACAAAAAGGTTTTCATTACAGTTTATTTTAAGTATTCCCAGAATCTCATCACAACATAAACACAAGGAGCGGTATGATCACGCCTTTGCCTTGCCACGGTCTCCAGAAGCACCTGAAAAACATAAAACCACAACTGTAAGCCCGAAAGCTTAGTGAGATATCCCCAAAATACCAACCACATATACCATACACGCATAACATGCCATAACATATCCGATCACAGAACAGCCATGCACTTCGGGTCTATTGTGGGACTGGTTCGCCGCACCGGCCAACAGTCCACCTGGTCCACCCTCCGAGTCTAGCCATATACCCCGAGTCTATAGTGTGATTGGTCCGCCCGCACCAGGCCTTCAATCCACCTGGTCCACTCTCCGAATCTAACAACATACACCGAGTCTGCAGTGTGATTGGTCCGCCCGCACCGGGCCTTCAATCCACCTGGTCCACTCTCTGAGTCTATAGTATGACTGATCCGCCCGCACCGGGCCTTCAGTCGGCCTGGTCCACTCTCCGAGCCTCGACACGTCTGGTCCGCCCTCTTGGGGCCTACAGCCTATCCGGACCGCTCGCTGGGCCTTCGGGACAACCGGTCCACCTTGGGTATCTTGGCCTACAGCACAAAGCAGGACCCGCCTCAACCCAACTCCAGTCCAAACAACCATGTGCACATATACATACAATCATATAGCAATTCACAGTCAACAAGCAGATCAAACAGATCACATAACATATCATCATCCTAACCAGGATACCGACCTAACAGGTCACTAGCATAGCATCACCCTATCTCTCAGGATACCGATCTCAATCAGGTCTCTAACTGTCACACCCCCGAACCAGACGGCGGAAACGTCCGGGGGCTGTCGTGACTCAATTGAATACCATAACATTGAATATATATGAAACGTAACAACATTCATCACCATGCATTAATATAGTACAACCAGTAGAATTTACATGAAATACATTGTTTAAACATTACATTCCCAAAAATAAATTGTTCGATTCGTACATAAATGAACTGCAAGCCATCACTGAATATGATTTCCTTTGATTCACCGATTCCCTGAGAATACAAGTATTTTGAAAAACGTCAACATATGAAATGTTGGTGAGTTCATAAGTAGTGTTTGAAATCCAATGTTTTGTATTGTTTGAAAACCACCAGAAAATCCGATATTTTCTGAAAATAGTATAGTCAAAAAAAAAAGTGTGAAGATCCATAGGTATGCTTGTTTGTTTCTATACTTGTAAAAATTGTTCATTTAAAATTGTATGCATTTCGAATCCGTATGTATTGAAAACCCAAGGAAAACCCGATGTTTTCCTGATTTCTTGAATTCCATGAAGTTACATTGAAACCATTGCATAGCGTGTAGTGTCAGTCCCAGGCGACGTTGGATTATTTTTGAGCATGATTATTTGCTACAAACACGCATTACACAAACGACCAGTTTATAGCTATACTAACGATCCCGTAGGCGTCGTCCGTATTAATCACGTTATCCAATCGCCCTGACTATGAGTAGTCCCACATCCGAAGAGAAAGAGGACACGAAGACCTCGATGACTCCATTAACCGGTTGGGGATAAAAAAAATGTACGAGGGGTCCCCGACCCGCCTCGCATGAAATGTAGACTTTACTAGCTAATACCAAAGGACCCTTGGGGACCAGTAGTATACAAGCCATTGAAAGTCCTTTTACGTTGTGTTAGATCGGTAAAACCCAACACTTCGTAAGATAGAGGTCTTCGGGCCTTAAGATCAGGTCATTGGGCTAGCTAGGCTCAACGAACAAGATTTTACACTTTTGGGGCCCAAAGATGGTGCGTAGACGTCTGTGCACACTCGCATGTATATTGAATTCCCAAACGTTATTTGTATGAATCATAGTGTCGTTCGTGTTAGTAGTTTCGGATTTTCATTGGTTCGAGACCGAACCAATTCGTTTCACAACGATTTTGGTATTGTAGTGTATTGTATTTCGTCGATAGTCACGGTGCCATTGTTTGATCAAATTGCATGTATTGAATTAGCCTTGAAAGTTTTCTGTTTTCAGCCCCTCATTGTTTGTAAAATTTACTTTTCAACCCTTTAATTAAATACTTTCCGGTTTGGTCCTTAAATCAATTTTCTTGACATTTTAACACCAAAAATCATTGAAATTGATGTTTTTCAGCATATTTTTCAATGAAAACAGTTTAAGTCCCTGAAATTTCAGTTTTCTCGGTTATAACCCTTCTTTTCGCAACTTTGACAATTTTGGCCCAAATTGTAAAATTTTTGCAACTTTGGTCCTTTTTAAATTCAAAAACCATTTTAAACCTTTGAAAAGGACTTGGAACACTTATAGTCCACTGTTTTACAGAAAAACACAGTTTTGGCCCTCCAAAACAGAAAATCTCGCATAATGGGCCTCATTGGGCCGAAAATGTCATTTTTAGCCCATTAAGCTTGAAATTTATGTTTTTAATCCTCTAAATGAGTATATTTCCAGAAATTGTTTTATTGAAACTGTTTTGACACACCTCATCCATCAGAATTCGTGATATGTCAATTTGGGCCCTTAATTTTGTATTTTTCACATTTTAGGTCCAAAATTTTGTGTTTTTAGCCCAAAGAAATTGTTACTAAACCATTTAGCCATTTTTCTAGAAATACTTTGTATGTAGAAATATATTTGATGCTAAAATCATTTAACATAAGGTATATCTCGGTTTTGAGGGGTTTTATGGCTAGATTCAACATTATAACACACAAAAGCATACATATAAGCATGGAAATCATACAAGGCATACAAAACACATATAGATCTACACTTTCACTTGTATTCCCCCCCCCCCCTCCCCCACAAAACTCATAAAAACAGAAAATAGGGGGTATGAAGCTCACCTTGGCGTGTGATTTCGGTTTTTGAAGAAAATATGGAAGAAAACTTGGTGAGTTTTGGCCTTAGCACTCTTTCCTTGAAGATCTCGAGTTTGGTATGCTTCTAAGATATAAGATCACGATTTTTGCATGGATTAGGAAAAGATTTTGATGTCAAAAAGAATCTAAGTCATAGATCCAAACATAATCTTACCTTAGATGAAGAATTTGTGGGAATTTCCTCTTGAATGCTCCTTAAATTTCGTGATCTTTAAGTGGAGAGGGAGGAGTGTTCTTGAGAGAGTTTGAGAGATTTTTGTGAGTGTGTGTGTGTTTGAAGTGGCCGAGAGTGAGAGAGAGAGGAAGAAGAGATGACCTTTGAAGTGATATGCATGGAGATATGGACTAAATTGCATGGATATCCAAGAGACAATAATGAGGTGGCAAACCAAAGTCAACTCTCTTCCTTTTCTTGGGTTTGGGCCTTGGGCCGAGATTTTGGGAGGGAAAGGAAAAAAAATTGGGCCTTTGCCCCTAAGCCCAATATTAGAGTTAATCTTGGGTATGTTTTAAGTCTAAAGGAATGTGGTAGGATTTTTATATTTTCATTGGACTAGTTTAGGTTATTCATGTATCAAGGCTTTTAATTCATTTCATTCTAGGTCCAACATGACCTAAAATGTTGAAATAAATTAGTGTGGGTCCAATTAGAGCCCAATTAGGGTTCTAAGCCCATGATAGTCTAATTGAAAGCTTATTGGTCCATTTGGATCCAATAAGGGAGTCCTAGTCCAAAATGGACTTAAACAAGGACTTCTAGGGTCTCCAATTGTTTGATGACTATTTGTAATACTTATATGATGTATTTGATTGAAGTTTTTGATGTTATAATAGTAGGTGTCAATCATGTTCTTAAGTTTTTGATTCACATTAGCTTGAATGTATAGGTTACATGACACAAGATTTCCGGTTGTGACATCGCGGTTGGTATCAGAGATTTGTTTATAGTGAACTAGCATGTCGAGCCACACATTGATATGCAACTATAAACCAAAAAGAGGGACTAACATAACTCTGAACAAGACGAGTAAATAAAACACACTTGCTTGCATTAGGAATAAAGACCTAACGCCAAACCAAACACAATAATGCTGGTATCACGGGTAATTCGGGACTGTTCTTAGTGATACCAAGGAGTGAATGTAGCCTGATCAACTACATTCTCTCCAAAGTAAAAATAACACACGTCTTGATGAGATCGGGATAGCTAGGGAACCTAAAACTATACCCTTTGTCACCGAAAAGAGAACGTTCGCTTAGTCTGTACAATAGTCATAGTACCCTAGGAATAATGTTAGCATATTTACGTACTCGCGCAGACAGCATGGCTGGCTTTCATCACCCTGGAGACCCCTACTTCCCTAATCAGGGAAACAACGGGTGGCTAGAAGAGGAGGAGCCTGAGGAAGAGCAGCAGGGTATCCAGTTTCATCAAGTCCTAGTAGCTCACGGGATGCTTGGGGATGAACCGGGAGAGAATCCAGGGGAAGCACACGACGTCGGACCCGACGAGTATGTAGACACTGACTACGAATTTGGAGAGATCGACGACGACGACGAGGAAGGTCAGGTCGGGGATTAGGACCCCGTCCCGCCATGCGAGAACGAGGCACAACCAGATCACCCTGCTCCACCAGTGAACCCCCCAAGAGAGAACCGTTCCCCCGAAGCTGAGATCGCCGCACTGCGACAACAGCTGTACGCTATGGAAGCTCGGGCAGTGCAAGCAGAGCATGAGAGGGATGAGGTTATTGGAGACATGGCAGAGATGGCACAGCTACTGGCGCAACATTTCGGCATATGACCTCGGCACCACCCCCAGGCGCAGCTCATCGCGGTTAGGGATAGACTTATCATTGTAGGTCATTAGGAACTATGCTATGTACTCCGACTCTATGTTTAAGTGACTACACTACTCATGGAGCCGTTATGCTGTCGGATTAGTGTCACTTATGTATGCTCTTACGAGCAAATTTTCTTGTATTACATGCGGATAATATTAATGAACTTTTGTGTGTTTTGCTATGATATTACCAGTTATTATGTGTTGAAACGTTATGATTGTATGCCCGATGGTAGTAATGTTTAGGTTCGTACCATACACCTAGTTAGTAGGATCACAACCTCACAGAAACCACGTACACTCAACATCTTTCCGTTTCATGACAGAAAGATGCCCCGCCGAGCTACTCGCGGAAATCCTGAACCAACCCCGCCCGAAGTTGACACCACTGCTTTCCAGGCAGCCGTGTCTGCTGCGGTCACAGCAGCTATGGCACAACTTCACCGAGGGAACAACGGAGGAGGTAACGGGCAAGGATCCGGAAGTTCGAACAACGGGACGAATCAAGGACCCACTAAAACGTGCACCTACAAGGACTTCACAAATGCTAAACCACGGACTTTCAACGGCACTGGAGGAATGATCACTCTGAAGCGATGGATCGAGAAGGTAGAGTCGGTGTTCGAGATATGCGATTGCCCCGAGCAGATGAAGGTGAAGTTCGCAGCCTGCACTTTTGTGGACCAAGCACTCACTTGGTGGAACGGCCACGTGGAAGCTATGACGCTCCTTGTTGCCAACTCTATTCCATGGGCAGAAATGAAAGAGATGTTAACGGCTGAGTACTGCCCCCGAGGCGAAATACAAAAGATGGAGCAGGAGCTATGGAACCTCACTGTGCAGCACGCGAACATCGATGCCTACATATCGAGATTTAGCGAACTATCTCTGTTGTGCCCGGGTATGATCACATCAGAAGGAAAGAAGATCGAACGATTCATCTGGGGACTCCTCCCATTCAGGGGAATGTGATAGCTGCGAACCCTGAAACGTTTGACAGTGCGAAGAGATTGGCAAAGAGGCTATATGATCATAACAACAAGAAGGGCGAGAAGCCAGTAGAGACTGAGAAGAAAAAGGAGGGTGATGGCAAGAAAGGGCGGAACAACAAGAGAAAGGGGCGTCAGGGCCCCGAGACCTCTAAAAAGCAGCAAACGGTGGCAGTTAACACTGTCACCGCACCGGTTCCAGCCACACCACATGCTCCAGCCTCAGCTGCTTCAAATGCTTCAAGACCCTATTCCGGTAATTTTCCCAAGTGCAACAAGTGCGGTTTCCATCACCATGGAGAATGTAAGGAGTTCCATTGCACCAGTTGCAATCGAAGGGGACACACTGCAAGGTTCTGCATGACTTATCCTCCCCAGAATCAGATTCAGGGAAACAATCAGAACAACAACAACAACAACCACTGCAATAACAACAACACCAATGCCGGCGGCAACAATGCAGGGCCTAGCCACACCTGCTTCGGGTGTGGAAGGACGGGGCACTTCCGTCGAGATTGCCCTAACAACAACAATTCAGGAAACAGAGGAGCAGGAAGAATACTGACTATGGGTCAGAATGATGCAGTCCAGGACCCTGCAGTTGTGACCGGTACGTTCCTCCTAAACCACACTTATGCATGCATCTTATTTGATACCGGAGCGGAGCGAAGTTTCGTAAGCGAGAAGTTTAAACATTTATTAAAACAACAACCCCAGAAGCTAAATGAAACCTATACGGTGGAAATGGCCAATGGGAAAACCGAATCCACTAGGGAAATCTACATCGGATGTACCCTAACCCTCAACCAACACGTTTTTCGAATAGACCTAATGCCAGTATCAATTAGGAGTTTCGATGTGATTATAGGCATGGATTGGTTAAGCCCCCACCATGCTGAGATTATGTGCCACGAGAAGGTCGTTCGCCTTCGTCTCCCGAATCACGAAACCCTAGTAATTTACGGAGACAAACCCAGTACGAATCTTCGTCTCATCTCGTGCATCAAAGCACAAAAACATCTGCGAAAGAACAATTTGGCGTTCTTGGCTCACATAGTGGACAAGACCAAAGAAGAAACTAACATCCAAGATATTCCGGTAGCGTGTGAATTTCCGGACGTGTTTCCTGAAGATCTTCCAGGAGTACCCCCAGAGAGACAGGTTGAGTTCCGAATCGACCTCGTTCCAGGAGCAACTCCTCTCACTAAATCACCATATCGGTTGGCTCCTACTGAAATGCAGGAATTGTCCAGCCAACTCAGTGAGCTTCTGGACAAGGGATTTATCCGACCTAGCTACTCGCCATGGGGAGCTCCGGTGCTCTTTGTCAAAAAGAAGGACGGATCTTTCAGAATGTGCATCGATTACAGAGAATTAAATAAACTCACTGTTAAAAACCGCTACCCACTCCCACGAATCGATGATCTATTCGACCAGCTCCAAGGAGCTAGCTATTTTTCTAAAATAGATCTACGGTCCGGATACCACCAACTCAAAGTCCGAGAAGAGGATATTCCTAAAACCGCTTTCCGAACCCGCTACGGACATTATGAATTCGTCGTAATGCCCTTCGGTCTAACAAATGCACCTGCCGCATTCATGGACCTAATGAATCGAATCTATCGACCGTTCCTTGACAACTTCGTTATTGTGTTTATCGACGACATCCTCGTCTATTCTCGAAGCAAAGAGGAGCATGGCCAACATCTCCGACAAGTCCTAGAGACTCTACGATCGGAAAAGCTTTACGCCAAACTCTCTAAGTGTGAGTTCTGGCTCCGGAGCGTGAATTTTCTAGGCCACGTAGTCAGTCAAGACGGAATTCATGTGGATCCCTCTAAGGTCAAAGCCGTGGAAGGATGGGCAACTCCGACTACGCCCACAAAAATTCGTCAGTTCTTAGGCCTAGCAGGCTACTATAGAAGATTCATCCAAAACTTCTCTAAGATCGCCAAGCCGCTTACCTTGCTTACGCAAAAGGGCGTGCCATTCAAATGGACAGACCGACAAGAAATTGTGTTTCGAACTTTGAAGCAAGCTCTCTGTAGTGCTCCTGTACTATCTCTACCTGAAGGAACGGAAGATTTTGTGGTCTACTGTGACGCGTCGAATCAGGGCTTAGGTTGCGTTCTCATGCAACGTGGAAGAGTGATAGCATATGCGTCCCGCCAGCTAAAGACGCACGAAGTAAATTACACGACCCATGACCTAGAACTGGGAGCCGTGGTCTTCGCTCTGAAAATTTGGAGGCACTACCTGTACGGTACAAAGTGCACCATCTTCACAGACCACAAGAGCCTCCAGCACATCCTGAATCAGAAGGAGCTGAACATGAGACAACGAAGATGGGTGGAATTACTAAACGACTACGAGTGCGAGATCAAGTACCATCCAGGCAAGGCCAACGTGGTAGCTGATGCATTAAGTCGGAAGTGGTACTCTAATCGCCATACGAAAACACACTCGATAACCATTCAATCTTATTTGGCCACTCAAATTGCATCAGTCCAGTCAGAGGCTATGAAAGCGGAAAACAGAACTAGCGAGGCATTGCGCGGGATGGAAAAGAACCTAGAAACAAGAGAGAATGGGGTATACTACTTCATGAACCGTATTTGGGTCCCAAAAATCGGAGGATTTAGGGAGGCCGTTATGAAGGAAGCCCACAAGACACGATACTCCATTCATCCCGGTTCGGACAAGATGTATTTGGACATTAAACAACACTATTGGTGGCCTAACATGAAGGCGGAAATCGCGACCTATGTTAGTAAGTGCCTTACGTGCGCTAAAGTAAAGGTGGAGTACCAGAAACCTTCCGGATTGCTACAGCAACCGGCAATCCCTGAGTGGAAATGGGAAGGGATTTCTATGGATTTCGTGACCAAGCTGCCCAAGACGCTGGACGGACTAGACACCATATGGGTAATAATCGACCGACTGACGAAATCTGCCCATTTCCTGCCAATCAAAGAATCCTACAAGATGGAGAGACTGACACGTTTGTACCTACGAGAAATCGTAAGACTCCATGGAGTGCCAAAATCTATCATCTCGGATAGGGACAGTAGGTTCACATCGCGCTTTTGGCAATCACTCCACAAGGCAATGGGAACTCATCTCGATATGAGCACCGCATATCACCCACAAACGGACGGTCAAAGTGAACGAACCATTCAAACGCTTGAAGACATGCTTCGTGCATGTGTGATAGACTTTGGAAAGTCTTGGGATACCCACCTACCGTTGATCGAGTTCTCATATAACAATAGTTACCATTCGAGCATCAAGGTGGCTCCTTTCGAAGCACTGTACGGGCGTAAATGTAGATCACCGTTATGTTGGGCTGAAGTAGGTGACACCCAGCTAGAAAGAATGCATACGTCGGACAGGGCACTAACAGGACCGGAGATCATTCGCGAAACCACAGAAAAGATCGTTCAGATCAGAGCTCGATTACAAGCATCGCGTGACCGACAAAAGAGCTACGCCGATAAACGGCGAAAGCCCTTAGAATTCCAGGTCGGTGATCGAGTACTGTTGAAAGTCTCACCCTGGAAAGGGGTTATACGTTTCGGAAGACGGGGAAAGCTGAACCCGCGATACATTGGACCTTTCGAAATCGTCGCCCGAATAGGCCCAGTAGCATACAGACTACAACTACCCGCGGAGCTAAACGGTGTACACCCCGTGTTTCATGTCTCTAATCTGAAGAAGTGCCTATCAGATGAAACCCTTGTCATTCCTCTTGACGAAATCGAAATCAATGAGAATCTCTTGTTCGTCGAAGAACCAATCGAAATCATGGACAGGGAGGTGAAGCGCACTAAGCAGAGTCGCATCTCGATTGTGAAGGTACGGTGGAACGCAAAGCGTGGGCCAGAATTCACTTGGGAACGCGAAGATCAAATGAAGCAGAAGTACCCTCACCTATTCTAGCATTCTCAAATCTAGCTTTCAAACAGAATTTCAGGACGAAATTCCCTCTAACGGGGGGATGATGTCACAACCGGAAATCTTGTGTCATGTAACCTATACATTCAAGCTAATGTGAATCAAAAACTTAAGAACATGATTGACACCTACTATTATAACATCAAAAACTTCAATCAAATACATCATATAAGTATTACAAATAGTCATCAAACAATTGGAGACCCTAGAAGTCCTTGTTTAAGTCCATTTTGGACTAGGACTCCCTTATTGGATCCAAATGGACCAATAAGCTTTCAATTAGACTATCATGGGCTTAAAACCCTAATTGGGCTCTAATTGGACCCACACTAATTTATTTCAACATTTTAGGTCATGTTGGACCTAGAATGAAATGAATTAAAAGCCTTGATACATGAATAAGCTAAACTAGTCCAATGAAAATATAAAAATCCTACCACATTCCTTTAGACTTAAAACATACCCAAGATTAACTCTAATATTGGGCTTAGGGGCAAAGGCCCAATTTTTTTTCCTTTCCCTCCCAAAATCTCGGCCCAAGGCCCAAACCCAAGAAAAGGAAGAGAGTTGACTTTGGTTTGCCACCTCATTATTGTCTCTTGGATATCCATGCAATTTAGTCCATATCTCCATGCATATCACTTCAAAGGTCATCTCTTCTTCCTCTCTCTCTCACTCTCGGCCACTTCAAACACACACACACTCACAAAAATCTCTCAAACTCTCTCAAGAACACTCCTCCCTCTCCACTTAAAGATCATGAAATTTAGGGAGCATTCAAGAGGAAATTCCCACAAATTCTTCATCTAAGGTAAGATTATGTTTGGATCTATGACTTAGATTCTTTTTGACATCAAAATCTTTTCCTAATCCATGCAAAAATCGTGATCTTACATCTTAGAAGCATACCAAACTCGAGATCTTCAAGGAAAGAGTGCTAAGGCCAAAAATCACCAAGTTTTCTTCCATATTTTCTTCAAAAACCGAAATCACACACCAAGGTGAGCTTCATACCCCCTATTTTCTGTTTTTATGAGTTTTGTCGGGGGGGGGGGGGGAATACAAGTGAAAGTTTAGATCTATATGTGTTTTGTATGCCTTGTATGATTTCCATGCTTATATGTATGCTTTTGTGTGTTATAATGTTGAATCTAGCCATAAAACCCCTCAAAACCGAGATATACCTTATGTTAAATGATTTTAGCATCAAATATATTTCTACATACAAAGTATTTCTAGAAAAATGGCTAAATGGTTTAGTAACAATTTCTTTGGGCTAATAACACAAATTTTTGGACCTAAAATGTGAAAAATACAAAATTAAGGGCCCAAATTGACATATCACGAATTCTGATGGATGAGGTGTGTCAAAACAGTTTCAATAAAACAATTTCTGGAAATATACTCATTTAGAGGATTAAAAACATAAATTTCAAGCTTAATGGGCTAAAAATGACATTTTCGGCCCAATGAGGCCCATTATGCGAGATTTTCTGTTTTGGAGGGCCAAAACTGTGTTTTTCTGTAAAACAGTGGACTATAAGTGTTCCAAGTCCTTTTCAAAGGTTTAAAATGCTTTTTGAATTTAAAAAGGACCAAAGTTGCAAAAATTTTACAATTTGGGCCAAAATTGTCAAAGTTGCGAAAAGAAGGGTTATAACCGAGAAAACTGAAATTTCAGGGACTTAAACTGTTTTCATTGAAAAATATGCTGAAAAACATCAATTTCAATGATTTTTGGTGTTAAAATGTCAAGAAAATTGATTTAAGGACCAAACCGGAAAGTATTTAATTAAAGGGTTGAAAAAGTAAATTTTACAAACAATGAGGGGCTGAAAACAGAAAACTTTCAAGGCTAATTCAATACATGCAATTTGATCAAACAATGGCACCGCGACTATCGACGAAATACAATACACTACAATACCAAAATCGTTGTGAAACGAATTGGTTCGGTCTCGAACCAATGAAAATCCGAAACTACTAACACGAACGACACTACGATTCATACAAATAACGTTTGGGAATTCAATATACATGCGAGTGTACACAGACGTCTACGCACCATCTTTGGGCCCCAAAAGTGTAAAATCTTGTTCGTTGAGCCTAGCTAGCCCAATGACCTGATCTTAAGGCCCGAAGACCTCTATCTTACGAAGTGTTGGGTTTTACCGATCTAACACAACGTAAAAGGACTTTCAATGGCTTGTATACTACTGGTCCCCAAGGGTCCTTTGGTATTAGCTAGTAAAGTCTACATTTCATGCGAGGCGGGTCGGGGACCCCTCGTACATTTTTTTTATCCCCAACCGGTTAATGGAGTCATCGAGGTCTTCGTGTCCTCTTTCTCTTCGGATGTGGGACTACTCATAGTCAGGGCGATTGGATAACGTGATTAATACGGACGACGCCTACGGGATCGTTAGTATAGCTATAAACTGGTCGTTTGTGTAATGCGTGTTTGTAGCAAATAATCATGCTCAAAAATAATCCAACGTCGCCTGGGACTGACACTACACGCTATGCAATGGTTTCAATGTAACTTCATGGAATTCAAGAAATCAGGAAAACATCGGGTTTTCCTAGGGTTTTCAATACATACGGATTCGAAATGCATACAATTTTAAATGAACAATTTTACAAGTATAGAAACAAACAAGCATACCTATGGATCTTCACACTTTTTTTTTTTACTATACTATTTTCAGAAAATATCGGATTTTCTGGTGGTTTTCAAACAATACAAAACATTGGATTTCAAACACTACTTATGAACTCACCAACATTTCATATGTTGACGTTTTTCAAAATACTTGTATTCTCAGGGAATCGGTGAATCAAAGGAAATCATATTCAGTGATGGCTTGCAGTTCATTTATGTACGAATCGAACAATTTATTTTTGGGAATGTAATGTTTAAACAATGTATTTCATGTAAATTCTACTGGTTGTACTATATTAATGCATGGTGACGAATGTTGTTACGTTTCATATATATTCAATGTTATGGTATTCAATTGAGTCACGACAGCCCCCGGACGTTTCCGCCGTCTGGTTCGGGGGTGTGACACTAACATATACCATCCTAGCTACCAGGATGCAACATATCAAAGCAATAACATAACAACAACTACCCGGATCTCAATCCGATAAGGGCCGGCCTTGGTGCCTTAGACACTGTTGATATAGTGAGGATAGCTCACCTCGAAACTGCCGACTGAACAGATAACCCAAGCTGCTCCGATCACTGATACGATCTCCACCACTAGACAACCACTATAACCCTAGAAAACACTGTTCAACCCTTGGTCAAAGACAAGGTCAAAGTCAACCCCTGACTGACTCTACTCGCCGAGTCAACCCGATGACTCGCCGAGTCCCCATGCTCCGAACTTCCCAATCCGCGACTCAACTCGCCGAGTCACCCCGAGACTCGCCGAGTTCAACAACTCTGAGTCCACTTACATACAACTCACTGAGTCATCCCCTTGACTCACCGATTCACGGCTCAACCAGAAAAGATTGGGACTCTTCGACAAGACTCGCCGAGTCCAAGAATAGACTCGTCGAGTCTAAGGCTATCTTCAACCTACTCGCCGAGTTGTTCTTCCAACTCGTCGAGTTCCAGGCCATCTTCATCCAACTCGCCGAGTTGTTCTTCCAACTCGTCGAGTTCCAGCCTATCTTCAAGCAACTCGTCGAGTCTACCCATGTGACTCGTCGAGTACCACCGGTTTGAATCCATACAGAAGCATTCCAGGCCATGCAATTGATCCAAAACATAGATCTAGCCTCCTACAACCCATCCATCACGTAAAGTGGAAAACTTTACATGAATCCAAAAAGATCTAGGCCTTTTACACTTTAGGGCTAGGGTTTGGGACATGATAGCTTCACTACACACTCAAACACAGGGACTTTCAGGCATTCCAACCCTTCTCCATTCCAGATCTGAGGTAGCAACCTCAAATCTAACCTTTAAACTCCAAAACACCAAAAGATATGATCCCTAACACCCCCAAAATGAAGAATCTAGACAATAATAGCTCAACAATGAAATGATACCTCAAAAAGGAAGCTCCAAGAGAAGATTAACCCGAATCCTTGCAAATCCCTTTGATCCAAGTCTCTTTTCCTTCAAGATCTCTTCAACAACCACCTCTCCAAGCTCCAATTCACTCAACAATGGGGTTTCCTCACGAAATTAGGGTTTCTGGAACTCAAGGGATGATAAGGAGGCTGGGGAGGAAACATAATGTTCTTTATATAGGGCTCAACTTCCGGATTTAGGGTTTTCTCCATTCAGCGCCTACTCGCCGAGTCCACCTTACTGACTCGCCGAGTCGGCCACTTAACACGCGACCAAGTTGCGACTCTACTCGCCGAGTCTACCCATGGACTCGCCGAGTCGCTCTTTCCCAATTTACTCTTTTAGCCCTTCAACTCTTACTCTTGATATTTCCGGATGTTACACACAAAAACCAAGCGAATCAGCTCCCTTTTTAGATGATTCATTAGGAAAATTTACACACGAAGGAGAGGCCCAAAAAACAGCCTTAACCGGACCAACTATGGTATGGTCGATACATTCAACAACTACAACAGTAGTTGTTGTAACAATAACAGCAACTACCTGAATTTCTGATGGTAACTCTGTTGGAATCCCAATAGAGAAAGGACAAAGATCTGGAACTCTTGAGTAAGAATCATGATGGAACAGAGGGGCTGCAACAGACCAAGCCTTCTTTGAACTAAAAATATTAGAATTCCTAGAATAACTCTCTTCATCAACATTACCACAATGATCATTTTCTTGAGAGTAATTGTGAATGGAGTCTTCATTTTTCATTCTCTCTAAAGTATCATATATACCAAATGGGTCATACGAACCCTTTTTCTTTTCATGAAAATCATTAAAAACTCCATCTTCTTGAAATTGAACATGATCTTCAACATTATCCACTCTATGTTTTAGATATTCACAAGGGAATGAAGGAGTCCACTCGGGTGCTTCTTTAATTCTAACCGACAAAACATTATCATCAACAATAACTTTGAAAACATCCAAGATGATATCTTGAAAATTAGATAAAATACATACCCTTTTTTGTACACATCTTCACCCAACTCATCATCAAGATGAACAATGCTTCCCCATTTAGCTAGAATCTTCTTGAATGTTTCTTTACTCCATACACGCAATGAATATACTTCTACATCAACCCATACAAATCTTTTTGAAGGGACAAAGTTTCTATCCCAAGGACGTTTCTCAGTAATCCAATGATCCATAGCTTTACTATTCATGAAATTCTTACAAGCATCTTTATGCTTAAATTGAAACATTACCCACAAACCACCAACGTAACGAATGTCTAAATCATCACAGTCGTCATCAAAACATAACATCCTTAAATTAGGCATAGTAAGGAAGTCTCTAGCTTTGACTAAACAAGCACATTTTCTTCTTTTAATAATGAAATCACAAAAACTAAGTAATATGAATAATATCATCAACCTTCTTTATACCAGGAATGCCTTTTATATTACCCTTAACAACATTTCTGACATTCCCATTTTCACGGCCAGAAAAGACCGATTTTGTTTATGCTTTGTTCAAAAATTAGAGTAACATTTTAACTAAAAGTGTTGCGGAATTTGTCCCAAAACAAAATATGATAAAGATTTATCAAAAGCATTTCCGTAGAAATGTATTTCATTAAAAAGACTCAGGATTTCATGTTAGATACAGATCATAAGCATAAACAATACAACATAGGCCTTACTACATTATTCCGTATTTAAAGGCCAAAAATCCATTAATCTCTCATCCCAAGACATCACATCTATGCTCATACGCCACTACCTGTAATACAAGAAACTGAGTGGTTCAGGCTTGGGATCCTGGTGAGCACATAGGGTTTTCAACCCACAATAAATAAGTTTATTAAATTTATCAAACCAAACAATCCCGATTACCCATTCCTGTTATCCTCACTTTACGTCCCTAAAACATCTAACACAAGGGACCTAGTTTGAGGACTATCATCGGGATGGACACTACTGCTAAGGGGATTCCTCAAAAATAAATGTCCTTAAGGCAACCATGTAGGGGATGGAGTACACTTGGTGAGCACACAGTTCAAATAAACACCTACAGGTTGCGAGCCTGCTAGTGTTCCACTGGACTGTCTAGAATAGTCCGTAGTCGTCATCTATACTTCGCTAGATGACTGGATCATTAATAACATCTATAACGAGGCCTCTCATTATTTCATTTTATCACACAACAACTAATACATCTACCCATGTTACCCCAACATTTTCGTAGATTTAAAATACATATACAGTTTAAATCATTGAAAACATGTATAAAAATGTTCATCCAACATAGATAGCAAGTATTCAGATAATATGCACACATGGCACGTAATTTATATAAAATACTTCATATCTATGTGTAAGCTGAAAGTAACTATGCACTCACCTGAAAGGTGGTGACTTAGCACTCGGACAGCGCTTCGATACTCTCAAAACAATTTTCCTTCGATAAAACCTAGTACCAATACCACTAGGGTTTAGTCTAACGATAACCGCGACTAATTAATAGTCTAGCTATTCTTACTATTATATAAGCTTTAAACAATACTTATATAACCCATAATAATAGCCCAAGTATTTGTTATAAGTTCCTAATATCGTTACTATAATTAAATAAAAGTTATATTAAAAATAGCGTAGGCGTAGCTTACTTACAACGGGTTTTTCTCAAAACCGGGCGCCGCTGGAGCAATGTTCCTGAGCCGAAAGTGTCTTCTTCTTGGAGCCTTCGGGCACTCCGGGGCTTCCGCCTCGCGCTAGGGAGGTTCCCTAGGCTTTTCGGGGTGTTTCGGGGGGTTTCGGGACTAAAGAGAAGTTCTAGAGAGAGAGGGAAGTGAAGGGAGGTGTGAGGAATGAATGGAGGCCTCACCACTTATTTATAGGGGCTGGAGGATGGTTCACATCGTGAATTTTTAATATTCACATCGTGAGCCAGGCTGGCTACAGCCAGGCGCAGCCTGGTGCTGACACGTCGCATTGCACACAGGGTGAAAATCAGCCGATTTTCAAAAATTCATAACTTTCGCATACAAACTCCGTTTTCGACGTTCTTTATATCCACGCGTAGTTAAAAACAAGATCTACAACTTTCATTTAGACTCCGTCGGCTACTTCCCGACCGATCTTAAATTTAACAGTAAGAGGAGTTTAGACTGCTAAATAACTGTGAAGAATTCGTAACTCCTTCATACGGAATCCATTTTTGTCTATCTTTTTACCGTTGAGTTCCTATTAATGAGATATTCAACTCTCAGTTAGGTCGCGTAAGCCAAAAACCGCTCGAACTAAAATTCGAGTTTCGGGCCGTGCACTGCTAAGCCGAATCTTAGAAAAATCATAACTTCCTCATACGAAGTCAGATTTGAGCGTTCTTTTTATGGATGTTCTTGGTTTAACATATACTACAACTTTGGTTTAGATCACTAAGGCTAAAAAGTCCTCCGTCGTAAATTCACTATTTACGTCTCCCGGTGCCGTACCGGTTTTGCCGTAAAACTTCGACGGGCCATAACTTCTTCGTTATAACTCAGATTTCGGCGTTCTTTATATCCCCGAAATCCTTGTTTCGACCACTACAACTTTATATAAAGATATCGAGCTTATCTCACACTTTAATTTTGACGCTTATTTTTATCATTTATTTATTAAGTATTTATAAATACATAATAAGCATAAAAATTCACATAATACTCAAATATTTCATCTTTATTACTTCAAAAAGAGTTACAATAGTTGACCTAGACTATTACATTGTCAAAATTGCTTAGCCCTAGAACCCGGGCATTACAACACTTGCATAGGAGTTTGCTTGGCTTTCATTATTATCCAAATTGTTACACAGAGAATATCCTTTTAGGAGAAGATTTATTAGGTTTAGATACTGATTTCGAGATTCTTGGGGTAGATGCAAACAGTTTATAGTAACCAAACCAAACATCACACAATTTTTTATTATGCTTTCATATCTATAACACCCATAAATCTGATGAATCCGAAACGATTACCCAATCTTGATTTAATGTTAGAAATAAATACATCTACAACCTTTCCAATTCGGTTACAAACCCGCCATAAATCACTGCTCAACACTAAGTCTGAGAATTTAGTAATGTAGAAGGATGATACGTCCTTATTGGAAATTCGATCGCCATTCTGAAATTGTGATTGTCGTTGCCGTCTGAAACTACGATTAACATCATCTTTTCGAATCTTAGCCCAAAACTCATCAGGTTTCGATCGATTAAAGGAATTTGAACCCATATGGAGATCGTTGTAAACCCTACGACAATAGAAGAGAAGAACGATACCAATGTTGGAGAAATCAAAGACCTTCTATGAACAGAAATTGTTCAAAATCATATAATTAAAACGGTATAATTTATCTTTTCAGAAATAAGTTATATATTAAACTGGCTAATTTATAATTCATATTTTCATATATAAGCCTAGTATATATTAAAATGGTTAATTTATAATTCGATTTTTTCTAAAATATTGTCTGTCATGTTCTTCATACTGATTATTTCTATTTTATAGTTTTCACATATTTTTTTATTATTTTTAACACACATTAAGATATAATATATGAAAATGCTTCCAAATTTACATTAAATTATCTATAAAACAATATAAGACTCCACAAGGAAACCACATATTAATTAAAAAATAAGATCTGAAAATGGACGAGAATATAACCCTTCAGGCTTCATCCCATGCATATCCAATTTGTTAGAAACCCTACACCTCCAAAAAGAGTCTTTGGACTTTGCAAAGGATCACGAGAATGCTGGATGTCAATTCCTTTCCATCCTTAAAGTGTTTTTTCCATGGTTGGAAAATTAATTAATATACGAAAAAGAGTTCAGTATTTTCTTCATACAATTGTGATTTCCTTTGCCATGAATTCCGTGATTTATCTGCAAAAGATCTTTAAGAAAAAAATAAAAAAAACATACTTCCATTAATTCCAACGGCTGCCACACGATCGAGGAATTATTGGTTTCTTGGTGGGAATGATTATATTGTATATGCTAGGCATTTTTTTTTCTTTTTATCAAAAGGCATATCAAATTTTAAAGCATAATAAATCACAATATCCCGGGGTCTATCTCATCCAGTCCAAATGTTCACGTGAGAGGTTAGTCGCGGAACAATGATAACAAAAATAAAAAACCTCATTTAATTAAATAGGGTATGAGAAGGTAACATAGTAGTAGTACTCCGATACGGATAAAACGACCACGTCACTTTAAATGACCTATGTCATTTGGGGAAAAATATGATATTGGGGCCGACGAGTTGTCGACAATTGTCTAATTCCAGCGAAGGTGTTGACGGAAAAGTTTACCCCATCAATAATCATAAAGAAACGATAGCTCCAAGATGTACCAGATATAAAACGTTAGAGATGGAACATTGTAAATGAACTTTTAATTAATAACAGATACAAACTTTGTACATTGGCGGACCTAGATATATGCACGGGGTAGCCTATGTTACCCTTCAAATTTTTTAGTGTAGCAGAAATATTTTGGAGAATTTTTTGGTCATAATGTATTTTTTGCCCACATGCTATGATAATGTGTCATTACCTGATCCTGTTATATATATATATATATATATATATATATATATATATATATATATATATATATATATATATATATATATATATATATGGCGTTTTCTAAATATTCTATATTATATTTTTATGCTATTTAGATTTAGAAGGTACTTATAATACTTAAATTTATATTTTACATGTATAATTTGTTGCTAGAGCGGAAAGAAAGCAAAAAGGCTGAAATTAGAGTTGGATAGCAAAAAGGACGAGATAGCTGAAGGAAACCCATTACGCCCAGTGTAATGGGACCTAAACCCAACATACTGGGTTGGATCGTTTCGGATTAAAACATGCATATTTACGACTTACACCTATCATAAATCAACGTACGTAAGTCGGTCTAAAAATTTATATAATATGGTTTTTGGCTAACCAGAAGAGAGATTACAATTTATATCATTCCTTGGTCGACAAGAAACCCTTCTTCTACTGTTTTGAGAGTCTAGAAAGGGGCTGAAGGTCGTTACTTTGATATAGAGAGAAGATCTGATGGATAGAGAGTGGATTCATGCCAGAAATCATTTGGTTTGTTATTTTGATCATGATTAGCATTCCAGTGTGATTCCATATATGTTTACTTTCTGATTTAGGTGTTAAAACCCTTTGTCTTGTGTTTATGACTAGATGAATCTTTAAGAATTTAGATTAATTGTTATTTGGATTGTTTGTTCTTTTTTAATCTATTTTGTCAAGTTTGATTGCAAGATTCGTATGTGTTAAAGATTGTTAATTTATTCTCGATTGCTGAGTTAATAGAGTTTAGATGACCATTTTGACTGTGTTAATTTGAATCATAGTTATCCATGATCATTGGTAATTATGACTAGCGTTGGATCAAAATCTAGGGTAGGGAATAAAGTGATGAACTTTAATGTGTATGCATATGTAGATGACCATTCTATGTATGAATTAATTTCTATGATAATTAGAATTAATAAAGATCAAATTTTGCTTAATATGAACCAAATATTGATTTGCATGATTGTTTGTTCACTTGATCATTGGATTAATAGTTTTGTTGAAATCAAAGGATTAGTAGTCTGATCATGATGCTTGTCATATTAGGAATCGATGAATAATGAATAAATATCCATTGCACTTAGTAGTTAACCAATATTTTGAGATGAAATCCAGTATAAACCAAAGTACCTAAAGAAATTTATCTTCTGTTAGCTTATCGCGATTTGTTGTTTCATTTTTTATTTGGGATTTAATTACATAAATCCCTCTCTTACTATTTTTGTTTGTTTAATGTAATCTATAATCAAAAAACTCCTAATTAATCGACACCTAGTCTTACCATAACTATACTATTGCACGATTAGGTGCACCGGATGTGTTTATTAATCCAGTTGCAATAAAATCAGTTTTATAATTTAAAATTTAAACAATTAAAATATATACATAAAAACAAATATGGTGCTACCCCTAAAATCATATGTCCACCACCTCACATTTTGTTTTGGGTCCGCTAATGGTATATATATATATATATATATATATATATATATATATATATATATATATATATATATATATATATATATATATATATATATATATATATATATATATATATATATGAACTTATATGTTTAAAACATGTACTTACTAAGATTCTAGTTGAGTTGAGTCGTCCCGATAGAAATCTCGTGAGCCTTATAAATATTTAATTATTTGGAAATAATACCTGGCTACCAAACAGCGGTAACTTTATTATATAGTTTTACATTTTTGATAACAAAAGTTGTATTCACCTTATAACTGCTTTGTTTTTGGGTAAAAGTTAAGCTAAAACATATTTTATTCAGCTTACTGCTTTTGTCGCGTTACATTTTATAGTATATAATTTTCAATACAAGCATGAATGATGTTAATTTATATGATAGTTTCTGTTATGATAAATGAACTAATAATTAATTAAGTGGCTATATAAGCATGTGTATAAATTACTTGTTACGTGTATGCAAGAAACAAAGATAACAAAACGTACAAAAAGAAACAAAGGATAATATGTAATTATAATATTATATTACTCCATTATATATATATATATATATATATATATATATATATATATATATATATATATATATATATATATATATAATGTTTGTAATTATGTATGCATTTTTTATGATACCACTTAACCTAGTCAGGGGAGTTTAATAACTTGTACACGTGAGTACAAATTTCGTTAAAGTTCATAAACACAACTATGATGAGCTTAAATGATGTGGAGATGCGTAGTTCGCAAACGGAAGAGGAAAAGGAATGATCAATAATCGACACAACAGAAGTACAATGCAAATTACACATTTCATGCAAAACATATTATAAGATGGACTTAGTGTTGCAATCCGGTTTTCGCTTGTTTAGACTTGATACTGTTGTAGCCATTTTTTGGCTTTATTCCCCGTTTTTTGCAAGTATCTTTATAAATATTAATATTGTCGTCGTTTTATAACTATGCAAAAACGACCTTGACCACTCATATCATCACTTCCTTTAATTTACTAAGGACTAAAACAGTTACATCTTGTTAATTATCCTTTCTCATTTAGATTATTGATTGAGTCTTTATAATATAAATGACAATGTAACCCGTTAATTACATCTCATGTAACTCTGTTTCTTTCCTAGCGACTTGGTAGGTTCCCTTTATAAACTTCAGCTGTTCCAAAAAAAAAAAAAAAACTTATAAGTACACCAGAGAGAGAGAGAGAGAGAGATTCTATTGTTTAAATTCTTTGCTAGGCAAAGGTATTTCTCCTTCCAGTTGTATCATTCTTTAATTTTGCGTGTTAGAGCTAGCTCTAGCAGCTTGTATCTTCCAGAGAATAATATCCACCCACTTCACCTTCGGTCTCGTATTTGTGTTTGTGTGTGTGTGTGTGTGTGTGTGTGTGTGTGAGAGAGAGAGAGAGAGAGAGAGAGAGAGAGAGAGAGAGAGAGTATCCTAAGTGTATACCGATGATTCAACAATAAGTTTTGCAGGTTTCACAAATACCCATATAGAAATGAAGAGAAGCGATATCTTCAAAGAACAAGATCATGAACAACAAGACTATACCACGAAGAAAAACCCTAGTTTTCCAGGCCTTCATGAGGAAGAAGAAGATGACGATGAAGAAGAAGAAGATGCTGAATTAGAAAAGGCTGATCATAACTCAGCAAGTACTAGTATACCCAAAAATGGATCAACTTCAAGCAACAGCACAGTAGAAGAGAGCGAGAAGAAGTCTAACTCAGCCTCCGGTTATGTGCGACCTTACGTTCGTTCCAAGAACCCTAGGCTCCGGTGGACACCCGAACTCCATCTCCGATTTATTCATGCAGTCGAGAAATTGGGAGGTCAAGAAAGTAAGCAATTATAATCAACCTATTTCATGTGGTTCTGTGTTGTATTAATTATTCATCAAACCTTTTCCTCAATAAATATCTGATTTTAATGAAATCTAATGTGTTTTATACAGGAGCAACACCGAAGTTAGTTCTTCAATTGATGAACATCAAAGGGCTTAGCATCTCCCATGTCAAAAGCCATCTTCAAGTAATTCTTTTTATTTAATTAAATTTCATTTTAATTACAGTTCATTTTTTATATTTATCAATTATAATAATATTTCATAATTTCTCTGTCGATTGAATTTGTTTAAGTAGATGTATAGAAGCAAGAAGATTGACGATCCAAATCAAGGTAAATACACAGCATAACTATTAATCAAGAAAATTTCAAGAAATTTAATTTTTATTACAAGCTTTCGAATATTTTTGCAGCTGTTTCAGAACAAAGGCTTCTTTATGAAAGTGATGATCATCATATTTACAACCTTAGCCAACTTCCCATGCTCCAAAGCTTACCTCAAAAATCAATTTCCAATTTTAGGTAAGATATTAAATAAATTAAACTGTTATATCCTTTCTAATAGTTTTGAACTTTCTGATATTAAAATCACTAATTTGTTTCATCCTTAATTATTCATATCTTCTATCGATTATCAGATATTCAGATGGTCTTTGGAGTCACCACACAAACCAAGATTGCAACCCTTTTATAGCAGGTGGACTTAGCAATGGTGTTCATGGTTCAAGAGTACTTGAGAGATTAATCTATGAAAGGAACAACAGCTCACATTTTAGATGCCTCGCAAACAATAATAGTGAAGAATCCCAGTTGAGATTATTCGGAGATCATTATCGTTGGTCGAGAGAAAAGCCAATCGAAATCAAAACTCAAACGGATAATAGATCAGACATCATCATCAACAATCATGACAAAATGGTACTCAAAAGGAAGGACATCAATCAACAGAATCAAGAGAATCATGATCTTGATCTAAATCTTTCGCTACAAATGAAAACCCATGAAAATGATGATTCAAGAAACGATGAGGTCAAAGAGAGCGAGTGTGCCTTATCATTGTTTTCGTCAATTTCAACTAAAAGCTCTAGTAACATTAGAAGATCAAAGCATGCAAAAACAGTGGGTGGTAGTACTAGTACAAGCCTAGATCTGACTTTGTGAAAGAAACAAATTAACTGTTCAAGTAAGATTCTGAAGGTACTATAATAATATAAAACATATATTGTTACAAAACAAACTTATATTGCAGGTTGTTCCTCAGCCTAGGTATTCTACTACTAACAATGCTGTCCTTTTATCGGTTGTCATCAGTTCAAGTCAACCCAAATTATGACCTAATGATCCTACTATTATAGGACATTAATTAAATGTGGTCATGTTATTCATAATTGATCGGTTAACTGAAACACTATATTTAGTTGATATGTTAAGTTTTGTAAAAATTTGGTGTGTTACCGGGTAATACTTGAGCATCTTATAACGGTCTTTGTGTTCAAATATTGAGAGTTTCAATTAAGGGTAAGCTGTGCATCACATATTTTTTAAAGGGGCTGCTTGTATCATCGTGAAATGTGAGTTCTCTCTTACAAACCTTGAAATATCGGGTTGCCGCAATGAGTGTGGTGAACTAATTTTAAGTTTTGTAAAAATTAATTAACAAGGTAGCTAAAAATATAAAATAATATAAAAAAAACACTTCGAAAAATAATTCAATATTATAAGACAAATAGATAATATTGTAATATTATCACAAATATATCACATCTAATGACATGACTCGAATATTATAACATAATATTTTCTTCAAGGTTTCATATAGTTTTTTGTGGTAAAAAAATTATTAATTCATAATAAGATTTACGAAGTTGGTGATCATTTTATACTAAATAACAGATCTGAGTGGTGTACGTTTGGTCTTAAGTTATTAAGAGCTTAATGAGGAGGTCGGCAAACTGCTCAGTTATTCATGGCGTAACTTCTGAGTACACAACGTGTAGCGTGGCCCTGCCCCATTTTCTGTGGGAAGGCTCTACGTGCGACATAGTGCTAGAGTACACATGGCGTACAATTGGAAGGCGATTTGGGTCATTTTTTAACATTAGGTCATGTTGAGGTGGGGTCTAGCCTTGGAAGGGTAAAATGATCTTTTACCCTAGTGAGAGGGAGTATGAAATCAACCTTTGATCATGGGCTATTACCTTAATTATTAATTAGGGTTGTTTTGAATATGTTTAGTGTGAGGAGATTTTATAGTAGCAACGAGTGTGAAATTCGGTTATCTTCGGATTGAGGTGAGTCTCCTCACAATATTGGTTGGTCGAAGGCACTAATGTCGGGCCATTAGATTATGTTTATAGGATGCTAGCTTTCTTTATGAATCTTGCATGTATTTGTATGCATGTTTGGGCGGGGCTCACTATATGTGTTGGACGGGACCCACTACATGTTACTGACAAATCTCTACCGAGTGGGGCCCGATGTATGTATGGTATGTGGTATTTTTGGGGAAATTCACTAAGCTTTATTCTTAGACCATCTCCAACCCATTTGTAACGACCCAATTTTCAAAGTAAAATTTTCATTTTTAGAGTGGTCAAACATAATTCCATACATTAAGAAACCCAATTATAATTGTTTTCAAAACATAAGTCAAATACAACTTTTATTCTAAATATCAGAGTGTCCCATCAAACGTCTGTGAGAGAGTGCACGCCGCGCCATCACTCCTTGCCCTTGCCCTTGGGATCTAAAGTACCTAAAACCATAAACAAACATGTAAGCACGAAGCTTAGTGATTTCCCCGGAGCATACCCCACACACAATCCACATAACATGCTAGCTATAAAAGCTACCTCTACCACATAACACATATCAATTAGCTATAAAGCTACCTCTACCACATAATGCATATCAATTAGCTATAAAAGCTACCTCTACCACATAATGCATATCAATTAGCTATAAAGCTATCTCTACCCTTAGCCATAAAGGCTATCTCTACCATTAGGTCTGAAGGCTATCTCTACCGTTAGCTCTGAAGGTTATCTCTACCATTAGCCACAAAGGCTATCTCTACCCTTAGCCATAAAGTCTAGCTCTACCACATATCAATACATAATAGTGCCACATACCTCTACACAGCAAGTATACCAACTATCATAAAATGGGCCAACCTTGGTGCCTTAGACCCATTGGTATGGTGAGAAAACTCACCTCGAATGCAGAAGCTTCCTGAAGAAATCCTTAACTGCTGCCCCCGTCCACTTCCTGAACCATCAATACCGATAAATATACCTAATTAGCAACTGGGTCCCATACCATAATCCTTAATCCATGCATGGGGTAAAATGACCATTTTACCCCTGGCCCAGTATGATCCAAACTAAGGCCCAAATCTTAAAACAAAACCCAACACTAGGTAGGCTTTCCAAGCCACTAGTGGTCTAATAATGGCCCAAACATATTCTTGGCCCAAATCATCTGACTTTTGATTCCCCACTAAGGCCCAAAGACCCACAGCATGGCCCAAACCGTGGCCCAATAGCACAATGCCCAACTAACAGAGTACGCGGGGCGTACATCCACGTACGCTAAGCGTATTGACTAAATGGTGCGTACGATGGGCGTACCTTCACATCCGCTCAACGTAAGCCCCCTGTTAAGTCCATTTCTCATTAAGTGCTTAATACTTTACTTCAAAAGCTACAATCACATATCCTGGTCCTTTTCCACATCTTAATCCATAAAGTCACTGACTTGGTGACTTTACTTGGCCCAAACAAGCCCAAACTCCAAAAATGATGTTCTACTTTCATGAAAAGGGCTAGATCTCATGCATGAACCCATTATGACATACAAGATGGAGACTTTACTTCTTATGGGACCCTTTTAGCTCTGAGGGTGGCAACCCTAAGCTCACAAACGATATTTCACCATAAAGGTCCATTCTTGGGACCAAAATGACTCTAAAACCAAACTACAATAGATCTAAGCATTCTTAGGTAAAGTTATGAACTTTATACCTCCCAAGAGTCCCAAAGGATGATGTTATCCCAGATCTATGAGCTCCAACTTCCCAATTTCTTCCTTTCCAACTTCTTCTTTTCCTCTTCCAAGCTTACACCACCAAAATGAGCTTCTTAAGGTTAAAACCACTTAAGAACAAGGGGATGGGGCGATCTAGGGTATCTCTGAGGTTGGGGGACAGATAAGGACGCTAGAGTTTGAGCCATTAAGTTCTTTATATAGTTTTTGGCCCTAAAATTAGGGTTTCTGGACACTGGACGTACGCTAGGCGTACGCCAAAAACACCCGCAACCATTTCCTTTTTATACGTTGGGCGTAACCCAGCTTACGCTGTGTAACGCTCTGTTCCGAATTGACTCCTAGTCTGAGGTGGTGGCTCGAAGGTCGGTCATTACAAGTATTATGGCTCTTGTGAAGGTAAGATCTAGCCCTTTTGGGTGCGGGTGATGTATTAGAAGTGATCCGGGTATTCGGTTTGTGTTTTGGAGCCTAGGGGTATTTCGGTAAAATGGCAGTTCGGTTTTTTGTGAAAAATGGACTTTTTTCAAAAGTTATTTAGGAAGATATTATTTGATAGAAGTGTAGGGCTTCTCATTACCTTTTCGTGGATATAAGGATCGTCGAAAACGGATTTATAACGAAGAAGTTATGGCCTTCGGAAGTTTAGTAGTTTCAGGCTTAGCCGAGTACGTTTGGCGTACACAAGGAGTACGTTGGTGTACTAGTGAAGAAGGTAGTACATTGGGTGTACTTTTGGAGTACGTTGGCCATACTGACCAGGAGGATCACAAATGTTCCCCGGAGTACGCTGGGCGTACTCCAGTCAGATCAGAACCCTATTTTAGGGTCTTGGACCCTATTTAAACTCCTTATCTCATAACCTAACCCTAACATCTTTAGCCTCCACCCCTCTAAACCCTAGAAATCGTCATATATCATCCATGGTGGCATTTTGAGCTTATGGAGTCCATTTTTGGGGTGTTTGACCTATTTTCAAGAAGATGAAGTTTGATGAAAAGATGGGAATCAAGGAGGAGCTTATGGATCTGGTTTTTAGGACTCATTCACAGCTTGATGAAGGTATAAATCTTTGAACTTAAACATTGAATGGTTAGATCTATTATGTTGAGTTTTTGGATCTCTTTGGTCCCAAGAATGGAGCTTTATGGTTCCAAATCTGTTTTTAGGCTTGGGGTTGCCACCCTTGATGCTATTTGAGTCCCTAAAGTAGAAAGTTGCCATCTTGATGGTCTTAATGGGTTCATGCTTGAGTTAGGGTCACTTTTATCGAAGTAAAATGCTATTTTTGGAGTTTGGGTTTGTTTGGGACATGCAAAGTCACCAATTCAGTGACTTTATGGGTTTAGACATTAAGTATAGCTCAGATCTGTGATTTGGACTTGTTGGATCAAGTATTAAGCACTTAATGGATGTTGTGCATGAGTTGTTTGTACGCTGGGCGTACCATGTAGTATGCTGCATGTACAGTCCATTTGATCAGTACACTAAGCGTACAAAATAGGTACGTTGGGCGTACGCTCTCAAGAGGACTTAGGCCTTAGTGAACTTCGGACCTGTGGGTCCTAATGGCTTTGGGCCTGGACTTGCAGTTTGTTGGATCTGAATGTATGTGAGGCTAATATTGGTATAGTTGGGCCTATTAGGCCTTGTGGCCTAATATAGAAATGGACTTCATAATTGTGGGCCTCGGTTTGGGCCAATTCTTGGACTAGGTTGTTGTGGGCCTTCGTTGGCCATTTAGGGTCAGGATTATTGACTACGGAGAATATTGGGCTTTAGTATAAGGTCCATTGGAAAGGTCTGCGCCTAAATTGGAAAATTGGGCCATTGATAGTTTTACGGACATTATAATGTTGGGCTTTTGTTTTGGGTTTGGGCCCTTAGTTTTGGATCATATTGGGCCAGGGGTAAAATGGTCATTTTACCCCATGCATGGATTAAGGATTGTGGTATGGGACCCAATTGCTAATTGTGTATATTGATTGGTAGTGACAGCTCGGGTAGTTGGAGGGGCAGCAGGTAAGGATTTCTTCAGGAAGCTTCTGCATTCGAGGTGAGTCTTCTCACCATACCCATGGGTCTAAGGCACCAAGGCCGGCCCATTATGTAATTATGGTATATGTGTTAGTCATTATGTGATTGGATATGATATGTGATTGTGTGTTATTGCATGGAAGACCCCGGGGGGAGCCCGTTGCATTGGATGTAAGACTATGTGGGGTAGCCCATGGCATTCCTAGGTAAAGACCATGTAGGGTAGCCCATGGCACAATGGTGTAAGACCCTGGGGGGAGCCCACAAGATCCTTACAGGTTTAATTATGTTATGTGTAGGTATTTCTGTGATATATGATATGTTTATGTGATATGTGTTATGCTAGTTGTCTTTGTGATACTTGCATGGAAGACCCCGGGGGGAGCCCGTGGCAATTAGATATAAGACCATGTGGGGTAGCCCATGGAATTCTCAGGTTAATATCATGTGGGGTAGCCCATGGCACAATGGTGTAAGACCCTGGGGGAGCCCACGACATTCTTACAGGTTTTTGTATGCATGGCTTATGTGTTATATGTAGCTTTTATAGCTAGCAGGAAATGTGATACAGGTAGCTTTTATAGCAACAGGATATGTGACATGTGGTTTGTGTGTATGGTATGCTCTGGGAGACTCACTAAGCTTTATGCTTATGGTTTATAGTTTTGGTTTCAGGTATCATCGATTTGGAAATGAAGAGGTCGGATTGGTCGTAGTGCACACACCTATGATTTCTGCAATGAATGATTTTGGGATGAACTCTGATAAATGTTTTACTTAATGATTTGAAATGTTTGGAATAAATGGTATCAATGTTTTAACTATATTAAAAATAAAATTTTTACTCTTGATTTTGGTTCGTTACATGTTGGGTGTACTCACTCGCCTTCCACTTTTCATGCATGGTCCTTCCTTGTCATTTATTTCCATTAGGGGCCATTTTCGCCATGAACTTCAAAGGGTCATAAATCCTTCATTCTAAGTCCGTTTCCGACGAACTTTATATCCACGAAAAGGTGGTGGGGAGCCCTACACTCCAATCGACACCTCCAAGTCCAAAACCTTCCGGATGAAACCCGGGACCCATGAAAGACCGAATCACCCCTACCCTTTGCTTTTCGAGACCCCAACCTAGTACTTTTAAACAAGGTGTTACAACTCTCTCCCACTTAAAATAGACTTCGTCCTCAAGGTCATGCATCACCATTCGCGACATACCAGGCTACCTAAGCATCATGGCCACAAACCTGGAAATACCCCGGTGCTCCCAAGACCATCAAAACCAACCCTCGCAGGGTTCTAGAATCCGAAGATGAACGATTTCCTTGCAACCTGATCACATCCACTCCATCTGAAGCCTAAAGTCTCGAGGTGGTTTGTCTCCCTGACAGACTGCCCACATTGAATCATCCTTGAACTGATTCCACCAGAGACCTGCCTAGAGAGAATACTCCTACTCGTAATTCCTTGAGGCCTCTTAGAGAACAAAAGTCACCAACCCACTGCGACTACCGAAATGACCCCTAATTCCATACACAGACTCCAAACCACTGAAGTCACTCCCGCTCCTCTTGCTGCCACGTGGCTGCTTTCCTGAGGAATGGTCGGGACCTTCGTGGGCCTGACTCGCCTACCAACTACCCGAAACACCAGACACATTCCCGACTGCTGAGCTAGAGACACACACTCATCAGTCCCACATGACCTTCGAAGGACACCTCGTCTGACAACAACTGCCCTGGAAATACCTATTCTCTCGACTCCTTCAATCCTTGATCCATCTGATCATGACAGGCTGACAACCCATAGCCACTAAACCTAACGCAAAGATCAATGCTACCAGAACAACTATAGTCTTACATCATACCCGACCTCCTTTGACCCGCCTTTTCCGGGTTTCAACATGTTGTGGTCCCATCACTAATAGAACCATTCGAGGTACATCGCGATAGCTTGAGCTACCATCGAAACCAACCTATTCATTACGCTAGTATACTACCTTTGATGCCCTTGGCATCCTTATTCTCCCGTATCCCATGACATGGAATCAAAATCCTGAACTGATTCTACGCGAACCCCGATTCTGAGTCCTCTATGAAACGGGTCGATATTCCACCACTACCTCGAGATCCATTATGCATCATAACATCCGATTACCCTTACGTGACCAGTAAAATAGACATCCTTAGCCGATCCCCGAGATTACCAGTATGGCACTCGGTCCCACCTCCAGGTTCTGCTATATGGCGTTAAGAAGAAGCGATCCAAACGTTGGGGAGTTTCCCGAACTCCCATCCCTTGCTATCCTATGCTAAGTAGGACCCTAAGGTCGCCTTTCCTCCCCTAATAGGGATGTGAAATGCATCCTCGTCTCACACTCACTTCCATTCTGGATATCTGAATGATTCTCCCTCACTTAGATTCCACAAGGTCCGCTCGGCACGCAAGAATTAGAGGATTCCCCAAACCCTCTCCTGTCCAAATGACAGTCTGCTAACGTCCGACACCTAACAGAGCTAGAGCACCACGAATAACCCTTCCAATCAACATGACTCCTGAAAACCAGCTAGCACTTCTCGGATCCCAACAATGCCAATGACTCTAGTTGCTCAAACTAATATCAATCACGTGACACTCTCCGTGTGCTCATCTACAATCTCTGCCTCGAGTGGGAAACCAAGGTTCCCGGAGCATCTCGAAACTTCTTGCTAAGCGCAAGTGACACGAACGATCAGATAGCACCCGAATCAAAACAAAACATGTACCAACATACCATCGACCGAAAAGGTCCTCATGTAAGCATAACATTCACATAAGTCATACGAATAATAAAGAGCAGGGAATAATAGACACGTACCCGCCACAATGTCTGGCGCTGCCTGAGTCTCCTCAGTGGTCAACTGAAGTGTGCAGCTCTTCACCACTGGAGTATCCACCTTGGTAGGGCGGCCATCGGTAATCCTCATTGTGGCGGGTGTGGGCGCCGCCGCCGCCCCTCCTCCTCCTTGCTACCTCGGACAGTTGACCCGCTTATAGTTGGTCTTGTTGCAGTGAAAACAAATCAAGCCCTTTATGGGGCAGTCCTTGCTCAAGTGGGCCTGCTGGCCACATGCGTAGCATCCCATGCATGTGATACGACAAGCTCCAACATGCACCCTACTACACTTGAAAAACCGGCCCTGACCCTGCTGACCCCTGCTGGAAGTGTCTGAGGTCTTAGGCTTCTTAGCCTGACCCCCTGCTACCTGCGTCTGCTCCAGCTTCCGCTTAGTGCGGAAGTCTAACTGTATCTCCCATTCTCGGGCCTTCTCTACCATCTCATTCAGGGTTTTATACCCTGTAAAGCTCACAAACTCCTGAATATCATCCCTCAACATGGAATGATACCTCGTCCTTCGCATCTCATCATCGTTGGCATACTGCGGAATCAACAACGCTCGCTCTCGAAACATGGCGGTGATCTCTACCACAGACTCGGTGGTCTGTTGTAAGTCGTGAAATTCACTCACAAGTCATTGCACCTCAATAGCTGGTGCAAAATCCAAGTCGAATCACCGAACAAACTCGGCCCAGGTCATCTCAGCCGCACCGGCTGCTCCCACCTGACTCGTAACCTCACTACACCAATCTCGGGCCCTGTCTCTCAGCATACAAGAAGCAAATCTCACCTTTTCCGCATCCGGGCAAGAGCTCGTGCGCTGGGCATTCTCGATATCCGCCACCCAGCGTCGACTAACAATGGGCTCCCTAGCCCCGAAAAACTCTGGTGCCCCACACGCCTTGAACTCCCGGAACAAGGGAGTTTGGGCCCCAACCTGACCCGCAACAATCTCAGCCCTGAAAGCCCTGAATCTCTCCTCCATGATCTCTAGCATGCCCTTCTTGACTGTCTTAAAAATGATTGGGGTAGCGTCAAGGATGCCCCTGGTAACCTTAGTTGTGATAACCTCGCGCGGCCTCTCAACAATCACATCGGTAGTATCGCCTGACCCTGCCCCGGATCCAGATCCCGATCCTGATCCCCCTGCTCCAAATCACATCATCACCATGGTGAACTGAAAAGTCATTAGTCATAACGATCAGGATTTTCCATGAAATGGATCTTCCTACACCGGTCCTCCTTGAAGTTGTCAGATCTAACATCGGTTCGGGTACAGGTCCCGTGCTTTCAGTAGTACGGGCCCAATACTACCTTCCACACCTACCTGTACCTTTCCCCAATGCTCTATCTGATAACCCCAATTCGTCCCAAAACGAATACCATATTCCACAAACTACCGCATACATAAATCTCAGGCTGTCCTAAGATTTGCTCTACTCATATCAGTTAGACAAACATAACAGGTTGCCTTTATGCATGCAAATTATACACAGAAAAGGATCAAATAGACTTTCGAATAAAATATTCTACCCTAGGACCATAACCAAACAAGGAACAGGAAATAAGGCGAAATCAATCATTAAGCTCCGGACCATATATAATTTTAAAAGCATACACATAGCAAGTTCCATATGATCATCAAAGCTCAAATATCATAATAACATGGCTAGCACATTGGGGAACTACTTACTTGGCTCGGCCGACCGCGCGCATTACACTCTCATCTTTTCCTTTCTTTCAAAAGCTTTTTATGTCATTTTTTTAAAACAATTTTACCATTTCCTTAGTTTGAGTCCTGACACACCCGAGAGTATGCCCGAATCCCTCAAACCAAGGCTCTGATACCAACTTGTAACGACCCAATTTTCAAAGTACAATTTTAATTTTTAGAGTATTCAAACATAATTCCATACATTAAGAAACCCAGTTATAATTGTTTTAAAAACATAAGTCAAATACAACTTTTATTACAAATATCATAGTGTCCCATCAAACGTCTGTGATAGAGTGCACGTCGCGCCATCACGCCTTGCCCTTGCCCTTGGGATCTGAAGTACCTGAAACGATAAACAAACTTGTAACCACGAAGCTTAATGAGTTCCCCATAGCATACCCCACACACAATCCACATAACATGCTAGCTATGAAAGCTACCTCTACCACATAACACATATCAATTAGCTATAGAGCTACCTCTACCACATAATGCATACCAATTAGCTATAAAAGCTACCACTACCGCATAATGCATATCAATTAGCTATAAAGCTATCTCTACCATTAGCCACAAAATCTATCTCTACCCTTAGCCATAAAGGCTATCTCTACCATTAGCCTTGAAGGCTATCTCTACCATTAACCCTGAAGGCTATCTCTACCATTAGGCACAAAGGCAATCTCTACCCTTAGCCATAAAGTCTAGCTCTACCACATATCAATGCATAACAATGCCACACACCTTTACATAACAAGTATACCAACTATCATAAAATAGGCTGGCCTTGGTGCCTTAGACCCATTGGTATGGTGAGAAAACTCACCTCGAATGCAGAAGTTTCCTGAAGAAATCCTTAACTGATGTCTCGCCCACTTCCTGAACCATCAATACTGATCAATATACCTAATTAGCAACTGGGTCCCATACCATAATCCTTAATCCATGCATGGGGTAAAATGACCATTTTACCCCTGGCCTTGTATAATCCAAACTAAGGCCCAAATCTCAAAACAAAACCCAACACTAGGTAGGCTTTCCAAGCCCACTAGTGGTCCACTAATGGCCTAATTTGCTCAATTGGGCCCAATCCCTCTAACGGGCCTTACCATAAGCCCAAACATATTCTTGGCCTAAATCATCTGACTTCTGATTGCCCACTAAGGCCCAAAGACCCAAAGCATGGCCCAAATCGTGGCCCAATAGCACAAGGCCCAACTGACAGAGTATGCAGGGCGTACATCCACGTACGCTAAGCGTACTAAGTGGTGCGTACGCTGGGAGTAACTTCATGTATGCTCAGCGCAAACCCCCGATGTTAAGTCCATTTCTCATTAAGTGCTTAATACTTCACTTCAAATTCTACAATCACAGATCCTGGTCCTTTTCCACGTCTTAATCCATAAAGTCACTGACTTGGTGACTTTACTAGGCCCAAACAAGCCCAAACAAGCCCAAACTCCAAAAATGATGTTCTACTTTCATGAAAAGGGCTAGATCTCATGCATGAACCCATTATGACATTCAATATGGACACTTTACTGTTTATGGGACCCTTTTAGCTCTAAGGGTGGCAACCCTAAGCTCACAAACGAGATTTCACCATAAAGGTCCATTCTTGGGACCAAAATGACTCCAAAACCAAACTACACTAGATCTAAGAATTCTTAGGTAAAGTTCTGAACTTTATACCTCCCAAGAGTCCCAATGGATGATGCTATCCCAGATCTATGAGCTCCAACTTCGCAAGTTCTTCCTTGCCAACTTCTTCTTTTCCTCTTCCAAGCTTACACCACTAAAATGAGCTTCATATGGTTAAAACAACTCAAGAACAAGGGGATGGGGCGTTCTAGGGTATCTCTGAGGTTGGGAATAGATAAGGAGGCTAGGGTTTGAGCCATTAAGTTCTTTATATAGTGGTTGGCCCTAAAATTAGGGTTTTTGGACAATGGACGTACGCTGGGCGTACGCCAAAAACACCTGTGACCATTTCCTTTTTATACGTTGGGCGTACTCACGCGCCTTCCACTTTGCATGCATGGTCCTTCCCTGTCATTAATTTCCAATAGGGGCCATTTTCACCAATAACTTCAAAGGATCATAAATCTTTCATTCTAGGTCCATTTCCGACGAACTTTATATCCACGAAAAGGTGGCGGGGAGCCCTACGCTCCAATCAACACCTCCAAGTCCAAAACCTTCAGGATGAAACCGAAGACCCATAAAAGACCGAATTGCCCCTACCTTTTGCTTTTCGAGACCCGAATCGCGTACTTTCAAACAGGGTGTTACACCATCTCCATTTTCCCCCATAAATTGAGTAAAAAATGGGGTAAATCGTGTTTCATCTCCAACCCTACTCCATTTTCTACCCTATTTTTTATCCTAAAAAATATATTCCTAGAATATTCCATTTTTATAACTTATATATATTTTTAAATACACCTAGAGATGTACACAAAAACCAGATTCGGGTATAGGATCCGATCCGATCCAGAACACCGGATTTGGTCGAAACCGGTTTCACTACTAGAAAAACAGCCTTTTACGACGCGCAATCAATGACATGCGCTAATAGAGGACACGTATTTGTGCGTGCCCTAAAATTGATGTCAGTTTTCGAAAATATGAAGCATAGAGGACACGCATTTATGTGTGCCCTAAAATTAGTGTCCAATAAAAAAATTAAAAACACGGAGGGCACCTACTATAAAAAAGTGCATCATGTAGAACTATCATTTTATAATTTTTTTCATCAACGCGCGTTCTTCAATTTTTTAACTGCCATTGCCAAGGGGGGAGTCAAATACCAAAAAATTGAAACCCCCCTGATACTCTCCTCCTTCTTCTTCGTATGTTGTGAAATCCTTTTCGATCAAAAGAAACCCTAAAAGCATTGTGTGGTTTTCGAATACTCGATTTTTAGTTGTAAAATTCCTGAAATCATATTTTTGACTTCGATATGAGATTTTTCTGAATTAATATTTCATGTGTAGAAGATCGATATTTTCAATGCGACGAGTGAATCAGGAGCGAGAGGTCCTCGCTGTTAATGGCTGGTTTCCAATTGCAAATGACTTGGCAAACGAGTTTGTTGTTGAAGAAACGAAAGAACGGTCCTCCATTAGGGTTCAAGAATCTCGATAATACCTGCTACCTCAACGCCGTTCTCCAGTGCGTAACCTATATTCCTCCCCTCGCCAATTTCTGTCTCCGACTTCAACACTCCGAAAACTGTATGTGCTCTTCTTTTACTTACTCACATACGCACACACGCACACTAGCGTATCTAAATTTTCATGAATTTTAACCTAATTTTGTCATTGCGTTCGGTAAATTGTTGCACTTCGTTAACATAAATTTCTCTAATTCGACAGGCGAGTTCCTAGCGCAGCAGGACAAGAAGATTGATTGTTCGTTTTGTCTACTGGAGAAGAAAATTGTTCGATCTTTTAGCATCGACTCAACCCTAGATACACCTGGTAAGATCATTGGGGGATTGAACGTCTTTGCTGAGCATTTTCGTTTAGGGAGGCAAGAGGATGCACACGAATTCCTTCGGTACGTCATTGATGCTTGTCATACCGCATGTCTTCATCTGAAGAAGTTGTAGCAGCAAAGATGGAAGTATGTCAACAACGGAGGAGGTGATGGCTTTAATGGCGGCACAGTAGTTAAGTAGATTTTTGGAGCATAGTCACATAAATCGCTGGGTGAAACACGATCTACGTACTAATTTGCCCGTACCAAAATGCGGTACGAATGTGTACCTGGGACGCTTGAGATCGCGTTTCTAAACCTGAAATAGGCTTTCCAAAATAGCAATTCAATCGTACCTGATGCTATTTGGATCACGACTTCCTTGATTCCAAAATGTGTTTGCAATTGATTGGGTACGTGATTGGAAAATTGAAAAGTCAATTAATAGGTGTGCGTTTCTCTCTGTATTCGATCACATTATGAGCGATCCTTTAAAATTAAGTTTATACTCTGTAATTTGGCCTATATTTGGCTTCCCTCCCATCACAATTTTCATTCAATTTAATTTCCAAAACATCAAAAATCAAATTTCATATTTTTTTTATTCTTGAATCCTAATTCTTGATTACAAAATCATGGTTTTTGGAAATAAAAGAAGTACAAATACCTTTTTGTAGTTGCTTGACTGCTTTTGTGCCTTTATCTGATGGGTGTGTGAGAAGAACGGAATTCAACTATGGAATTAAGGAAGAAAAACATGGATTCATTGAAGGTTATGTCCCTATCAGTTATCTTTCTGCATTTCTTCAATCTCAAAGTCCAACTCTGGAATCTGAATTGGATGATTCAACACTTTTGACTTTTGACTTTTTTGGATAGTACAAGTCGTTAGAAGCAATGGTTAGTTTAATGAAGATAGGTCCATCAAAGTCTAGCTTAGAAGTGATGGGTTTTAGTCATAAGAACATCCTATGTGCTCATACAAACCCTAATGCTTGGATCTAGGTTTCTCTATTGTACATGCAATTTATCCAAGACTATAAACCCTAGATCTAGCATATGATAATCAATATAACATATAATTAGGGTTTAGATCATACCTTGATTGTTATGTAGCAATAACAATCTCAAATCCTTCTTGTATTGACTTTAGAAAGCTTAGAGTCACAAATGTCACTCCTCTAATGGTTCACAAACACCAAGAGCGGGAGGATGAAGAAGAGAAGAGAAGGAGGCTGCCCAAAACGTGTAGAAACCCTAAGGATCTAGTTCACCATGTTTTTGGGGCATAAGGGTTCTATATATAGTAAGGCTATTAGGGTTATCTAACAAGGAAACCCTAATTTGGATGCTTAAGCCCTAAGCAACCCATGGACTCCTTTCCTTAAAGGCCTTGGACGATTTCTAATGGGTTTCCCCATAGAATTCGTCCACTCCTTAATATAAGGCAATCCATAGCCCAAATTGCAATTATCTTATAATTACAATTCCAGTCCCTTAAGTTTAATTAATCTCTTTTAGTCACAAAACTAATTACCAATTAATTCTTGACTAATATTAATTAAACAATATGATTTCTCCTTTAATATATTATTCTCATAATATATTAATAAATCATATTTAATCCTTTATCTCCATAATTCATCCTATCAAGTTGCTTTGGTGAAGGCAACCCAAAAGGACCATGCACCATCGGGTCAAGTACATACCAAAATAGTTATGGACTTAGACACTAATCCAACAGTCTCCCACTTGGATAAGTCTAATAACTATTCTGCGTATGACTTCAGATCTTGATCTGAAATCGTAGCTTTCCAAAGCCACTATCAACTCTGATCCTATCAGATACGCGTGTCCTTTAGATAAGGGATCATATATTCCTCCATTCTAGATATCGTATAAGACAAGATTTCTAATCATTCTCTCTGTACTATTTCTCGACTTCCGATTTATGACGACTGACTAATTGAACAAATCAAATTAGCCCTAGTCCGGCCGAGCATTTACGTTTGTCATCACGGTTTCAAGAATATAAGATGTTATCGTCTCACCAATCACTCGTGATACAATTTCATGGAGTGATCTAAGTGAGCATGGGTCTAATCCAATGCTCAAATCATATTCATAAGAACTCATGAACGTTGCAGCAAACATTTGCTATGTCTAATACACTTTAGACAATCCACACACCAATTCACGACAGTCTTCATTCATACCCACTTCCAACATATGAACGACTGTGGCCCATTCGAATAATTTGATTGTTCTTAACTAATTAAATTATTCAGGAAGTAAAAACATGCAAAGTGAAACACAAGGATAATACTAATCCCATATGGCCTCAAACCTTTGAGCATAAATAAACACCTTTTATTTATCACCATATCGATTACTCATTATTTGTTGTTTCGGGTAATCAACTTTTTACTTGACTTATTACAACACTTGTCCCATGCTCTTAGCATGCACACAATGTTTACCTATGGTTCTTACTTTGTGAAATAGATCAAATGAACACATTTCCAATCATACTCATTTCACAACTCCTAATCCTTTTTCACAAGTGAAAGAATATCAAATTCTTGCTACTTATAGAATATGCTAGATTCTAACATTTTATGCAATGATCCTTTAGCAATGTCATAGCACAAAAGTCACAATGACTATTGCCAATGAAATTACAAAGTCCTCTATTGGAGATTGTTACAAGACAATTCCTTAGATATGATGTCTCTCACTCAAAGTACATTCCTTTGAACATCGTTTTGCATAAAAGTTTCTAATCTAGACATAGATTTTCAATATTCAATTCCCAATATGGAAACGTTTCCATATTTTCCATATGACAATTGATTCTTAATAGAATCTTTTCTATTCATAATAACGTCGATATGGTCTATCCAATATCATGCTTCCAACTACTCACAAGCGACCAATCATCGGCGAACTTTGGATTGTCCTTTGATAGTTGTTTAATTATCTTAGTCAAAACCGATTCTTGTCCTTTTCCCTATAAATGCGCTAGACATTTGGAAAATTTTAGAATGGTCAAATATTATACCATTTGCAATCGATCCTATACCCGAAGCGTATGGGACATGATGCATAATGTCTTACATAAAGATTTGATACTTTATCAATCTTCTTCTATAATATTTTATGTGCTACGTTCTCAAAATTCGAACTATGAAGAGGAATGCCATAATCATAATCGAAACTTGTGAACACACTATGTTTCCTTGACTAAATTTATTAACATTCCACAACCTAAGCCTTTAAATTTTGAAATGAAGCATAATATTCTCTCCCTTAATTATAGCAAAACAACTTTTCAACTCTTGCAACTTTGCAAAGTATAACTATTGTTTTCTATAATTAATATTGCTAACTTGCAATACTTTCCATAATAATCATACAATCATAGCATTTATGCTCCCACTATCATGATTATTATAATAAAACAAAACACTTATGCTCCCACTAGCTTTGACATGTATTCAGAAACAGCTTAACTTTCAGAAAAACAATACCTATTGAATTTCTTAAGTTCATGTTTCTAATACCTAATGCTTTGATAATCCTTTGTCTAAGCTTATACACCTTTCCCTTAGATAGCTGATATGTGTGTCTAAACAATTCAGACTAATTGCCAAATCTCACAGTTCGAATCATGGAAAGGGATACCATAACCATAATCGAATTCGAGAATACAATTTTCACAATCACTATCTTTTTAAAATCTCTCTTAGTGAAAGTATTTCCTCACAGTCATTTTCATGAAGGAGGGAATCTTATGACACTTAGATTTTAATGGTGTATGTGTTCCTATCCATGTGAATTTGTCAAAACCAAAGTTTACGACAAATTCAAACTCATATGGACCGAACTTTCTTAATCTTGACTTCTTGCCTTATGGTAACACAACTGCCCACCATGTCTTCCAAGTAGTTAAGCAGCTCACCTTTTCCTATCAATGTACTTTTCATTGATCAAGGTGTCTGCCTTTTATGCGTTCAAATGAGAACTCATAGGGCTCACATGCATAATTAACTCAACTGGAACGGCACAGAAGCAATATAGTGTCAACACGATAGGTTGTAAACGTCAACTCGTGTGCTAGTGATGATCGATAAGGTCTATTTTGATTTGTTCTTGAAACCTTTCAAGACCATTAAGACTCCCACTGACTCCTTGACATATAAGATTCTCTTGTCAATAAACATTTCTTGACAAACAAATATTCAAGAGTTAGTGTACTTTTTATCAAGACACTTCATAAATTGGTCCTAGTTGGTCTTTGTCTTATCCTAGACATCACAACTTTCCACATTTGATGAATGTAATAAACCTTCTTAATACTTATCACTCAATTTCACAATCTTAACTCTAAGACTTGTTTTGGAACAAAGTATGGTTGACTTCTTGATTTAACCATTTCTTCAATTCTTGATTCCTCTTCTTAGACATACAATTGTACTAAGACTCGCTTAGAGGATCAATTGAGATATGGTTCTTAATCATTAAGACCTATCATAAAGCATAAAAGGTACCCTCCCTTCTTCTTAGAATGGAGAAACTTTTATCTTTCTGCCTATTTGATTCTTCTTATTCGTTCTGATATTGATTTAAACTTTTTCAATCAATTCAGAATTACACTTAATCTTGTAAGTATAATCATCATGACGAATATCTTTGTTACTCTTATGGTGGACTTGATCAACACGCAACTTTGTGTACTCGATCTCCTAGTCCTTCACTTGACACTTTGTCAATGAATTAGTCTAATTTCCAAATATGATATTTCTCGTTCATCGTGCAACCAAGTTGCATGATTCCAAGTTTCTGTCCAATTGAAACTTGGGTGATGAGAAACTCTCCCTATTTTGTAAATTTTCGACATTTCCATAATTAAGAATCAAATCCATTATTGCTAATAATAGAAACATTCAAACATCAATTTTTTCATACACGCCATTGCAAGGATAAATAAATAATATAAAATCAAAATTTATTTTATTGCGGAAAAAATTTGTCCTTACAATGCAATTCATTGAAAAACTATGCTAATACATATTTCTTAGCAATCTAATTCTAACTCTAAGTAGTAGCTCAAGAATCTAATCTTCAAGCAATGCGATTGAAATCCATTTCTTCACGGTTAGATTCTGCTCACATCTTCCCTTAAGCTTCCTCTCTTTTCTTTGATCCTACAAAACATCAATTATAATCTTATCACATTATGTATTAAGAATCTAGAATAGGAGCTTAAAAGAGTTAGTCAATGGATTTTACCTAAAGCAGAGCCATACGTTTTTACTCTTAGATCTCTTAGGTAAATAGGGCAACTTCGTCTCCAATGCCCCTTCTCTTGGAAATAAAAGCAAATTGACTCTTTTGGAACAGGACATGGAACTACTTTAGACATTGCCTTTCTCTTATGATCAAACTTTTCGATCATAGCATGTCTTTCGTTGCTATTGTCTATATCCATAGAGGTCTTGAAGGCAGATTCACCAATCAACTTTGCTTTTCTATTGCACCAAACCATTGTTGATTCAGTAGCAATAAGCATATAGGTGAGATCTATAAGGGTCACGTTGCAATTCATCATATAGTACTCTCTTACGAACTCACTATGCGAGTTAGGAAGTGACTGAAGAACTCAATCAACAGCCATCTCCTCACAGACAACGAATCCCAACATTCTTAACCTATCAATGTGTGACTTCATCTCTAGGACATGTGCACACACCGACTTTCCCTCTTCATGTTTACTTGCCAAAAGGGCTTGAGTGAGCTTGAACTTTTCAAGCCTTCGAACTTGTGGGTTAGGGAGAATAATTGGAGGTGGTGGAGGAAGTGAAGCATGATTTCTTGTTCCTCGATCGAATCGTGGAATATCATATTCATGTGGAAAACTTGTTCCACGGGATTTGGGAAGACCATAGTTGTCGTACTTTGACATCTACAAAACAGGAGAAAACAAATTCAAGTTAGTTGATTGATTGAGTCCTTAGTAAATCACCCAAATGAGATACTAAGGCTAGGACCCAACACAATACGCTACAACCTAGAAAAGGGATGCCGTAATCTAGTTGCAGAATATTTGAAGGTAAGTGAATGACGATTCACTAATTTCCACCATGAAAAACGAAAAAGAAATTTAAGTTTTAAATCTATGAAAACTCCTAGATCCTTTGAGATTCATTGAACGTTTCAATGGCATGTTTAAATCTCGATATGCCCCTCTAGTTTGTGACTGGGATGCCGAGGATCACAAAGCGGGTGTGAATAACCATGCAAACTTACATGGTGCCCTCACATGTTACGGTCACCTATTCGATGTGCTGGTAAACCACACACGCTCCACCGAACTATGACAAACATTGAGTCACCCTTTGCTACCTTTGCTTAGAACCATTTAGTGTGCCGATAAACCACACACGCTCCACTAACGTCTTCGCAAGGGCACAAAGTGTAATTTCATGGAATTGCATCAATTCACTTTTGCCTAAGTAACTAAGATTGGGAATTTGTAAAACATTTAGTTACTTTTGTACTTCATTATACTTATAACGGAAGGTTTTTGTCCTATCCTACCCATTCGGCTAACGACCCTCCACTAGTCAAGAGTGCGGTGGGTAAGAGTGGATACCCATTCAATCGCCATTTTATAGGCAATTTCCTTAAACACCCCTTATAGACCAGCTTCGTGAATGAGGCCTACTAACGGTAAAACTGACTTTTACTCATACATATATATAATGTTAGACTGTTAATGTTATATATAGTATAGGGTGTATTTTACACTTTTAAAATACTAGGAGGTCAAATTTAACAATTATACTTTTAATTCAATTAAATTGTAAACCTAAACTTCTATGGATTTATTAAACCTCTTTTAATTATACACCTTAATTAATTAATAAAACCATAAGGGTGTGATTTGAACTTTTTCAATACTAGGGTTTTAGAATTTAACATTCCTAGTTAAACTTTTTAATCAACTTTTAAATTCCAAAACTTGAAGGCAAGTTTTGAAACATTTCAAAACATTAGGTTTAGAATTTAAATATATATATCAAAATTAAACTTTTAATCAAAATTTAAATTCCAAAACTTGAGGGCAAGTTTTGAAACCTTTTCAAAACATTAGGGTTTCAACTATTTAAATTTCAAAACTAAACTTTTGAGTTCAAATTTAAACTATAAAACCTAAAGGGGAAAATTGAAACTTTTCATAACACAATGATCAAATAACAAATAACATAAATTAAGTAATTAATTTCATCATTATCTATATTTGACCTAATTTCAATTTCTTGCAAAATAAGTTACCCAATTAATACAAATAATTCAATCTTTATCATATAAGGAAGTTATTATCTAATCAATTGATAATTATCTTGTGTTTTGGCAAGGATATTCATTAAGAAACAATAAAATTCGTATTTTATAGGTTTAAAACGAATATGGTAATTATCCTTAAGCAAAACAGCAACAAAATCCGAAGTTTCCTCTGTCTGACGCTCCGACTCGCCGAGTCACACTTTGGAACTCGCCAAGTAGGGCTGACTCGCCGAGTCCAAGTAGTGACTCGCCGAGTCAGGTCGAACAGTAAGCCATATTTCATTTTTCAGCTACATAATGCATCAATACAATAGAAACCAATCTAGGCTCTGATACCACTGATGGGTTTTAGTCATAAGAACATCCTATGTGCTCATACAAACCCTAATGCTTGGATCTAGGTTTCTCTATTGTACATGCAATTTATCCAAGACTATAAACCCTAGATCTAGCATATGATAATCAATATAACATATAATTAGGGTTTAGATCATACCTTGATTGTTATGTAGCAATAACAATCTCAAATCCTTCTTATATTGACTTTAGAAAGCTTAGAGTCGCAAATGTCACTCCTCTAATGGTTCACAAACACCAAGAGCAAGAGGATGAAGAAGAGAAGAGAAGGAGGCTGCCCAAAACGTGTAGAAACCCTAAGTATCTTGTTCACCACGTTTTTGGGGCATAAGGGTTCTATATATAGTGAGGCTATTAGGGTTATCTAACAAGGAAACCCTAATTTGGATGCTTAAGCCCTAAGCAACCCATGGACTCATTTCCTTAAAGGCCTTGGACGATTTCTAATGGTTTTCCCCATAGAATTCGTTCACTCCTTAATATAAGGCAATCCATAGCCCAAATTGCAATTATCTTATAATTATAATTCCAGTCCCTTAAGTTTAATTAATCTCTTTTAGTAACAAAACTAATTACCAATTAATTCTTGACTAATATTAATTAAACAATATGATTTCTCCTTTAATATATTATTCTCATAATATATTAATAAATCATATTTAATCCTTTCTCTCCATAATTCATCCTATCAAGTTGCTTGGGTGAAGGCAACCCAAAAGGACCATGCACCATCGGGTCAAGTACATACCAAAATAGTTATGGACTTAGACACTAATCCAACAAGAAGCACAATTATTGGAAAAAATCTTGGTGAGAGGAAGGGGTAGTTCACCATTCAGATGTATTGGGAATTTAGTCCAACAGATGAACACAGAGAAGGATCAGGAACTATCATTGGCCAAGGCTCGTCTACATGAGCTTGAATCAGTAGCATTAAGTCGACAAAAAGAGGTTATCATCATATAATAATTCATATAGATCCTTTCTCTTACACACACAAACACACAGTTGCACCCATGTATATATATTTGTCATTTGTGAATGATGATGTATACAGGTCATGTAAACAAAAAGTATTGCATAACGCCTAGGTTTTCTGTGACAAATGGTAAATACATCGTTAGTGGTTTCGAGGACCATTGCATCTACATTTGGGATTTACAAGGGAAGAATCTGCTTTAGAAACTAGAAGGGCATACTAATATGGTTATTTTTGTAAGTTGCCACCCAACAGAGAACATGACTGCGTCTACAGGGCTTCTTGGTGATCGAACAATTAGGATATGGGTTCAACCAAGTTAAGTCAATAAGAGAGGAAATCTAAAGCTGTTTTATTGTGTATCTACTGTTACTTCTATATACCTAATTCAAGACTTATAAAATGAGATTAATTATGGTCATTCTGGTTAGGAAAAAGATTTTCAGTAATTTTACTTGAAAGTAGTTTGCAATTTACATACCAAAATCGACTCACTCATTCCTGGCATCAATTGATGATGGGTTTTCCAGCAAAAGATTAAGGACTGTTTCTTAAACCAAATGTGTCTTCAACACCACTGGTGACCTTCTTCCTTCTCTCATCAATCATTTCCTTATATGCCTGAATGAACAAAAAGAAAGAAAGAAAATAACATTTAAGACCTGATAGTATTACCCACAATGTGAAAGATGAATGATGAATGGTTCTAAGTTGTCCATACTTCATACCTTTGGGTAAGAATAGAGAAAGATTAAGGACTGTTTCTTAAACCAAAGTTCTCCATACTTCATACTTTTGGGTAAGAATAGAGAAAGATCTACCCAGTTATAATAATTTTAATTATTTGTTATTAGGACACGGGCATACTTCGTGTTGACAGTAATGTTAATTAATAATTATTTTCTTTATATAATATATAAAGATGTTTTTAGTTTATAAAAGTTAATGTTTATTATTTTCTTTAGATTGTTTTTGTGATGGGTGTTACTTTGACAAAGATTGAGTTCCCTCGTTTTGGAGGCGATGATATTAAGGCTTGGTTATGTAAGGTGAATCAGTTTTTATAGCTTGATCACATATCAGAAGCATCAAAGGTTCCTTTAGCTTCTATTCATTTAGAGGGTAAGGCCTTTCAATGACATCAATGGTATTTCTCAAAGTGAAGGAGTAAAAACCATGAAGCCTAGAGCCATATATCAGATATGCTAATACTTCAAACATCAAAGTAGGACTAGGACCATAGGGGTAAAATCATCCAACTCCCAAAAAAGAGAGAAATACCAAGAAAAAATAAAAAAGATCAAGATCAGTTTTTATTTATTAACATGAGTATAGTGAACTTATGAATGAGTTCATGACAACGTTGAAGCAAAATTATAGGGAAAATTTTCTCATTCAGTTTGAAGATTTTGCTAACCACAATGCATTTGATCTTCTTGCAAAGTATAGCACCACCCATCTTGTTTTTAATGACGATATACAGGTACAAAAAATAGAGATTAAATATTTGAACCTTTTTTAAAGCTTTTTATTTTAAATAGTTTTTTATTTGTTTTTTCAGGGGACATCAATGGTATTTGCAGGGCTTATTTCTGCTCTAAAATTAGTTGGTGGA